>NC_090937.1:916958997-918208997 GCF_040938575.1 Ambystoma mexicanum | reverse complement strand
AAAGAATTCAGTAGTACCTTCAGTTTTCCCTTGGATGCAGGCCGTAAGCTTGTCCCAAATAATCCTTTTTTCTGGGATTATAGTTTTTAATTTAGCAACTATTCTATCGGGTAAGGTAAGTATTACCTGGGGTGGTTTCTCACCAGCTAGTCCTTCCCCATCTATTCTAGTTAAGTTTACCCATGTATCCCCTAACCCCGGCACATCATCTATTGTTCGTACCTGTTTCCATACATCAACAGGTAAAAGCACTGGAAACAATAAATCCATGTCACTTAAGGTGAACACAGAAGATTGCAAAACGGATTCTATTTCTTTGTAAAACCCTGTCGGGTTCTTCCTGATATCAGGGACTGATTGTCTAATCGTGTTCACTTCCTGTCGAGAGAACGGGACGTGAACAAACTGCGATACGTAATGTGCAGGGATATCCATCGCGGCAGCACCAGTCGCCGCGTTGGCGGGGATTTCTACTTTTGGGACAAAGGTCGGAGGGACCTCTCTCATAGGCAACTGAGATATAGGGACCTCCGACCGCTTACTGAGCAATAGGGCCAAATCGAGCGCTAAAGCAGCTGTAGAAGTGTCGGGCGAAAAAGCTCTTTTACAAATACCCAATAACTCTATGGGGCAACCAACCTTCTTCCTTATACATTCCTCCTGTAAGTGCTGTACCATCACTTGGATTACCTTCCTTTGCATCTCTACCGTGTATTGACTATATGTGTCATACACCTGATCTGGCGGTATCGATGAATCCGAGATCCATCGAATCGCGTCTTTGGTACAAATTCGTACTTCCTCAGGTGCTGAACTTCGGCACGAAAGGAACCGTTTCTGTGCATACATCCTGTCGTCCTCATCATCCTCATTTTGTAACCTTTCAAAATCCCTCCTAAACTCAAACAATCTGTCAACATGTCCATATACTTTCTGCTCTGTATCCCTCGAAAGTGCCAAGGCATTCAGATCTCTCACCCCTTGTGGGAGATCCGAAGTCTGCAATCTACCCCACATTACACCTAAATGAATCCCCAGTCCTTCAATAAAAACGTTTTTCTCGGGAAAATCGTGCAAATTAGATAATGTTGAAAGTACATCAGTTTGATCACCTTTTTCCATGCAATGTTTAGCCCAAGCAAATAGTTCCTGTTTCCTGCCCGCAGGAACAGTACTACGAGTCACAATTTACGACCCTGCACCGAGATCTGATTTAGTGAACATGGGACTCCCCAGAATCGGAGGTGTAGGTGAACCTAACAAGGGTGCAGGGGAAAGAGGTAATGTAATAGACGAAATAGACAGAGGAGCGACAACCAAAGAACTAGGGGCAGTAGGCTGCGCAGGAGGAGTAGGAATAACGATAGGAGCAGTAGCAGGAACGGGCAAGGTGCCCACAACGGGAGCATACGGAGGTGGCGCTGAAGAATCAGGCCTCCGTTCGTTTAATATTTTCTCAATAAACTCCTCGGAAACATGGAAATCTTTAGAGGGGTAAATTTTCTGGACCCCGAGCGAGAAAGCTCTATCCATCTTCTGGGTTTCATCTAATCGTTTTTCCTTGTCATACAACAATGCCTTTTCGGCATTCGTTTTATGACGTCGTGCATGTTTATCCCTACTTTTAAGCTGCTGTAATGCTTCCTTTTTCCAATTTTGTAACACATCAAAGGCTGCTGGCCTAGCCTTCTTTTTAAGCAAGATCGACTCTAAGTATTCAATACGGGGGATCTCAAAGCTACCACTGATTGGCCACTGAAATTCGGAGGCATTTCTGGTCTGTCTGTGCCAAATGTCATTAAATACAATACTACCAATGCCATACTTACAGTACATAGTACACGCCGGCGACCCCTCCTGTGGTGCCGGACGGCTAAATTCCAAAGATTGTCGATCGCTGCGGAACAGAACCCTAAAGCAGCTAGACAATTTCCCAGGCATTTCTCAAAAAATTGGTGTTACCTGGTCCAATAATTGTGTCTGCAGATACAATACGCCAAATTCAAATTGTCAGGGTTAAATTAAGAGCCGGGTCACGACTGCACCTGACCAAACCTAAGGAGGACCGTACGGTTTACAAAGGACTTCAACTAACAAATTTTACCTGCGTTCGGTGGTTTCGGCAAATCTGCCCGCCTCGGAATTGGACCCTCGTCAAGATGCCGTGTCAGACCGCACGACTATCGCCAAGGATCGGATCGTGCAGCGCTGCCGAGGTATCGCGTCTCGATCGGTCGGGTCCGCAGAATCACACCGTCCGATCCCGATTCAATAGTCTGCGTCAACCTTCAATGATCCGGCATCAATCTTGAGGGTCCCTATTCGGGCGCCAACTGTGGAAACAGAGAAATTGACATGAGGCCGGGAAGCCCAAAAGGAAACACACCAACACAGGTTACAAAGGACATACAAAGCGCTTTATTTCAAAGTTACAAAGTTACCAGAGTCAATTGACATGCGAATAGCTATTCGGCCCTCTGACTAACACACAAACCTTCAACGTTAGGTTCGCACTGAAAGTGGGAGAGACCGATCATCGGGATGCTTGGGTTTTTATACATTTAGTACTGCATTGGCCAGCGCTCTTACAAGTTAACCATTTCTGGAACCATGGCTAGGGTTCGTAGCCAGGTCGAACACACAATTTCCATATATTAGATCAGTTCCGCTGATACGGTTACATATTTACACATAGGTTAAACAGAGGACAGGGTCTTAGTTCATGACCCTAACAAGTAGCCTGCGGACATATTATTCATTCACGTGTGCGGAGGTCACCATGGCCGAAGTCTTACTCGAAATGTCGTTCGGCCTCCATTTTGTGATTCAGGGTGACTTCCACACTACAAGAGTACCTAAAATGGCGGCTAGATCCAAGATGGCGGCTTACACGATACATTAAGGTCTAGACCTTGCCGCGGAACCTATGTACATAGTATCCTTTAGACAGCTTGGCGTAGGCCAACATACATTTAAACGATGCGATTGGGGTCATAATATTATATCGATTTCCACAGAACCATAGCAATGTCAGACATGTGGCAATAGGACTAAGAAATGCCTAGTAAAAGTGGTGGTATGCAAACAATCTGCCTGAATAAACAGAGGAAAATAAGCAACAATGTTATGGCAAGATGACACTTCAAGGGCAACTGGCGTGGTGTTGGGCTGGATGTCTAATGTTGGCAGAAGGGATACTGCTATACCCAAATGCTGGTGCGCAGAATGTATTGGATGAGGCACATGGGTGACCCAAACTACTCAGGTACACACACCCTCACCTGGCACCCAAACAGAAGCCCTCACACACACACCATGCACATGGATGACACCCACATGCATGTGCACCCACCGGACAATGCCTCGTAATCTGCCAGTTCTCCCACGCCTTGGATCTGCTCCTCCGTGACGTAGGTCCCAGCAACCTGCTCATGTGGAATGAGTTCTATGTCCTCTGCTGGAGACCCACCTCCACTCACTAGAGTAGCAGCATGACTTTGCCCTGCGCTTCAGGTCATTCCAGCGCTTGTAGCATTCAGTAGCTGTGCGCCTCACGATTCCAAGGGCACTTATGATGTCCGCGATGGTCTGCCAGTGTGCCTGACGTTGTGCAGGTGTGGTCTTGGATCCTGCAACAATCACCATTTCGCGGTCATGTGCGGACACATACTCTACAAGTGCATTCAGTTCGGCCTCATTGAAGCTGGGCTTCCTTGACGGGCCGGACTGTGTAGCCGTGTCTGGGGCATCAGCCTCTACTGGACAAGCACTCTTCCTCTTCCGCTTGGAAGGTGGTGGGGATCCTGAGTGTCCTACGCCGCTCTGGACACTAGGGGCAGGAGCCCCGGTGGACTCTGTACTAGGAGTGTTGGATTGCACACTCAGCATGGGAGTTGGTGCAGGCATTAGCTCAAGTGTGATGGTGTCAGGGGGAATGTCAGCAGGATGGACTTGGACCGACACTGTCCTGGCTGGGTGTGTGAGAGGTGGGGTGGATGGAGCCGCAGCTGCCCCTGCAGCCTCCCCAGCCTGCCCACGCGGGGCAGCAGATGACCTAGCTGCCCCTGATCCACGTGGCCTGATGACACCAACGTGCACCGGCGCACGTGGCCTAGACCTGCTGACCTGGAAGTCAGCCATGGGGTCACCCTGTGCCAGGTCTGGTTCCACAGTGGGCTGGTCCAACAAGGGCTGAGCATGGATGGTGTCAGCCACGTTACCCTCAACTAGGGGGGGGGGGCTTGGGTGTCCCTGACTGCTCCTCCACACATGGGGGTCTAGGGGTACCCTGCAGGTCACGGCCACGTCCCCTACCGGATCCACCACAGCCAGCACTTCGGGCTCAGCCACCTTTGCCACCCTTACGGCTTGTTCGCCTCCCAGCCATGGCACTGATGTTATTGTGTGTATGGGAGTCGATGTGAACTATTGTCCTGGGCAATTGGGGGTCAAAGGGGTTGGGTACCAGATGGTAATCGTACCCTAGTGCTCTAGCAAGGCTGTATGTCACCCCTGGGGAAAGATGATGGGTCATGCAACGCACAGGCACCCCAAAAAAGGGAAGTAAGGTGCACGCAACCCCTCCTAGACCACGTGTGTGGAAAAATAAACCTGCACTACGCTGAGGCGCCCAGAAACACAAGAATGAACGTATGCGTGTCACACGCAGCCTAGAATGACCTCTGAAGGAGAATGCGACACACGGGGCAAGCACAGATGTTAAATACGTGCGCGACTCAACGTCTGCCAGGAACAAAAGCGTGAAAAATATCCGTATCAAGCTGGCCATGCGTAAGCACACGGAAGACCACGCTCCTGCCCAGAAAGCCGATTTACTGCCCCCCAGAGCCCCGAGCACGCTCCCACCTGCCATCTGCTGCTGCCTGACTGCCTGCTGCCCACGTGCCCTGCCATTTGCTGCCTGCACATCAGCCTGGGGTGCTGTTGCTGTGACCACCCCTGCTTGAACCGAAGACTCCCGACTGGGATTCCATCGCTCCACAGCCCAGCCCCAGGACCCAGTTGCCCACCCACTCCTTCCTCTGGGTTTGTCATGTTGGGCACTGCAACATCTGGCACCACTGACAACCCCCGGCCAGAGAGGCAGAGGGGCACCAGCTTCAGTGCCAGGGAAGTTGGTGTTCTGGTGGAGCAAGTCCTGGGGCAGTATGATGCCCTCTTCGGAAGTGTGCGCGCCGACAAGGAAGGACGACTTGGATCTGGACGGACATCGTGACTGCCATCAACGCGGAGGGGGTGGCAGTCCGCTACTTCCAACATGTCAAGAAGCGCTGGGAGGACTTCAGGTCCAGGACCCTGAACAAGGCCCGGCGCCTCTTGAAGGCAGCGGATGCTAAGGGGCGCCGGGGCCACTTGTCGGAAGATCAGATGAGGGTCCTGGAACGCATATCCCCAGCGCTCCACGTCCAAGTCCTTGAGAGGCAGACCCGCCTGGAGTCGAGCGGTAAGTGTACATGCATCATGATTGTAAGCTCTGCGTGTGGTGATGTGCCAGTAGTGTGCCGGTTGCACATCTGTTTGTATGGGGCCGAGTATGGGTGGGGGTGTACAGGGCCGTGAGGCTAACACATGTGAGGGCTGTCATGTGTGAGCCATGGATGGTGCTTGTGTGTGTAGGCTTGCATGCCAAATGCAGTTGTGTGGTGTGGGATGTATTTACCCATGCATCCGAGCCCTACCTCAAAACTGTGCAGTACTGACATGGAAAACATCATGATGGCCAGAGCTTCCCAGAAAATGCACAGGGAAATGCATGAAGAATAGGCTGCCACTCATTTTTGCCGATGTTATGGGCACAGAAGGACACTGCCTAAAACCACCATTGGACTACCCATACAGTAGTCTGAAACCATTGGGAATGGCAATGCTGATTGCCAAAAGCAAACCCATAACTGTTGGGAATTCATTTTTTTTTCTTAAATCCCAAAAAAGGGGTGCAGTACCAGTACTCACCACTATCCAAAAGCCGGCGTTTTAAAACCACCAGATTTTGTAGAAAACTGAATAAATGAACCCAAAACATGCCAAAGAAAGACATTTTAAGAGGTGGATCCAATGTAAAGTTATATTCTGAAGTGACTTGAAGGTTTATAACAAGACTGGCTGAGCTGTGGATTTCAGCAGTTTAAGTAAATTTGGACTGAAAGACACTAAAAAATCTAAATGTTTAAATTGACTGAGTGACCTACTTTTGTGTGTCACATAGGTTTCAATTGTTTAAATGTCATAGTTTTAAACTTAGAATCAGCATTCTAGCTGCATATGTAAAAATGTTTAGTTTTATTTGAATGCAGAAAACTGGGGAACAGAAATGACATGTAGCTAAAAACTGGCTTAAAGAGATTCCAATTTTGCCTGGCAACTACCCCCCATCAGGAGTGAAACTTGAGTCACAGCTGTGTTCCCAGGCCTATCTGCCTTTTGCTGGCCACACTAAGGATATGCCATCTCTCTGATAATTGAATTAAGGGGAGCCCCCACAGAATACAGGAGCTCTGAACAAAGCCCTGTCCTGACTCAGGCAAATGTTTTATTGGCGGGAGTCGTAAATGGAGCTTCCTCTTGGCAGAAGCTGGGAGGGGCAGGGTCTCTGAGCTTGGCAGAAACTGGAAAGACTGGTTTCTGTACCATGTGACATGAAAACCACACCCCTTTGGGGCCAGAACATAACTCTAAAAAGATGAATAACTCATAGAGCGGACTTGTGAAAATTATTTAAATGACACCATAATTCTTGTGATTTTTCTGCCCACATTTTAAGAGGTTTTTAGAACCGGTGGCATGTTCAGGGGGGTTTTATCGGAAAAGAGGATATTACTCAAAATGTGTGCATGTGAAAAATCTGACACTTCATCAACTAATGTCCATACTCCTTGCGCACATGTGTGTAAATTTGGGGTAATGTCCGGTATTGCAAACCAGTTAAAAAGTGCAAAATATTGCCATTTCTGAATGCAAGCCCCCAGGAAGAGCAGAGTTTGAACAGGGTATACCTCCTGTAATGCATGATGGGTGCATATGATTTTAAAACAATATGTACCTCTGCAAATATGTATTTGGTTCAAATCTAGATTTGTGTGCAAGTTGACAGGAGGAGTGGACTTTCTGCAGGCTGTAAAATGACATCACTCTGACACAACTTAGCTCCCCCAATCAGGGGAGAAATGAAAGCTTGGCCAATGATAAGTGGAGAGGGGTAGAGCCTAGTGATGCTGCTCACACACACCCATTTTAAAAACACATAAAAGCAGAGAGACAGGACAGATAGGGACCTTCAAATCCATTTGCAGCTGGAAGCTCTGCCGGGAAAATCCATACTTTACCTCCATCAACCTTCAGAGACCCAGACCAGACCAGCAGAGTAGAGCTGACCTGTTAGCAGAACCAGAGAGAGCTGACCCAGATCACTGTGAAGTGCAGAGACCAGAGTCCAGTCTAAAACCTGACCAGATCCGTGGCGAGGCCCATTTCACTCAAGAATATAGTGTGAGTACCTAGAAAACTGTGCAGAACCAATCTCTTAGTTAAAATAATATAATTCAAGCTATTTTAATCTAAGTAGAACTGCCTCCTAACTGTCACCTGTCATTTGTAAAGCTGTCACCTGTCATTTTCTAGTTGCAAGCTGCACTTGTCTTTTTGAACTTTAAAATTTCAAATCTGAAAAACGACCTTTATTTAATCGCTCATATCTCCGTGACCGTTTGTGCTAGAGACTTGCAGTAACTTACATCTGGAAGCTGAGATCCTAGGCTTTTCTAGGACCCCAAAACGATATTGCTAGCCCTTGTAGTTCCTCTGTAATCGCACCAGACGCATTCGCGAATTTTGCCGCGATTTGCAAATTTCTTCACGTGTAAAAATCTGCTGCTGCTTGCCTTCCATTTGCCAGAAATTCGTTTAACCTGCTAATTATCCCTGAATCATTGCTAGTGTGAGCCTGGACTAATATTAACTTGATTTCACTCACCCTGAACCTCTTAGAGGGAATTAAAAGCATTTTAGCATATTTTTTTTCTACATTGCCAGCACATTTAAAAGCATTTGGGCCTGTGTTTTCAACGTCTGTAGTCTAAGTTGCTGGGTGAACTGAATTACAGTTGATTGCATTTCTGAGAACTGTGTGCTTTCCTTCCATTTCCTTGCATTGCATAAAAGGGGGAGGGGATTGCCAGAGAAAAGTGATTACATTGTTTTGTTGAACGCATATTGAGTATTTTCTGTACTGCATTTCATTCCACATTGCATCCATTTGAAACCATAAAAGTATTGTTGCTATCTTATCCATCCTATAACCACTCATCATTGATTATAAAGAGGTGTGCTAGTGCCAGATTCTCTGTTGTTAATCTTTATCATATCAGATTAAGTGTGCTATTCAATTATTAATTTATTATAAAGTGTGATATATATATATATATATTGTTTAATTTATCAAATAAATCTTTTAAATTTGCAAAACAAACCTACTTCTTGGCTCAGTGGGGTCAGGAGGATTCCAAGAGAGGGGTGTTATATAGGGGTAGTCATCCAGAACGCATGAACTGGACATAATGTTATATCAATAAGGGTTTTCATTCAGTATTATAGACTAGGCGTTGACTTAGCTGTAGTGTTGAATTGAATCCTCTTACAAATTGGGGGCTCGTCCGGGATTCTTGGATTAGATCTATCACTTGTGCAGATTAATACAGCGTGCCAGCTGACCAGATACGCATATCCGGTCGGAGCACACGCTGTGTTACGCTGTAAAGCACTTCTCAAAGGAACGCTCTAAGAAAAAATAAAATACAAACTTCTGTAAGTCAGGACAGAGACCAATCTCTAGAATGACGACCTTAGTAGACATGAAAATAGCCAGAGAGCACCTCTTACATAAACTATTTGTGAGAGGTGAATGGACTGAACAGGGCCAGGATGCCTGGTTGCAGGCCATCACGCGACAGGTCACTGAAACAGGGTCAGACCTATGGAGAGATCAGGGTCCCCTACATGTGGCCCTGAGTGAACTATACATGGCTCCTAAAGCTAAGGATGAACAAGACAAGATGGTTAGGATAGCGGCATACCTGTACCTATATATGGGAGACATGCAGGATAAATGTACTGAAAGCCAAGATCTGGCGAATAAGCGATAGATGGCATTAGAGAAGGCCCGATCTGATCTGGCCTCTTCTGAGCAGAGGCTGCAGAGGAGCCAGGAGTCAGAAAATGATAGTAGGCAATATATCATTAAAATAAAAGAGGATATGGGCATCCTACAACAGGAAAAGACAGACCAGGATACCAGATTTCTGGCCCTGCAGAAGGAGCACCAAGACAGTTTGGACTCCTTACTGCAGAACCAGAAAAAGTTGGAGCAACAGATCAATTTCAACAGGGCATGCACGGAGCAGGTAGCCACCCTGCAAAGTCATCTAGATAGAGTGAAGGCAGAGAGCAACAAGCTGATTTTGAAAGACCTGGATACCCAGGCAGAGTTTGATGAAGAACGCCAGAAAGCTGGTGCCTTTCAAAGGCAGAGGGACGACCTGGCGGCACAAATGCAGGCTCTTAGCCAGGAAAGAGACGCCTTAGGCCAGGAAGTCTGCCATTTAAAAAGAAAAACAGAAGAAAATCACCTGGCCCACCAGGGACTGGGTGACCTCCAAAAAGAACACCAGGACTTGCTAGAGCACACCAGGAGGGTGGAGGAGGCTCTGGCAAGACAGGAGCAGGCCAATAGGGACACAGCCCAGGAGGTAACCCTCCTGCAGCAAAGACTGGCCCAGTGCTCCAGGACCAATCAGGAAACACAGAGAGAGAATGAGGCTCTCTGCCAGCACAATGATAGGCTCCAGCAACAGGTAGCGATGCAGGAGAGACTGATAGAGTCTAGTAAGGCCTTAACTGAGGAACTGAAGGCACAAATGCAGGCTCTTGCATTGCAACAGGGAGCAGGGGCGGATAGAGATGAGGTTCGCTGGGAAAGGGAAGCTCCGGAGCATAACCTCAGGAGCCCTAGTACCAGAGGCCCTCATACCTCTCAGTCACTGGACTCTGCCACCCCCATATTCCCTGGCGCACATGAGCACCGGGCCACAGGGATGGCAGACTACTATCCAGACAAAAGTATGGGGCTCATAGGCCAGTACCACCCAGGTATGGAGGGGCGGGCATCCGGGTATGGGCACCCCAGCACAGTGCAATTTAATGGGGAACCCCAGGAGAGTAGGCCCATTAAGGGCATCCTGAAAACCTCTTCCCAGTTAGGTCAGTGGGGGGGTACCCATCAAATCCTGGCAGCAAGGAGGAATCTGAAGACTCCTCTGAACTGCGCAGGACACAGGAGACCAGGTCCCCACATTCGGCCAGCCATTCCCAGGCTCGCAGAATCCGGGAAAACCTGGAAGAGCAGACAGGAACCTCTGGGAGCAGTGCCTCTGAGTCAGAGGATGAATGGACAAGGGTTACCCGAACCAAAAAGGCCAATAAGGCAAAAAGGGCCTTGCTTAAGGACCCCTTAAAGCAGATTAAGGCGATCAGGAGCGTCATACCGCCTTACCATAAGAACGCTAAGTATTCTGTTTGGGAGCACTTAGAGTTGTTTGAGCAAATGATGGAGACTTTCCATTTGAAGGACAGCCAAAGCTGTCAATATGTAAAGTGGACCTTCTCCCCGGAATACTCCAGTTTCTTTGCGGGGCTGGAGGACCAAAATCATTTAAGATGGTCCACCTATAAGGCGGCCATCTTGAAACATTTTTCCATTCATAGAAATCCTCAAGAGGCTCGCAAGGCAGCCTACAATTTACAATGTGGGGAGGATCAGGCCCCACAAGAATTTGTGCAGGAGTTAAAGCGTGCTTTTGCGCAGACCACCAGAAGGGTGCGCACAGACAGTAGAGAATTCATTAATACATTTTTTCATGCCTTGCCCAAATACATAATGACCCAGCTCGTGAGGGATTTTCACGAGAAAAGATCTTTAGACTGGGTCATTGAACAGGCTACCGGGATCTATGAGGTGCAGAAACCGGTAGATAGCAAAAGTAATGCCCAGAAAAACCCCAAAGCCAACAGCACCCCTGCTGCTGCCAAGGTGGCAGAGGTAAAGGTCACCCCCGTTTTGGATTTGGAGATGGGGGGGCCTAAAAACCTACCTGCACCTAATAATGCTAGGCCCAGAAGGTCCTCGGGCCCGTCACAGACAGGGAGCCAGGGAGGCAGCCCCACAAATGGGGTCCCTCGCTCTCCTGATTATGTAAGTCCCCGTTACAAGGGAAATCGACCCATCCTGGGTTATGTGTGGACTCCTCCAGCCCAAGGGGGGGGATCCAGCCAAGCACCTAACCCAGGGAACTTCCCTCCCAACTTCCCACAGGAGGGCAGAAATTCTCCAAATCCTGGGCAGAACTTTTTCCCCAGGTATCCACCCAATTTCCAACCCCAAAATCATCCATCCTTCTTTCCCCAATTCCCTGAGCCCAGACAACCTAATCCGGGAGAGGGGAGGCCAAGGGTGGAGGGGTACCCAAATCTTCCCAATCCGGGGTATTACCAGAGAAGGGACAGCTACCCTTCCCGGGATCAGCCCAGGGGAGAAAACAGGGCCCCGTATCAGCCTGAGCGGGTTTCCCAGTTAGAGCGCCAGGTTCAAAACATGGCGCGGGATCTGGGTCAAATACTGAGGGCACAGCAGAACCCCCAGATGGGCGTGCCGGCGCAGAACGCACCCAACTCTGGACCTGGTGCTCCAGAACAATGACGGGGCAGCACCCCGATAACTCACCGGTTCCCAGGGAGGAGGCACAAAGGGAAGGGGGGTGTAAAGCCTTGGAGGAAGCTTCCTTCTTCACTTGTAAACAGCCCCTGGAAACCCAGGAACCGGAAACAAAATCTCTTGCCCCTGAAAGTCTGCCTCCTAAGGAGCAGAGGGGGGGTAGGAGAAACAAAAGACCCAAACAGACTCAGTTTGAGGAGGAGGTACAGATCTTCCAATTTGAGGGAGAGGGATCCTCAGAGGATCCTGGGAAAAGGATCTTCTCCTTCAGAGAGGGGGGAACTCCGCCCAAAGAAAAATGGGTCCCTAGGGATGCAAATCCAGACTGGGGAGATGTGGAGACTGAGCTACCGCCGCCCACCATCTCATCCCAGAACCAACAGCAAGAAAATCCCCTGGTTCAAACCCATCCTGGTGACTGCCTCCAAAAAGGGGGGGGCGTTCCAGAACCGGAGCCAGGGGAACCCACAATGGCTCTGATCTCCAGTTGCCAACTTTTTCTTTCAGATTCCCAAGGCTCTCCGCAGAATTCCGCCCAAATCTCTTCGCTAGCGATGTCCAAAACCAGAAAATTAGCCCACCAGTTGTCCAAAAATGTACATTATCTGTGCCCCCTTGAGGAGAAGGAGGGAAGTGTCACGGCTATTCGCTTTACCCACAGTGCGATGCCTGACTTCAACATGGCGGGTTGCACTGACATGCCTGATTCCAACATGGCGGGCCTCGCGGACCGCTACAGTGTGTGTAGCAGTCTAGTCGTTGCGCCCCATCATGCTTTGCGATGTTTCCGGGATGGAACGCCGACGGCTTATCAACCTGCACATCCCGGACAAGGACGCGTTGCTACTCTCCTAGGAGCTGGCGAACGCTACGTGAGTTCGTGTTAGGGAATCTCTTACTCCCTCTTTTCAGACTTGCCTTTGTTCATTTCTAATAATTATGACTGCGCTCCTTTGATCCTTACAGAACCTTGTTGTTGAATTGTGTTTGTTGTTTAGGACGTCTTGGTGCCTTTCAGTCTTGTGGGTTCTCTGAGCTTTTCTAAGCTACTCGCCTTTGAAGAAGGTGTTTCCTGCCACCGTATCCTACCGGCTTGGTTCCCTTGTGGTAGGCACTTGTTTAGTTTGGAGCATTGAGAGGGGTTTTTGGTCTCTTTACCTGTGGATTCTTAGTTTCGTTTTTCATTTATAACGCAGAACCACCACCCTTTGACCTCATTCCTTCGGGACATCTGTACCCCTAGATATTGAGAGGGTTTCTGGTCATTCTCGGTAAGATTGCCTTCAAGTCTTCTCCTTGACTAAAGGTGGCTCCTAGTTTCCTTTTCATTTGTTTGTTTACCATTCTTGTGCTTTGCTCTGCTTTGTCTAGCGTGCCCAGTCTCTTAGTCCATCCCTGGTCTTCTACTATTCTCGTTGCAAGGCCGTGTTACCAACTGATCATTTGGTAAGATTCCTGCTTCAGGGGTTATCTATCTGATTTCTAGGCAGCTTTAAGACTAATCACTCTGTCTCTCTATCTTTCATCAGCCGGCCTGGCATTACTGCTCTGGCCCCGATCTTCTAAAGACACGACCAGTCATCTCCAAAACTCCCGGGATAGCGTAACCTACGTCCACGGGACTTCTCAAGGAGTCTACGTTCCCTAGCAGCTCCACAGGGTTTTATTCCCCAAGAGGGTTTCCCTGGGAACCTTCCTCTGCCCTGGCCTTTGTGCCGGCTCACTGGGAGTTTCTCGAGGGGAATTCTAATTGTCATCGGAAGATCGAAATAGACATCAATCTCCACCTGGATATTCGTTGTCTTCTAATCCTCATCAATCCTTGTTCCATTTCCCAGGTGAGAGACCTTTTTGTTTCTATGTAATCCTCACACGGGGTCGTTCTGAATATGATACAGTGAAGTTTTGTTTAAAGTCATAACAGGAAGATACTATGCCCCGTTACAAGTACAGGGGCAGGGTACAATTTTGGCACTGGTGGACACTGGATCTCAAGCTACCCTTCTGTCCAGAAGGGCCTTTGACGAACTGAATGCAGGAAGGGGAGAGAATTACCAAATTCCTCTCACCTCACTTCCTGGACAACTCCAGAACTTTGACGGGAAGGAAATTCCCGTTGAGGGGACTGCAGATTTGTGACCCCAGAGGGCACCCCTTGTTTACTAGGGAATGACCTCCTGAGAAGGTTGTCACCCCTAATAGATTGCGTAAACAACGTCCTCTGGACCCAGACTAGCCGGCCAATAAAATTAAAACAGAGTGTCAACCATGTTAGTTTAAACGGAACCTGCCACATGGTTGAACAAAAATCTGACCAAGTAGAATTTCACTTCCAGAATAGCCAAATTCCAGACGTGACAGTAATAGCAGTAGGACAACAGACTGGTGATGGGGGGTCCTCTCTATTTCTGAAAATCAACCTTCCTTCCAGTTTAAGGTGGTATTCCACACTGGAAGGAAACACCCTGAAATTCTTTACTAATCCACAATCAGAAACTCCCACTCCTATAGTCCAGAAAGATGTGAAATCAGCTCAGAGCCTGGCTGATATTCAGCAAATTGGAGAGCAGTTGTTCATCCCTGTCCAGTTAAATGATGGGAAGGACTCTGTTATCGCTCGAGTGTGTGTGAACAACGGTAAGAGCTTCATCAGCGAAGCCATGTTCCGCCAACTCCCAAAAGATCCAGCCATTCCCACATTCAAACTGATAGACAAATGGGAAATGGACCTGGAAGCACCTAATTCCAAACATCTCCTGCCAAGCAGGTGTATGCTCAAAATCTCCATTGGCAACAAGAGCATAGTCCATAACTGTTGGGTCGTGCGAGACGTCACTGCCGCCTTTTACTTAGGCAGTGACATTCTCAATCGCTTTGCCATTAGTTTGGACCTAATAAACTTCAAAGCTTGGTCCCGATTAGCGGAGAATCCCATGGGCTTTGATGATCCAGAAAAAGCATTTAGGTCAGCTCAATTGCTACCTTATGCAGTTGAGATTCAGATCAAAGAGGAAGTCACCATCCCAGAAAGGACCTGACAATTCTCCCTGGAAGTGAAAGTTAAAAGAGGACAACATTTGAAAAACCCTGATGCTTATATACATCTAAATGCTTCTCTCCAACAGCAAGGGTTGGGGGTAAACCCAACTCCATTAGTCAACATAGAACATGACACCATTCCAATAGAGGTGGATAACAGCGACTTAAAGAGTATTACTCTAGCCGCAGGCACCATTATTGGAATGGCGGTTGATGACCGACATTTCTCCACTGATCTTGGAAATGAACTGTTAGGACCAATCCCCAAGGACTGTTTTGACAGTGACAGGGATGACAATACAACACCAGACAGGATTTTTACCCGGCATGGGGGGAACTTCCTGGTGTACACTTCTTGCCCTTATGGTAAGGAAGATGTGACTTGTGACTTCAGGAGGGATGAGGTGATTTTCCAGGTCCATGAGGGCTGCCTTTCCCACCTGAAGCCTCCGGTCCAAATCAGCCCTCTGACCAGGGACTTCTCCACCCAGCTGGAGGAGGCCGCTGAGATAGCCAAACCAGAAGTCTTTCCAGGCTTCAGGCAGATGGTGGAAGAGAGAGTCAACATAGCTGATGCCTGTGTGACTCTGGAACAAAAGCAAAAGTTGAAACAAGTTTTCTTGGATTTCCAAGATCTCTTTGCGGTAGACTCATATGACTGTGGTCGCACTGACGTCCACACAACAACAATCCCCACGGACCCTGGCATGACTCCAGTGTTTGTGAAGCAATATCGCTTGCCTCTCGCATCAATGGAGTCCCTTACTGAAATAATTAAGAACCTTGAGTCCCGGGGAATAATCCGTCCAGTCCACAGCACCTTCAATAATCCGGTGCTGGGAATATTAAAGCCAAACGGCCAGTGGAGACTCTGCGCTGACCTTAGGGAGCTCAACAAACGGGTCCATACTTCCCGATGGCCTCTGCCCTACATTGACCAAGGGCTGGCCCAGATCCAGGGGTCACAGGTATTCACTGCAATAGACCTGACCAATGGGTACTGGACCGTGCCTGTCAGTAGGGAGGACCAATACAAGCTGGCTTTTACCTTGGGGGGCCAGCAGTATACATGGACCCGGACTCCCTTCGGATACCTAAACTCCGGCAATGAATTCAACATTTTTCTACATAAGGCCATGCCCGACCTGGGTGCGAGGGGTAACCTGGCTTATGTAGATGATGTCCTCATCAAAAGTTCATCTGTGGAGGAACACATAGCGGAGATCCGTTATGTTCTGACACAGTTGAGGGCCGCCGGAGCAAAACTTTCCTTTCAAAAAGCACAGTGGTGCAGAACCCGTGTTAATTTCTTGGGGCATGAGATTACTCCTCAGGGTCTCTGTCCCCAGGAAAAGAAAGTGGAAGCACTTCAGAAATTGAAAGACCCCACAACTCTGCGGGAACTAAGGAGCCTCCTTGGACTGACTAATTACAGCAGAAAGTTCATTGAGGGCTACGCAGAGATCACCAGACCCCTGATTCATCTCCTGAAGGGGGGGGGGTCAAGTGGGAATGGGGTCCAGAACAAGCCGAGGCAGTAAGACAACTCAAGAGAAGCCTCTCACAAGCGCCTTGTCTAGCTTACCCTGTCAGAAACAAGGAGTTCTTCCTGGAGACAGGGTTCTCTAATACGTGCTTGACGGCAGTATTATACCAAAAGCATGACAAGGTCAATAAAGTAATCTCCTATGCGAGCAAAACTTTATCCTCTGTGGAGGAATAATTCAACGATTGTGAGAAGGCACACCTGGCAACAGTGTGGGCATTGAAGAATTACCACCCGTTTATCCAGGGGGAACACATCATAGTGGAGACTCCACACCAGCCTCTGCAATATCTCCAAAGTGACAGAATCCGGGCCGGAAATGTGAATAATTCCCGAATTACTTCCTGGATTCTGTCAATGCAAGGCTTTCCTGTGGAGGTCCGATATGGCCAAAACAAGAAGAGTCCCCTCGCGCAAGGTCTGGCTGACTTGCATGATTGTGCCAGAGAAAACTGTCTCGAGGACGAAAGTCTAAAAATCAAGGACAACATGGAGGCATACCTTAATTCCCCACACAAAGTCTTTGAAGAGGACAAGTGTGAGGGAATGCCCACTGTCTATGTGGATGGATGCTCGTACCATGTTGACAACAACGGGTAGAAAGAACTGGTGGCCGGCGTAGGGAATGCATGGGTGAATGAGTCCCCAGAACCCTCCGCTGGATACAAAATTGGTCCCCGAAGTAGTCAGGTGGCAGAATTGATGGCTGTGCATCAGGCCATCCTCACTGCTGTCCAGCATCAACTCCACGAACTGGTCATAATCACAGATTCGGATTATGTAATGAACGGGTTCGTGGAGCACCTGGTTAATTGGAAAGCCAGGGGCATGTTATGTGCTAACAACAAACCCTTGAAGCATGGGAAGTTGATCCAAAACATTGACGATCTGGTCACCTCGAATGAGATGACCATCTATTGGAAAAAGATGAAGGGTCATTCCAAAGTAGAGGGGCCAGACAAAACTGGAAACGACTTAGCTGATCAGCTGGCCAAAACCGGGGCCATCCAAGGGGATCTAATTGAGATTGAGTCCCTGTTGGGGGAAATCCAGGTCACTGCTATCACTAGGTCCCAGACAAATGCTCACAACGACCTTTCAATTGCACAATGGAGTAAGGAGACCCCTGATGCTGATTTGATTACAGCTCAGAAGGGGGATCCAATTATTGGTAAGTTCTACCAACACCTTGAGGACCCAGAGAACTTTCCCCTGACGGATACCGATTACATTGGGAAAGAGGACCTAAGAGTGTTGATGAAATGTCCAAAAATGTTCCGGATCCAAGACGGTTTGTTGGTAAGGAAATCCAAAGCTGGCCACGATCAGTGGGTGGTTCCTACCTCATTCCGAAGCCTGATGTTAAGTCACGCCCATGATGCGGCCACCGCCGGTCATAGGGGGTTTCACACAACATTGGAAATCTTAAGAGAGGTTGCATACTGGCCACACATGGGGCAGGACCTCGACCAATACTTGAAGGGGTGTCTTGTGTGTGCACAATTTCAGCCATCATCCCTCACGCACCGTGCGCCTCTATTTAAGCTAGCCCTTGTAGTTCCTCTGTAATCGCACCAGACGCATTCGCGAATTTTGCCGCGATTTGCAAATTTCTTCACGTGTAAAAATCTGCTGCTGCTTGCCTTCCATTTGCCAGAAATTCGTTTAACCTGCTAATTATCCCTGAATCATTGCTAGTGTGAGCCTGGACTAATATTAACTTGATTTCACTCACCCTGAACCTCCTAGAGGGAATTAAAAGCATTTTAGCATATTTTTTTTCTACATTGCCAGCACATTTAAAAGCATTTGGGCCTGTGTTTTCAACGTCGGTAGTCTAAGTTGCTGGGTGAACTGAATTACAGTTGATTGCATTTCTGAGAACTGTGTGCTTTCCTTCCATTTCCTTGCATTGTATAAAAGGGGGAGGGGATTGCCAGAGAAAAGTGATTACATTGTTTTGTTGAACGCATATTGAGTATTTTCTGTACTGCATTTCATTCCATATTGCATCCATTTGAAACCATAAAAGTATTGTTGCTATCTTATCCATCCTATAACCACTCATCATTGATTATAAAGAGGTGTGCTAGTGCCAGATTCTCTGTTGTTAATCTTTATCATATCAGATTAAGTGTGCTATTCAATTATTAATTTATTATAAAGCGTGATATATATATATATATATTGTTTAATTTATCAAATAAATCTTTTAAATTTGCAAAACAAACCTACTTCTTGGCTCAGTGGGGTCAGGAGGATTCCAAGAGAGGGGTGTTATATAGGGGTAGTCATCCAGAACGCATGAACTGGACATAAAGTTATATCAATAAGGGTTTTCATTCAGTATTATAGACTAGGCGTTGACTTAGCTGTAGTGTTGAATTGAATCCTCTTACAGTGGGCACACATGTTTGGATGAATGTGTATGTAAGTAGGCATGTTCGTGATGTCACGCATGTATGTTGTTTTCAGCTGCATGTATCAGCACTGTGTACATGTGCATGTGAGTGTATTTGAAAAGGGTGCAACAGTGATGCAACATGGATGCATGTGACAGCGGGATGTGGAAGCCTGATTGGCAGATGTGACATGGATTCCCATCTGAACAGGTGTACACATACATGCAAGTGTTGTGGTGTGCGTGCATGTGTAGTGCACTCCCTGTGTTGCATGTGATGTCTGGCTCACCTTTGCCTGCTCATGCTGTTGTATGTGTATGGATGGTGCTGGCAGTTGCGATGTGGCTGTGGTATGGCTCATGTGTGCAAGTTGAAATGACATGTGTGTTGCCAATTGTGATGCTATGTCTGAGGTTTGCCAATGCCACTCATGTGCAACTGTCATGTGTGTATGTGTCCATTGTAAAGTGCCCTGATGCCTGTGTTTTATTTATTTCTCCCTGTCTGCAGCGTCAACTGATGAAGAGGGCGGAGAAGGTGCTGTGGAGCACAGCGGCGGGGATCGCACCGCCAGCCGGAGACGCAAGGCCCGTCTCCCCTCCCAGGTTGTGATCTCGTCGGGGAGTGAGGAGTCTGGTGCCGTGTCCCAGGCCGCAGCTGCCGGGGTGGGGGGTCCAAGAGGCAGAGGTCGGAGTTGGACTCCTCGGCAGCAGAAGGGGCAGCTGGGACCCCACAGGGCCCAATGGGGGATGAAGGCACAGAGTCATCCAGGTTGGTGGGGGGTTTGGTGGAGGAGGAGGCCGTGCAAGAAACAGAGACGGGGTCTGGAGGTGGGGATTCCACTGGTGCTAGTGGTGCAGTGCAGGACCAGGGACAGGAGGCAGCACAGGTCGCCGCAGAGGTGCTTGTGTGCAATCCTGTCCCTGATCCTGTCACTGCATCATCTTGCACCAGTAGGGATGCCTACGTCCAGACCCGTTTTCAGGCAGGGGATGAGCTCACGACAACTGGCCTTCCTCTGCCTGCGGACGTGGCTATCCGGGTCTGGGTTGAGCCTGTCCTGACTGGTGTGGCTTTGCGTCAACGGGCCATGCGAGGGAACCTGCAGTCTTTTCATGAGGAGACTGCACGTCATCTCGAATGGCTCGTTGACCGCGTCGGCCTACTGGGACAGGTCACCCAGGCCGGATTTCTCCGTTTGATGGGGCTTGCTATGACCCCCTCCTCAACTGAACCCTGTATGCGCCAGTCGTCCTCCGTGCCATCTTCCCACCCATTAGTCACCTGGGTGCCCTGTGGAGCTGCCTCTGACAGTGCAGCCAGGCTGGTGGAGGAGGCATCCCTGCCACAGTCGGGAGTCGGACGTCCAGCAGGGGTGGCCACATCAACGACTGCACCCCAGCCAGCGGAGGATGTGCAGGCAGCAGGAGGCAGTGCACGGGCAGAGGCACAGCAGCAGCAGCAACGTGGTGGGAGCCATGATGGCTCGGGGCCTTCGACATCGGAGGGGCAGGCATCGGCCGGAGGGCAGGAGGAACCAGGACGGGAAGTGTCTTCCGTGTGGCAGCGGTTGGGCCACGCCATAGATGCGGAGCGGCAGCGGGCGGAAGATGCACAGCTCACGATGGTGAGGGCGGAGAACTCCATGCGGAGGGCCCTGAGGCGGGCCGAGTGCCTCGAGGTAATCCGTAGGGATTTTGGGGTGAACATGTGGACGGCCCAGCGGACCCTCGGGGCCATGGAGGAGGACCGCCTCCGGGACATTGAGCAGGAGTTCGATGATGCCCTGGCCCGGAACATCCCGAAGTGAGCCGTCGGACTAGCCCGCTGCCCTTGTAAATAGTTCTGTAGTTAGTGTTAGGTTTCCTTTGGTTTTGCATTTTTTTGGGACCTTTTGGACATTTTTGTATATATTTTTTTTTTTAGGTAGTGTTATTAGATAGGTTTAATTTCTTCGGTTGGGATCATGGACCCTGGAGTGTTTATCTGTATATAGTTGACTTTTGGATTTTAATTTTTTTTTATGATTTACCCATGGAGCAATGGTTTTCGATTTTAATTTTCCATTGGATTTACTTTTTTGGACTGTGACTTGGGACACCTTTCCTTTGGATTATGATTTGTGGTTTTGCATTATTTCACGGACCTGCTGGTTTATTTTTTTTTAATTTCCATTATTTTTTGTTTATTTTTCATTCAATTTATGTTGCTTTTAATACATATTTTTTCTTCAAACTTCAATGTGTAGTATCATCTCATTGGTTTCATGCATATCATGATATGGGTTTTGACATTCACTGACACCCATTGGGTGTATGTGAGGGACATGTGTTCATTTCCAAAACTTGCAATTGGGGTTCTATCATGTTATTGCCATTTCTAAGTGGGTGGATGCAATATTCAGGTGGGTGTTTGGCATTTGGAGGCTGACCATAAGGGCCAGGGATCTAGATTGTGATGACATGTTGGTTGGGGGACATGATTGGGGGCCTGGTGGAGGGTGCCCCTGGATGCTGGGGGGTGGGGGTGATGGGAGACATGAGTGGGGGCCTGGTGGAGTATGCCGCTGCACTGCTGGGGGGTGGGGGTGATGGGAGACATGAGTTGGGGCCTGGTGGAGGGTGCCCTGCACTTCTGGGGGTTGGGGGTGATGGGAGACATGGGTGGGGGCCTGGTGGAGGGTGCCCTGCACTGCTGGGGGGTGGGGGTGGTGGGAGACATGATTGGGGGCCTGGTGGAGGGTGCCCCTGCACTGCTGGGGGTGGGGGTGATGGGAGACATGAGTGGGGGCCTGGTGGAGGCTGCCCCTGCACTGCTGGGGGGTGGGGGTGATGGGAGACATGAGTGGGGGGCTGGTGGAGGGTGCCCTGCACTGCTGGGGGGTGGGGTGGTGGGAGACATGAGTGGGGGCCTGGTGGAGGGTGCCCCTGGATGCTGGGGGTGGGGGTGGTGGGAGACATGAGTGGGGGCCTGGTGGAGGGTGCCCTGCACTGCTGGGGGTGGGGGTGATGGGAGATATGAGTGGGGGCCTGGTGGATGGTGCCCCTGCACTGCTGGGGGGTGGGGGTGGTGGGAGACATGAGTGGGGGCCTGGTGGAGGGTGCCCCTGGATGCTGGGGGTTGGGGGTGCAGGGAGACATGAGTTGGACATGAGTGGGGGCCTGGTGGAGGGTGCCCCTGCACTGCTGGGGGGTGGGGGTGATGGGAGGCATGTGTTGGACATGAGTGGGGGCCTGGTGGAGGGTGCCCCTGGATGCTGGGGGGTGGGGGTGCAGGGAGACATGAGTTGGACATGAGTGGGGGCCTGGTGGAGGGTTCCCTGCACTGCTGGGGGGTGGGGGTGATGGGAGACATGAGTGGGGGCCTGGTGGAGGGTGCCCCTGCACTGCTGGGGGGTGGGGGTGATGGGAGACATGAGTGGGGCCTGGTGGAGGCTGCCCCTGCACTGCTGGGGGGTGGGGGTGGTGGGAGACATGAGTGGGGGCCTGTTGGAGGGTGCCCTGCACTGCTGGGGGTTGGGGGTGCAGGGAGACATTAGTGGGGGCCTGGTGGAGGGTGCCCCTGGATGCTGGGGGTGGGGGTGATGGGAGACATGAGTGGGGGCCTGGTGGAGGCTGCCCCTGCACTGCTTGGGGGTGGGGGTGGTGGGAGACATGAGTGGGGGCCTGGTGGAGGGTGACCTGCACTGCTGGGGGTTGGGGGTGCAGGGAGACATGAGTGGGGGCCTGGTGGAGGCTGTCCCTGTACTGCTGGGGGGTGGGGGTGATGGGAGACATGAGTGGGGGTCTGGTGGAGGGTGCCCTGCACTGCTGGGGGGTGGGGGTGGTGGGAGACATGAGTGGGGGCCTGGTGGAGGGTGCCCCTGGATGCTGGGGGGTGGGGGTGGTGGGAGACATGAGTGGGGGCCTGGTGGAGGGTGTCCTGCACTGCTGGGGGGTGGGGGTGATGGGAGACATGAGTGTGGGCCTGGTGGAGGGTGCCCCTGCACTGCTGGGGGGTGGGGGTGGTGGGAGACATGAGTGGGGGCCTGGTGGAGGGTGCCCCTGGATGCCGGTGGGTGGGGGTGCAGGGAGACATGAGTTGGACATGTCTGGGGGCCTGGTGGAGGGTGCCCCTGCACTGCTGGGGGGTGGGGGTGATGGGAGACATGAGTTGGACATGAGTGGGGGCCTGGTGGAGGGTGCCCCTGGATGCTGGGGGGTTGGGTGCAGGGAGACATGAGTTGGACATCAGTGGGGGCCTGGTGGAGGGTGCCCTGCACTGCTGGGGGGTGGGGGTGATGGGAGACATGAGTGGGGGCCTGGTGGAGGGTGCCCCTGCACTGCTGGGGGGTGGGGGTGATGGGAGACATGAGCGGGGGCCTGGTGGAGGCTGCCCCTGCACTGCTGGGGGGTGGGCGTGGAGGGAGACATGAGTTGGACATGAGTGGGGGCCTGGTGGAGGGTGCCCCTGGATGCTGGGGGGTGGGGGTGGTGGGAGACATGAGTGGGGGCCTGGTGGAGGGTGCCCCTGCACTGCTGGGGGGTGGGGGTGGTGGGAGACATGAGTGGGGGCCTGGTGGAGGGTTCCCCTAGATGCTGGGGGGGTGGGGGGGTGGGAGACATGAGTGGGGGCCTGGTGGAGGCTGTCCCTGTACTGCTGGGGGGTGGGGGTGATGGGAGACATGAGTGGGGGTCTGGTGGAGGGTGCCCTGCACTGCTGGGGGGTGGGGGTGGTGGGAGACATGAGTGGGGGCCTGGTGGAGGGTGCCCCTGGATGCTGGGGGGTGGGGGTGGTGGGAGACATGAGTGGGGGCCTGGTGGAGGGTGTCCTGCACTGCTGGGGGGTGGGGGTGATGGTAGACATGAGTGTGGGCCTGGTGGAGGGTGCCCCTGCACTGCTGGGGGGTGGGGGTGGTGGGAGACATGAGTGGGGGCCTGGTGGAGGGTGCCCCTGGATGCCGGTGGGTGGGGGTGCAGGGAGACATGAGTTGGACATGTCTGGGGGCCTGGTGGAGGGTGCCCCTGCACTGCTGGGGGGTGGGGGTGATGGGAGACATGAGTTGGACATGAGTGGGGGCCTGGTGGAGGGTGCCCCTGGATGCTGGGGGGTTGGGTGCAGGGAGACATGAGTTGGACATCAGTGGGGGCCTGGTGGAGGGTGCCCTGCACTGCTGGGGGGTGGGGGTGATGGGAGACATGAGTGGGGGCCTGGTGGAGGGTGCCCCTGCACTGCTGGGGGGTGGGGGTGATGGGAGACATGAGTGGGGGCCTGGTGGAGGCTGCCCCTGCACTGCTGGGGGGTGGGGGTGGTGGGAGACATGAGTGGGGGCCTGGTGGAGGGTGCCCTGCACTGCTGGGGGTTGGGGCGCAGGGAGACATGAGTGGGGGCCTGGTGGAGGCTGCCCCTGCACTGCTGGGGGGTGGGGGTGATGGGAGACATGAGCGGGGGCCTGGTGGAGGCTGCCCCTGCACTGCTGGGGGGTGGGCGTGGTGGGAGACATGAGTTGGGGCCTGGTGGAGGGTGCCCCTGGATGCTGGGGGGTGGGGATAGTGGGAGACATGAGTGGGGGTCTGGTGGAGGGTGTCCTGCACTGCTGGGGGTTGGGGGTGCAGGGAGACATGAGTGGGGGCCTGGTGGAGGCTGCCCCTGCACTGCTGGGGGGTGGGGGTGATGGGAGAAATGAGTGGGGGCCTGGTGGAGGGTGCCCTGCACTGCTGGGGGGGGGTGGTGGGAGACATGAGTGGGGGCCTGGTGGAGGGTGCCCCTGGATGCTGGGGCGTGGGGGTGGTGGGAGACATGAGTGGGGGCCTGGTGGAGGGTGCCCATGGATGCTGGGGGGTGTGGGTGCAGGGAGACATGAGTTGGGCATGAGTGGGGGCTTGGTCGAGGGTGCCCTGCATTGCTGGGGGGTGGGGTGATGGGAGACATGAGTTGGACATGCATGGGGGCCTGGTGGAGGGTGCCCTGCACTGCTGCGGGTTGGGGGTGCAGGGAGACATGAGTGGGGGCCTGGTGGAGGGTGCCCCTGGATGCTGGGGGGTGGGGGTGGAGGGAGACATGAGTTGGACATGAGTGGGGGCCTGGTGGAGGGTGCCCCTGGATGCTGGGGGGTGGGGGTGGTGGGAGACATGAGTGGGGGCCTGGTGGAGGGTGCCCCTGCACTGCTGGGGGGTGGGGGTGGTGGGAGACATGAGTGGGGGCCTGGTGGAGGGTTCCCCTAGATGCTGGGGGGGTGGGGGGGTGGGAGACATGAGTGGGGGCCTGGTGGAGGGTGCCCCTGCACTGCTGGGGGGTGGGGGTGGTGGGAGACATGAGTGGGGGCCTGGTGGAGGGTGCCCCTGGATGCTGGGGGGTGGTGGTGATGGGAGACATGAGTTGGACATGAGTGGGGGCCTGGTGGAGGCTGCCCCAGCACTGCTGGGGGGTGGGGGTGGTGGGAGACATGAGTGGGGGCCTGGTGGAGGGTGCCCTGCACTGCTGGGGGGTGGGGGTGATGGGAGACATGAGTGGGGGCCTGGTGGAGGGTGCCCCTGCACTGCTGGGGGGGTGGGGGTGATGGGAGACATGAGTGGGGGCCTGGTGGAGGCTGCCCCTGCACTGCTGGGGGGTGGGGGTGGTGGGAGATATGAGTGGGGGCCTGGTGGAGGGTGCCCTCCACTGCTGGTGGTTGGGGGTGCAGGGTGACATGAGTGGGGGCCTGGTGGAGGCTGCCCCTGCACTGCTGGGGGGTGGGGTGATGGGAGACATGAGTGGGGGCCTGGTGGAGGGTGCCCTGCACTGCTGGGGGGTGGGGATGGTGGGAGACATGAGTTGGACATGAGTGGGGGCCTGGTGGAAGGTGCCCCTGGGGGGCTGGGGGTGCAGGGGGACATGCATTGGTGGGCAGTAGTGCAAGGTGACATGTGGGTTGGCTGGGGGGCATGGGCATGGTGGATGGGCTGCCTGCGGGACATGTGCAGGGTATGCCCCTGTGGTGTGGGCCGCCTGCAGGGGCCGTGGAGGGTGTAGAGGGAACACCTGGGAGGACCCACACGTGCAATTCACTTGTGGTGCTCCCCGCGCACCCCTGGAACACACGTACCCTGATGGAATCGCGTGTGATACTTCCTGCGCACCCCTGAAATACATGTACCCTGCTGCTTTTGCGTGTGATACTTCCCGCGCACCCCTGGAATACACGTACCCCGCTGCCTTTGCGTGTGATACTTCCCGCGCACCCCTGGAATACACATACCCTGATGGAATCGCGTGTCATACTTCCTGCGCACCCCTGAAATACACGTACCCTGCTGCTTTTGCGTTTGATACTTCCCGCGCACCCCTGGAATACACGTATCCTGCTGCTTTTGCGTGTGATACTTCCCGCGCACCCCTGGAATACACGTACCCTGATGGAATTGCGTGTGATACTTCCCGCGCACCCCTGAAATGCACGTACCCTGCTGTTTTTGCGTGTGATACTTCCCTCGCACCCCTGGAATACACGTGCCCTGATGGAATCGCGTGTGTTACTTCCCACGCACCCCTGATGTACACGTACCCAGGACAATCGCGTGTGAAACTTCCCGCGAACCACTGAAATACACGTTCCCCGCGTGGCGTTTGCTGTTTGGCAGCCCTGTGAACTGGTCCAGGGTTAGCGTAGCCCTTTGCGATGATTTGGGAATTTTGAAGGCTTTTCCTTGCGCGAGGGCGTTCTTGGGGGTGTAACTGGCGCTGCTGCAGGGTCGCTGCGCCACTCTGTGCCACGGTTGGTTTCGGAGGCTAAAATCCATGAATACGCTGTGCGATGAAAAGGATTTTTTCGCACGCGGCTGGCGCAGTGTATCGCACGGGGACACTGTGCGCCAGCCGCGTGCGCCACTTTTGTGCGAATTTCTATGAATTCATCTCAAAATGTGCTACACAAAATGTATAAAACCTCATACAACCCACAAAAACACAAGACACATGGTACAAAACATACAAAATAACACATTACCAATTTATATTCACCCACAATAGGACAAAAGATGAAATCTACAATGGCCCAATTTGTGTACATGCAAATACAGCAAAACATGTGTCTGTCCCTATCAAACAATTAATAGGATATTCATCCGGGCTATCCACTGCACACTTGCAAAGTTTTGATAGGTAGGCATGCTGGTCTCCACAACGTTCAAACCAGGTCACATGATTGCTAATACTAGAAAAATTAAAAGAAAGAAAAAGTCACAATTTCTCAAGAACCTCCAAGTTAATTGACCTAAACGGACCAAGATAACCCCACTTAATCGAATGAAATCTGGTCAGTGTTTGTATCACACAACAAACACATATAATTGATAATGGGTACCTGGTTACTGCGCATGGTATCACACAGTGCGCAGAAATGCAATTTCAGTCTGCCTTAGTAGAACTTCCTGATAGTGCGTGTAGGCCTACATATGGCTAAAGCCAAGACTGCAACACAGAAAACACACCACAGCTGTGTTGAAGTTCTACTAAGGAGGACTGAAATTGCATTTCTGCATACCTGCAATACCATGTGGATGAGCAGGTACCCTTTATCAATTATCATCTCATCCAAAACAAGTGAGTTGCACATTATTTACAGAGCTGCAAAGTTGAAATATCTGGGACAGAAAACACTATAACGTCCAAGTGTGCTTCGTGAGTGTGTTATATATTGTACATGTGCAGTGGAGTAACTTTGTTGAAAATGTTCGTGGGGGACATGACATCTAAAGGAAAGGAGCCCCTGCCAAATGATGGGGACAAAATGGTGTGCCACGAAAGTTGGCGGGACAAACACCCTTGCCCCCCCCCCCAAGATGACGCCCATGTAAATGTGATTGGATAAAGTGTGTTTATATATTGCTACCTCAATCAGTTGCATTGATACATAAAACCAATGGCAGTGTAATAGGGATGTATAAAACTATGCCTGTGGGTTTCTTATTATTTATGCAATACTGCAATATCTGAATAAAAGCTTGCACATACATATTCTAACAGTCTTCACCTGTAATAAGAACATGACATCATTACTCTCTTTGTAATTCATTTGTAACTTTACAATGGATACTGAGGGAGCCAGCTCACAGTGTGAAATGCATCTCTCTTTCAGCAGAATTCCAATTAATGTCAGTATTTGATGAATAGGAATACTTCCATGATAATATGTTATTTTGTGTAATCTTGCAGTTTAGCACAATAGTAAAGGATTCTTTCTGCATTTTACCACGTATTCTGAGCCACAAAGATGGCTTTTAGATACTTTATATCTGTACAAAACACATTGGAGGTCATTACGAATTAGGGGGTAACCATGCCTCTATTAGCGGCATGGTTACCCCCTTACCGGGTACCGAGTCCGGGTTCCTTGAATGAGGAATTACCAGGCCATTCCGACCTTGGAGGGCCCGCTAATTCCTCATTCAAGGAACCCATCCCCATTCCCATTCGAGCCCCCATAGGGCTCAATGGGAATGGGGATGGTGCTAGCAACGGGCCCGTTAATAACGGGCCTGTTGTTAGCACCCTGGTCTGCTCGCGGGACCCACTAAGGGCACCTGGTAAAACCAGGCATCCTTAGTGGGTTCCTGCGAGCAGACTCGTAATGAGGCGGTAAGCAGTTGATGGCTCCGGCACCATTACCAGCGCCGTTAACCCCTTACCTCCTCACTCGTAATGACCCCCATTATCATTTCTATATTGCTGTTTTTTTTCCAAACCAACAGCATCCATATGTTTTACCACAAATCAACAATTGGAATATCTATTGCATCAGAGGGAGCCAGAGACCAATTCTTAACAGGAAGGATGGTATCGCCATGTATAAGGAAGATTAAATGCCCCCACCATCCCCTAACAAGGCATTGCAAGCCACCTCAGAGTTCTGTGACCAGACAAAGGAACTCAGACCTTAGACCTTCAGGGGGGTGAAGATGCCTGAATCCGGATGGATTCCGCCTGCTTTTTAATAAGGTGCAGTGACACCAGCAGTTGGCTGCTTCCTAGCAGTAAAAGACCAAACAAAAATCGTAGGCAGTCCAACTTTGAGATGAACAGAAGTAGGAATGGTAACTAGGGTAAGAAGAGTACAGGGTTGAAAGCTTTCCTAAACTGGTGATGATTCTCCGTACCTCTCAAAGTCAGCAGAAGAGAATTCCATAGTCGTAAAACATTCACAGAGAAACTGCAATTTCCATTCACCCATTGTTTTTGGATGAAATAGCCCAGCTGGGATATACCACTAAATCCCACAGAGGGGGTTGCTGATGGGTCCTTTTCCACAGGATTTCCACACAACTATAAATAAGGCCCGATGTCGCTTTCACCCCTATCGTTATACTTATGGTTGTTCTCAGCCATGATGCTGGATATCACTCCAATTATGGAGACAGCTGTTAAATCTTTGATATGTGTATGAGACTCTTATCCTTTTGCAAATCTGGGCATGGGGTGCTTTATCCGATAGCCTTTGTCTGAATGCTTCCTACACAGCTCCAACAGTACGAGCAGTAGATCCAGTATTGGGTTCTGGATCCTCTAGTCTCATAGCATTCCTTGTTGTTAAGCATCAATCTGTTTATCATGCAGGTAATTGATGAACTGAGCCTTACAACACACAAGACTCGTGCACAGAATTCCACACTTCTTATTCATGTCCCAAAACAAGACCAGCCCAGACCCTATAATGTTGTGTGTGCTGGGCTTTATGCCAACCACTAAATAATCCACAGCAAGCTCAAACTTTGTCACTTGTCCTCTCTGTTGTCTGAACGGAATCTAACACTTCACACAACACAAAGAAACTATGCATCGGTACCAAACATCTGAAACATGGTAAATGCTCAATTCACACAATGTTTCAATATAAAGTGACGTGGTTGTTCTCAAAATAGTTCCCGCTGTACCAGCCAACAAGCCAACAAAGGTTGCCCTACCAAATCCTTGTCTACAAAAGTACATCTTTTATGGGGACACGTTTCCTCTTTCATAGTTCTCTCCCTTAACACTACATCTCCATCTCCAAGTGGCCCTAATGAAACTCACATGAGCCACACCCTCTTCTATGATTAAAGCCACTAGTCTAAATAAAGTCCTTTTGCTTTTCTTTATTTTCATACTCATCACCCTTTCTCAGCCCCTCCTTTTCAACACCCTATTGGTTCTAAAGTGGAGTTTCAGAAGTATGAGTACAGTGTAAAAGTTCAAACTATAATCAACCAAGCTTAAAAACCACATTGCCAGCATCACAAAACCCTTTTCTTTTCCACTTTCAGTACCCAGGAGAGTGAAACTGCTTGTTTAGTCATCTGATTTTAGACCCATCATCCAATCTCTCGGCTGTTGGTAAGACTTGTTGGCGCAGTGGTATTCAAACTACGTTATGCCAAGCCCCCTTAAGTATAAATATTGTTGCCAAGCATGCCCCGTTAAGTAAAAGTATTGTTGCCGGGCCACCCAGGTGCCATCTCCGCTTATATTTTCGATTAAAACCAATCCCTGTGCTCCAGTGTTTGCAGAACCGTGCGCCCCTTGGACAGCCTGTGGGCCCCCTTAGGGGGCTGAGCGCCACAGTTTGAAGACAACTCTATCAGGGGTAATGTAATTCTTTCTGGTCCCTCGTTCTCCTCCTTCTTGTAACTAATCGTCATTGGCTGACGGTTTTTGCCATTTGAATCACCTCACATTCTGGTTACTCAATGAACTCTTGACTTAATTTCGGGTTTGCTGTATCTCCGGTAAGGCACTGAGGTTGTACTAACCAGCTCATTTGCCTGGAGATATTGCAGGTCTCTGCTGGATCCAGACTGGTTCTGATCCAAGATGTTATCAAGATTGTAATCTCCAAGTTCCAAAAGAGTGAACTATGCACAGAGGCTTTCTCAGTGTGTAATCCTCACATTGGGAAAATGGCCCGACCGAGTCACTTCCTCACAGGCCTTCTCTGCTGCCATTTTGGAAAGCTTCAGGAACCTGGCTGTTTCCCTTTGCCTTTTCAATATTAGCAATTATTGTGAGGTCCCACTACTCTTTTTTTCATCTCTATATTTCTGTTTTCTCTCTGTTTTATTGTTTCTCATGTTGCATCTTCTTTTTGTTTCTTCATGTCCATGATATTTATTTCCCCAGATCGCAGCCAAATCATTAAGAGAATAACCTTGTCCTACTGAAAACATATGTTGTCAGCACTGGTAGAGATGAGAACTATTTTAGAATGGATGGAAGCATAGTTCTGTTCTTATCACAAATGTATTGCCTTCTAAATATAAGTGGCCGCTTGAGGACTGAATTCTATGCACACATTTTCCTGCAGCCAATATAGTTTAAGTGAAAGATTCTCACTTCCTGTTTGTGTAAAGGTTCTGTTCAGCACTATAGATGTGTGTTGCTCATCTTATCATTTGACTACAAACTGAGGAAACCTAATGGTTTTTGCGTTTTTACCATACCAACATAATATTTTCAGCTTGTCTTATAAAAGGTATCAAAAGTAGTATTGGTGATTATAAAACTGGACTAACGTGGTGTATAACCTTTTCTTTGCACTTTTACACATTGAAATGTGCTGCTCTGGGTTAGTGGGCACATTTTCAAAGGTTCAACATAAAATAAATTAAAACTTCTACTGCACATTGATAGGCCTGCATTTCATGGTTGTTCCATTTTATTTACTAATGACCCAGCTTCATGCCCAGGCTGTTCTGGCTATTCGGAAGTCACTGGGGGTCATTACGACCCAGGCGCTAATTGCGCCAACATTACCACCATGGTGTAAACTACGTTTACACCATGGTGGATGGCGGATTTACCGCCCCATTCCGAGGTGAGTGGGGCGGTAAGTCCCCATTAACCCATTTACCCTTCCCCATTCCCATTTTTGCCCCATAGGGCATAATGGGAGTGGGGAAGGCGTTAATTACGCCACCGTAAATTACGGTGGCGTAATTAACAACAAGGTCCCTTAGCGCCATGGATTTTAACACCTGCTAGAAGCAGGTGTTAAAACCTCCATGGCGCTAAGGGACCTCGGAATCAGGCGGTAAGGGTCGGCGCTGTTTACGCCGCCGTAAACCCCTTACCGCCTGGGTCCTAATGATCTGCCTCTTCCATTGGTCATTGATAGCCCTACCTCATTTACTGTCCAACAATCCCCATTGACTGGTCACTTTCCGTATTCACGTGACTTGCTCTTACCTTCATTGGTCATGTTTTCCTTCACCTTGCTCCATGTACTCATCATTCTGCCCTAATCACAGGCATGGATGCCCTACTCACTGGTCATTCTGCATCATTTGCTGGTAACTCTATCCCATTCAATAGCCAAGTTGCACCTTGTTCACTTACTCTTCTCCATGTTCTGCTCCTTGTGCCTCCTTCAGTGCTCACCTTGACACATTCACTCTCCGCATGTCCCCTTCTCTGGTCAACTCATTCAGTGCCCCCCCCCTGGTCCATGAAATGTTGGGTTGCACTTGTTGACCCCTAGAAAAGTGAAATCCAGCAAGGTTCTTAAGATATCAACTATGAAAATGCATGGGAGCATGTCAGAAACATTGAGTGGAATTTAATAATCAGTGAGTCGTGGAGCCCACCTCAATGGACACCCTGTTCCATGCAGTGGTCATGGAGTCCTACTCACAGATGACTCTCTCTATTCATTAGTTACCCTGTGCCCCATACATTGATCGAATTGTCCCATTCCTTAGGAGGTATGTCCTTTTCAAGCCCATCGAAATAGTTACTTCACTGTAGGTTACATTATGTGGGTACTGAAAGTAGGTATATGTGGTTGGGTAGGCAATAAAGAGGGGTCGGAAAGGGCAGGACTGGGTGTGAGTAGGCAGAGGGGTGGTATTGGGGAAAAAGCCATGAAATAACCTACCACGTAGTAAATTGCCACATAGTACGTTATTTCGATTAAGCCACATAGAAATGGTCAAGTGGCTTCATTCAGTGGTCACCATGAATCAGTCAAGGGTCACTCTTCCCCTTCACTGCTTCAAATACAATGATACCTTATTCTACCTTGGGTTTTTATACTGCTTAGAAATGTGAGTAAGCCCCTTCAAAACATTAGTCATTTTTGTTGTATTATAATTATTATTATATTTTTATAATGTGAACCTAGCTCGGGTGCAATGGAGCGCTGTACAGGTAATAGACCAAAATATTGGTCGTGCATATTTAAGAAGTCATCAAGTAAACTTTAGTAATCATTATCACAGTACGTAAGAATGGAGTGCACAAGATAGACGGAAGCTAGGTTAGACATTTATTTATTTATTGCATATATTTACAGCGCCCAAACCCGTAAGTATCACAGCGCTGATAACTTAAGAAACAAAGCACGGAAAGAATATGGTACATAGCATAACAGTAAATGTTGCAGAAAGACAGGTGGGGACCAATGGGTGCCCCAAAAAAAGGTTAGGCGTATTCGTCAAACAGCCAGGTTTTTAGCAGTTTTCTGAAGATGAGGTAGGAAGCCTGCTCTTGGTCGTGGAGAGGTAGGGTATTTCAAAGGGTGGCGGCAATACCTGTGAAGAAGGTGCCCCAGCCATTTTCTTTGTGAATCTGCGAGGAATGCAGGGGCAGTATTTTGGATGCATCTATGTGTTAGGGAGAGAATCTTAATATCAATAAGTGCTTTGATGGGCAACCAATGGGCATTGTGTCTGGCATGGGAGATGTGGTCCGAGCGTTTGAGGGCCCAAACAGCCCAGAGGGCATAGTGTTATATCAGCTGAAGTTTGATCCGATTTTTAGAGGAGGTGCCTGCAAGGATGGCATTGCAATAGTCTAATTTGCTGCCTATAATGGCTCTGGCGAGGATGAGGCAGTTGTCAGTGGAGAGGAATTTTCTGTTGAGGTTGATGAGTCTGGTGGTGTATGCTTCTGAGGAGGCGAGGGCTTTGATGTGTTTGTGCATAGATAATTCTGCATCTAAGTGAACACCTAGTGTTTGCACATGGTTTGAGATGCTGGTAGTGTTTCTGTCAATGCAGAAGGATTCAAAGGCGGGGTCTAGTTATTTGCAATGATACGGGAATCCTCCTATGAGGAGCTCGGTTTTGTCGTCATTCAGGCAGAGATGGTGTTTCGCCATTCAGGCCTGGATGATGCTGTAGACTTGATTGATGTTTGCGGAGTCAGTGGCGTGGTAACTAGTTAGTGTTAGCAAAATGTGGGTGTCGTCAGCAAAGTTGGTCATTGGGTTGCACATATGTTTAGTCACTCAAACAGAACAATGCACATGCAATGTTGCATGGTGTTTGAGTAATATAGTGTAACATTAAATTTGCATTGCTTTGGAAAGTCAAACAGTAATATAACAAGCCTTGGAAAAGTCAATATTGCTGGCATTTTATTTAATCACTGTTAGCTCTTGTTTATAGATGGATGGAAGGTAGGATGGATGAGTTTGATTGTGGGATTGCAGGATGGCTGCATGGATCATTGGGCATGATTGTTAAGATGGATACTAAATGTAATTGTGTTAAGGGATGTGATTGCTTGGCTGTTTGTCTGTATTTGTGGGATTAGGCGAACAAAGATGGATGGATATGATTATATTGGCGGATAGATTGATCTGCTTGATTGGGTAAATTGTGTGTATGTATTGGCATGAATGTTTGCATGAGTGTGATTGGATATGTGGATGAGTGTCTTTAGATTGATGGGTGAGTGTGAGTGAATTGGCCATGGTTCTATAGATGCATGGGTGCAAATAGATGTTTGTTTGTGATTTTGTAATGGATGCATGGGTTCGAAGGTGTGATTGATGTATTTGATTGTGCTGATCAGTGGACGGGTGAAATCAGATGTTGGGGAGTAATTGGGTCAATAGGTCCTATTGGCTGAATGAAACATACCTCTTCCTAACTGGACATAGTAGCACACACAGAGCAAGATAATTAACACAAATTCACTGTATGGCCTTCTGTCCCCGGACATAGTCTGTTGATACATTTGAAAATCTGACTGCATACCCTACGCTTGCCCTCCCACCTCACAGAGCAGTCATACAAACATGCCTTCACAACCATTGCTGTTACAAGCTATGGGCCACATATATGCACGTATGTTCCATTTATATTGGTAAACATGGAATTTGAATGTCCCTAGTTACTACACAGGGTTTCTCTTGGCTCCTGAAAGGAGGCAAGAGCCTGTCAAGTGACATATCGACATGTTGTAGGGCAGAGGGCATCTCTCCCTGCAATGCAATGTGCAGTACAATCAGCCATTTCCAGGGCTGCAGCATCCGGTCCCCTATAAATATCTGTAGAAACTGCTACAACATGCGTGGAAGAAAGGTACTCCATGTCTCTCTTCTTCAGCTGTGAATCAGTCAGTCATGCATGTCATTGTTCCTTGCTGAAAGTAGTACAATTAAATATGTTTCATGCAGTTGTGCAGGGTGGGCACATTAGTTGCATAGAGTGGATGTTACGTAGTGAAACATGAAAGCAACTTTATATACAGACACATTCATGTGCAGGTGACCACATGAACAATGACAGCCACAGAAAATAAAATAAGATCAACAGAAAACACAATGTAATACAGCAGACACGAGTTAAACACACACATGCATCAAGACGCATGGAAACAAATCATGCTTTTAAAATCATTTCTTGCAAATATTTCTCCAACTTTAGGCATCTCCTCTCTCACCGACCGATGCATTTTTCTGTAACAGTGCTGTGAGCAAGAGGCCCGGGTACCGCACCACGGAGCAGATGACTGGCACGAGGGTCTCTCTCTAATATGTATCCTCGAGTGCTCTGGCGGAGATCTGAACATTTTACGTGCCAGACTTGAAACTTGATTTTACTTTTTATGCAGGCTCTGACTGGCCTATAGTGCTATAGGGCAATGCCTGAACCAAAAACACAAAATACTTCTGTGGGGCCGTTTTTGTGGTTAAAGGGGGACTTATTTTGGTAAATGTGGGCCAGTTTGATAAGTTACTTCACCTGCTAGCAGTTTTGGCCAATGTTACTAAATACATATTCTTTAAACTGCACAATTTGCATCAAAATTTATGAAAAACCTTCCCCTTGGGTACTACTCAAACAGTCTGTCACAAAAACAAGGAATTTCCATTCGCAAGGGTGGGCCACTTTTTCTTTGCTGCCCGAGAATTGTTTATACCCCAGTTCGAGTCTGTTTTTGTGTATCCATATTTTTCAAACACATTGAAAGCGAGCGTGTTCTGAACGTCTGACCGATTGTCCAGATTGTCTCAAGGCATCTACTCCACACTGTGCCTTCTTTCCACGTGTATCAGCCCGCCCCCACGACCCTCACTTATTCCCTTTGTGTACAGTTACGGAATCATGGAGACGGGTCTGAGTTCCTCTGTTTGCATTCTCGGTTGCGGAAGATAAACCGGTTGCGTGAAACCACAGTACAAACCCACTGCGCGATTCGGTGCGTCAGCCAAAGGGCAACAAATAAGGCATCTCTTGGTTTTCTTCTGAGTTCCCCTGTCTGCTATCTTTGCTGGGTGCTTCCGCTGTTATCTGCTGTCCTCTTTCCGCTCTGCATAGTGCGCGCAGAGTGAACGATGTTTAGAAAAAAATATCCTCAATACATGACTGAGACTCCACTTATTTTGTTCAAGTCACTTAGGAGGCAATCGCATTCCCCAGGAATGCATTCGCCTCATTTAGATGGCCTATTTCTAAAGGGAAATGCCAGGAAACAAACGCAACCTTTTACCTGGTGAAGGAACATGTGTATTGCTGCCATTCATTGGTTGGGATCACGCATTTCATATTTTACCAAACCAGAAAAGGCCCACCCTGTTGTACTTCAGAATCACAATTGCAAGATGAGTTACAGGGAGGTATTTTCCTCCTATCATATCCCGCTCACGTTTCCTTCCAACTTTAGAGCAGCCGCCCGCCCTGCCCTTAATGTGGGTCAGGACAATCCTGCAGTGACCACCATTGCCATTTTGGGAGATGACCATTTTGCCCAACCATTTTGAGAGATTGATGGATATACAACTGGTACAAATCAGCCTATCCTTAAAAGCAATAGAGTTGACTTCATTTTTTTATAATTATTATTGAATATTAGAATGAAAGAGCCATTCTGATTGGCCCTCGCTGAGTCGTTACCAGGCCGGGAATCCCTCCATCGGGATTCCACGGCCTTTGTCACCGGCAGGGGGCGTGGCAGCCCCTCAGCCAATGAGGAGGCTTGAAGCAGGGCCATCCCCGCTCCGAGCATCCCCAAGACTGAGAGGCTACCTTCGCCCCCCACCGGGGACAGAGGTAAGGCTTTTTTTTTCCTTCCCTCCCTCCTCCCACCTCCCTGCCCTCCCCACCCCACTTACCTTCTATGCCTTGGTCTCCGGCAGGGGACGATGAAAGCCTCCATCCATGTGAAGACTCGGAGTGGGACCATTCCCGCTCTGAGCCTCCACACGGCTGGAGACTTCCATCGTCCCCCGCCGGAGACCCAGGTACGTTTTTTTCCTTCTTTTTCTTTTTCTTTTTCCCTTTTCCCTCCCTTCCGCCTCCCAACCCCACTTACCTTCTTTTTTTCGGGAGCGGACGCGCTGGAAACGCTTCTGTTTCCAGCGCGTCCGCTCGCGATGGCCGCCATGGAAAGGGAAAATGGACTCCGTTTTCCCGTTTTCTTTGACGTCTTTTTTTTTTTTTCACGAAACGCTGCAGTGTTTCAGGAAAAAAACAAAGCTTTTAGTGCCCCGGTCACGCAGTTTTTGTGGGCCAGTGTACTAATAGCTATATGCCCCTCGTGGCGGGGGCATTACTGACTCTGGTAATGCCCGTGGCCTTCGTTAAGGCCCTCGCTTCACCCGTAGCCTATAACTATGGGCCCCGGCGCATTACCTGAGTCGGTAATGCCCCCACCGCTTGGGGCATATTGCTTAAGTAATAAAAAGATGTGGTTTTAGGAAGTAGAATTCCTTATTTTGTTACAGATATTTTGCCTTCAAGCCTTAGATCTCTGGTTCCTTCTCAGAGGACTGAGTTTTTAACAACCTGTGGCCGGAACTTCACACAGCAAATGACCCATCCGGTTATATGTGATGTTACCGAAGGAAAATACTGAGTGTACAATTAATCGCGACCAAAATACCGAAAAATACTGATTTTTAATTTGGGAGTGTCTTTAAATCCCCTGATTTTCTATCCTTATAACGCAACCCCAACCCCCCTTTAACTCCTTACCCTATATAAATATATATTTATTTATTTATTTATTTATTTAATATTTTCAGTATTATTTCGGTATTATGGTCGCAATTAAATGTATCACTCTGAAATTTGATTCGTAAATTGACTGGGTACCGACCCCTCCTTGATTGGGTCTTGTTTCCCAATATAAATCCAATTAACACTGACTTTCAGCCTCATCGCTGATCTGACCCCAAAGATGTATTTGTTCATCATCATTTTAAGCATTATGTTAACCAAGAATATGTCCCACATAGGTATGACCTCAGAGATAAAAGTAACAAAATGGCTGATATCGAACCTTGTCTGCTCACCAGGCAATGCATGTTGATAAGTTCAAGTATGACATTATTGCCCTCATCCACTTGTCTAACTCCACTCGTATATGTGTCATCATCTGGAAAAACAAAATAGTAACTCATTCTCTGGTAAGAAGTTGACTTTCAGATGAAATGCATTTATGAGAACCCAAGGTCAGGGCTGAAAAGAGGGCGTGGAAGAAATACCCCAGTAAAGAGCACAGTCATTTGTTGAAATTAGCTAGCTGTGCTAGAAGACAGATCTTGCAGAGACAATTAAAAACGTGTAGGTCACTCAGAAAACCAAAGTTGGCAAATCTACAAGAGCACTGTTTGAGATATTTCAACAATTGGATAAAATTAACCAGAAATAACACTCAGTTCTATGATCAGATGTGTTATGAAATAATTGGGAAAGAAAAATGTGTATTGGAAGTATCCAAGCTACAGGATCAAAATGTCCTTCAAACGAGAACCCTTCATGGCTATGAAACAAGGTATTACCGCACTCACCTAGCTTGTCAACCCATTTTCCCTACACTGGGAGACACACTGTTGAGGCAAAAAGGATTAGAGCCGTATAAAGCCGGGCAGCCTGACAAAATCACATCTCAACAGCACTGAAGCTGCTCCAGTGGCAACCCATCCAATGGTGACTACAGTTCAAGACGCTTAGCCAAACCAGTATGCAACATTGGCCTTAACTACCTTATGGACCGGTTTTCCAGGAACCCACCAAAGGAACATTGAAGCCCAGTACCTGTAACAAACTGGTCTATGGGCCGTTAAAAAACGGATTTGAGATGAGACATGGAGTCTCATTGCGAGTCCAGAGGTAATCTGACAGTGCTACCGGCGGATTGTCGCCAGACTCGTAACACTTTTCTGGCGCCTGATATCCAGGTGCTACTGGGAAGTTCCAATGGCCCAGGATACCACGTGCCAGAAAATGTTGTTCCCTATTCCCGAAGAGTCCCATAGGACTCCATGTAAATGGGGATAGGGAAGCACCTGCACTGTTGCTAATGGTGCCATTGCTTCCCTGAAAACACTGCGGGCGGGTGCCGTTATGCCCAGCAGGTCAGACCTGCCAGGAGTAAGGGTCCCCGCCCGCAGAGTTGTACTGTGGCGGTCTGGAAAGGGTGGCAGTACCGTGCAACCGGCACCCTTATTTCCGGACCACCATACATGTAATGAGTCCCATGATGTGGAATGCTCTCCCGCAGATACCTAGACTGAACTGAAATTCAGAAGAAAGTTATACAAAATATTCCTATTAAAAAAATAATTCCTAACTCAGTTGAAGACAATAATCATCCATGTAAGTCATGGCATTACCTTGCACTCATGTTGCATTTTTGTATGTGTGTAATGTAACCAGTGATCAAGTCTGGAGTCATCAGCTCACACAGCATTTATAAAGTCCTTTATGTTCCTCCATGTATCTTTTTTTACACGGGGAACCAACTCACCTATTTCCCGTAAACCGCTCTCCCACTTTCAACCTTTGCACTGTGCAGTATCCTGCACACTAGTGGCAGATTACAAAACGCTAACTCAATATAATAATTAAATACAAGGGTAATGTCACATCTATTCTGGAGGGTCATCAGCTTTATGGCCTCGGCTCTTCTTTTATGGCATTTAATCCTTTTATAGTGTCATTTATTGTTTGCAGCCACTCCCACCTGCTGATCTGTAGCCATTAAGCATTCACCGCTCTTTGAATTCCAGGCATGAACATAGATGTTAATATCACTGCAGTTCTGCTGAACAGTTTGTGCTCGTCAGGAATGTTTTCATAAGCCGTTAGTGATTTCTGTGAGAAATAATTTGATCTCTTCATCCGCCAGAGTTCTAGTGACCTCCTTCTTCTCAGGTGAACGTCCACTTTTGGAAATTCTTCAATCTTCTGGTCACTTTGTAGAATCACCAATGCTGGAACATGGAAATATATCAAGGTACAGACTCCACCCCAGTTCGTGGGCAGTTTCACATATTCTCTAGATCCTCAGACCAAATATCGATCCATTAGGACAGGTGTCCCTCTCCTCATTCCTGGAACGTAAATTGTGTTCTTGAACTCCTTATTATGCCCAATGTAATGTTTTCCTTTGCTTCGAAAACACAGTGTCACATTAACCAGCGGGATTACAGACATTGGGCCTGCTTCATCTTCCACCCATGTCAGCAGTTTGGAGTCTTGGGCCAAGACTTCAGACACTCGTCATTAACCTTCTGGAATCCTTGCACTGCTTCCTTCCTCAACATATGAGCTGCACAGGACATCATTCTATTTTCCCATCCTTTGTTTGTACTCACTCGTCCGTAGATCAGTAGTTGTGAATGTCCCGAACATCCAGGCATCCCAGTCTTTTCCGTCATGTCAGAACAGTTCATTCTTTTCGTTTCTTCAACAATCATCTTGTATTTTCGTGCAGCAGGACACACACGCATCATGTCTGTCCATCCAGGCTCTTTTTCCATTTGTATTGTCTTGATATAATCATCCTGGTATGGAAATGACTGTCTTGATCTCCATCGCAAGATTGCCCAATTCCCTTGAAACTGTCCTCTAGTAGTAAATGATGATAGATGACTGAGACACTTTGGATTTTGTGCTGACATCTCTTTTGAAATGAAGGTATTTACTGTATTCATGGCATAGGGGATGAGAAAGCAGATATAGCAATTACATCAGATTCGCTCTCCCCACCTTTTTCATGTGCTGGTACCACATGTTATTCCCCAGGTGAGCTGCATTATCAAGATAGGTATTTATCCCCTGGTAATCTTCTTCTGCATCCCTTTTATGTTGCATGACATGCACATAGAGGTTAAAGAAATTATCATCGTTTGTACTCATACTAGGAAAAATCATAGGAGTTCTTTTTTTCAATGGGACCATTAGGAAAATAAAGACTTTTAAATGTAAGATACAGAAAGATAAAGAAAATACATAGAAGTATGGAGAAACATTTGGTGTGCCATTTCCAATACTTGTTGTACTCGTGCTCTCTCTATAATGACATTATCCTCTTCACTTATCATTTTTAATACAGGTGTTCAATTTACATTCGTAGTTGTACAATCTGCTCAATTATCGCAATTAAGAGTCTTCTTATCACAGGACCATTTTAGGGTCATGTGGAAAGGTGTGAATATTAACATCTCCCCTAACAACTGTAGGGTTGGACTGAAGTATAAACACAAAAATAGCAACTACAAGCCGATGTGTGTCACTGTGGACGGGTATCATGGTGTCTATTCATAGTTTCGAGAAAAAAAAGGATCGAATGCCCTTTTTTTTAAACCAAAAGGACCGGAAAAAAAAACATTTCAAATGCTTATTTATTTATTTATTTATTTATTAGTTTAGTATGCATAAAAAAGTTTTTAAAAAAAGAAAACGGGGTCGGGGGGGGAAACCCACCATTAAAAAAAAAAAAGCATTCTAAACTTTCTTTTCAGCACATTTGGTGTCGAAAAAAAGGCATTCGATCCTTTCTATTTCGAACAAGTCACCTACAACCGGTTATCATATACTATCATTGAAACAGATATTCTCCTAAAAATGAATCCTGGTATTGATCTCTCTTCCAATTTCTAATCAGAAACCGACGTTCAGGCATAGTACTGATGCAATTTGTACTCCTTCAATTACATGTCTGCAGCATATCAAAGTAATCAATATGCAAATGTTGAAAAGGACCATTCAGTTGAGGTATTTCTCCTCTGATTGTTCTTAGTGTATGCCCAGCAGTAAACATCTGACACATGATGCAATTCACCATGAACCGTGCAACGTGTGCCAATAGATTGGGAACAAACCAGTCTTCTGCAATTGTGGCAGCAAGACTTTCTCTAGTTACATGCATGGGGTAATGTACCTGCTCAAGTGCAATTTTCAACAATGCTGCTGCCATAACTGGCTTTCCAGTGCTTTCATGTCTCCATAATGCCTCAGTGGGGATAAAGAACACCCCCTATGTTTTCATAGCTCTTGCTCTTCTTGTGGGTCTCTACCCTGAATCTCCATTAATTGTCTAACTGACAGAATATTAATTCCCCTTTCGTACTATCATGCTTCTATTCAAAGTTTCTTTAATATCTTCAGTATCAAAATTTAAAATTTCTGAAGAGCATGCAATGCTTTTGGCTTCTGCATCTGTGGCTTTGTTTCCGCGAGAGATAATGTCTATTTGTTTATTATATGTTGCGCATTTTACGCCCGCTATCCCTACTGGGAGTTGTAGTACCTTAATGAGCCTGTCCAATAAAGACGCATGTTGCACTGGAGTGCCGTCTGCACAGAGATAACCCCTCCTTTTCCAGCATGATAGACCTGCGTGTACAGTTGATGTCACATAGGCGCAGTCACTGTACACCTTCACTTCCTGCCCTTTGTGTTTCTCGAGCGCAACAATAAGCACTACCAATTCTGCTGCTTTTGCTGAAAAATAAGATGGTAGTCTTTCACTTGCCACTACCTCAGATTAACCATTTAATCTGTGCCTTATACCTGCAGAGCCTGAATGCCTCTCCCAGCTAGTTTGGTCAATTTTCAAAGAACCATCAATAAAGAGAATCTCCCCTCCCTCTAGAGCATTTTCTTTCACACAGGGTAAATCATCATAGAATTCGACATCATTTTAACAGTCATGCACATGCTCACCTTCTTCTACAGGTTCAGCTAAAAGCGTGGCTGGGTTCACTATTTTACACCTCACTGCCTTAAATACTGCATTAGAATTCATTACTTCATAAGCTAAAGCTCTTTATGATGAAAATGTACTTTTGGGTTTCTCTAAAATGGCAAATAAGGCGTGTTCCACATAGAGTCATGGAATAGCCCATGGTAATACTTGTGGACTTCTCAATTGCAAATGCGGCAGCAGCCAAAGATTGTTTGCATGGAAAATGTCCTCTCAAGGATGGGTCAAAAATACCACTGCAGTATGCCAAAGGCTTATACCCTAATGTTGTTATTTGTGTGAGTACTGCTGTCATTACTGACCCATTGGTGTGTGAAAACAAATAAAATTCCTCGCTACAGTTGGGAATCCCTAAAACTGGATCTGTACAGATTGCTCTTTTTAATTCCTCAAATCCTTCCTCCATTTCTTCAGTTCATTCTATTGTTTCCTTCCAGCTTGTGCTTTCTTAAGCATTTGCAAAAGAGGTTTGGTTTAAGTGCTGTAATCGAACACCCAGGCCCTGCAATGATTGCATAAGCCCATGAATTGCTGCATCTGCCTCAGGTATTTGGCTTTGGTGTCTTCATGATAGCCTCAGATCTTTCAGGTGTCACTTTCTTTCCTTCATGTAAAACTAACTGAACTATGTACAACACCTCTTCTTGGCAGTACTGTAATTTCTACTTGTCTACCTTATATCCCTTGTCTACCAATATAGTCATTAACTGAACAGAGTCTTGTCTACATTCATCCTCTGTTTCACTGCAGATTAATATGTCATCTATGTACTGAATTACCACACTCTTGAGTTCAGTGTTGCCTCAATCCATCTGTAGGACCCTGTTAAAGACTGATGGGGTCTCACAATACCCTTGAGGTAAATGCGTATGTTTTAGTCTCTTTTGTATGAAGGTAAAGGAAGTAAGGTCTTTTGAGTCCTTGTGCAACGGGAAGGAGAAAAATGAATTTTTCAAATCGATCACAGTGAAATACTTTGCTTCAACTGGGTTGGTACAAAATATTGTCGCAGGATTAGGAACAAATGTAAACTCAGCTTCTACAATGTAATTAATACGGCGCAAGCCCTGGATAAATCTCCATGACCCCTCTTTAGATTTTTTTATCGGATACACTGCAGTATTGCACTAGGAGTCCGATGGCACTAGTATTCCCTGATTCATCATTGTTGAAATAGTCTTAAATATGCCTTTGTCAGCTTCTCGAGACATAGGGTACTGTTTTGCTCATGGTAAAATTGCACCTGGCTTGAGTTTTATTTTAGCTTCTCCTATTCCCTTCAATAGGCCTACATCATATGGGCCTGCAGTCCATAGGACACTTGACAGCTTTTCTAGGTCTTCCTGAAAGAATGCTGGTCGTTGCCGCATTATCGCCATTTGCTGTGGGACATATTTTTTCTCAATCCTTATCAGTATGTGATGCTTATAAAAACACTACCTCATTGTCTATACATTCATCTCTGAACATATCTTTATCTGTTATATCAGTCAAACTGTATCCCTCTTCAAGACCTATTACTGTCCTCAATGCTCTGCCTTCGTCATCTACTTTTTCAAGCATTGCTATTTCTCCTCGTACTATACCTGCTTCCAATTCTATAGGAATCATCTGTTCTTCTTCCTCATCCATAGGTACTTGTGGTCTAAATAAGAACTCATCATGTATCCCCACAAGCGTCCCTACTAATCCAGGTAGCCATTTCAATAAAATACTCACCCTTTATAGATAAACACTTTCAGATTTACCGGAAGTCCTCGTAGAGCCACTTGTCTTGTAAATGCCAGTATAACCTTTCTTACATTTAAATAGTGTATTCCTGGAGTCGAGCACACAATTCCTTGACCAGTAAATGTAATTGTCATGTTAAGTTTCATCATTAAATCTCTTCCGAAGATTTTAACTGGAGTCTGTCATGAATATAGCAAGGGGACAGACATGTAAAATTCCCCAATAGAAACAGGTAATTTATCAGTAAAAGGAACTAAATTTGTAGCTCCAGAAAACCCTTGAGCATTCATGGCAATAACTGAAATTGGATATTTTCTCTCCCTTATGCAAGAGCGAGCCACCCCATTGTCTACAAGAAAGGAAAAGGATTTGCCACCTATCGTCACATCAACCCTTGGTTCCTCTTGGGGGTATTGTGTCACTGACAGTGCTTAACACATCAAGTCACCCTGTGAGCTGTCTTATTGAGGGTACACATTCATCCGCATCCTCCTAAAAGGGTTTCATCCTACCGCAGTGACACCCTATATCCAAGTAGTTAATATTTGCCTTATATTCTCATTCTGTTGTGTTTGCATAGGTGCTTGTTGTGACTGCCCTTGTGGTGGGTGCATTTGCACCGACCCCTGCTGTTGTGCTTGCAGCACCTGCGTTTAATAGGATGTGTGATCCTGGGCAAAGCCCTCTCATGTTTGTGTAATATATGGTGGTGGATAAGCTGTCCCCCCTCTTAAAGGTTGCCCACTTTGTTGCGCATTCCCTTGGCTTCTACATATGTGTGCAATATGCCCTGTCATCCCACAATTCCTACATAATGGGGGTGGCCCTCAGGCAAACCCTCCTTGAGATTTCTGACTTCCATTCTGGGCATTTTGAAATCCATCTTCAGGTTTCTGAAATCCGACTTGGGCATTCTGAAATCCACCTCCTCTTCCTCTGAAGTCTACCTCATGGCCAAAACCCATACCCACTTTGATCCATTGGGTGTGCATTATTTACCTGTGACGTACCCATCATTTCTTGCATTCCCACTCCTTCTCCACTTGTCAATACTGCCCCTTCTACAGCAAACTTTGACAACTTCTTCTGAACTAACCAACAATGCACAATAGTTAATTGTATCTCAACCCATGGCTTCGCTTCCATCCCTACTTGTTTTTTCATTTATCTCTGTGCCGGTTCTGGAAATCCCTGTCACAAAATATGAGAAAATAGTGCTACTGTTTTTACCCATGGTTCACATGTTTCAAGTTGCCACTTCTCTTGAATATCCTGAATATAAGCAATAGGGTCTTCATCTTCCTTCATTTTATGTGTCATAATTGTACCAATATCTGATGTATCAGAATACTGTACCCATAGAGCCCTCCAAACATATGCCCTGCAATTATGAAATGGCGCTTCATCATGCAATGTGTCTTCTGCTGTCACATCCGCATATCCTGCTCGTATTCAAATGCCATCAGATCTCTCTCCAAGAATAGCTGCCAATAGACCTTCTATGTCTCCTATGGCCAGCTTGTTTCCCCCCTGTCACTTTCTCTAATTCGTATATCCATTTTCCCAGCCCCCAAAGTCCAACTAGGGAGCTTGCATTTTAAGTTATCCTTATCCATCTGAGGCCATGGAATATATTGCGGTCTTGCTCCTCCCTTCTCTAACAAGGGGAACTATGAGATCCCCATCCCATAGTTGGATCCCACTATTCATTTACCTTTGGCAGGGGTAATTGTCACTATTCGTCTCCATGCTGGTTGTGACCTCAGCCTACTGACATAGTGGAGACTCCCCTCTCTCACTACATGATTGTCTTCAGGGAAATTCAGGATATGGTATAGGATCTGGTGTCCTTTCCTTAGGGTGTTTCAGATCTGACCATCTTACCTCTTTATCCATTTGTTGACTTCTCAGGGGTACGCACATACCCACTCCCTACGTCTCACAACCTGACTCTCTTTCCTCATCTGACATTGCTAGACCCCAACTAGTGTGACTATCATCCTCTTCTTCTCTATCTATATTTAATCTGCTCAAAGACAATGCTCTGCGTTCATCAGTAAACACGTTTCCCTCCTCATCCTGTGGATTAGGTGTCAGGGATCGGCTACTGTTCCCGCGAATCCCATACTCGCTGTCTTGCCTTATTTGCTGATATACCTTAACAATCCTTTCTCCAATACTTTCTGCATCATATATTTCCTCTTTCTGTTCTACTCTAGGTGTTTCTTGACTCTTTTCTCTCATCAGGAGAACTTCACTTACCTTGTCCCATTGCCCCTGTATTTCATCGCTTGGTCTTATTCATTCTTTAAGAATAAGATTGGCATGAAGACCTTGCTGCCTTCTATTCTGTTTTATCTATTTCTTTCTAGTGTCATACTTCCTTTGTTCCTCTGCCTGTTTTTCATCTTTTTTTTGTTCGCTATATATCTGTACCCATCGATGTCTGCTTTTTCTTCCTTGCTCATCCTCCCTTAATCTCTTTTCTCATTCCATGTCCTTCTTTTCTTGCTTGTATTTACCTTCTCTTTGCCTAACCCCCTGGATGCTTTTCCCATCTAACCCGAGTAATATTAGTTCTCACATCCATTCGTTCGGTACGTGCATTACCTCATCATCCCCATACTTTTCTCCTTTCCATCTCTCGGTCTTTGCCTGTTGATATATTTGATCTCTCACCTCTTTCTTTTTTATCTCAGATGAATTTACAGACATCTTCCATCCTCTTGCTCTCTTCTGGACTGTCATCACTACTGTAAGCGGAATGTGCATATGTTGGGTTACTATACCCCACCTCTGCTTCCAATTCCTTTAAAGGATAAACTCCTATCTCGTCTATATGTGCACTCTTAATTTTGGGCAAAGTAAGAGGAGCTGAGGGCTCAATACCCATACCTTTATTCTGATTAAGCATCCACTCCTCCGCCGGTGGGTCCTCTTTCTCCTCTTGGTACATTTTCCAAAGTTCTAAAACTGCCAGTCTTTTCTGTGTATGTAGCATGCATTTAGGTGGTCATGTGTTGTAATACTGCTTTTGATAATGATCCCCCTTCTGGCCATGGCTTGCACATTTTATCAGCTGTGCCCTGTACACATTCTGCACTGTACTGTTTGAGCTTGGGTGCATGTTTTGGTAGTGTTTTACAAAGGTACATGAGAGGAGTGTCCTCCATAATAACAAGTCACAATTGACTGTTGATACTTAACAGATCGTTAATAAAATCTCTATTCATCTCAAGGCATATTGCTCACCCCTTTTAATCTCAAAACAACAAATGTGAGCAGGCAGGTTCAATGGCAGCTCAATCCTCTTTTGTTTCAACAACCTATCTTTCTTCTGATTGGCGCCAATCGTTTACTACACTTTACCGCAAAACAACATCACTTCCAACCTTTACAGTTTCATACCTCTCGAGACTTCACACACCAAATAAGACTCAAAACAATAACACAATACACATTAATAACCCTTGTGATCACCTTCCCTTCTATAACCATTAATATTAAAGGGTATAGTTCCCCCACCTCCAATTGTGTTACCCTATGTAGGGTTTAAGAGATCACCTTTCAAAGTCCTGAATGTGCATATTCTCTCTCTTAATATTCTGATTGGATTTTGAAACGTCTTCTTCAATTGCCCTTAAAATAGGTTTAATTAGGTTTTCCTTTTTCTACACAAAATGTCCCATTACCCACAAATATTATAATCCCTTTATATTGCCATTTTCCTTAGTCTACATACACCCATTAATCAAATCGAGGCCTTCGGTATAGACTCATCCACCAATCTGACCACTTCGCCTTCCGTCCGCACAGCGCCCGTGGAAACCGAGCAGGGATTTCTTCAAAGAGGGACCTGCCCACCGTCTCGGTTCTTCTTGCAAGTTTATTTCTATTGGCCGCTCTCCACTGAAAACTTCACGATCTCCCAGCTAATGGCGGAGGATTCCAGATCGTCTAATACTCTGAAGTCAAACTGGATTGGATCTGAAATCATCGGCACTGATACCACGTGAGTTTATGGCCCCTTGGAACATACATATGTAATGGATGGGATTACACCAGAATAATTTTGAGTCCAGATAACTGGGCATTTTTAAGAAGATGGCAAGTTACTGTTTTATTAACAATTATCTAAAACAGGGTGGTTACAATGAAAATCAACAGATGTACGCTCAGTCTCTCAGTGATCTCCACAAAAATACAATTCCTATACTTAATTATGCATCAAAGTGACATCATACTACGTGGCAAGAGTGAAAAACCTATCAAGGGTTGGGATTGGTTAAGGGAAACATCTAGATATACACTAATATAGGATCTAGGATTGCTATTGGCTGTCCTTCATCAGGCAGGCAACTTATGCCTACCTCTTAAAACATGTATTTTCAGAAACATCAGATACACAGTTTCTTATTGGTTTTACAAGCTATAAGGTCCATCGTTATACTGACTAATACAACTGATTTGCATGCTTGTTCCATGTCTGGAACATTTGGTTCATTTAAAAGCATGTAAACCCAGAACCAGGTGCAGGGAGATAGGACATGAAGATACCTCACCACCCAATTAGCCCAGCATCTCTCTTCACCCATGCCTTCTGCCATAAAATTGTCTTTGTACTTGGCCTTGTAGAGTGTTCTCGTCTTTGTGAATGCACAGTGAGGGCACTCGCTATTGTGTCTGGAACTCCAAGTTCAAGCTCGATTTCCATCTTTGGCTCACGTGACAGTAGACCATAATCTGGTCCATTTGTAGCTTTTAAGTGCTCTAAATGAATTAAAACCTGGCATACTTTGTGTTGTTTCTTGCACCTTAACGTGAGAAGATTCATCCTCTGCACACTCGTTCTTCTTCAGAGTAGATAGCTGACGTCGATTTCTATGATCTTGACTTCTGGCCAGACAGCCTCACCATGCAGCTCCATGAGCCTGCTATTCTACTGCGACACAGCTTTTCCATTCCCCCTTCATGGTTTCTGGCTTATTTATTTCATAATAACAATGTCCAGTTCCTGTACAATGGTGGCTTCGCCTGCATTCTATTTACTACTCATAGCTAGCCTATACAATGACTTGATCTACATTGCGTTTCAGCCTCTGTACATTCATTGAACTTCAGTTTTCTGCAGCACTTTGCTAACGTGTAATCTTCTTTTCCACATTGGTAGTTCACTCGATTGTTTACTTCATCATTTTTCATCTAGGATCCATAAATTTTGTCTTTAGTCAGTATCTTGGGACATTGTGCTCACATTTTAATATGATGTCATCAGTTCATTTACTTAGCTCTTTCTCATATTCCTACAGGGAGTTCCCCTGGCAGGTTGTAATCACTTTGGGGGTACATTCGAACATTCGCTAGGGTTGTCTCAATGGCTAACTCCTTCCAAATATTCACTGCGGTATTGGTATGATAGCTGGTGTCAGGCAAGCAATGGTCTCATGTCTCCAATGCAGGGGAGGTAGGGGGTCTGGATCTCCAGCAGATATATACAGCTGATCCTCTACAGATTCCTTAGTGTGATCGATAGGATTGGGTAAGAGCCCATCTCGTCAGGCCAAGGGAATGTGGTAGTGTTAGAGCATGTAGGAATGCAGAGCATCAGTTCTGTTTTACTAGGGTCTGTTTGCTGTCATCCATGAGCCCAGGTGTGCAAGTGTTACGCTCACCTGGTATCCACAGGGACGCCACCCAGCTGGGTTACTCGCTGGTATGCTTCTCAGCTTTGCCCTGATGTGGTCTGCGGGGAAGGTTCTGCCTGAAAATACAGGAGGACTGTGTTCAAGACTGGCCGACTGGGGTAAATATCCTCCTTCCACCCCCGTATGATTTCAGTCCCTCTGGCGCCCTCTCCTCACCTTGTGGTAGAATTAGGTGTGCTCTCCGTCCTGCCTTCTTTGCAGGGGGGCGTTGTCTTTCATGGGTGAGTGCGGTCCAGTTACTTCACTGACGTGGGCCTGTTTGATATTGTTCAGGTAGTTCTTATTGCTGTTCTTTAGTTCTGTTGCTATCCTGCATGCCTTTCTTTGTTTAAAATGTCTCTTTTTTCTCCCTTAGGTATGCGGAGCTTCAGCACGGCGAACTGGCTTGGTTGAGCCCCGCTGGTAAATGATGGCGCATTAAGAGCGCTATGATGCGGTAAGTAAGCACTATGCGGAGTGCTACGATGTCTTGCCTTTGCTAACTTGTGTTTTCCTTCCTTGTAGGTCGTGGTGTTCTTCAGCGCGAGTGGAATGTCCGGAGTGGTGCCAGCCGAGAGGCGACCAGCCAGGTAACCCTTTTGAGCATTTCGGAATTTGTAAATGTCTCTACTGCTTTCTTTAATGTTGCCTCTATCTTCCTCTTTCAGGTCATTCTGTCTGTGAGGCGTGCAGATTTGAGAAAGCTGTTCTCAGTAGCTGCAAGTGTTTAAAGATGAAGACTGCAGGTAAGATGCTGCTGCTAATGATGTTCCTTTTGTCTCCTTGCAGGTTCTGCTTCTCCGAGGTTTGAGAGAATAGCTGGACACGGTGAGCGACATGTTGCAAGCTGCAAAGTAACGCGAAGCGTGTTGTCTTGCTCGTGTGTGGTTTAAATAGCCCCAACAAAATAGTCCAGGTAAAGTAGTCCCTAGTCTACCACACCCAAAACACTAGACCGCATAGCTTGGTTCTTAGGTACCAAGCTATGTGGATGCCTCCATGTTGGCTGACAATACAATAAAGTAGTTCCCAAGCACATTGTTTTTAATGGTGTATGAGCCTGGCGCCATAGGCACCATGACTGGCCCCATGAGGGCTTTTGAAGAGGATGCCAGGCTCTAGAGGCCCGAGTCCTGACTCCACCTGGCCAATGGGTTTGCCAGAGGGGGTTTTGGGCGAGGGTCGTGACAGCAAGGCAGTTTTCATTGTCTGGAGCATTTGGTGATGGGTCCTTCACAAATGTTGAGATTATTTGTATGTCATCTGCATAGCTGTAGCAGAAGATACCAGATCCATTAATAAGGTCCAGTAGGGGTGTCATGAATATGTTGGAAAGTAGAGGTGAGAGTGTGGGTCCTTGGGGTTCTCTGCAGATAAGTGGGTGAGGCCTGGAAATGTATGGGCCCAAGATAGTAATTTCTGTTCGACCTGTGAGGAAGGAGGTGACTACGAGAACAGCTGTTTCTTTAATACCAATATGTTCAAGTCTTTTTAGGAGGATCTTGTGACTCATGTGTGAAACGCAGGTGAGATTTCTAGCAGGATTAGAGCCCTCTCTGGGGTTTCATCCACATGTACTCCTAGAAGGTCTAAATCCGTGATGTGCCTCATTTGGGAGGGGTCTGTCCTGATGAAATCCTAGAGTTGTGTATGTATGGATTTTTCCAGATGTTTCCCTGGTGAAAGGGGTGTTTGAGAGCAATATCTGACTGGGTCACATGTGTCAGCTCTGGGCCTAATAAGCAGAGGTCTGATGTATGCAGATTACAACTGTGCTGGTACTCTTCCCATTCTAATCGAGTTGTAGAGGAGGAACAGGAAGATGTCTGTTATGTCAGGAGATTTCATGGTGGATCTTTGAAAACTGGGGTACATGGATCTCAGGAAATCATGATGGGTTGCATATGTCAATGGTAGCTTATAGTCCCTCTAAAGACAGGAGGAAATGCTAAGTAAGTGTAGGTGTTGGTAGAATTCTCTTGGTGGCATATGTGGGAATATCTTTTATTGTCAAGGTGAATATGGGTGGGAAAGGAAAAGCCAGAAACAAACAACGGATTTGCAAAAGAGTGCAGTCTAGGAATAGTCCAGAGATAAAACAGGCAGTAAATAGCACGATAAAGTACAAAATATCTCTCTAACAGAGCACAAAACAGGCCCAACCCTCCTTACAAGTGTCTGTTGTGCAGGATTAGCCAGATTGATGTAGGGAATCAGGGGAAAGCAGAAAGAGAAGGCTCACAACAAAGGCACGGGCCATGTGACTGCCTCAGCCTGACAGGGAAAGTACATGATATCCCTCCAACAGAGCACAAACAGGACCACATGTAATGAAACTGTTGGGATCAAGGACACATTTACAGTCTATGAATTCCAAGGAGGACTTGGATTAATAGATCGTTTAACCTTCAGGGAGGAGAGTACAGCAAATGGTGTGTAGTTGTTAGAAAGCAAGGCATCTGTGAGAGCTAAATAGCCAATCCCAGTTCTTCTAAAAGTTCATGAATATCAACAGTGTGCTTAGTTGGAAAGGGGGCAACGAGCGCAGCAATACTCAATTCAGACCTAGGTGTGCCTGGCTCCAGATACGTGATGGCTAAGATGTGGTTCATGAAGCCCGGGAAGAGGGGGCACCAAAAGATAGTTTCAGAGGTGGAACAAGGCGACAGTAAGATATGTAAGGGGAGAGCAAGGTAATGGGAAACAATAAATAGGGGGCAGAGAATGTGAAAAGGGGAGGCCTGACAAGAAGGATGCAGAGAAGGGAAGGCAATGATAGAGTACAAAACAAGAAGATGTATGTGACTGCACTGGATCACCGAAGATTAATTATATTAGACATTGATGACCAATTTAATATAAGGAGGAAAAAGGATTAGGTAATCTTTTATTACCATTGATTGTAACTAACTGAATAGGTGATAGAATGCTGCACAGAAGCACCCCCACGCAACAGAAACATGACCGTAAAAACGATGACAGCCACTGCCTCATTAGAGGCAACATTGGTGTAGGAGTCAGCTATGGGGAGGTATTGATTGAATTTCAAATTGCTTGTTTAATGATTTCTTATTCAGATTTGGAGGATGGGACAGTGAAGACTATGCTAAAATAATTAGGTAAGATAAGGTACAGTAGTCATAGAGGAAGATTAGAGGTTAGAGCGAGAGGATAGGAACAGAGGAGGAGAGGGGCAGCTCCAAAAGGAGATGCAGAAAATAGGAGGATAGAGGACACCTAGTAGGCCAACTATGCAAGGTGGGTAAAGGGAAATGAAGGGTACGTCAGGAGCCACAGTGAGTAACAAGTAAGGAAGAGGGCTCCAGCCATTGAAGGGCAATGCTGCGTCTGAAATTTCAGAAGGAAATGCTTGGGTGAATGCACCAGAACCAGACAGTGGCATAAAGGATAAGGGAAGAAGGAAAGTAACACAAAAATAATACAGAGAAAGAACATTAACAGAAAAGGGAGGCACAATTTAGGAAGATTGTGTCAAAGCTGAACACTGGAGGGAAGCTAAAGGAAAAACAAGGCAAGCAAATGGAAAGTATGGCAGAAGATTAAAGTCATAGCATAATGTAGGGTGAAGGAGGAATAATAGAGGAAGGTGGGGCTGGTCAATTGCTGACACAAGGTCCTGATAGGTTTTAAATAAAGGATGAAATGAGAGGTCAGGGCTGGTGGTGGGCCAACAGACCCGGGGATGGAAAGCCACGGAGGATGATGGAAAAATAGGATAGAGGGCAGCCAGGTGGTAGAGCAAGAAAAATGCCCAGAGAGGGATGGTGCAGTCAGAAAGCTGGGATGAATATCCCAGAATGGGGGCAAAAGCAAGAATGATATCGGAGAGGAAGGGTGAGCACCAGAGTAGGGATAAAGAAAAAGGAGGGTTAGAAAGAGAGAGGGGCAGCACAGGAAGTCAAGGCGGGGAGATGGATAAGCTGTACAAAACACAAGAAAGGAAAGAATGATCAAATGAGGAGAAACATCAATACCAGAGTAGAGTGCAGGAGCAAGGCAGGAAACGAGGGAGGCAGTGAGCTGACCACAAGCAGGGAATAATAGGTATTGTGAGGTGTGATGAAAAGTTTGAAATGAGGATGCAGGATAGGACAGGCAGGAGGGAAAATCAGTGCGCCAAAAATGAAGCGATTGGCAGGAAGCTACAGGAAAGGTGCATGAGAGAGACCAAGGGGTGAGAATATGAGATGAGTGCTATGCAAAGACAGTGGGAAGGGAGTGAAATGTGCGGTGGGGAGGGCATAAATTGGGGTGAAGGGAGCACCAAGTGCATGGCAAAACAGGATAAGAGGACTAAGGCTCGACTCCCTGGCTCCTGCCCTTGCAGACTTTTGCAACCTCTCATTCGCCTCTGGAGTCTTCCCATCCCCCCTCAAGCACTCCCTTGTGCACCCCCTCCTCAAGAAACCCTCTTCCGACCCCTCCTGCCCCGCTAACTATCGCCCAATCTCCATTACTCCCTTCCTGGGCAAGCTCCTGGAGAAACTGGCCATCTCCCAGCTTAACCTCCATGCTGAATCTGTTGGTAATCTTCATGACCATCAATCCGGCTTCAGAGCGGCCAGAAGCACGGAAACTGCTCTCCTGAACATCCGTGAGGACCTGCTCCTGAACCTCGATTCCAACACTCCCTGTGTTCTCATTCTGCTCGATCTCTCCTCTGCCTTTGACACTGTCAACCATGCCATCCTGCTAAACCGCCTCCGTGATAACCTGGGTATCACTGGTCAGGCTCTGGCATGGCTGACCTCCTTCCTTTCCGGTCGACCCTCCCAGGTCCAAATGGGCTCCTTCCTCTCTGACATCTTTTTCTCCACCTGTGGTGTCCCCCAGGGATCCAACCTCTCTCCCTGGCTTTTCAACCAGTATCTGGCACTCCTTGCCCACCGCATCGCCGCTCTCTGCCCCTACTTCCAGTGCTATGCGGACGATACCCAGCTCATTTTCAGGCTACCCTCGGCCTCCTCCTCTCCTTCCCTCATCTCCGACTGTCTGTCTGCTATCAAGGAATGGTGTGCCCTCAATGACCTCTGCCTTAACGCCAGTAAGACTGAGATTCTACTCATCGGCACACCCACTCCCTCCTTCCCTTCAGCTCTCTGGCCGGCCTCCCTTGGCCCCCCTCCTGCCCCTACCTGCAAGGCTAAAAACCTCGGGGTCATCTTCGACTCCACACTCTCCTTCTCTCCTCATATATCTGACGTCTCTAAGAAGTCTCACTACCAACTGCACCTCCTCAGAGGTATTCTTCCCTTCCTCTCCTTCCCCCAGAAGCTCACTGTCTCCCGAGCCCTGGTTCTCTCAAGGCTGGACTACTGTAACAGCCTCTATCTAAATCTGCCTGCCTCCACTCTCCGCCCTCTGCAACTTATCCAGAACAGAACTGCGAGACTTGTCCTTGGCCTCAAGCCCAGGGACCGTATCTCTCCTGGACTGAAATCTCTTCACTGGCTCCCAGTGGCTGCGAGGATTAAGTTCAAAACCCTCTGCATTGTCCACAAGGCCATCTGGGGCCTGGGGCCTAAATACCTTCAACTCTCTCTTCCTAAATATCTTCCTTCACGAGCACTTCGCTCATCCGTCTCCAACTCCCTCATGGTCAGCCGCTTCTCGAAGCAACGAGCTGGGGGTAGATCTCTCTCCGCAGCAGGGGCCTCCCTCTGGAACAGCCTTCCTGCCTCCCTGAAACTTGAGGAGAACCATCTCCGGTTCCGGAAGCACCTCAAAACCTTCCTCTTCGCTTCTGCCTTCTCTCTCCCTCTCCCCTGCTAAACCTGCTTAACTCCCCACTGAATTCTGCACTTAACCTGCATCTGGGCCACTCTCAGCGACCTCGGTCCAGGGCCCAGCCACTCTCCACCTGCACTGCCTCCCTTGGCCCCCCCTGCACCGTGGGACTGTCACTGTATCCCTACAGCCCCCTTCCCAGCACTTGCTATGCACTTACCTCGCACTTGCCACCAGCTGGCCCTTTTTATTCATTATTTATTTTACGCTACTTACCTTGTACTGCACTTTCCCCCCCACCTCCTCCCCTTGCACTTTCTCCTTTTTCCCCTTACCTCGGCACTTGCGCGATCTGAATGACACCTGGCCTAGTAGGATCGTTTGTCTGTCTTTCCCTTGTTTCCCCCCCCCCGCCTTGTCGCGCCTTGAAACACTTGTGTATAGGCGCGTTACAAATACCATATCATATCATATCATATCATATCAAGGGGGGAGTTTGAATTTGAGTTTTATTTAACACTTTCAGCTCCGTGAATCTTTTGTGATAGAAACATAAAATACACAAGTACTTACAAAATGCCTTTGTTGGGGTAAAACACAGTACAAAAACAGAATATTGAAAAAAATCTAACATACTCTAGGCTAACAGCAATCTCTGCCTGTATTGTCCATAGGTCAACAATATGTTAGCGTAAGATGAATTCCAAGGTTGAGAATGGAGCGGTTACAAGATCCTACGGGCCCTACACATTTTGAAATCCAATAATCTTCTCTCGACTTTACCTGAGTTACTAAACTACAGTCCAGGACATTGATTACACAGGAATAACATCCGTTCATGTGCTCTATTGCAGGCAACATATTTATATGAATATATTATAAAACTAAAGGGAAAGGACTCACTGAGTACAAATAACCCCTCTTCACATGTTAATGGCCTTCATCTACATTCACTGTCTTCGCGTGAAGTTACATGCTGCATGTAGAAGCTGGCCCCAGGTTTTTTCACCAGTAAATACCAATATCCTAGTAGATAGGGCAAGGAAATAAGAGAGGTGTTCAGTTCTTGATTATCTATTAGTATATAAAAATGCTGAACTCTATGTTGACTGTATTGTGGACATATTTATAGAGAATGTTGCAGATTGGCCAACTCACCAAGGCAGCTATCACAGCAATTATTAGTACTCAGATTACTTGCCAAAGGCAATTTGTCACAACTTGCTAGCACAAAACGTGATCTTTCATGTGGCCTGCTCTGAGTTCTAAGGGAGGGTTGTTGAAAGAAATGTGTTGTGTCGATTTATATCAACAGGAGGCATGCCATGCCATTTTCTCCACGGAAATCTTCACTACTTTCCTGATCTTTCCCATCTGTCTTTTCATTAGTATAATTAAGCTCACTGGATACGATATTTGAACGGGACAATCAGGATCCAATAGACTTTCCATCATGTCCATACTCCGCAAATCCTGCTTCAGTTCCCTCCTGAAGTTTGATGGATGGGGCATGAAGAGTTACTCTTTTCAGGCGTGGTGAGGGAGAATTCCAAGAAGAAGGGAACAGAAGGGGGTGCAATTCGCTGAAGTCAGTAACAGGCTACCTGGGAGAGACATAGAGGAAATACTCACATGGGACAATAAGAAGCAGACAGGTAAGGTAATCAGTGAGGATGAGAAGCAAAAGGCCAGAGAGAAATGGAGAGTGGGTAAGAGGCAGAGAATTGATTCCATTTCCCAAACTGCACTTTACCAAGACATCCAAGCAGGTGCACCATATTCCACTAAATGTGGAAGCATAAAGGCTGAATTGTGTACTCTTCCGCGTGCCAAATCCCCACACAAGGTGGAAAGAGGATTATGACTGCGTAGGGCACTACACTGGACTCTTCATGTCATTTCTGACCAGTAGGGTAAGAGAGGTGGCTAACTAAAGGAGGGGCAACTGACAGGTTTTAGGTACATTCAATTCCACTCAAAGACACTTTGGCAGGCAAAAAAGATACAAGCATGTCCATGTATGGTCTGTAATGGCAAGTAGAGTGTTATTGGACTTCACTAGTGCCCCCCCTCACCATTCCTATGTCTACCCTGTTAAGAACTCCCACCTTAGAGGGGGCACGCGCCACAACTACACCATTAGCAAGAAATTCCCAAAACGTACCCTAGACATGCCACCACCACCCCAGATAGGGACGTGATACTACACCAATGCAGTGCAGCTGCCCATGTCATGGATAGGCCTCAAGCAATAAGCCAGTCCCCATCAGGTCTCGTAGACAGGAATCCAACACACTCACTTAATCGGTACAATAGGCCGGCACAATACTCCAAAAAGGCACGTAACCGCTGGATACACAGTATAAATACTTCCCAGGAAGCCTGCCCTCTGAATGGTCCCATGCCCCATATTTCCAATTGTGGTCTTAGTGGCAGCCCCCCTAGCATAGCTAGTATCCTGCCATATAACCCTCTTGACCCCACTATTGGATGGCTCCAGGTTACACGTCTCCGACCACAGCACTAAAGGCTCCCCCGCAACTGACGCCACAAACCAGTGTACTTCTCTACCCCATGCAATTGGTGATTGTCGGTTCAGTGCAACGAAACTCTGGAACGCTCCACCACCCGCCATAAGACCCGATCAATCAACCTGGACCTTCTACAAACATTTGAAAATGGGGCTCTTCCACAAGAGCCTTTCTGTACTTGCCCTTCCCTCTTCCCCCGCTCCTTCTGCCAACTTAAGATGTAGCCATTGTAACGTGTGATACTACAGTCCAAATATGTCGATCCTCCCTTGAAACCTATCACCCACATGCACATTACAATTCCTGCCCATTACAAATATCAATAATTGACAATAACTACAGACATCGCCATGCCTGTTGACAAGTCAGATTTCTGTAACCCGCAAGGACTTTACTTCTAAATCGCTTGTTCAACGCCCATGATCAGTGGGCTGGTACACTAGTGAATGGATCAGTGGCATCAGGACCTGCAGAGGGGACTGTTGTGCCCTGATGTTTTCCAACGGGCAATATTCTGCAGAGGTTTAATGCCAGACAAGACATTTCCCTGTTGTGGTGCTCAGTTATTCAAAGTGGACATCCATGGACTTTGACAGACACTGTAGTGACCAGTGTCATGACACGGAGAGGACACATTGCTGCACCAGTGGAGGGAGTATTGTGAAAGGCAAGATAGTAGACACCCCTCTCGATAGTTGTCTCTGCGAAGCCATACTGCCCATTGCAGCACAAGGCACAACCAGGAACCTGACTTTGAATTTTTTAAAGACAATTTCTGTGTGAAGCAGGCTGTACACAGAAGCTGGTGGAGATTTGTCATTCTCAAATATAGGAGGGCAAGTCCATTGAAGAATAAAAGCGGACTGGAGGTCCAGCTCAGGATGGATGGTATTGGAAGGAAGGCAGCAACTGTTGGGGGTTGGTGAGGAAAGTGAATGAGCAGAAAGTCGAACATGCAAAAAAGAACAGGAGGGGCAGGTAGAGCCAGGTCGCTGGAAAGTGTGGGGTGATGTGTGGTAGCACAAACAACCATGGAGGGTGAAGAGTGAGGAAAGCAGGTGACATAGTTCTGAAAAGGACAGAAAGGTATATCAATTCCAGAGGGTAGAAGAAAGGGCAAAGGCAGAACTGCTTTGGTGGGGCAGAGAGTAAAAAATGGTGACTCACAGTGGAGAACCCAAGAGAAGAGAATGTCAGGAGAAGAGGTTCTAATACCTGATCATTGTGGGGTGTAGAAGAGGAAAAGAAAGGGGATATAGCAGAAAGAAGTTCAGGGTAAGGAGTTTTTGCAGAGGAAGTACCTCTTCAACCTGAGCTGGCATTGATTGTGGCAGAGTCAGGTGCCAGTACGCTGGAACACACACCTAAAGCGGCCTAGTGCCTGTGAGATCTCAAAGAACATTACAACAGTGTGACAAGACCTGAAGTAAGTAAGAATCTCACATATGTGGTAGGTCGGGAAGAACAGCTAGAGTAACCTCACCATCCTCACTACAGTGACGGCAACAGAGCAGTCCAAAATAATCAAGCAAAATAGTACAGGGGATGATTGCAATTCTATTACTGTGAGGGATTTTTGGTTGACCGCCAGGTGGCAGAGGCCCAGGGCAGTTATGAGTGTACTAATGGACTTTGGTCCTCAAACAAACTGGAATGTCTCCTTTTTAGTTTCTTTCGAAAATCCCTCATTCTTCCTGCCAGTCCCCCCTAAGCCACAAGTCTATTTGTGTTAAAAAATTAATTTATTTAAAACCTTTTTCCTTGCATCCCAAGTTGTTTTTTAATCTTTCAGCCATGACAGTTCTCAAAAGATGTACAGTGTGTAAGGCACTGATGGAGATGGTACGATATTAGTTTCAGTCCTTGAGAATAACAGTTTGTCTAAAGTTCAATGGGCCTGATCACGAGTTGGGCGGTAGCCCTCAAATGCGGTGGTAACGCTAATACTGCTGATTTTAAAGGCTGGCCTGATCACGAGTTGGGTACTAAATGGGCTGCGTTGCCTCCAGCTTTTTTGCTGAATGTGGAAATCCCATTTAGCGCCCTGTTTTCAGCACAATTACTGCCAGCGGTATTAGCACACAGTAATTGTGCTGAAAATGCCCCATTGGGTATCGCCCAACACGGTATCAGGCGCTGATAGCGCGGGACCAAGTGACACTAACGCAATTAATGTTGGGCTGTATCACGGCGGTATTACCGCTGTGATACCACCCAACTCGTGTTCAGGCCCAGTCACTTTTCAATTTGATACCGGGAAAAGCTAACACAACAGAAAATTGGTTGTGAAACTGATGAATGCTGTTAGATGCTGACATTGCAGAAGCAGAGCAGCAGCTGGTAGATAGTGGGATTGAATGGTTACCTTTCCTTTGAATAGAAGCATTTTAGGATGTTTTTAGTACAGCAGCCCCAGGTATAGCTGTTTTACAGGATCAATGGGCCAGAGCAGACCTGCTGTAGTAGTGTTTTGGCCTTGTTGAAAACATGGTCTTTTAAAATGTTCTTAAAACTTTACAAAGTATCATTAGGGTGCTCTGGCACCTTGTGATCAATCACTTTGTGGTACACAGAACGATATTTAGGGGGTACTTGCGGACGGTAATTTTACATAGGCGTTACACAGCATACATTCACGGGCGCTCCCTCCTCCTATCTAAGGGTGAATAATTGAAGTACTTTCATGTGTCCCCCCACCCCGATATTTATCATGACGTATCAGTTCGTGACAATTCCTCTGTATTTGCGTTTTGCTGGATAATGTTTCTGAGCACGCTTCAAATAAGTAATCCTGTTCTGCTAGAAGATGAAATAAGAGAGCAAGGTTTGTACATTTGCCAAGATTTATTTCATCTTTCATCGAAGTGATCAAATGTTGACTGGATTTGTTACATTGCCACCTACTGAACATTGAATCCATTCGCCATGCAAGAAAACACTGCACGCTAAATAACGTCTGGGGTAAACATATCATGTTATCCCATTCACTCTTCCAATACTATTCCATGATGAAATGGTGTCACATTAAGCTAACGATATTACTTATAAATTATACTCGTAAACTAGGCACTCTGTGCAGCTGAAGCATTGCTTGTGTTTATTTGGGATGCTATCTTTTCAACAAATGTCTGGTATAATTAATTGCATGTTTGTAACACAATGTTCAAGAAAATGCCATTTGCCTTCAGGAAGGAACAGAACAAAATAACAGAGGGGGCAGAGAAGAGGCAGAAGCAGGCAATGCGAAAATATATAGGGTATGGCGTGGAAGTCCCAAAAAGGAAAAGATAGACACTTGCTAGGCACTACCTTAATATGTATTTAATTCAATTGTTTTTTTAAAACGTGCTTAATACCTGAGCTCGATTTCACGGAGATCCCGGATTCGAACGTCTGCTGCTGTGCGTGGTTTTGTTTCCAAGACCAGCACGTTTCCCCTTTGTTATCCTCCGTTTACTGTAAATTGCCAACAGATTGAAAATCATAGAGTACTTGGGCATGTCTCGGGAGGATAGCTCATCGGCAAGGTGCTCACCTTGGAAGCTAGACGACACGGAGCAACACAAGTTCGATCCCCGGGTCCGCGCTTAGAAACTCTGGGTATTAAGCGTAACCTATCATAACTATCATACGATAGCAACGGCATAGGCGAACACTTGGATTTGCCAATGGTTGTTCTAAAGAGGACTTCAGAGCAAAGTACAGATACGAGGACACACATATTGCTTACGAATTAAGTGACTGAGGCACACTTGTTTAATACATGTTTTATTACACCATGAGAGCATTTACAGCTGCAATGAAACAATGAACTAAGACTTCATAAAAATAACAGTGGCAGGTTTTATGACCAAGTTTGATCTTATGTCTTGAGAGAGCAAGCTCAAAGAGATCCCTCTAGGAAGTCTTTTAGGTAATGGGTGGGAATGGTCAGAAAGAATGGCATGGGCATGCAATGGGTGGGTGAATAAAAAAGAACATCCACAATCTGTGTGTTTCCCCACACATCCCACTTGCAGTTGGTGAGCATGTGCAAGTGGATCTAGTTCAAGTGACCCAAGCCCCAAACGCTGGTAAATCACTGCTGATCTTTTGGTGCCTTCTTCTCTTGCCATCTTTTTTCCTACTTAAGCAGCCCTCCAGACTCTTTTCCAGTTGGCGAGCTGGTGCAAGTGGATCTAGGTCATATGACCTAATCCGCACCCACCTGTAAATCACTGCTAATCGTTTGGTGGCTTCTTCTTTTACTGCCCATTTTCCCTACTTAAGCAGCCCTCCAACTTCCCGTCTTTTGCAATTGGTGAGCTGGTGCAATTGCATATGGACCTTTACTGCCATATGGGTTTTAATATGGGCATTATATTTATGATTAACTTGTATTTTATGTGTTTTTTATATAGGTTGATATTAACTACCTTGACTTGCCTTGAATCCCTATTTGGACTTGAAGGATGCGGGACCAGAACCCCTGCTCCTCCAACATCAGGTAAGCTCCCTCAAATATATAAGCTCTCCCTTGACCCAAAGTGGACTTTGACAGGGGAGCCATGTCGAAACTCCAGGAGCTGATTGGATCAAGCATACCCTTGATCCTTCAGGGAGAATTTAGTATAGTTGCTGGAGATATGAATTTCCAGACAGAAACATTGAAAGAAACACTAGAGCTTCAGTATGAATAAGACCCAGCTTGGACTATTCAATTCTTAAGACAGCTCTGCCGAAAAGGGTCCATAGATGGGTGAAGAGAACAGCTTGTATTGTTGCTAACCTGAACCTTAGAGCCTGCAATGGCAGAATACAAGGCGACCAGCCAGCGAAAGTAACATTCAATGGCTGTAATGGTTTGTCACGTGAAGACTACATTTCCATTACAGGCACTAGCTGGTTTAGGGTCTTGGGTTTTTGAAGTAGTAGAAATAAGTGAGATTGATCACTATCCTCTCATGCTTCAATTCCACATAAGGGCATCACATCTATCCCTGAAGCCAGACCTGCCCAGGGTCCAAGCTGCGACCAGTTCTGACTGGCAGAATTTGAACTAATTAGCAGGAAACTGACTCCCTTTCTAACATATGCCCAGGCCGCCTGAAAAAGAAGACCATGGTGCAAAATGCTTCGTATGATGGGGACTGTATGAGGGCAAAGAAGGGCAATGTTTTATGTAAAAGAGCTGGTGGAGTTCCGGACAAGCACTGTCTCCGATGAGACAGACAAATCAGCATGACAAATCAAGGTGGGCAGTCCTGCATATGGCATTGGCGCCGGGAGATAGCGCCGGCTTCGGGAGACTGGTAAAATCAAGGAATTGGAAAGCCAAGCAGGCTCTTTAAGGTCATATCTCCGCAGATGAGTGGTGGGCCCATTTCTCTAGACTGTATGCAAGTCCAGACCCATTAGTAGGGAATGTGTTTGGGCAAAAAGAAAATTGTTCAATGCCATCGGAGTCCTGGCCCATTTCGATCAACAAGGTGATAAATACCCTAATCGGGAAAAGCGGCTGGCCGTGGTTTGATACCTGTGGACTTCTACAAAGATGACATTTTAAACTGGGCTCCAATTTTACTTAAGGTTTTTAATGATGTGACCTGTTCAGGAACAATCCCCAAGACTTGGAGGGATGCAACCATAGTCCCCATTTACAAGAAAGGGGGAGGGGCCTCCCAGAGAAATACCGCCCAATTTCTCTACTAGATTGTGTCGGCAAAACATTTGGCAGAATAATTCTGACCAGACTACAAATCTGGGTGAATGAAGCTGGGATTATTACAGGAGGGCAAGCAGGCTTCTGTGCCGATAGAGGCACTGTGGATCATTGTTTTCTTTTGTTTTTATTGATCCAAAAATATGTAATTCTGTCAAAAACCAGGACCTATACCATTTTTCTCGGCTTAAAATCAGCATTTGGTACTGTCTCAAGAACTACCCTTTGGGAGGTACTAAATGAACGTAATGTACCCAAGCCATTGGTGGATCGCAGTAAATTATTGTACAAAAAAACTGAGGCCTCAGTCTGCTATGGACCTGGGGGGGCGCAATCAAGGCCATTTCTAGTTAATAGATGGGTGCGTCAGGGCTGTGTCTTAGCGCCCATCCTTTTCATACTTTATATACAAGCCTTAATAGTTGCATTAGAAAAAGATGCCCTCGATGCCCCAAGAATTGCAAATAAGAAATGGCCTACCCTTTTCCATGCTGATGATGCGGTCATTCTGGCACATCTTCTAGGGGACTTGAGACTTTTCTGCTATTTTTAAGAGTAAGTGTAGCAAGCTCGGTCTGGAACTGAATGCAAATAAAACCAAAGTTCTGGTCATTAAACTACCCTTTACGAAGAATATTCCTTTGAGAGTAATGGCGGATGGCATAAAGCTGGAACAAGTCAATTTTTTGGACTATTTGGGAATCAGGTTCCTTGAGTGAGGGGGATGGTTGACCAACTTACTAAGGCTAATATGGGGAAATACAGTGGTGGAATACACTCTTTCTTCTCAACCCATGGTAGTGGGGCAATTTCTCCTGATCTGGAATTATATGATAAGCAGGCCTTGACAGTGACCATTTATGGGTCAGAGCTGTGGGGCACTGTAAATCGGTCCCACAGTCAAGTATTTTAAACATATTCCTGAAAAAGTTACTTTTGTTGCCTATAAGTGCCCCGACTTCCTTGGTGCTATCGCTCCTCAATGTTTTTCCTATAGCCGACGAGACTGCCCTCAAACCGGTGCTCTGTTGGGTCAGACTTTGGTCTTCCCCGGGTTTGTTAACATACCGGGAGGTTCTGAAGAATGTTTTACTTTTGGAGGTTGCAAACAGCTGCAGTTGGTTGGCCCATATAAACCATCCATTATATATGTGGGACGAGAGAGCTCTCTAGGATAACCCATTGAACTGTAAACATTCCGAAAAGTATATCTTAAAGCAAAGGCAAGGAGGAAAGCCATGGAAAAGCTGGAAATCGAATGGGCCGCTTTGAAGAATACGCCACAGTTTCCACATAGTAAAATGATGGGAAACTCGCTGAGCCTCCTGGATGAAATCTATCCCCCATATGAGCGTTCTTTGTATGTACAAATGAGGCTGAAGATATTGCATATATCATGGTACACCTGCTCATGGTCAACCTTGGGATCTGTTCTATGCCTATTGTGTGGTTTTGCTAATGAAACATTAATACATTACATGCTAATTTGCCCTGCCACTGGATTTAAGGAGATTGTATTTGAAACCACTATTTAATGAACAAGGAGTTCATAGCATCAAGGAAGCTATCCAACTCTTAATGAGTTCAGTCCATAGGAAAATTGTTTTTTTTTGCAATCATTTTTTATATTGTGCAATATTGGTTAAAATAAACCTTATACATAATTATTAATACATAACATTATGAAATATATAAGATACATACATAAGTACAAAATGCTAGATACTATACCTAACCCAAGAAAAAAATATCTGATTGAATTAATTGCTGAAACATATTACCTACAATCATTATAAAATGTTAAAACATACACTTATTGTAAACACACAAATTTGTTAAAACTAAAACATCAAGAAAGGTCATGATTTTTTGTTAAAGTTTCCCTTTTAGAATTTGATCTTACTACTTCTTGGGCATTTAAGCAATTATTGACACACTTATATGAACCACAACAGCCATAATTAAAACAGATTCCATGTCCATGATAGAGCTCCAGATTTGTTCTCCCTCTCTCTGTTGTGAAAATGTGTGTAACCCTTGTCATAACATTTGGAGTTATTTCAAAATCTTCGAGCCATGCCCCAAAAATTTTTGTCATCCCGCATTCTAATGAGCTTATAGAGGGCAAGCCAGTTTGCCAATGTATGATATTCTGACACAATGTGTATGCCTCGCAGTCATCGTACTCTTAAACTGCTTTTTATCCGATACAGTGTGGCTGATGTTCTTATCAAGAGCTCTATGGAGCTTACGCAAAGTATTTTTTGCTGCTTGACTCTCCGAATCAAACACGTTTTCGTGCTGCTTCAAAGGCTTCAACAATTTAGGAAATATCCGAACTTGTTAACAGAGCCAGTTCATGCATAGCTACAGGTCTCAGTTATTATTCCTAAGCTATTTAACAGTAGATGCCTTGTTATTATTTAGGAAATTACTCATTTTAAGAATTCTCTTGTCGTTCCATGAGATAACATTTCCTGTGGAATTTACATTCACCTGGCAATTTATTTTATTACCCTTATATGGATTCGCCAGCGTAAGAGTCCATGTCAAGACAGAGTGGTCTATCAGGGCGGTGGGAGTGATCACAAACTTTTTAGATACACATTAAATAAAACATTTTTTAAAAGATACCTCTTGTGTACTCCTGTCAACAAAAACATAGTCAAGACAAGACCTACTAGTGCCATTCGACCAGGTTTGTATTCTTGTACCCCTACCCTGCACAATCCTATTGAGACAAACAAAATTGTTCTAGAAGAACAACCTGGCCCAGGTGCCACCCCAACCCTTTAGTATGGCGGGGGGGTTCACCTGCGAGTTCCTCATTGACAAGGTCACATTCATCGAAACGTGGGCATTTAAATCACTGGCTACAATTAACCTCCCAGCAAGGTGTTTTTCATACCATTTACTTAATATATTTTGCAATACAATGATGTCCTCCATGTATCCCTTCACACCTGAAGCAGAGTGAATGTTAACAATCAATGTCAAAAAATATGATGACCTCAGTAGTTGCTAATACTGATTTGAAGGCTAACTATGGCATGAAAGGTTCTAAATCCATGTAGGTCCTTGCTCCTTGCGCCAATACTCATCCCACCCGATGGACGCCCTTGTTTCCCACCAACTGCATGGGCCAATACGATAGAATACCCATCAATGATGAGATCATCCACCAAGCAGGTCTCTTGTATCAAAAATATGTTGTCACTAGTCTCGATGATCTCAATTCCCTGGGGATGGGAACGGTAAGACCTGTATCCTCAGGTGTTCCAACAGGTAAAAGTGATCTCCTCAATATTACAAGAATATCAATTATTTTTGATATCCCCCCATATCCACCACTCATACCTTGCGAGTCATTAGATTTGGACAGACACGTATTATATCTGATGACATTTGGTCTCACCCCGACCTTTCTTCCCATGCTCAAACAGATGGGGTCATTACGAGTTTGGAGGCAGCCATGGTGCTACTAGCACCATGGCTGCCTCCAAACCCGTGTCCAGGTCCGGTGACGCTGAATGGGAACTTCCCGGGTCATTCCAACTTTGGAGGACCCGGTAAGTCCCCATTCAGAAAACCATTCCCCATTCCCATTTGAGTGCCCATAGGGCTCAATGGGAATGGGGAAGAAGCTAATAACGGTCTCGCTATTAGCTCCATGGTCCCTTAACGGGTCCTGCTAAGAACGGCTGGTCAGACCAGCCGTTCCTGGTGGGACCCGCTAAGGGACCTCAGAATATGGCAGTAGGGGGTTAACGGCAACGGCATCCTTACCGGTGCCGTTAACCCCCTACCGCCATACTCAAAATGAGGCCCAGAGTGTTGATTTGAAATCCATTTCTGCCAAGGCATTCAAGCAAATAAGTAGTAGTGATGCAATGGCAGGCATTTTATATTTAATGATAGCCCAGTTATCCCGGCAATCCCACCTTGGGAGTTCCACACCACAAATATCACTCGAAGAAATCGATGCCAGGTCAGGAAATCTTCCCCATATTCAACAACCTTCCTATTCAGGAAAGGGCTGTCCTGCTTCGGTTGCAGTTCTTCAATTTTTACCATGGGCTCCAATCCAGCAAATACGTACCTCCTTTCCCTACTTTCATTAATCCTATGAGTACGGATCACTCCTTGGTCAATGCACGTTGATTTTACCCTTGCTATTGCATGTTGGGTTTCAATTATGAGCTTGCTTTCAATTGCTTGTGGAGGGAATTTCCCTAGATGGTCCCGGCACTTACATTTTCCAGCTTCTGCTACTATAGTACGGTCCATCTTGGGCCTACTTTGAGCTTGCAGGGAATCTTCTAGGATGTGGGCCATCGTTGTTGATTTTTTGCATATTGGATCCTTCTGGGGCTGAACCCATGTATCCAATGGGCCCATCAATTCGACCTTTCTATGAATATCATCCCCCAGATCATTAGAAAATGAAACTGTTTGCAACCCTTTAGGTCTACTTAGGGTTTTAGTTGGGCCAGGTTTCTTGTTACCTTCATGGCTAATAATGGCTTCTTCCCAATAGAGAGGGATTGTCCAGAGCTTAGCCAGACTCAACTTTCTATTTTTCTTCAGTCTCTTCGGGGAGCTGGTAGTGCCACAAGTGCGTCTTCCTTATTTTCAGCCTTGAATCACTTGTGTATAAGCGCGTTATAAATGCCTCATCATATCATATCATGATCCTCCAGGAATCATTGTTTGCGGAATTAATTGACATGGGTTCTTGCATTGGTGATAGGGTGTCTTCGATTTCCCCCACATCTGAACCTTTAGAGGTAGTCGTCTTAATGATAGACAACTTTACTCTACATTGGGAAACCCTTATCATGGGGTCTGTGTAATTTGACTGAGTAGCTATGCTTATGGCTTTAGTTAGGCTGCATTAACATTAGCAATTTTTGAGAGAATTTCCTTTATGACCAACTGGTTGCTAGACATATTAGTACACAGGGCCATAAGCATGTGAACTCTAACCACCAAGGAGGCCAATATCGACGGAAATTCACTCAAGGCCATTTGCGAAGGCGGTGGTGCTTTACTTCTATTTGCCACCTGCTCTTTGTCACTTACTATCGTTCTCTCTGAGCACATTACCAATGCCTCCAAGTTAGGTGTGACCGATAGGTTAAGGCTCTTTGCTTTTTCTGCAAGAGTTGATAGAGGGTCTAACGAGTTCCTTTTAATCTGGTAGCATAGGTCGAACAATGATTCATTATTATCTAATGCTCCTGAGTTATTAAAGTTAGAGATGTCGAAGTTGGTCACTTGTTCTACCTCAGATGTCACCAATAAAAAGTAGATCAATCATATTCTCGGCCATACTGGATTCTCTCAAGATAATGGGGGATGCACCCCACCAAATCAATTTCCTTAGTAATTATTTCCTTTGTAATTATCAAGTAAAGGTGCAGGGAGGCTAGCAGCGGGTAAGTGTGAACAGAAGAAAAAAGTGGAAACGAGAAAAGATGTAGTGGGGGAATAATATACAGAGGGTAAATAGGCAGGATTAGGTAATATGAGGGGGAGTTGAGTTTCATCAGACCACTACGACCACGGTCCTGAATCAAACTCAACCAACATGTGGCCGCTACTCCCCCTCACCTCTCCACTTCACCCAACAGCACACCCCACCGACTCCCTAACGCTCGGGCGGGTACGAATGCCTGCTGTGCCTGTCTGAGTCCCTGTGGCAGCTGCCCCTGCCAGGTAAAGGTGGAGAGAAAGCACAATGGGAAAGTGTTCAGTTGAATTTCCCAAGGCGTTCCAATCAATCAGGGACCAAGTGTGTCCCCAGGTGGAAAAGAAATCCAACTGAGGCCGCTGATCCGAGACGCTTCTGAAGGCTCGCCACTGGCTCCTTCCGTCCTTCTTTCCTGTTAGAAGAAGGGACCCAGGACCAAACATTCGGAACATAATGCAGCACAGTGCTCAAAGTTAAGAGGAACAGCAGCGCAGCCACATCCGACGATCCGACGATCAGCACACCTCTGACAGTGCTTTACTGCAGGGTGCAGTTGCACTCGCTGCAAGTTGTACATTGTTTTTACATCGGCACGTTATGTACATCGAGCTTGGTTATTGATGCAGAGATATATATTTCTTTTTAACAAAGAGGCTGCGAGCATGCTCTCCTCATAAAAGTGATATTGGATGAAGACGTAACAACACTTCTACTAGAGCACCAGGACTTGTTTCATTTTATCTTACCGTTTAACATGTGTTTTTTACCTTATTTCTTTTTTTAACATATGTACATCTAAATTATTGTGTTTTTTCTTGTATAATTGGTACACTTAATCTATGCTAAAGGTTTTTATGCCTAATAAAGTTATTGAATTGATTGACTTGACTTGAAACCCTGTTTGGTCCTGTTTGGACTTGAAGGATGCGGAACCAGAACCCCTTCTCCTCCAACATCAGGTATACTCCCTTGAATATGTGTTTCACGCCTCTCTCCCAAAAGCATATCCCCACCATCATCGCTCATTGCCAACCAAGCCACTTACCAGCAACATCATGGACACTTCATCAGAGCAACCTCAGCCGCTTCACCTCAGACCCCATCAGCACCCCAGCATCCATCACAACACGAAAACTGATGCTTGCCAATGTATGCTGAGCAATCAGCTGCAAAGCAGACACACTGACCTCATCAGCTCATATAACTTGGACGCCATCTTCATTACTGAGACCTGGATGACATCCACCTTCACCCACATCCAAGATGTCTTCATCCCCAATGGCTACAGAATTCTTCAACAAGACTGTCCAAACAAGATGGGCATGGGCCTCGGCATCATTCACAAGCATAATGGCCATGACTCAACTGGACGTTGCCCTCATTAGCTCTTTCGAAAGCCGTTCTTGCAACTTTCCACTCTTCGCAACGGATATGGTCACTTTCCACCTCATCTCAGATAGCCCAAGCCCAATATCTCCATCATCGAAAACTTCACAGACTTGGTCATCACCATGTTTCTCATGCACACTAACAAAATCTTTCTCAGTGGCTTCAACATTCCTGGAAACCTAACAACCGAGTCAATGAAGGAAGAGCGCCATTACCACTCAAAACTCTGAACCTCATGCAGCACCTAAAAGAACAATTTCACAGGAATGGTAATATCCTCAACCTCATCATCACATCCCTGCCTACACAACATAACATCTCTCCAATCCCACTCAACTGGTCAGAACATCTTTCAATCCTCTTTGGCACTAGTGTAGAGATACCCCTCAACACTCACAGCAGAGCAAATTCAACCCCCTGGGGAGAAATGCCCTGCACACCTCTTGCAAGGAGAACAATGCTTTATTTCCAAAAAAATTACAAATGCACTAGCAAAGCACTCTGCTGCTGTGGAACGTTCTTCCAAAATCAGAATGAGCAACACTTTATGAAGGCAGACATTGTTGTCAGTGACATAAATTACATAATGTACAAATCCAAATGGCTGGTTGGTGCAACCCTATACATAGGCTACCTGCTTCACAGGGGATAACATGCCCTTGGTCCCAGCCCCTTCTGACCATCTTCTTCCATGTGGGCTCCTACTCATGCGTCATCAGACATGAAGCTATGCTTAATTGGTTATTAGGCGAAGAAAAACAATGCAGGCTCCATCTCTAACCTGATGTGCACCTGGTACTGCAGACAACGGCTAAGAGGATACGTTGAGGTCATTGCATCGCACACATTAAGTTGATTCCAGACACAGCATCGCCCATCCAAAGCTCCACTATGTTTTATTTTAAGCTATGTTATTTTATCGCTCCTCACAGCACAAATCACGTGACCTAGGATGAAGGCAACTGGTCCCTGCTTTCTGACCTTTCCTGATTGACTGGGGTCTAACAGTTTTGTGGTTGGTGGTCTGGGACTGACTGGTACCTTGGAATGCTGGTGGTGTTTGGAAAGGGGCTTTTGGGTGCTATTACTTGAAGCTGGGACAGGGAAGCTCACAGGCTCGTGCCCTCCTTCGCATGGGATTACTTTTCACAGAGAAATCTGAACCCCCTTGTGGCCCTGCAGGGCGCATTCCATCTGGTATACAAAATGATGGCAATGTGAAACAATTGAGGGTCCATGAGTCTCTGCAGCTCTGGCCTTTCTCCCGATGCCCAAGCTACAACCTATTTCTGCATGCATGCACGTTTTTCTATGTTTGTGGCTCGGGACTACAGCCCTGGCTGCAGTGCTAAGCTAGGGGTCGATTCCAATGTGGCTGCTACTATCTAAGACGGTGTTTGGTTCCCCATGTACACTAGAGCAAAAACATATACCGCCCTCCCTGTACTATAGCCCCTTTCACGCCCCCCTATACCTTCCCATGTCCCTACTACACACTTCCATTCCTCTGCATTATCTGAAAGCACTGGGGGGCTTAGGATGATCGTCCTTCCTTCCCAGCCCTAGCAACAACATGCCGTTCAAGCACACTCTTCGGAAATCCAGCAAACAAGCCTTCAGATCATTCAAGAACATTCCAATGGAGGCTCTCATGGAAAACCTTGCCAACTTCCACCTCATATGGACCAAACTATTGCAGATGAACCAGAACTGTGACACGCTTTTCCAAGAATGCAACACCATCCTCACAAAAAACAGCAACCTCCATGCCCCGTGAAACAACACACCTTCAGGCATAAACCTCCCACAACCCCCCAAATCCCACCTTAAATAAAAGAATCATCAGAAAATAAAGACTTGAATAAAATCCTGCAGTGCATCCAACGTCTCTCTGCTCAAGGAACTCAGTGCTACAAGCAGATGACTTGTCAACACAGCCAAAATACCATAGCCATGGCCAACAATGTAAGCAAAGCCTTCTTCCGAGCTATCAAGCATTCCATCAACCCTCTGCCTGACCCACCCTTACTGCACTCCATCGAACAATTCACAGCCATCAATTCTTTCTACATCAACAAGATCAGAATGATCCACCAACACATAGACACCAATACCACATCTGACAGCACACTACACATTCCATCTCACAAAACCACCAGGATAACTTTCAAGACACTCACTCTGGAATACTTCACTGCCACTGTAGAATTCCTCAAGGCAACATCATACATGGACGGCATCCTCCCTGCGTCACTACTCAAGACCCTTCTGACTGAAGCGCTTTGCCCTTACTCAGAGCAGCCAATTCCTCCTGCTTCTCAAGAAACCAACATTGTACCCTTACAACCTCAGCAATTACAGCCCCATCACCCCTCTTTCCCTCCTAGCTGAGATCCTTCAGAAAACAGTAGTCACAGAACTCTTCAACACATCAAAGCCAACAACGTCCTTCAAACCTACCAATCTGGCTCCCTACCCAGATACAGCACAGAAATGGCTACCATGAAGGCAATCAATGATGCCCCATACAATCTTTAATGAGGGCTATCATTGCCTCCTGGTTCTCCTTAACTTCTTAGCAGCATTCTACACAGTAGACCACCAAACACTCATCAACATTCTACATTGCTGCATGGGGATCAGTGAGATAACCTTACACTGGTTCAAATCTTACCTTGCTAATTTCCACCAGTTCATCCAAATGGATTCCATGAGATCACCAACTATACCCATCACCTGTGAAGTCCAACAAGGATCCATACTCTCCCCAGTTATGTTCAATATTTACATGGAACCTCTCAGACCCCATCTGTTGCCACACAATGCCCATATGCACCAATACTCAGATGGCACGCACCCCTAGCTCAAGATACCCTCTATTGAAGACACTCACACACCACCCACTCAAGACCCACCTCGCATTGATTGAGTCCTGGATGTCGAGTGCTTACCTGAAGCTCAACCCCGCCAAGACCGAATTTTTAATGCTGACCAACAACACCCTGACATCCAGACCTGGCTCTCTGCTATTAACCTCAAGGTTTCATGCCCCAGCTTGCCACCTGCACCAATTCTCTTAAGTGTGATATCAATCAACACCTCTCCTTTAGACAGCACATATCCAGGAAGACACAAATTTTTGGTACCACATTTCTCTTGTGCAGAAAATCCAGCCATGCATCCCAGAAAACAACTTCAGATCCACTGTCCAAGCCTTTGTCTTCTCCCACCTGGAAGGTAGCAAATCCATTTTGGAAGGATTTCTGTTGACTACAATGGCACCACTGAGATGTGTCCTGCATGCTATAGCAAGTCTCATCAAAGGGCTCTGCGAATCCGACTGCATCACCCTGGCCCTCGTCGAGCTGTACATGCTCCTTCTGAAAGCCTGTGTCATATTCAAATCCTGTTGAATCATCTACAAGGCTGTCACCCTGAATTTCCTAAGCTGTTTCACTGAGATATTCAGCATCTCCGGCGGCCTACCATCCACCAAAATCAAGGAAATGTGCAGACTTGAACTCTGATGGTGCAGGATGGAAAGAACAGAAGGCGGGCCATCTCTTTCTATACTCCAAAACACTGGAACCTTCTCCCCGTCAACATCAGACTTGGCCCATCACTTCTAAAAGTTCAAGAATGAGCGCAAGACCTTGCTCTTCAAGGATTTCCTCCTCCCTATTGCATTGGTCCACACAACCTGCACTCCCTAATCTACCTGAGACTCTGTGATCTGCTCCCCAATGTCTCCTCCAGTGGTTGCTTGTAGATCCCTTGCTGTCAATTGCCCACTCACACCCTCTCCTGTTATCTCCTGCTCCCTTTTTCTCTGCTTGCCTCACTGTGCTCCTCTCCCTTTGATAGTGGTGGCTCCATTGCTTCATGAAGCTAGGAACATGCTCAATAAATACCCTAATAGCAATAATAATAATAATAATGATAATTGATTACATGTAGTGTCATTTCTTGTGTTTCTATTTGTCAAGTGACTGCTTGTATGTGTGTGATAGTTGGTACTCACTTATGAGCCAGGTGTTGCCAAAGGATCCCGATGCCAGGGCCTGTTCTATGAGGGAATGACGCACGTTATCATGAGTGCATCATGGCTAATTGGCATTCACATGCATGATGTGTGATACCTTGGCATCACAGATCACCTGCACATTTATAGAATGGCAATGTTTACTGATGGTATATGTGTGCTCAGTGATTTGTGGGGTTGCAGTGCTACATGGGTGCAGTCAATGGCTCCCAGGACCTCGGCAAAGTGGGCAACTGCATACAAATCCTGGCACACTCTTTGCCTTGCTTGCAGTGTGCGTTGCATGTCAATGTGCCTATACACATGTGCTATGATGCAGTGCAAGACCTGGTGGAGGTACCTTGATTGTGTGTGCTGTGATATACCCCAACAATGGATGTGGTAATATGGTTTGATCAAATGGCCAGGAGTGTAAGGCTGATAGCACTTTGACGAGAGGTGTCACAGCCTGCGAGCACATGGTGGTTGATGACGGGTCATTATCCCACTCCCTGACCAGGTTTAGGATGACATGGGGAGGGAGGCAGTTTCTTCCATACACTTCCTTATCTGGCATCCCAAATATTGTTGTTCGTGGATAGAAGATTCTGGCCCTCCTTCTCCTTCTATGTAGTAATATCAATGCTACCTATGCAGGATCCGGCATTGTGAAATTCAATTGTTTATTGGGAATGCATTGTGCTTTTTATACGTGGGGTTTAATTGCACATTTGTGCTTTTAGACGCTGTTGGGCGGCGGTATGATTGTTCTCCTTTGCAGTCATTGTGAAAGCGCTAAGCAAAAGGGACCTTAAGTTTGCATGCCTTGGGGGAGGGTTAGAGTCAGTCAAGTGGGAACAAGATTAATTATAGGAGAAGATGAGGGGCATTGGAGTCAGTAAAATATAAGACTATGGTGTTGGATGAGTTCAGCATGAGACAGTGACGTGCCATCCAGTAGCGGATAGCAGATGGGCAGTCAGATATGCCTGCATTTAGTTCAGGAGTAAACATAGAGAAGGAGATGTGAATGCCAGCATCAAATAGGTGATAGGAGAGTTTGAAAGAGTAGAGGAGTCATCCATGGAAGGATGTGTAGAGGGTTAATAAAAGGGGACCAATGAAGGATCCTTGAAAGATGCTGACTAGCAGAGGGGTAGAACTGGAAGTGTTAACATTCTAATAGATAGAGGAGGATCTATGTGAGAGATTTGAGGCAAACCATTTATGAGAGGCTCCCTGAATGCCAAGGGTGTTGGCAGTGAGCAGAAGAGAGGAGTGGTCAATCCTGTTGAAGGCAGCCAAGGGTTGTGAAGGATGAATATGGACAGCTTACAGTGATGTGCCAAGGTGAGGAAGTTCAAGACATGTTATGGGCTGATTTAGAAACCTCAATTGGAGGGTATGGCTGAGATCATTTCTGTCAAGGCAAGAGGAAATCAATGTCGTTCAAGGATTTTCAAATAGTGAGGGAAAGGAGAATGAGGATGGTAGTTGGCAGGATTATTGGGTTCAGCAGTAGGCTTTTTTTAGGATAGAAATTAGATTGCATCCTTGAAGCAGGCAGGAAAGGTCCAGAGAGGTTAAATAGGGAGGAGAGAGGGAGTAAGTGGTGCCAAATAGTCCACACTTGTCACGGCAAATTTGCACTTCTCTTCTCTCAGCGTGATACCCCTATCCTTAAATATCTTTAACACTTTGTACAGACTCCCATCATGCTCCTCCAAAGTCACTCCACTCACCAAGACATCGTCTTGAAAACAGAACACGCCCTTCACTCCTCTCAAAAGGCGATCCATTATTTTCTGAAACCCAGAGGAGGCAGATGCCAACCCAAAAGGCATCCTCCTAAACTGGAACACTCCCTCATGCGTAACAAACGCTGTGACCTTTCTGCATGTCTCCTCTAACTCCCACCTGATGGTAGGCCGACGTCATATCTAGTTTGGAGAAATACTTCCCCCCACCGACCATGGTCAGCAACTCACCCATGTTGGGTAGCGGGTGCCTGTCCACTAACACGCACTTATTCAACTCACGCATATCCACACACAATCTTATGTCCCCTGAACTTTTCTTCACTACTACGACTGGGGAAACCCATTCAACACCCCCAGCTCTCTCAATTACTCCTGTCTTTAACAATTTTTGCAATTCTTGTTTAACACTATCCCGCAAGGCAAAGGGCACCGGTCTGAGTTTGGCTACAATGGGCACACTCCCGTTTTTTAGCAATATTTGATGTTGAAAACCCTTTATTCTTCCCAAGGTTTCATCAAACACCTTACCAAACTCTCTCGTGTATTTGCAGGACATCGTGGATGCCTCTGACACTTGCAAAACTTGCTCGGGGTGGTTGGGGTCTAGTCTGATTCCTAAATTCTTCTGCTCTCTCCATCCCAATAAGGATTGGCCTTTTTTTGTTACATACACTTTCCCATCACAACTGCGACCTTTAAACTCAAATCTACTCCACACATATCCTAGTAAATCAATCTTATCTTGGTTGTAGCCTCCCGGATTTATGTCAGGTTCAGACAACGTTGACACCTTCCCCTTCATCTCGTCTTCAAAAACACTCCTGGATAGTAACGTAACTTTTGTTCCTGAATCTGCCATCATTGATACCTTGCACCCATTCACTGCCACCACGGCATAAGGCCGCTCACAATCATCTGTGTTTCCACCACTGGCTACAACATTAACTGTGTTCACAATAACATTTGTCAATGCCAACGCAGTGTCTTCTTCCGACGATTCTCCATCATCCTCATCCTCTACAAACAGGACCTTCCTTTGTCCCGTCTGGCCAAATTGATAATTTTTGCAACACGTGGAAATATGTCCTCTCCTTTTGCATTTATTGCACACCGCCTTTCGCCCTGGGCACATTACAGAGGCTGCAAAATGCGTCGCACTGGCACATCGATAACACAATCTCTCGCCCCTCTTTTCCTCTCTCTTTTCGCTTCTCTGTGCCGACACTTGGTTTCTCTTCTCTTCTGCGTTGTTCCTCTCCTTCTGCTTGTTTCTTCCTTTCCTTTTGTTCTTTCCTTCACCCACACTCAGCACCTCCTGCCTGTTTTCCTTAGAATCACTTCCTTCAGTCTTGGAGAGCTTGGCAACACATGCCAGCGAGTGCTCCACACGTTTGGCCAAGTCCAATACCTCATCCAGATTTGGCTCGTCCTTCAGCCAAAGTTCCTCACGTATTTTATTTGAGTGGCAATGCGTCATGAATTGATCGCGGATATGCTCATCAAAACTTCCTTGAAATTTGCACGTCAGTGCAAGGTGACGGAGAGCGGTGACATAGTCTTCGACAGATTCCCCGTGAGCCTGAATCCGCATGCGGAAGTTATACCGCTCCAAAATTGTACTCCTTTTGGGGTTGAAATGCTTATCTAATTTGAGCAGTGCCGATTCAAATTCATTTAAGTCATCTCCGCTTCCTTCACCTACCAACTGAGGAAGTGTCTCGAAAATCCTCTGTCCCTCGTAACCTAGGAAGTGTAATAGCAATGCCACTTTTCTTTCACTAGAATATGCTGTTCCGCCAGCTGCCCTCATATAGTGCATAAAACCTTTTCGCCACTGGGGCCAAGCAATCTTCGCCGCACCTGGAGTGTCCATGAAAACGGGCGGGCCAGATATGCCAGGCAATGCTGTCATGCTTCCGTATGAAAATATACTTCTCCTAGCTCGAACCTTGCAAGATCTGTTGCACCAGTTCAACAAGGCGTGTATTCGCCGTGACAGTTCACCTTTGGAACTCAATGCAGTAAGAGATCTTTTTTTTCTTTGTCATCTGCTAGGGACATACGGTAGCGAAGTCCGGCGTCTTCCCTACACTGGCGAGTGTGAGTGTGGGCCGGGATCAGCAGGGGCACTAACCGGAGTTGAAGGCACTTACTTGCACAAATGTTGCAGGGACACGGTGGTCGCTCGACGCTTCGGGAGCGGAGCGACCTTCCCTGAGGCCGTGATCACTCGACAGCTGCTCGGGGCGCTGCTAGGAAGCGGTGCAGTCCTCCTTGAACTTCTCTCTCGGCAGCTTCGGTCGTTTCTTCAGGGACACCGGAATGGGGCCTCAGCATCCGTCGTTGTGTGTGGCGGGCCGCTCAACGCAAAGAGGAGGCGGAGCAGCCCACTGCCAGTCGACTACTTCTCTGGCGGCGCCGACACTTCTCCCCGCAGCGGCTTCACGGAGCACTTCCAAACTCCGTCCTCCCGGCCGCTTAGGGGAAGCACGGGCGGAGCAGACGTCGGGGCGATGCGATCGCCTGCTGCGGGCCGCGACTCGACGTTGGCAGATGCTGGGGGTCTCCTTTGACCTGTCTGCGGGACCTCAACATCCCATCCTCGTCGCCATTGTTATGAAGAGGCTGGCGCAGTCAGGTAAGACATGTAACAGTATTTATTTAGGTTACATATAAGGGAAGAAGACCCCCAACGATCAGAGGCTCCTCTCCTTCAACACTTTCCTCCAACTGACCCACTTAGAACATTATCTGTAAGATGCAACCAGAACATTCCATGACATCACACAGGGTTGAGACATCATATAGGGAAAGCATTGAAAGCTCCCTGCTTCCCTTAAGACATCACAACAATTTCTGTCAAGGCAAGAGGAAATCAATGTCGTTCAAGGATTTTCAAATAGTGAGGGAAAGGAGAATGAGGATGGTAGTTGGCAGGATTATTGGGTTCAGCAGTAGGCTTTTTTTAGGATAGAAATTAGATTGCATCCTTGAAGCAGGCAGGAAAGGTCCAGAGAGGTTAAATAGGGAGGAGAGAGGGAGTAAGTGGTGCCAATTCCTTGACTGCCTGGGGGGCAAACAGGTCAGCTAGGATGGGTTGACTCTTCTGAGGATGGTAGCCAGTTACAGTGGAGAGGAAAGTGTGAATGAACAGTGGTGGTGATGGGCAAAGGGAGGGAAAGGAAGAAGGAGGAGGAAGGACTATAAGAGTCGTAAGGTTGTCTTCGATGTTGGTGATTTTAGAGGAGTGCAGATAGCAAGGTCCTTGGCAGTGAGGTTAGAAGCAATCGACAAAGGAGGAGGAGCAGGAATCATGCCTTATAGTGTCAAGAGAATGTGTGCTGGTGAGAACTTTGATTTGTTATTAGGTTACTGAATAAGATACTTTTGCAAAGTTACGGGTGTTGCGAGGGAGAGGAGGGCATTGTACACTAGGTGAAGAGAAGTGGCATCTTTACACCACCTTCTCTAAGGTGCCATTGCATATTGGTTTTCAGAAGACAGATCTGGGGTTGGTTTAAAGGTGGGGATGAGGGGAAGATGATGTGAAGGTACAGGGGCAATCAAGGTTGAAGGAACAGCGGAAAGCCAGATTAATATTAGAAACGACCTGTCCAATAGAGGGATCTAGCGGCTGAGCAAGAGAGCAAGCTGGACCTGATATTTTCCATCCAAGGCAGCCCGGTGTAAATGTGCACTTGTTGATAGCAGGGATGGGTGGTAGAGAAAGTGATGGAGGAATGACAGTGTAGATGTGGAAAATTAAGTCTTTAGTGGTAAATGGGGTCTATAGTGAGAGTGGGAATGTAGAGGAAAGAGGACAGAACAGCAAGTTCAAGAAAGAGCTAGTGTGGGAGCCAGTGGGTAGATTCTGAAGAGAAAGTGAGGAAATGATCAGAAAGTAGAGAGGTGAGTTGAAGCTGCAGGCTAGGAGAAATGTTTGGGAGATTGAACTCACCTATCAATGCAAAGGATGAGTCCAGTGGAAGATAGTGGGGAGGAGGACAAGTGCAAGGAAGAATCCGGATGGTATTTTAGTGGGGATTAGATGGCTGGTTTTAAATTGAAAGGATAGAGGAATAATACTGTTAGATAGCATAGCTGTGTTCTAGGTACGGATACAGGTACATAGCATAAATAGGAGATACAGAGATATACACTTCGATGTATCCATTCCATCCATTCCATTCGTTCCATCCTTTCCCTTCTTTTTCCATCTTTTCAATGGTGTTTGGAATACCTTCTAATTTCCTCTTTAACACGGTGTTGCTATTAGGGCACACTCAGTGATGTTGAGAATACCTTCTAAATTCGACTTTAACACAGTGACAGTATTAGGCACACTTTTAAGTTAAACTTTAACGCTATTAGGGCACACTCAATGATGTTGGGACTACCTTCTAAATTCAATTTTAACACAGTGACGCTATTAGGGCACATTCAATGATGTTGGGAATACCTTCTAAATTCAACTTTAACAGTGACGCTATTGGGGTACACTCAATGATGTTGGGAATACCTTCTAAATTAAACTCTAACACAGTGACGCTATTAGGGCACACTCAATGATGTTGGGAATACCTTCTAAATTCAACTTTAACACAATGAAGCTATTAGGCATAATTTCTAAATTCAACTCTAACACAGTGATGCTATAAGGGCACACTTTCTAAATTCAACTTTAACACAGTGACGCTATTAGTACTTTCTACATTTCGGAACACCATTCCCGTATCAGGTGCAAAACCATTACGGCGCCTCTTGTGGATCATTACATGACATTGAAACACTCACCAAATGAAATATTGTGGTGGGTTTTTGGATGTAGTAAAGGACTCCACCAATACATTAAAAAGTTTACTTGAGAAAGAAGCACGTTGGATTTTCTGGATGGAAAATCATATACTCGGGTTAAATGAAGAATTCATCCCACCCTTGTAAAAGTTTGGACATCAAAGGTTTGCTTTCATCCCCAGTTGCTTGCCCTAGCGGTTATCATAAATGATTCACACCACTGCATCCAGGTAGGGATTACATTTTCTTCCAGTTTGAAACATGGACTTGTTTTCGTAGTTAGCGCCCCCACCCCTTTTTTTGCAGATCCTTTCCATTCGTGCCAAATACGTTCTTTATCATGGAACAACCGTTTTGTGGTTGCAACACTTTGTGGACACATGAGATAATTACTCACTGCACCCCAGCTGCTTTATGATGTGTAATATGCTGCCCCCACCGGGTCTCTTTATATTGAGTTACAGACGCAACAGTCATTCAAGTCCGTCAGCCTGCAACCTATATGCGGACTCTGCAAGTATCACCCGTTACCTTGGCTACAATAGGTGAACGTGTGTGGGCTTGCCTTTGCGGGCCTATCACAATCTCTCACTGTGAGGCAGTACGTTAGTCTCTGCCACACTTGACCAATCACGTACAGCAATGTCACAAACCAGGAAGCAACCCGTTTATCCATATCAGTGGTACGTTTAAAGCTTCTCCTGCAGTGTCGTAACATAGTTCATATGATCCATTCTATGGACTTAACTATCTTTATCCAGTTAAAAATAGCTCAATGATGTTGTGAATACCTTCTAAATTCAACTTTAACACAGTGACGCTATTAGGCACACTTTCTAAATTCAACTTTAACACAGTGACGCTATTAGGGCACACTATCTAAATTCGACTTTAACACAGTTACGCTACTAGGCACACTTTCTAAATTCAACTCTAAAACAGTGACGCTATTAGGGCACACTCAATGATGTTGGGAATACCTTCTAAATTCAACTTTAACACAATGACGCTATTAGGCGCACTTTCTAAATTCAACTTTAACACAGTGACACTATTGGGGCACATTCAATGTTGTTCGGAATACCTTCTAGATTCAACTTTAACGCAGTGATGGGAACAGGGATACAGGAAGTGTGGAAGGGGTGGGGAAGCGAGGAGGCACGCGGGCAGGGGGACACAATTTTGTTGGGAAAATGCTGCTGACCAGGTCCCACAGGGATCCTGGGGGGGCTCCACTCACCTGCAGCGCCAAGATTTTGAACTGGAATGTACAGTGTCAGCGAGGCCAGTGGGTCTAGGCAATGGATTCCCATTGGCCAATCATGGGGCTCGGGAGGTGGGAACAGGGATACAGGAAGAGTGGAAGGGGTGGGGAAGCGAGGAGGCACGTGGGGCAAGGGGACACAATTTCATTGGGAAAATGCTGCTGACCAGGTCCCACAAAGGTCCCAGGGGGGCTCCACGCACCTGCATCTCCAAGATTTTGAACCGGAATGTACGGTGCAGCGAGGCCCAGTGGGTCTAGGCAATGGATTCCCATAGGTCAATCATGGGGCTCGGGAGGCGGGTACAGAGATACAGGAAGTGTGGAAGGGCTGGGGAAGCGAGGAGGCACGCGGGCAGGGGGACACAATTTTGTTGGGAAAATGCTGCTGACCAGGTCTCATGAGGGTCCTGGGGGTGCTCCACTCACCTGCATCTCCAAGATTTTTAACTAGAATGTATGGTGCTGTGTGACCCAGTAGGTCTAGGCAATGGATTCCCATTGGCCAATCACGGGGCTCGGGAGGCGGGAACAGAGCTACAGGAAGTGTGGAAGGGCTGGGGAAGCGAGGAGGTACGCGGGCAGGGGGACACAATTTTGTTGGGAAAATGCTGCTGACCAGTCCCACACGAGGGTCCTGGGGGGGCTCCACTCACCCCATCTCCAAGATTTTGAACAGGAATGTACGGCGCAGTGTGGCCCAGTGGGTCTAGGCAATGGATTCCCATTGGCCAATCATGGGGCTCGGGAGGCGGGAACAGAGATACAGGAAGTGTGGAAGGGCTGGGGAAGCGAGGAGGCACGCGGGCAGGGGGACACAATTTTGTTGGGAAAATGCTGCTGACCAGGTCCCACGAGGGTCCTGGGGGGGGCTCCACTCACCTGCATCTCCAAGATTTTTAACTGGAATGTACGGTGCAGTGTGGCCCAGTAGGTCTAGGCAATGGATTCCCATTGACCAATCACGGAGCTCGGGAGGCAGGAACAGGGATACAGGAAGTGTGGAAGGGCTGGGGAAGCGAGGAGGCATGCGGGGTAGGGGGACACAATTTTGTTGGGAAAATGCTGCTGACCAGGTCCCACGAGGGTCCTGGGGGGGCTCCACTCACCTACATATCCAAGATTTTGAACTGGAATGCACGGTGCAGCGAGGCCCAGTGGATCTAGGCAATGGATTCCCATTGGCCATTCACGGTGCTTGGGAGGCGGGAACAGGGATACAGGAAGTGTGGAAGGGCTGGGGAAGCGAGGAGGAACGCAGGGCAGGGGGACACAATTTTGTTGGGAACATTCTGCTGACCAGGTCCCACGAGGGTTCTGGGGGGGCTCCACTCACCTGCATCTCCAAGATTTTGAACTGGAATGTACGGTTGGTACGGAATGTATGAACCTAATAACAATCTACCTTGCCTAGGACATAAGTGTGCAAGCATTACCTGATGCCTAGAGAGTGGCTCTGAGGCTTGTAGGTAATTACATAGGCTAACAGTTGGTAAAAGATGAAGGCAAAGTCGGGGAAGGGAAATTGACTGCTTGTAAAAGGTATTTTTAAGTCAACAAAGCCTATATTGCCAAAGACTGTAAAAGGAAGTGAGAAGTGGGTCATAAAGGCAAACCTAGCTTGATTTCATGGCATACAGACAAGAAAGTCAAAGAGCCTGCCCCTTTTGAAAGTATATATACAGAGGGAGAATGCTGTGCCTACACGAAGGTGCTGAAGTGCTTAAAAGTGAATCCTGTCCAAATCTTGAATGCCAAATTACTGAAGTTGTGGTAGTAGTTCAAAGAATTACAGCTGTGGTGGTATATGTGGTTGTCAGTAGATGCAACATTGCTGCAGGCTGAACAAAGTGAAGCACTATGAACCAATGGAAACTGTTCTCATGGTACACTTGAGTTAAAGTTAGCCTAAAACTATGGCCTATAGAGCGTCGGTGCCGGGCATATTATATGCATTGGAAACACTTCCTGAGAACGCAGTCATATGGCTCAAGAAATTAGAAGGCAATATATTAAGATCATTGTTGGTTTATCAATATCTATCCCAGTGGTAGCTATCCGATTGGTGCCGGGTTTAGTGTCTTTGGACATACAGTGGAGGTTAGCTGTGTGTAAATTATGGGCAACAATTGTATTTATGGATTTGGAAAAAGAAAGCCTATTGGGTCTAACTTTCCTACATACTCAGCGTATGAAGTCTAGTGCAAGATTTATGGAGATGCAGGACTTGGTACAAAAGAGCACTGTGATAACATTGGAATGGCTAGTCTGCCGGGTTCATTGGGGGAAGTATATGCATCTGAGTTTGATAGAAGATCTAAGGACCATGATTGTATAATGTCAATCAATTATTTAGCAAGTAAAAGTAAATATGCTCAGTATTCAATTCAGGGCATGACTATAAATAGCCCTTGCGAGTATCTATTAAAATTACATATGCCATCTCTGATCTGCCTCATTATGTATTTACGCCTTGGAATATTGCCGGTATATGAAAATACTGGGGCATGGCAGGGCCTACCAAGGGACAAACATCTCTGCCGGTCCTGCCATGATACGGTGGAAACATCCAGACATCTGTTGAGCCAGTGTAGGATTTTTTCGCAAATCATTTTGAAAAGAGCTATCATGACATGCCCTCATATATGACAGAGTAATTCTGGAGCGCTTTGCATGGTTCTAAGTCATTGGTTACGAAGGCTGCTGCCTTTCATGTTTGGAAGGTTGTTAAAATGGGTTGGATAAGATTGAAGGGGATTCCATGCTTAAGCGTAAGTAATACGTTGCAATTACAAGTACCTATTGGCTCTAAGAGTAGTATAGGAAATCGCTAGGTCGATGACAGGCCCCCTTTTTAGTACTGATACAGGGGTTTTATTGTGCTTGATTGAAAGTTTTATGGAAAAAGTTCATGCAACAGCTGTTCAGGTTTTAATATCATCATGTGGTTGAACAGCAGAATTTACTTTGAAACCTCGGGAAGGGCATACGCCCGGGTTTTTGATAGATTGTCGCAAAACTGCTAATGTTGTTCATGTTATATGAATTGCCACATATTTTTCTTTGTGTATTTGTTGTTTAGTGTGAGGGACAGACATCCTGTGTTAGTGTGTTTCCCTTTCGCTTTGGTTAGGCAGGGAAATCCTCAGCAGAATAGGTAGAGTGAGGCATTTTACCTTATTTGGTATATTCTAAAAATAGTATGTTTTGAACAATCATCACACAGTTGTCCACTTCGCATTGCTGACTCCTCACAGTGTTGGATCACCTAAAGAATGGAACCCAAGGGACAGGACCTTCCAGAGAGCTGGCAGGGCCACATTTAGTGATGAGAGAATCACCACACCAGCCATGAAGAGGGCGGTGACATGGGTCTAGGAAATTCTGCAACTGAATACACCATGAGGGATATTACCTACAATTGGGATTGCTTTTCGTTCCAGATCCGATGAATGCTTAGAGCTTTGTATATATGATGCCGGATAGGGCTTGACCCAGTCTAATCATAGGGGCATCGATTGGATCTTTATTTTTACTAGGATGTTTAGATGGGGCATGATATATCTATGGGGCCTTGTGTTATTATTGTGTTTATGATATTAGCAGGTTTGTGGGGCCCGATTAGGTGGCCCTATTTTAATAGGGCTTTCTTCAAAATGGGACGGTCGAAGAGATACTGGGGTTTTGATAACAGGGATTAAGAGGCAGGGGAAGTGCGACTATTGGGAGGGGGATCAACAAACATTGGCTACTAGGAAACGGTAAGTCTGATGCTATCACAGCGTATAACACTCGCACTGTCAAGGTGTTAGTTAATGGGGTCCTCCGATTGATAAGAAATGCAAGATGGAGGCAGATGAGGGCGAGCAAACAATGGGACATTGATGATATGTGAAAGAATGCTGCAAGTGGGGTCCTTGAATGTGAAGGGCCTAAACTCACCTCAGAAACAATCCATGCTTGGGAGGGAATTTAGACAGTATGGTATGTACTTATTATTTGTCCAAGAGACTAAATTAAAAAAAGGAGGAGAGATCACTGCAAGGGGAAATGGGATAGCGGCTACGTTATGGTCAAAAAGTCAGATTGGGAATCCTGATTAAGAAAGGGTTGAGATTGCAAGTCCACCAACCGAGGAGTGACAACACGGGCGGTGTCTAGCAGTTAGTGGAACACTTAATGGTACTGCGCTGACACTCTGTGTGCTCTACGCACCTAATCAATGACAGTATAATTTCTGAATTAATGAATCACTTAAAACACTAGAGGAGTGGAAGAAAGGCCTGTTGATTTGGTCAGGTGATCTTAACTCACTGGCCAACCTATTGAAAGATTGGCACTCACTGAGAGAGGGGCAACAAGGACAGTGAGCAGGCTGGGCAGTGTTTTATCTGGCTTTTTCACAAGTATTACATGACGGACACCTTCAGAGCTAGACACCCTGACCAAAAAGCATGCACATTCTACTCTCTGCAACACAAAACCTACACACGACTTGACTATATGTTATGAGCTTCAGAGAAAGCACACAGTATAGTTAGTTCAGGCATCCTGGTAGTGGCATGGTCTGACCATGATATGACGACGCCTACAATAGATTTGCTCCATCTGACTGTGATTGATAAACAATGGTCCTGCAATAACACCTTATTCAGAGATATGCTTGAAACATTTGAGTCCAAAATGAGGTTTTTTTTTTTGTAAGACCAACGACACAAAAGAAGTTACGAGGCGTACTGTTTGGGAAAATAACAAGCCAGGGTCTTACGAGTAAAGGAGCTTAGGCAGGCCATAAGGACTCAGGGGGAGGCCTTACGAGAGGGGTGGATTGTCCAGGATGACAGCCAAAAAGTAGTGGTCAAATTGCGACAGGAACTAAAGGGCCTCTGATGAGGAGCTGCATTGTCCAAGCTTCATTGCCTTAAGCAAAGGTCTTTTGAAAAACGGTATAAAGCCCACTCCTTTTTAGCAGCTGGGTTCAGGAAACAGAGAGCCTTGAGAACAGTGAATGAGCTGAGGGACTTTCTGGGTGAAACACTGACATCCCAGAGGCCATATCGCGAAGGTTTAGCCACTTTTACGCTGCCCTGTATATTGGTGACGTGAACTCTAGTGACCAAGATATAGCGAAGTACATTGATGGTTAGCAAGTGAGGACCTAGTTTGAATGAAGGCCCTGATTGACCCTCTGGAGGTTCTCCAGGCTATGGCCAAGCTGAGACCTGGTTCTGTCCCAGGCACGGATAGCACACCTCAGCTTTCTATATGAGATTTGGAGCACATTGGCCCCATTTCTAAGTACACTCTTTAATAATATCATGGACGGGACCCCAGCCCCGATTCTTTACTCAGGCCTGGATTGTGGTGATTCCAATGGAAGTGAAGAACAAGTTTGGGTGTGCCTCCCATCGCCCCATCTCAGTCCTAAAAGTAGAGGCAAAAATGTATGGCAGTGTTCTAACAGAGAGGTTGGTAGGTTAATGCCCATCTTGGTACACTATGACCAGGGTGGTTTCATTAGAAAGAGGAAGGGATCATATAACATCTGGAAGACTTTAGACCTGATGGCCACCATATGTCCTACAGAAAGAGACCCATTACTGGTCTCATTGGATGGAGAAAAGGCCTTTGGCAGGGTTCAATGACCTTTTCTTAAATCGATCCTCTGAAGGGCTGGATGAGACACTCATTGGTATACAGTCGTCACAACCATGTATAGAAACCCAAAAGTGGCAGTGACAGTGAACGGAATCTCCTCTGAAATGTTTCCTCTACACAGGGGCCAGGGATGGTTGTCCCCTTTCTCCTCTACTTTTTGCATTATCCCTGGAACCGCTGGCAGAAGATATTCATAAGGAGGGGTCAATTAAGTCATTCATGAGACATGGAAGGGAATATAAACGTACCCTCTTTGCAGACGATATCTTGGCATGCGTAACTCCTCCAGCCACTTCCTTCTGCAGGTTAGTTGAGAAGGTAAAGGAATATGATACCTACAAGGGGTTTAAAATAAACTTAACAAAATCTGAAATACTTCCTCTGACAGATCACATGCCTGAACTGACCAGACAAATAACCAGTAATGGTTTTCTTATAAAACCTAGAAAATTGCAATATTTCTGAGTCTCCTTGCTGAGGGACATGATACCATTATTTGACTGACTGAGATGGGAAGGGCTGGTGCAATCCTGGATCGGCCATCTGGTTGCTCTGAAAATGAATTTTCTCCATTGACTCCTATTCTTATTCCAAGCGTTGATGGTGAAAAACCCTCAGGTGTTTTTTGATGATGCAAAAGTAGTCTCCATGAATTTCCTCTGGGTTAACAAAAAGTCACGTGTAGCTTACAACACTTTGATGCTACCTAACAAAAAGGGAGGAGTCGGTCTTCCAGAACTCAGGGAATATGACAGAGCAGCCCAACTAAAGATAGTTCTAGACCACGAGAGGGGCAACAAGGATAAGCAATGTGTAAACCTGGAAAATGACTTCATGTCCCCAGTTACCATTGGAGAATGGCTATGGGGACCTTATAGATGACTGCCATGTACAGTTAGGGCGCGCCCAGTATTGGCCATGTTGTAGGCCCTATGGAGAAAAACAAGGGTGACAGAGGAAATGACCACCTGCCTCCCTATACCACTTAGCTCCCTATGGGCTCCCCAAACCAGGGACAAAATCAATGAACCACTCTGATTCCATCCCCAGTATGAGAGAGATTTATTTTGCATGGGGCAGCTGTAGAGGGGTGGAAAATCCCTAAGCAAACTTATTCTAGATGAGGAATTGGGGGAGATCAAATGTCCAATTTCATGTATCTTCAATTATAAGGAGTCTTAACAGACCATTCTTGGAGAAAATGCCAGAGTCGTCCACTGATAGCATTCAAGCAAATTCTAAACACTCACTTAGGTACTAGTGTAAGTCTAGAAACTACCCTAACGAAGTATAAAAGGTATATTATGTTGGCCGAAAACCAATCGCATCACATGCCCTACATCGCCAACAGAGAATCGTCAGCATAACCATAGGGCGACCATTTTTTGCTGTAACATCCGCCATTTGCTTTCTCTTCCTTTCTGTTCAACGCTTTGCAAAATGTATTTTATTCTGAAAGCTCATGCAAAGAGCGAGGCTACAGTCTACATGTTGAGAGACCGGCCCAGACAGAAATGCCAAACAGGACAGAAATACATTGTTTTCCTCCTTCGCAAGTCCTTGAAGGCGAGCAGAGAGGCATTTAATCAGCAGCCCAGGTGCCGGCCGGTCTCGCTGAAACTGTAGAAACAAGCTGTTAAACATGAATTATACTTTCCTAGCTGCCCCCCCTTCAGGGTTCTCCTTAAATCAGGCTGACCCCTAGTTCACAAATAGAAACCAGTAGATAACACGCTTTGGAATGTGTCTCTCCTACAAACACAGTATCCTTGCTGAACAAGTGCCTAATGTTCTTCACAACAAAGAACTATGTCTGCTTACTGCAAATTGCAACTGTTGCTAAAACGAATAATATAGATTGAGTAAGAAACCTGTCACAATATGTCATATTTGTCATAATTGTCAATTACTGAACCCTAGCTCAAGAAGATACATTATGGGCGGTTTTGATGTGTCACAAAGATTGTATGATTGTCTTTTTATATATATGATACTGTTGTAGTAGGCTCTCTCTCTTGCGTCTCACGAGGTCTGGGTGACACACATTGCGAGACATTAGACAAAGTCGGCCGACTGAGAATGTATTTGCTTTGCAATAAACTCTACTACTTGGAAATTGAACCTCATGTCTGTCGTATCACTAGTGTATGGTGATTGTGCCTTGTTTCCATATGCGAAGGGTCTTCAGGGCCTAGCACTAGGGCCCTTATCTCAAGGTGCTACATGGCATTGGTAGAAGCAAGAAATCAGGGAACACAAAGGGCTAAGTGTCAAGGAACGTGTGGTATTGATTTCTTGGAAGACAGGGACCTCTGGCCAACCATTCATAGACAGGTATGGTCTGCCTCTATTGCAATGCAATATCACATGCATAATGATAGATTATTGCAGCACTGGCAATTCACCCCAAACAGATTGGCCAAGATGTACCCGGAAACAAGTCCAGTATGTTCGAAGGGATGCGGCAAGATAGGCCTCTACTGGCATGTCTGGTGGGACTGCCCAAAAGCGCAGTATTACTGGAACGAGGTGCTGACCTGGATAGACGCGGTAGATGGTGTAGAGAGATCATTGTCTCCCCTCTTGGTGCTTTTTGGGTTGGAAGATGATGGAGATACCTACATAAGATGCATGTACATGACTAGAAACCTATTACTAGTGGTGAGGCCATTCATAACAATATACTTGAAGCGGTCCTTCCTCCCTGCTCACAGAGAATGACTCAACAAAGCCTTTTTATATATGACATGGAGAGCCTGATGCAACCCTCTCAGAGATGCATAATCATAAAGATTTGGAATGGTTTCCCTTTCTGACTTACTACAGATAAAGGCAAACTTCAGACCAATCAGGTCAGAAACTAAGGATGGATAGCCCAATCCCCTCAACTGTAAATCCTGGTAGGGGGCCCATAGGCCTTGGATGTGACCCACGTAGATAGAGAGCGGATGTGACAGAGTTTGGACAGTGTTACTAGACCGGCACTTGAAATGCAATTTGTATCCCAGGTCCTGGAACAAACATGGTAGCTAGACAACTGCTGTAGCAATGATGACAGACCATATGAGGATTGTATATATTAGATAATTGTTGTTTCCCTATCATGGGTGGGTGGGTGTTTGGAGGGTTCCATTTGGGCGGGGAGTAAAATGATGGGTGTGCTTTGAAACTTGATGATGGTCATTGTCAGCTGTCATTGCTGATTATACGCTGATTATACGGGAGAGAATTGGTATAACATTGACGATGGTAAGGCTGTTGCTTCTGTGTTGAAGGTGCTAATTCAGCACCAGATATGGCGACGTACCTACAAAATGCAAGAGTAAAGAAGGGGGGTGGTGGTGGCAGCTACATGGGAAATGACACAGGTATTCTAAGACACAGACGCCCCGTACAAAGGGCTTTACCAATAATGGTAGGGGGTAATGACGCATTGGGTGTACACACAGTCCAAGATACTGGCTTATGAAGGAGAAGGACAAAAATAGCACCATCATAATTACACATAGTGGGCAATCCCTCAGGGTGGGCTGGACCTGGGAAACCACTATCTGAAATACGTGACCAATACAACAGTGATCTGCAAAGGGAAGTGTGGCTCAAGCTGCTCATCACGGGAAAGCCATCATAACTAGAACTGGCTGATGTAATTACAGGGTGGTCAGCCAAACTAGCCGCCCTACATGGCCACGCAGAGGGTGGTTCTGTATCAGTGTGCAGGTCACATGACCGCCGATGCCCATCGGCTGGTGGCTGTGGGAAGGGAACACTGGGTGGAGTTGCATTCCTGGGAGGACCAATCCGACGTTAAGTTCTTGAGCTCTGGGGAGGTGGCCAGCCTCCAAAGTATCTACTACAGAATTTGCAAAGGTCATTATCCAACAGGTATCATGTGAATGTCCCCTTTCCCACCAGCTGCATGGTGTCTCGTGTTCCGTTCTCAATGGTGCTGACCAATGGCAGCGTATTAAAGTTCCGGCAGTCAGCACAAATGTTACTTCAGTAATAACAAGTTGCTCCCAGAGGGGTGTGAATAAATGTGGTACCACATGGGGAGGCATTGTAACGCGAAAATGTTAAACTGTTTGCTTCAATTACATTTCACTAATCAACGTAAATTTCAAGGAGGTGATGTCCATGAACCAATGAAATCCATGGGAAACACAGAAAAAGTGAATTCTCCAACTTGTGAGTGTTTCAATGGTTTTCGACCATTTTATCTCTTGGTATAAAACTACTGTTCGTATTCCATTCAGATGTTAGTCTTACGATCAGATCCAATCCACTGTTCTGTTTGATGTAATACACAGCTTTGCTTCTTGTCCGGTGTTTGCTCTACTTTTTGAGTATGTGGTTTTTTATTGTGCTCTAATTGGTGAACCCCTGATTACATTTTTGGATGCACCAGCGAGATATCTCGGTCTTCCCCAGATCGCTGAGGGTATACAGGCTGCCCTCCATGGGGGCACGGCCGTGGTGACCGCAGACATGTTCATTGCACATCACTGAGGAGGCTCTGCAGATGCTGAGTTCGCAAAGGTCTGCCATGTCCTGAGCACCGTCTGACGTTCAGTGGAAGGGTGAGACTGTGGTGAAGGCTCAGTACCGAGGAGACACTAGAGTATCCAGGATGTGAGTATAACCGTGGGAGAAGATGATGTACAATTTTATTTATTTGTTTGTATTGCGCTAGTCGCCCGTGGGCCCGCAATAGTGCATTCCTACGGAGGGGAAGGGACAAATTCTTTTCATGGTGTATAGGACGCATCCTCAGAGAAGGGAGGATGATTGTCCGTAGTAGCATAGATATTAGAGCATACCACCCGATAGGGAGTGGGCGCTGGTGTGAGCATGCCTGCTGTAGATCAGGAGGGGTACGTAGTGTGTGGCAAACTCCATTAGAAAAGAGTGGCACATAGTGCAGGCGATTGTATAGTTGTGCCATTGGGGTACAAGTTGTGTTGTTTTTTTTATATAGAGGGACACACATGTGGTAGTTAGAGTGATTGAGTGGTTACGGCTCGTGGTCAACGAGTCAGCACCAAAAGGTTTCTCATGTAAAATGGCAGGCTTTTGCATTTCAACAGCAGGAGTGTGCCTGTGATGCATGGTTAGACACTGGACTTTCTTGCACTAACATAGGGAACGGTGATCCCGTGGAGAGGGTTGTCAAGAACTGAAATTGACTGAGCGGTCGGGCCTGTGGAGATGGCCATTGGGAATGAGTGGAGTGTCGGGTAGGGCCTGTGGAGAGGGCCAGAGGGAACATTGAGAGGTGTGATTGGGGATAAAAAAAAAAGGGGAAGAGTTGGGAGAACAGGAGGAGGGGGACACACAGGGTAGTAGAATAAAAAGAAAGGAAATAATGGCTTATGTGGACAGTCACCTAGACCGCATGTGCCGCAAATTGCACCAAACTATTAAAATACAATGTTCACTGGGCCGGGGAGACTGCAGGGCAGTGTTTCTATGTGTGGCCAGGGTAGGGGACATTTGAAAGCAAGATAATAGAGAATATGTTCTCGTACCTATTAACAAAATATAAAAATGTTGAGCTAAAAAGCAGACAAAACATATTGGGTCTCTGGAAACTATACGAGAAGACTAAAGGGGATGAATTGAAGAAAGAAGAAGAAGAGACAGTTGGAGGGGGCGGACAAAGCTCACCTCCCACGCCTTGTGGGTTATTTCCCACCCTGCGACCAGCCGTAGGGTATACCAACCCGTGGCGGGAAACCTCAAAGAGAGACCAGGGGAAAGCAATGGGGGAGAAAGTAAAAGAAGCACAAGGAGAGGAGATGCACATACGAGCCGGCATCGATAATAATAATATGCGCCAACAGGTGGATGCGTGATTCAGTGAAGCAGATCGGGTGATAGAGGCAGAGGTGAGGAGGAAGAGCAAGGAGGATAAGGGAGAAGGGCTACCGGGAAGAATACAATTTAAATTGGATGTGGAGGCCGAAGAGGAAGAAACTAAGAAAAACAATGAAGCAGATAAGGAAGACACAGCCTCAGATGAAGGGTTATTAGGAGACGAATGGAGTGATGGGGACAGTGACAAATGGACACCTGACAAATTTAGGAGAAGGGGACAAAAAGAGTGGAAACGACAGGACAGTGATGGTTTTGACAGGGACTGGTCCACCTCCTTACGTAGTAGGACAGGGACGGTAAAAATGGGGCTAACACAAGCTGTTAGAGAGGGAGGGACAGGACCAAAGACACAGGTAATGCTGTTACTACAGGAGGGATGAGGGGGAGCCAATTATGTGACCTGGCAAACAATGGACTGGGACAACCTAACATGTAGCTTGCCCTCCCTCTTAGCCGGGGCCAGTAAATGGATACAGGCACTTGAGAATAAGGCTGCAGCAGTGATGCTGGCCAAAGGGGATATGAGAGGTTTGTTTGCCATAGTGAATAGGAGAACAGGCAGACACATTTGGAATCAGGCTGAATATAAAGGAGTGAAATTGACGGAGCTCCATTTAACAATTGTGGAGCACATGTCTGGAAGCTTTTATGAAGCATGTATCGAGACAGCTATGACCTGGGGACAGGGATTATAAAATTAAAGGTGGCGATGACCCAGCTGAATATATAAAGCAAGTCCAGGATTTATGGACCCAAGAGACTCGAAGGTCCTGGGATGAATGCATACCATTGCTCTATCAGATACTAGTAAAAGGACTGCCAACAGAAGTACAGGCATCCTTGGATATGGTAGTGGGTATAGATAGTAAGGGATGGCCCGTAATACAAGCAGCAATAGTACATTACTGTAAGAGAAAGCAGGAAAGCGAGAGGCAGACAGAGAATGCCACGAAGACAGAAAACAAAATAGTTCAAAAGAAACTGGCTAAATACACCATAGAATGAGCGCTGTTAGTACCAGCCACTGTGGTGCCAGCACCACAGAGAGGGTTTCCTGCAGGTCAAACACCATAACAAGGAGGGTACATGCAGCAGCAGTATGGACCACACTGGGGAACACCACCACATTGGAATTACATGCATGGGGGACATTTCCCTATAGGAAGAGGGTTTTCACAACGGGGAAGAGGGGGGTATCGAGGAACAGGATACAGGGTGTTCATACCATGCAACATATGTCAGAACAGGGGGCATGTGGTACACACCGTTCCATACATGCAACAGGCACAAGCCCATCAATCCAAGTAGTGCAACAGCAGGGGCTCCAGTGGCAACATATGCAAAGTCCTCCAGGGCAGTTACAACCAGCAAAGATGCCAACACAGCAGGGAGGAGTGCAGTCCCAGGAAAGGACAACTGACAGTGGGATAATGGTCCCAGCCATGGTTGAGCCACCTGCAGTAGCAGGCAGAACAACAATGGTGCTAGGACAAAATGTGGTGCCCCATTACACAGGCAGCAGCGTGATAGGTGGGAACCCTTTCCCCTTCCAGCTGAGTAACACACAGCAAAAGGGGGGCCCATAGAAAGTCTGAGCATGTCCAGTCCTAGCAGTAACTGACGACATTGAAGAGGAACCCGAGGTAGCAGTGAAAATAGGAGTTCTCGTTCCTTATAGATATAGTAGCAACAAAATCCTGAATCCGGGAGGGGGGGTTCCCATTATGTAACACATTGATGGATACGCACAGCTTTTCTGGGACGGTGGCATTGTTCCAGTAACAAAAGATTTACCATTAACCATAGGGACACAACACCTCATAGCTCCCTTACTGTACTGCAAAAACACACCCATCAATATATTGTGGCGAGACCTGCTCAGCAAATTGATTGCAACCATATAATCTACAGAGAACGGATGGTGTGCTCCATGACCGGCATTTACTATGACCAGGTAGCAACACTTCTCTTGGCAGCATACGCGCAAAGCACCTTGTGAGCACATCCACTATACCACAGAATGTTCCTGTACAGCATCAAAGTTCTGCTAGGATGAGTCCCGGGAATACAGGGGCAGGTGTTCTGACTGACTTTGGAATTCCTATTCAGACCACAGTGCCAGAAGGTTGACTTTAAGGGGAAAACAATGGTGTTACACCTGGAAGAAGCATTAATTCGCAAAGACATGGTGATTCAATGTGGAACAGAAAATGACAACATGGAATGGCGAACAGTGCTGTGCATTGACCCCACTCTAACAATTCAAGAAGTATCAGATGAACAGTTGTTCGCTGATGAGGAGGAAGAAGGAGAGATGGTGTTCCAGATACAGATACATTGCCCAGTTCACATATCGGAGAAAATGGCGCCCATTCTGACACAGTTCGTGAAGAAGGAAAATAAACACACAGAGAGAATCTCCAAAGGGTGTCAGATGAGTTGTGGACCAAGGAACCTTGTGATATGGGGGTACTGAAAGGGATTGTGGCTGTAAAAATAAAACTGAATCAAGGGGCCTTGCTTCCCTGGGCAAAACAATACCCATTGAACAGAGAGGCAGATGGGATATATTCCACTTTGAATGCATTCTGGCAGCAAGGGATAATTCAGACATCTACCTCAACCAATAACACAGTGATCTATCCGATAAAGAAATCAAAGGGCATGTCATGACGTTTCATTGTGGATTTGCACCCCCTAAATGAAGTGGTGGAAGCGGAATTTCCTGTGGTTCCAAATCCTGCTACAATAGTGTGCAATATCCCAGCTGAGGCAAAGTACTTCCTGGTCATTGACTTGAAAAATGCCTTCTTCTCTATACCATTGCACCCAGATTCAAGATATCTGACCGACTTCACGTAGGGTGGAACTGGATTCAATCACACCAGTTTGCCCCAGGGGTACTGCGAAGCCCAGTATTTGCAATAGGATAATATAAATGGATCTATGCAATGTGCGAGCATCAAGTACAGTGATTCAAAATGTTGACAATCTGATAATATGGAGTAAGACAGAAGAAGAGTGTAAAACAGACTCAGTACATGTTTTGTCACTATTTGGAGACAAGGGGTCTGAGGTGGATAAGGCAAAATTACAGTATTGCCTAGAAGAGGTTGTGTACCTGGGGCAAATACTATCCATTGAAGGGCTTAGAATAACACCCAAAAGGACACAGGGCATTCATTCCACCACCTGCCCACGAACGGTGAAAGAGATGTAGGTGTTTCTAGGACTATGCAATGACAGCATAGCATGGTTATTTGATTATGCCACATTTAACAAATCCCTACTGCAGGGCTTTAAGGAAGTACAAAAAGAGTAGAGGGACATCAAATTTACATCTGAAATGAATGAATGTTTTACAGAACTAAAAGACGCACTGGCACATGCACTAGTGTTAGCTACCCCAAATTACAGCTGAAAACTCTATTCTCACATTCAAATGGCTCGGTGATGACGGCTGTACTCACACAAAGGAAGCTGCAGGGCCACCAGCTGCTAGCTTTCGACAGTGGAAGCATAGATCCAGTAATATAAGGACACTTCCCTTGCGAATAATCTCTTGTGGCTGCAGCGTTTGGACTTGAGAAGGCATCAACAATGACCATGGGGTGTACCGTAGTATTGTAGAGGAGCAGATGTATACAACATCAGCAGAAGATACAACCCTACCCTACATCCTCTGTATTGGAGACATGAAACCCTGCCTTGCCTGACACCAGCTATCGTGCCAATACCGCAGCAAGCATTCGGAAGAAGCCCACTCAGACAACCCTATCGAATGTATCCTCGAAGTGATGACAACCTACATGAGAAACTCCATGAAGGAATATAAGAAAGAGTTAAGTAAATGAACAGATGATGTCCCAAGATACTGAGTGAAGACCATGTATGTATGCTAAAGGACAAATGATGAAGTAAAGGATTGAGTGAACTATCAACGTGGAAAAGAAGAAAATTACATGCTAACAAAGTGCTGCTGAAAACAAAATCTCAATAAATGTACAGACACTGAAGCGCAAGGTATGAAATGATCAAGTCATCATATAGGCTACGCAACGCAAGGTAACAAATGAACAAGTCATCATATAGGCCAGCTATGAGCAGTGAATAGAATGCAGGCGGAGCGGCCATTGTACAGAAACTGGACATTGGTATCATGAAATAAATAAGCCAGATCCATGAAGGGAGAATGGAAAGTTGCGTTGCAGCAGAATAACAGGCTTGTTGAGCTGCGTGGCAAAGCTGCTGGCCTGGAGTCAAGATCCTAGAAATCGAGGTCAGCTATTTACTCTGAAGGAGAACGAGAGTGCGAAGGATGAATCTTCTCACGTTAAGGTGCAAGAAAGAACACAAAGAATGCCAAGTTTTAATTCATTTAGAGCATTTAAAAGCTGCTAAATGGACCAGATTGTGGTCTCCTGGAAAGTGAGCCAAGGATGGAAATAGAACTTGAACTTGGAGTTCCAGACATGATATCAAGTGTCCTCACTCCTGTGCATTCTCAAGACAACAACAATCTGCAAGGCCAGTACAAAGACAATTTCATGGTAGAAGGCATGGGTGATGAGAGATGCTAGGCTAATTGGGTGGTGAGGTAGCTTCATGTCCTATTTCTCTGCACCTGGGTCTGGGCTTACGTGCTGCTAAATTAACCAAATGTTCCAGACATGGCACAAGCATGCCAAACAATTGTTTTAGTCTGTATAACAAAGACCACTGAGAAACTGTATCTGTTGTTTCTGAAAAGACATGTTTTAAGAGGTAGGCATAAATTGTCCAACTGATATCGGACAGCCAATAACAGACCTAGCTCCTATATGAGTGTACATCTAGATTTTTCCCCTTAACCAAACCCTACCATTAATAGGTGTTTCACTGTTGAGCTTAGAGGCTCTCCAAAGTGCTTGTGAAGCCAGGGAGTTAGGCGCTGTGGATAAGTCTTGGACTGAGCTGATAGCGGCCCTGGTGGAATAACAGATTGATTGGGAAGCTCTTGAAGGGGAGGATGTAACCATTGAGGCCCCTGCCACGGGGTTTGCCATTGAATCTGTCTCTGGGAATGCCACCATTCCTGCTGCCTCTGTTCCGACCTCCAGCAATGTTTCATCAGGGAATGCCTTGGAACCTGAGTTATTTAGCATGAAATTGGCCTTTGAATACCGCAAGTTGGAAATAGAAGCTGATCTTAAGAAAGAGGAGTTGGCACAACAAGTGGTGCTCAAGAATAGGGATCTTGTACTCAAAGATAAAGACCTTGAACTCAATAACAAGGACACTGAGTGTCAGAAGATCCAGCTAGAGAAAGCTAGAGTGGAGACTTCAGAGAAACCAGTTGAAAGTGCCAGGTCCCGAGCCACCAAGTTTATGAGAGATTTGGTTGGTGTGTATGTGGGGGTTCTGATATCCTCCAATGGATTGAAGCGTTTGAAATGGCTTGTGCAATTCGTGATGTGGATGAGAGAGATTGGGCTAAGTGTTTGTTAAGCAGAGGGCCTCAGACTGGATATGACTGTATTCTGAAACTGAGTGTGGAAGAAAGGGTTCAGCATAAGTGCATGAAGTCTGCTTTAATTGCCAACTTTGGCAACACACCTACCCAATACCTTAAAAGGTTCAGAGATTTTAAGAAAAGAGAGAATGTGTCTTGGGTTGACTGGGTGAGTGCTGCACGTATGAACATGAGAGGGTGGATTGATGGATACAAGGTGAAAACCTTTATTGAATTGTCCCACCTTTTGTTTTTTGAGCATTTTTCTGAACCCTGCTGACCAGATCATTTTGGATCCTTTTAAACTGGCCGGCTGGCTGACAAGTGGGTCTCCCACTGGGTGTCCCCTAAGGACTCCAGTGGGAAGGACAAGGACAAAGAAAAGGGGACCTCTCAGAAAGCTGAGGAGTCTCCAAAGCAATCACAGTCGAGTAAACCAAAACCTTCATCTCCTAAGAGCCAACAATCTAGTGGGAATAAGTCCTCTGTGGGTGGGAATAAGAGTAGTGGTCCACCTGCTTGAAAGCAAGCTCTCAGTGGTTCCAGTACTGTACCCCGCACTCTAGGCACTTGTTGGGAATGTGGGGCTCTGGACCACAAGAAGGGTGACTCCAAGTGTAAAGGTACGGCACTTGGATTCCAGGCTGTCAGTCTGACCTACCCTTACCTCATGTCTGAGGTGGAGGCCACTGTCCTCCCCTCCTCTACAGGAATCACATTCGGTGCTCCTGTAGAGATTTCCCTAGTGTCCCTTGGGGGCTGGGACCAGTACACAGAAGTACTGGCGACAATCCCACAGAACACCCATAGGTTTTTGAGAAGTGTCCTCTTGAATGGACAGCCTTCTACTGGTTTAAGAGACACTGGGGCAAGCATGACAGTGGTGGACAGGACCCTACTCAAGCCAGAGGACTATGTAGGTGCTCCTCTGAGAACCACCAGGTTAGCTGGTGGGCCTCCCAAATTATTGCCTGTAGCCTTAGTCACCGTCATGATTGGAGACAAGACAGCAAAGCTTCCTGTCCTGGTTCAGGACAATGTCCCTGCTAACATTCTGTTAGGAAATTATCTAGTACAGTTGGGGTTGATCTCTGATGGTCTCCCCGTGACTGCTGCTGCAGTCACTAGGTCGTAGGTGACACAGGGTCTGGCTGTGAGTCAGGTACTCGAGCCAAAGGTCAGGCCTAAGGTAAGAAGACAGAAGAATAAGAAGGCCACCTCTGTGAGGGGGGCTCCTTCTCTTCCTGCTGTTCCTACAGCACCCATTGGTATCCATGCTACGGATGGGCTGGGTCCAGTGGAAAACCCAAACTCAACTCCTGAGGGAGAAGAGGCAGAAGACCCTCCTGTGGGCGAGGTGCTCATTCCGGAGGACCACCCCAGCCTTCAATGCCTGTTGGCTGAAGGGGGACTGTCCCAGGCGGACTTCTGTAAGGGTCAGAGAGAGTGCCACTCTCTCGAGGGTCTGAGGAAACAGGCCCTGTCCCAGGCACAAGGAGAAGTGCCGAGGACATTCCGGATCTATTGGGAGGGTGAGCTCTTTGTTAATGAGCCCACTAAGGCTGAACCTGGTGCCCTCAAGAGGTTGGTGGTACCCCAGGTTTACAGGCCCTTTCTGCTGCAGTTGGTGCATGAGGTGCCCTTAGGTAGTCATCTTGGTACCAAGAAGACTAAGCAGAGGCTCTGTGCCGATTTCTACTGGCCCCGGATGGGAGTAGAAGTGCAGGACCTGCCCAATTTGTCAGTTGTCTGGCAAGACTGGAGGCAGTGTCATTGCCCCACTGCAGCCGTTGCCAGTAGTTGGCACACCATTTGAGAGGGTGGGCATCGACATTTTCGGTCCCCTTGACCCTCCCTCTTCAGGTGGACATTGGTTCATCCTGGTCTTGGTTGATCATGAACCCAGGTACCCTGAGGCTATACCCCTTCGGACTGTTACTGCCAAGGTGGTTGCCAGGGCTCTCCTGGGCCTTTTCATCCGTGTTGGATTCCCTAAAGAGGTTGTCTCGGACAGAGGATCCAACCTCATGTCTAGTTACATGAAAACCATGTGGAAAGAGTGCGGGGTAACCTACAACTTCTCCACCTCTTATCATCCCCAGACCAATGGTCTGGTCGAGAGATTCAATAAAACTCTCAAGGGCTTGCTAGGCACTTTGGAAGAGCCCCTAAGGAGGAAATGGAATCTCCTCCTGCAATTCCTGCAGTTCGCTTACAGAGAGGTACCTCAAGAGGGTGTTGGTTTCAGCCCCTTAGTTACTCTTTGGACATCCCGTGAGGGGGCCCCTTGCCTTGATCAGAGAAGGTTCGGAAGCCACCCCTCCAGGTCCTGCCAAGCAAGTGGGGGACTATGTGTTAGGCCTCAGACGGAGGATGACACAAATGATGGGTCAAGTGACGGCAAATCTCAAGGCCAGCCAGGAATTGAATAAGTACTGGCATGATCTTAAATATTGCAAGTGGATTGGACTCCAGGCCAGGAGATCCTTGTGATGGAGCCTACCAAGCCTCGAGCTTTGGCAGACAAATGGACTGGACCCTTCAGGATAATCTCCAAGATGGGCAAAGTCAATTATGTGGTTGACATGGGAGTTTCTGGGGTAGCCCCTCAAGTATACCATGTCAACAGGCTCAAGCCTTTCCATAGGCGAGCAGAAGTCTCGTGTTTTTTACTCACATCAGAGCAGGAAGAAGACGAGAGTGAGCCCCTTCCTGATTTGCTGCATAGCAACCCTCAGGATGGCTCAGTGGAGGGAGTACATCTCTCTCCAGGTCTGATGGCAGAGCAGCAGAGGGCCTGCAGGGCTTTGCTCTGGCAGTATGTCTCTCTGTTCTCACTGACACCAGGCCTCACACTGTGGTGTAGGCACAAAATTGACACTGGTGACAGTGTACCTGTCAAGAGCAGATGCTACCATAAATCAGATACCGTTAAGAACCACATCCAGGCTGAGGTCCCCAATATGTTGTATCTGGGTGTTAATGAACCCTCAGCCAGTCCCTGGTCCAGTCCAGTGGTCCTTGTTACCAAGGCAAGTTCCCAGGCAGGCACCAAGGATTGGAGGTAATGTGTGGATTACCGAGGAGTCAATGCCGTCACCAAAACAGACGCGCACCCATTGCCCAGGGCTGATGAGCTCATGCACACCATAGGTGCTGCCAAATTATGAGCACCTTTGACCTTACCTCAGGCTATTGGCAAATAGCTCTGATGAACCATGCCAAGGAAAAGACAGCGTTCTCAACACCTGAGGGACTCTACCAGTTCAGGTTCATGCCTTATGGGTTGAAGAATGCCTCTGCCAACTTCCAGAGATTGGTCAATCATGCGCTAAGTGGGCTGGAGGCCTTCTGTGTGGCCTACTTAGACGACATTGCCGTCTACAGTTCCACCTGGGAAGAGCATTTGACACATCTGGACAAGGTGTTGCAGGCCTTGAAACGGGCTAACCTCACTATCAAGGCCACCAAGTGCCAGATAGCTCAGGGGAAATTCACATATCTTGGTCATGAGGTAGGAGGGGGTCAAATCCAACCTTTCCCCAGTAAGGTACAGGATGTACATGACTGGGAGACTCCCACTACTCAAAACCAGGTGAAAGCCTTTTTGGGCCTCACTGGGTATTATCGCAATTTAATGGCGGACTATGAAACCATAGCTGCACCTCTGACAGCTCTGACTTCGCCCAAACAGCCTATGTAGGTTGATTGGACTGAAGACTGTCAGAGGGCCTTTGATGGCTTGAAGGAACGTCTGTGTAGGGCACATGTGTTGTGTGCACCTGACTACAGCAAACCCTTTATCGTCCAGACGGATGCCTGCGACACCGGAATTGGAGATGTCTTGTCACAGTTAGATGACAAAGGGAGGGAACATAAGATCATATTCATAGACAACTCAAGGGTAGAGAACTTAGGTGGACTACTGTTGAAAAGGAATGTTTGAGCATAGTTTGGAGCCTTAGGCGTCTTAGGCCCTACCTTACGGGGGCTACCTTCAAGGTCCAAACAGATCATAAGCCCCTGAAGTGGCTTACGCAGACTGCTCAACCGTCTCCATGATAACCTGGGTATCACTGGTCAGGCTCTGGCATGGCTGACCTCTTTCCTCTCCAATCGACCCTCCCAGGTCCAACTGGGGTCTTTCCTTTCTGACATCTTTTTCTCTACCTTTGGTGTCCCCCAGGGTTCTAACCTCTCCCCCTGGCTCTTCAACCAGTATCTGGCACTTCTTGCCCACCGCACCGCCGACATGGCCCTCCTTTCAGTGATATGTGATGTTACCCAGCTCATTTTCAGGCTACCCTCGGCCTCGTCTTCTCCTTCCCTCATCTCTGGCTGTCTTTCTGCTATCCAGGATAGGTGTGCCGCCAATGACCTCTGCCTTAATGCCAGTAAGACTGGGATTCTACTCATCGGCACACCCACTCCCTCCTTCCCTGCAGCTCTCTAGCTGGCCTCTCTTGGTCCTCTTCCTGCTCCTACCTGCAAGGCAAAAAACATCGGGGTCATCTTCGACTCCACACTCTCCTTCTCTCCTCACATATCTGACGTCTCTAAGAAGTCACACTACCAGCTACACCTCCTCAGAGGTATCCTTCCTTTCTTCTCCTTCCCCCAGAAGCTCACTGTCTCCAGAGCCCTTGTTCTCTCGAAGCTGGACTACTGTAACAGCCTCTATCTAAATCTGCCTGCCTCTACTCTCCGCCCTTTGCAACTCATCCAGAACAGGACTGCGAGATTTGTCCTTGGCCTCAAGCCCAGGGACCGTATCTCTCCAGTACTGAAATCACTACACTGGCTCCCAGTGACTGCGAGGATCACGTTCAAAACCATCTGCATTGTCCACAAGGCCTTCTGGGGCCTTGGGCCAAAATACCTTCAACTCTCTCTTCCTAAATATCTTCCTTCTCAAGCTCTTCGCTCATCCGCCTCCAACTCCCTCAGGGTCAGACGCTTCTCCAAACAACGAGTTGGTGGCAGATCTCTCTCCGCTGCAGGGGCCTCCCTCTGGAACAGCCTTCCTGCCTCCTGAAACTTGAGGAGAACCATCTCCGGTTCCGGAAGCACCTCAAAACCTTCCTCTTTGCCTCTGCTTTCTCTCCCCCTCTCCCCTGCTAAAGTTACTGAAACTGCACTGAATCTGCAACTGGGCCACTCGCCGTTCTCGGTCCTTGGCCCAGCCACTCTCCCCTGCACTGCCTCCCTGGCACCCTCTGCACTACAGGACTGTGTCTGTACCCCACAGCCCCCCTTCCCAGCACTTATCTGCACTTACTTGCACTGCCACTTGTTGGCCCTTGTTATTTCCTGTATGCTATTGACCCTGTAATGCACTTTCTCCTCTCCCTTTCCCCCTTGCACTTCTCCCTTTCCCCTCTACCCTTGCACTTGCGCGATCTGAATGACACCTAGCCTAGTAGGATCGTTGTCTTTCTCCCTTTGTTTCCCCCCCTTGCCTCATCGCACCTTGAAACACTTGTGTATAGGCACGTTACAAATGCCATATCATATCATATCATAAGGGTGAGAACCCAAAACTGCTCAGGTGGTCCATAAGCCTGCAAGGGCTAGACTTCACCATAGAGCATAGACCAGGGAAGAATCATGATAATTCAGAGGGCCTTTCCAGAAGGTATGTTGACCGTCTGGATGAGGGTGTCTATCTCGTGGGAGATTAGGCACCCTAACCTCAGTCTGGGGGGGCGACTGTGATGCTGGAAATGCATTGGAGGGACAGGGCCTCCGTATCCTTGTCCTTTACTCTTTTTTACTGTGTGTTCGGTCATGTTATCCACACAGTAGTTCATGTGCTACTCCTGGCGGTGCAGCTCTCTTTTTTGGTTTGGTGCATAGACCCATGGGATACCCTTATGACACCCATGTGTGGAGGTACAACCCTGTGCCCCTAGCATATGTTTTTGGGCACTTGTGTGTGGCCCACAGAGCAGGGTACGGGCTGGTGGAAGCTCCATGCTGAATGGACGGGTGCCCTGAGCGTCCTCCATTTTGGGATGCCCAGGCCCTGTCATTAGAATCAGTAGATTCCTGATGGAAAGAAGATGGCCCCCGTGGCCTTTTGCCTTCCATCGACTGTTACCTTGGTTTTCCCGAAGTCCCGGGAAGCCCTGACTCTGTCCGTTCCCCCTGACTGGCTGTTGGGTGGAAGTTCCATATGTGGTAGTGTGGGGAAGTGCTGACCAGACTGGCTGGAGCCTTCCCAACAACCATATGTTGTGGGTACGCCCGTGGGTGGGACCTGGGTAAATGGAGTGTGTGACGAATAAGCATTCTGTGTTGTGGATGTCTAGCATCTGGTGTTTGACACAATGACTGAGACTGCCCTGACCGAAACTGGTATGAATGCAGTGTGTAGTGTTGAATGGCGTGGTATTTGTCTGAATCCACGTTCTGTGTTGTGAGTGTCTGGATGGAGAAGAATGGCCTTAATGTACTGTGCGCCTGATTGGCTGACTGACTGCCTGAATGCCCTTCTGAGTGACTGGTTGCTTGAGTGTGACCCAGCAGAATGAAGGGGAGATGAACAGTATATCTGGGGGCCTCTCACTGCTAGAAATCGTTCAGAAGCTGGAGTTGAAAATGACATTTAAACTGAAGCTTAACCTTGAAGCCCGGCTGGAAGAGACGTATTGCTGTTGCTCTACTTCGTCGATCTGAAAGCTGCTGTGTCTTCAAGAACTGATCCATAGAGGACTTGGTTAGGTGCCCTCTTCCCGAGCTACGAGAGGCCATTGTGCACTGCTAACCTTCGCCGAAGTGCCCTGGAAGTCAGCCTATGAAAGGCTGTCAGCCGGAGACAGGGACCGCCGACGAGAAACGAAGAGAAGCACCGGAAAGCCGCCCAATGTTATAGACCAAGCTTTGCAGGTTTGTTATAACCGCTGGAGGCATGTTGAAGTTAGTTGCCCAGAAGCAGGGACTGCTTGAGGCCATGCCGTCGACGACCAGAGCCGCAATGCTCCATTGATTAAGACATTGGATTCCCGACGCGCTTGTCCGCACCTCCAACCGCCTTATCCCACCAGAGAAGGCTAGGCCGTTGACGCGCCAAGGAGCATCCGCTGGTGGGTTTCCCGCCACCCAAAGACCATAGAGACACTGGACGAATCGATGCCCTTCGTGGGACAAAGTTCTTCACAAACTCTTTGCGGTACTGAACTATCGACATTGAGGTGCCCCTCACGCCTCATCCTCGCAGGACGTCGTCGATGAGCACCGCCAGAACCAAAGCTGCTGCTTCAACGCCATCAAACTTTTCATCGAGGATCATCGATGCCAAGTTCACCTTCTTCGAGGCCCACGACGAACCGTGGTTCCTGCTTTAAAGGGAGTCACTCAAGAAGGATACATTGACGCCTCCTCGAGGAACTCTGATATTCCAGGTACATTGGGGTGGTAGAAACACTTTAGAAGGAAAAACGACTCATTGAACAATATATGAACTGGGCTTGTAGAATATCTTCACTTTACAGGTTGCCCAGGAGGGGGGATCTCCACACAGAACTGTGTCTAGCGGTAGGGGGCAGTATTCTGCCAATTGTTCTAACCAACTGCTTTCCTCCTATGTCTATTGTTGGTTACCTTAATTAACTGATTTGTGTGACATTTGACCAGAGTACAGTTGATGCACTTTAATGAAATCTGATAATAATTGTAGTACCACTTAGAACTGCATATATTTGCCATTGTATATTAACTGAGCACAAAGTGAGTTATTTTGTTTGTGTATATAACCTTGAACCTTAATTATATAAAGACTGTGTTTTCACTAATACAGTGTGTGGACATTCCTTTGTGGGTGCTTGGGGACTACACTGTATTTAAGAACCAGCCCACATCACCTCCTGAAAAGCTAGGCCTTGATTGCTCGACCTGCGCTACCCTATAGAGAATCTTAGCTGGGGTACTCTGTGCCTTTCCTCTGCTATATAGAGAGCAGAAGTATAGACACCCCCTCCAGTCTTTATAGCGGGCTTCGAAGAAAATAAATGCAAGATGTAAGAAAACATGAACAGTTATGTACATGCTCTAACATGGATAAATGAAAACCCATGTTCAGAAAACATAAAACCACTCACACACTGTTCTTTGTGTTTCAGAGCAAATGGGACAATAATGCTGGAGATGAATACAGGTTGCAGGAGGATGATGGATATTGCGGTAATGCAAAAGGGGACTGCAGCTGGAATGCACACCTGGTGGCATTGTGGAATAACATACACCCAGCTACCATCAGACTGAAAGGGGGTGTGTTCACTGGTAACCCATCATAATCCTACCTAAGTTGTGCCCCATGCAGACTTGATACCACTCAATGAGTTGTCCATGTGTAAAGAGAAAGTGCCAGCAGAGATACAAAGAAACAAACATAACCCAACAAGGAAGAAACGGTCCAGCAGCAACTATATCTCGGCGGAATCCACCAAAAGCATAGAGAAAATTCCACCCCATTTGAAATTGTTCAGCTAAACATCTATCTTTTTTTTTACTTCTCTCCTGCTTCCTGGGGTACAGGCTGCAGCCAATGCAAAATGGTTGCAGATCACACACTATGAACTTCTTCAACTGGCATATGCAAACGAAAAGGGACTCAACGCAGTGCATGAAGAACTACGGGCTCTACGATTGATGAGCCTCCAACCTCGTTTCATTTTGGATCACATGACGGCGATAGAGGGGTGTGCCATAAGATAGGGAGCACATGCTGCACCTCAAACCCTGCTAATGATGCCCCAAATGGAACAATCACAGACGCAGTAGAGGAAAAAGAACAATACATTAGAGAATGGTAAAAGAAACACAAAACACATCACAAGCAACCTAGCTGGATTCCTCATTCACCTGGGCACCCAACTGGCTTGTAACAGCATTTAAGAAAACCATCTCGGTGCTTGTCATGATAATCATCACCATCTGCATTGGCCATCTAATCATCCGTTGGTGCAAATGCCACCAGCATACAAACACTCACATAATGGCATTACAGAAAATTGAGGTTGAGGAGGTATTAGGTGAGGAACACCCCAGTATGAATGAAAGAGAGAATGAAGTAGAAATAATTTTCACAGCACCCCCCCCAGACTTGGAAAATGACAAAGCATTATGGGGAGAGTGTTCACCTGATGGAACAAAGATACTGATTTTTGGGGAAGATTTGGATGGGTTTGAGCAGGAAGGGGACATGACCAGTTTATCTCGGGAGGATAGCTCAGCGGCAACATGCTCGGCTGGAAGCAAGATGACACGGAACAACATGGGTTCGATCCCCGGGACTGCACTTAGAAACCTCTGGGTATTAAGCGCGTTATAAATAACATATCATATCATAACAAGGGCATGGGTGCGCAAGGAAAAGGGAAAAGGTACAAGAGGGACAGAACTGTTGATCAAAAGATCGATCTAACGGGGGAATATGTTAAAGGTGCTAATCCAGCACCAGAAAGGGGGAAGCACCTACCAAATGCCAGAGTAACGAAGGAGGAGTGTGGGGGCAGCTACACGTGAAAAGGCACAGGTATTCTAAGACACAGACTCTGTGTACAAAGGACTTTACTGAGAACAGTCAGGTATAATGATGCATTGGGTGTTCAGACTGTCCAAGATACTGGCTTATGATTAGCTAAAGAAGGTGAAGGACAAAAATAGTGCCATCATAGACACATGTAGTGGAAAATCCGTCTGGGCAGGCTGGACATGGGAAACCTCGATCTGAAACACGTGACCAATATGACAGGTATCTGCAAAGCGGGGTGTGGCTCAAGCTGCTCATCGCGAGAAAGCCAACATAACTAGAATTCGGTGATGTAATTACAGGGCAGTCAGCCAAACTAGCCGCCCTACATGGCCATGGGGAGGGTGGCTCTGTACCAGTGTGTTGGTCACATGACCACTGATGCCCATTGGCAGATGACTGTGGGAAGGGAACAATGGACAGAGTGGCATTCCTGGGAGGACCAATCAGATGGTACGTTCTTGAGCTTTGGGGAGGTGGCCAGTCTCCAACACATCTACGACAGAGTTTGCGAAGGTTACTATCCAACAGGTATCATGTGAATGTTCCCTTTCCCACCAGCTGCAGGGTGTCTTGTGTTCTGTTCTCAATGGTGCTGACCAGTGGTAGTGTATTAAAGTTCTGGAGGTCAGCACAAATGTTACTTCAGTAACAAGTTTTTCAGGAGTGGGGTGTGCATAAATGTGGTACCACAATGGGAGGCTTTGTAATGGGAAACAGTTAAACTGTTTTCATCAATTACGCTGCTTCACTAATCAACGTAAACTTCAAGGAGGTGATGTCCACAAACCAATGAAATCCCTGGGAAAGATAGAACAAATAGATTCCCCAACTTGCAAGTGTTTCGATGGATTTAAGACAGGGTCGGACTGGGACAAGAAATAGGCCCGGACACCCAAAAATGAAGTGACCCACCCGTCGCCTCAAAAAAGTGGCCCATCCCTCGACTCACGTCCCTTGACGTCTGATGACATCAACGGAAGTGATGTCATTTGACCCCACCCCAAAGTGACATCCATGGAAGCGATGAAACATGACCTTTAACCTTGTGACAAAACATGAAGTGGCATCAAGTAGCATTGTTCCTAAGTACACTACGAAACATATGGTTTTACAAAAAAAACAATTTTTTGCCTTTTTTTTTTCAAAACCGGCCCAGGCATGGGCAGAAGCCGGCCTCCACTCCCCAGGGCTGATTTTAGCCCGAGGCCGAGGGTCCAATCCGACCCTGATTTCCGATCATTGTATCTGTTGGTATAAAACTACTATTCATATTCCATTCAGACGTCAGCCTTTTGATCAGAGCCTATCCACTGGTCTGTCTGATTTGTGCTCACCAAGCCGTAATAAACAGTTTTGCTTCTTGCCCCGTGTTTCTTCTACTTTTTGAGTATGGGGTTTTCATTATGCTCTAATAGGTGGACCCTTGACTAACTACGAACGGTGGCACAATGGATGAACAAAAACCTTATCTCATTTCCCTCCTCTTTGAAAGAGGGAAACTGCATCCAAAGACCCCATCCAAGTATTATCATAAAATCCACACCTTCAGTATGAGAGATTCTGTGTCAAGATGACCGCTCCTGTGTGAAGTGAGAGAATCTGCTTTAGAAAATGCTCTCCCTTTGGGAGGGGTGGGTGAGGCTCAAAATGATATGCTTAAGAAAACACTTGTGCCTCTCTGAATGATATTGTCTGTCAAATTACTAAGAACTGGCATGTTTCGTGTAGACTTGTTCTCACCCCATTTCTGCTCACTTCAGCTCTCTTTCTCTCTCGCAATTGTATCTCGTATACTTTGTTGAACTTTCTTTATAAACCTATCTTTCGATGTATGTTTGTCTCTCGCATGCTCTATCCTCCCCGTGACAATGTCCATATAACCATGGGGATGGCGTTGTAAGACCGGAAAAACACCCCAGTTCACTTTTAATCCCTTGAGCTCATCTACAAATAAATAGTATAAAAAGGTCAGGAAATCTCGCAATTGTCAACGCAGAAATAACGCAGCCAATGAGCTAATAATGAAAGTAGGGAGGCGTGAGTAGAAGCAGGGGGCAGGTGACACCGAGCCCGGTTCCTCGAACTCCAGCAGTATATGACAGAAATACATCCCGCCCACTCTGAAAAAAAAAGGGAGAGAAGGAGCGGCGCGAGATAGGCGAAGCACACAAAACAGACGGGAAACAAAGTGAAAAAATACAAGGAAGGCGAGATACACAGCTGGGCACTTTCATTCAACCTGGCGGCAGACGGCGTGGAACACAGATACAGAAGCAGCTTCCAGGGATAGTTACAAAAGGGATACCTACGGAAGGACGCAATGTATGCCAATGGCAAAGTGGCTCTGGTGACGGGGGCTGCCCAGGGAATAGGGCGAGCCCTGGTCGAGGTGCTGCTGGAGAAGGGGGCTGCGGTAAGTGCACGCTGCTTCCTTGTAGGCTCGAGGCGTCACGCGCTTGCTGTCAGTGTACGCACTTCGAAGGGCGACACGGGGAGCAGGCGGTGTGTATCCCTGGGCACAGGCAGGGCTGGGTGTGCATTTGCGCCCGGTGCAGAGCTATTCCTCTTGTATGTGTAAACGACGCATTGTCAAAACACCGGGCTCTGTAACAAAGCTGCTCTCTAATTCCCCTTTTCACTACAAGTCCTGTTTTTACAGGACGGCAAGTAACTACATCACGTTCTGTTGAATGGGTTGACTCCGCGTTCTGATCGCGTGTAAACAAAATGTTATTTTTCTCTCAAGTCCTTTGCTTTGGGCATTTAGGCGACTCCCGTGTCTTGCAATAGACGGTCACATTCCTTTCAGAATGTACTGCTTCAGTGCCCTCTCTGCATTTTTAAGATTTTACAAATATGGGCTCCGTTCTTTAATAGAAAGAGGTTGTTTTCAATGGTTTTCCTTTCCTCTCTCTTTTGCCTCTGCACGCAACAGATAGCCCTGCTGGATCTGAACCCTGTCGCAGGCGAGGAGTGCAAGGCGTCCTTGGACACTCAGTATGGGAGCCACAGGACTCTCTTTATTCAGTGCGATGTTACAGACGAGGAGCAGCTGAAAGGTAAGCAGGCGGATGTGACAGGAACTTAAAGTACCACGGCCAAGTAATAACCTGAAAGAGCACATCCCCCAAAGCAGTGTCTGTGTGTTGTAGTTGCAGCAGCGCTCGTGCCTGGAAAACATCCAGTTCTGAGGGATTTCGATTAGCATTGAAGAAGCTGCACAGAACGGTTTCAGTCTGTGATTCACATGGCTAGTATTATGCAAAGAAAAGCAGGATTATCGAAGCCTGACGCTGCACGCTGCAGAGTTTGGATGTTTTTTTTTAGCAATAATTGCTTTGGGCATTCAGTTGGAAGGCAGCACGCATGCCGCGTTCCCCCTTTTCGTCTAAAACAGATGATACAGTGGTCGAACTGTACGAAAAGAAATAGTGGAACTATGTTCCCTGCTGTCCGTCACCCACTCCCCACAAACGCCATTGCAACGCCCACTCCCACACACAATCCAAACCCAGAAACAAACACACCTGCTATTTAAGGGAATGTTTACTGCAGTGCACTAAAGTGCAAGCTTCAAGTTCTTCCTACACTTTTATTTTAAAACTAAACCATACCAGAATGGTTTCTATTTAAAATAAAAGTATAGGAACAGTGAAACTTAAAAATAAAAAGTATAGGAGCACCGCTCCCGCTCACTTCGACCTCTGAGATGCTATTGCTTCAAGGTGGAGTCAATATGTATACGAGTCAGTGAAATTGTGTACGATGCATAAACCTGGGATATTTGCCGCTTCTTCACAAGCGTTTAAAAGAAGGCATTGAAGCAAACACACAGCCCTGTGAGCATACGCGCATTTCAACAATGCACCAAAGTAGGCATAACCACACACCTACATGCAAGCATGCATACGATCACAACACACGTAAATGCAATAGTGTACACGTTAGCAACACAGTCCAAACTTGCCCACACGACCCATTCCAATCTGTAGGTGCCTATCCAGTCCTGTTTTTTTTTTCTTTGCATTCTGGTATTTGTAGTTCCACTTTCCCCATTATATTACTCGGACTACAAGTCCCAGAATGCAAAGAAAAAAACCAGGACTGGATAACCAACTACAGATTGGAATGGGTCATGTTGGCAACTATGGCACACATGTAGACACCTATGTACAGAATACGTGTATGTAAGCAGGAAGCAGTTCACAAAGTCAAGTCAAATAAAACTACCTAGGGAGAACACACATATCAGCTCTTGAGGTAGGACTGAAAGAAGAGAGTCTGCCTCAAGTGCTTTCTGCCATGTACATTGACATTTCGACACTGTTGAGCAAAGTATAGCTACAGGAGCGAGGTCTAATGGGCAGGGCAGGGGTGGACTGGAAATGTTTTTCAAAAAAGTTGCCCATATTACACTGTGCGAGCAAGCCCTCTGATTAAAGCTCTTCGTTATTCTACAAGAACGTTTCGAAGGGGAAGAGGGCAGTGTGCATGGGGCAGATTTAGAGAAGCAGAAAACAAAGATGCCCACCCAAATGAGGCCCATGGTGCAGAGTCCACTGTAGGTCGGTCCACCAACACCAATGGATTTTGCAGCTTTGGGCTAATGGTATTTCACAGTATCACAGCGCCAACTCTGAGTGAGGCACTGGGCTTCTTTGTTTTCCATGTCAAGCAATTGTAACTGGGGCTAGTCCCAATTTGGTTGCTGTAAGGACACTTTGACATCACACACAAATGAGAATAGCATATGTGCTTCCAGGGGCAGCATCAGATTTTTCAGTTGAAATGTGCCTCGTGGATCATAGGGGGTTTGGATTGGCTGCCGCCATTTTGGTTGTGTTAATTTCTTTCCTCTCGAAAAGATTACCCAGCCATTGAATACCACTCAAAAACCAATTCGTCCGAAACAACGTCTTCCCTTCCAACCTAAACTCCGGGTTTAGCCACAACAATGAGTTTTTGGAGCTGGAAACTTCCTTCTTGCTTGCTTCAAAAGGCCTTTCCAGCATTCCCTCAGGAATTTTGTTGGCGCATATGATTTGCAACGATGTGCCTCTTCTGATATCAGTATCACCCTCGAGGCCAGTGGTGTACACCTACAGGTTTCTGCCTGTGTCCAAGCATACTATGAATTCTCGATGAAAGGAAGCAAATGTCTTGCTCCGAAGACCAGGTGATAATTCTCGAAATTCCAGGACTGCCAATCCACCATTTTCCGTTGAAATTTGTAGTTTCAATAACTTCAGATGAGTTTTTTTCCCATCCCACAAGAATTACTGTATCAAACTCTCCATTTTCCTCATTTCCTTCTTTTTGGCCACCACTGGGATCATACTCTGGATATAATTAATACGAGGTGCTGAAGTCATCTTGATTGTGTTCACTGTCCCCCATAGGCTCATCCCAGTTCATTCCACCGGCACAGGTAATTTTTCAGGTTTTCAGTGGCATGATGCAAATTAACATCCATCATGCGATCCACTTCTTTTGTCAGCCAAATGCCCAGGTATTGTATTTTCTCTGGGCACCAACTGAGACCATAATCACTTAGCCATTGACTAGTTGAAGCCATTGAAGCTGGCATTGCTTCAGATTTTGACCAGTTTATCTTGTATCCGTGTACTCATGGAAAACGTTGATTTGATCCATAGTTGCCTGGACAGATGTGTCTATACCTTGTAACACCAGGAGCATATCCAAAGTTTTTGTAAGGCCTCTCCAAATTGAACACCTCGAATTAACGGATCTCCTCTGATCTTTGCCGCTAACGACTCCATTGCAACGGCAAATAGCAGTGGTGAAATTGGACATCCCTGTCTTGTTCCTCTGCCTAGTTCAAAACATTCCAAGGTAAAACCATTTGTATTTATATTTGCCTTTTGTTTTGAGTACAGCAGTTTAACCCATTCAAGTATATTTTCTCCCAATCCAACACCTTCTAAAGTGGCCATGAGGTATTCCCATTCAATGCGATCAAACCTTTTTATCAGCGTCCAGTGAAAGTACCGACACTTCTGTCGCTAGCCTCCTGCTTTCACATAGGGCTAGGATCAATCTGCACATGTTTTCGGATGTATGTCTCCCGTTCCCGTTCACAAAGCCAGCCAAGTTTTCCAGTTTCGTTGCTATGGTATTTGCAAGGATCTTATTATCTGTGTTAATCACACTTATCGGCATTTAGTTACTTAAATTCACTGTTGGTTTCCCTTGTGAGATGGTGCTGTGTTGAGTGGTGGGTGGAAGTACGCCTTTCTTCTGCAGGGAATGCGTCATGGCTAACATCAGTGCATGTACCTTATCCGGCATGATCTTGTATAATTCTGCAGGTAGATCATCCAGTCCCGTGCTTCCCCCCCGAGTTTAAGCGGCACGCAGCACTCTTAAGTTCATCTATGTTCAGATCCTTCTCCGAATTCAATCTCTCATCTGGCTTCAGTCTTTTTAGGTTGCAGCTTTCTATATATACTTTCATGAGCTCCGGGTTCATGTGTACATCTGATGAATATAACTTTGCATAGTATTCTCTGAATTCCCTGTTAAACTCCCGTCAAGCCTTCAATTGGTTAATAGACTTTTAATTTTCCATGACTTTGAGAAAGTGTACAAGGAGACAATAACATTTTTCACCGCCCTCATAATAATTGCTTCTTGTTTTAAACAATAGCGCATCAGCGTTTTCTGTAAGTAAGTCTTCCAACTTCCTTTTGTTGAGTTCAAGAGCAAAGCAAGATTCCAGAGAATAATTATTAATTGTGTCTCTCAATTTCTTAAATGTCCTCTCCTAGTGTCTTCACTTCCAACTCCCCGTCTCTTTTCTTTTTACTAAAAAGTCCAATCAACATGCCCCTCACGTAGCATTTGAATGCCTCCCAAACACATTCCACTGCTACTTAATTCGTGCAGTTTTTCTCCAGAAAAAACATAGCTTCTTTCACAATATTGTCCACAATCTTCACATCAAGTATCCTGACGTTTATACAGTTTATATAGAATGTAGGTCAACCCAACCTCGTTGTGGGGGAGGAGATTTTAATATTACTCTTGATCCAATGTTGGATAAAAGTGTAAGCTGTGTGAGTATGGAAAGTATGATAAAGCGGAAGGCTATGACAGATTTTAAGAGAGAATAGTCTGCAAGATATATGGAGACTTCAACATACCCTGGACAGGCAATACACTTTTCATTCTGGTCATCATAAAATGTTCTCACAAATAGATATGCTGTTGACTTTGGTTTATGCACACAGAATTACAGAGAAGGAGATATTAATACAATTTTGATCCCTGACCATGCCACAGTTTTGCTTGAAATGTCATTAACATTCCCACTATAATATGCAGCTATTGACCCCTCTCTGCTTTCCTTTACATCTCCATCAAATGTAAGCACCACATAGGTGCCTCAGACTGTATTATCTCTGCTCTAGGCAATGGAGCCCCCAAACCATATGTTGAAATGGGCACCAACGAGCCCTGACACATCTTCAGCCAACCCTGTATGCTACTTGAAAGATAGCTAAATTGTCAGACATGGCGCTTACATGGCCCATCAGGCACCATCACAAAGCCTTTTATCAACATTGTTCTTCCTCAGAATGAATTCAAAGATCCTGGGGAAGAGCTGTAGATCTCGCTATTATAACTCAAATATGAAACCTTCTTTGATAAAGTAGCAATCTTCAAACATATAAACTAAATACAAATTGTGACGCAAACTCAGAGAGCACTTAGATGTGGAATATACTTGGCCAGAGTGTCAGCAATAAGACTGAAGAAAATTCTGAAACAAGGTCAGAGTCCAGATTTAAATGCAACCAAACCCTGAAAGGTTATTGTAAACGCATGCCTGCTGCATCTGTATGAGCAATCACTAAATCAATGGAACAAGACTTTCAGCCATTAATATAACAATAACTTGTTTCATTATACATATTTGTTGCAATGAATGGCATGTCCTGTGATCACAGCATTTACTTATCTGGGCCTCATTTAGAGTTTGGCAGTATTTGCCGAACACAAATACAGTTATCCTTATGCATCTGATAATAGGAAGGGTCTGCATGATTTTGAGTAATTCCCCATTTTGGAGTCTTGTTGGACTCCATTTGGTATTAAGGCATGCTGTATTTGCCATATTCTATAATATTGCATGCAGGAACAGTTTTGTGAGCAGGAAATTTGCTCCACGCAAAAACAGATGGATTTGGTGAGTTTCAAGAACAAAGACCAATAATGACAGCCAATAACAATACTTTGCAACTACTACACATTTGTTCAACCTGTAACTATGTCGTAATGTTACTCTGTATCCTTGTAACTGTTTCTACTCACTGTAACTGCATCTACCCACTATGCATAATAATGTAAATAATGTACAGTATTGTAACTAAGTTGAGAATATTCTTGTAATGCTTGCGCCCTCATACCTTCTGGTCTGGTGCACCATATAAATAAATAAATAAACAAACAAACAAACAAATCAAGCTTGAAACTCTGAAATCGTAGGTGCTGAAAAGTGGAATTTCCTTACTGTCTCTTATTGCCACACCACCACAACCCGAATGAGGTCCTATAGGTCTTTGCATCAATACCCATACATCAATGCATTTGCTTTGGTTTTGCTCTTTTTTTCAAGGAGCAAGTGGTATAAGGGGTAAGCGGTCATTTATGAAAACACGTGAGGGGGCATGGGGTGCTTGCACCAGTATTAAAGACAAAAGCAAATGCACCTATTTAGATGCACCTAAATAAGAGTTTATAGGTGCTGCTCCCTTGTCTGGGATCAAGCTGTAGAGGGGGACAATTATAAGGGGCATAGATTTAAAAAAGGGGAAGCGGGGAAGCATGTATGGGAGGTTTGCCCATTTATAAAAACAAAACTAAGCAAGTGCTCTGATGTATGTGTACGAGTGCAAGACTTATAGAGGTAAATGTTGCAATGGAAAGACATGGGTCATTCTTTGGTGCGACTCAGTAAGAGCCAGGTACAGTGTTCAGTTGTGCAAAAGGAAAAACGACATAGAACATGCCTAAAGACAATTCACCTTATGATTTTGAAGTATAACATCACGTAAAAATGTAGAGTTTTTCTATTACAAAACGGTAGAAGTACATGCATACTGCTATAATACTGTACATTTAAACATACAATATAGTGAACACGTGGTCTTTCCTGCATGTCATGGTGTGTTAGTTGTTCCCAATAGTTGACCCTGTTGTCCATACACCAATACAGGAGTCTTGTAGCATGCCTTCTGAAAATTGTTGACATTTCATGTAATAGCTTTGATAAATTACATACGATTTGTTCTAAACTACTACATTTATAGCTATCGGAAATTGATAACTTTTTTTGTCCATTCTTTGAAATGCATATCAGAAACAAAAATGGGGTGATCTAATAATTCCGGGGTGATTATTGAAATAGGCCACAGAAAAAGAGGGCGGTTTCAGGTGACACTGTCTTTTGTCAATGAGCTTTTATCTCACGTGGCGACACCAAACATCCTCTCAGTTGTTTGTATTTGTTGGTTTTCAGCTTTTTAACATTCAGTAAATTCATCATTTATTGACCTTTTCTTCTTTACTTAACTTCTTTGAACTCTAGTTCTTTCTCGACTGAATTATTGTGGCTCACTTTGTATTGGCCAAGTATGCAAATATTCCATTCAATACTGTTTTGCATTAGACTGAGCACGGCAACCAGCCAATCGGGTGGCTAGAAACACAGGCTGAAACCTACAATCTGAGCACACATACCAAGCCACCTGACGGCTGGTTCCCCCGGCCTCCATCTCCCCCCCCCCCCTTTGTCCCTCTTTTTGTTCATCTTTTTTTTCCTCTTTCCATTTCCCAACCCACTCCCCAACCTCACTTACCTGTTAGTGCGGCGGCGGTCTGCACAGCTGCAGCTTCCGAGCTTCTCCAGGCAATATGGAAAGGGAAGAGGGGCTCCGTATGGATTTTATGGAGCCCCTCTTCCCTTTCCATGGTGGCCATCTTAACACAGTATTTTAGTCATTCAACGGATGGGCAAGGTGTCCCGTTCAATGACTGAATATACTTTTTTCTTAGCTCCCCGGGTTACTGCTTTGTTAACCAGAGGGTGCTAATGGCGTTAAGCCCCTACTGCAAGGGATGGAACAGGGGCAACGACCCGGCATCCCAAGTTAACGGCCTAAGCGAAGCTTAATGCCACAATATTAGTTATTCAGCACACATTTCTCTGTATTTAGCTCAGCTTCGTAGGCTTCCTTTTGTTGCTTGTTTCCAGTTTCATTTTCTATGTCTTGTATTCAAATTTCTTCATTCTCATGTTCTTAATTATCTTCCCTGTATTATTTATTTGTATCAACCATCAAGTTCTTTTTACTCTTCTTTTTCAATTTCTTCTCACTACCCCTCGTCCCTCTTGCACCTCTTAGCACTTTTGTTCTTTCCAAATATTGGCTCCCAAGCGTTGGAATTTACTTCCATTTGATGTACGTCTTTCCTCAACATATTTTGAAATAGCATTCATGGTCTGTTGCCTCTCATTATAACTAGCTGCATTGACTTGATTTGGTCATCTTTACTGTATTTTGTCTCACTGTATGCACTGTTATTGCTTCAATTGTAAAGATATTGGATAAAATTGCTGTATAAAAACCAAATAAATAAATATCCTCTCTGTTGATCAGTGACACTTCTGCTGAATAGTCCTATGGAAGGACCATCAGCTGTTAATGTCTGGACAGATTGAAAAACAGTCCACCAGCCTCTTTATTCCACATATCAGCTGGAGTCAGCTCACATTATTTTAATCACATTCCACTGGGCTTTGTTTCCTAGTGGAAACAATCACCATCTACAATAATAACCGATAATTATTACTTAATGTTGTGCCAGGACTTTACACTTAGAGAGCACTGTTTGTCCTACAGCACATATGAATGCTCCTTCTCTCAAAAAGGCAAACATGTAAACCAAGTTTGAAATGAATATACGTGAAAGCTGCATACATTCACTAAGCTATTGTGCATCATACAACCGTGACAGTGAAGCACACGCATCAATTTGGAAACATGTACTGAAGGTTTGCTTTAGGATGGAGAGTAGTGCACCTTGATACTATTAATGTTTGCCAGTTTTCTCACTGCTCTGCACCTACAACATCAACTAAAGAGGGTTGTGAGTGCAATATGCATTTACTTCAAGGTTTATGCAATCCTTATGCAAATGCATACAACTTTCTTCACCAGAGGCACACCTTTTCGGACATAATCAAATGCAATACAACAAAACTTAACTGTCATGGGTAATTATCTCTATATTGCCAAAGGTAGACTGTACAAAGATATTTATATATTCTTTACAATCTTCATAGAGATCAGATGAGGACTTTATTTATTTCACTTGATCCATATGCCGACTAAGCCTTTAATTGCTGCCCGTTGGGCATTATCTGGCAAGACTCCTGGTTCCTAGGTGCCTTCTTTTGGTACATCGTGTCAAAGTTTTTTTATTTATCTCATCTCTTTCAGTTTTTAAATAAAAGAACTTCAGGGTTCGAAATTAAGATGCAATGAACAGGAGCTAAAGCCAGCTCCTGTGTGTCAGGCATCACCCAGTAGGCAGGACCTACCACCAGAGAACTAGGAGCGAGTACACAGCACACAGCAAATATAACCTTTACATGAGATGCACACTAACTTTGTGTCCATTTTGTATTTTTCAGTATGTTTAAATGTATTCTAGATATGCACTAATTCTTCATTACAAGCATTCTCAACTTTTCAAAGTTAATGTCACATGTGCATGTTTGTAAGGCACCAATTGGCCTGGAGAGCCAAAAGTGGCTCATGTTAGCTGTTGGTTTTTAGCTAACCAGACTCTACAAGCAGGAGCTAAATAGCTCCCACCTCCCCTCAATTTCCCTGGACTTGCATTTTTGTTCATCCATAGGCTTAGCGAAGTCCTCACTTTTCACTGAAAACTCTCTGCTCTAGTGTAGTGGAGCTTTGCGTTTGGTGCAGTGAAGGAGGAAGCTGGTTTCAATTTCACTGAAGTACATGTTGCACTGTTATATTTCCTGTATTCCTGGTTTTCAGATCTACCTGTTTCGATCTCTAATCTTTGGCAGATAACGCTTTGTTTGGTTTGATAATTTATTTTATTATTAATAGATATCATGTGATGTTTCATTGCCTTTTCAATATTCTGTGACATTTCATCTTGATTGGTGCTTGCCTCCCTGGTTTCATCAGTGGGGTGGATGGTGATTTGTTTAATTCTACAGGAGTAAACAATTTCGATGAATGTGCATGAGATACAAGCAACGCGAGGGAGTCCCAACCAGTTAAGCTGGGTTTAGTAGGTTTACTCTAAGAACATTTTACAGCAGACATTCTGTGAAAGCTTAAGTAAATACCCTACAAAACTGATTGTAAACTGTGTGGCTAACTCCTGGAAAAAAAACAGTAGATGCTAAGTCAGCAACGGTGTACAGCAGTATTTTCAAATGAATTTTTATGATGCCTTTGCACATAAAATATGCAAGATTTCTGTCGGTGTAAAAACAATTTCCATGCTGGCTGCATCAATATATGACAGCATTCCCATGCAAAAATATACTCCTGTTATTTTTGTCCAAAAACTGCAGCAAAAAGAAGTCTGGTTCACTGTAAGTAAACATGTCCACACTGGCTGCACTAATGCAGGTCAATATACCCATGTAAGTACACTCATGTTGGCTTTGCATGCAATATCAGTAAAATGCCATTCTACTGTAAGAAAATAGGTCCATATTGGCTGCACCAATGTAGTCTAACATTCTCATCTAAAACAATAATCTTGTTGGCTTTGCCCAGAATGCCAGTAACAAATGCCATACACTGTCAAAAACATAAACATGTTCATACTGCCTGCACCAATGTAGGCCAGTATTCCCAGGTAAAACACATCATCAAGTTGGCGTTACCCATAATAATGGTAAATGTAATTTCACTATAAGAAAATATGTCCGTACTGCCTGCACCAATATAGGCCAGTATTCCCATGCAAGAACACTCATCACATTGGCTTTGCATGTAAGGACAGTAAAGATGCCATGCCATTGTTAAGAAAAGTCCATACTGGCTGCACCAATGTAGGACAATATGGAATGCAAGAACTCTCATGTTGTTTTTTCCATAATGCCAGACACAATACAATGCCACTGTTAGAAAATGTGTCCATAATAGCTGCACCAACATAGGCAAGTATACCCATGCAAGAATACTCATGTTGGCTACCCCGACAATGTCAATAAAGTGTTGGATTTGTCCACAAAAGCAGCGCGTCATGTCACTATAAGAAAACATGTCAATTCTGGCTGCATCAATGTAGGCCAGTATCCCAATGTAAGAACACTCATACTTCCTCACTACATAATCCCAGTAAACCTTATGTGCCTTTAAGTAAACATATCAATACTGACTGCACCAATATAGGACACTAACCCCATGTAAAACACGCATGATGACTATGCCCATAATGCAAGTAAACTTCTATGTTACTGTAAGAAAATGTGTCCATACTGGTTGCACCAATGTACACCATTTTCCCCACATATGCACTCTCATTGTGTAACCTTTACCCATACTGTCATTAAAAATGCCTTGCCACTGTTAAAAAACAAGTCCATACTGTATGCACCAATATAGGTAGTATGCCCATGTGATATTATTCATCATGTTGGTGTTGCTAATAATGCCAGTAAAAAGTCCATGCAATTGTGAGAAAATATGTAATTTCTGGCTGCACCAATGTAGCCCTGCATGCCATCTAAGAATAATCATTATTTTGGCATTGCCCATGGAAGCAGGACATAATATCATAACATTATAAATAAACATGTCTATTCCATCACACCAATGAGGGACAGTATTCCTATGTAAGAACACTCATCATACTGCCTTTACTCATAATTCTAGTGAAAATGACATACTGCTAAGAAAATAATGTCATACTGGCTGCACCAATGTAGTCCACCATGCTCATATAAGAACACTCATGTTGACTTTTCCACAATGGCAGTAAAAATACCATACTACTGTAAGAAAATATGTCGCTCCACACAGGTAAGCCAATATGCCCATGAAAGAGCACTCATTATATTAGCTTTGCGCACAATGCCAGTAAAACATGTGTCACTGTAGGTAAATATGTCCATACTGGCAGCACCCATGTAGACCAGTATGCCCATGTAAGAACTCTCATCCTGTGGACTTTTTGTAATGACAGTAAAAATACTATGCCCACTGTGAGAAACTATGCCCACGCAGCCTGCACCAATGGAGTCTCCCACCCTCACTTAAGAAAGCTCACAATTTATGTTTTGTCCATAATGCCAGTTAACTGCACTGCCCACTGTAGGAAAAAACATATGTATGCTGGCTGCACAAATGTAGCCCAGTTTTCCCTGTAGGAACACTCATCATGACAGTAATGACAGTAACATGCTCTGTCCACTGTCAGAAAACATGTCCATATCAGCTTCACCAATGTCAGCCAATATGCCCTTGTAAGATATGCCATACAATACATTCCTAAAATACAGACCGGATGTACCAACCGAAGGCACCCATGAGGACACACAATGGTCAGTTGACCTATGGATCAGGTGAAATGAAATAAATCAAAAATATGTAAAAATCTCTGTACAATCCCATTATGCCCATGAAAATGGCATGCTACTTCAGAAAATTAGCCTATACTGGTTTCACCAATGTTGGCCAGTATTGCCATATAAGAACTCTCACAATTTTAGGCTTGCCCGTAATGCCAGTAAAAATGTCTTATTAATATAATAAAACATGCCCATACTGTCTGCACCAAGGTCGCCCAGTAGGCCCATTTCAAAACACTCATGTTGGATTTCCCTATACTGCCAGTTAAATGCCATTTAAGTTTAAAAAACATTCTCATACTAGCTGCTGCACCAATGTAGGCCAGTATGTTAATATAAAAAAACAGTAATCTTGTCTTTGTACACAATGTTCATAAAAATACCATTGCACTGTAAGAAAACATACCCATTCTGGTTGCACCAATGTAGGCTAGTATACCCATGTAAGAACACTCATTATGATATATTAACCCATAATGCCAGAAAGAAATGCCATATCACTGTAAACCATGTCCATACTGCCTGCACCAATGTAGACAATGTTTACACTGTCCATAATGCCAGTAAAAAAGTCCATGCCAATTTTATAAAACATTTCCATACTGTATGCTTGAGTATAGTCCAGTAAACCCATATAAGAACACTTATCACATTGACTCTGCCCTAAATGCAAGTACAAATTCTATGGCACTGTAAGAAAACATATTTATTCTAGATTCACCATTGTAGGCGAGTATGCCCATGTAAGAGCACTTATTGTGTTGGTTTTGTCAATAATGGTATTACAATAACTGTGCCTATGTAACCAAATATGTCCATGCTGGCTGCACCAATGTAGGCCAGTATACTTCATGATATTGCTTTTGCTCATGGATGATGTCTCACTTTCTTACTTTAAATACTGACAAAATGGAAGTTATTTTCTTCCCAGTGACTACTCTTCCTCCTCCTTCTCAGCCTCCTTTTATCCTTTTTCTACCTTCTTCCTTGCATAGCTCTCCTACTGCTCGTAATCTTGGACTCTATCTTGACTCTAACTTCTCCTTTAGTCACCACATCTCTTACTTCTCACGCCTGTCATTTTCATCTCTTTCATATCTGTAAAATACATCCCTTTCTTACATTTCATGCTGCAAAGCTCCTGGTCTCTTCCCTAATCTTTTCTCGACTTTTCTATTGTTCTGTTCTGCTCTTTGGCCTTCCTGTTTCTTGGCTAGCACCACGTAAATCAATTTATCATTCTTCTCTCCGCTTGCTTTGCTTATTATCTTATCGCAACTCTATCTCTTCTTCACTTGACTCTCTTGGCTGACTTTCTTTTCATTCTCAGTTGAAATTCAACTTCCTTTGTCTAATATTCAAATCTTTATATGGTCTTGCTCCTGATTATCTTGCTTCTCTTCTTTCATTTTACTCTCCATCTCGTTCTCTCCGCTCTGCTGGACTTTTTCTACTTACTGTTCCACGTGCCCCTTGTGCACAATCCCGTTTTCGATCTTTCCAGTTGTTGGCCCCTCTCCACTGCAATCTCCTCCCCTTTTCTCTTCGATCTATTACATCTTACTCACTATTTCGCTCATCTCTAAAAACTCATCTACTTCAGTCTCCTGCATGATTCCTACCGGTTACTTTGAACACTATTGATTACACTGATTGTATGTACTGTTGATGTTCTTTTGTGCAGCACTTTGGAAATAAAGCGCTGTATAAATTTCAATAAAATACAAATACAGTCTAAATACTTTGCATCTAAGAAAACATGTAAATAATGGCTACACCAATGTAGTGCAGTGTGCCCATGTAAGAGCACTCATCATGTTGGCGTTGTCATACTACCAATGAAAATGCAACTTCTACGGTAAGAAAACAAGTCCATGCAATTTGCTCCTGTGTACCCTCTTGATGCCCACATAAGATCATTCATCATGTTGGCTGTTACCATAATGCCAGTAAAATATTATGTCCATTGAAGGAAAGAAAGCCCATGCTATCTGTGCTAATGCAGGCCTGTATGCCCATACAAGAGCACTCATCCTGATGGACTTTCTCATAGTGACAATAAAATGCTATGCCCACTGTAAGAAAACATGTCCTTGGTGGCTGCTCCAATGCAGCCCAACCCTCAAACAGTCAGAGGCTCACTCCTTCTCCCACCCGCACACACACATACAAATGTATTCACATTCAAATATGCACCCATACAACATGCACACTACTTCTCATTCACACACACAGTGTACCAATAGCACATACACAGTGCTTCTCGTTCACACTTGCACTGATTTATACTTTACACAATCACAACCCCTTACTCATATATATTCATACATTCATACATTCATACATACATGCACACATATATACAAAATTCGGATTTCTTACCTGGTCCAGCTCTGAATTCCAGACACTGTCTATGGGTCCCACACGCCACACAAACAGGAACTAGGAATCGGGGAGAGCTTCCTGCAATCTGACATGCACAACCAAAATGCCACACCATGACATCTTAATGCGAGAGTAGGTGCAAGAGCATTCCCTTCATGCATTTGGCCCTGTGGTACCCCAGCCTGCATCTTCAATCGGCCATGCAGTGCTGGGGGAGCAAAATGCCCCATCCTTGTAAAGAACATTGGTCTAGAGTACTGTACTATAAAAGAGGAGACACATTTCTCTACAGGGACAGCAAAGTGGTGCATTTTAAACTGATTTCTTGAGCTGAGAATATGCTCAGTGTTTTTCACTGACCTGGTTTTCTTTGTTTGGCTCCTCAATCATGGGTGGTAGAATGACACCCTTTCACTCATTAAGGATGAACCACCCCTGTTTATCATTGTGTTATACCATGTTCATCAGCTTCCATTGTAATGGTTTATTGAGCAGATAACCATATGGCAGACAACCATATAAACCAAGTTGACTGAATGACTTTGTGTCTACCTACCATGGTCATTTTTTATACACCCTGGTAAGACCCAGCTCACAGGAACACTTTGTTTCCTGTGAGGATATTTTCATTAAACTAAGTTATTGAAAACTACCCAAACTGTTATTTGTATATATGATGAATGTGATGTTGTATGTCTTTTTTCTTCTGTTGATACCTTTTTCTTAATTCATGTAAGAAGCAACTTGAATAACAAAATGTCTCTTGTAAAATAAATGTATTGTTTGTACTCTTAGGACCTTATTCTTTGGTTTTTGTTTCTGTGACTTTCTTTGAAAGCATATACCGTATATTAATATGGGGATTCAACTAAAATAAATGACAGAAATCAGGACTGTCTACAGCGCGGGTACCTCCTTTTGGTTCTTTCTTTATAACGTGTTACTTGCCCACGCCTGCACGTCGGGGCTCACCTATTTGTCTGTATACGTGGTTTATTGAGAAGCCACCCTCGGCGCAGGGATTTCCTTCCTTCTCAACCTGAGGTGTGACGCAACAAACTGTTTAACAGATTCTTATCTTCAGCCCTACTTCAGAAACATATCATGCCCCTGGGATCCCTCCTCATGAGCTAACAATGAGCCAAGAACCAGGCCGGTGTACCAGAAATATATTGGTATTTATTTAAATTAAATGTAATAGAAATGTGCATTAAAATGTCAAAACACCACGTTATCCATGTCGCAGCACAATCAACTTCTCTCAGCATAAATACATCACAAAAGTGAGTTGAAAAGAACACAATCCCAATTTTTCACTTTCTACCAATTTCACTTCAAGAAATAATGAATTATAAATGTAGTGATGTGCGATTTTTATTTCCCTGCAGGAGGCTAGTAGTAGGCTTTCAAGACTTGTACAAATACATATGGCAATTATGATTTCGCCCACACTTTTGGTTTAAAATAAACACAAGGTGTTTTTTTCAGAACCCCCCCCTACTTTGGTCTGTGTTGGGGAAGTCGGACAGAAAAACTTGAATGATTTGGGGAATTCGGGATTTTAGACCCCCCTCCACTGAAAGGCGTTTGTTGGGGAAGCTGGATAAAAAGGTTGGACTGATTTAAGAACAAAGACACCCCTCTTCCTTAAAGAAGTCGGGGTCAGCAGGACAAAAAGGATTACCCTGTTAATTTATAGGCTATAGTTTTCAGTGCACACTGAGAAATGAGCTTTGTTAATTTCAAATTTTAACAAAATGTTTAGTTAAATAGGCTAAGCATCTACATAGTTTTGCTCCCTCCACCCTGACCCACTATAAAAAGAAATTATTTAAGGCAAGCAGACCCCCACCTTTTGGTTTCCCAGGGCACAGTTCTACTTACACAGAAAGCCTCTGTTTGAAGTTCAGGAAAACCAGCTGCATCTCAGGTGTTGGGTGTCTTGACCCACGTTTGAACTATTATGCTACAACATTTGGTGCTGTGGGCTTAGAAAATCCAAGATGGCGGAAAAGCCCACATTTGCACCAGAATCCAGGAGACCCGCGCAGTTTTGCGCACACCAAAATGGTCGCCTGACCTGCCACCCACCAGTGCAAAGAAAGATGGTTCTGTTCAAAATCTGTTTTTATTAATGTCAAAAATTGCTAAGATCATGGGCCTGAAACCACCAAACAAAAATCCAACTCTGGTTGAGTGTTCTACTTTACTCTACTGCAGATCCACATCAATGCCAAGCAAGGATCATATACTATCAAGTAAAATCCTTTCTTTTTGAAATGTATTAATTCAAGACAGCTTCCAAAAATAGGTGCAGTACAAGCATTGGACACTAACCGGCGCTAGCGATCTAAACTCTGATAGGAGAACTGTATTTCAGGAGTTGCAAAAGGATCCTGAGCTAGCTGGGACTTCAAAGCCTTGCTGGTTAATGAAAAGTCTTAACACCTGCTGTTCCCAGAAGACAATCTGATTTAATTAACAGTCCAAGAGGCTGGGAAGCCTCTACACCTCAGAACTCCACACAAGAAGGCAGGAAATCACAGGTTTCTGTTAACCAAATGCCGAGTGGCCCCCTGGTCTGCTGACCTCAGTCAACACAATAGACTCTTTCCATTGAATAGAATATGCTGATTTGAGCTGTGACTGTAAACGGTGCTCTGGGGGAAGGAGAGACATTTGATCTCTGAGTCAGGCCAAGCTTCTGGGGGCGGACCCAGACTCATATGTGAATTCAATTAAGGGCAAATGTATGTTTGATTAAATTGCTTATAAAATCTTGTATTAAGCTCACAGAAATGTACAATTTGGGGATCCTAAAAATGGCATATGCCCTCACGATTTGAGACCAAACTCCATTCTGTACGATTTTCTGAGACCGAACCCCGCTATTTATTAATATTGCAGACACAGGATTTATGCTAGAGACATAGTAAATTACTGTAATATGCCCAGAAGGGGGGTGTACCTCTGTGTAAATTTGGGTAAAAGTCCAATATTGGAAAAGCTACCAAAAACGAAAATATGTTGTCATTTCTTAACCCAATCTCTTAGAAACATCAGAGTTGGAACAGAGACCTACCTTAAGTAATATATGATGTGTACATGTAATTTCAACAAACTGTGTATCTGGGAAATATGTGTTTTGGGTAAAATTGATTTTTCTAAGTGAAATCAAAAGGGAGGATCCTCTGACCCATGAACATACCTCATCACAATGACTCACAACTGAGTTCCCCAATCAACGGAGAGAGGAGGACTTGGCCAATGATAAGTTGTGAGGGGCAGGCTTAGTTATGCCCACGCACACACCCATTTTCAAAACACATAAAAAGAGACTGCTTTGGACAGGCAACATTCACTTTCCAATTTCTTGCAAAGCATTTTGCCAGACGACTTCAGATCCAGAACTTAACTCCAAATAGATCCAGAACCAAGCTAGAACCTGAAGCAGGGGCCAATCCACAAGCTGAATCCTCTTCGGTAGGCCTCCAAATCTTTCGCAACCAAACTATTCAACAGCCGGGCGAGCTGTTGGATTCTTTGCCAAGAACTTTTGCCAGAACCGGTAGCAGACCCAGAAAGCAGTGCTGTATCCAGAGAGACCAGAACCAGAGAGACCAGACCGCTGTGAAGTGCCGCTAGCAGACCCAGACCAGATCGCTGTGAGCAGAACCAGTACCAGAAACCGCCCGGAGTCCAGTTCAAACCTGTTGACCAGACCCTGACGGCCTATTTCAAATTTATAGTGTGAGTACTCGGCTAGAACTGTGCAGAACCCATCTCTTAGTTTAAAATAATCTGATTCAAAACATTTGAACCTGTCCAGAACTGCATCATAGGAATCGTGTGTTCATTCTGTCATTTCAAAGCTGTAAAAGTGTCATTTCTGAAGTTTACTTTAATTTCGCGAAACGACCTCCACAAAATGGTCCGTATCTTTTGATCCGTACGTGCTAGGAACGAGATTTAACTTTCATTTTAAAGCTAAGATTCTAAGCTTTCCAACAAGCCTACAGTTATTTAGATTATAGTTATTCCGTAATTGCGCTCGACACACGCGACTAAATTGCCGCAAATTGAGAAATTAACTCCTGTCAAAAATAGCCGTCTTTTGCTCGCAGCTGCTGAAATCCGTTTTCCCTCTGATAATCATTCCTGAATCATTGCCAGTGTGACTTGAACCAATCTTAAATAGCTATCACCTACCCTGAACCTCCTACAGGGAATTAAAATCATTTTTAGCATATTTTCACTTCTTTGCAAATCACATTTAAAGTATTTTGCCTGTGTTTTAAAATCATCCATGTGCTCTAAACTGTCTAGGGGAGAACTGACATTTGTATTGCATTGTGTTTGTATTCCTGAAAATTGTGTGCTCTCCTTCCATCTCCTTATATTGCATAGGGGGGGAGTGAATTGTCAGAAGGGGAAAATTGATCATATTATCTCTTGTTGAAACCATCTCAGTTATTTCTGTGCTGCATTCTTTTCCACCATTGCATTTCCTTGAATCCATAAAAGCATTCTCAGCTACCTTATCCTCTCTATACCAACTCCTAAGCAATTAAATAAGCGTACAATTGTCATATTATCCATTGTTGATCACTGTCATATTCTTAAGTGTGATGTCAAATATCAATTTATTATAAAAGTGTGATATATATATATATATATATATATATCTTGTTTAATTTTTCAATAAATCTTTTAATTTGCAAACAAACCTATTTCTTGGCTCGGTGAGTTCAGGGGGATTCAAAGAGAGGGGTGTTATACAAGGGTTTATCATCCAGATCTATGAACTTGTCATAAAAATATATAAATAAGGGCTTCCCTTGGAAATCCCAGACTAGGCACTGACTTAGTTGGAGTACTGAATTGAAGTCCCTTAACACAGGACACACTGGAAGGATATGGCAGGAGTCTGGTCGCTCCACTCTGAAAGATGGGCTCCAGCTCTCCACCATAGGACCCAGTCAGCATTGAGGCCTTCCTAGAAATAGACAGCACTACCCAGATGCACTCTCAGCAATATCCTCTGGTGTTTCCATACAGCTGTCAGATTGTAAGTTTCAGCAGCCCTCTCTGTCTCCCTATCAGTGTTCCTCTGTGTCTGTGTGTCCCCTACTCCTAGTGCAGTCCCCCTTATACAACCTCCAAGACAGGACTGGTTTAGGGGCTGGAGCAACATATGGCAATTCCCATTGGTAATCGCCTTTTGTTCTCCATTACAGTTTTTGTCAAAAACTAGTTATGTATCATAACTTCATAATTTTACTAGCAACTGACATAATATAGATATTTTCTGATTCAGTTTATCATGGAGAATTAGATAAGCCGACCGCCATATCCGTATCATGTAGCATGGCCATGTGGCACCTTTCTACCGTTTCCATAAAAAGCATAACAGTTAAGAATATGTAAGCCATTACCCATATCCCTAATTTTATTCCCCACCCTCCCGCTAACTCTCACATTTTGGAACATGTTCAGATCAGCCAGAAACCTAGTTTAACTGACCATTACAGTTCCTTGATTTGCAGGTGGAGGAATTTTATATCACTACAATCCACTGGAAATGACATAAAAAATGGTACATAAATTCAACCAGTATGACTTTTGGTTGCTGAGAAAAAGGCTAAATGATAATAGTCTTTTTAAATTAATTGTGAATGTTCATGTGGGACAAATGGCCATTCTCCTGCCTTCCGGCCATTTGTTTTCACTGGGTCAGCCTGTACCCAGAGTTTTCTATTTATCAGTCTCCTTTGTAATAGAAGCTTGCTCTTTGAAGTTGTTGCCCCCATTTTCACTCATATTAGTCATGCTAAATGTAAAGCTCACCAATTTGAAATCAGCAGTTGAGAAATACTTAAGTGAAGGGATCAATTTTGTTTCCTTTAAAATACTTGATCGATTTCAAAGGAGAAGCACCAGTATCGAACAGAGACTTTCCAGACAGATATTATTTGAGCTCCGAATCCACTAGTGATGTTTATACAGATGGCAGCTGCGTATCCATAGCTTTATTTTTTTAAGATAAATTACATTCAAAATCAGAGGGCCGAGAGTCCCCCCCCTACTGCCCCCACAGCCTGAGAAGGGACCAAAGTTAATCCCCGATTCTCCAAATTCCCTTAAACATCGCCAGCAGATTGAGTTGGGTCAGTTGAAGCCAAGGTCCTAGGCTCCTAGTTATGTCGAAGTGGCGGGCTTGAGTTTATTTGACTTGTTTTTTGCCCTGCCTTTAGAAAAATTGGAGCCAATTTTAGGATAGACTTGGCCTGCTTGGCTTTCTGAACAGCTTTCAGGAAAATGGGGGCAATTTTTCTAGGCAGAATAATGGAATCAGTTTGAATAGCCAGCGCAGCTGTTTGTTTTACCTCCCCTTCTGGACGCTCTTAATTATGCTGTTTATGAGGTTTGGAGGCAAATTTTCCCCTTTTGCCCATTCCGATGTTTGGAATTCTTGGAGGATCTACATCCGCCTCTGATATGGATTTCCCTTTCAGGTTTTTTAATAACCCGTATTGTCTCTGAATTCCGGTTCTTCTGTTTTCTTTTCTTTAATGTACCCACCACTGACAGTAAAGCATACAATAGACCCTTGATAGCAATTTTTTAAACCGCCTTTTGGTTTTCCCATTGGATTTCTTTTTGCCGAAGTTGCACCTCTGATTCTGCCCCCGGCGGGAGATTTAAATCTGCCTCCTTGGTCATATAATCAGTGGATTGTTCAATCTCAACATCTTGTGCTAAACGGAACAGTTACTCCATTAGGGATGCAGAGAGAGGCATATCATCCATCTCATCCACTGGGATGTTATTCCCCTGAGGCGGATGGCTTGCTTCAGGAAGTCGGTGAGGCAGTCAATCAAGTTTCTCAGAGAGAGATCCAATCTCTTCTTTGGTCTCTGACCATTTTTCTAGTAGATGGTATAGTTTGGATGAATGTGCTCCAAATACTGAGTGAATTTCACCCAAAATCTCAGTGAAAGAGTCTTTGAGAGGTGCTTTGATTGCCACCATAGTAATTTCACTGAGTACCAATTCCTTGGTCATTTCCAGGAGGTAACCAGCCTGCTGCTGGACTTCAAGTTTAAGGTTTTCGAAAACTTTAACCAAAGAGGTTAAAATAAAATTCAGGGCCATTATTGTAGGGTGTACAAGTTGATTTGAACTCTCCTCACTTGGAGAATTGGACTTCCGCAATGGACTAGTTCTTGCCGCCTATTTGACTTGCTGATTACCCAATGGACCTTCTTTTTCCCAGGACATTGATGGAACATTCAGTTCAAATGATGATTCGGAATGAATTTGACTTTCCAATTCCAAAAGATCTATCCCAGTTTTGATCTTTTGTGCGACTTCTCCCATCTGTGGGGGAGTTCTTAGGTCCTTGGTGATAGTTCTCTGTTCGGGTTCAAGCAGAGGTATTGATCTAATAGGGAACAAACTTCCTATGGTGTTGCTCATTGTAGTCGTTGTTAAAGTATAATTTAGGTTATTATGAAGCAGGTCACGAATAGGATGACTGAGTGGCGTTGACGCTCTCGTTTCAAAATTTACAGGGACAGAGGCCTCAGGTAACCCTGAACAGGTAGGTAATTGGGAATCGGGGGGGGGGGGGGTAGATGCATTTAGGTGGAATAAAAATACCTCCCCCGATTTGTAACGTTTAAATGTGCTTTTTCCAGCAAGATTGGTCAACTGAATTGGGGCTGCAATGCCGTCCATAGAAGAAGCAATAGAGCCCAAGTCCGGGGAGCACTTCGTAAATTATACAATCATGACATATTTTTTTTTTGGTTGCAAGCACTATATAGTAGCTAATTTCATAAGGTTCATGGGTCAAACGCTCTACGCCCCCAGTTCCCACGAGGATGTACTGTCAATTTAAATTATTGGTCATGCTACAGCCAAGGGGAATTTCTCCTGCTTTCAATGCCTTCAGAGCCAGCAGGTCTGGAAAACACTGAATTTCAACACCGTTAGCAGGACACGGTATTGCTGTTGGTAATAAGATGGGAGATGTAACATCCAGACTGGCAGTGAAAGATTTCCTTGTGAAGTTTTCCCTCAACCAGCAAGAGGGTTTGTCTTGGGTTGACATTTTTCCATAAAAACAAAGTGGCTTTTGAATGTCACTGGTGTTTTTTATGTGAAACATGATATACGTTGATTGGTGTCAGCATCATGTCTTTTCCCTGACATTTTTCAGTGAGCAGTGACACTTTTTGACATTTAAACTGCTTTTACTTGCACACACCAATCTAAGCCATTGTTTGTGTCACTGTTTAGAAATCCTGTTTTCCATGTGAAAGGAATCTTTGATTCCTCCTTCTTTTGTGAATTCAAATTCTGTGTATCCTTTGGTAATGACAGGTAGGCCCCTTTTCCATATGGCTCATAAATTTTACATGGAAAAAAACAAAAAAAAAACACAGGGCAAGGCATTTTTGGTTCAGTGCTTAAAATCCTGCTGGTCATGTGAAATGGACTTCTGTTTGGGGCCTTTGAATGTACCCACATGCCCTCCCCTGTTCTTTCATGACTCTTTGTTGGGGAAGAGCAGGGCAGAGTGTGGTTTCATTAGGCGTGGTTTCCTTAATTAGGGAGTGGGCACTCCAGTCTCACCTTGCATCTCTGGGTTGGGGGTATGGCATGGCACCTCCTTTTCTTCCTTGTTTTTGGGAGTGGGCCCTCCAGCCTCCCCTTCCATCTTTGGGATGGAGGGTATGGCACAGCACCCCCTTTATTCCTTCCTTTCCAGGTCCCTGGGGTTCCCACTGGACTCCTCTCTCTCCTCCAGACTGGAAGTTAAGGAGGTCAGTACTCTAATAAAAGATAGCAAAAGAGTTTCAGTACTTTTTTCACACATTTCCCTGGAAGATTTACATAGAATTTATAACAACATACAATTATAACATGACATTTTCACCATTTCACAAAACATATTTTATTTATTTTCTCCATTTGTACAATGACACCAAGTAAATTACTCCCTGTTATATATTCATCCGTCTTAGTTTCCATATGATTTTTCATCCTTCCTTTTTATTATTTGGGTGGTTCCTCTGCTCGACTTTCATTTGGCTCATCAATCAGTCGTTAAGCGTGTCTGAGTTGACAGCTTTACAACCGATTGCTGTGGACCCATTTTTCTTCTGTCTGTTCTCCTTTTGGGATATGGATCTTGTAAGCAACATGTGATATTTTATCTACAATTTCAAAGGCAACCCGCCAAGATGGGAGAAATGTCTGCTCCTTGGCCTGATTTTGAAAATTGTACAGTTAAACCTTGTCACCTACGTCATACTCTTTCTTGGTGGTCTTTAGACCTTAATAGGTCTTCATTCCTTCAGCCGACTTTCCTAAACTTTCCTAAATTGCACTGAGCATAAGTAAAAGCATGCTGGACGTGCTTCCTTAAATTGTCAATGTACTCATGAGTAGTGGATGCATTTATCAGTGTCTTCTCCTAGGTCATACAGAGCAGATGCTGTGGTAACACAATTCCTCGGCTGTTCCTGAGCTCAAATGGAGACATCTTTGTTGCAGAAGAGGGTGTAGACCTAATAGCCATCAGGACAAGCAGCAATCGGATGTCCCAACTGGGCCCAGAGTCTGTCATGAACATCTTTTAGATACTCACAATTGTTTTGTTGCATCCTCAATCCCCTGGCTTGCGGCTGGGCAGTAGGCAATGTGGGGTTTTCTTTTTACCGCTAGAATCTCTCACATCGTCGCCATCACCTCACTGGTAAAAGGGCTTCCTCAGTCCCACTCAATACTTTGTGGGATGCCAAAAGAAGAGAAGATGTGGTTGATCATTAATGCAGCAGCTGTCTCTGCCTTTCAATTCGGGGCTGGAAGCCACTATACCCACTTGTGAACAAGCACGTCTTTATCAACATGACTTGTTTCCTCTAGAGGAGCTAATCACTGGCCTCATGAAATCGACTTGCAAATCTGACCAAGGCAGTCTCAGTCCCCTTTTTTGTAGGGGAGCTCTGTGTGTGAGTGAACTGGGTTGGAATTCAGCACACACAAGACACCCCTTTAGGTAAATGCTGAGGTCCTGGGCCATGTGGGGCCAGTAGGCAACCTCACACAAGATTTCCAATGTTGTATGAAACCCCCTATGACCGGCAGTGGCCACATCATGGGCGTATTTCAACACCATGCTTCGGAATGAGGTAGGTCCCACCCATTGGTCACAGCGAGATAGGGCTCTCCTTACCAACAAACTGTCTTGGATCCGAAACATCTTGAAAAACCTCATCAACACCCGGAGATCCTCTTTATCGTTATAATCTGACTCTGTTAGAGGAAAGCTTACGGGGTCTTCAATGTGTCGATAACATTTCTGTGCAGTGATCAAATCTGCATCAGGGTATGTTTACTCCACTGAACTGTCGAGAATTTGCTGTTAGCCCGAGTTTTTGACCTGGTGACAGCTGCCATTTGGATTTCACCCAGCAGGGATTCTGTTTCTATGAAATCTCCCTGCTTAGCTCTGGTTTTAGCCAGCTGGTCAGCCAAGTCATTCCCGGTCTTATCTGTCCCCTCTATCTTGGAATGACCTCTTATCTTCTTCCAATAGATGGTCATCTCATCGGAGGTCACCAGATCATCGATTGACTGGATCAGTTTGGCATTCTTAGAGGTTTGTTGTTGGACCAAAGCAGGCCACGATTCTTCCATTTGATCAGGTTCTCCACAAAGCCATTCCTGACATAATCGGAATTGGTGATTATGACCAGTTAATTGAGTTGGAGGTGCACTGTAGTGAGGATGGCTTGATAAACAGCCATCGACTATGCAACCTGACTACTTCAGGGTCCTATTTTATAACCAGCAGTGGGTTCTGGGTTATCATTCACCCAGGCATTCACAAAGCCAGCCACCAGTTCTTTTTTCCTGTTCTTATCAACATGGTAGGTGCACCCATCGACAGAGGACAATGTCTTGCTCGCATATGAGATAACTTTGTTGACCTTGTCATGCTTTTGATACAATAACGCTGTTAGGCAAGTATCTGAGAACCCCGTTTCCAAGAAGAACTCCTTGTTCTTTATTGGGTAAGCCAAACAAGGAGCCTGGGAAAGGCTTCTTTTCAGTTGTTTAACTGCCTCACTCCCACTTGACTCCGGCCTATAATAAATGGACCAAGGGTCGAGTGACCTCTGCGTAGTCTTCAATGAAACTTTGGCTTTAATTAGTAATTCTAAGAAGGTTCCTTAATTCTCACAAAGTGGTAGGGTCTTTTAATTTCAATAAGGCTTCGAACTTCGCCTGGGGATTAAGACCCTCAGGGGTGATCTTGTGCCCTAAGAAGTTCACTTGGTTCTTACACCACTTTGACTGCTGATAGGACAGTTTTGCTCCGGCATTCTGCAACTGTGTTAGAACATAGCCAATTCCTGCTATATGTTCCTCCACAGTTGAGCTCTAGATCACAACATCATCCACATAGGCCAGGTTTTCCCTTTTGCCCAAATTGGGCATGGCCTTATGTAGGAAGATGTTGAACTCATTGCCTGAGTTTATGTATCCCAGGGGTGTTTGAGTCCACGTGTACTGCTGCCCCCCAAAGGTAAAGGCATGCTTGTGCTGGTCTTCCCTACTCAAGGGTACTGTCCAGTAACTGTTGGTCAGGTCAATGCTAGCATACACCTTTGACCCTTGGATCTGGGCCAGTCCATGATTGATATAGGGAAGGGGCCATCCTGACATGTGGACCCATTTGTTGAACTCCCCCAGGTCTGCACATAGTCTCCATTTGCCATTTGGTTTGAGGATTCCCAGTACCGAGTTGTTGAAGGTACTGTGAATCGGATGAATTATCCCACAGGATTCTAAATTCATCATCTCTCTGAGTGACTCCATGGACACGAGAGATAAACTGTATTGTTTCACAAATACTGCAGCCATCTCAGGGTCCATGAGAATGGTGGTTGAATTAATGGATGTGCGTCCACAGTCATATGAGTCCACTGAAAAGATATCTTGGAATTCCAGGAAGACCTGTTTTAGCTTTTATCTCTGCTCCTCATTCTCACAGGCATTAGCAAGTCTGATCTTTTCCCATCTGCTTGAAACCTAGAAATACCTTGGGCATGGCAATTTTAGCGGTTTCCTCCAGTTGGGTGGAGAGATCTCTTTTGATGGTGTTGACCTGGACAGGGCATTCGAGTTAGTGGTCCTTGACTCTGAACACTAGCTCCTCCCTCCTAATGTCACAGGTCACATCTTCCATAGCACAGGGACAGGAAAAATACACCAGAAAATTCCACCCATGCCTAGTAAAAGTATTTTCTGGAGGAATGCCATCGCTGATGTCAAAAAAGTCCTTTGGGATTGGTCCCATGATTCCATTACCCAAATTAATAGGATAATGTTGGGCATCAACCGCAATTCCAATAAAAGTGTCTGTGCCCAAAGTGATACTTCGAGGAATGCTGTTATCCACCAATATTCAAATGGTGTTGTGTTCTAGGTCTACTAGAGGTGTCGGATTTAAATACAAACCTTGTTGTTGGAGATGGGAATTTAGATTTATATAGCCGTCCAGTTGTTTGAGGTTCTGTCCTTGCTTAATTTTGAGGGGAAAAGTAAATTGTACCACCTTCCCTGGGATGGTAAACTCTTCTCGCACTTGAACGTTAACTGCATAAGGCAGCAATTGAGCTGACCAGAATGCTTTTTCAGTGTTGTCAAAGACCATGGCGTTACTCCCCAATCGGGACCAGGCTTTATTATTAAATAGGTCCACATTTTAAATATATTTTAACTGACTAAGGAATGTGTGTTTATTGTTGTTGTATTTTGACACTTGAATACCCTTTCATGTAGAGCCTGATCAATGTGGAATTAAAAACCTTTGCACGTATATATGTGGGCTATTGTGTGTTCCTAGTTTTAATTATTGAAAGCGTGTTGCTTATTGTCGTTTCTGACTTTGCATAGAAAAATACTGCAAAATTAAAGTTGGGGCACACATCAATTCATACATTATAATAATAAATAGATTTCACTATGAATGTATTTATCATATAGTACAATAGTTCATGTAAAGTTATCAGTGCTGATGCCAAAGAGAACACCAGTTTATGATCACAACAAAACAGACATTTAACCGTAATCTTGTCATATACGTATAAGAGCGGTGTCATAATCTGAAAGGGTAAAAATCCTACTTAGGCCCATATTCTCATCTTGGCGCAGTGAAGGTGCTAAACAGCACGATTCACTGCGTCAAAAGAGGACACCCAGGTTCCACTGCTATTCTCAAGTGGTCCTGGGCATCCTCGTAGAGCACGACAGTGATCTGTGAGGATTGCGCCTGTTTTAAACTGTTACAGATTAACACATTCCTATACACCAAAGTGAGCAGCTTCAACATTGCAGGATGTTGAAGCTGCTTACTGTGGTTTGTAGGAAAGTGTTCATATACACCCGTACGGTGTATATAAACACTTTCATTTAAAGCGAGCAGCTTCAACGTTGCATTATGCAATGTTGAAGCTGCTAGGTATGGTGTAAATGGAAGTGTTCAAATACACATGTGTGTTGTATATGGACACTTTCATGTACTCCAAAGCAAGATGCTTCAAGGTAACGTTGAAGCTGCTTGCTATGGTGTACATGAAAGTGTCCATATCCAACACACGGGTGTATATGAACACTTTCATTTACACCAAACAAGGCTTCTTGTGGCACTCCTCCAGTTTAACGGCACACAAAGGATACCGTATTTGTGCGCATGTTTAGCGCACATATTAAACTGACGGAGTGCCACAAAAATAGGCTTCCAAAAAGCCAGTTTCTGAATGTGGCGGTTCCTAGGTTGGTTTCCAACCCATCCCAGCAACCGCCACATATATTCCGAAATTGGCGCATTCCTTCTGACTTCGGAGGAATGCACCAACTTCAGAATAGGTCTAAAGGTTGTTAAGACTTTTAACGTCCTTTTCGGTACTTAACACCTACATGAGAATAGGGCCCTTAGTATTTCAAATATGTAAACAATAATCTGTCAACATCAGGCTAAAAAATTCAGGGGCCGATTCATGGAACAAACGTGCGCCGAAAATCTTCGCGCAAGCAGGCGCAAGCAGGCGCAAGCGGAAAAAAACAAGCGCACGCGCACGCGTGCGATTCATGGAAGTCACTGCGCGTGTTCACCGCGGGATGTGCGCCAAACCCGTGCATGGCGCACAAGTCACTGCAACATCGCGAAAGGCGTGCCCGACGCACACAGTGAAAGCGCACAACCTCAGCGCACACACCAGAAAGTGGGCGGGACATGGGGCATAACGCGCGGAATGGGGAACAAGACTCGAAAATAAGGGCGTAACTGGGGATGTACTGCAGGGAAGCAGACGGAACGCCCACATGCACTCGAACCACACGTATTCATGGAATCGAATAGGGCAAAGCCACGCACAGCCAAAGACACGCACAAGCTGAAACACGGCCGCCACACGAAGGCAGGCGGTAGAGTCCCAGCGCATCAAAAAAGTGGCGCGCTGGAAGTTAAATACGCGATTGAGCGGGGTACGTGGATTTCAGGGGTGCGTGAGAAATTCTACACGCGATTGGCCTGGGTACGTGTATTACAGGGGTGCGCGAGAAAATCTACACGCGATTGGTCTGGGTACGTGGATTTCAGGGGTGCGTGAGAAATGCTACACGCGATTGGCCTGGGTACGTGTATTACAGGGGTGCGCGAGAAAATCTACACGCGATTGGGCTGGGTACGTGGATTTCAGGGGTGCGCGAGAAATGCTACACGCGATTGGCCTAGGTACGTGTATTCCGGGGGTGCGCGAGAAATTCTACACGCGATTGGCCTGGGTACGTGTATTACAGGGGTGCGCGAGAAAACCTACACGCGATTGGGCCTGTGCGAGTGGGGCAGTGTATTACGTGGGTGTGCGGGAAGTTGAAGAGGTGAATTGCCAGTGTGGGTCCTCCCAGGTCTCCCCTCTACCCCCTCCACGACCTCTGCAGGCAGCCCACACCACAGGGGACTACCCTGCACGCCCTGGTCATGTCCCGCAGGCAGCCCATCCACCATGGGCATGCCCCCCAGCCAAGCCACATGTCCCCTTGCACCCCCACCCCCCAGCACCGTGGGGCACCTGCCAGCAGGCCCCCAACCATGTCCCACTCATGTCCCCTTGCACCCCCACCCCCCCAGCACTGTGGGGCACCTGCCAGCAGGCCCCCAACCATGTCCCCTTGCACCCCCACCCCCCAGCAGGCCCCCACTCATGTCCCCCTGCACCCCCACCCCCCAGAATTGTGGGGCACCTGCCAGCAGGCCCCCAACCATGTCCCCTTGCACCCCCACCCTCCAGCAGGCCCCCACTCATGTCCCCCTGCACCCCCACCCCCCAGCACTGTGGGGCACCTGCCAGCAGGCCCCCAACCATGTCCCCTTGCACCCCCACCCCCCAGCAGGCCCCCACTCATGTCCCCTTGCACCCCCACCCCCCAGCAGGCCCCCACTCATGTCCCCCTGCACCCCCACCCCCCAGCACTGTGGGGCACCTGCCAGCAGGCCCCCAACCATGTCCCACTCATGTCCCCTTGTACCCCCACCCCCCAGCAATGTGGGGCACCTGCCAGCAGGCCCCCAACCATGTCCCCTTGCAACCCCACCCCCCAGCAGGCCCCCACTCATGTCCCCTTGCACCCCCACCCCCCAGCACTGTGGGGCACCTGCCAGCAGGCCCCCAACCATGTCCCCTTGCACCCCCACCCCCCAGCACTGTGGGGCACCTGCCAGCAGGCCCCCAACCATGTCCCCTTGCACCCCCACCCCCCAGCAGGCCCCCACTCATGTCCCCCTGCACCCCCACCCCCCAGCACTGTGGGGCACCTGCCAGCAGGCCCCCAACCATGTCCCACTCATGTCCCCTTGCACCCCCACCCCCCAGCACTGTGGGGCACCTGCCAGCAGGCCCCCAACCATGTCCCCCTGCACCCCCACCCCCCAGCAGGCCCCCACTCATGTCCCCCTGCACCCCCACCCCCCAGCACTGTGGGGCACCTGCCAGCAGGCCCCCAACCATGTCCCCTTGCACCCCCACCCCCCAGCAGGCCCCCACTCATGTCCCCCTGCCCCCAGGTCCTGACGAAACGCAATCATGGCAGTAATGGGCAGCATACCCAGCACAAACACCCAGCCAAGGATTGCATCCACCCACATAGTAGATGCAATTACATGATACAACCCCAATGGCAAGTATGTAAATGAACACATGTCCGTCACACACACATACACAATGGGTGCAAGTGAATGTCAAAACCCATATCATGACATGCATGAAACCAATGAGAAAATACCACAAATGTAATTAATAAATATATATATTAAAGATGAAAATGAAGTAAAGAAATAAAACACACAACAATGGGGATGACAAAACAAATGGTCCATGTCCGAGAACTAATAGAAAAAATCAAAAAACAAAGGAATCCAAAAACTAATGTAGTCCAAAGCAAAATAATGGGGGGAAAAAATAAGGAAAAACCATTGCCTCATGGTGAACACAAATATAAATCCAACAAATGTTTTCCAAACATCAAACTATGTACAAGAATATCCCAGGGTCCATGAGCCCAACACCATAAATGAAACCTACTACTACTAACTAATAAAAAAAATATATACAGAAAAGTGGCCATTGTCCGAGCGGTCCAAAAAAAACTTAAAAAATAAAGGAAACCTAACACTAACTAACTAAAGAACTATATACAATGGCAGCGGGCAAGTCCTGCGGCTCACTCTGTGATGTTGCCGGCCAGGGCATCATCGAACTCCATGTCGATGTCCCGGAGGCGGGACTCTGTCCTGGCCCCGAGGTCTCGCAGGGACAACCCCGTGTCCACCTCAAACTCCCTGCGAGCTTCCTCGAGGCACTCAGCCCGCCTCAACGCCCGACGCATGGAGAACTCCGCCCTGACCATGGTGAGCCGCTCCTCTTCCGCCCGCTGCCGCTCCGCACCTATCCGCTGGACCAACTGCTCCCACACGGAAGACACTGCCATCCCAGGGTTCTCCTGCCCTCCGGCCGATGCCTGCCCCTCTGAACTTGATGGCCCCGAGCCATGATGCCTCCCACGTCGAGCCTGCTGCTGCCTCCGACGCCACTGCCTCTGCCAGCACGACGGCATCAAGGCTGATGGAATCCACCGATGCCGTCGTGCACGTGCCCTGCCAGATGATGCCGGCACATCCTCCATCTGCAGGGGGACAGTTGCTGGTGTGTCCACCCCTGCTGGACCTTCGACTCCCGACTGTGGCAGGGATGGGGTCCCCACCGAGCTGGCTGCGTTGGTCGGGGCAGGTCCACAGGGGGCCCTGGTGGCATCTGGGCCGGAAGACGGCATGGAGCACGACTGGCGCATAGCCTCCACAGAGGAGGAGAGGGTCGCCAGAAGGCCACACACATGTAGGAAACCCCCGACCATGGCGGCTCCCAAATGGTTCACGTACGCACGGTGCTCTTCGTGATGATGTGCATGCTCCTCCCGGGAAGCATGCACCTCATCACGAATGCCAGCCGTGCGCAACGCGACACCAATCGGGACCCTCTCCACACAGCCAGGGGTCCCCTCGTCCGCAGGTAGAGGAGTGTCAGATGACATGGACATCTCCCCTACCTGCGGACGGGCCTGGGATGGGGCATCCCTGCTGGTGCATGGTGGTGCAGTCACAGTGTCAGGGACAGTGACATGCACAGGCACCTCCACGGCGACCTGTGCTGCCTCCTGTCCCTGGCCCTGGACTGCACCACTTGCACCAGCGGGGATGCCCCCACCAGGCCCCATGTGTGGCTCAGTAGCGGCCTCCTCCCCCTCTGTGGAAACCACCAACCTGGATGTCTCCACGCCTTCTTCCGCCGGTGCAAGCCCCTGTGGGGGCTCACCCACCCCTTCCGCTGCAGCCGCGGCGGCATCCCCGCCGCTCTGCTCCACAGCGCCTTCTCCGCCCTCTTCTTCACTTGCCACTGTGTAGAGGGAGACATAGAACACAAGCATCAGGGTACTGTACAATGGTCCCCTAGACAGGAAGCAACAGCAGATGAGTGGCACTGTCATACATCACTTCCATCATGTCCCTCCACAACACATGGGTCAGTGCAGGCAAAACACATACAGTAACAGGCATGGCGCATGCCATGGACATTGGCATGCATGACCAAGGGACTCATGATTCATACAATGTTGGTTTTAAACTCACATGCATCATGGGTCTTGCCATCACATGCACACACCTCACCGTAGTTCCATCCATCTGGCCTCGTACACCACAGACGCAGTGGATACAAGGATGACTAGGCTGCATCAGTGAATCTGAACATTGTCACAGACATGTGTCATGCATCCATGGCATTTACAAGTCACAGACACGCAGGTCAGACACACACACATGGACACCATACGTGTACATGGGACCAGCACCCATCCCTCACCCCCACCCATGTCCAGGAACAGAGACTGCCATGCTTCCATGTGTCCATTCCGCACAGAGCCCCCCATATTGCAATAGAACACATGCACCAACCATGTGGTTCACACATCACTGTACTCACATGCCTGACCATGATGTCCCTGCACACACACATACGTACATGGCCTATGTCACACATACAGGCAGGTATCAGACAACCAGCACACTGCAACATGCCCTGTCTCACACAGCAATGCTTGGCCACTTACCGGCCAACTCCAGATGGGTCTGCCTCCGAAGGATCTGGGCGTGGAGCGCTGGGTCTACGCGTTCCAGGACCCTCATCTGGATGTCACTCAGGCGTGCCCGGCCCCCCTCCGCGAGGCGCCGGGCCTTATTGAGGGTCCTGGACCTCAAGTCCTCCCAGCGCTTCTTGATGTGCTTGATGTCGCGGGTTGCCACCCCCTCCGCGTTGATGGCAACCACTACATCGTCCCAGATCCTCTCCCGTCCTTCCTTGTTGGCGCGTGGTCTTCCGAAGAGGGCATCATAATGCCCCAGGACATGCTCCACCAGGACACCAACTTCCTTCTGACTGAAGCTGGTGGCCCTCTGCCTCTCTGGCTGGGGGTCGCCACTGGTCTCAGATGGTGCTTGCCCCGACATGGCGACCCCCGAGGCAGGCGTGGGTGGGCAACTGGGTCCTGGGGCTGGGCTGTGGAGCGATGGTATCCCAGTCGGGAGTCTACTGTTCCAGCAGGGGTGGACACAGCAACCGGACCCCTGCAGATGGCTGATGTGCAGGCACCAAATGGCAGGGCACGGTGGCAGCAGGCAGGCAGGCAGGCAGCAGCAGATGGCACGTGGGAGGCTGCTCGGGGCACTGGGGGGCAGTGATTCGGCCTTCTGGGCAGGAGCGTGGTCTTCCGTGTGTATTCGCGTGGCCAGCTTGATACGGAGTGATTTGGCACGTGAAAAATCTGCACGTCAGCGTGTAATTCGAGGAAAGGCCCTTAGCGCGTAAGCGCGTCTGCACGCATACGCATTTTCATTGGACCAAAGGCCCTCAGCGCGTGAGCGCGTCTGTGACGTGACGTGCGAGGGTGTATCCCTCATTGCACGTGATGACAGAACACACGTGGATTTCAACCAATCGCGTGTGAAAGTTCACGGCACCCCGGAACACACGTACCCAGGCTAATCGCGTGTGGAACTACCCGCGCACCCGGAAACACACATACCCAGCCCAATCGCGTGTAGATTTTCTCGCGCACCCCTGTAATACACGTACCCAGGCCAATCGCGTGTAGAATTTCTCGCGCACCCCTAAAATCCACATACCCAGGCCAATCGCGTGTGGAACTACCCGCGCACCCGGAAACACACGTACCCAGCCCAATCGCGTGTAGATTTTCTCGCGCACCCCTGTAATACACGTACCCAGGCCAATCGCGTGTACGCTCGCTCCCCTCCGATCACACGCGATGACACCCGAATACGGGAAACACGTGCACGGCAAAAGACGTGCACAGGCGTCAACGAGTCCGCCCACATGGAGGCGTCCCGCGGACAGCATAAAAGTGCGCGCAAACAACAAACGCGTATATACAGCGACGATGAATGCCCCATTTGTTGCTGCACTTATCGTGGGACACCGCAGGAGGAGGAGAATAGCCAGGGCACGCATTTTTGCACCACGGACAAGCCTTTTTGGGATGCCTGATGACCAGGTCTACGGCAGGTATAGGTTTCCACCCCATATCATCCTAGACCTGGTCAGGGAGTGGGAAGATGACCTCACATCCCCCACCCTTTGCTCCCAAGCATTGAGCCCCTTGGAAAAGCTGCTCAATGTCTTGCATTTTTTGGCCACTGGGTCGTTTCAGCGGACCACTGCCATAGTGGGGGGGGGTCTCACAGGCCACACAGTCACGCTGCCTACACCAGGTACTGGCAATCATGACAGCGCACCCCTCAGTCCGCAGGCACATATACATGCCCAGAACACCCGCAGAAAGGCAGGCCGTTGTCCTGGATTTTTTCAGGGTGGCACACTTCCCCAAAGTGCTCGGTGCCATAGATTGCACCCATGTGGCCCTACGTCCACCTAGGGCCACTGAGCACATCTACCGAAACCGCAAGCACTGGCATTCCATCAATGTACAGGTGGTATGCGATGCAAAGGGAATCATCACCTCTGTCTATGCAAACTACCCTTGCTCCACCCATGACAGTTTCATATACAGAATGTCCGCCCTGAGCCGGGCCCTGGAAGCTGGGCAGCATGGCGACACATGGCTGCTAGGTCAGTACAAATGCCCTTGCACATACATGCAAGTCACACACAGACAAATATCCCAACCCTAATAATCTCAATTATTATCACCTCCCCAGGGGACAGTGCCTACCCTCTGAGCAACCACATGATGACGCCAATCCGGAACCCCACCACACCACCCCAGGTAAGATACAACACCGCCCATATTGCAACCAGGGGCATAGTGGAGCGCACATTCGGAGTGCTCAAGTCACGTTTCCGCTCCCTTAACCGCTCTGGTGGGCAACTACTCTATGCACCACCAGTAGTGTGCAGGATCATTGTGGCAGCATGTGTCCTGCACAATGTTGCAACACGGCAGGGCGTCCCGGTGGACATGGTGGTGCCCCCACATCCCCAACCACAGGCACAGGCGCTGCCCATGGGAGGGGACAGGGCACGTGGCGAGGAAGCCCGGACCCAGCTTGTGGCCACATTTTTCACCTAAACTCCCACCCCTGCGGAGTGCACACAGGCCTGGCACATACCAGGTGACAATCGATGATGACAAAGTGACAGTCAACTGTCACAACCCTACCACCCTGAGATAGTTGCCATGGAAGTGCCACATCGTCTGCATCCCTAGCTACTTAAACACAAGCTATCCTGTGCAACCAAAATGCACACATATGACATGTGACATGTGACATGACATGGGCCATACACAAGTATTCCAAGGCGCAATGAGGCAGGGGGGGGAACAAGGGAACACAGAGAACGGTACTACTAGGCCAGGTGTCATTGAGATTGTGCAAGTGCAGGGGTAGGGGGAAGGGAAAAGTGCAAGGGGAAGGGTGGGGGGGAGTCCAGTACAGGGGAAGTAGGCCAAAAAAATAATGCAAAGGTAAGTGCAGACAAGTGCTGGGAAGGGAAGGCTGTAGGGATAGAGAGACAGTACTGCAGTGCAGGGGTTGCCAGGGTGGCAGTGCAAGTGGACAGTGGCTGGGCCAGGGACCGAGGTTGGTGAGAGTGTCCCAGTAGCAGCTCCTGTGCAGTTCCAGTGAAGAATTCTGCAAGGGAGAGGCAGAGAGTAAGCAGAAGCAAAGAGGAAGGTCTTGAGGTGCTTCCAGAACTGGAGATGCTTCCCCTCAAGTTCAAGTCAGGCAGGAAGTCTGTTCCAGGGGGAGGGCCCTGCTGCGGAGAGAAACCTACCCCCAGCTAGTTGCTCTGAGAAGCGGATGACCTGGACATGCAAGGTGTACATCACACACACCTGCAAAACAGGCCATGGCCATCACTGTCATGTCAGTCAAACCCTCCCAAACATCAACATGACATGGCAAGCAATACCCATACACCGACGCAGTAACGATAAGGTACACATTGCCATGTCCTAAATGTACAGTGGCATCAGACAATGATGCCTGACCCGGAATCAGATGAAATGACAGACCAACAAAATGTCCCACCCAAAATAAGTCGTTTCCAAATGCATTGCAACAGTCGTAGACGTAACATCACAATGAATGCCTGTCTATATGCACATTATGCATTGCAAAATCAACACTGCAGCTCATGTGTGCAGTGTCACACTCCTGCATCACACTGCTCAGCGCACAGCACAGTGAACAGCCATTGCGTGTGATGCACACCCTGAGCATCACATCTAAGTGACAGACTACATCAAACATCAAATTAGGCATGTACTGGAACCATAATCGGTCACAGAACATGTGCTGCCGGGACACAGTGGGCACCAGAAGGCAAACAGTGTACACGTGGATATGCAAGGGTGGGAGTACATGGAGTGCATCCGAGTGCAAGTGTGTGGTTCTGCAGGGACATGCACTCCACATATGCATGTGCACTCAAGTGACCATCAGTGTTCCCTACACATCACATGTGAACATCCACCATGTGTACACCCCAGCATGTCAAACCACAACTATCCCCTCGCACCTGAAAGGAAAACACAACACATGAACAGGCATTGATCAGCAGAACACAACATGTGCATAGGACAACAACATTACAATGTCAGAGTTCCCATCACACTGCAGGGCAATGCAACTATCAACAACAACCCCCCCCTCCCGCGCAAATGACCATGACCCACTGAACAACTGCACCTGGGTCATGGAGCCTCCAACCCTCATTTCCACCTGGCCACAGGATCACCTTTACCCTTCGTGTCCATCTCCCACCTTGTGTGTAAAAAGATGCCTGAACCCTCAGAATCCACACTCATTTCCAAAATCACAAAATCCAAGGCATGAAAACGAACCCAAACACCCTCCAGTAGATGACTTGACGTAGCAGTACCTCACAAACGCCAAGTACTACCACAATGATGCAACAACCAAGGTAGCACAGCAGAACAATGTCACGACAGGATGTGAGACATGTGTGGTACATGACATAGGATGATGCACCATGACTGGATGTGTACTGTTACAGGTCCCCTGTACAGGCGCGGGAGTCTCATGAAACAACCACCCACACCATGTCCCGGGTGCCTGCAAGGTCAAACTCACACAGGCCCCTGAGATCATGGTGGGGAATGAGGTTCAGGGATATGCGGGACAGGTGTAGACACACTGGATGACTGGAATGAGTGGCAGGTGAGGGGAGGAGGAATGACACATGAAACTAGGGAATGCACGAAAATGTACAACCTGCATGAACACATACACAATCCAAACAAACTTGGACATCATTGTCATGGCCTTCTGTAGTCCAGGCTCAGGAGTGGTACGAACCAACCACCCCCTCTAGGGTTTTGGCGCCTGCAAGTTCGGGGCTTACACAGGCATCCGCAACCCCAGTGGGGAAAGAGCGTCAGGGAACGTTGCTTGGATAGGCACAGGAAGCAGGAACACCGGGTAGAGGGCACAGGTTTCATAATTGCATAGGATCACGGGTGATTAGGGAAAAAAACATACCAAATAGGACCACACATACATCCATGCATCAGTACACTCCACAGCAAGCCTATGCAGGGCAGTTTGTAAGGAAAACAACAAGACACTTAGCTCTGGTTTTGAGTGCTGGCCTCCTGCCTGCGCACTCTCAGGGCCGGTTACAGGAGCACTGCAATGCTGCAAAGAGAGACACAGTCAACAACCTGTATGTGCCAATTACACAAAAACACAACACAAAACATGCCCCATAGCAACAAACTACTCTACAAACAGACAATCAGTGCTCGATGCTTCGTACCCATATATAACATCACCCCTGTGACAGGTCATACACAGTCAATGCAGTAAGTCAGGCGCTGGTGGGTGCGTGGCAAATGGAACACCAATGTGTCACAATTCACACAACATGCAATGTTCCCTGGGTAAGCAGACAGACCCATATGGCAAGCCATGACTACAGAGCAAGTTGCGTACCACCATGACCAAAACAAAGTTGGCAGTGCATTTATCATGAAGTACGTGGAATAGACATGCACTGCACCCAAGTATGTCCCTTGCTGTATGTCCCTGTGAGCTGCCCCTTTCCATGTCTCGGAAGGCTACATGGTTGATACAAGTGCCTCAATGAACCTTGGTGTACCGCAGGGTATGTGCCACTGCCCCTGCATGTGTCCCAGACAACCCTACTATCAACAGCCATCAGTCCACAAACACATCTGAGCTGCATTGTGTGCTTCAACACCAATATTCGTCTAAGCTCACCCTCAGTGCTGTGACTAAGCCTGCATGTGCAACTCGCCTGGTGCAAGCTTTGCTGTGTCGTGGCCCCCCTGTGATGCTCACCTTGCCTGGAGTTCCTTGGAACATGTCAGCAGTTCTAGGATGTGGGTCTGCAATCACTGTGGCTCTGCTCGTACACACATGTGCATGTGGGCACCAACAAACGGGTCAGGAATTCCGTCGTCCAATGGGCCATGTCTGCTGGCAAAGGTGCTCTGGTGCCTCATCCCCCTGCAGAAAGTGCATGAAACAAATGATTAATGCATCAAAGTGATCTGTGTGTGTCTCATCAGGCATCTCATTACTTGACCATGTCAGAGAGTCACATCACAAATCACACCATCAGTCCGTCTTTGACTTCCAAAGTGTGGAACACTATCTACAGCATGAATTGCAACAGGCACGTGTACAGGAAAGATATGAGACATAATACACAATGCATAGCAATCAATGTCCACATTAATCATGACACACCCCATCTAGCAAAAGCTGAACAGTGGACAATTACACCTAAATCATCCCCACTAGGGGTGTCAACACAAGTCACAAAGCACCAGACATGCCACAGATATGACAGTCCAAAGCCCTTGTGTAAAATTCTGTAACACCGAACCATCCTTGCGAGCCCATGGATAAGGGAGGCAGGAGTGGCATATGTGAGTCAAGGAACCCAAGCAGCAAACACATACACAAGACAACCATGAAGGGCCCAGCTGGAACAGACAGTGGATGCCTTCAAAAACCACAAGGCACCTCACTGTCACATGAAAGCACAATAGACTACAAATTTTAAACTAACTCAACTATTAACTAATTACACTAACTATGGAAAACCTACATTACCTATTTAAACTAACTATCAAACAGAAACTTAACTAACTAAACTAAAAGAAAAATCAAAAATGGCCACATACGACCCGGGGGGGAGGGGAGGCACCCAGGAGGGGGGAGGTACAGGGTGCTGCTCAACATCCACATGCGATGATGCTGAGCCAAAAAAAAATACCTCCATGGGCTCAACGCCTGCACAGCGCGACCTATGTGGGAGATAGATGGTCGTCCGAGTCTGGCTCATCCTGGAAAGGAGGACGTGGCACAGTAGCCTGGCCACGCCTAGCCGCAGCTTGCCCCTCGTCGGCAGCAAGTCTGCCGGACAGGTGAGCCTGGTTCTGTGTGGCGATGTTACATAGGTCTGCATGCAGAACCTCACGTGATACACGTGCTTCCTCTTGCAAGGTAGCACGTGTAACACGGAGTTCCTCCTGCAAGGCCTGGCTGGACAACCGCTGCACCTCCCGGCAAGCCTGTAGCTCAGCCGAGATGGTGCGCTCAAGCTGTGCAAACCTCTCCTCTGCCTGCTGCCTCTGGGACATCATAAGGACACCCAGAGTGGATCTGAGGGAGGCATACTCCTCCCTCAGGGCATCCATGTGCGCCTCTGCGTGAGCAGCAATTGCTTGACGCAGAGACGACATTTCAGCCTGGCGTGCCCTGTCTGAGGCCGCCATGCCCAGCCTGAGCGAGCGGGCCGTGGACCGTGCCGCCTGCTGCTGGAGAAGCACCTGCCTAGCAGGGGGGAGCACAGATCGGGCCACACGCTCCATGCTCTCAGCGATGTTCTCCATTGCTGCCCCCAGCCGTTCGGAATTGGCAGTCATGTCTTGCTCCCACTCAGTATACAGCGGTTGCGCGCGGCGACCGCGTTGCCGGGCTTGACCCCTGCGGGACCCAAGGACCGGGGGTCCTCGCTGTGTTGGCACCGCCTGCGGCTGCACGACTACATTCCCCCGTCGACGTGATGTCCCAGGCACATCAGTGACTGGTGTGGAGGGTGACCCTGCGTCCCGATCCACCACGGGCGGAGGAACCAAGACTGTCTGATCCCTCAGTGCAGGTGTCGCAGACAGAGGAGTGTCCACATCAGAATCACTCACCCCTGACACATGGACTTGATGCTCATCCAACTCAACATGGACGTCAGAGTCGTCATCAAGGCTGGACTCATAGGCAGCCAGAGACAGGATGGACTGCAGCACTTGGGGGTTTTCGTGGCCTACCACCCCACGACCCCCACTAGTGCCGGGTTGATGTGGTCTTACCAACCCTGTGTCTGGCATGACAACACCATCCTCTGCATCCATTGCGTCATCACCTGAAAAATAGAGAGGAAAAGGTCACTACACATGTCAGAAGCACACAACACACACACACACCGACAGCAAAGGCATCCGGCAGACATGTGACACACAACATATGACCTGGCATGCATGCTGGGTCTACTTTGAATAGCTACTGTGATCAGACCTGTTGAAAGGTGGCAGTTTGCATGGAAGTGGGTCTATGCAGTGCTGAAAATGTGTACGCCACTCACTACCTACATGTACAAGCACTCCATGGTGTGTGCAAGGAAATGTGAAGGCAGTGCAATGTCAAATTCAGACATCACGTGCATTGTGTATTCAATGTGTACCATGTCTAGCAGCCAAGCACCCCTCCACCCCAGTACCAAAGCAGGGATGCCTAGCATGGTATCAAAAGGCTGCCCATACACCTGTGTATTGACAAGCAGTGTTGACTGGCATCAACAGCTTAATGTGATTCAAATTACAACACTGCAAATGATGCTGGGACAGTGGGCAGGACACATGATGGAAGATCCGGAGGCCGGCCACGTGTGAAGAAGACACGACAAGAGTTGGACAGAGTCATTGGCCATTGAACAGGCTGAGGCCTGTGAGCCACACAGATTGTCAGAGCCTAAACATGTGTGCAACGCAGGACTGAGCCACAGTTGACATGGGGAGGCCGATAATATGGCAGGCAATGTATGTAACCAAGGACTCATATTACAGTGATCATCCAGTCAAGGACACATAGGGGCATGCGTGCAATGCACATGGAGCATGAATGGGCACTCATGTCCCTGCGGGACATCTGACCCATGCACAGTACAAGTGGGATACCCTGCATCGAGTACTAAGGCTGTACCACACGGCATATGTCTGGCAGTTTCTAAGCTGGAAGTTAGCATCTACACAGGACACATGAACAAGAAACTACACATTGGCAAGAATGTAGCAGACCAGTGCAAAGGTGGAACTGGGGTGCAGAGTGGCGGAGGAGGGGCAAGGGAGCATTCCCACATGGAGTCCCGCATGCAGGCAGAGGAGACATGCATGACGGTAGCATTGCATTACTTACACATCAGAACCATGTACACGTCACATGTAGCAGCAATCATGCACAACACATCCCACAAGTGAAACACACACGTCCTCAACAACTACGCATCAACACTCACTGGACTGGGCATCAAAGTCCAGCATCTCTCCCACACCTTCGACCAATTCTGGTGGTATGAACTCCGCAACGAGAGCCTCATGCGGAGTGAGTTCTTCCTCCTCTGGTGCAGGCCCACCGCCAGTCACCAGAGTCAAGTTGTAATTTGAGGCACGCTTAGCCTTACTGCTGCGCTTGATGTCATTCCAGCGCTTTTTGCACTCCTGCGCCGTGCGCACCTCATGGCCGAATGAACTGACATGTTCCGCAACATGCTTCCAGTGGGTGTCACGTTGGGCAGCCGTAGTCTGACTATTGGCACCCACTAGCATGTCACGGCTGTGTCCCCGCATGTAGTCCACGAGGAAGTCCAGTTCCTGCTTACAGAAAGGCTTCTTCCTCGACGTGCAGGAGGTCGTGGCTGTGTGTGGGGTCCCAGCCTGTGCTGCAGGTGCAACCTTCCTCCTCTTGGACTGTGGCGCAGACCCTGGCTGGCTAATGCCGCCCTGACCAGTATGGCCAGTGGGTTCGGTGGATTGAGCCGAGGGAGTGGCAGGTGGAGGGATGACCAAAGGCCTGACTTGTGTCAGTGGCAGCTGGGTGCCCACTAATGGACCCTGCGCAGCAACATCAGCTGTGGCAGGGTGGTTGGCCGCAACGGTCCTGGTTGGCAGACTCACAACCGGGGTGCTGTTGGGTGCATCTGCCCCTGCACTTGCCAACACCCGGCTGTTCGGGGCAGCAGATGACATGACTGCCCCAGGGACACGTGTCTTGGTCTGAGCAGCCCGGCGTGCCCCTATGGTTTCCCCCCTGGCCTGTTGGAGATCTACCAAGGGCTCTTCAAGTGCCAACGCAGCCTGCGCTGGCAGACCCTGAGCCTGGGTGGCGGTGTCCACAGCTGCACCTGCAGCTACCGCTACCCTTGGGCCCGTGGCAGTCGATGGAACGGACTGCCGGGTCATACGGGTGCCAGTGCCAGATGCAGGAGCTGCATCCCCCGGAACCACAGGGGGTGGTGGCATGGCTGCACCAACACATGGCACAACATTGTGCTCAAGTGGCGCACCCCTGCCTCTTCCCCCTCTGTGGCTGCCCTGGACACCCTGGAGTCCCCCTACTCCCTGGTCACCACGGCCACGTCCCCGACCATGCCCGCCACGAGGAGTACGCCCAGCTGAGGCGCCCCTCACCTTTGGTGGCCTCCCAACCATGGCACAGATGTAATAGTGCTGGCACAGATGGAGTGGTGCCAATGGGAGGTGTACAGCACAATTGACCTGGGCAATTGGGGTGAAGGGGGTGGGAAGCAAGATGTTAACAGCCCCCCTGCACCTGCAAGGCTGTATGTGACCCCGGTGATGTGGTGACGGGTCACGCAACGCTCAGGCACCCCAAAACTGCAGTAAAACCGTGCACGCAACCCTGCAGCCTACGTGCGTGGATTTAACCTCCCGCAGTACGCGGTGGCACCCAGTAACACGAATAGCGCGTACGCGTGGGACACGCAGGCTACGATGACATCGAAAATGGGTGCAATACACAGGGGCACCCGCAGTGGGAAAAGGAGCGTTTGCGACTCACCGTCTGACTAGCGCGATGCAGAAAAACACACGTAGCCAATACCCCCGCCAAAAGAAGAGATACGTCCTTGAGAGCTGTGAAGTAGATGGCGCGCGAAACAACTGGAAGCAGCAACACACGTCGGTCTCCACGGAAGGCACGTACAGCGAACTGCTGGGCCTGCTCACCTTTAACCCGTGCTGAGGGAAACGCACGCGCGCGTCACGTCACATGCGGACGTGCAGTTTTTCACGCGCGATTACGCGCATTACACGCGGACGTGCAGTTTTTCATGCGCGATTATGCGCGTTACACGCGGACGTGCAGTTTTCCACATGCGATTAGCCTGGGTACGTGTGTTTCCGGGTGCGCCGGTAGTTCCACACGCGATTGGCCTGGGTACGTGGATTTCAGGGGTGCGCGAGAAATTCTACACGCGATTGGCCTGGGTACGTGTATTACAGGGGTGCGCGAGAAAATCTACACGCGATTGGGCTGGGTACGTGTGTTTCCGGGTGCGTGGGTAGTTCCACACGCGATTAGCCTGGGTACGTGTGTTCCGGGGTGCCGTGAACTTTCACACGCGATTGGTTGAAATCCATGTGTGTTCTGTCATCACGTGCAATGAGGGATACACCCTCGCACGTCACGTCACAGACGCGCTCACGCGCTGAGGGCCTTTGGTCCAATGAAAATGCGTATGCGTGCAGACGCGCTTACGCGCTAAGGGCCTTTCCTCGAATTACACGCTGACGTGCAGATTTTTCACGTGCCAAATCACTCCGTATCAAGCTGGCCACGCGAATACACACGGAAGACCACGCTCCTGCCCAGAAGGCCGAATCACTGCCCCCCAGTGCCCCGAGCAGCCTCCCACGTGCCATCTGCTGCTGCCTGCCTGCCTGCCTGCTGCCACCGTGCCCTGCCATTTGGTGCCTGCACATCAGCCATCTGCAGGGGTCCAGTTGCTGTGTCCACCCCTGCTGGAACAGTAGACTCCCGACTGGGATACCATCGCTCCACAGCCCAGCCCCAGGACCCAGTTGCCCACCCACGCCTGCCTCGGGGGTCGCCATGTCGGGGCAAGCACCATCTGAGACCAGTGGCGACCCCCAGCCAGAGAGGCAGAGGGCCACCAGCTTCAGTCAGAAGGAAGTTGGTGTCCTGGTGGAGCATGTCCTGGGGCATTATGATGCCCTCTTCGGAAGACCACGCGCCAACAAGGAAGGACGGGAGAGGATCTGGGACGATGTAGTGGTTGCCATCAACGCGGAGGGGGTGGCAACCCGCAACATCAAGCACATCAAGAAGCGCTGGGAGGACTTGAGGTCCAGGACCCTCAATAAGGCCCGGCGCCTCGCGGAGGGGGGCCGGGCACGCCTGAGTGACATCCAGATGAGGGTCCTGGAACGCGTAGACCCAGCGCTCCACGCCCAGATCCTTCGGAGGCAGACCCATCTGGAGTTGGCCGGTAAGTGGCCAAGCATTGCTGTGTGAGACAGGGCATGTTGCAGTGTGCTGGTTGTCTGATACCTGCCTGTATGTGTGACATAGGCCATGTACGTATGTGTGTGTGCAGGGACATCATGGTCAGGCATGTGAGTACAGTGATGTGTGAACCACATGGTTGGTGCATGTGTTCTATTGCAACATGGGGGGCTCTGTGCGGAATGGACACATGGAAGCATGGCAGTCTCTGTTCCTGGACATGGGTGGGGGTGAGGGATGGGTGCTGGTCCCATGTACACGTATGGTGTCCATGTGTGTGTGTCTGACCTGCGTGTCTGTGACTTGTAAATGCCATGGATGCATGACACATGTCTGTGACAATGTTCAGATTCACTGATGCAGCCTAGTCATCCTTGTATCCACTGCGTCTGTGGTGTACGAGGCCAGATGGATGGAACTACGGTGAGGTGTGTGCATGTGATGGCAAGACCCATGATGCATGTGAGTTTAAAACCAACATTGTATGAATCATGAGTCCCTTGGTCATGTATGCCAATGTCCATGGCATGCGCCATGCCTGTTACTGTATGTGTTTTGCCTGCACTGACCCATGTGTTGTGGAGGGACATGATGGAAGTGATGTATGACAGTGCCACTCATCTGCTGTTGCTTCCTGTCTAGGGGACCATTGTACAGTACCCTGATGCTTGTGTTCTATGTCTCCCTCTACACAGTGGCAAGTGAAGAAGAGGGCGGAGAAGGCGCTGTGGAGCAGAGCGGCGGGGATGCCGCCACGGCTGCAGCGGAAGGGGTGGGTGAGCCCCCACAGGGGCTTGCACCGGCGGAAGACGGCGTGGAGACATCCAGGTTGGTGGTTTCCACAGAGGGGGAGGAGGCCGCTACTGAGCCACACATGGGGCCTGGTGGGGGCATCCCCGTTGGTGCAAGTGGTGCAGTCCAGGGCCAGGGGCAGGAGGCAGCACAGGTCGCCGTGGAGGTGCCTGTGCATGTCACTGTCCCTGACACTGTGACTGCACCACCATGCACCAGCAGGGATGCCCCATCCCAGGCCCGTCCGCAGGTAGGGGAGATGTCCATGTCATCTGACACTCCTCTACCTGCGGACGAGGGGACCCCTGGCCGTGTGGAGAGGGTCCTGATTGGTGTCGCGTTGCGCACGGCTGGCATTCGTGATGAGGTGCATGCTTCCCGGGAGGAGCATGCACATCATCACGAAGAGCACCGTGCGTACGTGAACCATTTGGGAGCCGCCATGGTCGGGGGTTTCCTAAATGTGTGTGGCCTTCTGGCGACCCTCTCCTCCTCTGTGGAGGCTATGCGCCAGTCGTGCTCCATGCCGTCTTCCGGCCCAGATGCCACCAGGGCCCCCTGTGGACCTGCCCCGACCAACGCAGCCAGCTCGGTGGGGACCCCATCCCTGCCACAGTCGGGAGTCGAAGGTCCAGCAGGGGTGGACACACCAGCAACTGTCCCCCTGCAGATGGAGGATGTGCCGGCATCATCTGGCAGGGCACGTGCACGACGGCATCGGTGGATTCCATCAGCCTGGATGCCGTCGTGCTGGCAGAGGCAGTGGCGTCGGAGGCAGCAGCAGGCTCGACGTGGGAGGCATCATGGCTCGGGGCCATCAAGATCAGAGGGGCAGGCATCGGCCGGAGGGCAGGAGAACCCTGGGATGGCAGTGTCTTCCGTGTGGGAGCAGTTGGTCCAGCGGATAGGTGCGGAGCGGCAGCGGGCGGAAGAGGAGCGGCTCACCATGGTCAGGGCGGAGTTCTCCATGCGTCGGGCGTTGAGGCGGGCTGAGTGCCTCGAGGAAGCTCGCAGGGAGTTTGAGGTGGACACGGGGTTGTCCCTGCGAGACCTCGGGTCCAGGACAGAGTCCCGCCTCCGGGACATCGACATGGAGTTCGATGATGCCCTGGCCGGCAACATCACAGAGTGAGCCGCAGGACTTGCCCGCTGCCATTGTATATAGTTCTTTAGTTAGTGTTTGTTAGGTTTCCTTTATTTTTTAAGTTTTTTTTGGACCGCTCGGACAATGGCCACTTTTCTGTATATATTTTTTTTATTAGTTAGTAGTAGTAGGTTTGATTTATGGTGTAGGGCTCATGGACCCTGGGATATTCTTGTACATAGTTTGATGTTTGGAAAACATTTGTTGGATTTATATTTGTGTTCACCATGAGGCAATGGTTTTTCCTTATTTTTTCCCCCCATTATTTTGCTTTGGACTACATTAGTTTTTGGATTCCTTTTTTTTTGATTTTTTCTATTAGTTCTCGGACATGGACCATTTGTTTTGTCATCCCCATTGTTGTGTGTTTTATTTCTTTACTTCATTTTCATCTTTAATACATATATTTATTACTTACATTTGTGGTATTTTCTCATTGGTTTCATGCATGTCATGATATGGGTTTTGACATTCACTTGCACCCATTGTGTATGTGTGTGTGACGGACATGTGTTCATTTACATACTTGCCATTGGGGTTGTATCATTTAATTGCATCTACTATGTGGGTGGATGCAATCCTTGGCTGGGTGTTTGTGCTGGGTATGCTGCCCATTACTGCCATGAATGCGTTTCGTCAGGACCTGGGGGCAGGGGGACATGAGTGGGGGCCTGCTGGGGGGTGGGGGTGCAAGGGGACATGGTTGGGGGCCTGCTGGCAGGTGCCCCACAGTGCTGGGGAGTGGGGGTGCAGGGGGACATGAGTGGGGGCCTGCTGGGGGGTGGGGGTGCAAGGGGACATGGTTGGGGGCCTGCTGGCAGGTGCCCCACAGTGCTGGGGGGTGGGGGTGCAAGGGGACATGAGTGGGACATCGTTGGGGGCCTGCTGGCAGGTGCCCCACGGTGCTGGGGGGTGGGGGTGCAAGGGGACATGAGTGGGACATGGTTGGGGGCCTGCTGGCAGGTGCCCCACAGTGCTGGGGGGTGGGGGTGCAGGGGGACATGAGTGGGGGCCTGCTGGGGGGTGGGGGTGCAAGGGGACATGGTTGGGGGCCTGCTGGCAGGTGCCCCACAGTGCTGGGGGGTGGGGGTGCAGGGGGACATGAGTGGGGGCCTGCTGGGGGGTGGGGGTGCAAGGGGACATGGTTGGGGGCCTGCTGGCAGGTGCCCCACAGTGCTGGGGGGTGGGGGTGCAAGGGGACATGAGTGGGACATGGTTGGGGGCCTGCTGGCAGGTGCCCCACGGTGCTGGGGGGTGGGGGTGCAAGGGGACATGAGTGGGACATGGTTGGGGGCCTGCTGGCAGGTGCCCCACAGTGCTGGGGGGTGGGGGTGCAGGGGGACATGAGTGGGGGCCTGCTGGGGGGTGGGGGTGCAAGGGGACATGGTTGGGGGCCTGCTGGCAGGTGCCCCACAGTGCTGGGGGGTGGGGGTGCAGGGGGACATGAGTGGGGGCCTGCTGGGGGGTGGGGGTGCAAGGGGACATGGTTGGGGGCCTGCTGGCAGGTGCCCCACAGTGCTGGGGGGTGGGGGTGCAAGGGGACATGAGTGGGACATGGTTGGGGGCCTGCTGACAGGTGCCCCACGGTGCTGGGGGGTGGGGGTGCAAGGGGACATGTGGCTTGGCTGGGGGGCATGCCCATGGTGGATGGGCTGCCTGCGGGACATGACCAGGGGTGCAGGGTAGTCCCTTGTGGTGTGGGCTGCCTGCAGAGGTCGTGGAGGGGGTAGAGGGGAGACCTGGGAGGACCCACACTGGCAATTCACCTCTTCAACTTCCCGCACACCCACGTAATACACTGCCCCACTCGCACAGGCCCAATCGCGTGTAGGATTTCTCGCGCACCCCTGTAATACACGTACCCAGGCCAATCGCGTGTAGAATTTCTCGCGCACCCCCGGAATACACGTACCCAGGCCAATCGCGTGTAGCATTTCTCGCGCACCCCTGAAATCCACGTACCCAGCCACCCAGCCAATCGCATGTAGATTTTCTCGCGCACCCCTGTAATACACGTACCCAGGCCAATCGCGTGTAGAATTTCTCGCGCACCCCTGAAATCCACGTACCCAGGCCAATCGCGTGTAGCATTTCTCGCGCACCCCTGAAATCCACGTACCCAGGCCAATCGCGTGTAGCATTTCTCGCGCACCCCTGAAATCCACGTACCCAGGCCAATCGCGTGTAGAATTTCTCGCGCACCCCTGAAATCCACGTACCCAGGCCAATCGCGTGTAGCATTTCTCGCGCACCCCTGAAATCCACGTACCCAGCCCAATCGCGTGTAGATTTTCTCGCGCACCCCTGTAATACACGTACCCAGGCCAATCGCGTGTGGAATTTCTTGCGCACCCCTGTAATACACGTACCCAGGCCTATCGCGTGTGGGAACACCCGCACACCCCTGAAATACACGCTCCCCGCTCTGCGTTTGCTGCTGCCCTTTGCGCTGGATTGGGGATTTTGATGGCTTTTCCCTGCGTGAGGGGCGTTCTTGGGGGCGTAACTGACGCTGCTGCAGGGTTGCTGCGCCACTCTGCGCCACGGCTGGTTGTGGATGTTGGAATCCATGAATACGCTGTGCGCCTGAATGTGTTTTGGCGCACGCGGCTGGCGCAGACTACCGCACGTGCACACTGTGCGCCAGCCGCGTGCGCCACTTGTGCGCCGAAATCTATGAATTGGCCCCTCAGTGACATAAGTAATAAATAACCAAGGCACAAAAGGTAGATAATGCCCTTACCCCGAATAGGGAAGCACAGCACCCTACTCCTGAAAGGTAATTTGCAAGTTAGGTTGTTTATAATTGTGTAAGTGTTGATGTGATTTCTTAACACTAGTTGTCCGTTTTAGACGTGATTAGTGAGGTTGGTCCTTTTTGATTGTTTTGCTACAGGTGAGGATTTATGCTAGAATCACTACACAGAACATTTGCTTATTGACTCGTACATGCTTGGGAGCTTCACTGGGAAAGTTCTGTGATGATTAGTGCAATTCTTGAATCCATAGAAAAGTTCATTAATTTTCAACTGCTACATACATATACCCTTAGTGTGGGGACTATATGTATTAAAATGTGCATGTTTTTGCATCTCCCTGTAGGCAACTATGGCCCGGTTTGGAGATATTTGAAACATATCTCATGAATTAAAATATATCAGAGGTAATCATTAATTTAATTATTTTTGAGTAGACTGCCATTCAGTAGAGAGAGCACACATTTGAATCATAGGTCTTTTTCTTGTTTCTTTAGCTCATTATTTTGGTTCTGAGGAAGACATGTCATGGTGTGTTTTTGTTCTATCTGTACATTTGTTGTATAGCGCCACCCACCCAAAGGCCACAGGGTGCTGTCAAGGAACACAACAAAAAAACACACAGGCTCAAACTCTCAAAAATAGACCTCCTTAGACGAACTTCTATAATCTTTACTCTTATCAAAGAGGAAAGTCGTCATACCCTTCTTAAACAAGAACAATGATGGAGACACCCTTAGTGGCAAAGGCAGATTTTATTAATGGGGTTTGTATTATTATTTTAATTGATATTCTCATAGTTTTTAGCCCTAAGTGATAATTTGTATATAAATGGACAGACTCTTTTATTAACTGAATGTGGTTGCTCTGATTATGCTTTTGTGCTGAATCCAAGGGTTTGTACTGTTTGGTTTACTAATGTTAGAATTTTTGTGAAATCTGACATTCAATAAATATATTTTTGGATAAAAAGCTTTTTAATTTGTTCTGTTTCATTTGTTATTTTATAAGTAAGCTACCACTACCGATTACACAAATGGATGGCTATTGCATCCTCTCATTGAAAGTGTTTATTCCATATGACATTTTTTATTTTCTTCTGTATAAATAATACATCTTCACAGAAATACTTGAACCATACAATACTCATATAGAGGAAAAAATGAATATAGACGTTTAATTATGTTTTTTGTATTGCAAACATTCTTTGCTAACTAATGTAAACTTATAACTAGTAAGACGATAGCAGTGTTTATGTTGTCTTTTATTAAAATCAGTTGGTCAGGAAAATGTGATGGTATAACCTTGCCTCGGTTTAGGTTTATCTTCTGACCCTTCTTCGGGAAAAAGACTAAATCTTAAATGTTTGGAATATTCTAAATCGGGGTGCAAAATTTGCAATCCTCACTAGCTGTAGGCTAGTGATAATTCAGTCTTGGTGAGTAAGAAATGGTGTGCTGTCTGTATGAATAGTGACTTTTTCTGGATGGCTAATAGCTTGGCACTTAATATATTGCACCCAATCTAAATCAATAATACAAACGGGCCTTTCTTAAGTAAATACATTTTAAGTGAATTTTATTACAGGGCAAAAGAAGACTAACCGCAGTAGACCATAGTTACAATCACTATGCTGCCGTCATTTCATGAAAACCGATGCCAATTCTGTCAAAGAACAGTGTATGAGCCTGCTGTTTGAAAGTTAAAAATAAAGGAACTGATGAAAAAGTTAAAAAGTAACTCCTTCAAAAACAGTAAACTAAAACGTGTACTGTAACAGTCAATATATTTACATGACACAGGCAAGGCTAGTCATTAAAAGGCTAGTTGCATACACTCTGACACATAATACATTGAAATGTACAAGACTGTCTTAACACGAGAAACTGGGACGAACGTAATTAAACTCCCACTATTTTAAGATTGCTCTGGACATCTAGTGGTGCTGATATATTAAACTTACCTTCTAATGGGGTATAAGAGCTGTACATCCATTCTGTGTGCCTGCAGGCCAAAGGAATGGTAAACTCTGTGCTTTCTTTTTATGCTAGTTAAGGTATAAACTCAAGAAGGAAATGACATCCCATAGTTTAAGGTGCAATTCTGCTAGTTCTTATTGCCTACACATATTGTAAATACATTCTATCACCACAATAGTCCTTCATGTTATCTATAAATTATTTGAGTTATTAAGCAACGGTAGAGGTTATTTTAAGCGACCCGTTTATTTTCAATCTATGTAAAGGAATGTGTCACAAAGTGACATCAACATTTGAGGTAGTGCCATTTTAGTCATCATGTTTATTACTGCATGTAGTGAAACGATCAATAAACGTTCGAGGAATGTGTCTGGACATTTGAGGTAGTGCCATTTTAGTCATCATGTTTATTACTGCATGTAGTGAAACGATCAATAAACGTTCGAGGAATGTGTCTGGAAAGGTATTAATATCAGCAGTAAAAGGTTTTGGGATAGTTCTGTTAATAAATGGTTTTATTGAAAGTTTTATTCAACGGAATTCTCTAAATATTCAACATATACAACAGTCATTTCAGATGACCATTTAATTCCTGGAGATCCTACTGTGATGCTGGAAATGCATTGGAGGGACAGTGCCTCCATATCCCTGTCCTGTACTCCCTTATAATGTGTGTTCAGTGTTGTTTTCTGCACAGGAGTCCATGTGAGACTCCAGGCAGTGCAGCTCTTCCTCTTTTTGGTTATGGTGAACAGAGACCTTGGGGATACCCTTTTGGCACCCATGGGTGGGGGTACAACCCTGTATCCCTAGTGCATGTGTATAGGCACCTGTGTGTGGCACACAGAGCAGGGTATGGGCTGGTGGCAGCTCCATGCTGAATTTGACAGGTGCTCTGAGTTTCTTCCATTTTGGGATATGCAGGCCCTGTCATGTGGCCTCTTGGTTTCTATTACCTGTTAACTTGTTTTTCCCAAAGTCCTGGGCAGCCTTGATTCTGTGCCTTCCCCTGATTCGCTGTTGGGTGGACAAACCATATATGGTATTGTGGGGAAGTCCAGGCCAGACTGACTGGAGCCTTCCCAGTGACTGTATGTTGTGGGTTCACCCTTGGGGTGGGAACTGGCTGAATGGAGTGTGTGACCAATATGCATTCCATGTTATGGGTGTCTGGTATCTGTGTGTGTGTGTCTCAAAGAATGAGAGATCCCTGCCTGAAAATGACATGAATGCAGTGTGTTGTGCTGAGAGGCTGGGTGCTTGCCCCAGTACACATTCCTGATCATGGGTGTCTGGGTGTAAGTGAATGGCCTGAATGCACTGTGAGCCTGATTGGCTGTCTGCATGTGTGCATGCCCTATTGACTGATTGGCTGACTGAGCTTGGCTCATTCAGTGAGTGAGGGACAGATCTGTATATTTTGGGATTCTCTCACTTACCAAATTGTTCTGCAGATGAAGTTGAAACTTGAAGCTGCTTATCCTTGGAGCCCAGCTGTAAGACGAAGAATTGTTGCTGCTTTGCTTCAGCTCAATCTAAAAGCTGTCGAGTCTGCCGAGGACTGATTCAAGAGAGGACCTGGGTAGGAGACCTCTCCCCGAGCTATGACAGAAAATTGCCCAGAAGCTGATCTTCATCGAGGCACCCTGGAAGCTAGTCACCAAAGGCTGTCGAGCAGAGACTGGGTCCGCCAAGAAATCTGAATTGAAGCACCCAGACCGGGAGGCCATCAAATTCCATCACTTTCGACTGGGGTTCAGAGGATTTCCATTACTTCTGGAAAACAGTCGAGTCATGTTGCCCAGAAGCCGGGACAGCTTCACGTCATGCTGTTTGACGTCCGAAGCCGCAACACCCCAACTTTGCCTAAGAACATTTAAACGAAGGGCTCCCTTGGCATCACCGTCGACTGCTTTGTCCCGCCGGAGAAAGTCGAGGTCGCCGACGACCGAGGACTATCCGCCAGTGGGTTTCCCACCATTCCCAAAGTCCACAAAGACACCGCCAAGTGAATATCCAAAGTCCAGCCGGGTTACCAGACATTTGGTCGAAAAAATTGGTCGACCAGACAAATGGTTGCACCAATTTGGTCGAAAACCAAATGGTCGAATTTTTTTTATTTTTTTATTTTCACTCCTTTTTTTTTTTTTGGAGGGGGGATCCCCCCCAACCCCCTTTTTTTCTAAAAAACCCTTTTTTTAAAAAACGAAAACCCGAAAAATAAATATATAATTAAAAAAAAAATTCAACCATTTGGTTTTCGACCAAATGTCATTCGACCAGTTTTAATTCGACCAAATGACTGGACACCGTCCAGCCGTGGTTGAGTCCGATCGGTGACACGACATATGATGCTGACCCTCAATGCTCCACTGCCAGGCCTACGTTCTTTATCAAGTCATCTATGCAGCACCAAACTCTTTGCATTGAGGTGCACCATAAACCTCATCTTCCCAGGACGTCCTCGAACGATTGTTGACAAGCACCGCAAAGATCGAAGCTGCTGTCCCGACGCCAGTGTCCACATTTCTTCGAGGAATCTCAATGCCCTGTGGCTCCTGCTTTAAAGGGAGTTCATGAACTGTCGAAGAAACTCTGCTAACTCAAGTACATTGTGGTAGTGGATTTTTTTTACCAGGAAAAAAGGCTAGATTAACATTAATGGAATGGACTGGGCTTGTTAATACACTTTATTAAGTTAGGTTGCCCAGGTGGTGGGGGGGATCTTCACACAGAACTGTGTCTTACTAGCAAGAGAACCATTCTGTCATTGCTTAACCTAACTTGTCTTACTTCCTATATCCTATGCTGATACACATTACTGTTTGATGTGTATGCCATTAGAACTGTCAGCAGTTGGTGTATTTTAAAGGAGTCAATAGTTAAGTGTGGTACCACATAGACATTGTGTATATATTTGCCATATTAGATTTTCCAAAGTACAAAGTGTGTTATTAATTGTGTATATATATATTGAACATTATTTTTATATAAAGAGCTGTATTAGCACATAACATAGTGTGTGAACATTCCTTTGTGGGGGCTTGGCGACTCACTGTACTTAAGAACCAGCCTGCATCACCTCCTGAGAGCTTAAGCCTTGATTGCTCACCCATAGCTACCACATAGAGATTCTTGGCTGTGGTGCTCTCTGCTTCTACTCTGCCATATAGAGGGCAGGGGTACAGACAAACCCCCCTCCAGTCTTTACACCTACCAAATGCAGTTATCTGTTCTGTGCCCAGGGATGCCTTTTATCTGACTCCTGCACAGGATCACTTGATGCTGGATTGACATCTGTAGTCTTCCATTTTGCATGCTCCTGAACATGGTCTACATTGTGCTCCTAACAAAGATACCACAATTGATATTTTTATTGAGACAGTTATGTTTTGTTTTTCTATATATGGGGTGATAATTTCATGGATCCCTATTGCATTTGGTGCTATAAATATTTTATGCACATACATTAAAGACTTTTTCTAAGGCTGTCGCGTCTAAGGTTGTTAAAACCCCCTGAAATATGTCTATTCTATTATAAATACACCCAGGGTCGGACTGGGACAAGAAATAGGCCCGGTCACCCAAAAAAAGTGGCCCACCCCTCGCCTCAGGAAAGTGGCCCGCCCCTCGTCTCACGACCCTTGACCTCCGATGACATCACCGGAAGTGATGTCATTTGACCCCCACCCCAAAGTGACATCTCAGGAAGCGATGAAACACGATCTTTCACCCCTTGACAAAACAGGAAGTGACGTCAAATAGCATTATTCCTAAGTACACTAAATTACTGTGAATCCAAGCAGACATCCAAGGCCAAATGATAATATGTTATTGTATAGCACTTATGCATAATCTCTTTTTTATAGAAGAAAAATGCATAAAATATTACCCAACCTGTGTTGGTACTCATTTATCGAACTAAGAAGGATGAAAGGCTTTTTGAGAAAAAGATAAAAAATTAAATAAAAAAAACATTCTTTTACAATTTTGTCTTCTTCCAAAACCGGCCCAGGCATGGCCAGAAACCGGCCCCCACTCCTCAGGGAAAAGGCAGAGGGGCCAATCCAACCCTGAATACACTCTTATAGGAGCAATAACAACCGTAAAATCAGATTTTACCTTTTAGGTAATGTCCTGGTGACCTGAGGTATGTGGCTTCGATTGGGCTTCAACTCCTGGTTATTGACCAACATGGCATGTCCCTTTGAACCACTAGAAATATTCGTTTCAATTCTTAACTACGGCGTATTTTTTACCTTGTGCAAAATATCTGCAGGCATTGATGTGCCCACATCCGCACAATATTTAAACTTTGTTTATCAGGAGGTCAGCATGATCATCCTCTCATCGCATGCTGAACTCTCTTGAGTAAACGAGCGGTTGTGGTTTCGGCAGTTCCTGCAAGAAGTTTCAAGTTTCGGCAGTACAGAACTCAAAGCACGCGTTTCACGAGCAAGAACCACATCCAGGGGATTAGAGAGGGGATTAGAGGGCTGCATTAAGAGAAACCGAAGCATCAGTGAGGGGCAAAGAAGGAAAGGAGGAACTGAAAACAAAGACCAGAGGCATTAATACAGTTTCCATATGACACAGTGTATGTATGAAAGCAGCCAGTCTTACGTCACCTAAGGGGATTGGAATGGGTGGCTGTGTAGGTACACCTTTCTTTATTTAATGGCTGTGGCAGAAGGGGTGAACATTCTCTGAATACACATTAAAATAATAGCTCATTGTCACTTTAACTTGTTCTGTTAATGAAATCCTTTGTTTAAACTACTGAATGGTGATTCGCTTCACACACACATAATGGGGTTTTGTGAGCTATATTGAGCCCTTAGAACGTCTATTGTTACAACGTCTCTGTCTATCAGTACGTGCTTCAGTACTAATTCTGTAATCCAAGGCCTTTAGCTGAGCTAATAATACAGTATGCTGTTGAAATGTAAGCCCTACTCTTGTGTGATGATTGTGTATGCTTTTGAATACTTGCACTTGACAAGATTAGATTGAGAGTGAATTGTGCCATGCCGACTCCACCTTTTTAAGAAAGCCCTTCAAAAAATAATGCAAGGTGCTTGCTAGATGTAATGCTGCATGCCTTTTCATTATGCATTGTGTTGAACTAACCGTGGCGAGCTGACTGGCTGTGGAAGTGAATGGCATGTTGCTTGTCTTTGTATTCTCTTTGGTAAAACCAGCAGAGCCCCCCACCCCCTTCCAGAGAACGCAAAGGCTCATCTAGACTCAGATCTCTGCGACGTCCGGTCTGCTGATGTGGTCTCTGATAGTGAAGATAACCTGAGAGTCTGCCTGGTGTGTTTGGTCTTCAACAAAACACATTTAACATGTCTTCTGGGTGGAATGGTACATTTCTGTTTGAACGACCTCCATTCTTTCTGGCTGGGAATTTTTTCAGTGTTGTGTACAAACTAGAACTCCATTAAGGAGTCGAATCTACAGTGAGTTTTCCCTCATGATGGCCGTTGCCCTGCTTGCCCACTGCATTCACCAGTTCCTCCTGTATGGAAGCACCAATGACACTTTGGCATAACTCCATTTTGAATCTCTTGAGGGGCCTTGCCTCTCTGATTGGTTAATTGTGCTGCCTCACATATCGATTATTTACAGAGGCGCCTATCGCCACCACAAGAGGGCTTGCAGGTCGCATTCCAAAAGCGTTTTAGCTTTCTTTCTAAGGGGGGAATCCAACAGTGCCACTTACTTCACATGTTTTTGCCCCATAATTTTTACGAAAAGGTTATAGAACTCGCAGATACCAGGTTTAGTTGTGTTGCCTTGTTCTACATGTAAACTGGTTGTTCAGAAACAAATGTGCCCATCTAGTTCTTACAACCTAACATACACACTCATAACGAGATCGTGCCACAGACCACGACCCATTCCCCACAAGCTACTACACCCGTTTCCTTACACCCAAGGCCCTTCCTGTTCACAATCCTGTTTGCAACAATTAGATTTGTGAAAAGGGACTTTTAAGGCTGTGCTACCCTCTCCACACACGTACATTTTTAACTGGGTGCTGAGGGGGGCTCAGCTTGGGCGTTCTGGCCAGGGTGCCCTGGATACTTGCTTCACACTTTCGGGCTAAAAATATATGTGTATTGCACCTTTTGCATTACCCAAACTATATTGTGCAGCAAATGATTGTCTGTTTATCACAGTTTCGTTGCTATCATATTTTGTAAGAATGTATATATCTATTTTAAATATATCAAAATAAATTGCAAGCATGCTAAATTGCATTGTTTTCTATGTCTTACACGTTTTCATACAGGGCATCAGTACAAGCAGAGGAAGTACCACTATTAGTTTCCTTGACAGCTACCTTGCTACCTGACCACTGCACGGAACTATACTAATGCGATTTTAGTATCATAAAGGCTCACTTAAAACTCAACCAAGCTGGAACCAGCCACTTGGCCTAAACTGACCCAACCCCACCTAGCTTGCCCATTTCCCTCGTGAATACATCTCATGTCACAACTCACACAGTCTATAACTGGGCTTTTTGTTAACCCTCAATTTTACCTTCCTGAATTCTACAATTGTTGAACTAATCTTAAAACCATCGACAATGAACACTGGCCTATAATGTGTCATGTGCAATTAATGCACACATTGACCCCATATGGGGAGAGGTTGAACGCAACTCCCAAACCATGTGGGGCTAAGTCAGGTCATGCATAATAAGGTACTGGGAATGCCAAAGACAGCCACCCGTAGAACCCACAAGTCCCATCGAGGGCCAGGGAAAAACGTCACTGTTTTGTTATACTCGAGATTTTTTACTTGAATGGAGTGTGCAAGAGAACTGAGTGTGACAATGGCTTATTTGTTATCTGGCAGTTTTTTGTGTCGGTGAGGTGTGAGTAGCATATGTGTAGTTTAAGTCATGTCTGGTATTGATCCCAGTGTGCGCGTGCGAATCCCTGCGCCAGCCGCGTGTGCTAAAATCCATTTCCGCGCACAGCGTATTCATGGATTCCAGCCACCAAAACCAGCAGTGGCGCACAGTGGCGCAGCGACCCTGCAGCAGCGCCAGTTACGCCCCCAAGAACGCCTCTCGCGCAGGGAAAAGCCATCAAAATCCCCAATCCAGCGCAAAGGGCTGCGCTAACCCTGTACCAGCACGGCAAGCGGGCTACGTGTATCACTGGGGTGTGCTTGAAGTACCTCACGCGATTGGCCCCGTGCGAGCAGGGTACGCGTATTTCAGGGGTGCGCGGGAAGTTCCACACGCAATTTCAGCAGGGTACGTGTATTTCAGGGGTGCGTGGGAAGTTCCACACGCGATTGGCCCCGTGCGAGCAGGGTATGCGTATTTCAGGGGTGCGCGGGAAGTTTCACACTCGAGTTCCGCAGGGTACGTGTATTTCAGGGATGCGCGGGAAGTTCCACACGCGATTGGCCCCATGCGAGCAGGGTACGCGTATTTCAGGGGTGCGCAGGAAGTTCCACACGCAATTTCCGCAGGGTACGTGTATTTCAGGGGTGTGCGGGAAGTTCCACACGCGATTGGCCCCGTGCGAGCAGGGTACGCGTATTTCAGGGGTGCGCGGGAAGTTCCACATGCAATTTCCGCAGGGTACGTGTATTTCAGGGGTGTGCAGGAAGTTCCACACGCGATTTCAGCAGGGTACGTGTATTTCAGGGGTGCGCGGGAAGTTCCACATGCGATTGGCCCTGTGCGAGCAGGGTACGCATATTTCAGGGGTGCGCGGGAAGTTCCACACGCGATTTCCGCAGGGTACGTGTATTTCAGGGGTGCGCGGGAAGTTCCACACGCGATTGGCCCCGTGCGAGCAGGGTACGCGTATTTCAGGGGTGCGTGGGAAGTTCCACACGCGATTTCCGCAGGGTACGTGTATTTCAGGGGTGAGCGGGAAGTTCCACACGCAATTTCAGCAGGGTACGTGTATTTCGGGGTGCGCGGGAAGTTCCACACGCAATTTCAGCAGGGTATGTGTATTTCAGGGGTGCGCGGGAAGTTCCACACGCGATTTCAGCAGGGTACGTGTATTTTGGGGTGCGGGGAAGTTTCACACGCAATTCCATCAGGGTACGTGTCTTACAGGGGTGCGCGGGGAGCACCACACGTGAATTGCACGTGTGGGTCCTCCCAGGTGTTCCCTCTACACCCTCCACGGCCCCTGCAGGTGGCTCACACCACAGGGGCCTACCTTGCACATGTCCTGCAGGCACCCCATCCACCATGGCCATGCCCCCCAGCCAACCCACATGTCAACTTGCACTACTGCCCACCAACGCATGTCCCCCTGCACCCCCAGCCACCAGGGGCACCCTCCACCAGGCCCCCACCCATGTTCCCCACCACACCCACCCCCAGCAGTGCAGGGTCACCCTCCACCAGGCCCCCACCCATGTCTCCCACCACCCCCACCCCCCAGCAGTGCTGGGTCACCCTCCACCAGGCCCCCACCCATGTCTCCCACCCCTCCCACCCCCCAGCATTGCAGGGTCACCCTCCACCAGGCCCCCACCCATGTCTCTCACCCCCCCTACCCCCCAGCACTGTGGGGCACCTGCCAGCAGGCCCCCACCCATGTCCAACTCATGTTCCCCACCACCCCCACCCCCCAGCACTGTGGGGCACCTGCCAGCAGGCCCCCACTCATGTCCAACTCATGTTCCCCACCCCCCAGCACTGTGGGGCACCTGCCAGCAGGCCCCCACCCATGTCCAACTCATGTTCCCCACCACCCCCACCCCTGTGGGGCACCTGCCAGCAGGCCCCCACCCATGTCTCCCACCACCCCCACCCCCCCCAGCACTGTGGGGCACCTGCCAGCAGGCCCCCACCCATGTCCAACTCATGTTCCCCAGCCAACATGTCATCACAATCTAGATCCCTGGTCCCTATGGTCAGCCTCCAAATGCAAAACACCCACCCGAGTATTACATCCACCCACTCATAATTGCCAATTACATGACAGAACACCAATTGCAAGTTCCGAAATAAACACATTTCCCTCACATACACCCAATGGGTGTCATTGAATCTCAAAACCCATATCATGATATGCATGAAACCAATGAGATACTACACATTGAAGTTCGATAAAAAAATATGTATTAAAGGAAACATAAATAGAATCAAAAATAAAGAAACAGAAATGGGAACGTACAAAAATGAAAAGAAGCATGTCCGTGAAAAAAAGCAAAACCAAAAATCATAATCCAAAGTAATGTTGTCCAAAGTCACTGTCCACAAAACAAAATCCAATGGGAAATAAAATTGAAAGCCATTGCTCCATGGTTAAAATGTGAAAGAAAAATACAATCCAACAGTGAACTATGTACATACGAACAAGCCAGGGTCCATTATCCCAACAAAAGAAATGAAACCTATCTAACTACACTAACTGATAAAATAAACTATATACAAAAATGTGGCCAATGTCCAAAAGGTCCAAAAAAAAAAGGAAACCTAACACTACCTACATAACTATGTACAAGGGCAGCGGGCTAGTTTGACGGCTCACTTTTGGATGTCCCGGGCCAGGGCATCATCGAACTCCTGCTCAATGTCCCGGAGACGGTCCTCCTCCATGGCCCCGAGGGTCCGCAGGGCCGTCGACGTGTCCACCTCCAAACCCCTGCGGATTGCCTCGAGGCACTCGGCCCGCCTCAGGGCCCTCCGCATGGAGTTCTCCGCCCTGACCATTGTGAGCCGTGCCTCTTCCGCCCGCTACCGCTCCGCATCTATGGCGTGGCCCAACCGCTGCCACACGGAAGACACTCTGTCCTGGGTCCTCCTGCCCTCCGGCCGATGCCTGGCCCTCCGATGTTGAAGGCCCCGAGCCTTCATGGCTCCCACCACGTTGCTGCTGCTGCTGTGCCTCTGCCCGTGCACTGCCTCCTGCTGCCTGCACATCCTCCGCCGGCTGGGGTGCAGTCGTTGATGTGGCCACCCCTGCTGGACGTCCGACTCCCGACTGTGGCAGGGATGCCTCCTCCACCAGCCTGGCCGCACCGTCAGAGGCAGCTCCACAGAGCACCCAGGTGACTGATGGGTGGGAAGATGGCACGGAGGACGACTGGCGCGCAGGGGGTTCAGTTGAGGAGGGGGTCGTAGCAAGCCCCATCATACGGAGGAATCCGGCCTGGGTGACCTGTCCCAGCAGGCTGACGTGGTCAACGAGCCATTCGAGATGACATGCAGTCTCCTCATGAAAAGACTGCAGGTCACCTCGCATGGCCCGTTGACGCAACGCCACACCAGTCAGAACAGGCTCAACCCGGACCCGGATAGCCACGTCCGCAGGCAGAGGAAGGCCAGTTGTCATGAGCTCATCCCCTGCCTGAAAATGGGTCTGGACGTAGGCATCCCTGCTGGTGCAAGATGATGCAGGGACAGGACCAGGGACAGGATTGCACACAGGCACCTCCACGGCAGCCTGTGCTGCCTCCTGTCCCTGGTCCTGCACTGCACCACTAGCACCAGTGGGATCCCCACCTCCAGATCCCGTCTCTGTTGCTTGCACGGCCTTCTCCTCCACCAAACCCCCCACCAACCTGGATGATTCCGTCACATTTTCCCCCGTTGGGCCCTGTGGGGTCCCAGCTGCCCCTTCTGCTGCCGAGGAGTCCCAACTCCAACCTCCGCCTCTTGGACCTCCCCCCGGCAGCTGCGGCCTGGGACGCGGCACCGGACTCCTCACTCCCGATGAGATGACAACATGGGAGGGGAGCCAGGCCTTGCGTCTCCGGCTGGCGGTGGGATCCCTGCCGCTGTGCTCCACAGCACCTTCTCCGCCCTCTTTATCAGTTGACGCTGCAGACAGGGAGAAATAAAACACAGGCATCAGGGCACTGTACAATGGACACATGCACACATGACAGTTGTACATGAGTGGCATTGGCAAACCTCAGACATGCCATCACAATCCCCAACACACATGTCATTTCAACTCGCACACATGAGCCATACCACAGCCATATCGCAACTGCCAGCACCATCCATACACATACAACAGCATGAGCAGGCAAAGGTGAGCCAGACATCACATACAACAAAGGAAGTGCACCACACATGTACACACACCACTTCACTTGCATGCATACGTACACCTCTGCCAAGTGTCGCAGTGTTCAGATGGGCATGCATGTCACATCTGCCCATCAGGCTTCCACATACCACTGTCACATGCATCCATGTTGCATCACTGTTGCACCCTTGTCAAATACACTCAGATGCACATGTACACAGTGCTGATACATGCAGCTGAAAACAACATACATGCGTGACATCACGGACATGTCTACTTACATACACATTCATCCAAACATGTGTGCCCACACAACTGCATTTGGCATGCAAGCCTACACACACAAGCACCATCCATGTCTCACACATTCCAGCCCTTGCATGTGTTAGCCCCACGGCCCTGTACACCCCCACCCATACTCAACCCCATACAAACAGATGTGCAACCTGCACACTACTGAAAAATCACCACACGCACAGCTCACAATAAGGATGCATGTACACTTACCGCTCGACTCCAGACGGGTCTGCCTCTCAAGGACCTGGACGTGGAGCGCTGGGGATATGCGTTCCAGGACCCTCATCTGTTCTTCCGACAAGTGGCCCCGGCGCCCCTTGGCATCCACTGCCTTCAAGAGGCGCCGGGCCTTGTTCAGGGTCCTGGACCTGAAGTCATCCCAGCGCTTCTTGACATGTTGGAAGTCGCGGACTGCCACCCCCTCTGCGTTGATGGCAGTCACAATGTCAGTCCAAATCTCAGTCCGTCCTTCCTTGTCGGCACGGGAACTTCCGAAGAGGGCATCATACTGCCCCAGGACTTGCTCCACCAGGACACCAACTTCGGTGGCACTGAAGCTGGTGCCCCTCTGCCTCTCTGGCCGGGGTTTGTCAGTGGTCTCAGATGATGTTTGCCCCGACATGACAACCCCATAGGCAGGAGTGGGTGGGCAACTGGGTCCTGGGGCTGGGCTGTGGAGCGATGGAATCCCAGTCGGGAGTCTTCGGTTCCAGCAGGGGTGGTCACAGCAACAGCACCCCTGGCTGATGTGCAGGCAGCAAATGGCAGGGCACGTGGGCAGCAGGCAGTCAGGCAGCAGCAGATGGCAGGTGGGAGCGTTCTCAGGGCTTTGGGGGGCAGTGATTCGGCCTCTGGCCAGGAGCGTGGTCTTCCGTGTGCTTACGCATGGCCAGCTTGATATGGAGTGATTTGGCACGTGAAAATCCTGCACGTCTGCGTGTAAATCGAGGAAAGGCCCTTAGCGCGTATGCACGTCAGCACGCATATGCGATTTCATTGGACCAAAGGCCCTTAGCGCGTGAGCGCGTCTGTGACGTGAGGCGCGCGGGTGTTTCGGCTTGTGCATGTCTTTGGCTGTGCGTGGCTTTGCCCTATTCGATTCCATGTATACGTGTGGTTCGAGTGCGTGTGGGCGTTCCGTCTGCTTCCCTGCAGTACATCCCCAGTTACGCCCTTATTTTCGCACGTTCCCCATTCCGCACGTTACGCCCCGTGTTCCGCCCACTTTCTGGTGTATGCGCCGAGGTTGTGCGCTTTCACTGTGAGCGTCGCACACGCCTTTCGGGATGTTGCAGTGATGTGTGCGCCATGCACGGGTTTGGCGCACATCCCGAGGAAAACACGCGCAGGGACTTCCATGAATCGCACGCGTGCGCCTGTTTTTTTGCGCTTGCGCCTGCTTGCCCCTGCTTGCGCAAAGATTTTCAGCGCACGTTTGTTCCATGAATCGGCCCCTCTGTGTTTAATAGTCGAACATGTATTGTAACCATTGAGCGTGATTGAGGGAAGTGTGTATGTGTGTGTGTGTGTGTGGGTGTGTCTGTGTGTACAGATGTGTTCTGCATGAATGTGGAATGCCAGTGTAATGGCATGGCATGGAGCAGACTGCATGAGTGAGATACATTTATATGGATTTTGTGTGACTGAAGTGTTTGTATGTTTTTATTAATATGAGTTCTGAAGAGCTTTTGCAAAGATTGTCATGAAAGGACTGTGTGCATGCACATGGGTGTGTGAGGGCTTGTGCAGTGTGAGAAGGTATATTTATAGTGTGTGCCTGTGATTATTATGTGCATAATGATAGAGTGAGAGTGGAGGGTATGCGGGTAGTGTCTGCTTGTGAGAGTACTATATGTGAGTTGAGTGTATGCATAAATGTTGCGTTACTTGCCTATTTGCAAAGGACCAGACAGTCGTTTGCATTCTTGTGCGCTGGATGGTATACCGTAGTGCAGTGAGACATTAGTTTCATACTACAAACATGAAACGATCTTTAAGAAAACAAAGGATGCACTGGTGTACTCTGCCACTTACAGCCATATACGTCACTCCCCAGACCCACCAGGGCCTCCAGTTTGAGACGGGGACAGTAAACAAAGGCAGCCCACCACTATGGGTGGGGGAGGCCACCCCCTCACCTGTGTGGCAGGCAGCACAGTACAGCTGTGTGCTTTATTTGCACAGGGGACTGTACCGCCTACCACTACACATTTTTGTTTGTTTTTAATGAAGCATGAACTAATGAGAGGCCAGCAGGCTTTCACATTACTGTGCTAACAGCATAGACACACTGACTCACAGGAGAGGAGTAACTGTGCATCAAGGGTAGAACAAACATAAGTGCTATTATGTAATAACACATATCATGTTTGATTTATCCTTGAAGCACAGCAGTAATTGTGTATCAAGGGTAAACTCTGCATCAAGGGTAAAGCCAACAGATGTGTTATTACAAGGCTAGACTGAACTACATACATGTTGGGCAATCTAGCCATGCAAAAACTCATATTATGTTTGCTTTACTCTTGATGCATAGCAACTGTGCATCAAGGGTAAAGCAAATATGATTAGTGTTATTATGTGGCTAGACTGTTGGAGACTTCAATCTGTTTTTTTCATGTGCTACCATACAAAAATGATTGCAAACTGTGTGGCTTTTTACTCAAATTTCACAGAAAGTATTGTAAAATGCACAATTTTCACCCATTATTGTAACATGTTTCCCAGAGTGGAGAAAACCCCAAGCTCCCCTTGTTTGGTTCGGGGTCCCTCACTACGCTCAGTTGCTCTGACATAATAGGGCCATGCATTTACGCCCCTCAAGTTAAATAAATGAACCAGCTGCCACTGGACAGTAGCAATGCAACATTCTTTATGCTAAGCACGATGTCATCTTTAATTAGTAATGTCATATATGAGGACAATGCACTGAGACATGTCTGAGCTATTCCAAATAAAATGAAGCCCATACCATTCCCCCTAAAAGTGTCCAAGGAATAAGACGCCTATCCTGCAATTCTTTACCAGAGAAATAATTTAAATCTAGGAGATGATTAACAACTTTTATCTATTTGGGAAATTTTGGCAAATGCACACCATATAGTTCTATAGTTAGTGCGGCAAGAACATATTTGTGAATTCACTTATGGCATCATTATTGGATTACTGCAAAAAACGGAAATACCGAATATAATATTACACTTAAACACAAACATTATTTGTGCATGTATGTGCTTTGACAACTCTTTGCATCATGTGGAAGACCACTGTATCGCACGAGGGAGGAGGGTGGGTCTGAAAACAGATGTTTATCACTTGAAAGGTGTGCTTTATAGTGAAAGCAGATGTGTGCGGGCCTACACTTGCACTATAGACTGAATTCCTGGAAGAACACATTTGTTCACCCTATGACATTAGGTATTTAAATTATAGGTTTGAATAATTACAGCTATCTGTGAATAACTTACTTAACGTGGGCATGTGCTGATAAAAATTCAGTTGCTAGTATTGCAATTCATAAAGGTGTTCAGAAAACACTGTAGGTCTCATCATGAGTTGGGCGTTATGCTGACTGGGATACCGCCCAACTTTATTTGCGTTAGCGCCCCCCTCTCTGGTGGTATTACCTCCGGATCATGGGTTGGGCGCTAAACATTACTCGCCATTCCCCATTGGGAATTTTTGGCGCAATTAATATGTGGTAATACTGCCAGCGGTAATTACACCGAAAATGAGCATTTTCCTGACGTGTTTACCCCAGCTGTTGGCTGGGGGAAAACACGCCAGGCTCAAGATTGGGCAGAACGGTAAATGTGGCGGTAACCCCATTACCACCGCATTTAAGGGCTACTGCCCAACTTGTGATGAGTGTCTGCAATCCATTCCCAATTGACTTAGGACGATTAGTCTGAGCACAAACGGAGCATTACGTCCATGCTCTTGTTCCTCATCCCAGTACTCGCCTCAGAGGCTCAGCCTCCCCTGACAGAACCCATCTTCCAACTTCATGATCCTGCCCTTCTTCCCTAATGGAAGTATAATTGTGTCCTGTTTCTCCACAATCCTTAGTTTTTTAAAAATTCATGTACTTTGGACAGGGTCCATATGGGTGAGCAAGAACATACCTTCATCTTCCAGACTCATCCTACTGCATGGCTTTGGGAGAAAGGGTTCCACTCCCCCGGGGCTGCGGTCAGGACATGGGTGACTGGTACAGAGAGCTGAATCTCTCCTGGTGCTTCTGTGGGGGTTGGGTGCCAGTTGAGAGGGGATGGTGAAGCGCAACAGACGCAGGATGTTGAGGAGGCAAGCCACGCTCTATAACCCAGATCCGAGAATGGTAAGCTGAACCCCACCTTGGCACTCGTGAGTGCAGGGACCAGGGTGGGCCATGAGTAGTGCAGCCCTTACCAAACCTCGGTGTCTGATGTGGATAATGAGATAGTCCTATACCTGATTAGTTGACAATGAGATAAGTCTGGTGAGTGCCCTGACCCCTTGTTAGGCAGAGTTTGTATGCAGTACCCTTTGGGACCACTACACACAACTAGGACTACAGGCGTAAGCAAACCAACCTTTGGTATAAGTCTGTGTGATGCTGGAAATGCATTGGAGGGACAGGGCCTCCCTGTCCTTGTACCGTAGTCCTTTTTTTTGGTGTTCTGTATTGTTTTCTACCCAGGAGTCCATAAGGGACTCCTGGCAGTGCAGCTCTTCCTGTTTTTGGTTTAGTGTACAGACCCATGGGATACCCGTATGGCACCCATGGGTTGGGGTACAACCCTGTGCCCCTAGTGTATGTTTTTGGGCACCTGTGGGTGGCCCAAAGAGCAGGGTATGGGCTGGTGGCAGCTCCATGCTGAATTTGACAGGTGCTCTGAGTATCCTCCATTTTGGGATACCCAGGCCCTGCCACTTGAATCAGTTGATTCCTGATGGAAAACAAGATGGCCCCTGTGGCCTCTTGCTTTCTATTGCCTGTTACCTTGGTTTCCCAAAGTCCTGGGAAGCCCTGATTCTGTCCCTTCCCCCTGACTGGCTGTTGGGTGGAAGTTCCATATATGGTGTTGTTGTGAAGTCCAGTCCAGACTGGCTGGAGCCTTCCCAGTGACTGTATGTTGTGGGTACACCCTGTGGGTGGGACCTGGGTGAATGGAGTGTGTGACCAATATGCACTTCTTGTCGTGGCTGTCTGGTTTCTGGTATGAGAGACAAAGACTGAGACAGCCCTGCCCGAAACTGGCCTGAATGCAGTGTGTAGTGTTGAATGGCTGGGTACGTGTCCCAATCCACATTCCTTGTGAGTGTCTGAGAGGGAGGTGGGTGGCCTGAATGCACTGTGTTCCTGATTGGCTGGCTGGCTGACTGACTGCATGCATGCCCTTCTGTATGATTGGCTGCTGAGAGTGACCCAGCAGTGTGGATGAGAGACGAGATAGTATATTTGGGGACCTCTCACCACTGGAAATTGTTCAGAAGCTGTGTCTACACTTGAAGAGTAACTGGAACTGCTGATCCTCGACGCCCAGCTGGAAGAAGACTTGCTGTTGCATTTGCTTCGACCTGATCTGAAAGCTACCAAATTCGTCGAAGACTGATCCGACAGAGGACCTGGTAAGGCTCCCTCTTCCCGTGCTCCGAGGGACCATCGAGCACCGCTGATCTTCTCCGAAGCTCCCTGGAAGTTAGACCCTCGAAAGGCTGCTGACTGGAGACGGGACCGCCGAGGAGATCGAAGTGAAGCACCCGGACTTCGCTGCCGTCGAAGTCCATTGCCGTCGACCAGGGTTCACAGGATTGTGTAACCGCTGGAGGCCCGTCGACGTTGTGTTGCCCCAGAAGAGGGGACCGATTGACGCTGTGCCGCCGACGACCGGAGCTGCCCGCTCCTTTGCCTAAGAACATTTGAATCGAAGGACTCCCATGTCCGCACCGACGACCGCTTTATCCCACCGGAGAATGTCGAGGACGCCGACGTGCCGAGGAGAATCCGCCGGTGGGTTTCCCGCCACCTGAAGGCCGCAAAGACTTCGACGACTCCACGCCCTTGCTGGGCAACAGTTCTTCAGAAACTCTTTGCGGTCCTGAACAATCAATCGCCGAGGTGCCCCGCACACCTTATCCTCGCAGGACATCACCGACGATCACCGCCTGGATCGACGCTGTGGTCTCGGCACCCTCGAACTTCTCATTGACGCCGTCGACGCCAAGTTCACCTTCTTCGACGCCTCTCGACGATCCGTGGCTCCTGCTTTAAAGGGAGTCACTCAAGAAGGATCCATTGACGCTTCTTTGAAGAACTCTGCTCCACCAGGTACATTGGGGGGGGGGGGAAAAACATTATAGGAGAAAGTAAGACTTATTGATCAATAAATGGACTTGGCTTGTGCTATATCTTTATTTTACAGGTTGTTTTAACCATCTTGCTTTTCCTCCTTTCTCTACTGCTGGTTTCCTTGTTATTGATCTGTGTGACATTCTGACAGTATAGTTGATGCACTTTAATGCGATCTGATAATATATGTGGTACCACTTTAGAATTGTATATATTTGCCATGGTTGATTTCTAAGTACAAAGTGTGTTATTGTGATAGTGTACATACCTTTGAATATTATATAAAGACTGTGTTTTCAGTAATACAGTGTGTGGACATTCCTTTGTGGGGGCTTGGGGACTACACTGTACTTATGAACCAGCCTGCATCACCTCCTGAGAAGCTAGGCGTTGATTGCTCGTCCATTGCTACCACAGTAGAGAATCTTGGCTGGGGTCCTATGTGCCTCTCCTCTACCATATAGAGAGCAGAAGTACAGACACCCCCTCCAGTCTTTACAGTCTGTAGTACACAGTTTTGATAGGGGAGCTGAGCAGCCAGGCTTATCTCAAGAGGAGAATGTGAGCAGTAATGTCACGCAGAGGTCTACAATCACAAGTGTTCAAATAAACTCTTACACCCAGGGTTTCTTTGATAAATACTTATTCATTTATTTATCTGTCAGTTATAAAACATTCATAAGAAGGAGGCAATATAATCGCAAACAAATATACTTCAATACTATTTCAGAATACTTTTCAAGAGGAGTAAAAGGCAAAGATTATTAGAACATTAGAGGTTACAATTATTCTTAGACAGTGCATATACTTTGAGTTCACCAGAAGAGTCGATTCAATTCAATAGGCTAGGCCAAAGTCAATGGGCTAAAGTCTTGGATAGGATAAAGCGGTTCTGGTAAGTAAACGGTAAAGTCTCTGCACAAGTTCTTGTAAGTAGTTTGTAAAAAGAAGAATCATATGTTGGGTCACAAGCTGATTAGGCCTGCGAGTTGCAAAAGTTTCAAGCACTTTCACCGCGAGAGGTAAGTACTCTCAGTCTTATTTCACAGTACCTTACAATGAAGAAAAAGATGCAGCTGATGACTTCTGTTCCTGGCAGATCCTGCAGATCTCGCTGTTCCTGGGCCTCAGTCATGGGGCAAGAGGGAGGATGTCGGGGGACTCCTGCACTGCGACTGGTCAAAAAGCTGGCACTTGGCAAACCTCAGTTTCGGTGGCTGTGAGTAAGCACACAAACTGATGTCCCTCTCCCTGGTTAATCCTAATCGGCTCCAGAAATGGTATCCAGGGGCTTACAAGTTGATTGGTCCCACCAACTCAAAGGAAGAAGTTGTCCTTGAAGGGGCTTCTCTGTCGAGGTGACCTGCAGCAGGGCTTCACCGGGCAAATCAACGGTCCAGGATTTGCAGCAGCCATTCTCTTCAAGCTCTTCTTCGGTTCCAGTAGTCGACTCTGCCTTCCAAGCCAAGAGACTCAACTTTTATTCAGTTCTCTCCCATTCATTCCAGCTTAGCTGTCACTCAACCAGCTGAGTGGCTGTCCTTGCCGCACAGTCAGCCAGCCAATCACCACATAGTGCATTTGGGTCTCCTAGGAGACTAATCACAGGGAGTTTCGGGCACCTCCCTCAATTCCTGCCCACCTGAGACACGCAGGCGCCAGAGACGGTCTTCACTCTTGAAGCCCGCCAAAGGCGAATGAAGAAAGGGACCAAAATTCTAGAAGGACCTTTCCACAAAGAAATGGCAAAAAAGAAGACCGGGACCTGTTTTTACAGAGGGGGCTCAGACGCCATCTTGAAAAACATGGCTCCCGCGATTTAACGCTTCCGGCGCTCACGGTCGGAATAAATCATGGTAGTTTGTTGTAAAACCACTGCCACCAGCCATTCTGAGAGAAAAAGGGTAGCATTTGACTGCCACATGAGTATCTAGACACAGGGCATACTTAGTAACCCCTCCAGCACTCTATTGTAAGATATGATGTGCTGGGTCTAAGAATTTAAAAGACTAGTAAAGTCAATTTCACTTTACTTACTCTGGGAAACGGTAGTTTATCCGAGAGAAGGTATTTAAACCTTGGGAAAGCCTGAAAGGCTTCCCTGTGCCACTGCACTGAGGGTGCTGTCTGACACAAATGAAAAGATGATGCCTATGGAGTTGTTTAGACTCCATAATTCAAAAAGAAACAAACACAGAAAACACATTAATTTAAAAGTAGAAAGTCCCAAAGTTCAGCAAAAGAGCTGGAGGGCTCTAAGGTGGGAGGAATTAGCAAATGTTTGAGAATTCTCCCTAACACCCCTTGGGGAGACCCCAGTGGTCCTCTTAGATTGGAACAACAGCCATGAAACAGCGCAAGTATGAAGAGCTGGCAAGGTGAAAAGCCAATTCTTTACAGTTTAAGCAAAGGTTGGCAACATGGGCTCCCTAAACAGGATGGAGAAAAGCGATGGCAAGAAGGAGGAAGGTGACCACTCTCCCTTGGAAACATAGCCTCATAAAAAGAATAAAGTATCTGGGGCCCATAAGGGAGGAAAGTGAAGTCAAAAAGTGTATCTAAAATGGAGGTGAATCTCATTGTGCACTGCATGAACAGAGGGATTCCAGAAGGAAGGAAAAGGATGGATCCCTTCTCTTCATTGTCTTCTTCATCTATGTCTACTTCTAGCACACGTTCCTCCTCTTCCTCTACTTCATCATTGGAGGAAGATCCAGACCCTAAAGGGAAGTATTTGGACAGGTAGGAGGTGGTCAAAATGCTTATCATGGTATTCGAATCCATGAGTCTCTTTCTCAATCTCCCTCTATCCTACTTATGCCCCCTCCAGTTAATCTAGAGTAGGGCTGCAAGACTTATCCTTGTCCTCCAAGACCTGGGGCCATATCTCTCCAGCCCTAAAATATCTCCACTGGCTCCCGAGGGCTGCAAAGATCAAATTCAAGACCCACAATTCCTTCTGGGGCCTGGGACCAAGCTATTTCCAACTCTCCCCCCCCTAAATACTCCCCTGCTAGAGCCCTACGCTCCTCTAACTCCAACTCTTTGACTGTCCTACGCTTCTCAAAGCAGAGAATGGGGGGAAGGTATCTCTCCTCAGCTGGCACCTCCCTTTGCAACAGCCTCCCTGCCCCTCTGGCCCTCTCAGACTTGAGTTGCACCTTCTTAAGTTCCGGAAACTGCTAAAACCTCTGCTGTTCTCTACCTCTTTCCCTTCCCTGTTAATCACCCCACTGCTGCTGTGACTGGTGGCATGATCCTCATGAATCTCACAGGATTCTAGGCCCTTATTTCCATTTGATACCCGCACCCCCCCCCCCCCACTGCACTGCCCTAGCGGGCCCCTGCTTGGCGGCTCTGCATTCCATCCATGAGAGTCGCCTCCACTAGCACTTAGCCTGAGGTTCTCCTCCTGGGCTCCCCTTAGCACACTCCTCCCGGTCCCCCCACCAGCACTTGTCCACTCCCACCCCGCCTGCCTCCCACAAGGACTAGTTGGACCATGACTGTATTTTAAAGTTTGCCATTGTTATTACTTCCCCTAGTCCCTTCCTATTTTGCCTTGTGATGCTTTGAAACACAATTCTTTCGTATAAGGCACCTAACAAATGCTCAAGTAATAAAAACAAAAAATAAATAAGAGTTGTTGATCCTGTTTCTCCAGGTTCTACCTCAGACCCTGGGATCCACCAATATAAACACTTCCCAAAAGCAGGGCATCTCTTGATTTTTGATATCAGGGATAAAATCCCAGATGAGTGGAAAGACCCAGAACATTTTCAAGTACCAAGGTTCATGGCAAAACCCCATCCCCCTAAGGGGCTAGGAGAAGAATATGCCTGAACTAGTTGAAGGAGACTCAACCCTTTCCAGTTTGGTGGGACAGTTGTCAGCGGCAGCAGAGGAGGTGGACGTCCAGAACCCTGTAGACAAGAAGATGTATTTAGCACTCAGAAGTGCATGGTCCTTTTGCCCTTAGAGGAAATACATATGCCTAATATACAGCAGACACGGTTCTGAACGGGTCCAAGAAACTTAACAGAGCCACTGAGGAAGGGAAAAACTGTGTCTCTATTCTCGGGAGATGTAGAAGCAAGTAGAATTGCTTTCTAACATTTCATATGATGGGGTCAGAGGCTCTGCTTTGGCCATGGGATCTGCCATTTTCAGGAGAAGACATGTTTATGGAAGGGACTGGGGCGTGGATGGGTTCCAGAAAGTGATTACACTGAAGCTCCCATTTGACAGTAGCAAACTATTTGGAGACAGCCTTGATAACAAGGTCCTCAAGGTCTCAAAGGTGGATGAGCATACGGGCAGGCTCAGGAAGCAGAAGAAGATCTCAAGAGGCATGGGAGTATCGGGATGAACCAAGCCTAATAACCAAGAGGTACCCAGGTCCAGGGCATGGTAGAGGACCAGGGACTGTTCTTATTTCATCACAGTCATGGTGAAGTTCCCACAGGACACACAGAAATCTTGATAAACCACTGTGCACACGTAAGGGACAGACTGTTGCATTTATCAGGAATATGGGCAAAGTTTGCCTGCAATGTCTGGGCTATCAGGACAGTCGAGGGTGGTTTGATCGCCCTCCGGTGCCAACTGGTAATGTGTGGATGTCATCCCCTCAGTCCTGAATCAAGAGGGTGGCTTTCTACCAGGAAATCCAGTAGACGCTGACAAAGGAGCACATAAGGAAGCTACCAACCATGGTGGAAGGGCCAGGATAGTACGCAATCATCTTTTTGGAGCCGATGTACTAGGACAAGTTATGATTGATCATGGACCTTGAGGGCTTCAGAAAATGGATTCACATTGCCCTTATCCAAAGGAACCTGCCTTTCATACATAACCAAATGAGATTGGCTTGCAGGATGTGTATTAACATGTGCATATCAGGGTGGCTCTTTATGAGTATCTCAAATTTGATGTGAAGGGGATACACCTTTTAGTTCATGGTCTTCCTCTTTGGACTCTGATCAGCACTGTTTGTCTCTACCAAAGCCCTGGCACCTTTGGTGTACTTTCTTCACTGGGAGTGGATTCAGTTATTCCCTTGCCTGAGCAACTGGTTTGTCAGGTCAGGGTCCAGGCACTCGCAGAGGCTCAGATACTGAGGAACTGCCAGGTCAGGTCCTGGCAGAGTGGGGATTCTTGGTGACTTGGATGAAATCCCATATGGAACCATCTCATTTATTACCCTCCAGAGGGACGCATCACCTGCCTGGGCATGGCTTCAGGTTCAGGGGCCTTTTTGTATTTTTCTGTTACCCTTCTTGAGGCTACACTTGCAGCCCCTGGTGTTTCCCATTTTTTGGTTATGGATGCTGGCATCTAAATCCTTTGAGGAGCAGATTCCGGTATCAGAGAATCTGAGAAGGGAGCTCCCGCGGTGGTTGGCCAGTTCCACTATGAGGAAAGGAGTGAATCTGGTTTCCTTAGCCAGGATCACACTTGCTACCAATGCCATTGTATGGCAATCAACCTCTCGTCACCTAGAACACCAGGAGAAATGGGGTCTAAATGAGAATGTCCATTCCCTAAATGGAAGGTCTTGGTGTCCATTGCCAGGGCACTTCTGTCTTTTTAGCCATTGTTTCCAACATAGTTGTTCTGATCAGGACAGATCAGTGGTAGTCTATATCACTCACCAGGGGGATGCAGTACAAATACCTGGTTGTTCTGGCGGGAGAAATTGGCCAATGGGCGGATCCCACTTAGTGTCTCTGGTGGCAGCCCACATCATGGATCATTTCAGTGGGATCTTTCCATGTTCCCAGCAATTTTCCCTTCATCCAGGTGACTTCTGGGAAATAGGCCACAGATTAGGGACTCTGGGAAAGCCATCTAGAAATGGTTCAGTTGGGGAGGCTCTGTTGCAGAATTCCATCTCACGCTGTTCGTGGGGTGGATTCTTTGAGTTTGGAGTGGCCCAGGGGGCTCTTATATGCCTTTGCCCAATTCATCTAAGGTCCAGCCATGTAGATATTATTCTGATTATGCCCTTTTGCACTTGGAACTGTTGGTTTCTGGTCCTGCTGGAGCTTGCAGCAGAACTAGTGTGATTGGTTCCCTCTTGGCCTCCGCTGCTGAGCAGCTTTTAGGACTTTTAGAGAGTACAAGGTGTCAAACAGGCAATGGAATAAGCTGGGGATGGGGGGCGGGGGGGTTAACTACTCAGGAGTTGTAAAGTTTCTCGTCCCCCAGCATGTGCAAGTGCTCCCAGCTGGAATCTTCAGCTGGTGTTGTGCTCTCTTAATGCATGTCTTTTTGAACCAATTGCATCAAAACACGTGCAGGTTAGTGGAACTTAGTGCCTTTACTGTGTTCCCAACTGTGTCTTCTGATCTTGATGGATTCCCTTATATTACTGTGTGATGCAGGGTTCCTTTCCAAGGCCGTGCCAGATTTCAAAGGACCCAGGACATTTTTTGCCAGACTTCTTTCAGAATCTGTCCTCTCAATCGGGGGAGGCCTGGTATTGTTTGGATGCTTGGAGAACCGTTTTAGAGTGCCTAAAATGGACAGAGGTCATCAGGAAAATTGTCAGTCTGTTGGTTACCCTTGGGCCTCCAGGAGTGGGGCACAAGGTCTTGGTGGCAACAATTAGTAGGTGTATCCAGTTGGCCATTACCATGGCTTACGCAGAGGCTGACACGCCCCATTCGGGAAACATCTAGGGATGTCCTGGCTATTGTTGGGGGGGGGGGGTCTCGCTGCAGGAAATATGCAGGGCTGCCACGAATGCAGACCCCAAAACCTTTAGCAAATACTATAGGCTGAGAGTACACCTGGATCAGCAGGGTTCCTACACAAAGTGGATTTCTGTGAGTAGGGGATTACACCAAGATTGTGTTTTGGCCCCATTTTTATTTTGCCTGTATATTTTGGATTTTAATTTTACTTTGGCTCTGGAAAACGTTTGAACTAATCCTCCTAGACTTGGCTCAGTCTCTTTTAATGACTTGCTGTTTGCCGACAACATAGTCTTATTTGATCTTACACCGGTTGTGTTGCAGCAGGCCTTATCAGCTTTAAATGTTTACTGCGATGGCTTGGACCTAACTCTTAGTGCCGTGAAATCCAAAGTTTTGGTTATAAATCCAAAAAGAAGTGTGATTTGTAATCCTAAGAGAAAAGGCTTGCAATGTTCTATTTCTTGGAGACTCCTTGAAAAGGTGGATCAGTATAAATATTGTTAGGCAGAATTATATGCAGTACCCTTTTGGAACACCACACACAATTAGGACTACAAGTGACAGTACAAACTCACCTTTGGTACAAGCCTGTACTACACAGTAAAGTGGTAGCGATGGCTGAGCAGCCAGATTTATCTCAAGAGCAAAGTGAGCAGTATCAGTAGTTACACCAAGGACAGCAATTACTATGACTCAAACAAACACTGACTCAAGGTTTCTGAGTAAAAGTATATACATTTATTTGCACATCAGTTATTAAACATTTCATTATTATCAAGTAATTGAAAAATCACAATTCTAATACACTACACCACACCCAATAGATTCTGAACAAGTTAGGCTCAAAATGAAGTGTGAGCAAAATGTCACTCCAGTAATAAAAAGGGAGGGAAAGAAAAAGTTAGACAAAAGTTGAGAAGCACCAACAAGTAAGTAAGCAGGGCAATCCAGAAAAAGGAACTAGAGTGAGGAAATCAAATCAAGAGGCCAGGGCCAAAGTCAATGGACCAAAGTCTTTGCAGAGGATCACACAGTTCAGGGTAGTTTGCGTTTAAGTCTTTGCCAAGAGTTCAGAACGAAGTTGGACGGACGAAAAGTTACTTTAAAGAATAGAGAAGGACAAGCCCTCAGATTGGCGAAAGATTTTACACACTTTCCCCGTGGTCCGACAAAACGAACAACCGGGTTAACACAGTACCTTTAGAGCAGAAGTATGCTGTAGCTGAGGCAGACGTTCCTGGCAGGTCCTGCAGGCTCACGGTTCCTGAAGCGACTGTAGGACTGAAAAGAAGGAGGAAAAGTGGAGGGTCCTGCACTGCCTAGGGAAGAAACCAACAGTGGAGGAAAGCGACAAATAAAAGGTGTGCTCCTTAAAACCCAAGCAGGGTCTGTTTCTCCCTGCTATCCGGTTCACTGTAGCTGTGCACAGCGAATTCGACCAGAGGAGGGAGGCCTGGCTTGCAGTTTGGAAAACTGGTTTTTCCCACCAGCTCAAGGGGAGAAGATTCCTTGCAGATCTTCCCTGTCATCGAAGTTTGGAGATTCGGACCCGCAGCAGGGTTTCACCGGGAGTTTCAGTCATGGTAGAGGTCCTCTTCTGTCAGCTTTCTTTGGTTCTCTCAATCCAGTGGCGACTCTGCCTTCTCTGTCCCAGAGACATGGTTTTTATTCAGTTTTCCCCCATTCACACATCCTGGCTGTCAATCACACAGCAGGGTGGCTGTCCCGTCGGGACAGTCACCACAGCCAATCATACCAGAGTGCGACATGGGTCTCCAAGGAGACCGGTGCAGGGAGTCTCAAACCCCTCCCTCACATCCTGTCCCCCTCAGACATTCAGTCGCCTAAGGAGGGCTTCTGTGCAGAAGCCCGCCAAAGGTCGGCTAACAAAGGAATCAAACCAGCTTTGGCGCGCAGAGTAAAGACTAGAAAAACCTTTTACAAAAAGAAATGGTGAATAAAACCAGCCGGAACCATATAAAAACGTATATGGTCCAGCAGGTTTAAGTTCGAGGCTACTTAGATAGCCTAAAACAATACCAAGGCTATTTTACCACTGCCACAAGCCAATGCTTAATGAAAAGGGAACGGAACAATGTTCCATGAGAAACAGACAAAAAGGGATAGCTATTAACCCTTTCCAGAACTCTATGTAAGATAGTTTGTACTGGGTCTCTGATTTTAAAAAGACTAATAAAGTCAATGTCAACTTTACATGTTTCTGGGAGACAGTAGTCAGTCCCAGAAAATGTAGTTTCAGTTGGAAGTCTGAAAAAGACAACCCTGTGTTACTGCACTGAAGGTGCTATGTAACACACAGTAAAAGGATAATGCCTATGGAGCAGGTGAGGCGGAAAAAACCCACAGGTAAGAGTGGGAAAAAAGGCTCACACTCTTACCAGGTGAAAAAAATAAATCCTAGAAATCCAGCAAAGCTGCTAAGGGACTCAGTAGGTAAGGGAAATTAGCCATTCTAGAGAATTCTCCCTAACCAATATTTGGGAGTGAATATATCCACCAAGAGAGAGAGAGAAACAGGCCCCAGTCAGGTCCACGATTCAAATGGCCTCTGCAGTAATTTCCCAGTTGCGCATCAAGGTTTTATACATTTTCTTTAGCACCGGTTTTTATTATATTATCATCACAAATTTGTTCTTAAACTAATTTATGGTGCAGAGACTTTTTTTTGGTAAAAAGAGACTGGGCCAAAGTGGAAGCAAGAAATTGAAAACTATTTTTTCACTTGCCGTAAGGAGTTCCATTTCTCGCTATTCGCCTCATGTTGGGTATTCTTTCCTTAGATTCACGAATAGCTTATGGCGTTTACGTTAATACCGACATTTCTTGCTTACTCCTACAGGCTCATTATCTACTCTGTTTGACAATGTCATGAGCACTAATTCATGTCCAGTTTTATCGTCTTGGAGCCTTCCTGAGTGTGAAACTTCACTATGTGATTTTGGCTAATCAACAAATTAATTACTTAAATACCCTCTTTGGCAGTGCGGGTAGGTGGCAGGGTGAGTAGGTACCTGAGCCGGAAGTCAGAGGGTAGGCCAGGTGCACGGTGCCGAGAGAGAGAAGATGAGCAGGTGAGAGGAGGCGCGAAGGCAGAAGCAAAGACGGAAGGTCTTGAGGTGCTTCCGGAACTGGAGATGGTAAGGTCATTATTCCTCCAAGAGGGAAGAGGGACAGGAGTAGGATGTTGGAAGATTGGTCCTTTCGGGTGAGGCTGTGGCCTCGGAGGTAAATACTGTGACATAGAAGAGTAGGACTAGGAGCATTCAAAAGACCTGTAAGTAGTCAGAGATTCACAACCCGATGGTGAATGTCCCCTATGGGCTTCCTAATTCCAAATTGTTAAGCCACCTGTGTTGTGCTCAAAGTAATGAGCTGCTGTAACTTTGGCAATACCTTGCTGTTAGGCGGGTAACAATGAATCCCTGCACTTGTGCGGAGTTCAGTGTTTCCAGATCAGAATCTGTCCTATAATGGATTAAATCCTTTTTTAACAATCACATACCGGAGATTAGGTTGAAGTCCTCTGAATCCTTTCTGCAAAGTTGGTTACACATCGAATCCCCTCTCTTATTCAACATATGTATGTATATCCTGGCTTAATTATCAGCTCTCCATCACCAAGAGTTCCATATGTACATGGATGCCACACAAATCGACTTGAATCTGGATAATGATGCAGTGAACCAGACAAACCTCGTGGTTTATTGATCTAGTATGTAAATGAACAAACCATCAGCCTATGTATGTGTTTCACTCTATTAACTAAAAGTGTCCAAATAACAAGTCTTTCACTGTTGTGCTATACGTTTGTATTGACTCTTTAAGAAACAAATAACCTGAATTAGAGCCTGTTTGGTACGGTATTAGAGAACTAACAATGAAGGGGTCAACCTACGCCTCAGAAAAAGTTGCTTTCAGTAAAGTGTTTAATTAAAGCTAGTTAAGTGTCAGTCAATGGTAGAAATCCACATAAACATTTGAAAGATGTTTTATTCATCTGCACCCAAAATATAATACTTGTTTTCCTTGTAAATAAAATAAACGTTAAAAGGCATTCCATCACAGGGAATGCCTCTGCCGTCCTAGAATTATTCAACATCTCTTTTATGAAGCTGGTGGATATTCTTGCACCCAGAAAAACAGCTGTGTTAAGACTAAACCATCTGCCCCTTGGGACTCCCCAGCCTTCCGCACATGCTCAATTAGAACCCTAGAAAAACAGTGGAGTAAAACTCATAACCCTTGAGATCTCATGAACCTCAAATCTCCTTGCACCAACCATAGGATTTTGATCACCTAGACCATACCTGCTTAATACTTCACCACCATCATGGCAGACTCTAGGAGGAGGAAAGCCCTCTTCAATGTTGTAAAGTATTGTAGAAAACCCTCACCCTTCCAGCAACTCAGGAAATATTCAACAGAATCAACAACTTTATCATTGAAAAAATAGACAAAATCCATCAGATCTTTGAATCAATCTCCCCAGCATTAGCCCCATGCACCTCTGCCCACACACTACCCCTCTGGGCCCAGAAATCTCCTCTCCTTTCCAGCAGACCTCCTAAAAATACTTGCCTCCCTCAAACCTACCTTCTACTCGGATAATTGGATCCCGGCCTCCATCATTGAACAATTGATGAGCCTGACACTCTAAACACTCCCTCACTGAATTCCTGGGCACCCTCAAAAATGGTATTATACTACTTCTTTTGAAAAAAAACAACCCTTCACCCAGATGACCTGTCCAACTACCGGCCCATCATGAACATCACGTTTATTGGCAAAATATTCAAAAAAGCGGTCACTACACAACTAGGTGAGGGGCACAAAAAAGCCAATGTAGGAACCTTGCGCTTGCTGAGAGTTAATGGTAGGAAGGCAGCAGGTAACCAGAGAGTGTGAGTGCCTTGCCCTGGCACTGCACGGTAAGACAGAACTAAAGTGGGTTTTCCAGTCTCACTGCGCCAACACAATAATCAATCAGATATTGCTTAAGTTGCAGATTTATTGCAAAAATCAGAGAACAGTCTGACACGTGTTTCGAGCAGTCCTTGCTCTTCCTCTGAGACTGATATGGTGCATATAATTATATTCAGAGTTATCCAAAATTGGTTACATACAAAAAACAAAAGAAAACAAATTTGTGTTTAAAGTAAAAGGTTCAACATGTTAGGAAGAAGTGATATAATGTGACACACAATTTGCATGTGTACATTGTCACATAGACAGTTAATGGAGAATTGGGGCGGGCGATGTAACAACCCAAAGTCAAAAGACGGTTTCCAGTTGGTTTAGACCAGAACAATTATGGGTTATCGGACCCACATTTTGCAATTTTGCACACAATAGAGCATGACACAATTTTTCAGTATGGTACAATTAATCATAAATTGACACGTAATCAACCATTATATAATAATAATAATATGCAAACAGAATATTATAAATACTGTGAATAAGATGTGTTTGTAGATGCACCGTATCACAATTTGAGTTGTGACGGATTGAGGTAGAGTAGTCATAGGAGAAAGAGAGAGGGAGGGAAGAGACAAAACGGTGACACTTGAATTAGTTCTCCATTTGGAGTTGATTTTAGTGCCAAAGTTAGATACAAGCAATAGTGAGTTCACATTGGGTTGTATTATTTGTGGAGTACCTTGTAAATGAGGACGTACTAACGCGGTCATATAAGTTGTAGGATTGCTGTTGGAAAAGATTCTAGGATTAGTGTACTATCATGTATAGCCGGTTTAATGAACAAAAATAAACATAATCAATCGAATTAGGTATAACGTAACAATTCATTGTTTGGCATGAGAAGAATTTTTAAGTATTAAACAGGTACCTGAATTACAATTCTTCGCGGTTGTGGCAATTGTTACGTGACCCTCCGTGCTGTACATGTTAGAAGAAATTGATGCGTGATTTCAGCCAAGCGGATGCACATCGAGTGGATCCCGGTGTAGCGGAGAAGATAGAAGAAGTCCACATGCCTGAATACAGAAGTGACAAGTAATCGAACATCGCTGCTGTCACTGCAAGTGCTGCAATAGCGCTTCACCCATAGCAAAGCAATCACTTTTAAAAAATCTACTGAGTCCATCATTCATGCAACAGCAAGAATTGCTAAACTGTTGGTGCCTTCAAGATTTGCAACCCTTTTTTCCCCAATTAAGCAGCCCTCCTATCTTCTTTGCAGTTGGCCTAAGCCTCACCCACCTGTCAATCACTGCTAACCTGCTGGTGCTTTCCTTTTTTTCTTTCCTTTTCCCCCTATTTAAGCAGCCCTCCAGTCTCTTTTCCTTTGCAGTTGTTGAGCAGGTGCAAGTGGATCTAGGTCGCGTGGTGTAAGCCCCACCCACATTCCCACACCTGCCTCTTCCTTTCTGCTCTTAACTGTTAGATCAAGGGCATCTCTCGCCCAGACCTCCGAAATAAAGGGCAGACAAAGAAAAGGGCAATTCCTGTTTGGCCAGAGGACCTAGGGTCCAAATGCCAGCTCAGCCAACGGTTAAGCATGCACTGACATGTATCTTCTCCCTCCGTCCCCACAGGCCATCCCCACAATCACCAGGCAACGCCAACCTCAATGGCATCGCCCCGCCCCTAACGCAGCATTCTCATGCACATCAGCCTCAAGACCATCAGCACCCCCTCACTGTCCACAACCTGGAACTTGATGCTCCTCAACGTCCGCTCAACTATCACCCATGCAGCAAACATTGCTGACCTCATCACCACACTCAACCCTGACCCCATCTTCTTCACCGAGACCTGTCTGATACCCACCTCTACCCACATCCTAGATGTCCTTGTCCCTGACGGCTACAGCATCCAGCACAGAGACCAGCTGAAAAAGACAGAGGCCTTGCAGTCATCTACAAGACCTTGTGGCCCTGCACCGGACTTGACGTTGACACATTGGCTCCATCAAAGTCCTCTCCTGCCACTTCCCGCTTTACCCTACGGACACCGTCACCTTCCATCTCATTTGCAGACTACCCAAACCCAACACCACCTTCATCAGAGACTTCACCGACCTGGTCACCACCATGTCCCTCACCACCGCAACAACATCTTCCTAGGTGACTTCGACCTCCAAGGCAACAAGGCCACCAATCCGATGAAGGAATCTCTCCTCAGCCTTCTCAACCCTCTCAACCTTACACAGCACATGACCCAATGCACGAGAAAGGTAAAATCCTCAACCTAATCATCACCACACTGCCTTCCCTTGACTACAGCTCTCTTCTCCCACTTGAATGGTCTGACCACCTTCCCATGCCTTTCAACATCCTGCACATCAGCCCAGTCAAGCATTCCCAGCAGAAACCAATCAGACAAACCTTCAGGTCCTTCAAGAACTTCCCAGTGGAAGCCCTCATAAAACACCTCGCCAACCTCCACCTCACATGGACCAAACACCCCCAACTGTACTATGACTCTCTACTGGAATCACTCAGCGCCACCCTCTGAGCCTCCATTGACCTACACACGCTGCTGAAACCATGCACCTGCAATCTGAAACCATCAGCACCCTGGTACACTCAAGAACTCAACCTCTTCGAAAGAGTCATCAGACACCAAGAGAAAACCTGGCACTGCTCCAAGGCCGCACTCGACCTGGTGCTCCTCAAGGAACTCTGAGCAACCCGCCGACAACTAATCAACACAGCCAATGACGCCTAGTATCAGAACAACATAGTGGAAGCTGACAACAAAAGCAGTGCAGTCTTCAAAGTGGTCAAGAACTGTGTCAACCCGCTACTCGACCCTGCCATACCACAGTCCATCAAAATATCCACCGTCATCAACCCCCTTCTTCATCGACAAAATCAGCAGGTTTCGACCAGTACATAGGCACCAGCTATGCATCCATAGACCCCCCCCCCTCACATTCCACATCATGAAATCTCCAAACCCTGGACAACATTCAAGACACTCTCTACAGAGGACCTGGTAGAAACCTTGGCCACCCTCAAAGCCACATCATATATTAATGACATCGTCCCAGCATCCCCCCTTCAGACCCTCCCTACAGAAGCTCTCCTTCCCTACCTGGAGATCATCAACAGCGCCCTAACTCAAGGCACCTTCCCATCAACCCTAAAGACAGGACAAATCCTCCCTCTACTAAAGAAACCCACTCTGGATCCCGACAGCCTAGGTGACTATCACCCCATCCCCTATCTTCCTATCCTAGGTAAGATCATCAAGAATTTGGTAGCCTTGCAACTGCAGCAACAAATTGACACCAACAATCTCTTCCAAACCTACCAATCCGGGTTCAGACCCAGATGCAGCATGCAGATGGCAACCATACAGCTGGTCGATGACACCCTCAACATCTTTGACGGCCACACCTGCCTATTGGTTTCTTCTCAACCGATCGGTTACTTTCGACATAGTGGACCACCATGCGCTCATGAACACCGTGCATCGCGCTCAGGGCTCAGCAACCTTGTCATATCCTACCTCACCCACCACCAGCAGTTTGTTCAGATGTACTCCTCAAGATCGCCAATGCTACTTGTCACCGGTGGTGTCCCACAGGAGGCCCTCCTAGCCACTTACATCTACCAATACGCTGACGATACACTGCTATACCTCAAGATCGAATCCATCAAGGACGTCCACAAGCTCAAAGACCTGCCTCTCGCTAATCCAGCCTTGAATGTCCATTGCATACTTGAGGCTCAACCCCTTCAAGACTAAATTCCTACTCCTCACCAACAACACCACACGCCCAGACATACAGATCTGGCTGTCATCCATGAACCTTGAGGGCTTCACACACACAGCTCACCTCCTGCACCAATTCCTGCAGGTTCCACATCAACAAACAACTCTCCTACAAGACGCACAGAGCTAAGAAAAAAAACTCAGACAGCTTGTTATGAGCTCTATCAAAGTCAAGCCCTTCCTCCCTCCGGACAGCTTTAGATCCACCATTCAAGCACTGGTCTCACCTGGATGGGGAAATGGCCTGCTCGAAGACCTCCCATCCTTGTGCCCCTGAGAAGTGTCCTACACATGCCTGCACACCTTATCAAGGGTCTACGCAGATACGAGCACATCACCATGACCCTCATCGACCTTTACTGGCTCCCACTACACGCACACATCTTCAAGTCTTGCTGCATCATCTATAAGGCAGTCGCCCTCAAGTCACCCAGCTACCTCATGGAGAAACTCCGCATCTCCGGTGGACAGTGCACCATAAGAAGCCAGGACACGTGCAGACTTGATATACGCCACAACAAAAAGAGAAGGACCCGAAAACAAGCCTTCTATGTCTACACTCCAATACTATGGATCGTCCACCCCATCAGCATCAGACGCACCCACACGCTCCTATAATTCAGAAAAGAACTCAAGATCCACCTCTTCAAAGAGTCTCACCTCCTAAACACCTAGGCCATCATGTCGCCCCCATTCCACCTTACTCACTACATGCCATTCGCCCCCCTCTCCACTCCTCCCTGTACATCTGTGCCCCTCTGTATCCTACCCCCGCTGCATATCTGTTCTGTTGTTACCTCTGAAAAGCACACCGTTGTGCATCTGTTGTATACCTCTGTAAAGCTCTGTTGCTTCTCAAAGTTGGGTCCATGCTCAATAAATACCATAATGCTGATAATAATAATAAAGTAAGGGTTCCGCCCCTAGTATAGCATCCCGACAGTCATCATCCAGGTGGTGAATAATGCCCTCCAAATAATAGATAAGGAGGGCTAATGCCTCCTCGTCATCCTTGACCCCTCGGCTATACTCAACATCGTCATCCAGTCCATCCTCCTATGCGTCCGTTCCTACAGGATCGTATTCTCTGGCACTCTTGTGAATTGGTTTAACTCTGACCTCTCAGGCGGACACCAGGGCGTCCATATAAACATGTTGCTTCTAACCGACGCCCCATCTCCTGTTGAATCCCCCATTGCACCATCCTCTCATCAATCATTTTTTTAGCCTTTACATAGACCCATTGGGAACATTCCTAAAAGATCCTGATGTAGACATGCACCAATATGTGGATGATATGTACATGAGAACAAAAGCCAATAGGACATCATTTGTCTCCACAATTACCTAGCCATCATATAGTCCTGGATGTCGACTGTCTACCTCAAACTCAGCCCCACCAACACCAAATTAGTCATCATTAGTTCCCCAGCTAAACAACAATTCATCCAACAATAATGGCTCATGGATATGTGCTTAGAAGGATTTGATCCACAACTCTCAGATTCAGCAAAATGCTTAGATTTCACCATCAACAACAGCCTGCCCTTCCAGAAAAACATGCGCAGGAAGGCCTAAGTGGCCTTGCTCCAAATCCCCACCCTTCGCAAAATAAAACCCTTCACCCTACTGCAGAACTCCCAGACTGTAGTACAGGGCCTTGTGGTCTTGCACATTGATCGGGGAAATTACTTCTCACTTGGCTCCCCTTAAAGCGGTTCACCACATCACAGCATGCTTTATTATGGTACACTACAGCACGCTTTATTACGGTGAATGGAAATTTGGCCAAATCGCTCCATCCTACGCAATCTATATTGGCGTCCTCTCCAATCCAGGATACTGCTCAAGTCTGTATGTATCATCTACAAAACAGTCATGGGTAGCACACCAGTGTACCAGGTGGCTAAAACCAAAAACCTGGTGGTTAATGCTCCTAAAGCAGTAAATCGCCCAACCAGCTCAAATCACAACTGTCACACACCCACCCTCTGGAACCTGATCTGGGTATCATCGCTGCATGCACCCACATATCGCCAATTTTACAAACCTTTCAAAACATGGATTTTTCAACAACACTGTTCAAGGACTAATCCTAGTGAACGCATAGACTGATGCACAGACCACAACTCACAAGACCCAAACGCTGGCCACCGTGTTCAGCGCTTTGCTGCTCTCGAGAAAGGACCTTGCTTTAAACAATGAAATCAAAATCTAAATGGATGGGTATAAGGGGGTAAAGAGGTTGCTTGTGGTGCAACAACTCGGCACACAACTGAAAACACCCTTGATGTGCCCCTTAAACTACCTATTCCTTGACCACAAGCAGTTCTTAGCCTCCAACTCGACATTTCCTGTCACAGGTCTATTATTTCTGTGCCACATCTTCTGGCATCCGAAGCTCCTGCTTTCATGTTTGTATTATTTGTAATATGTATCATATCTGCCCTAGGAACCTCTGCTCTCCCCTGACTGTGATGCAAATCACTATAAACCTCTCTGCAGCAGACGTCACTACCTTGTATGATCACATGGAACCTGTTAATGCCCTTACTGTGTTCATGCCTCTAACCTGGTCCCTGCTGAGCCAACAGCAGGCAGTAAAGCACTCACATCAGGATTTGTTACGCAATTATGAGAATACATTATTTCAGATGATGAACTTGTTTGGCGTTTCCCTCTTTTAATGGACCTATCACTAAACAGTGTCCAAATAGCAGGTCCTTCACTGTGAGAGCCATGCTGGCACTGTAGCAAAGAACTAATAAGGAAGGGGGTTAAAGTATTGCATGGAAAAGGTCTCTTTCACTAAGGTGTTTAGTTAAAACTGGCCAAGTGTCATTCAGTGCTAGAACACCATGTAAACATTGGTTCACATTTATTCATCTGCATCTGAAACATACTGTAGCATTAGCCATTTTCCTTTTTAATAGAATACACTTTTAAAGCACGAGGGTGTAAGTAACTGGGAAGGAAATTGCTTGTGGTGCATGAACTAAACACACAACTGAAAACATACTTCATATGTCCCTTGCACTGTCTACTCTGACACAGAGAGATTAGCCAGAGACTAGGTCATTCCTTTATTTTACCCGAGTACATTCTTCTCAAATAAAACACTGTCCACTGAACCCTTAATGTATGTGTTCGTGTCTCTAATATTTATGGACATTCAGATAGTTTGACAATTTTCTGCAACATCAATGTATGCTTTTATTACGACCAGCTGAGAACGGTAAACATATCTCAGCCCAATTCTACTTAACTTCAATAACTTGCATGTAGGAGGTTGACTCTCCACTTCCGTATGAATTTACGCCCCTCTGTGCTGCACACGAGGAACACATTCAAAATCATGCCTTCAGTTGCAGCCCTACTTCTTGCACTATCACCCAGCCCCTCTCGCCTCCATTCCATACACAGCCATAGGCCCTCATTACAAGCTGGGCGCAAAGGGATACCGGGCACCGTTAATGACACCAGTGCCGGAAATCCCTTTGCGCCCTACTACGAGGTCCCTTTGCGGGTCCCTCCATTAACGCCTGGTTTTACCAGGCGTTACGTACGGGACCCGCAAAGGGATACTGGGGTCAATAACGGTACTGCAATTTGCGGTACCGTTATTGCCTCCTTCCTCCTTCCCATTGAGCCCTAAGGGGGCTCAAATGGCAATGGGGAATGGCATTTCGAATGGGAACTTACCGGTCCCGCAAAGGGCGGAATGGAGCGGTAAGTTCCCATACCACCACGTCGGTGGCGCTACCGGTACCGGTATTGGTGCTAGTCATGGCGCTAATAGCGCCATGACTAGCACGAACCTTGGAATGAGGGCCATAGTCTGTAAAGACTGGAGGGAGGTGTCTGCACTTCTGCTCTCTATATGGTAGAGGAGAGGCACAGAGGACTCCAGCCAAGATTCTCTATTATTGGTACGTGGTCGAGCAATCAAGGCCTAGCTTTTCAGGAGGTGATGCAGGCTGGTTCTTAAGTACAGTGTAGCCCCAAGCACCCACAAAGGAATGTCCGCACACTGTATCGGTTAAAACACAGTCTTTATATAATTAATATTCAAGGTTATATACAATATCACGATAACGCACTTTGTGCTCTGAAAATCAACAATGGTAAATATATACAGTTCTACAGTGGTACCACAAATATTATCAGATCTCATTAAAGTGCATCAACTATACTGTCAAAATGTCACACAGATCAATAAAGAGATGGAGATCCCCCACCTGGGAAACCTGTAGAATAAAGATGAAATCCCAGTCCATATATTGTTCCCAATAGACTTCCCAATAGGTCTGCAACCCCAAAGTACCTGGCGTTGTAGCGTTCCTTGGCGGGGAATCGATGGCCCTTCTTGAATACCCTCCCTTGGGCAGGAGTCACGGCTCGTCGAACGTCCGATGTAGAACAGGGTGAGCTACGATGGTGAAGTGGCAGCTTCGTTCCTAGCGGTGCTCGTTGACGGGGAAGTGTAAACGTCCTGCAAGGAAGAGGCATGCGGGGCACCTCGGTGATGATAGTTCTGGACCGCAAAGAGATGATGGAGAACTGTGGCCCAGCAAGGGCATCGAGTCGCTGGCGTCTCTGTGGTCTTTAGGTGGCGGGAAACCCACCGGCGGATGCTCCTCAGCGCGTCGACAGTCAGGCCTTTTTTGTAGCGGGATAAAGTGGGCAGCAATGCAGACGAGAGCATCCGTGGATCAAGAGTTCTTAGGGAAACGGGAGCACGGCAGCTCCGGTCGGCAACGGCGGTCGTCGACAGTGGCAGACAACAGTCCGGGCGCTTCTCCTTGGGATTCCGCGGAAGTCCCCGTATCCGGTCGGCAGACTGTCGTAGATCTGTCTACCAGGGAGCTTTGGCAAAGATCAGCTGGTGCATGATGGTTCCTCATAGCTTGGGAAGAGGGCGCCTTACCAGGTCCTCTCTGGGTCAGTCCTTGGAGACACAGCAGCTTTCAGAATGATGGAGAGCAACAACAATATTTCTCTTCCAGCAGAGCTTCAAGGTTAAGTTTCAGTTTCATTCCAGTTACTCTTCAGCTTCTGAACATGAATTCTAGCAGTGAGAGTCCCCCAGATATACCAGTTGATCTCCCATTCATTCTGCTGGGTCACACTCAGGCAACCAATCAGTCAGAAGGGCATTCATGCAGGCAGGCATCCAATCCGGTGCATAGTGCATTCAGGCCATTCACTCCTCTCCAGACACTCACAACAAGTTATGTGTATTGGGACAAGTACCCAGCCATTCAATACTCCACACTGCATTCATACCAGTTTCGGGCAGGGCTGTCTCAGTCATTGTGTCAACCACCAGATACTAGACACCCACAACACAGAGTGCATATTCGTCACACACTCCATTCACCCAGGTCCCACCCACAGGGTGTACCCACAACATACAGTCACTGGGAAGGCTCCAGCCAGTCTGGCCTGCACTTCACAACTTCACAACTTCACCATGGCCCTCATTCCGGGATTGGAGGTAAGTTCCGTCCATTACCGGCATGGCGCAAATAGAGTGTCCGAGCTGGCAATAGACTGCTAAAAGCACACTATTATGAGTTCGCGGGCACAAGCTTTGCGCCATGTGGGTAATGAATGTAGCGGCATGCCGCAAAATAGGCCGAAAAAACCCCTACCGGCATGAACCGCACCGTAGCGAACAGTAACGCGGCATTTGCGGTGACTGTAAATAGCGGTCACCGTTATTTACGGTCACCGTTAAAATGTGGAACCAGAAACAGCATCATCGCACAGGAACTGGAAGGAGCATGGCAGCCATCTTTAAAAACACAATCCATTGCCACCCTTACCAGACAGGACCGCTGGCACACTTTCGACATACCGGAAAGATACCATCATCAAGGAGGAATGCCCAAAGCACCAAAAAAGCGAGCTGCCCACCTCCGAAAGGAGCGGTTCAGCCTTGACGAACTCCGAATGCTGGTGGATACCCTCCACAAGCATTCTGACACTGTTTTCAGCAATGACATGCGGAGGGTGGCAGTGATTTAAAAAAAAAAAAAAGAGAACTGGGCTCTAGTGGCGCAGGAGGTGAGCGCTGTGGGCAACACCCCCGCACCACAAATGATTGCAGAAAAAGGTGGGACGACCTGCGGCTGAGGGTGCGGAGCATCCTCTCTGCTAATAGAAGCCAGGCCTTGGAGACAGGAGGAGGCCCAGGTTCGCCCATGAAATTAATGCCGTGGGAGGAGACATGTGCGGCCATGATGGGCCCTGAAGCCATCAAAGGGGTTGGAGAAATGGCGTGCAGGGCAACATCATCCGCTGATGGAGGTGAATGTCCAAAGTCAATACTGCCAACGCCAATGTTATGAAAGTCACTGCTAATGTCTGGCCAAGGAGTCACGGCATGGTCGGTCACACCCCCCCCTTCAAATCATGCCGAAGCAAGTGTGACCCAGGCTAGTGCCAGGTGCGAGGCCGTAACCTATATGACACATACCACACAAAGTGGCCAATTCTATGAGGCACACAGGGCAGTTGATGTAAACAGTGTGCATGTGAGCCAGCACAGTACCCGGCCAACATGAGTGACACAGACATATGCATGCATTTACCACCCAAATATTGAATAATGTGCCGTTCTCCACCGAAATGCCGATAACCCACAAATATCTGAATGTGCTTTTGTAGCCATGTCCAAATGCTGGCTCTCAAATCAACACTCATGCCGTCCCTCTCTTCCAGCCCCACAGGCAGTGAGTATGACAGCGAGGAGCAGGAGAGCAACCGGCCCAGCACCTCCAGGGGCCAAGGCAGGGGCCGCTGTCTCCCTGTGAGGAAGAGAACAACTGGAGGCACACCACCGGCTCCAGCAAGTCCTGTGGAGGGTGCACCACCCCCACCCCCACCCCACCCCCACCCCACCCCACCCTGCACTGGCGGCAGACACATGCCCTACGCCTGAGGTGTCGAGTGTGGCTGGGGAGGTGGCAGCCACGGCCTCCCTCGATGCTGCCGACAGCCCCATTTCCATCTGTGGAGCGACTGAGGAGGACACATTTGAAGTCGTCCACACCCCTGATTCCCAAACCAACCCCCAGGTCTCCTATAGTGACTCGGGTGAGACCGACACACCTGAGCTTACTGGGCAAGGAGCAACACAGGGACATGCCAGTCCTGTGGCCAGTTCCCTTGCGGAAGCGCCTTAAACACATGTGAGCCCGAGCCCTAGCAGGGCCACAACACCGGCCATTGATGCACAGCAGGATGAGCAGCTCACAGGCTTGATCACTGACTTCATGCAGGACAATCGGCAGGCCAGGGAGGAGTGGCGGGATGAACTGAGGGCACTGGGTCAGGTCATCACGGACAGCACCAACCGGCTCTGTAAGGTCCTTGGCCGGATAGCAGATGCTCTGGAGGCTGCACATTCTGCACAACAGCCCCCAGCATGAGGACACCCCCTCAACTAGACCAGCCTGCTCCGTCGGTCCCTCCGTACGATGCGCTGCCAGGACATGCCACCCCCCTGGCTCTGGGACGCACAGTGACAATACTGCCATCCACATGTGGACTATGTGGACCCTATGGGACTAGTGTGGGGTTGTTGTGGTGGGAGGGGCAGTGGGAGGGGGGTGAGGGTGTGTTTGGGAGTTTTGGTGGGAGGGGGGTGAGGGTGTGTTTGGGAGTTTTGGTGGGAAGGGGATGGGAGTGAGGGTGTGTTTGGGAGTTTTGGTGGGAGGGGGAGGGAGTGAGGGTGTGGTTGGGAGTTGGTTGGAAGGGGACGGGGTGAGGGTGTGTTTGGGAGGTTTGGTGGGAGGGGGTGATTGTGATTTGTGTTTGGAGGGGGAGGGTGGAGGGTGGTGGAGAGTTTGTTTTTCACGTTTAAATTTTCACTTTGAATACACCGGTTGTTCATCTAAAAAAAACAGAGTGGACATTCATCATTACGCATGTGTCATTTAATATCGCACAGTGCATAGTGTACATGTATCCCCACACCCAGTGCCCGATATCCTGACATCCTCACACCCTCTGCTGACTTGTGTGTCAGAAATATTGTCCAATCAATGACTGCCGCAGGGCACGTCCCTCCTGTGCATCGGCACTGTGATGCTGTCCTGCCACTTCTTCCTCCTCCTCCCCTTCATCATCATCAGGTGGTAGCAGTTCCATGTCAGGGGGTAGGGGCACGTTCCGACTGATGCACATATTGTGCAGCATTACACATGCCATGGTGATCTTGGACACCTTCTCATGACTGTAGATGAGTGCCCCACCCGACCGGCTGAGGCAACAAAATCGTGCCTTCAACAGGCCAAAGGTCTGCTCAATCACCACACGTGTACAGGTATGGGACAGATTGTAGTCCTCCTCGTGCCTGTTCTGTGGGTTTTGGACAGGGGTCATGAGCCAAGGCTTCAAGGGATAGCCACCATCACCTGCATGAGAGGGGAATGAAGGTAAGTGTTCATACAATCATGGTGGACAACTGTACCAGTCTTACATGGCAGCAGGTGATTTCTGCCCATACACACATGTCCCTGGATGCATTGACTCCATTTCTGGCCCCGCTAGGTGTCCCGTGCAATTGAATGATGGAGGGGGTATCATCTTCAAGATGAGTTATGGTGTGCACTCACATCTTGTTGCACGTGCATCATATACGCCTGCAGCAGTGTTGGCCTAAAATCATTGATGTGTTGTGTTCTGTGAGATTTGGTAGCAGCGAGTGTTGACTGTAGCCAGTAGCATATTCGTCATTCTTCACTGATCAGTACCATGGTGACTTGCAGCACTCCTATGGGTGTGCGGAACCAGTGACACGCTGTGGTATCCCTGTTAGGCTCACTTCAATGCACTCCCAGGGATGACTGTCCTGTGTGGTGATATGCTGGAGGCAGCAACGTAGTGCATATGCAGCGCATAGTGCAGGATGCCCTTACGATGTGTGAGGGCCGCCGATGAGTGGTGCATGTGTTGTGGGATGTGGCCTGGTTACCTGTTAGTCATGTAGTGTTAGGTGTCGGCCTTATTTCATCACTGTGTGATTTGGTAGTCATGTGCTGTATCACTTGCTTTGGGGCACAGTGTTCGGTGAGGTGCACATCGTGCCCTGGCGTCAACATTTACACCCAGGTGGAGTATGCATCCCCCCCCCCCCCTTCACACCCAGGTGGAGTATGCATCTCCCCCCCTTCCCACCCAGGTGGAGTATGCATCTCCCCCCTTCCCACCCAGGTGGAGTATGCATCTCCCCCCCTTCCCACCCAGGTGGAGTATGCATCTCCCCCCCTTCCCACCCACCCAGGTGGAGTATGCATCTCCCCCCCCTTCCCACCCAGGTGGAGTATGCATCTCCCCCCCTTCCCACCCACGTGGAGTATGCATCTCCCCCCTTCCCACCCAGGTGGAGTATGCATCTCCCCCCCCCGTCCCACCCAGGTGGAGTATGCAGCCACCCACCTCACAACCCTGATGCACTGCCATGGCCCAGTCAGGCAACTCACCAAGCAGCCAGGAACGTCGTCCAGCATGTCGCTCCAAATAGCGTGGTAGCGTGGAGTTCCGCAGGACCAAGGAGTCATGAGTTGATCCTGGATATCGGGCACAGCAATGTGTGATGATCTTGCTGGCATTAGATACCATCTACACGTTGATGGAGTGGTATTGCTTGCGGTTGCGATACACCACCTCCATGGCATGCGGGACCACCAACTCCACGTGGCTGCAGTCGAGGGCACCTATACAATTTGGCATGCCTGCCAGTGCATGGAAGGCAAATTTTGTATCGAATATCTCCTGGGGAGTCCGTGGTAGGGATATGTAGTCCCTTGTGTGCTTGAGGAGGGCATCTAGCGCTTGGGTCCGTATCCGGGAAAATAAGGGTTGTGATATGCCATGCATGTGCCCCACTGTGTGCTGGTAGGTGCCTGTGGCAAGGAAGTGGAGCACAGACACTACCTTCACTATGTCGTCATTTATCACTATGGTGGTGATGGTGTCACGGTCAAGCCGGTACAGGGTGTGGATCTGCTCTGGTGTTAGGTTTAAGGGGGGGCTCTAATGCGAGGTATCGGGGGCTGCCGGCATGGTAACGGTGGCTGCACTGGTGGGGCATGCTGGGCCTGTCTCACCCTCCTTCTCCTCCTGTGTATCCTCTATGGTGGGGGCTGTGGTTGCTGTTGTTGTTGCTGTTGTTGTTGTTGTTGCTGCCTTGCAAGCAGGGCCTCCAGCTCCAGTAATGCTACTACTATTGGTATCATCTTGGTGTGGGAAAGGGTGTGGTGTGTGTGGGTGTGCTCCTTTTGTGCTGTGCCACACTCCATTGCCTCCACCTGTGCTGATTGTGTGCACCTGTGGGTCTTGGAAACACTGCTCAGGGTTCTTAACACCTTCTCGGAGATGCCGGTATTTACTCCATGCCGGTAAGGTACTTTTCAGCCTTCACTAGGCCATTATTTGCATATCCGCATGGCTTGTGATCAGCTTCGGTTCACGGCATGCCGGTAATGCCAGCATTTTGTGTGCCGCGCGCGTGCTTGGACCGCTATTTACGGCATCGTATAGTACGATGCCGTAAATAGGGGTCTGGTTGGTCAGAATAGCCCGTAGCGGTAAGCGATGCCGGTAATCCTTTACCGGCATCGTTTTTACTTTACCTCCAACCTCGGAATGACCCCCCATATATGGAACTTCCACCCAACAGCCGGTCAAGGGGAAGGGACAGAGTCAGGGCTTCCTAGGACTTTGGGAAAACAAGGCAACAGGCAATAGAAAGCAAGAGGCCACGGGGGCCATCTTGTTTCCTATCAGGAATCAACTGATCCCATTGGCAGGGCCTGGGTATGCCAAAAATGGAGGATACTCAGGGCACCCATCAAATTCAGCATGGAGCTGCCACCAGCCCATACCCTGCTCTGTGGGCCACACACAGGTGCCAAAAAACATACACTAGGGGCACAGGGTTGTACCCCCACCCATGGGTGCCATAAGGGTAGCCCATGGGTCTGTACACCGAACCAAAAGAGAGAGCTGCACCGCCAGGAATCCCACATGAACTCCTGCATGGAAAACACGACAGAACTCACGATAAAAAGCAGTAAGGGACAAGGATACGGAGGCCCTGTCCCTCCGATGCATTTCCAGCATCACATAGTCTCAGAAGGACATTCTCCTTCGGCACTCAGAGTTCCTTTATATTTCTTGCTGGTTGTCCATGAACCTCTGTTTTTGAAAGTCTGGCTGGATCATATGGGGAGAATGTATACTTTGGCTTATGTCCATATTCAGGTCTCAACTATCTCGAGCATTAACAGGCTACATGGTGGGTCACTCTTCTTCGCTACCTTACTGGCTTCTTCACCTTTTCTGACCCCCACAATTGAGCAGATTCATGGCTTCTCTGTCCAGTCAGTAATTTTCTTCTTCATGGTCGGGGTCCTGGTGCAATGATGTTGTACTCACAAGCAGTTTCCTGTGTGTAGCTACAACAATTTCATATCCTCTTCTATCTTTTTGGATTGTGACTAAATACTCTGTGTCAAAACAAGGATTTTCTACAGAACGCCAATGGGTGTCGCGCACCACTAAAGGAGATTAGGTTGATTTCAAATTTAACAGCCATTTTTACTGATTAATCCACAACCCCCACCCCCATTGAATATAGGATCCAGAATAATTTGTCAGCACGAAGCTCTGCTATCTTCTGCTATCTTCTTGCAGCCGCACTGTGTTACATTTATTTGCATTTTAATGCAGACTTGTGGGAATTATCTCCTCTTGCCCCTTCTAAACATCAGCATTAAAGAACCATTATGTAAGGCTACTGGCCAGCACCTGATCTGAGAACCTTGAAGCAGAAGTGCTGTCGGGTGGAGCACAAGTGGTGTCTCTCTTACAAGACACTTGCCAAAGTTGAGTATAAACAGACCCTATCTCAATATAAGCCGGCAGTGAAATCCGCTAAATCGCAGCACTATGCAGATCGTATTATGACTGCGTCCTGTTCATCTGGGGAGCTGCTCAGCGTGATGAAGGAACTTTCTGCTCCCAGTCCTACTCATTTTGATCTTTCCCACTCTCAACCCACCTGCGAGGTGGTTAGCTTGTTTTTTGCAGACAAAATCGACAAGATTAGGACGCTGATCATGTCGACTGGACTAGGGTTTGTGGAAGCCGCTTCCAAAGCCACCCTCTGGAGCGGGACCTTTTCTTGGTTTGAGCCTGTCTCGAATGTGACTGTATTGGTGGTTATGTGTAAGCTTAAATCATCATTCCCTCCTGACCCCATTCCACTGTATGTGCTTCAGTCCCTTACTCTGGACACAATTGCACTTTTTACTGCTGCACTGCACCAGTCTTTTGAGAGCGGGGTTATTCCAGCTTCTTTGAAACATGCAATTGTTACACCTTTGCTTTAGATGTCATCACCTGATCCTCTGTCCCCTGCCAGCTACCGCCAAGCTCTCTTCTTCCGGCTATCATGAAGCTGATGGAAGCCATATATAACCATCAGCTTTCAAGGTTCCTGGAGGAAAATGGGTAGTTGCACCCTTTTCTGTCTGATTTTAGGCCACTTGTGGGGACCGAATCAGTGATGCTATTAATCCTGGATGACTTGGATTTGCTCTAGGATCGTGAGGAGGCCATGGTTTTGTCCTCCTTGACCTCTCTGTGGTTTTTGATACTATTGACCATAACATCCTTCTGCAGTGCCTGGAACAAGCAGGACTGGCGGGATCTGTTCTGACCTGTTTTTTATTGTTTTTGGAGGACCGCATGCAGATGGTGTCCCTTTCAGGTTTCTGTGCACACCCCGCATTCATTCTGTGCGGAGTGCCACAGGGTCTATCTCTATCCCCTTTACTTTTTAATCTTTTTCTGCGCCCTCTGGAGAATTTAATGGCAGTGTCTGGCATATGTTTTTATACATACGCCGACAATACTCAATTCATTTTTAAGTTGGATTCCCCAGTATGTGACCCCGATTCCAAACTAAAATCTTGCCTGGCTGAGATTGGTTGTTGTGTGGAAACAGAGAAATTGATATGAGGCCGGGAAGCCCAAAAGGAAACACACCAACACAGGTTACAAAGGACATACAAAGCGCTTTATTTCAAAGTTACAAAGTTACCAAAGTCAATTGACATGCGAATAGCTATTCGGCCCTCTGACTAACACACAAACCTTCAACGTTAGGTTCGCACTGAAAGTGGGAGAGACCGATCATCGGGATGCTTGGGTTTTTATACATTTTGTACTGCATTGGCCAGCCCTCTTGCAAGTTAACCATTCTTGGAACCATGGCTAGGGTTCGTAGCCAGGTCGAACACACAATTTCCATATATTAGATCAGTTCCGCTGATACGGTTACATATTTACACATAGGTTAAAGAGAGGACAGGGTCTTAGTTCATGACCCTAACAAGTAGCCTGCGGACATATTATTCATTCACGTGTGCGGAGGTCACCATGGCCGAAGTCTTACACAAAATGTCGTTCGGCCTCCATTTTGTGATTCAGGGTGACTTCCACACTGCAAGAGTACCTAAAATGGCGGCTAGATCCAAGATGGCGGCTTACACGATACATTAAGGTCAAGACCTTGCCGCGGAACCTATGTATAGTATTCTTTAGACAGCTTGGCGTAGGCCAACATACATTTAAACAATGCGATTGGGGTCACAATATTATATCGATTTCCACAGACCCTCCTTTTGGCCTATGCCAAGTGCTAAAACATCATTCCCTAATACTTTTGAAAATACTTGAAGGCATTATCATCCATAGGTTCCGCATCATTGTCTGAAATGTCAATAGCCATAAAATTGTTCATAAGAACTTCTTGCAACATGAATTCTTTAGATGCTGTCTTCGGGGTGTATATTTTACGCCCTATTGCGCTCATAACCTGGGCACAACATCCCCCTATCATTCCGCATATACTCGGGAGGCATTGAAAACAACAGCAAAGAAATAACAGAGTCCCTAAAATACCTAAAATAACAGATAGCACCTTCCACCCCCAAGATCGTAGAGAATCCCAAAACCAAGTACTAAGGCTCCAGTCTCCTACAGGGATATGGACTTCAGAACTAAGAGTGTGTAAATTCTGAATTGCTTTGAATATTGTTGGTGAAGAATCTGGTGCGAAAACACAGCAAGCGGACCCCACTAATTTACATACTCCACCTCGTTCAGCTAAAATGACATCTAATGCCATTCGATTTTGAAGTGCTACCAATCTTATTGCCTTTTGCTCTAAGGTCATATTGTAAAGTATGTCCGTGGTCCGGTTGATCGTTTTCTCCAACACCCTCGCTAATCCCCTAATGTTTTCTGAATTTGCTATTTGTCCCCAAAAGGGGACTACTGATTTGGCTATATCCCCGAACACTTGTTCAGGGGTATCTCCATCATTATCCCGTCGCGGGCGAGCCTTAGATACCTCTAAGGTACTGGCTATAAATACACCTGGTAACAATATCCCTAAATAACAAGTCCCCTGCCAATCCTTCGGCAACCAGGGAAAAGCTAAACTACCACAAACAAAATAAACGGGTCCCCCTACATACAAAGGCCTATTTTCCCCAGTCAAATTTACAATATTTACACAAGGCTCGAAATCTCCCATTTGGCCTAGTGCCATTTCTTTGTACACAGAAAGGGACAGAATCAGGACTGTGATTTACAGAATAAGAAGGAGGCATGGCATCCTTATTGCCTATCGGAGCCATCTTGAAAGAAACTAGATTTTGAAAAGGAAAAGAAAGTTTATCAGACGGCCTAATAGAAGCGATATTAGGTCTACTCCTATTTGCGAAAAGCGAGCATCCCAGGGGAGTCAATTCACGTTTTTCAAATTCATTCAAATTAGTCCCATCGAAGTTCCCTGAGATGCTATCATTCCATCGGCCAAAAAAGAGTGCTCTAAGAGAGGCATAGCAAGAGGTTGTTAGAGGTAAGGGATGTATATACCATCCCAGTCCCTTGTTCCCATGTTGTGGTAAGTGAGTGCAGATCCAACAATTACTCCTATTAAAAATAGCATGCGTAGCATTCATCACTATCATCAGAGTGTTATTATGATATTTCTGTCTATGCCGAGAATCCCTAGGGGACAGAGTGTGAAGGTGTACAGAGGGAGTCAAAACAGTTGGTACAATTTTGGTCGGTAATAGAGGCTTCAAAGGATAGATTTCTTCAAAGTACCAAAGTCCCACGGCAGCAGTTGCAAAACTAACAATAATCAAAACGAGAACACAACAGTACGTTTTCAGGGCCCAGGCACATTGTCCATTGTTCGAATTGGTCACCTCCTTATCTAATAGTTCAATACGAGGAGCAGCGGTGAAGGCGGCAGGCATCATGGTTATCCCGATCGACGGCCCCAATGTTCGTTGCTGGCGGCACTTCGGCCGAGCGATTTCTTAGTCCTTCCCAACCCTAGCCAACAGAACCCTCCTTTTCTGTGTTCCAAAAAAAGGGAAAGATAATAGTATTTCAATCACTCCTTTTTCTTCCAGATGCACGATACTCGTGCGGTAATTTTATTTTCGCTGTCGAAGGTTGTACCTGATGGTACCCAAGTTTGTTGAATCCAAAAGCAAAGTATCGTCGCTCCCTGAGGGGAGCGTCACGTCGGTGCCGACGGAAGTCGCAGAACTTGAAACAAGAGTTTCCGGAAGTGATTGATCAAGAGAGTGTGGAGACAGAATGGACGGCTCCCCGAGCTCCTCAGGCTCAGAGAACTTCTCCAACGCACTCACAGCGCTGCCTGCTACTCCGAGATCAGAGATCGTAGCATCAGCGAGGGGTTCTGTTTCTTCTGTAACGTGTGGCGTCGGGTGAGGGATCTTCTTCACATGCGTTGCATGTACCCAATTCTTCTTTCCTGCCACCCGCACTGCCGTCCTGGTGACCAATAAAACCTGGTAGGGTCCCCGCCAGCGAGGCGCGAGACAGGAAGACCTTTCGTAGGCCTTCACCAGGACCCAGCTGCCGGGCAATATATCGTGTCCTGGGCCCGTAAACCGTACAGGTAAGGCGGCATTCACCTGGTGGTAAATGAAATACAGATTTTTAGTCAATTGATTACAATAATATATGAGCAATGCATTCTCCACATCCCTCAGGGCTTTAGGTTTAGGGAGACCCCAAATATTAGCAGGCCTTCCCATTACTACCTCGAATGGAGAGAGCCCAGTTTTAGTCTGGGGTGTGGTGCGCATAGCTAACAACACAATAGGTAAAGCATCTGGCCATTTTAATTTAGTGTCGGCACATGTTTTTGCAAGTTTGTTTTTCAAAATACCGTTGTGTCTTTCTACCAACCCCGCACTTTGAGGGTGCCTAGCTGAATGAAAACGTTTCTCTATCCCTAAGGCAACACATATTTGCAACATTACGGCTGCGATGAAGTGGGGGCCGTTGTCCGACCAAATTATCCTCGGGAGCCCAAATCGAGGAAAATAGTCTTTTACCAAGATCTTTGCGGTGGTCATGGCGGTAGCATCTTTGACGGGGAAAGCCTCGACCCATTTGCTAAAAGCACAAATGATAACAAGAACATATTTCAAGTTATTACATCGCTCCATTTCAATAAAATCAAGGTGAATGGTTTCAAAGGGGACAGAGGGGGGCCCGAAACTTCCCCTTGGAGTCACTGTCCCTTTACCCACATTGTGCTGTAGGCAAATCATACAATTCTGAACATATCTTTTTGCAGTTCCCAAAATTTTATCATTCACCCAAACCTGCTGTAATATCTTCGCAATTTGCTGGGCACACACATGTGTTGGACCGTGTGCCATCGTGACCATTGCAAATACATAAGAATCAGGAAGCAACCATTTCCCGTCAGATGCGTCCACCCAACACCCTTCGTCATCCAATTTCCCCATGCCTTCAGCCCATTTCCTAGATTCTTCAACAGAGGCATCAGTCTGAATATCTCGCACAGACCCAATGCCTTCATCTATTATACAACCATCTCTCACTTCCCTCGAGGTATACATGTCTGTGCTAAGGTCTGTGGCTGTTTGTCTAGCTATCGAATCTGCAAAGGCATTTCCTCTGCCCACATCGTCTATGACCTTGCGATGTGCTGCACATTTCATGATCGCTAGTTGTTCAGGGAGTGAGAGCGCTAAAAGTAGTTGTACTATTAAGGGACCATGCTGAATCTTGGTCCCGTGTGAGGTCAGAAACCCTCTTTCCGACCACAGTTTTCCGAAGTTGTGAGCCACCCCAAAGGCGTACTGACTATCCGTATGAATGTTAACTCTATGCCCTTGGGAGAGCTCACAAGCGCGGGTCAACGCTATAATCTCTGCGGCCTGCGCGGAGTTATGCGGAATCCTTTTAGTTTCTACGATCTTGTTCAAAGTAGTAACTGCATAAGCAGCTGTAGATGTGCCATTCGGAAGTTTAAAACAGGAGCCATCACAAAACAGCTCCCCTTCCGCATTCTCCAAAGGAGTATCTGAGAGGTCTATTCTGCCCTTTGTTTCTTGTTCGGTGGCATACAGGCAGTCATGTGATCCGTCATCGCCGCAAGCAGTAGTTTGCGGGAGAGGCAAAAGTTCAGCCGGATTGAGAACACAACACCTTTTAATTTGGATATGAGGAGCAAATAGAACTAATTCGTACCTGGTCAACCGGGCAGAAGTAAGGTGTTGTGTTTGAGTTTTATTCAATAGAATATCGACAGAGTGAGGCACCATCAAAATTAAATCGTGGCCTAGGACCATCCCCTCACTCTGTTTTACAGACGCAGCGGCAGCAGCAACAGCGCGCAGACATCGCGGCAAAGCGCATGCAACAGGATCGAGGGCGGAGAAATAATAGCCGCACGGCCTATTCTTCCCTCCATGTTCCTGCGTTAACACAGACAAAGCACATCCATTACATTCATGCACAAACAACACAAAGGCCTTATCGTAATTTGGTGTACCCAGAACCGGTGCTGAACACAGCGCGGCTTTGAGAAGCTCAAATGATCGTTGATGTTCCGATTCCCATGGCAGTGGCAGAGAAATGCCCTTCTTCGTCAAAGCCAACATCGGTTTTACCACTAGGGCAAAGTTCGGGATCCACAGTCTACAGTAGGACGCCATCCCTATCAGGGCTCTGACTTCCTTCTGTGTTTTTGGGACAGACATGCCAGAAATGTGTTTTATTCGTTCAGGTATCAATCTTCTCCCCTCCTTTGACAGGAGGTAGCCTAGATAGGCAACCTCCTGGCAACAATATTGAAATTTCTTAAGTGAAGCTTTGTGACCATTTTCAGCTAAATGAACAAGCAACAATATAGTGCCTTCTTTACAAGCTTTCTCAGAGTCTGCAGCCAGGAGCAAATCGTCTACATATTGAAGCAGCGTGCAAGTAGGTGGTAATTCAAGGGTGTCGAGCTGCTCTTTTAAGGCTCTACTATAGATACTAGGACTTTCAGTATACCCTTGAGGTGCCCTTGTGAATGTAAACGAGCGTCCCCCCAAGGTGAACGCAAACAAATACCTGCTCTCCTCATGTATCGGAATACTAAAGAAGGCGTTTTTCAAATCTACGACACTAAAGTGTGTAGCCGTAGCAGGGATCATTGTTAAGATCGTTGTTACATCAGGCACGATTGGAAATTGTGGGGCTACCACCCGGTTAATAGCACAAAGATCTATTATAAACCGGTACGGAATTGCATTGTCGCCTTTCTTATATACTGGCAAGATCGGGCTATTACATAAGCTACCTGTAATCTCTTCGATCACTCCAAGATGTACAAAATCGGAGACAATGCATTTCAGAGCGCGCTCTCCTTCAATTGAAATTTTATATTGCGGAATGCGCGGTAGCTTAACCCCATGTTTCAATATTATCTTAACAGGGTCGATGTGCAATATCCCGACATCATTATCGTCTATTGCCCAAAAACATTCTGGGACAATGTCAAATTCGGGAGGTAGAGGTCGGGTCAAGTATTGGGAGTTAAAGGGTTGCTGTGGTGAAACTGTTAATCTTATTCCGTCAGGGGAACAATGAATCACTGCATTCAGTTTCTTCAACAAATTCAACCCCAGCAAATTTTCTCCACAGTTTGAAGTAAGAAGAAAAGGGCACTGGTCTGTAAAAGGACCCAAAGAAACGGATACCGGCGCAGAAACCGGACAAACAGTTGGTATACCAGAGAACCCTATAGAGACGTTTGTTTGCCCTGACAGTGGGATGTTTGGAACCCTCGAATGGTCGATGGAGCACTTTTGTGCTCCAGTGTCGATCAAGAACTGATGTTTCCTATTCCCCACCAATAATTCAACATAGGGGCCCTTCTGAATAACGGGAATAGGTAAAGGTTCCAAACGCTGCTTCGGGCAATCCTAATAAGGAAGAACTTCATCAAAGGGAAGTTCCTCAGAAAGATAGGCGGCGGAAGGGTGATCAAATATATTTCTCGAGTCCATACTCAGAGTCTGACTTTCCCGTGAAAAAGGTTGCTGGGGATCTTGTAGAAGCTGACCCCTATCAGGGCCCCCTGCTCCAGGGCGGCCCCGTGGTCGCCTACCCATTCCTCCGAATGTGCCTCCTGACCTCTGACGGAGGGCAGGGCACTGTGCTCGCCAGTGACCTTCCTGGCGGCAATAAGCACACTGATTAATATTTATAGAATTTGGAGGAGTATTTCCTCTTGGAATGTACTGACCTCTAGTCTGTGTCGTACCTCCTCTGGGGTTTCTGACAATTTGCTGCAACAATACCTTAGTCTTTAGGTCACCCCTTCTTTTTTCAATTTTCTCTTTTTCATTATTAACCCGATTCTCGTAATACTGAGCCATATGCAAGACCTCTGACTGAGATTTTGCCTGCCAAGCGCTCTCTGAGGACATAATTTGTGACTGGATGTCGGGCAACAATCCACGCACAAATTTGTCCACAAACAACCTCTTCCCCGACTCTGTACCTAAATCCTGTCCACTGAAGTCGGAGAACACCTGTTCGAATCTATTAAAGAATTCAGTAGTACCTTCAGTTTTCCCTTGGATGCAGGCCGTAAGCTTGTCCCAAATAATCCTTTTTTCCGGAATTATAGTTTTTAATTTGGCAACTATTCTATCGGGTAAAGTGAGTATTACCTGGGGTGGTTTCTCACCAGCTGGTCGTTCCCCATCTATTCTAGTCAGATTTACCCATGTATCCCCTAACCCCGGCACATCATCTATTGTTCGTACCTGTTTCCATACATCAACAGGCAAAAGCACTGGAAACAATAAATCCATGTCACTTAAGGTGAACACAGAAGATTGCAAAACGGATTCTATTTCTTTATAAAATCCTGTCGGGTTCTTCCTGATATCAGGAACTGATTGTCTAATCGTGTTCACTTCCTGTCGAGAGAACGGGACGTGAACAAACTGTGATACGTAATGTGCAGGGATATCCACCGCGGCAGTACCAGCCGCCGCGTTGGCGGGGATTTCTACTTTTGGGACAAGGGTCGGAGGGACCTCTCTCATAGGCAACTGAGATATAGGGACCTCCGACCGCTTACTAAGTAATAAGGCCAAATCGAGCGCTAAAGCAGCTGTAGAAGTGTCGGGCGAAAAAGCTCTTTTACAAATACCTAATAACTCTGTGGGGCAACCAACCTTCTTCCTTATACATTCCTCCTGTAAGTGCTGTACCATCACTTGGATTACCTTCCTTTGCATCTCTATCGTGTATTGACTATATGTGTCATATACCTCATCTGGCGGTATCGATGAATCCGAGATCCACCGAATCGCATCTCTGGTACAAATCCGTACTTCCTCAGGTGCTGATCTTCGGCACGAAAGGAACCGTTTCTGCACATATATCCTATCGTCTTCATCATCCTCGTTTTGTAACCTTTCAAAATCCCTTCTAAACTCAAACAACCTATCAACATGCCCATATACCTTCTGCTCTGTATCCCTCGAGAGTGCCAAAGCGTTCAGATCTCTCACCCCTTGTGGGAGATCCGAAGTCTGCAATCTACCCCACATTACACCTAAATGAATCCCCAGTCCTTCAATAAAAACGTTTTTCTCGGGAAAATTGTGCAAATTAGATAATGTCGAAAGTACATCAGTTTGATCACCTTTTTCCATGCAATGTTTAGCCCAAGCAAATAGTTCCTGTTTCCTGCCCGCAGGAACAGTACTACGAGTCACAATTTTCGACCCTGCACCGGGATCTGATTTAGTGAACACCGGACTCCCCAGAATCGGAGGTGTAGGTGAACCTAACAAGGGTGCAGGGGAAAGAGGTAATGTAATAGACGAAATAGACAGAGGAGCGACAACCAAAGAACTAGGGGCAGTAGGCTGCGCAGGAGGAGTAGGAATAGCGATAGGAGCAATAGCAGGAACGGGCAAGGTGCCCACAACGGGAGCATACGGAGGTGGCGCTGAAGAATCAGGCCTCCGTTCGTTTAATATTTTCTCAATAAACTCCTCGGAAACATGGAAATCTTTAGAGGGGTACATTTTCTGGACTCCGAGCGAGAAAGCTCTGTCCATCTTCTGGGTTTCATCTAATCGTTTTTCCTTGTCATACAACAATGCCTTTTCGGCATTCGTTTTATGACGTCGTGCATGTTTATCCCTACTTTTAAGCTGCTGTAATGCTTCCTTTTTCCAATTTTGTAACACATCAAAGGCTGCTGGCCTAGCCTTCTTTTTAAGCAAGATCGACTCTAAGTATTCAATACGGGGGATCTCAAAGCTACCATTGATTGGCCACTGAAATTCGGAGGCATTTCTGGTCTGTCTGTGCCAAATGTCATTAAATACAATACTACCAATGCCATACTTACAGTACATAGTACACGCCGGCGACCCCTCCTGTGGTGCCGGACGGCTAAATTCCAAAGATTGTCGATCGCTGCGGAACAGAACCCTAAAGCAGCTAGACAATTTCCCAGGCATTTCTCAAAGAATTGGTGTTACCTGGTCCAATAATTGTGTCTGCAGATACAATACGCCAAATTCAAATTGTCAGGGTTAAATTAAGAGCCGGGTCACGACTACACCTGACCAAACCTAAGGAGGACCGTACGGTTTACAAAGGACTTCAACTAACAAATTTTACCTGTGTTCGGTGGTTTCGGCAAATCTGCCCGCCTCGGAATTGGACCCTCGTCAAGATGCCGTGTCAGACCGCACGACTATCGCCCAAGGATCGGATCGTGCAGCGCTGCCGAGGTATCGCGTCTCGATCGGTCGGGCCCGCAGAATCACACCGTCCGATCCCGATTCGATAGTCTGCGTCAACCTTCAATGATCCGGCATCAATCTTGAGGGTCCCTATTCGGGCGCCAACTGTGGAAACAGAGAAATTGATATGAGGCCGGGAAGCCCAAAAGGAAACACACCAACACAGGTTACAAAGGACATACAAAGCGCTTTATTTCAAAGTTACAAAGTTACCAAAGTCAATTGACATGCGAATAGCTATTCGGCCCTCTGACTAACACACGAACCTTCAACGTTAGGTTCGCACTGAAAGTGGGAGAGACCGATCATCGGGATGCTTGGGTTTTTATACATTTTGTACTGCATTGGCCAGCCCTCTTGCAAGTTAACCATTCTTGGAACCATGGCTAGGGTTCGTAGCCAGGTCGAACACACAATTTCCATATATTAGATCAGTTCCGCTGATACGGTTACATATTTACACATAGGTTAAAGAGAGGACAGGGTCTTAGTTCATGACCCTAACAAGTAGCCTGCGGACATATTATTCATTCACGTGTGCGGTGGTCACCATGGCCGAAGTCTTACACAAAATGTCGTTCGGCCTCCATTTTGTGATTCAGGGTGACTTCCACACTGCAAGAGTACCTAAAATGGCGGCTAGATCCAAGATGGCGGCTTACACGATACATTAAGGTCAAGACCTTGCCGCGGAACCTATGTACATAGTATTCTTTAGACAGCTTGGCGTAGGCCAACATACATTTAAACAATGCGATTGGGGTCACAATATTATATCGATTTCCACAGTTGGATGTCCCAAAATTGGTTGAAACTCAACGGCAAGAAAAATGAAATTATGATGACTGGCCCTCCTTGTGCTCATTCATTTTGGCACTCTGACTTCTGACCTGGTGGCCTGGTAACCTGTCCCACCTGTAGCCGCTCGGTTAAGAGTTTAGGGGTGAAACTCCTTCCCTCTGGCTCTAGAGAGGGGCAGATTATGCCAGTTTGTAGTTCAGGCTTTTATAAATTGAGACTTCTTAGAAAAGTGCTGCCGTATGTGCCCCCACAACTACGCGCTAATGTAGTCAGTCTCTATTATGGGCACGCTAGATTACTGCAATAGCATCTATTTAGGTCAACCTGAATTTCTGGTCCATCTACTTAAAATCCTGCAAATTTTGTTGGCTTCCTGTAAAAATCCTGATCAAATGAAGGCACTCAGCATTGCACACCATGCTTTTTTACACATGGGGCCTTCTTTCTTTCAATCTAAAGTGACTCACTACCTCCCCAGATGCACTTTGCGGTCATCTTCCTCCAATCTGTTGGAAGTGCCTCGTTTCTGTTAAGCCTGAGCTGGAGGGTGCTCCTTCTCGGTGTAAGCCTGGGGTTTGTGTAGCTCTCTTCCAGCCATCCTGAGGGAGATCTTGGATCACCTGGGTTTTCATAGAGCTTTTAAGACGTTCTCATTCTGAGATTGGGTGGGTTTTTCTTATTTGATGGTCAGCGCCCATATTTTTTTATTTATTTGTATTGCGCTGACAGCAGAACATAAAGACAAGGTCAGACAAGAAACTGACAGTGATCACAAGACAAATATATATATATACCAGAGTTATTCAGAAGTTTAAAGGCCAGAAAGGAATTCTCTCACCATAGTTTACTTGAAGAGGAACGTTTTGAGTTTCTTCCGAAAGGAGGAGTGATTAGGCTCCAGCATGAGGCTGGTCCGAAGTTTGTTCCAGCTTACTGCTGCAAGATGAGGAAATGCTCTACCCATACCATGTTCATTTTTGTGCCTCATGGCAGTTATTAGTCCCTTGGCTTCTGGACTTAGTGCTCTGGGAGGGTTATGGAAGGTCATTTTTGATTTCAGGTAGGCTGGTGCTTTGCCGTACAGACGCTTGTGTGTCAGGCACAAGTATTTAACATATGCCTTTTTGGCCTTTGTTGCGCTCAATACAAATTACATTACACTGGTCTACTATGATGGTTAAAAGGAGTTAAATTGTGGCCAACTGCTCCTGTTTAATCCTCTGGTTAATCCCTTTAAGGTCTGTCTGCAATCATAACATTAATTGTTGTGCTTTCAAAAATGCTATCTTACTGATATCTCCACCCATATGTGGGAGTTAGATATATTGAATGATGGGTCTCTTCAGATCTTCTGCCTAAAGACTTGCTGATGTAAAGTGCTAAACTTTGTGTTTCTGATACAGGATTTCCGCTTAATGAATCTTTTTCATATCAGGTGTTGGGGAACCATGGTGTCTGCAATCCACTGTCAACTGCGTTTGTGCGATGAGTCTGGGCACAAATGGCGCATCCCTCACATGGTTAGTTCCTCCTAAGGGCACCCTGATTCCAAATTGTTTGTTAAGCCTCCTGCATTGTGTCAGACCGTAATAACCTGCCGGAATGTTGGCAATACATTGCTATTAGTTGGGTAACATTGAATTTGTGCACTTGTGTATGGCTCACCGTTTCCAGTTCATGATTACCATGGGAATGTATTGCATCCTTTTTTAACAACCGATAGCATTCCACCAAATCACCTGTCTATTGTTGGTGACCCCCAAAGCTCATCTTGTTCCCCTCTGCACTGCAACATATGTAGGCATTGGCTGGCTTGGTTGTTAGATCTCCATTAGCAAGAGTTTCAGAATAACATGGATGGCACCCAAATCCATTTGCCTCTGGACCATGAGGGTGAACCAGGTAAGCCTAACTGACTGGTTGCGCCACATATCTGCCTCATATAATCTATATCAGAAATTCTACTGGTTTGAGAATCTGGTGGAAAACACGCCATACAAATGTCCAATAAAACAATTTTAAAAAAACAATCCCCTTTACATTCTTTCCTTACTGAGAGCAGGCACATCATTTGGGGTAATCCTCCACTCTGAGCTCAGCTTGACATCTGAAGTCAGTGCTATTATCAAAGGAATGATCGTCCAAGTTTCCCTGTTTCAAAAGACTCTTTGCAAACCAAACCACTAAGTGCAGCTAACGTGATCCCTCTTAAAATGGCTATGCTTGATTGCTAAAATGTTGTACATTTCAGCCTACCAAAACGGCTGACAGACAGGCGACAACAAGTGCAGAAGCAGGCAGCTATACTGATCCTGAACTTGATTAATTATTACAACATCAAGCCAGCTCTGAAATCACTCCATTGTAAACCTCTAAACAAAAGGATTTAATTCAAATACCTATGCAACATGCACAAGGCTTCCTTTAACAAAAGCCCAGGTTTCCTCCAGAAACTGTTCAGTCAGCATATTCTATCTCAGAACCTGACTCGGCCAATTTGGAAAACATCTGCCAATGAAAAGTCCATTAAAAGTACATTTAAGGTCAACCCTCTAGTGGTCGAGGGCCCCAAACTGTGGAAAACCCTCAATGCAACATTGAGAAACCAGCCAGAAAAACCTCATCTACAGGAAAATGTTAAATACAGAACTGTTCAATTAGGCTTTCAAATGACCAGGCCTGGTTTCCTGAGTGAACCATTAAAAACTTCCCATGCATGGTCTCTATCCCATGAATCAATAGACAATAACAATGCTTGGGCCCCAATCCTTACCACAAACACACTGCATGGTCTTCCTGTAATGTCTTTATTACTTTCTGCTAAACCTTTTAATTTCATGATTCTCGGAATCAGATCAGTTACCTAGTGTATAATTATTCCTATTAATGTCATCACTTCCCTAAGATTATTAAAAAAAAGAACTGTTATTTTCCCTGCATGTGTATTGCCCTTTTGCTAGGTGAAGAAGCTGCAAGGCTGAGCCGCTATATGTAGTTTACGATGAAATCAATGACATTATTAATTTCAATGTATCACCCGCACGATTGACAGTGGATTATGGTCCCAACTCCTCCACACCTATAACACACACTACTGTCTATACACACTTGCACACTTCAGGCATTATATTACTCAGTTTTGTACCAGAAACTTAATTGAATATGTCATTGGTATTTGGAAATCCAAGCTCCACTGCTAAAACTGCCTATATGTGTACTATATGTGTACTATACGGCGGAGTGAGATTGATTGTCAAATGTTCCAAATATGGCAGTAATTGACGGGAGTTGTGAGTCGATTGCCAATGCATTGAGAAGACCCAGTGATGCACTGTCCCTTAGGGAACTAGTGAGATACCCAGTGGGCCTCTGCACCATGGGCCTCTTTTGTGGGGGTACCCTGGAGTTCTGCTCTTAAACTGTCTCCAATGCACCCAGCCCCCTTCTTCCATTTCTCCACATCATGTACATCCGTTTGAAGTAAAGAATTCGTTATAAAGCCTCACTCATAAGAAATGTGAACTGTTCGTTTCTCGTTATGAGTAACTACTTTTTAATCCCTACACAGGGGGCAAATATGCTTTAGAATTCACTATTTGGGCCCATTTCCTGTCAGGTGTTCTTGTGTGAGTACACCGCAAGCCCTTTTTAGAGGGATTGGTCTTGCTGCCACACTGTACAGTGGGGCCACATTAAAAACATTACCAGTGCCACTGTTGGTTCCCAAGCCACTGCTGATGTCTTGCGTGCATTAGAACCCTTGGTACCTGTGGTGCTAGTGGCATGTAACCCTATGGACACATGTTGGTGACCGGGTCCCCGTGATGAGATGGTGAAATGATGAAGGGGAGAGTAGGTTACATTCTTTTTTAGCAGGATACATGTAAGGAGCCTCGCACCAGGCATCTATCAGCTCTCACCCACATCTCAACCTCCAATTCCCGAACCTTCACTCATAATAGAGAACTCGGCATCAGACACATTTTATGTTGCAACATATGCCTTTTTTAATAAAATGATGCAATTTAAAATTCTTATTTTAGTCTATGCATTAGTGATGATTAATAGCTCTATTGAAATAAAATGGTAAAAAATTACATTCAATCTTAATATTGTAATAACACCTCTAGGTCGCACAGTATTGATTGATAATTCAAATGTAAAAATATCACACTCAAACGTAACCTTGTAATAACCCTATTATTGGAAAACAGTTTACTACCCCTTCATTGATGCTTCCACTTCGTGTACACTCCATGACATAATCCCTCCATTTACCAAGGACAGTTCTAATCCTGGAACTCGGCCGATTATTGTTCCTGTCACTCATCTCGCCACTCCCGCACTGCTCATCACGCTCTTCCTCCTCTATTTGTCCTTCTCACGTCATTCCCTGATCCTTCCTGAACCACTGCTCGCTGGCCAGCACAATAACTGACCACCCTTCGCCTGTTCCTTCTACATCCATCCTCCAACATTACATGATGTGACCCACTCTTTACCACCTTCCATGGTTCATAATACATGCTTTCACCTTTGCTTACCCTGTTTGGTTTCCTAATCCTCTGCCAGTCTCCTACCTTCGCTTGACCTTTCACAGTGCACCTCCGCTTCACATCATACTTCTTCTTGGTACTTGCACACTGTCTTCATCATCTTATCCCCATCCAATGAAATTTCACCCTTTCCGCTCAACCATGGGAGAAACAAATCTGACTTTATATTTCTAATCCTCATTACCACAAATGGCGATTACACCATCATAAATGCGGGGAATCTCTGTGTGGCAATCATCTCCCACAGAACCTGTTCCCATGGTGATCCGCTCAACAGTGCTAGTTGTACATTTTCTTTAATAATCCTATTTACTCTTTCCACTAACCTGTTCCCCTGTTTGTGGTTTAGTGACGTCCTGATATTCATAATAACATGTGCTTCCAGAAAGTACCTTGTTTCGTTAGACACAAATTGTACTGCATTATCACTCACTATGTATTTGGGATATCGTTCACACTCACACACACCTGACAAAAAGTCTATTACAATTCTGGTGTTCACAAAATTGGCACATTTCATCTCAAACCACCTAGATGTGTAATCTACTAAAACCATCAGGTAACAACATTCCTCCCTCACACTGTTTATAGGACCCATCACAACAATCCCAATAATTTCCCACACCTCCATTGGCACACCTACAGGTTTTAGCGGTACTGCATCCATCTTCCTAAATGTATCACTTTCAACACACACTTGACAATCCTTTATCACACTCTCCACCATATCATCCATCCCAGGCCACCAATATCATTCTCATAATCTCCTTTTAGTAAAACTACAATCCAAATGTCCTAGGTGTGGGTTCATCACTATTTTACATCTCACATCACAGGGAGGCTTCTCTTTTCGTGCCAAACACCGCTCACATGTCAATAACTCCTCAGTTACCATAATTCCACATTGCAGTTTGTCAGGCTGAGCTTCCTATGTGTATTTCACTGCACACTTTGATTCATTATTCTCTATCCCATTCTTACACTCTTCTTCTGATACCACTGCTCCCAAAAGATTGCACACATTCACAACCCATGCATCCATTCGCTCCTCTTCCCCTTTTTTCAATGCTTCTACAGGAAGTAATTTCGATAATCAATTAGCCACCACTTTATTTTTTCCTTGAAGGTGTTCCACTGAAAAATGTAACTCTTGTGTATCTGCTTACCATTTTGCAATTCGGGGTGATATAATGCTCGAAACCCTAGCAGTGAACAGATGTACTAGTGGTTTATGGTCACTCCTCACTACAAAATGAATCTGCTACAAATTGGACCTGAATTACCTTGAAACTCAACAGCAAGCCCACATCTCCTTCTCAATTACAGAATATTTTCTCTCACACTCACTCAAAGCCCTTGAAGCAAATGCTTTAGGTCCTCACATCCCTGCCTTGGACACATTACACCAACACCTGATATTGCACCCATTTACAGACCTAAACAAATTAGGTGCCATTGCAATAGCTTTCTTCATTTAATTAAATTCCTCTCTCAATATTCTGACCATTTAAATAACTAATCCTTATTAAGCACCTCTCTTAGCACAGCTGTTCTTTGTGAATGGTTTGGAATTCATGTTACATAAAAATGCACCAGACCTAAGAAAGATTTCAGTTATTCCTTTTCCTCAGGTTCTCATGCTCCTTTGATTGCCCCTACTAGTTTGACTTTTATTCTTAACCCCTTCTCCCATGACCATATGTCCCAAGTATGACTTTTTACCTTAAAGTTGCACTTTTCCTTTTTTACTGTTAGGCCCACCTCTTTCAGAGGTTCTAATAACTATACCAATAGTCGATGATGCTCCTTTTCCTCCCACACACATACTAGAATATCATCCTGGAAGTAGTATATGCCCTTGCTCACTATACAGAAATTCTCCATTGCTCTGTGGAACATCGCAGTAGCAGAAGCTAGACCAAAGGACATGTGCTTATACTGATAGGTTCCCATGGGTGTTTTAAATGATGTAATGTGTCAACAATCAGGATGCAATTCTATCTGCTGATAAGCAGACCGGTCAATGGTTGAAAGCCATCTTAATTGTCCCACAGTGGATAACATATTGTTGATGTTTTGGAGAGGTTAACGGGTTACCCAAATTGCCCTGGTTGCATTGAGTAAATCTACACATACTCTGAGTCTGTTGTCTGTTGTCTGTCTTCTGTGCAACTACAGAGGGTGATAACCACTCGCTCGCCTCATTTGACATTTCCTTCCTACACAATGGGCCTCATTACAAGGTTGCCAGAATGGTAACAATGGTACCGGTAAGCCTGTTGGTACCGTTGTTACCGGACCAGCAAACTATGAATTCTGCTTGCGGGAGCCTTTCTGCCCACCAGGTCTAACCTGGCGGGCGTAATGGCATCTGCGAGCACACCTCGACGGATGCACCGGCACCATTCACAAATGGTGCCGGTGCATCCGGCCTCCCCATTCCTATTGAGTCCAATGGGACTCAAATGGGAATGGGGAGTAATGATTACTGGCACCCGGCAATGGGGATTAACTGGGTCCGCTGGGGCTGTAATGCCCCGGTATGTCCTCAGTGCCTGTAAATTCATGACTCCGGCGGCAGCCGTGCCGGCATTTACTGGCACGGCTACCGCAGGACTCATACAAGGCCCAATGTCTTCAATGCCTTTTCCAGATACACCTTTACAATTAAAGGACTTGGCCTCACCTTGTGGACAGTGGGTACTGTGCTAGGGAGAATTCTCATTTCATGGTGAATTTCTCTCACCTAGTGAGTCCCCCAGCAACTTTGCTGGACTTCTGGAGTTTATTTTTTCACTTGGTTAGAGAGTGAGCTTTCCCCCACTCTTACCTGTGTTTTGCTATGTGTTTCTACCTGTTTCTTTGTGATTGTGGGCTCGGCAGTACACCACTTCAGTAACCCCCTTCTTTGTGTGTGTCACCCAGCACCTTCTGTCCAGTGGCACAGGGTTGTCGTTCAGACTCCCCGACTCCATTTCTTAGGCGACTACCGTCCCCCAGAAAAAGGTAAAGTTACCATTAACTTTACTTAGTCAATCTACCACAGATCCAGTACTCCTCATCTTCCATGGAGTACTGGAAAGGGTTAATTTGTATCCCTTTTTATCTGTACCTCCTAGAGCATTGTTTCGCTCTTTTAACATTTAGACTCGTCTGGTGGCAGTGCTATCTACCCTAACTTTTCTACCGCGATTATATTAGATAAACGTGGTACTGTCCTTGGCTATTATATTAGCCTCGAACATAAACCCGCTTGACCAAATCATCTTTCTTTTGGCTCCGGTTGGGTTTATTCACCATTTCTTTTTGTTAAAGTTCTTCTTGTGTTTTACTTTGCGCGGCAAACTAGGTTCTCCTTCTTTGTTCACTGTCTTTTGGCGGCTTCTGCTCAGAAGCCCTCCTCAAGGCGACTGGGTGTCTAGGTGGGCTGAATGTGAGGGAGGGGCATAGTCACCCCCTGCAGAGGGTATCCTAGGAAACCCAAGTCGCACTTTGTCATGATTGGCCAGGGTAGTTGTCCGGGCTGGACAACCCCCCTGCTGGGAGATTGACAGCCAGGCTGTGTGAATGGGGGGTTTTCGCATAAAAGGCAGGTCTCTTGGACTAGAAGTCAGCGAGTCGCCACTGGAACTACAAGGAACCGAAGAGAAGCAGAGAGGACGACGGCTGCTGCAACTACCCCATCCCGGTGAAGCCCTGCTGCAGTCCTGAGCTATCTTCCCTTCAACAACTTAGAGAAGATCCAGTCCGGAGTCTTCTTTCTTTGAGCTTGGTGGGGATAACCAGTTCATCTTCCACAGACAGAGGATCCTCTTCCTTGGTCGAAATCGCTGCACGCTGCTGTAGTGGTCCAGATAGCCATCTGAAGAGCCTCTCCTGTTTTTAAGGAGCACATCTTTTATTCCTCGTCGCTGCTGCCGGCCTCATTCCTGTGTGGTGCAGACCCCTTCAGACCACCTCCTTCACAATGAAGCTCCAGGAATCGTGGATTATTTAGTAGACCGAACTGTCAAAAAGTGATCGCAATCGTATTTGCGGTAACATGTTTTGTTCGTAACACCGGTTCTTTCAAACACAGGGTACTTACCTTGAGACTTACTGTACAAAGTGAATTGGTTAGTTGTAGCATATTTAACGTGTGGTTTTTGTTTGTTTAATAGAAGTGTTGTGTTTATAACGAATGGTTTAAAAATAAATGTACTTATATTTTTCTACCTGAAACCTTGAGTCAGTGTTTACTTGAGTCACAGTAATTGTGGTCCCTTTGCGTAATCTCTGCTACTGCTTATATACTCTTGAGATAAGCCTGGCTGCTCCGCCACTGCTAACACTCTGACATAGTAGTGCAGGCTTGTACCAAAGGTAAAACTTGTATTGCCACCTGTAGTCTTAATTGTGTGTAGTGGTGCCTAAGGGCACTGCACAGGATTCTGCCTAACATACTGCACCCCACTTTCATTTTTTCATATGGTTAAAACCTTCTAATCTTCCAACACCATCCCTGAATACTTCTGGAAATCTTGTTACTACTTCTCTTTAAGTGTTTCCCTCTGAATCCACTTGCATTTTGGTCTCCTGCCCAGACTTGAGTTCCATTTGCAGACCCTAACAGATTATCTCCTATTTCTGTGACATATCCTTTTCCTCTGATTGCTTGATTCCTACCCCAATCTCCCACTGCTTGTAGCCTAAGATGTGAATTGATGCCCCTCCACATGCTGAAGTTTCAATGTCACACTTCCGTAGCTCCACCTGTTCCTTGCTTATACCTGCATTGCACACCGTTTGCGATACCAATGTATGGGGTGATCGCTAGTCCACCAGCATAAGCAACTGTACATTGTCTAACTTCCATTTTCTTCCTACTTATCCGATGCCATAGGCACTTGCATTTTTACCACCAGCTTAGAATAATCCTTTACCTCCTCCACGTTAATCACATTCACCCACTCTTTTATTCCTTGTTCCTTCCTCCCCACCTCATAGGATCAACATACTTTAGCAAAGCGCCACTTTCTATTGCATTTCCTGCATGTTCCCCTGAGTGCAGGACAATCTGGATCCGCTGCCATATGACCCATCATTCCACATTGAAAACAAGTGCTCCTGAAACTCGTCCCTGAATTTCCACAATCGCATGTACTCTGAAACTCCTTTCTTTTAGTCATAACTGCCAGTACTCACTCTCCTTCAGGAGGTTGTACTGCTTCGATTCATTCTCCACATTTCCACTGCTTTTTGCTCAACTCAATGCTTCTTGCTATTTCCAATGCTTCACTTGGGTTTTTTGGCTTGCCACAATTTCTCTTGTATATTAGTGTTTAACATGCACAACACTAATTGGTATCCGATATATTCAGTCTCTATGTCAGTAAAGTAATACGATGCAATTAGTATACTCAGTCCCGTGAAGTAAGCATTCACGCTCTCCATTGGCATCTGTCTGTGGGTGAAAAACATGTATCATTCTAAAAAGATGTTTTTATTATGTCCATACTGCTCCACTATATTCTGTAGCGCTTGGTTGTACATGCTCCCCCTTGAAGGACCCTCACCATCACCATTTGCTGATGGGACTGCTTCCTTACCCAAGAAATTCATTAAAGTTGCATGCATCCGTTCATCCAAAAACTTGTCACCAACAAAAGAATACAGGTATAATCTGAATAAATCCTTCCACTCTTCATACTCTGTTAAAGGCTCTCCTGCATTTTCCAAGAATGTCATTGGTGTTACACCTGAGCATGCTATTTTAACTGTTCACTCCAGGGGGTTGCCTAGGTCTGGAAAGGATCCAGGGCTATGCTAATGTCAGGACTGTCTGGATTCGGGGCTAGCTAGGCCTTTTGGTTGAAGCCCCTGAGCTTCTATATGGGGCTTCAACCACCTGGGGCTATAGCCCCCGAGCCCTCCCCTAGTGAAGGCTTTTGTCCACTCCTTTCAGTTATGTATTCCTCTGTATTTAGTTGTGGGTTGTATTTACTCGTCTACACTCCATATGCCGAATGATCGTGTAATCCTCCACACCTGCACTAGGTCAGCAGCTCCAACCCACATCTACCTTGATAGTTCTCTATGACTTGGCTCTGTTTCTCATGCACACTCAAATGGTTTCCTTGAATAGGTTTTTGTTCCCTTTGCTCTTTGTCCTTTTTTGCCTGTTTAACGTGTCACTCTTTTGCTTATCCAACATGTGTTTGTAGCATTAGTGGGTCCTTTCATTTAGTGCACTTGCACGCGTCCAGCATGCCAGTGTCCCTCTCCTCTGGTGTGCTCGCCCTGCTTAGGTTTCTTCACTCACTGTCTGATGCACACTCGCTTTACTCGCTCCTCACTCCTCCCTTAATTGGTAGTATGATTTCAGACTTGGGTGGCTCCTCCAGTGCCCTTCTTTGCCATTCCTCTCAGCGGTGGTCAGTGGCGTTGCTAGTGGGTGGCCTGGGGGGGCGGGCCCCCCCTTTGAAACCCTGTGCCCCCCATTTCCCCCCCTACCTAATACGAGCAGTGATCATGGGGTGCATGATCTGAACACAGACATGTTGCACCAAAATGCCAGTAGAAGCAATAAACCAATGATGGTTATGTTATCACAGATGCCCAGAAAAATATACAATGCCATAGTAAGTAAAGGCTTGACTGGTAGAAATCAAATGCCAGTCTAGCCAGGTAATTACACTTAGCAGTACTGCTTTATGAGAGTTGCCCTTCCTGAAGTGGACAAGCTCCCGAGATGGCACAATTGGACAGCTCTTGGGATCAATGCGATAGGAGACATCATCACTGAAGGTAAACTGGTGCCCTTTGAATCCCTAGTGACCTGTTTCCACCTCCCACCTACCGATCACTACCACTATACACAATTACAACACGCGCTGAGAGTTTATCTCCAAGCCCTAGCTGACATGCCTGAAAGCATACCGCTGGAGAGAAACATAGTCCAGACAAGAATTGATTCCAAAATCACATCCACAATGTACAATGTCATAACCTCCTTTGCCACGACTGAGCTATTGAGTCTGAAACTGAAATGGGAAAGAGACCTTGGGACAATACAAGCAGAGGACTGGGTAACGGCCCTCATGTATCCCGGGGAGGTGACAATCTCGGCCAGACTTCGACTGGTACAGCTAAAAATACTCCACGGGATTTATTACCCCAGAGTGACACTATACAGGTGGGGGAAAATTGCTGACCCGCAGTGCCTCAGATGCAAAAAAGAAGAGGGCACCTTCTTCCACATAATATGGGGGTGCGATGACATCCAAAGATACTGGCAGCAATGTTGCAATGAACTTGCACGCGTGCTCGGGAGGGAGATATCCAGGGACCCAAAAACTGCTATTGCTGGGGGTGGAAGAGGAGGGTGATCTGGCCAAATATGAGAAACTCTTCCTATCAACGACCACAGCACTAATTAAGAGGAACATTCCGAGACTGTGGGGCTCAGAGGTAACCCCTACCAACAATGGATTACAGACGTAAACGTGTGCATCATGATGGAATGTAGAGTATACACAGCAAGAGGCTGTCCAAGAAAGGCCGATAAGATATGGCAGAGATGGGAAGAGGCGCAGTGAGCACAAAGGTGATTTAGGCGAAAGACACAAAGTACTGTATGCAGTGGAAAGCCTGGTAATACCCGATGTGAGAGATGGGAGATACTTCAAGACCAAACTTTTTTGAGTTCAAAGATTGTGGTTAACTTTGCTCTGTTTTATGCTTTATGTTCTAGTATGTTTATTTGTAAATGGTCACCTTTGACCAGGTTGGACCTTTCGGTCCCGTAAGTTGCTCATCTCACGTATATAAAATAATAAAATGTGTTTATACATTTCTTTTTTTAAAAACGTCCAGCCAAACTGAGAAATTATTAGACTGGCTGCACCAAAATGCCTCTCTAGACACTAACACCACATATCATGCCTGCTTAGCCTGGACATGCATGACCATTATGATTTATTGCACAATCCCTGCCCCCACCCGACACCCTCACACATACCCTCTCCCTCCCACTACCTGCCCCAATGCCCAAAATTAGTTCCTCTTCCCAGAATTACCTCCACGTCCCTCTTCCTTGTCTCAGTGCTTAAGTATGAGGCACCTTGCCTCATAGGTACGTACTGGGATGAGGAAATGTGGGAATACTGAAGGAAGCCAGGCATTACCTTCATGTCCCTCTACCTCATTCCAGTACTTGTGTATGAGGCAAAGTGCCTCAAACACAAGTACTGGGAAGGAGTAATGAAAATTACCAATAAATAATCAAGGCATTAAACACAAGCAGTGGCGCAACACCATTGAGCTGACTGGGCTTCATCCCTCCTCCCCTGAAAATGTGGGCTATGTTGACTCGACCTGGCTGAAAAGGACACAAATGTGAAACAGCGCCTGGGGATCGCTGTCATCAAAGGCCCGGCAATTATAACGTAAGGCATTACACTGTTAGTACCTGCATTCAAATGCTTAATTTTGTAGGCAATTGAAATAGTGACTTCAAAAAGAAATAGTTTTTTAGAAGCCAATCTGCCTTCATAAAGAAATTGTTTTCGTTACGCTGTCCCAGGACTCTCACCGCAGTGCCTGTGGGGGTCCCTGCTACACCAGTGGGCTTATTGCTCGAATTAATATGCTTTTGCTTACGTGTTTCATTTGTGTGCAATGTTACTTGGTGTGCAACTAGAACCAGGCCAACTAACATGCAATCCTTTATAGGTTCGAACATGGTATCAGTGTTTCTTATTGTCAATGACCAAGTACGGGAAGTCATTTGGTTCTTACGTTGCTGAGTGCCAAACGTAAAGTTCTGATGCATGGAGTTACCATCTGTTGTAATATAGAACTTCTCTGTGACTGGGAAGGTTCGGGGATTGTTGGTTTAGATGTGGGTGAGAGCTTATGGATGACTGTTGAGGGGCTCCTTACGTGCATCCTGCTAATACAGCGTGCAACTTACTGGTACCTGCGATGGCATCTCCCCTTCATCATTAAATTGGCGACGATGATGCGATCAACAAACAGGAGGTGAAGCAACAGGGGCCCCAGCCAAACACGTGATCACCTGGTGAGTGGGTGGAGGGAAGGCATACCGCCGCCAGTGGCGTCGCCAGGAATCAAATTTAGGAGGGGCACAGAGGGGGCCAAAGACAAAAGTAGGGGGGGCACAGACAAATGTAGGGGGAGAACATGATCACTGCTCTGAACACACACCTGCATACACCCCTGATACTCTTACTCTATACGCGCTACGTGTACTACAGGGCTATTATTCCTGCGTCACATCACTTAGTCGCTGAAGCCCAAACTTCACATTTGTAATACTTGTAATGTGCTTCATGTCTGTAATTTCCCTTATGCCTCTTGCAAGTAAACTCACTCGTGTAACGTACTCATGCCCTTAAACAGTTACACCTCTACCTCACTTCTATGTAACTTCCCTTGGTTTCCTCAAGGATGCACAGATATCCTGGTTAGCTCTAATAAACTCGTACTCTCTGTAGCATCAACACTCCCGCCATCATGTATGGACGTCAATCAGGGGTCGCAAAAGCGACCCCTGAAGTCTCCCTTGCTACCCCAAAAAAATAAATGCAAAAAAGAAATATATATATTTTTTTTTTACATTGAGGCTCATGGGCTGGGGTCAGCAGCATGTGGTTCTTTGTTTCTGGAGTGGCTGGTTTTCTGATGGCTATAGGCGGTAAGATAGCTCAGTGGGTTGAGCACTGGTTGCTGTATTGTGTGTGTGATCTGCAGGTTGCAGGTTCGACTCCCAGCAAGGTCAGCCCAGCCTTTCATCCTGCTAAGGTTGATAAAAGAGTACCAACACGGGTTGGGTGATATTGTATGTATATTTGTTCTATATGAAGCACTTAAGCCTAAGTGCTATATATTAACACATCATTGTCGTTTGACCTTGGACGTCTGCTTGCATTCAGTGATTCGGTAATATGGGCCTATACGCACTGATATTAACGATGCATATGGTGATCCATTCTTGTATGAAATGTATATCACTTTACAGTGATATTGTAAGCATATTTTTCATAGTATAATCAGAAACAGTGCTATGTGATGCCACTTCCTGTTTTGTCGTGGGATGAAACACGTCATGTTCCATTGCTTCCTGTGATGTCATCAGAGGTCAAGGGTTGTGTGATGTCACTTCCGCTACCCCTGGCATTTTGGTGAAATGACTTATGTATTGAATGAATAGCACTAGTGACTGGCTACATGTACTGAGGCATTGCCACATCACCCCATGTAAGCACAGCCAAAGGGACCACAGCAGTGTGAGCTTACCCTGCAAGCCCTGTCAGTGCAACAGAACTCCACAGTATAAGCTTCTTCCAGAACTACAACGCCATGCTTGTAGTATCTTAGAAGTGTGGGCTACCTCCACTTAGTACCCGGTCAAGGGCTACCAGATACCAGCAGCGTGAGCTTACCTCTAAAGTACACTATAGAACTCGAGCCATGTGAAAGTCTTCCAGCAGTTTAATGCTCTTTCAGCACTGTAGGAGTTAGCTTTCTACTCAAAGTACACTTAGTTATATGGGATCTTAGTAGAACCATGTCCGAATTATAGGATTTTACTGGGAGAATGATTACACTGGTAATGCCCATCTATCATGGCTGTACAAAGCATGAGAGGGACGGTTGCAACATAGTAGCATGTTGGTTTTAGGAAGAGAAGTGAAGTGTACCTCTGCAAAGTGCTATGTGACTGAAATTAGGCTATACGCCCTATACTCAGGTTAAACCAGAAAAGAGAAGAACTTTGCCCTGAACAGGAACTGCAGCCTGAGAAGCAGCGATGAAATGGATTCTGGTGATGAATGCATGCTGTGTGGAGCTCAGATCTGCTGAACATTATTTTCATTGAGCAAAATCACTGAAACCTCAACAAAACAAGGCATTCCTGCAACATATGAATAGATCATTGGTGGCCTATAAATTCAAGAAAAGGAAAGTTATTATTCCAAAATGCCCACAGGCACATATATCCAGGCGGGCAAAAACTGAATTTCCTCAGATTGGCTAGTATACCTCAGCTCACTTCCTCATGTAAGTCTGAAGAAGGAGCCAATTATGATGCATCTATCTAAAACACTGTCAAGTAACAGTACAATACTCTATTCATTATTTGTCACGAGTACCTAACTTCAACTTGAATCATTGCGCTAGAGGATGAAGTACAAGGCGGCTATTCCAGTCTATCTTTGCTGTCCTCTTCTCATACTGATTTGAAACCTCCGATGGCTCTCCGGGTCCTGCTGAGCCTTCTGATGCCTATCTCACCTGCCACCTGTCCTTCTAAGCTTTTCTGTCTCCTTAGATTGTAATAAGAAGACTCAGTCCCTTGTTAATCAATGTCATGCTTCATCAAGAAAGAGTGAATTAGCATAGTAATCGGCAAATAGAAGGCAAATTCCTGCTGAGCTATGATGCTGCCGTCCTTTGTTTTCGAGGTTGCAACTTTGCCTTTAGAAGACACAGCAAGATTATATATGGTGGTCTATACACATTCTATTACTGTACATGTGTAAATACTGCATTGCTTTGTGTACCATTTCACTGCTTTGAAGTGTATTATACAGACTATGGGCCTCATTACGAGTTTGGAGGTAGCCATGGTGCTATTAGTGCCATGGCTGCCTCCAAACTCTGGTCTGGGTTCCTTGAATGAGGAATTACCGGTAATTCCTCATTCAAAATACCTATCCCCATTCCCATTCAAGCCCCCATAGGGCTAAATGGGAACGGGGAGGGAGTTAATAACGGGCCTGTTAATAACGGGCCCGTTATTAGCTCCCTGGTCCTTTAGCGGCTCCCGCTAAGGGCAGTTGGTAAAACCAGCCACCCTTAGCCGGACCCGCTTAGGGACCTCAGAATGCGGCGGTAAGGGGTTAACGGAGCCGGCATCCTTACCTGAGCTGTTAACCCCTAACCGCTGCACTCGTAATGAGGCCCTATGTCTAGTAGATGTCCAAGGAAAAGGTGCTCTACTGCTTTTTTTGTGATCTATAAATAATTTAAAGATTTACTTATTATGTTGAAGAAAGAAATATTTTCAACATACAATATTCTAAGGTCCCTTTGCAAACATAACATTGCTATGGGAACAGTTACTTGTTTTGCTCAAAGCAGGAAGTGCATGCTCGTTTTCTGCTACCATTGTGAGGTTGAAAGCAATACGCCTTTGTTGAGGGCATCATTTCATAGCAAATGCACTTTGAGGTTGTGCAAGTCTGGTAGTTGTTTTCAACGCTAGCGCAAAATACACCCCTGCACTATGACACTTTTAAGCTTGCATACAGACCTGTGGAAACTGCACCCCACCATTTTAACCGTGGTTGGTCGTCTGCAGAGTATCTGTGCTATAAAACACACACACTGAACAAGGCAGAGGCAGCCCTGCAGCACTGCCAGATATATAAAGTTCCAAGTATAGCTGCCAAGTGGCCTCGTGTCATGCATGGCACCAGTCGCATTTCACTTTCCATGCTATGATATGCCATTCATAACGCACCTGTGCACAAGTGTTTCTAGGCGTGACAAGACAAACGATCTTACTAGGCCTTGTGTCATTCAAATCATGCAAGTGAGACAATACAAGTGAAGGGGGAAGGGAGAAGGGGAAGTGCCAGGAGGAGGGAGGGGGAAGTGCAATCAGGGCAGCATTGCTCGGGGGAAGTGAAGCCAGGCAGGGTCGGAGTGGGCCAGAACATTGTCCTGGGCACCAATGAAAAAGTGGCCCACAGTTTCAAATGGCTATTCATTCCTTTTGTGACACTGTTTGAATAGTAACCAAGGGGGAGTTCTTTGATAAATTGTGAGGCAAATTGTGCATTTTTAAGAATATTTATACAGCAACACTGGTCAAAACTACTTGCCTCAGAGTGAATTAACTCTTCAAACTGGCCCAAATTGTCCAGAAAATTGGCCCACATCAACATTTTGTGTTTTTGATTCGGCCATGGGCCTATTGCCCTATAGACCTGTCGGAGCCTGAAGCCAGGGCAGCGCGGCTCTCAGAAGGGCAAGGAGGCCGGGGACTGTAGAGGTTAAAGTTACAGCCCCTAAATGCGCGATAGGCCCTGATGCAGTGAAGGGGATTGAGATCGCGTAGGAGTCTGGCACCCTGTGAGACTCTGAGGGTACCAAGCAACCAGTGGTGCATCATACAGGTAGGTCACCCGGGGAGGGTGAGAAAGCAGAGGAGAAAAGGAAGGTCTTGGCTGGCTGGCTGCCTTCTTTTTTCTGCTGACAGTTTCCATCGGTCAGTGGTGTTTTGGAAACTGAGGCTGAGCTGAATTTCTCTGGTTGGAAAAGTAGACATTTGGTTGCTTTGTGATCGGTTTTATCTTGCCACTGCACACTAGAGTGCCACATTTTGCATGCTGTAACTTGTAATACCTTACTAGGAGTGTCCTTTATCCCATTACATGCTCCAGCATGCAACATGAAAAGCCAGGACTGTCCCAATGTGCCACACATGACATGGGTCCACACAGCAGTTAAGTCCAAGTATCCAAAGTTGGGAGATCAGTGGATTTGCATGTCAGAAGTGAGTGGCTTGTGGCGCACAGTACTTCATTTAGAAACCAAACAGCCAAGCTCCGAATACAGAACGTAAAGAAAAGGGATGTATTGTTGCAGCTTAGTAGGCTGGTAAAAAGCAAGCACAAGCAAAAAATGATGCTTGACCTGTCTGCACATTAATCCCTGAAGAGATTACCACTACCCTATGCGCATTCCACACTGTCAATCTAGCAATCTGTAGTTGGCATCATTAGGCGCATGCCACCCCTCCAATATTTTTGTTGTAGTCACAATAAACTTGTGAACCATAGAATGTGGGGTAAAATATAGCCCTTGAATGTCAGAAATAAAGAGGCCACGCAAGTATTTAAAAGGGAATCTGGCTGGTGTTATCCATTGGAAAATGCAGGCCAGTCCAACACACTTCTTTCTCTGACTTAAGGCCAGTGACATGGAAAGACATGGGCTTGGTTAAATTCTACTGCAATGGACAAGTTCACAAGTGGAGAAAGACACTTACTATTGATATTGATATTTTATTTCTATCAAGCTCGTACACAAGTGTTTCAGAGTGCGACAAGGCAAGGGAGGGGAACAGGGAAGAACAAAACAGTGATCTTACTAGGCCCAGTGACATTGAGAACGCGCAAGTGCATGGGAGAGGGGGAGGGGAAAAGTGCATGGAGTGGCCCGGAGGCAGTGCAGGAGGGTGCCAGGGTGAGCAGGTACCTGGGCCCGGAGGACAGAGGGTGGCCAGGTGCACAGTGCCAAGAGAGAACAGATCTCTGGGGAGAGGGGGAACAAAGGCAGTAGAAAAGAGGAAGGTCTTGAGGTGCTTCCGGAACCAGAGATGGTTCTCCTCAAGTTTGGCAGGGAGGCTGTTCCAGATGGAGGCCTCAGCAGAAGACCGATATCTACCCCCAGCTCGTTTCTTTGAAAAATGACTGACCCTGAGGGAGTTGCAAGTAGAGGAGCGAAGAGCTCAAGAGGGGAGGTATTTGCTGAGGGATAGCTGAAGGTATTTTGGACCCAGGCCCCAGAAAGCCTTATGGACAATGCAGAGGGTTTTGAATTTAATCCTTGCATCCACTGGGAGCCAATGGAGAGATTTCAGAGCTGGAGAGATACGATCCCAGGGCTTGAGACCAAGGACAAGTCTTGCAGTCCTGTTCTGGATTAGTTGCAGAGGGTGGAGAGTAGAGGCAGATAGATTTAGAAAGAGGCTGTTACAGTAGTCCAAGCTAGAGAGAACCAGAACTTGGGATACCATGAGTTTCTGGGGGAAGGAGAGGAAAGGCAGAGTACCTCTGAGGAGGTGCAGTAGGAAATTTGACTTTTTAGAGACCTCAGAGATGTGGGCGGAGAAGGAAAGGGTGGAATCAAAGATGACCCGAGGTTCTTAGCCTCGCAGCAGGGGTAGGAGGAGGACCAAGGGAGGCTGGCCAGAGAGTGAGGGGAAATGATGGTGAAGGTGTGCTGATGAGGAGGATCTCCGTCTTGCTGGCATTCAGACAAAGATCAGTGGCGGCACACCAATCTTGAATGGCAGTTAGGCAATCAGAAATGAGAGAGGGAGAGGAGGTGGCAGAGGGCAGCCTGAAAATTAGTTGAGTGTCGTCAGCGTAGCACTGGAAATTTGAGCAGAAAGTGGCAATGCAGTGGGTGAGAGTTGCCAGGTATTGGTTGAAAAGCCAAGGCGAGAGGTTAGACCCCTGGGGAACACCACAGGTAGAGAGGAAGATAGATGAAAGGAAGGACCCAAGTTGGACCTCGGAGGGTCGATCTGAGAGGAAAGAGGTCAGCCAGGCCAGAGCCTGATCAGTGATACCCAGGTTTTCACTGAGACGGTTGAGCAGGATGGTATGGTTGACTGTGTCGAAGGCAGAAGAGAGATCAAGGAGGATGAGGACAGAAGGAATGTTAGAGTCAAGGTTGGAGAGTAGATATTCACAGATGTTCAGGAAAGCAGTTTCCGTGCTTCTGGTAGCTCTGAAGCCAGACTGGTGGTCATGGAGACAGCCAAAAGAATTGGAATGAAGGTTAAGCTGAGAGATGGGCAACTTTTCCAGGAGTTTGCCCAGAAAGGGAGTAATGGAAATTGGGCAATAGTTAGCTGGACAAGAGGGATCAGCTGTGGGGTTCTTGAGAAGAGGATGCACAAAGGAATATTTCATAGGGGAGGGAAAGAATCCCGAGGCAAAGGAGTGGTTGCAAAAATCGGCAAGGGCCGGAGCGAGGGTGTCAACTTCTCACAAATAAACTGACATTGAAATGCATTACGCATGGACTGATTTAAAAACTGCAGCAATGCACATGGGATGAAAGGAAATAGTTGTGAATTTGGAAGCAAGAAAGGAGGAACAAGGCCTTTGCAATTCAGAAATAAAGTGAAGGACAAATTGCATTCATTAGGAGGAAAGAGACTTACATTCACCTTTATAAAATGACATTTGTAAGAGAAAGGCCCATTTCGCTTTCCTAAAGAACACTGATTCCCTGTGCTAACTATGGCCTATTTTGTATGCAGGAGATTGTTTCATTGACCTCTGTTCTAATATTGTATAAGGAAAATATGGTATGTATGGACAACAGGCCCTGGTGCAGCACGGAAAGTTGCAGGCACACATGGGTTAAATATAATATGCTAGCCTTTCAGAATGGTAAACTGCCCCTTGTTTTTCACTCTAAGCTGAAATCCCCCACTGAACTGTGTCTGGATCCTGACCTCGCAGCCCTTTGGTTTGATACATGCCAGGAATACAGGTTTGGTTTCAAGTAGAGGCTTGAAATGTGTGGTGAATTGCTGATAACACAACCAACAGAAAATACCTTTAAGGTTAGGTTCCGCATAAAAAGTGCATTTAGCTCTGAACAAAGACCCTTTGAAAATCTGAACTCCAGACATTTTGGGGCTGGGCCCACCAAGAAGAATGTCTGGTTGTCAATTTAAAGGCCAAGATATACAAAGAAGTAACATTTAATTTATTGGAGTTACTGATAATATTTCCTGCAGAAGTGACCTTGAGGTCAAGCTTCCTGTAACCTGTACATTAAGCTCCAGTCAAGGACCCTTTGAATCCAAGCAGAAGAAAATAAATGTTAAGATAAACACGGATAAACTAGATGGCTAGTCACATATTGTAACAGAAATGGAAACGAGAGAAATTAAACTTACTGACAGATGCAATGCATTGCCATTGGTTAAACATTGAATCTGTCTCAGGAGGATAGCTCAAGAGCAACGTGCTCACCTTGGAAGCAAGACCACACAGAGCACCACAGGTTCGATCCCCAGGTCTGCACTTAGAAACCTCTGGGTATTAAGCACGTTATAAATACCCGATCATATCATATATCATATCATACAGTTTTTTCTAAATAAAAGGGGCATTGTGTGTCCTATCAAGCCCATACCGGGTTCAAATTAAACAGTCCCATTGTGAGCCTGTAAAAACGAAATGTGTGTGATGTACATAATTTAAGTTATGTGGAAAATTATGATTCTGCCATTTTCATACACCTGAGAAATGGGCAAATTGGCAAAGAAGTAAATCATGAAATTAAGGTTTAAATTGGAAATGATCCCATTAGCAATTTTGGCACAGCAGAAAACCACAAGAATTATAGCTCTGCTCAGGTCGGGCGTGCCGAAATAAAAGTAGTATGGTCTGATTCGCCATAAAATATAGAACCCAGAGATATATATATCTTCCTAGGGTTATCTGAAAGATTAAGGGAGATATCACATGATGAGATTTTTTAGAACACACCTTTTAAAATTCCCTGTGATCTTGAAATGATGTATCTTTTCTCCTCCCTCAGCCTACATCATACACTTCGCTTAATTCCTGGAATTCCCGGTCCTATGAGCAGGCAAAGGGTGAGATGGGGAGGGGTGGAGGGAGTGGACTAGCCAATCCTGGCGCAGGAATTATGACCATGTTGCAGTGTCACTAGCCCTATAAAAGGGTATGTTTGCATCAGACCAGGGCTTTTTGGACTTCATTCCTGGAGACAGCCTGCTGCTGGACTATAGCAAGGAACCACTAGCAGAGAGGCAAGGAGAGCTACCTAGACCATCAGGGAAACCTTTCCTGAAAACCTGGGAGCCCCATTTTAGAGAGGCCTGTCTGGAGGGACCTTGCTGTTGGAGAGGCCTGGTGTGAGCTGCCTACAAAAGAGGCTTCTAAAATTCTGGTGGGCTTCCCGAGAAAAGAGCATAGAGCTCCCATGTAAGTAGATATTCTAAAGCCATACATTTTGTGGGGACCCACCTGCCTTTATCGCTTTCCATTAGTGGGTCATGAGGGGGCGGGTGGTGAAACTGGATAGGTCCTTCACACAATTTATTAAATCTCATTCAACTTATTTCCCCAGAGGAAACCATTCCTCTGTTGAAATTGCATTGTGTTGGGGACTGCTTGCCTTAATCTTTACCATTATGTTGTGGGAAAGGGAGACCCTTTGTAGACCCTTAGCACATTTGATTAAAATAAATCAATTAATTCCCATATAGAACATCACAGAATGCCTAGTGTGTTAGAGCCGGTATAGCCCATAAAGACGTGGTTGATTGTTTTCTGAATCCTTGACTTCTATATAGAAAGGAGGGGTTGCATAATCCCTAAAGAAGTAATCCACAAAACACCACCTTTCAAGTCAGGGTGAAGGGTGCAAAAACAAAATTCCCCATTCATTTTAAATCAGAATTACAAATTACAAAGTATTGCATCTCATCTGTATGTGTGGTACAAAAACGAAATTTTCCTTTTTGTTTTCATTTTTCTCTGACCTCAAATTACCAAGTCCTGCCTTTTATTTTCATGTGTGTTGAAAAGCGATTTTCATTCGAGTCCCTTTTTCCCAACCTTGCTTTTTAAATAAATGTGAAAAATGATTTTTCCCACTCTATTCCTTTCCCTTATATTGCACTTCTAGTAACAAGCCTAAAACGATTTTCCCCATTGAATTCCCTTCCCAAACAACGCCTTTTTAAATAAAGAGCCAAAACAATTTTTCCATTGTGCTCTCACTCCCTGCACATTGACTTTAAATCACAGGAGTCATATTTAATTGAGGCATGGAGGGTTGGGCTTGCTCAGAGAAACGTATTATTTCAAATTAAGTCATTTCTGTGGACCCTGTATTGTATTGTGAATGTTTTCCATTTGTTAAATCGAAATTAAATCTGTTGTTGCATTTTTCAAAATCCCATCTGTGTTGTTTGAATAATAGTTATTGTTGTGATACTGGGTGTTGCCACAGCATTGGTGGCTGATGTTGGCTGTTAGCATTTTGTCAAATCTTAAATAAATATTCTTACTACACACCAGCCTGGTTCCTAGTCCATTGGTGACCCAGGGTATTTGTTGGGCTTGGGTGCGAGACGGGTTGGAGGCCTCACCAAAGTTTGCCTCAAATTAAAAAGTGCTTTATTGTGCACCACCTTGCTTGCGGCAGAAAGGAACTCCCTGAGTTCAGAATGACTACATAATAAACCGTGACAGGAAGACCATGACAGTTCCCATTTGGCCGTGCACACCTCACCGGCCCCATGCTATAGAATTTGACCCCTCCCATGGAGATCACAGGTACCTCTTGCTTGACACCGAAGATCCTGCTGAAGCTGTCACAAAATGCTCCTACACCGAACCGCGACACCCTCGGCAGTTATTAATATCTCCAACCTAGTTTTGCCGAATGCCCAATTCCTATTAAACTGAGGAGGTTTGGGTGGGCAAAGGCAGGAATGGTTGGTAATAGCCATAGGGATTAGCATGGCCATGGGCAGGGAATGGGTGGGCTCATAACTAAACAATACCTATACACTGCGTGATCCTGATCAAATGTCATTCCTGTGTACCCCTTGTCATATGCCCTTCCGCCCTATCTGTATGAATCTGCATTTGAATGCAATAGTTTTGGTTTATAGGTATCGCGAGCGACACCTAATAGCCCAAACTAAATATCATAAAAAAGGGGAGATTAGCAAGACTCAAGGGTAGGCCTTTATTTTACTTGACTAGACCTTTTACAGAGTAGAAACAGTCAATGAAAGCATTTATGGTTGCACGTTTTAATTGCTGCTATTTTCACTGCAGATGGTTTAACCGTGATGTTTACACACTGGCCGTTGTTGGTGATTTTTGGTTTTTAAATGAGTTCCCTCTCAAATCCCATCCAACCCACGCCCTCAACCTCACTCTGCCACCCAGCACCCCCAAATTCCCTACTCAAACACACAACACCTATTATTTAAAAAAAAAAAAAAAGAAAAATCACCTAAAATGGACATGGCAAAAACACAACAGTAAAAATAGCCGCAGTCAAAATAGCTGCGATTAATACACGGTAACCTACATTTATATATGTTTTTGTATCTCTCTCTATATATATATATGACACTCAGTCAATGGTATGACTAGTTTCAGCAACATTGATTTGTGCTTCGTTTACGACCTGGTGAGAACCCGATATTCGTCTCACCCCTATAGTACTAAATTCAATAACTTGCATGTTGGAGGATGACTTACTCCACGTCTGCATGAACAAAAATGCCCCTCTGTGAGGAACACAGGCACAATCATGCCTTCACTTGCAGACAGGTTCAGATACAGGCATACAATTGGCTTGGGCCCCAATTAACAAGAGGCCCACTGTCACAAATGGCAATTTATTCCTTTTGTGACATACTGTTTGGGTTGAATACCAGGCGCTGTGCTTGGGTGAAATGTATTGCAAATCGTGCATTTGAAATAGCATTTGTTCAGTAAGAATTGTCACAATGACTAGCTTCATAATGAAGCAATTCATCATAGTGGCTCACTTTGGCAAAAGAACTGGCCACCTTTGGCCAGAAAAACAGGCCAACATGTTGAACCTGCACTTCAAGCATTGCCCTATTGCAATATAGGTCAGTCCAAGCCTGGTTGGAGCCCACTTTTTGCACTATTAACTAACCACTCACTCTCTCCTACTTTCCATACACAGCCATTGCCAGAGAAGTACCTTCTCTTTCGGCTCTCAGAGGTCTTTTAATATTTCTGTCGTATAACATATGTAACATATGTTCATCCATGTACATCTCAATTTTTCAAGGACTGACTATAGCCTATGGGGAGAACATGCACTGTGGCTGATGATCCTTAGTCTATTCTCATCTACCTCGAGCAGTAACAGGCTCAGTGGCTGGTCACTCTATTTTGCTTCCTTAGCAGCAGCTTCACTTCTTCGGACCCACAAAATTGACTAGATTCATGGATCCTCCATGTCCTGTCAATAATTTTCTTCATCATGGTAGGCATCTGGATCCAGTGCTGTGGTGCTCACCAGGGCCGCCTTGTGTGTACAAACTGCAGCTTCATATTTTCTTACGTGTTTTTAGATATTGATTAAAGCCTCAGGGCATGATTCATGGAAATATTTGCGTGGTAAATCAGGACATTGTGCGCCAAACCGCGCGCAAAAAACTCATGTTGATTCATGGAATCGTTTGCATGGGACTTTTTTGTACTTCGCAGGGACTTCGTCTCTGTGAGCGGCTGAGTACCTTGTGCGAGACACCTCGCAAAGCAGAGTAGAGGGCTGAACACGCACAATGGGGAAGAACAAGGGAAAATGTGGGCGTTATGAGGGACAGCCCACAGGCAGTCCATCTCACACCCACAAATGCGCATAACCATAGATTGGTCCGCGCAACCTCTCATCAAGGAAATGGCCATGCAATGCACTCGATCCATCTGCCACTCGAAGGCAGGCGTACAGACACTTGCGCATAGGAATCTCTGCGCAGAGGTAAGATTGGGCGTTAGATTTAGGTGTTTGTGCACGCAGGTGGGGTTCCAATCACACTTGGGGGTACTTGTAAGCAGTGTAGCGGGTTGCAGGAATGGTTTATGGGGATTTGTTTGCATGTGTACCTGAAAATGAGATTTTTGCAATACCTGGTATGCATGTTGAGGAGGTGCTGGTAATAGTTGCCAGGGAGACCACGCACTCACGCCGAGTTGCTGGCCTGGTTGGGGTGTTCATAGGCAGTTTTCGGGGTGCATTGCTTCGCACGCGAGGATTGCGCATAGGTGTGTTTCCATAGCTCTGCGTGTTGGTGTGTCGTGGGCGATCCGGATGCGACTTGCGCATAGGGTTACTCTGCGTGGACAATTCGATGAATACGCGTGGTGCACAGATTTCCTCAAGCATAACCGGCTGCGCAGAGCCCTTCTCTGTGCGCTGGCTTTGCAGGATCTTTGCACCCATTTCCATGAATTGGGGCGTCAGTGTCAAAACGAGGTTTGTCAATGGAACCCCTGTGTGTTTTGCTCACCGCAAATATTTTTTCTCTATCATTCCCAGGCAACACCATTGTTTAGAGGTGTTCATGCTAAGGTAAAATCTTCTAAGCCATGATGACTTATAAATGTGCAACCCCTCAGTTTGAATATAGGATTCTGAATATGTTGTCAGCAAGAAGCCTTGTTATCTTCTATCAGCCCTACTTTATGAAATTGATTTTATTTGCAATGCGCATATTTGGAAATGATCTCCTCCTGCCCCATCTGAGCAGCGCTGTTCAAGCACCAACATGTCACGATGTTGCCAAATTGCACTGGTCTACCATGACTGCTAAAAAGGGTTAAATTGCGGACACATATTTCCACTCAGTCCGCTAATTCATTCCTCCAATGTCCATTGGCAATCAAAAAATGTATTGCTCTTTCATTCAAAAATACTATCTTATTGGCATCTTCAACCACGTTCGAGTTTGTTGTGTTCAACGATGAACCTCTTGAAATCTTCTGCTTTAGGTTTTGCTGCAGTAAAGAGCTCCACCATGAGAACACTCCATTTTGTAACTCTAATGCAGATTTCTGTTTAGTGATTATTTTTCCTATCAGGCTGCTATTCTTTACCACATACCCCTTTGGGCATGGGCACGTGACCATGTGAATTGTGTTACTTGTGTTCCAGCTCATAAAGGTATTCTGAAACCATGGTGCCAATTGACTTAGTGTGATTAATCTGGGCACAAACAGAGAACCTTGCACATGTCTAATTCCCCCTAGCGGCGTCCTGATTCTAACTTGTTTGCTGAGCCTCCTGCATTGTTTAACAAAATAATAGAATAATAACAACCTGCTGGAACCATGGCAGTCCTTGCTGCTAGGTGCATAACGTTGTATTCCTGCATGTGTGCGTCGCTCAGGATTTCCAGAATCTGACCTGAAAAGACTGAAATCCTTTCTTAGCAACTACACGCAGAAGGTTAGATTGGAGTCCACCAATCCCTCTCAGTATAGATTTTGACCCCCATAGATTAGCTCTTTTCCATCTCCTATTCAACAAATACATGCTTCTACTGGCTTAGTTAATCGATCTCCTTTTAGAAATAGTTCTGGATATATATGGATGACACCCAAATCCACTTGCATCTGAACAGTTATGGAGTGAACCAGACACCTAACTGGCAGGTGAATCAGAGGGCATCACAATCCCCTTTTAAATGCCATGCTTACTGGGAGCAGGCACCATAGCCACATCACAGATTCTAAGTTTGGGGGTAATCTTCGACGCTGAACTCAGCTTCACATTTCAAGTCAATGCTGTTGTCAAAGAATGAACGTCCGTCTTCCTCTACATAAAAAGAAATCCTACCCCCTCAGCAAACAAACCAGAGAGTGGAGTTTACTTTATCCCTGGCAATGGTTTTGCGTGATTACTCTCGTCTTGTGTTATTCAGCATAGCAGAAAAGCTTACAAGCAGGTTAAAAAGAGTGCAAAATCAGGCAGTGAGACTGATCCTGAACCTGAAGAAATGTTACAACATCAAACCAGCCCTGAAATCATTTCACTGTAAACCTTTAAACATGAGGATTTTGCAATCCTTTGCACCATACTCAGGACTTTATTTTTAACAAAAACCCAGGTTACATCAAGAAAGTGACCAATCACTATATACAGTTTAGGGGCCTAATCTTGGTCAAGTTGCAACACTTCCGGCAATGGAAGGTCCAATGACATAAAGGTAGTGGAAACATTTTAGTAGTCCAGAGCGCCCAAACTGTTGATTGCCCTCAATCCCACATTGAGCCGCACTACCTCACCTATAGGAAAATGTCACGTCCCTGGCTTGACTCCTACCCATGATTCAATAGACAATAATAATTATTGATAATCCTTACCACAAGAAAACTGCCGGTTCTTCTTCATGTAACATTTCAATTCCCTCTAATTTTATGATTGTTGCAGTCAGGTGAATTTCCTATCATATATTTTCTCCTTCAATGATCAACCCTTCCCCAGACGATAACAAAATGTAACTGGCATGCTCCCTACCGATTTATCTTGCCTCTTTTATGCTTGAAGAACTGTTTTGATGTGGCCACAAAGCAACATTCAACCACTATAGAAAACACATGAATAAATCAATAACTCTAATCGATGTATATCAAATGCACGATTGACCGTGAATTGTGGATCCAACTCCTCTAGATTTACCCGCACATTAAATGCTCAACCTGTAACATCTCGTTTGGATCCAGGCTATGCTGTCAGCAAGAAGCCCTGTTATCTTCATGCAGCTGCGCTTTCATACATTTATTTTATTTGTAATGCGCACTTGTGGGAAACATTTACTCTTGCCCCACCCAAACAGCGGCACGTAGACGCCAGCATGCCATAGTGGTTGCCTAAGTAACTGGCCTGTCGAGCCTATTAAAAGGCAATACATGCTAGACACATGTTTCCCATAATTGATCCCTTTAATGACCATTTAGAATCAAAAAAAGTAATTGTTGTTCCTTCAAAAATTATATCTTTTATATATCTCCACCCACATGTGGAAGTGTAAGATTTTCAAGCTAGGGCCCTCTTCAAATCCTCTGCCTTAGGCCTGGGAGCACCACATTTTGTTTTTCTTTTGCAGGATATGGGTTTAATTATTCCTGTCCGCATAAGTCTGCATTTCATTCCCACATGCATCAATGGGCAAGGACATGTGAAGATATACATTACAGTGCTAGTGTTACAGAACGTGAAGGTGTTCTGAAACCATGGTGTCTGCAACCCACTGTCTGTCTAGGTAGTGCCATGAGGCTGGGCACAAAGAGAGCAACTCGAAAATGGTAAATTCCCTCAGGGGCATAATGATCCCACATTGTTTGTTGAGCCTCCTGCATTGTGTCACACAGAAATTAAGCTGCTGGAATCTTGGCAATAGCTTGCTGTGAGGCAGGTAAAATCGAATTCCTGCATTTGTGCGTCACTCCGAGTTCTCAAATCAGAATCTGCCCTGGAATTGATTACTTTATTAGCAACCATACAAAGAAGGTTAGTTCACCAAATCCGTGTTGTATATTTGTTATATCTCTTTCCCCTCTCCTATTCAACATATGTATGTTTCTACTGGGTTAGTTCTTAGATCTCCATCAGTTCCGGATGTACAAGGATGACACCTTTTCAACTGCATGTGATCTGGAGAATGATGGAGTACACCAGACCAACCTAAACTGCCTTTTCGGTCACACATCTCCCTCAAAGAATATAATATATCAGACATTCTACTGGTGGGTGAATGAAATGTCATTGCAATTCCCTTTAAAGGCCCTTATTGGGAGCAGCCATCATAGCCACTTCAAATGTTCATAGTGTGGGGTTTATCATGGATCCTGCGCTCAGCTTTATAACTCACCTCAGTGCTGTTGTCAAAGGAATAATGAATGTCTAAATGTTCCTGCTTTAACAACCCTACCGCCTCTGCAAACCAACAATCTAGTGAAGGTAGGGTGATCCCTGGAAATGTTGTGCTTCAGTACTTCAATTTTGTGAACTTGTGCCTACCAAAAAAAGCTGAGAAACAGGCTACATAGAGTGCTAAATCAGGCAGTGAGACAGATCCTGAATTTGAGGAAACATTACAAAATCAAGCCAGCCCTTAAATCACTTCTCTGTAAACCTCAAAAGTGAGGATTAAGCTACAAATCCTGTGCACCTCACACAAGGCTTTTTTAACATTATATCCCATCTAAGAAGCTGGGCTTGGCCACATTGCAAAACATCTGCTAATGGAGGGTACAATGACATACATTTGGGGGCAAAACTCTAGTGGTCCCCGAACTGTGGAACACACTCAATCCCACATTGAGAAACGAGCCAAACTACCTAACTGATCGGTAAATGTTAAAGATAGAATGTTTGAAAGAGGCTTTTAAATAATAAGGTCTGGCTTCATGAGTGAACCAAGTAAAGAGATCCATGGTCTGGCTCTAACCCATGAATCAATAGACAATAATGATTGATCCCCAATCCTTACCACACTCTGTGGTCTACATCTTGTTCCATGTCTACTACAATTCCCTCTATTACATAAGCAATAAGCACTGAGTGGGGGGGCATTACCACTCCAGGTAATGCCCCAGGGACCATAGTAATTGTCCTGAGTGAAGTGAGGGCCTTAACAAAGGCCTGGGGCATTACCTGAAGTGGTAATTCCCCACGTGAGGGGCTTATTGCTATTAGTACCTTGGCCTGTAATAATGGGGTACTAAAAGCATTTTTTTCTGTTGCGAGTTAAAAAAATGGCCACCGGGGAAGGGGAAACGAAGTCGGTTTTCCCTTTCTATGGCAGCCATTGAAAAAAAAGTAAAGTAACAAAATGACTGCCATGGAAAGGAGAGAAGGGACTCTACACATAGTTCCTTCTTCCTTTCCATGGCAGCCTGTCGCAGGCCGGGAGCGGCAGCGCTGGAGACAGAAGTGTTTTCAGAGCGTCTGCTTCCAAAAAGCAGTTAAGTGGGGGGGAGGGAAGGAAGGGAAATGTGAGGAAGGGTTTAAAGGGGGTTTGGGGGTTAGACGTACTTAACTCATTCCCTGGCAAGTGGTGCTGGCGGCCGCCAGCCCTGTGGAGGCTCAGGACAGTGGGATTACCGTCTGGTAACACCTGTGTTCTGAGCCTCCCCATGAGCTGGGAGGCCGCCACAAACCCCCTCGCAGGGTACCCATTTCTGTTAAACATTTTAATTCCATTATTGCCGAAGTGAGATCATTTATTTTTATATATTTACTCCTGCTAATATCACCACTGAACGCAGGTGACAGGAAATCTAACTAGCATGCTCGACGCTTGTTTATCTTACATTTGTTTAAGGAGAAGACGTTTTCGAAAGTGGTTACACAGCAACACTCAGCTGCCATATAAAAGTCATGATTAAATCAATAATAATTTTCATTTCTGCCGTCCAGACACACTAGCACGCTTTGGTTTTTTTGTTGCTCAATTTTGTGCCAGAAATGTAAATGAATTAGTCATATGGATCTTGAAAATGATGTGCCAATGCGTAAACTGAGAAGGCGGTGTGGTTCTATACACCAGTTGTGTGCAGGATTATAGTTGCCAGTAGTACAGAACTTCTATGCACACAGGCCTGCATGTGAACTATGGGACCGAGTTAAATCATTTGTCAAACCTTCTAAATCTGGCGGGAGTGGCAAGAAAGTTGCCAACTCAATGAGCAGACCCTTTCTCTCACTTAAGGTTTGCTTTCTTTTCTTGCCAACAAAATATCCTCGGGTGGCAGTAGTGACAGAGGCATGTAACCAAATGGGCACATGTTGGTGAATGAGTCCCCATGATAAGATGCTAACAAAGTGCTGCATCAGAGCTATATGTTCGGCAATTTGGAACGTAGAAAAGAAATACCTTTCGGTACTTCCTCATTGATAATACGAAACACACCGCCACCCTCTTCCAAGGAGTGTGTATTTAGTTAGTCTGCTGTTAGTGGCGCACCAAGCACAAGAGCGAGAGAAATAAGAGCCCAAACAAAACCACCTGGGCTATATGCCATGGAAAAACAAATAACGGGTTTAAAGAGATCGCACATTGTCAATAAGGAGAAAGCCAGCAGGAATGGCAGTGTGTTTGACTCAGAATGATGTGCTGTTTATTCTGAGAGAGTTCTAAATTGTGAATAAAGTCATCTGACGGCAAACGACACGTATCACGTTCCTGCTGGTGGCGCATTTAATGGCTCCAGATGCGATTCTGCAGTGGCGATATTTTAGTCCCTGCTTTTTGATGTAAGGTGTAAAATGACGTTTATGGGCGTAAATGGATACTTAATCCGCCGCATAGGTGTATTTTTCTGGCAGATATATGATGTGAACCCACACATGGTCAGAATGCCTACAGGACCCCACTAGGATGGCGCTTGTCAGATATTTTTAAATTCATTTCTTGTGTAAATTCAAAACGCAGCATGTCAGAACGGCAATGGCATGTAGACACCAGGCCAGTGCTGGCTCTTTCCCTGGCAAATGAGTTTGCCCCAGAGAAGCCCTTGGCATTATGGTGCACATGCCACTGTGCTTCTTATGCACAGTGATAACAATGGGAGGTTCCTAGTTGCAGGGATGAGTAAAGATGCTGCGCGCGATGCCCTTGCGAGGCTCTGCCACATCATAAATCAAATGCCTGTGATTTTTAGAAGCCATTGAAGCGCGCAACATAGGGATGCTATGTGGGCGTCAGTTGTCATAGTTTCAGGTTTCCGTGGTTTGGCTCTGCTCCTCATCAGTAAGTGGTTACGTTACTGGAGGTCAGTGCCCATTGGTACAGAGTGGTGGTTACCATAAATGGGCAGAATCCCTACGACCGGGGGAGAGGTGTGCAAGCCAACAGTTAATTCCAGTGGCATTGCCACCACTACATGTGTACCAGTTATCTCCCCTTTTGAGTGACATGTGATGGTCAGACAAAAGGCTGCCTGGTACCAAGACTTTAGCCTAGAAGATGTCAGGTCTGCAGCAAAGGAAGGGGGGTAGGCACAGGCCAGCTGACTCCATTGTGTCCGAAACTGGTTCCAGCTCCTGGTTGATGTGATGGACACAGGTCTGTGAGCCAAAGAGGATTGCCAGAAGCGTGGACACTGTGGTTCATGGAATGGGGAAGGCACACTGCCATTTCACCCACCGTGATGTCACAGGGTAAGAATCGGGATGTTCATTGGAGAATTGGGCATCAAACTGACAACTGCTACAGGGAAAATGAGATCAATGCACCCTCTGAAGTGACTGTGGGAGTTCCCTGAGACGTAATGACCATTCGGCTGCATCTGAGTGGGGGAAGAGCCGGTACATCGCAGATAATCCTACTCGTATGTAAAATAAATATGCCAGCGTATTACTGCGTCTCAGGTTGCAGTTAATTATGATAAGTAGGAAAAGGAGGCACACGCCGGACCGCTAACTCTCCAGCACACAAACCTATGGCACTCATTGCAGCATTTGCTCCAACATCCCATTCTTATGCACATACTTGACATGCATGACAGCACATCTACCACCTGTCATCAGCATACACAAAGTACACGTGAGCCACATTACACAGAACCTTTCCATCCATACAATTTCCAAAGAATAAAACCTATGTAAGGCGAGTTCACAAGAGCAAAGAGAACCCTTGCTTTTATTTCTTCAAACACAACAACCAGCCTGGCAACCAAATGTCACACATGGTCACGCATGGTTACACATCTCATCATGTGTGTGTTCCAAAAATTAACATTTGATAACGGCTCGAGGCAGTTGTGCCGAAAATTCCATTAGCACTGGCCTGCATTTGTAATTCGCTTACTATGAAATCTATTACTCCAAATACCCTTTTGAATTGTTAGCCCCCCACTTTTTGATATCACTGTCTAGCCTATTAAGGAGATAGGTAGCCAGTCATTTCATCACAGAACGTTGACCACCACATGTTGCAGTGCAGAATTCTCCTGCAGCACATAATTGAAAATAAATCTACAGACTGCCGATTTGGGAAACAGGATGTTTTTGGGAGGATGTGGTTGAAGAGTATTGGTGGGGTGTGGTGGGTTCCCCCGCCCCCCACATTTTGCTGCTACACTGTATTGAAAATCAGTGAAAATTGAAAAACGAAACATTCTGCAATGAATAAAATCAGCGGTGAAAACACACGAACGAGTCCATATGCTCTGCAAGCCGGTTGCCAGTGACACTCTGGAACATGATGGTAGGATCTCACAAATGGCACTGGCGTCACGTGAAAGCACATCCTGTTGTGCAAAATAACCAAATATGAATGATTGTACTTGTACTGGAAGGCGTTTTATGCAACTTAAGATGGCGTTTGCTCAACCGCGACATATTGTGAAGGGTACGATCATCCCATGCCAGAAAGCCCAAAACATGACATACATTGAGCACAGATGCAGAGATGGGAAAATGAGAAGCCAGCACAATCGGACAAAGGCTTTGCAGGCAAACTCAGTCCCCTGAATACTCACAAAAAAGCTCGTAGCAATGCAGGTGCCAGGAAGATGACAACGTGTGAAACTCATTTAGCTTATTTGGCAAAATTTTCGCCACTGCTTTTTGTTCATTATTTGGGTTTCAGGGCCTTGCACATGGACAAGTTTCCGGCTAAAAAGATTGATTGATAACATTAAAAAGGCATTTGATCCGAGTGCCTTAGTGGAGTGGTAGCAAACCGACTAAATTCCGGGCCTCGCTGTGGATGTCCCTGTGATTTCAAGAAATCCGATCGTTGCATTTTGGCTGTGCAGCTTAGCAATGGCGAGATGGCACGAGCTACCTTATATAAACATTTGTAAAATGAATCACTTCTCTCCAAATATGCATTCCATTATATATTTTTATATGTCATGTTTGTTCTCACATCTTACTTTTTAAACCTAATTGTCCTGATTTGGGAAGAGAAGTTTAAAAAAAAAGATTTATTAGCGATCAACTTAAATACCCTTTTTGCGCCTTTTTATGTATTTATTTTGTATCTATTTCTGTGTATTTATTGTGTTATGGTTTCAAGTAAACCTTCCGCATTTAACAATTTCAATTTAAAACCCGATTTACAAAAGTTAAAACGGCAATACCTAATGAAATTTGCTGTGCATTTAAAATCCGATGCCAGGATGGATCCGTCATTAAAATGGTTTTGGATGAACAAATCTTCTAAAGCAACACAAACGCAAAGGCAGCAAAGATGCACACCCACCTTATAAATGTGTTGGAGTTTCCAGCTCTACATTACAATGGCGCTATACTCTATCTGATCATGTTATCCTGTTACTAGCACCCATTGCCTCAATTGTTCAGAACAGATGCAATTTGACTCCGAGAAGCCAGATTTTTATGTATTGCTACACTTAACAAAATATCAAAATGTGAGAAGAACCCAAAAGTTGCCTCCATCTTTATTCCCTTTCAGTAGCCCTCACTTGCCTCAATGACTAAGCACTGGTGTGTTTCTTTCTCACGATGGTGTAAACTATTTATCCCTTTACCCTGGTTCCCCCTACTCCAAAGACTTTGTAAACAACGCCCGGCCAGTCACTCCCTCTTCTTTCGTCGTGCAAACAACTTCAGAGTCGTTGCCTCTGCCATTGTTGTTAATGAAACGAAGGCCTGCTGCTTCGCAAATACCACACAACTCATGAAATTCAACATCATTTTAGTTGCACATGTCATTCCCGGAGCACATGCGGACAGCTGCCAGTGCTAGATAGAACCAGCAGATGATCGACATTTTAAGTAGTTTCTCCTATGAAATCGATTCACCATCTTCATTTTTTAAATGTCGGTCTCTGGCGGCGTCTGGAATCCTCCTGTGAACCGTCGCTTGGCGAATGTTTTGGCGCCGCCTGCATTCTCACGTGCTTTGAGCACATTTACAAATGCTTGCAGTTAGCTGTGAAGTATGCTACCTCGGGCAGGGCGGCGACTGGCGCCAATGTCGGCGTGACGCAGCTAAGAGTGGATCACACATGTGTAAGTACGCATTTCCTAACACATGAAATCGTCGTGCCCACATGCGACTACCTTCATTCCGATCCAAAACGGATAGTGTAGAAATGTTCAATTTTCAATGATTCCGCTGGCAGAATTTGAGGTATTCCCAGAATTTGTCAGTAAATACCGTACATTTTGAGAGACCTTCGGAATGCTTGATGAGGTCATCACAGTGAAGTGTTGGTGCAATATCGGGCTTGCAGCTCTGTTACTGATACGAGGCCATCCCGTGGCCACTGTGAAAAGAGGTGGTACCTTGACATCATTAAATGGTGCCGCGCATCCTGGTAATTACCATTTATGCTACACCTTTATCAAAATCGGCCCCTAAACTATTTGGAATATAACCCCTCAAGAAGCAAGCATTGGCAATGCCAACAGTTTGGGCTTTTCTGTAGACATGGAAAATGTATTTGCCAGGCATTGCCGGGATAGTAATAATTGGCCATTAATGGTAGCAGCTGAAACATGGTGCACCTACCGCCAAAACTGTTGGATTTACCAATGCTTGCTTTCAACAGGACCTCAGTGAAGGACAAGCATACTGCTCATAAGCACTAATTAAACCATTAGCTTAAAGAAGACTGCTTTGAAAAAAAACGTGGCAGGCACTTTGAGTGAAAAGTTTGATGGTACGGCTTGGTAATGGTTGCTCAAACAGATCCAGGCAGGGTGTGTTTTGGGCAGGGAGGGGTAGGAAGTGGGTGGGAATGTCCATGAGGATCAGCACGGCCATGGCCAAGGGCAGTCAATGGGTAAATAACCAAACAACACCTCCAAGCATTGTGTCCCTCTTCATATGCCATCTCTACTTCTCTGTATTCTAATGCATTCGTTTCTGCTTATAGGTTGCACTAAAGCACCACCATGTAGCTAAAACTGTAAGGAAAAGCCCCACACACAAGTGGTAGGATCAAAAGTCCCTGCCAGGGACCACAAGATTCAGAAGCAAACAGTTGTGTCTGGCAAGCAGTGCAAACCCTACGAGAATAGCGATGCTTGCTTTTTATTCGTTTAATGTATGGCATTAAATACAGCAATGCTGTCAACAACTTTGCCTTTGAGTGTGATTCATTCACCCAATTAACAGAACTTAAACAGTGATTTGTCAGAGGCTAACAAACCCTGGGTGGCATTGTTAGTAAAGGGCAACCATTTGAACTGGTGCAATATGTATGCAGACGACACCCAAATGATTTTTTGCGTAGGCAATCCGGAAATTACAAACATCTACATTTAAAAAGCTGTATGGAACAAGTTAAGAAGTGGATGGACTCAAACTGCTTGCTGTCTAATTAACAGAACAGATATATACATGTGTTCCAATAATGCTGTTTAAACTCTAACTGCTGAACCACCATCTCTTGATGTCACCAATAAGAGAGGTCAGCTATGGCAAGATATCTACTGGCCTTGCTGATTTGGTCCATGCTCTCAAACATCTAAATTGGTACACAACCTATGCATTTGGCATGTGTCACACATTTCTATGACCACGTAGATTAGCATACTTACCATCAGCTGCTTTCTTCAATAGGGAAGCCATAAAGACAGACTGCTTGGTAAAGGTTTTTTCACAATTAGCCATTTTATCAACTCTTAAGGCGTGATAAACACCTCGCTCTCTCTAACATAAAGAGGTTGTCCCTATCTGTGAAAACAGACCTAAAGGAAAACACTCTAATACAAGGAATCTGTCCCTCGCGCTTGTACATACAATAAACTTATAAAGGTAGAATATGGCATTTCAGATTCAACAAAATAACAGTTGCACTCAACATTAACCTGGTAATTAAGTATTTTTGTAATCTGGGTTGAATCCCCTCCCCAAGTTCAAAGCAGGATCTCCAACCAAAGTTCAAAATAAGAAAAGTTATTTTTTGTAAAAACGTTCTGTTCATAAAGTTCCCCTTGTTCCAAAAGTCTTTCACTTGGCACTGGACAATGGGCCTCATTACAACTCACCCGGTATGGAAACAACAGTGGCAGTAAGCCCGCCGCCACCGTTGTTTCCATACCGGGTGATCATGACTCCTGCAGGCGGAGGCGTCAATTCCGCCAAGTCTGACCTGGCGGGTTAACACCGACCGCCTGCAGGCGGACGAGGAAACCCCGGCACCATCACGAGATGGTGCCGGTGTTTCCATGATCCCCATTCCCATTGAGTCCTATGGGACTCAATGGGAATGGGGATTTACACGATTCCGCCTCCGGAATTCCCGGGTCACCGGGGTTGTAATGCCCCAGTAATTCCGGGAATCATTGAGGCGGAATGGTAATACGAGTCCGGCGGTAACCAGGCGGTTTTACTGCCTCGGTTACCGCCGGACTCGTAATGAGGCCCAATGTTTCCATAAACATAAAAGTCTTTTATCTTCCAACTGATATTCAACATCTCAAAATTACTTCTTCTTCCTGGAAAGCAAACACTTTCACAATTCTTCTTGATTCACAACAAGGTTCTTGTCAGGATGATTTTTAACACAGTTCATCACATACAACAATGCGATACTTAAATTTCTTCCTCCTGGTTCACTAACCAGCCAGGACTACTGCTAACAATATCTTTCCTGGTATACTGGCCTGCCAGGATAAAAATTTCCTAACTCTACTACAAGTACTTTGCAATGAGGCTTGCTTCACACTTTTAGAAAAGTCCTTGACTTTCAACAACTTTGATATTCACTACTTCTGTGAGGACACAATACACTTTGGTGCAGTTTGTTCCCTGTTTAACTTGCCACATGCAATGCAGGTTGTATTCCTCCCCTCCTTGAATCTCCTCACAAGGAGGACTTCTCTCCCGCCACTCCTGTTCTCTCAATTTCACATCACACAACTGCTTAAAATGTCTCTTTATAATATTTGTCTTTCTTTGGCTTAGGCAATGCTTGTTGGCGTATTGTGTAATTATTGCCTCTTCCCCCCCTTCTGGGAATACTGGTTACAATCTGTTTGCAGTATCGTTCTCTTATTACTTGGCCAATATGGGTTATAAGTGTTCTGAAGGTGTGCCCCCTCAAGTGATTGTAACACTAATAAGACTTTCTTTCATTAGTTCGATTTTCAAAATATGGTTTAGCAGTCAGCGTTCGACTATGGAGCGTTTCAGGGTTACCTACAACAGGCCAACTCACTGGTCTTTCTACACAGGTCTTCTCAAACCACTGCCTCTGCTTCTTCTGATGCTCTTCATTTGTTTGACAGCTTTGATCATGTTCTTGCAGCGCGTGCTGCTCGAGAAAGGAGCCTGCCTTGCTCCTCCTGCACTCCAGTGCTTGCCAGTTACTGGGACCAGGCACGAAATAGGGAGACCTCCTCTCTCCCTAGGGATAGCCTGTCAAAGCACTGCTTCCGGCTGCTCGAACTCTGCAGTTCAGGTTAAAGACCCTCGCAGGACCAGCATCCGATTCAACAGCAGCGGTGACTCCGGCATCTTTGTTTCCCTGCTTCAGCTGCTGGAACTGTGGCTCACTGCTCCATCCTTTGCCTCTCTTGACCTGCACCGGAGGGGCCTTAAATACCTAAATACTGAACAGTCCTGCTCGGGTGTGGATCATTAGGATAATTGTAATGTATACTGCAGTTCTGTGGCTCTGAGTCCCTTTTCCTCCTCCCAGTACTTTGGGCATTTTTGGGCTTGAAGTACCCAACGTTCTGATTACTTTTTATACTTTGAATATAGCCTGCAACTTTATTTAATCCACTCCTGTTATTAAACACACCTTTAGGGAGAGATTTCAGAGGGATTAGTGGTAGTTTCAGACCTAAGGTAGAATCATATTCCTTAGAAGCCAGAGTATTAATGCTCTGTTTTCTATGTTTATCATAACAGTTTTCACTACCAAGAAGATGGTAGCTTTCAGAAGGGAGGTCTCACTCTGACAAAAAGCCATCAAATATTCTGGCATCCTGGAAATCTCTCCCTCTGCGGAAGACAAATACAACGTCTCTCCTAGTGCAGCCCTCCTTTTCCTTATGGACCCTTCTCCTTCCAGGTGATCCTCCCACCTAATACCACCCCCAGGGTTAGGATCGGGTAGTGGCTGCCTTCCCTTGGGCAGCAGGGAGGAGACCTTAGGCAGGGTTTCTGTGAGGACTCTACAGGATTCATCACAACTTCTTGGACTTTCCTACAAAGGTCCAATTGATGAATCCATTTGTGGCCAGCCACGTGGATTATTGCAACTGAATTTATCTGGGTCTTCCTAAAAAATCATGAGTAAAATTCCTGTACATTCAAAATGTGGCAGCCATTATTGTCTTCCATTCGAATCTTTGCAACTGTATTTCTTGGGTGCTACGTGATTTCCACTGGCTTGCAATAATAAAACACATAGAATGTAAAACGATCTGCCTGATGCCAATGGCCTTCTATCTTAAAGGATGATCTTTTATGGGAAACGTATAAGACACTACAAATTCAGATTTCAAAAGTGAGGTGGACGTTCCTTTACTGTGCAGGCAGCAAAGTTATGGAATGTTTTGCCTCTCCCACTCCGCCTACTTAAAGACCATTTTGTTACCAGTGAAAATCTGAAAACGCTTCTTTTTATCAGCTAATAATATTTTGCATCATGTATGAACCTTAGCCGGTCAAGTGGCACAGCGAGAAGAGCGCTCGCTTTGACATCCGTGCAGTAGCGCTATATAAATGACAAATTATTATTATTATTGCACCAATGTGGCTCTACAATATTATGTGCCTTGATGCCCCTTTGGTGTCACGTGTGTGTGGTTCAAATCCCTACACATGCACTCACATATGCATGCCCCTACTATTCTAGGTCTTTCTGAATGACTTCTGAATTGTTTTATTTGCTATCGTTATTAGTTTGGGATATAAGGTGGTATGCCACCTATAAGCGCGCTGTGTTGTGAGCTGATCTGTGTTGGTTTCCAGGTTCTGTGTGAAGTCGCGTAGAAGACGACTGGGTGCGTTTACCTACGCAGCACAGTAACGTGCCACAATTCGGAATATGAAACTGTACTAAAATCAAACAGCAACACGGTAAATTTGGTAAAGTACATTTATTTGACATTAAATGTTTATAGAATATTCAGCAATTGACATATGAACTCCGAAAGTCATTTATTTTCTTTTATCTCTATCCGCAAATCCTTAAAATGTTATCGTGAGTCACGCGCTGTTCCTTTATGGTACACAGGGTGTTGGTTTTCGTTCAAAGAGGCACTTTTGTTGCACGTTGAACTGCAAAGCTGTTCCATCAAGTAGGCACTAGGCCAGCGTAAAGGTTGATATGTTGCTTCTAGCCACTAGTACCGCGTAAGGGCATATGGGCCCTTGGCGATCGTCCCATAAGATCATCAGAATGGTGCAGTTGTTTACATTAAGCTGCAGCTGGCGGCTGAAGAAACCGTCTGCCGGTGTCTGAAACTGGTGGCAGGGGCAAAACGGGAGTATGTACCTATTTTGAAAACATAAAATTTATAATTAGTCTCGCCAGCCGATCTTTATTAATATTATTCATTTTATTTATTACGGCCGAGCTGAAACTATTTGCTTTCAAGTATAGTGTAATGGAGTATGTTCGGCTCTAAAATCAATGCGAAAACTAACTAAATAAATCGAGGTTGGTACACAATGAGAAACGACTTTTTGTCTACATGCGTGTGGAATGTGGACCTGCATGCCCATGTGCCCGCTACAAGGACGATCCCACAAACCTTTTCAAATCTCTTCATTCATTTATTCATGCATCCATTAATTAATTCTTCATTCTGGTATAAAAGCGTCTAAAGAGTTACTTACATTATATTTGCAATTTCCATTGTGTCTTTGCGTAATGCAGTCCGTAAATCCCACTGTGCTCTTGACAACGATTTTTCGTATACTGAACTAACATGAAACTCGGTCTAGTTTAAGAATTTTCTGCCTTATCGTCTCAAACGTTATTGCACCCCCCAAACCCCCCTTCAAATGAAGTTCTTTCTGCATGGTCCCTGTCTCTCAAGGTCAAAAAACAATAGAACCTTATACTGCCAGTGCGAGTTGTGGGCCTCTTCAGGGTGCGAGCTGAAAATCAAAGCCACTGACCTTCACTAGAAATTAGCATACATTCTTTCTTTGCAACATCCCGTAGTAAAGCCATCTGTGAGAACTTGAAGTTTCGAATCCATCTATGTAGTGCGCCTCAATGTGCAAATACGAACTGGCTTCTCTCCCATCTGCAACTGCTCGCTTGGCCCGTTCTAAGGCCCCAATTTTGTCCTCGTTGTCTGCGAGCTTTGAAGCCCCAAAGAACCATAACTATTGAGACTTTTAATTTTTTGGGGAAGGTCAGGTGAAAGTATAAAGTACCCGAGCAGTTGATTTGAAAGTGAGATTTATTGTTTGTTTGTTTTAATTATTTGCAATACGCAAGCCTCCCCTCTGTTAACAGTGCCCAGCATTTATAAGAGATTGCGAAAATTAGTTACATCAACAACAATATATACATACACATATAGACAAGGTCAGCAATATGAGGTGAATAGAGAGAGAATTCAAAGATGACACCCAGGTAGTTCGGCATCCAGGATGGTGAAGGTAGGGGTTAGGGTTAGCGTACTTTGTATGCACACTGTACAATAAAATTTATTTACAAAAAGACAATCGTATTACAATTATTTAAACCGGGATTTTTACTTCACAACCAGCTCTCCTTTGGGTGGACATGGCACAGTGGCAATGTTGGGTGGCAATGGATCAGTGCTCTGCACAGAAACGTTCAAAATTCGATATCTGTGCTTCTCTAATACAGCAAGAATAAGGCTTTTGACAAAGTCGAACTCCATTTCCTCATAGACTGGTTTGATCACCCATTGCTTACTTCTTTTTGAAAAGGCCTTAGTGTAGCGAGGCATCCTTACATTACACTTAGTCCTAGATTGTTCACGGCCGAGATTCTCGTTATGGGCCAAGACGGCAAGTAGAGTCCTATGTCTCATGCCCTGTATGCTGAAATGCAAGCGCTTTGGCCTGTACTTTAGGCACATATGGTGGAACACCTCCAAACCTCCTGTGTGACAGAAATCTGTCAGTCCCCTCAAATCTCTTGATGGAGTTTTATCGAAAACAATCTTCTCAATGGCTTTGTGTGTCGGTGAAGATGGATTCAACCACTTCTTCCGTGCCTCCACTGGGGATAAAGGGCCATGTTCACATTGGTGGAAATGTAGGTTTTGTGACCAGCGGTGCACGTTGGTACAGTGGTGCATCAGTGACCGCCATTTTTCAAGTAGTATTTCCACTGACCCTTCACAAGTTTTGGAGCTCCACCAAAGATGGTTGCTGATAGACTGGGACCACTCTGAAATACTTTCCAAACCTTTTTTTCCCCTGCAGCCGAGATTTTCTTATTGATTGATTTAGCAAGATGCCATACGTCAAATTGATGTTTAATATGTGGGAACTGCTCTCTCATTGTCTTGGCAATTGAAACGTGTCTGTCCGTGGCTATGAGGTCGATGTGCATTCCCCTCGATTGTAGATATTCCCCTGATTTTATAAATCCTAGTTTCTCCATGGCCACTGAGGATGTACATTGTGTTACCTGCACGACCACCAAACTCACAATTTTCTTACTATCCATGTCCTGAAAGTGGTAGATGTAGTACTTGGCCGAATTTCCAGGGCTGTCACACTGTCCATCGCCAGCTAGCCTGAATCGTTTGCCTTCGAATGTACTTGCTAGAGACAATTGTTCAATTTTCCAAGCATCACTAATGGCCGGAAACAGATAATCATGTTGGTATTTGTAGTACTGCGTGTTTGAAATGAAATGGAGTCCCACAAACTGAAAGAAAGACTCTAACTTTCTAAAACTGGAGCCACTAAAAAGTGATGCAGCTGCACACAGTAGATTGCCTGCTGGCAGTTTCCCCAGCATCAGTTGTGCAGACCATGAGAACGTATGATATAATCTACAGGCGGCATGTATTGTGACGTTACTGCCTTGTTTTTGACGAGTCACATGAATCAATGGCTTCCCACATACTTTCCCTCTGACGGAATGCCCACATTTCAGCATACTTATAATATCCATCAAACAACTGTCGAATACTATGTATTTGCCCTCTTTCATTAGACTGTCATCCTGCGTCAAAGTTGATTCGGCCTGTGACGTTGAGGACATATCACCACATTTGAAAGAAATATCGCTGCTATCAAGTTCTGATGCGTCGGTGAATGCTGCTGCTGGTTCATTCTCTGTCATTTCAACATCTGTTACTTCAACATTGATGGGAAAACACAACAATGTCGAAAGCTTTTTTGGTGGCAATTTTTGGGCGGGTGTAGATTGTGTGAATTGATCTGCGACTACTTCAGAGCTATCTTCAATACTTCCAGTACCATGTTGTTGCGGCGGTGCGGTCGTACTGTAGCAATGGTCCAATAAAACTTTGCTGGATTCTCCGGACACATTCATTTCATGTTCTTGCCATTGGACATGAGCATCCCGAGTCTCAACACGCCACGTCTGAATTAATAGTTCCTCCATAGTGTAAATGGTCTGGCAAGCAACATCTCTCATTCGCTTCACTGTCTGTGTATGTATAGTTCGTAGACCCACGGGTAACTAGAGGACAGATTGGAAAAGGGATGTTCAGTTTAAACACAAGATGAAGTATAGTACAATTGACTGGAAAAAAACATAAAATAGTCCCCAGCACAAACAAATGTCTAAAGTTATGAACTGTTTGTAACTAATCTTATTTTGGTTTCTTTTCTTTACAACTTTTTTGACTCAACCTTCAACATCTGCACGCTGTTGCTCTGATACGTATCCGCATGTCTCCCCTTCCTCTTGCGCTGCAAAGACTATATTTTCTGTATCCGCATAGACATCACGGAATGAGGCTCCATCGACTCCCTGAAACATAGTATTTTCATTACTGTGTATCAAAATATTGTTAGCGTAAAACGCACGTGAGGACGAACACACATGTACATCTCAATAGCCAAACACGGTTTAAACATTGTGTGGAACAATCAAACTACAAGTATTCGAGCTCTGATGACCTAGTTCGATGGAGATGTCAGTATACATACCTCTGGCTCTACATGGACTGCCACGAATGATTGTATTGAAGAGGAGGCATCAGCAACTCCCTGAAACACAGTACTTGCGTTAGTATGGTTTTCAATATCGTAAACATAACACACACTTGGGGTCGACGGCACAGGTACATATGAAGAGATAACCACAAATGTTGCATTATCTAAAAGAATCAAGGAATATTTTAAAATGATCAGATTAATCGACTTATTTCTCCGATTTCTTTACATCTGCATCATCTAAATGTGATCTTGTGATTGTAGTGGAAGCTCCATCTCCCTGAAACACAGTACTTGCGTTAATAGGGAAGAAAGTATAGCAAATGGAATCACGTTATGTGATCACGCTCGATGGAGCTGTCAGTATCCATACCTCATGCTGCTGAAGATTATCTAGGGCTGTTGTCAATGTGGTGCACACTTCCGAAAGCTGTTTTGCCGATTCATATCCGCATGGTCCCACTTCCACCGGAATTACTTGAATGTCAGGCTCCGTATCAAGTGCGTGGGTTGACGATTCAACAACAGCCTGAAACATAGTATTTGCATTAGTAAGGATTACAATATTGAAAACACAACACACGCTTGGGGTCGACTGCACAGGTACATATCAACGGCTAACCACAAATGAAACATGGTGTAGAACAATCAAACGACAAGTGTTCCAGTCCTGATGATCACGGTCAGTTGAGATGTCCGTATCCATACCTCGGGCTGCTGAAGAACAAATAGGGCTGTTGTCAATGTGGTGGACGCTTCAGCATCTCCCTGAAAGACAGTACTTGCATTAGTATGGATAACACTAATTATAACTGAAAACAAACACCAGGGGACGACAACTAAGGTGTATATCAATTGGAAAGCACTAACCAAACAATTGGTAAAATAATCACACGATACATACAAACTATTACTTGACATGCATAAAACAAGTCTGTAGCAGAATAGCCAAGTATGATTACCTGATAGGCGCTAGAAGTGGTTGATAACTGAGAGCATGTGACGGAAGTAGAATGTTCTTGCTTCAGATTCAAGGGATAGTCAAGAAGTTGCAAAGGTAAATTATTGTTTGATAATGAAATGCCAATATTTAAATTGCCATGTAAGGAGACAGAATACTTGAGTAATGAGCAATATAGCACAGTTCCCTGTGCCCATATATAGATTTCGTTTGTGGGTTATGAAATCTAAAAATAATATATTGATAAATGTCATTATTCAAAAAGCTATACACTCATATCAATGTCAAAAGTATTACAAATTGGAAACAACACCTAAAATATCAATGAATCCATTCGGCTACCTACACACTACTGCAAGGCCTAAAGCTAAAAACTGACACTTGACTCACCAGTGGCGGATTGGGGATGAATAGAGTGGGAATAGCGTTTGCAAGCAATTTTCGTGTCGATCGCCGTTCGTTCTTCTTTGTTACCCAAGATGTGGTGTACATGTTCGAGGGAAAGTGCCGGCTGCAGATGCGGTATCGATCACCCCTCTTGTCCTCAAAGACTTGTTGGACTCTACTTTCCAGCTCATCCAGTGGATATCCGTAATGTCTGACCCATTCTCTTATTCGATCAACAGTTTTCGGGAATACATGCATTGTAGTGCCTTCAGATTTAGCATGGGTCTTCGAAGGGCAACCGCTAATCGAACAGGCAGGCATTGTTGAAAATTCTGAAAAGTAAATATGAAGATTATTATAAAACCTTGATGAATGAAAATGTCATAAAAAAGTAAATGAACCATACCATGCTCAATGCAAGATTTGTTTTGGTCGCCGGAACCATACCAGTTCATCATGTGCGGCTTAGTATTTGCATAAGTTACAGAAATTTCTGTTTTGTCTTGCACGAAAAGGAACCATGCTTACATTATAGACTGGACCCCCGAAGGATGCAATTCGATGACAATTGACACAGATGAAAATAAATAGATCTATTGAAAGCATAACAATTGAAACTCAAGTCAATAGCAATGAGACCAATGACCATAGCTCTATTGGGTACTGTAATAGCAAATAGATTGAAATGTAAAAATGACCGAAATATGACTAGGATACATGGCCTTACCTTGACCAGCAAACAGTTGGATTCAGCAGGCCGAGCGGTATGTTGCAGGAGAACAGGTAGATGGCCACAGGTAGCACACTGACGAGTTTGCTCGAAGCGGTCACAGATAGCACGGCGACGAGCAGATTAGCATAGATCTCAGTGCTTCTCAGGTAGAAGGTTCAGGAGTTGACTTGTAAAGCACAAAGATGTTCTCATGAGACATATCAAGTGGTTTATAAAGTATTAGAAACAGGGGTGTGTTTGTGAATGAATGACGTGTGTATGTCATGGTATTATGTTTATTGCAGGGGGGCGGCCTGCCTCAGGGGAGGCCTGCCTGGAGACACGGGGTCTGAGGAGGCCATGTGAGCGATGGCCCCTGGGCGTGGGATACCTTTTGAAGTGTACATGCTGTTCGGCACCTTGGCCGTTTGCGCCCGTCACAGCCCCCCATGCCAGCGCTCATCCCCGGGTGCGAACTGCCTTTGATAGAGGGGGTGGGATGGATGGGCCTGGGGCGTGCAGATAAGGCATAGGAAGACTGCTGAATGGAGACACACTTAGGTGGATTGCAGGGGGGCGGCCTGCCTCAGGGGAGGCCTGCCTGGAGACACGGGGTATGAGGAGGCCATGTGAGCGATGGCCCCTGGGCGTGGGATGCCTTTTGAAGTGTACAGGCTGTTCGGCACCTTGGCCGTTTGCGCCCGTCCCTTGCTGTTATGTGATGTTAAAGGACACGGGGCATCCATTTTTGTACCCCCTTTCCACTCCATTTTGGTGACACTGCGATAGTACAGCGCGCAGAGCACATGGCCCACAGCCTCGTTCCCACTCTGACTGAAAAACTCCAGAGGTATTTGCAACAGCTAATAAATGTAACACATCACTCTCTGAGATCACGGTCCTGCATGTGAACCGGCTTGAACCATGCACATGGCTCGTTCATCTCCACAAACTTGTCCTTGCCCAAGCACCCTCGCCAGTGGAAAGTAACTTCCATTCTGACCCTGTGTCCCTGCAAGGTATTCTCTTCATGTGCCAGACCACTGACCACGCCATGATGGCCACCTAGCAGATCCCCAACTAACATTAGACCCCTACTGCAGTATATCGTTGCCTATCAATAACAAATGCCACATATCGGAGATTCTTGTAACCACAGACCCACACTTCAAACACTATTATAGTGGTCAAGACCCTTGACCTAAGGCCTGTATAATCCAATGTTCATTGATAGTATTGATATATGTGTGACTTATATAGAGACATAACCGACTGAAAGACTTTGAACAAGTGTTATTTAGTGCATGCATTATTGATAATATATTTGGTTAGCTTAGATAGTGACCACCCCGCTTCACACCGACCTGAACTTCACCCATTCCGAGCACAGGTGTCTGACGTCCATCCTTGAATGGAGACACACTTGATTGATTTAAAAAATGGAAACAACCGTTGTTAATATATATGTGGTGTTTTATTTTGTAGCTTATTTTGATGACACAAAAATACAAAAGTTTACACATTGTACAGTTCAGGTTGCAGCACAGCGAGAGAAAATCCCCTGTACTGACCGCTGTCACTCGGGAATGTTTCTCTTATGGCAAGAACGGCACAGGCGGGTATCACTCTTCGAACGCGGTATCCAAGCCTCCCGTGAAGCCACCATGTAAAGGAACGATAGGCCACCAGCCTGTACCACCTGTGAAAAGGAATGAAACAAACTGTTTTTAAATGACCAAGATAAGTTTAATAAACGTTTGTTGTCAATGACAATTCTTGTAACTAATGGCATTCTGCTCGGACAAATGCTATCTAGACACTGCACACTATTGAACGACTTTCATGCGTTACAATGATATGTATATGTAATTTTGGATATAGTAGAAGACCATGAAATAGTAGTGGCATCACAAGCAGAGTATACTTACTCGTTACTCGGATTACGAGGACGAACAGTTGCGCGAAGTTCGTGCATAAGCACCATCATTATCCTCAACACGGACCGTGTGAGGCAGGCTGCCCTGAAGTCTGGCAGCTCGGTGATGAATTTCGGTCGTGGCTTGCCTTCCGAAATGTAGGCCACGCATCCCGAGTTTTCACAGCAGCAGCAGTTCTCCTTCTCGGTCGGCATTAGCTCGCACCGATTGCATGTGCACCAGGTGGAAACACCGTCCATGCGACTAGGTCCAGAGTCTTCATCCGTTGATTCGTCCTGCCAACTGCTGTCCGAAGCCCCATCGTTTTCGCGTGTTTCCCTTTCCAGTAGTTCCTCCTCGGTATACTCGGGCTCGTACATGTAGGGCATTATTGTATCCATTGTGTGTTGCACAAACTAAAATAATTGATAGCGGTGGTACTGGTATCTGTCCACACAGGCTACAAGCAACGAAGGTAGCTGACCAGAGCTCAGAAACGAGTCACAGAATACTCAAAGTAACACAGAGAGAGGAATGGAATCGAAAATTTGCTGCTGTGTGTTGTGAAACGGTCTGTTCATACTTATTGAGGAAAGAGGCGTCCTGCCATTTCCATGGCGACACGTCATTAGCTGAAGCGCAGCGAATGTTGACATGAGACGTGCTTTGGCGTTGTGAAATGGGCGGTACGCGCCTGCTGATGACAGGCTCAGGGGCGGGGGATATGATTTAGTGCCGCAAAAGCAGGTCAGCCAGGGCGATGGGGGGAAATTATAGGATTATCACAAAATGGCAGCTCCCTGGTGCCTGTTTTCGCGTGTGTTTAATGGACGAAAACTCGGGTAAGGTCCATAGGAAATTTTTCTAAAATTGAGCGACTTAGGCTTAAAAACACATGGCCGACCCGTAGGGGCAATAAAAAAAATTGACCGAACCATTCCTTTAATTGAGAATGTATGTCTATGACCGGCCAGCCTCCCCTATTTGTTCTTGGAGCAGTGCTTTGTTCTTTAAGATGGCTGCGCCTGCTCCCAAGATATGACTTACAATTGGGTTGCTTTTAGACCAGTAGAGTATCGAATTCCAGCTATAGTTTCAGATGTCTCTGGGTCTAACTTCAATCGATCCACCGTGGGATGCAGAGGAGGCACCATGCAGAGGTCTCCTGCGTCCAGTGTTAGGGAGAATTCTCTCTTTAGGCTGAATTTCCTAACCTAGTGATTCCCCCAGCAGCTTTGCTGGATTTCTGGAGTTTGTTTTTTTCCTCCTGCCAAGAGTGAGACTCTTTTTCTCCCACTCTTGGACATGATTTATGGAGTTCCTTTGACTGCTTATGTGTTTTATGGGCTATGGGGCCCTTTATTCCATAGGGTCTCATGTGTTTTTACTATGTGTGTTACACAGCACCCTCCGTGCAGTAACACAGGGGTGTCATGGTGACCCCCCCACCATAGACTCCATACCCTGGGATTGACTACTGTCTCCCAGGGCATGTAAAGTCACCATTGGCTTTACTAGTCCCAAATTATTAACAGAAACTGGTACAAACCATCATATTGTGGACGTACTGGTCAGGGCAATTCGATTGCCCCGGGGTCTGTTAGTCGAGGGGGCACGTCTCCGTCCCCCCTGATCGAGTTTTGGCTGGTGGCAGTGGAAACTACTTTTTATATTCGACCGCAAATATTTTCCTATGGGATTTTCCCATTGTTCGAGGCTACCAACTTTAATTATTTAATTCGCATAGCCTCGAACATACCGCCGGTTTATTTAATTAATATTAATTCTCCGGTTGATATTTTTTGCCAAGACTCAATTCTAAAATGGCGTTTGTGTTCTTTTCTTTGACTCCAACCCAAGTTGAGCCCTTTGTTCCACTTTTTGGCAGGCTTCTCCACAGCAGCCTCCAAAAGTGGTGCCACTCTGTCTGGGTACCACAGGGGGTGTAGGAGGGGGTTTATGCACCCTGGACTGAGTTACCTTGGTAACTCAAGTCGCACTCTTGTGTGATTGGCCCAAGTGGTGAGCCGGCCGGCTCACCACTTAGCATGTTTGATTGACAGCTAGGCTGAGTGAATGGGGGTATGCTGCATAAAAGCAGGGCTTTGGGGACTGGAACTTCAGAAGTCGCCACAGGACCTGAGAATCCGACGAGGGAGAAGCTGAGCCGACCTACCACGACAACACCACCGGTGGAGCCCTGCAGAACCGACTCACCACTTCCCGACAACAGAGAAGATCTCCCGGCTGGAGAGGCTTCTTCCCCTGACTGGTGGGCACAATAAGTTTACCTTCTTTTCTTCGCACCCCAGACCGGTTTGTGGTCGAACTGCCCGTGCCAAGCACCCCGGCGGCCGGATAGCCACTCACCACTGAACCGCGAATCAACGGACCGCTCCTTGTACCTGAGAAACTCCGCGGCTGGTTTCTTCCCTGGCAGTGCAACGGACTCCTGTCTTCCTCCACAACGAGATCCTCTCTTCCCCCGGACGAAGCACCAACTTTAAGGTAACGTGTCCGCCAGGCCTCCCTTTCTAAAGATTGCTACAAGGTAATAATAACTCCTTAACCTTCTGGACTGGGGTGGCCGCCTTGACCCTCTAACTGGTCCCTTTCTTTGGTCCAACTCCTTTTTGAACCATTACAAGACTTTTTTGTGCACTGCAACCGTGTGACCTTGGACACATTTCATTTCGATCCTCTTAAAGCGGATCCAGCCTACTGACTCTGAATTCACGGTTTTACTTTGCCTTCCTCTCTTGTTATGTTCTTGTAAAAGTGTTGGGATCTGTTCAATTTGTTCTCTGCTTTTCTCTCCCTTTTTAAAACGAACTATTAGAGTGCCATCTACGTTAAGCACTCACCGCTGTCTGAAAATAAGTGGGGCTTTACTTAAGACTTGTCTAATATTCTTTTAAGGGAGTGTATATCTTTGAATTACGTACTATTAGTGCCTGTGTGTTTTTCTAGATGTGGTTTTTAAATAAATAATTATATCTCTTTTACACCAAGCCCTGGTCAGTGTTTACTTGTTCTATTGTGTCCTCTTGACCTATTGTGAATACTCTGTATACTGCCTAACTCTTCTTGAGGGAAGTCTGACTGCTCAGCCACAGCTACCAAGTGAATCTGTGTGGTACCGACTGCTACCGAGTGGGTTTACTGCCAAACACCTGTAGTCTTAAATCTTTTGCAGTGGTCCCAGAGGGAACTGCACAGGTTTCTGCCTAACATCCAGCAGAGTCAGAAGACAGATCAGATGCAGATTCAGAACCGTTCGGGCTGTGCCAGCATAGGTGAAGCGTACAATGGTACGTTAGAAGCGGTGACAGTGTAAGTGGAACATACCAGAATACGTTGGTAGCGTAGGCAGCACGTAGATGTGTAAAATGCTCAAGTATTGGCCAATCCACGTAGTGGCAGATCAGCCGATGATTCTGGAAAGTGTGCATGGTGTCCTGTCAATGAAGGGCAGCGAACACCAATACAGAATACCCAACACATGCAAATAACCCTTCTTAACAGTTGTCCTTTTTGAATATTCCAAGAACCTTGGGCAGATTTCAGTTTCCCCAGGGTGGCGGTGTAAGACCTAGCTGCCATGAATCTGTAGTTCCATTTTCCAGGATCCACTTTATGCTTCTTCAGCCTCATGGTAGATTTTCATTCTGCTGGATATGCATATTTTCCTATCGGTGGAAGACTGGGCTTCCTCGAGTTATTGGTCCCCTTCGTTGTCTCACTGGAATTTGTTGCAGAACACCAACCCCATCATTTCCGGTGTCACCCATTATGCCGGGTGTCCTGCGTTAACAAAGCTAAGCACGCCAACTCCAAGTGCAAAAATGACCCGGTTATGCACTAGTATTCTTCAAAGATAGTTAGTAAAGCCTTTGCTGAAACCACATCTTGTGAACCATTTACCTTTTTTGCCATAATCAGTCCATGGTGAAATCATGCAATGCTTGACTCTAGAAGACACTGGTTTCCAACCACTGTAAACCTATTTTCTTTCTTGTCGGTTTTCCAAAATGAGAAAAATGGATTGTAATATGCATTTTTTATCATTTTATCAGTGCCCATGTTCCCCTTCCATCAAGATTTACATTATGAAAAAAACGTCACTAATGTTATGTGAGAACATTATGAATCTGCCAAAAAATAATGCTAACATAAAATGTTTTTACCCTATTTCCAGATGCTTTTAAGAAAACTGTCGAGCATTTTGGTAGGCTGGATATTTTGGTTAACAATGCTGGCGTCAATAATGAAAAAGACTGGGAGAAAACTATCCAAGTAAACTTGGTAAGAATCTTTACACATTTTATTTAGTGAAGTTTCAATTTTACATATGTGATTAGTTAATATATTGAAAAAACAAAAAATAAAAAATATGATCTTGTGGTGGTGTGGAACTGTGCTGTGCCATACCTTTAAAAGTTTGTTTCCCTATTGCTGATGTCACAAAGACAAACAGAGGAAATGTATTTCAGGAACTAGGCTCTGGCATCGATGTGTGCCACAAGGTAAGTGTTTATTTTCTCAATTAAACACCCATAGCACCTGCATAGTTAACGTCACTGGTGCTAAGAGCTGTGGGAGGAGGGGGAATGGAAGGATATGTAGGGGAAGGGGGCACTGGGAAACTGCACTCGGGCTGCTCAGAGTATGGTTGTTTAATTGAACAAAATAACACACTTACCTTGCAGCACACCACAGTACAACAGCCTAGTGCCTGAAATCCATTTTCTCTGTTGATGACCATGATATCATCACCAGGGAAATGGACATTCTAAACATGCTAAGTCAATATAGAACAACTGCGGTGTGTCAGAATTCCCTGGTTGTATATGTAAAGTTTTTTTTAAGTGCAAACTCCAACCACAATTTCCACCTGAATCCACTCTTATATGCAGAAGCACGCTTTTTAATGTTTCATCTTCCTTTTTTGCAAGTTTCATCTGCTGTACCAGTGATGTCACTCATGATGCCAAAAATTATGTCGTATGTGATATCATCAGTGCTGTCATTTGTCATGTGATTAGGGGGCTTACAGGCTGCGCAATGGGAGCCTCGTGGTGGTCTAGCTTCAGGGGTTTTGTGGCATTAAATCATCACCTTAACACCACCCAACTAACGTTTTTTCACTGAATTGCAAGGTTGTTTTTGCACTGTACTTATTCACCATAAATGTACTTTAGCTGTTTCCATAGGAAACCCGAAAATTGAATTGCTAATAACCTTTGGCTTCCCTGATGGATTTGGCTGATATTTTGCAAACAAAAAGATCCTCTCCTCCCCAGACTGGACATTTTGGGGAAGATTTGTTAAAAAATGAAAAAAGTTATTAAGAAAGCAAAAACTGTTTTCATCCTACTCCCATTCATCTTGCCAAAGAGAAAAAGTCCACATTTCTGTGCAGCGCAGGACTAAAACCGCTGGATGGAATGGACCAAATAAGAAACAACTTGGGCACAAAGCATTGACTCAGGTCTAGGGTAATTCCATCCTGTAGTTTTTAAAATATTTGACAGGGAAGGGGGGGTCAATGCATTTTAGCTATTTCTCCCACAGTGCTTTGCAGCAGAGAGGCTATTCAGAAATGAAAGAGTGTAAAGGACCGGAGGGGGGTGTCTGTACTTCTGCTCTCTATATGGTAGAGGAGAAGCACAGAGGACCCCAGCCAAGATTCTCTATTATTGGTACATGGTCAAGCAATCAAGGCCTAGCTTCTCAGGAGGTGATGTATGCTGGTTCTTAAGTACATGGTAGTCCCCAAGCACCCACATAGGAATGTCCGCACACTGTATTGGTTAAAACACAGTCTTTATATAATTAATATTCACGGTTATGTACAGTCTCACGATAACTCACTTTGTACTCGGTTACTTTTAATGGCAGATATACAGTTCTACATGGTACCACAATTACTATTAGATCTCTTTAAAGTGCATCCACTGTTCGGTTAAATGGCACACAAATCAGTTTGTAAAGGAAACCAACAATAGAGGGAAGAGGAAAGCAGTTGGTTAGAACAATTGGCAGAATACTGGTCACTACCATTAAACAAAGTTCTGTGTGGAGATCCCCCCCACCTGGGCAACCTGTAGAATAAAGATATAACACAAGCCCAGTCCATATATTGTTCACAAGCGACTTCCCAACAGTTCTGCAATCCAAAAGTACCTGGTGTTGTAGCGTTCCTCGTCGGAGAATCGACGGCCCTTCTTGAGTGCCCTCTCTTGAAGGCAGGAGTCCCGGGTCATCGAACGTCTGACGGAGAACAGGGTGAGCTACGGCGGTGAAGTGACAGCTTCGTTCCTAGGTGCTCGTTGACGGGGAAGCGTAAACGTCCTGCAAAGAAGAGGCGTCCGGGGCACCTCGATGTCGAGAGTTCTGGACCGCAAAGTGTTTGAAGAACTGTGGCCCAGAAAGGGCGTTGAGTCGTCAGCGTCTCTGTGGTCTTCGGGTGGCGGGAAACCCACCGGCGATGCTCCTCGGCACGTCGACGGTCAGGCTTTCTCCAGCAGGATAAAGCGGCGGCGATGCGGAGAGAGCGTCATTGGATCTGAAAGTTCTTAGGCAAATGGGAGCACGGCGGCTCCAGTCGGCGATGGCGGTTGTCGACAGTGGCGGACAACAGTCCGGGCGCTTCTCCTTGAGATTCCGCGGCAGTCCCCGTCTCGGGTCGGCAGCCTGTCTAAGGTCTGTCTACCAGGGAGCTTTGGCAAAGATCAGCTCGTGCACGATGGTCCCTCATAGCTCGGGGAGATGGCGCCTTACCAGGTCCTCTCTGGGTCAGTCCTTGGAGACACAGCAGCTTTCAGATTGTCAAGGAGAGCAACAGCAATTATTCTTGTCCAGCAGGGCTTCAAGGTAAAGCTTCAGTTTTACTCAAGTTACTCGTCGTAGTGGACTTCAGCTTCTGAACACGAATTCTAGCAGTGAGAGGCCCCCAGATATACTAGTTGGTCTTCCATTTATTCTGGTGGGTCACACTCAGGCAACCAATCGGTCAGAAGGGCATTCATGCAGGCAGGCAGCCAATCAGGTGCATAGTGCATTCAGGCCATTCACTTCTCTCCAGACACTCACAAGTCATGTGTATTGGGACAAGTACCCAGCCATTCAACACTCCACACTGCATTCATACCAGTTTCGGGCAGGGCTGTCATTGTGTCAAACACCAGATACTAGACACCCACAACACAGAATGCGTATTCGTCACACACTCCATTCACCTAGGTCCCAACCTCAGGCGTACCCACAACATACGGTCGTTGGGAAGGCTCCAGCCAACAGCCAGTCGGGGGGAAGGACCAGAGTCGGTGCTTCCCGTGACTTCAGGAAGATCAAGGTAACAGGCGACGGAAGGCAAGAGGCCACGGGGGCCATCTTGTCTCCATCAGGAATCTACCGATTCCAATGACAGGGCCTCCGCATCCCAAAATGGAGAACGCTCAGGGCCCCAGTCAATTCAGCACGGAGCTGCCACCAGCCCGTATCCTGCTCTGTGGGCCACACACAGGTGCCCAAAAACATACACTAGGGGCACAGGGTTGTACCCCCACCCATGGGTGCCATAAGGGTATCCCATGGGTCTGTTCACCAAAACCAAAAGAGAGAGCTGCACCGCCAGGAGTCCCACATGAACTCCTGCGTGGAAAACACGACAGAACACATGATAAAAGGAAGTAAAGGACAAGGATACGGAGGCCCTGTCCCTCCGATGCATTTCCAGCATCACAAAGAGCCACCGTTTTATTTTGCTCGAGGCAAGAGATAACTTCGGTGGTTTTTTGGGGTTAGCCCAAGATGAAAAGAGGAAAAATAGCGGTTTGAAGAAGGAATTAAATGGTTTCCGGCTAAAGTTGGAGAGGGGAAAGAGCACAGCATGTGAAATTGTGGAGTTGTGGAGTTGGGGAGGGGGGTGGGGGCTGGGGACCAAGTTTGCATAACTCTGGTAATAGCGCAGGCAGCTCACAGGATAATCACAGTAACAATAGAAGACGAGATTGGGAATGGCAGTGCGTCACATGAAACAGAGTTTTTCGGGGAATGGGCCAGGGAGGGAAAAAGACCCGAGAAGGGTAGGGAGAGCATGGGAAGAGAAGCGGAGCACTTGGTGAGTGCTTGTGAGGGGGTGGAAGAGTTGGGGATTTTGCAAGTGTTTTTCAGATAACAGCAGTTATTTTTGAGCATTTTTGCGTAACTGCGGGTGTCGGTAATACGTAGCTTATATTGGGGGAATACTAACCATGGGCATGAGTAAAGAGTTGCAAAAAGAAGAGTTAAAAAAATAAGATTCTTTTTTTTTTAAGGCATTTTACAACTACAGTGAGGTGGTGTTAATGGGTGTGGCAGAAGGCTATTGCTAGTGGGTTACGTTAAGGAACCTAATGGTGCAATATGGAAAGTGGCCACGTCCGAATGCTATGTCTTGTGGGCTGCAACAAAACCTATTGGGGCAACATGTCAAGGGGTCAAGTCCAAAGTTTCATGACTATTGTGCCCCCTGAAACCTTGTGGTGTGGCCACGGCCGATGGCCGAGCTCACTGGCCATGGCCTTCATCCATGGCCAGTGGGCCTATTCAAGAAACCTATTGGAACAACATGTAGAGTGGCCACAGCTGAAAGCTGTGGGCAGTAGCCATGGCTGAAGGACCCAAAGAAAGCTATTGGGGCAATATGTCATGTTGCCATGGCCAACAGCCATGGCTAGTGAGCCACAAAGAAACCTAGTGGTGTGGACACAGTCGAAGGTTATGGCTAGTGGGCGCCAAAGTTTGTGTGCTCCAAAGAAACTTAGTGGGGTGGCCATGGCCAGTGATCCCATAAGAAACCTATTGGAGCAACCTGTAAAATGGCCATGGCCGAAAGCTGTGGGCAATAGCCATGGCCAAAGGGCCCAAAGAAAGCTATTGGGGCAATATGTAAAGGCACCACGGACAAAAGCCATGGCTAGTGCACCCCAAAGAAACCTAGTGTTGTAGCTACAGTCAAAGGCCATGGCTAGTGGGCCCCAAAGCTAGTGGGCTTCAAAGAAGCCTAGTGGTGTGGTCATGGCGGAAGACCATGACTAGTTCGCCCCAAAGAAATTTATTGGTGGAACTTGTACAGTGTCCACGGCCAAAGGCTGTGGCCAGTGGTCCTAGATGAAGGCCATGGTTCGTGATCAGGAAAGAAAGGTAGTGTTTTAAAAGATATAGTGGGCACTGATAAAGGACCCTACCTAGTGCTGCTGAAGGAAAAATAGAAGTGGAACATGGGCCCAAAAGAAACCTATTAGTGGACCATGTACAGTGGACATGGCCAAAGGCTTTGGCTATGAGCCGTAAATAAACTATTGTTAAACAAAGCTTTGAAATCACTGTAAAAACTTTAGTTAAGGTGCAGTTAAAGTGATCAGATTTAACGCAACAAACTCGTTGTAATTCAGCGGATGTGGGAAGTCATGACCATTTTAACTCAGCGCACTCCCGTTGCAAAGCCCATAAGCACATACATGTTATAAGAGAAGGGTTTGACAATGACATTCAAAATGGCATTATGGGGGACATCAATGGGAGCGTGCTGATTTAAGATGGTCATGACTTCCCACGTCTGCTGAATTTTAAGGATTTTGTTGCTTTAAATCTGAACACCTTAACTGCACCTTAACTAATGTTTTTTAAGTGAATATATATATAATATATATATATATATATATATATTCCAAAAGCACAGCACATCCTCTAAACACATGGTGTGATGACCACCCAGCAAAAGGATGACAAAATAGCCCAAGCACATGTAGTTATTGCTTAATTTCCTTTTTAATTGTGCAAAAAGCAAAGACAAACTGGATTGCTTAAAATGCCTACAATCCACATGAACCACATAGAGTAGAGTAAAAACACGTACCCCCATGGGTAAGAAAACACCACGCGTTCCGCCCAGACACGGGCTTCCTCAGGCTGTAAATAAACTTGAAAATGTGTTCGTTTTGCTTATACATATACAAAACGCTAGCCTTGCGTTCAAACGCTTGCTGACAAAATCACGTGATCACCATAGAGTATGGTGTTTCTAATGTTTGCACCATCTTGGAATGGGTATAGCTTAAATTACATTGTACTAATGGTAATGGATAAGTGCTCCAGATGTAAATGTCTCCAAAAACGAGAGTTAAGTCGTATCACAAGGTAACCAATTTGCCAACACTATACTATTGGGCAAATTAGTGTTTGCATTTTTGGGACAAATTGTGTTGGCAAATTGGCTACCTTGTGATACGACTTAACTCTCGTTTTTGGAGACATGTGAAAATGTACTTTACCTCATCAATAAATCACAGCACTGAACACAGGCAAAGAATATTGTAGTATCAATCGTTTGTACAATTTCTATAAGTAGAGTGCAGAGCACGGAAGTGGAGAAAAACTGGTATTCTCCCTTTCTTGCAGGTGGGTTGGGGTAGCCCACATTTTCTACCTGCACCACAGCCCAACACTCATCATTAATTTATTGAACAATTTCTAAACAAACATTCGCACCCCGCACTAGGTACCCCACTTGCATTACAAAGTATTACACATATGTGTCAGGAACCAAGATCCAAAAAGCAATAAGAAAAAGTAAAGGGGCTTTCTGTAACATATACAGGGTATCCATGGCTAAGCCCATAAGCACAGGGGTAACATTGCTGGTCTTGGAAGCAAGGCCATGGAGAGCAACAGGGGTTTGAATCCCAGATCCGCGCTTAGATACTGAACTCGGGTATTAAATGCGTTATAATAAACTATTAAAAAAAGAAAAAATAACCACTGTATGCATTTCGTAGCCGAGGTTATGACAAATTTGCATCTGCAGAATTGACCAAGCAGACTGTGTACACATGGCATATATCCGCAACAACGAATCAGCCAATGACGGTGCGAGATACATTAATGCGACTACTCCCATGTCGTACGATGAAATCCGCGTGTGCAAACTTGACCAATCAGGCGATGGGGTTCATTGACACGGATATGCGCATTCACGCCTTCCGCACCGACCAATTGGATTGTGCCCACTCTATAGCCACGTCAAGGAAAGTGTCCAATCAAGCAGCGCAGTTTGTTGGTGCGGCTACGCCCACGCTGTATCACAAAGTCTGTGCGTGCAAAATTGACCAATCTGAACACTCAACATTCCGTAACCACTGATATTCACAGCACCAAAGCAAATCACTTAATATTTGTCATTTCGTTCAGCTTTTGCTAGTCAACTGCAAGAACTTTTGGCTTCTCATAACTTACTTTGCCATCCTTTTTACCCACGTTGTACCTAATTCTCTTTTCTGTTGTCCTGTTATTTGTTCAGTTTGACTATTCTTTATTTTAGGTTTTGTTTCTTTTTTTTATTGTGTATGTTTGTGGCATTGTGACTTTGAATTGTCATGTTTATTGTTTTATATTTTTCTCTCCTGTCAGAGTTTTAACAGCATGTCTGACCCAAATGGTAGAAATAAGGACTCTATAGTCTGGGTTCCGAATCTGTCTCCACCACGTAAGAGGGCTTCAGGAATGAAGACTATATCAGGCAGTGTAAAGGCACACTGTTGCAGGAAAGAACATGAGGAGGTGCAGTTCACCTTGTGCCATAAAATGCTACGATGAGACCCTTTCAATGTTCTGTCACAGAGCTTGAGGACATATATGCTAATCAATCATTTAGTATGGGTCCACTTGGAGGATGTTGACAATGCATACAGCAAGTCCCATCCGCACCACAAGATCCAAATTAATGGATCTCAGTCATTACGTCGGCGAGTAACTGCACCTCCTCTATCGGGCACCTGCATCCACCATCGCAACACCTCCAACCAATACCAAAGTGACATCTTCACCTCCTGATACCTCACATCCACCTGCTGCCATTCTACCACCACCCAGTTTATCTGTCATGAAAATCATGTGCAAGATATGCCCCGAATGGGTTGCCACCATAGGTGCCACAGTAGAGGATTGGAAAAAGAGCGTGTCTGAACGTCAGATTCATTGCCATTCTTAGTTTTTTTTTTAAAGTGGCAATTTCCCTCCCTTTTTTACAAAACAAAAGATAAGAAAAAACAAATACCAAAACATTTTTCCTTTTTGTTTTAATTCCCTTTTTTACATGTTTATCCTAATGTTCCCTGTTCCACCCCTTACTCTCCATCCCCCTAAAGGGCCCTTTTAAGGGCCACCCTCTATGTTATAAAGATGGATGAAATGAAACACAGACTGCAAATAATAGATCACAGCGTTTTATGTAATCTATTTCATGCAGTTTGAATTACAGTCATTTATTTTTCTAAATTCTTCTTTGTAGACACGGATCTAGTGTACAGTGATGGCCAAGGCTACTAAACACATATACACATTGGCCTGAGAATAGCTCTGCATAGAAGTGCGCCATGAGTATGGCCGCAACTGGATTTTCCGTGCTGTGATTGACGCTCCTGTAGCTCTAAATACGACTTCCAGTCGTTGCTGCTATTATACGCACCTCCAAAGCTCAGCATATCATTGGCTATTGCGGTAGCCGTAGTTATAAAATTATATTTAAAAAAACTTTAAAAATTACATGTGTGTATCCTGTGGTACTTGGAACTTTGTAATATAAACAGTGTAAGAGAAAGTGGGAATAGGGTACAGAAGCATGAATGCCTTCAGTAATGGTAGAATGAGTGGATATGGTATACCTATAAGGGAATCGACACAAGGGTAGAAACGGTGTCAGTAAGATGAGTAGGTGGGGGTAGTAAGGGTTAGATAAGCTGGGTGAGGATTAACAGGGGGGGAGTATGCTGTGTGGTTGTAGTAGAGATGGTGGGGTAGGTTCAGTGAATATAGAGAAAGTGGGATGCAATACATGCACACAAGTAGAGACATTAGCCATGGCCACAATAATATGTCCACAGTGATCATGTCCTAATTTGCCCTTTTCTGTCTATAAATAAAAATAAATATATAATTAGTTAGAGATCATACTTTATGAAAACAATTAGTTAGACTTGTAGACACGTTTAAATTTTTTTGACCCACATTGTGTCTATGATACACCGTTTGTGCGTAGTACACTTTTGTTGTCTTTACATATGATATTAATTGGGGAAAAAAGTAGTGGTATGAATCGAGTGTTTATGCTTGGAGTTTTATCATTGAATTTGTAGTTATATACACTAAATGTTTGAACCTAAACGATGCTATTCTTTTCCACTGTTTGTAGACTTTACTTTTTGTGGGATTAACCTTTACTTTTGCGTTTAATTGTATTTATATAACAAACATGACAGACTCCAGCAGGTCAGCATACTTTTGAGATTTCAATTCTACTTAAAGTTTATGAAGTGAAAATAATTGATGTTAGCAAAAATATGACCTTGCAACTGGTTTCAAGAAGGAAGTGTTTGGTATGGTCACAAGACTTGAAATCAGGAACCTTGGCGTGTTGGTTTTAGTTTCACCCTGTCAGCTTCCACAAGGGATTTCACCTCTCGTGCCTATATGTTTACATTAATAATAAGAGGCAATGCTATTCAATGTGATCTATAAGGTACTGTAGTCTGTTTTTAAATCCATTTATATTTTTGGCTCCTGACACTCCTGAAGTGTTGAACTTTTCAACATTGTTATTGGCCTTTAACTGACAGGATTTCTGCCATTTGCTTTACACATCTGAGACAAAAAAGGTGAATCTCATAATGTACTGACAGCATTCGTAAATTCTATTATCCTACTTCTAAAACTCGATTTTTGAATAAAAAAAGTCAAGCATGTTATCATACCTTTATTGCCCTACTTGCACTTTATTTAGTATTTATTTTATTTATATAGCGCACCAGGCCACAGAGCATCCGGGCGCGTTACTTAGTTACAGGCATAGAAACAAGACAGTGAGTTATGTACAGTCATTACATTGGGAGAGACTATACAAAATATTACAAGTTATACAAAATATACAGGAGGAATACAATATATATGCATTGTATAAGGGTAAAGAATACACATTAAGCAAATTGTGGAAGTGATACACGAGATACAGTATATATACAGATTACAGTAAAGGAAGTATCAGAGGGCTGTTAGCAGAGAATTGTGGCTCATGTGCTAAGGATCACAGTCCAGGCGGATCTTGGGCAGACAACCAGGTTTTGACTCTGCGCTTGAAGGCCGGGAAGGTAGATTCGGCTCTGAGAGGATTAGGTAGTGAGTTCCAAAGTTTTGAAGCTAGGACAGGGAAACTGCGACCACCAGATCCCTGGAGGTTGAAGCGTATAAGTGGGTATAAGCTTTTTACAGCTCAATAAAGAGTTCTGTGCCATATAAAGCATAAAGCCACATCCCAAGAGTATTATAGAGGCACTGGATCCCAAAGTGAATTTAATTCCCTTACAGTGTACGTTTTGGGGGGTGTTTGTTTAAATGACTCAAAAATGAAGACAGTCAAAGAATACACATTCTTCTCTTGTGATAACCCAAAATTGCAATGTAGTGTTGGCATTTTACATAGTTCCATTTTCTTAACACTTAATGAGGTGTAGAGATGAGTCATGTGCTGCAGGTTGGATCGCATGTAAGATGGCATCTAAACAAGTTCAGGTCTCTGGGCAGGGATAGGTTTCACAGTGAGAATGAATCACATGGCAAGGATGGATCTCGAGGTGGCGATAAACCATGCAGTGGATATGCACTTTTGTGTACGGATGAGCTCAGTAGCAGAGGTGTGCCTTGAAATGGGAGGGGTCTCGGCCCAAGAATGCATCTGGTGTTTGGATTTGGTCTCAGAATAAGAGGAATATCTAGCATGGATGGGATTTGGGCAGGCCTGGGCCTTGGGAGAGGTGGGCATTGGACAATGAGCAGAGATACCCCTTGGGTGAGTTGCAGGGCCAGGTCGAAGAGAAAGTCTAATAATATGAACTGGCTGAGGGCATCCATAAAGAAGTGACTCGCATGCTGGGGCTGCCCATAAGTGTGGCACAGGATGACACCCCCTCACTTGCGTGGCAGGCAGCACAGTCTTATTATTTGCAGGGGCTATGCTGTTTGCCCCTAAGCAGGGGTCCGTACACCCACTGTTTTTTATTTTTTTTATTTCACCGTGTAGCTCTTTTGGCTATGGAAAATGCACAGAGCAATGGTGGTGAGAGGCATAGGAAGGTCAACCCCATCACCTCTCATCATTGTGCTACAAGTTTTGGAGTCGATGACTGATAGGCGAGGAATCCTCACATCTTCTGTCAACCAGCATGCTCTGCGTGGAGTGGGCCTTCCAGTCGTGTTTTGGATGATGTCAGCATGCTGAAGGTGCGTGGTAGGTGAAAATGTGTTCTGTGTCATTTATTGTGGTTGTATGTGTGCGTTTGAGAATGTGTCTGTGTGTGAATGTTTGTTTTTGTGTATGCATGCATGACTGCTTTATTAATGCACAAACGTATGAGAGACTGAATATTGGGTGAATGTATGAATGCACAGGTGAATGAGTTTTGTTGTGTGAATGTCTGACTTCCTGGGTGAATGAGAGAGTTTATGTTGTGTGATCCACAGAACTTGTGTGCCTGTCCTATGCCTAGTGTCTACGGGATGGAAAGGTTGGCCTCTTGTTTGGGGGGTGCTACTGGTACATGACATTAATACTGGGCATCAAGGATAAAGCAAACATGAGTGCTATGACATAGGGGGTGCAGCCAGTCTAGCTATATATTTTTTTTACAGTGGCATGGCAATTGTTTATTGGCATAATGGGTAACACAGGGATGATGAGTGCTATTACTTAGCTAGAAGTGCATACTTTGATGGAGCCAGTCTAGCTATACATTCACACTGTCGCATGGTATTGGGCATCAATGGTAAAACAAACATGGTGACTGCTATTGTGTAGCTAAACTGGCATACTTGTGTTCAGACAGTTTATTTATACTTTCTAATGTGACGTTTTTTTTTTTTACTGGGCATCATGGGTAAAGCAAATATGACGAGTGTAATTACATTGTTAGCCTGGCTTTCATTGGTGCAGCCAGTTTGGATGTACTTTCTTACTGTTGCATATCATTTTTACTGGAAAAGCCAACAGGAGTATGTTAAGTGATAATAATAGCATTATTGGGGCAGAACCATCATGAAAATGATGTGTATACTTGCATATATTGTGGGTATGGGCATCAGTTGGTGCGCCGGTGCAAGTGGATCTAGGGCACATGGCCTACTCCCAGCCCACCTATCAGTCACTTTAAACTGTTGGTGCCTTCCTGTTTTGCCACCCTTTTTCAATACTTAAGCAGCCCTCAAGCCTCTTTTCCTTGCAGTTGGTGAGTGGATGCAAGTGGATCTAGGTCACGTGACCTAAGCCCCAAGCACCTTCTTAGGCCTGCCTCTTCCTTTCTGATCTTAACTTTTAGATCAAGGGTGTCTCTTGCCCAGGCGTTCTAAGTGAAGGTCTCAAAAAGAAAAGGGCAATACCTGTTTGGACCTGTTCAGACCGGGAGGACCCAGAGCCCGAACCCCTTCTCAGACAACAGGTAAATGCGCACCGACATGTGTTTTCTCCCTCTGTCCCCACAGGCCATCCCCACCATCACCAGGCAATGGCAACACCAACGTCATTGCCCCTCCTCAAAGCATGGACTCAGAAATGCAGCAACCTCATCCACTTCAGCCCCAAACCCATCTCCACCGCCTCACCGTCCACAACATGGAAGTTGATGTTCACCAGCGTCCGCTCAATTATCACCCATGCAGCAGACATCACCGACCTCATCACTACACATGACCTTGATGCCATCTTCATCACTGAGACCAACCACATTCCAGATATCCTTTTCCCTGACGACAACAGCATCCAACACAGAGACTGGACGAACAAGACAGGCAGAGGAATCGCAGTCATACATAAGACCTTGTGACCCTGCACCAGACTTGACATTGACAACATTGGCTCCTTCAAAGTCCTCTCCTGCCACTTACCGCTCTCCCAGATGGACACAGTCACCTTCCATCTCATCTACAAACCTCCCAAACCCAACACCGCCTTCATCAGAGACTTCACCGACCTGATCACCACTGTGTCCCTCATACACACACACACACCAACAACATCTTCCTACGTGACTTCAACCTTCCAGGCAACAAGGCCACCAAACCACTGGAGGAAACTCTCTGCCTTCTTAACACCCTCAGCCTCACACAGCACACAAGACCCAACACACGAGAAAGGTAGCATCCTCGACCTAAACATCACAGCACTGTCTTCACTCCACTACAGCTCTCCTCCCCCGCTTGACTTGTCTGACCACCTAGCCATGCCTTTCAACATCCTGCATACCACCCCGGTCAAACACTCCCAGCAGAAACCCATCAAACAGCCCTTCACATCCTTCAAGAACTTCCTGGTGGAAGCCCTCATGGATGACCTTACCAACCTCCACTTTACATGGACCGAACAACACCACCACCCAAACTCAACCTCAGCAAAATAGTCATCAGGAAACAAGAGAAAACCTGGTGCTGCACCAGGACCGCATCCAACTTGGGACTCCTCGAGGAACTCTGAGCAACCCGCTGACAACAAATCAACAAAGCCAAGGCCTCCTACTATCAGAACACCATAGCAGAAGCCAACGACAAAAGCAGAGCCCTCTTCAAACCTCTTCAAACCGGTCAAGCACCATGTCAACTCGCTACCTGACCCTTACATACCACACTCCATCAAAAAATACACTGCCATCAACACCTTCATCGACAAAATCTGCAAGATTTGCCAGCACATAGACATCTGCTCTGCATCCACAGCCCTACCTCACATGCCTTCTCACGAAATCTCCACTCCCTGGACAACTTGCAAGATACTCTTGACAGAGGACCTGGTAGAAACCCTGGCAACCCTCGAAGCCACATTGCATACAGACGACATCCTCCTAGCATCCATCCTCAAGACCCTCCCTGCAGAAGCTCTCCTTCTCTACCTGGAGATCATCAACAGTTTCCTAACTCAAGGCACCGTCCCTAAAGACAGGACAAATCCTCCCTCTGCTAATGAAACCCACTCTGGATCCCAGCAACCTAGGTAACTATCGCCTCATCACCCAGATTCACTTCCTAGGTAAGATCATCGAGAAAGCGGTGGCCGCACAAATGCTGCAACACATCGATACCAACACAATCATCCAAACCTACCAATCCAGGCTCGGACCCAGATGCAGCACAGAGACAGCAACCATGCAGTTGGTTCAACAGCTCCCCCAACATCCTTGACGACTGCCACCCTTACTTCTTGGTTCTACTTGGCTTCTTTCGACACAGTAGACCACCAAGCGCTCACAGACATCCTACATCAGTGCATGGGAATCCGCAACCTTGTCCTTGTCCTATGCTGATTCAAGTCCTACCTCGCCAACTGCTAGCAGTTTGTTCAGATAGACTCCTCTAGATTACCAGTGCTAGCCGTCAACTGTGGGGTGCTGCAGGGTTGTATCCTCTCCCCAGTGATCTTCAATCTATACGTGGAGCCACATAAAACATCCACATCCACCAATATGCCGATGACATGCAGCTATACCTCAAGATCAACTCCATTAAGGACATCCATAGGCTCAAAACCTGCCTCTTGCTGATCCAGTCTTGGATGTCCAGTTCATACTTGAAGCTCAACCTCTCCAAGATCGAATTCCTACTCCTCACCAAAAACACTGAACACCCAGACATACCGACCTTGCTATCAACCATGAACTGTGAGGTGTTCACACCCGAGCTCACCTCCTACGACAAGTCCCTCGTGTTCCACATCAACTAACACCTCTCTTTCGAGACAAACCTAGCTAAGAAAACAAAAACAGCTTGGTATCAGCTCTCCCTCCTGTGGAAAGTCAAGACCTTCCTCCCTCTGAGCATCTTTAGATCCACTGTTAAAGCACTGGCCCTATTTCACCTGGATAGGGGCAATGTACATCCCAAAGGCCTCCCGTCATCCTCCCTTGTACCCCTGAGGAGTGTCCTACATGCGGCCCCACACCTCATCAAGGGCCTACGCAGATATGATCACAACACCCCAAGACTCATCGGCCTTCACTGGCTTGCCACTGCTCGCACAAATCACCTTCAAGTCTTGCTACATCTTCTGTATGGCAACTGCACTCTAGTCAGCCAGCTACCTTGCGGAGAAAGTCAGCATCTCCAATGGACAGCACGCCACCAGAAGCCAGGACATATGCAGACTTGAAATGTGCCGCTGCAAAAAGTAAACAATGAGAAAACGAGCCTTGTCTGCCTACGCCCCACGACTATGGAACACCCTCCCGGTCAGCGTCAGACTCACCCCCATGCTCCTATAATTCAGAAAAGAACTCAAGACCCACCTCTTCAAGGAGTCTCTCCTCATCAAAACCTAGGCCATCACGTCACCCCTCGCGCCACCTGACTCGCTAGACGTTGCCTGCCCTTCTCCTCCCCGCCACCTGGTTCAGCTGTACCCCTCCTCTGTGCTCCTCTGTATCATACCCCCGCTGTTTATCTATTCTGTTATTACCTCTGTATAGCACTCTGTTATGTATCTGTATTTTATACTTCTGTAAAGTGCTCTGTTGCTTCTCGAAGCTAGGTCTGCGCTCAATTATACCATAATAATCATAATGAAAATATTTTTGAAAAGCTGCTGCACTGATGGTAACCTGCATGGATTGGATTTTTTCATGCGGTCCATGCAAAACTAATAGAAACATGTGTGCTAGAAAATGCACCATTTTAACTCATTTTAAAAATGTTTCCAGGGAGAACCACCCCAAACCCCACATGGTTGGTCTGGGCTTGCTCACTACGTTCGGTAACCCCGGCATTATTACACCCATCCAATTAAAAGATTCACCAGCCGCCACTGCTCCTATTTATACTGTGATTAATTCAGCGCCAGACAATTATTTTATAATTGGATAGTTTTTACATCACAAGTAGCTTATTATAAGCTTATTCTGAATAGTCCACATTGTGCCTATTATGTTGAACGTACCAGCATAATAGCATTTACATAGGCATTTTTTGCAGTGATGGATTTGTGAAGTGATGACTTGCTGCCCGCTGTCACAGGCACATCGGAGTGTTATCACCAGGCCCTCAACGGAAACCGCACAAAGAATGATTCCTCGAAACATATCTCAAGGACATGTTCCCAATTACAATTTTGAAGGACAAACAGATAAGAACTACATTTCCTAGCATCGCCCTCTCACACAAAAAGAACAACACCCCCTGCTGTTCTGAAGAGAACAGTGTTTATTTCTGAGGGATATAGTACATAAATGTGTACACAGAACACACTATTACACAAGGTACAATTATTTCTAAAATGCATACCATATTGGGAGAAAAAAAATCATGACTAAGTGTACCAATAAATAATCTGTTTTATCCAATCAACTGGCATTTATTTATTTTATTTGTTTTGCATTTGTTGGGCGTTTATACAGTAAGTCAATTCTGTTTCTAAGCGCCCACAGGGCAGAGGCAGGGAACATGGGATTGAAAACAATGAATACAGAGGAAGATCAAGACGAACCCACTATGCCTTGTGTGTATTCAGAACGTGCAAGTGCAGTGAGAAGAGGGGAAGTGGGGTTGGGGGTAAGTGCTGGAATGTCCATGCTCGTGGGTGAGCATCAGATAAAGTGGATAGTATGGTAAGTGCTATGCGGCCTGGAGCCGCAATGGGTAGAAGGTGCAAGCCTACAGGATTGAGGCCGGTGGGTGCCGAGGCAAGTGCTGCGAGGTAGGCAGAGACTGGGGGTGATTGGATGTGACTGACCTAGCAGCCATCAGTTGAAACAATTGAAAATGATCAGATGAAACAGTAATTTATTTTCCATCTATTCATAAATATTTAAGCATCAGTGTGAAAAATCTATTTTATATTAAATACTTTGCCGTAACTCCTAGAATCTGCATTTAATTGACCATGCTTTATACACATATTGACCCACTACCAAACAAACCATCTCTTTTCCAGTCTAGTAGCATAAAAATAGCCCCTCGAGCTGTGAGCTAATGAGTTCCGAGTATTGGTCTCGACCACATGGCTCGTGGTTTACCTGGAGTTCTTAAGTCTCTCTCATGCCTTGCACAAAATGCACAAGTGTCACGAATGCCATTATCCAATTTTGATGTAAGTGCGTCTAGAAGATATACCCAGCCTCATTTTCAAAACAGTCTTTAAATTGTGTTATTCTAATCTACATATTGTTTGAAAACATACTTTTAATTTTTTTTTTTAATTTTCAGATATTCATATAGCAGGCTGTTTATTTGAACCTTGCTTAATTCCTGCCAAATGTCCATTTATGACAAGTATCTCTTTACCCTGTCCTTATCTGAGTATATGTAGGAGGGAGCAATAGAACTGTAGGACTGCTGCGCTTCCAGGTGAGATTTGATCATGTCCCGCTGCGTATGGGCTAGGTCTAATAGAAACAGTGCCCCACTGTTTCTGCATGGGAGATCGGGATTGGTGGTTAAGACCGGACACCTATGTTCCAGACACTAAGATGTGTCAAGAGAGTAATTTGGTCATAATAGATTACACAAAATCTAGGCATTGGTTTCTAGTATTGTGTTATCTATTGTGACTTTGCTGACATGTGTTTCGACCTCAGGTGCCATTATCAAGGCTAATCATGATGACACAATACAATTTTTACAGCCGATTTGTAACCCATTTCAAGTAACCCAATTCAGTGCAAGAGTGGTACAGTGGTTGGAAGTATAATACTGAGTGTGGAGGGCATGACAAAGGTGGGTGTGATGGGTCAATGTCAGGAGGTGAAGTGTGGGTAAGGGGGTCATGCGAGACATGAAACAGGGCAACCAAGGAGGGAGAAGTAGGAAGGAGAGGAAGGCAAAGGTAAGTGCTGGTCCATAAGACTGCCCCAGGGGAAAATCTGTATGCGATGTGGGTGCATAAGTCAACCATCCTTAACAGTAATTGTTTAGTTGGAGGATGGATGGGTATTGTCCATTCAGGAGTGCGGGTATCCATGGTGTAGGTTGGTACCTGGGGAATCAAGCAAAGTGTGCAAGTTATGACGGACTAGTGCACAATGAGGTTGGTAGCTGTGAGTGATCTAAATGAAACAGGAACTGGGGCCTGCTAATAGGCTCATGTGGGGGATGCAGGAGGGAGTGGAACGAGACCCGGCGCCCCGGTCCAGTTTAAGTCCCCTCCGGGTGGTGCGTAGGATTGAATTGTGGTCTTTGTGGGTCCGGGCTGTGTCGGAGGCAATGCCAAGGGCATGTGTCAGTGGATGACGGGAAGTGCCAGAAGTTACTAATAGGGGGTGGTCAGAGTGCTGTGTGGTGATAAGAGCGCCATGCCAGCGCAGTCAGTTGATCGGCTAAGGACGTCGGAGAAGTGGACCATGACCCGTGGAGAGTATGAAGAGGCTAGGTGTGAGCAAAGGGTGCCTGTGGCAGCGTGCTAAGGGTCCTTACCTGGCGAGACTGGAGGGTGCTGAAAAGTCATTCGTCCTGGGATCAGTGTGGACCACGATATAGTGGCAGTACATTGAATAAGCCACACAGCTTGATTGGGTAAGCCCATGGACTGCAGCTATTGGCTGAGAGTGCCCACGTCGGTGATTGGCCTGGAAATGTAATGGGCTAGAGGGAAGTGAGCTATCCGTTTAGGGGCCAGGTTATTGAACCAGGGGGTCACTGTGCTCAGGGAATAGGAGAATATGAGAATATGAGAAGAATTAAGGCATCCATTTGCAAAGAAGCACCAGTTAGAGTGGGCTCCATGTGGGCGGAAGGTGGGTCATGGAACCTGTACCCGGGATGGGTTCAGAAGAAAGCTGCATGAGCGTGGCGGGCAAGGGCTATTGGTGGCATTGGGTGGTCTTGGGGATCTATAGTCAGGTCAGGTCAAGTTGTCCAGGAAGGTGCTGGACTGAAGGTGCACATTCTTTTTCCCCAGGAGCCAGGTGGATGCTTGGTCAGCCTGGTGAGAAGTGAACAACTGTAAAGTGATCAGATGGTGCCATCCTTCATCAGGTGCTAATGTCCGGGTTTACTCGGTATGAGCACATGATTTAATTTAATGAAGTGGGATCAGTCTATCTTAAGTGCATGACCCTCATGGTCCAGGATGTGAAAACCCCTGGTGGAGGAACATGGGCAGTGTATTGAAAATGTGTAGTAAAGTTAAATTAGTGTTTGGCCAGGGCTGGAGGTGGAGGGCAGGGATTGTAAGGTGGGGAGCCAGGATACCCATAGTACCATTGGCATCATGTACTTGTTACCTCCTGGCTGCTTGGCATGTGCACAAGACACCCATTGTGACCATAGTAAACAATCTGTGTCAAAGTAATACGCATAGTGGTAAGTGCATAATCACAGTGTTAAACATACATTAAACCTATTCGTCTGGTGTGCTGTCTTATTTGCCCTTTATGGTCACACGGATAACAGTCTTGCAAGGCAGAGAAGGGAAACAAAAACTCTTGAACATTCATAAGAACAGATTAAATGACTTGACACTTCTCAGTGGAGTTGGTAGTCCAAGTTAGGTAAGACCTTTTCTGGACATTGAGTGGAAAATGTCTTCCATAAGAATGAGTGCCTTGTTGAAGATGACTTCAGAGAGCAGTGGTGGGTTTTGTTTACTGAGTTGCAAAAGGATGTCCTCAGTGAGATCTTATTGGTATTGTTCCCACAGAGAGAGTCATTCACTGAAAGAAATCATAGTTAAGGTGCAGATAAATTGTGCAGATTTAACACAACAAGACCCTTGAAATTCAACGAATTTGGGAAGCCATGAACAGCTTAACTCATCATGTTCCTGTTGCAAAGCCCATGAACACATGTATATTATAAGAGAAGGGATTCACAATTACATACAAAATGGCATTATGGGGACTTCCCACATCGACTGAATTTCAATGGTTTTGTTGCGTTAAATCTGCACAACTTAACTGCACCTTAACTAAGGTTTTTCAGTGAATCACAGGGCCTGCAGTAGCAGCCCTGTAGTTCTGGTTAAGTTGCTCAACTCCTAGAAAGAGCACTTTTTGGACGGCTTATAACTTGGCCCCCCTTCGATGAATCCTTCTACTTTGGTATGTCTTGACACTTTTCTTCTGGGCTTTGATAAGCACTTGGTAATGTCTACTGCTCTTTCCATTCATGCACCTGTTTTACTGCACAATGTATATGTGCATTTAAAGCAGTAGTGTGTACAATTTCTTGGTTTAAGCAAGTTAAATGTATATGCAATAGATTGGCAAAACATTTTTAGCGGAAGTTAGTGTGTGGAAGTTTAATATGTTGATATGATATACGTACAGTTTTTACTGTTTGGTGGTTTTATGTGTGAATGGTTTAAAGCAGGCAATGAGAACGGGGTACAAACATAACAGTAAAAAGAGTAGAAGGGCTATCTTGTGTGATGGTGTGCATGTGCAATCCAGTTTCTTTTTTAATAAGGCATGTGCTAGATAGGGGAATGCAGAGACTGTGGATAGTCATAAAGGGCAATGGATTATGGTATTCATTGCATACTAGAGAGAAGAATTTCGGACAAACAATTGTTTCTGTGCTTTTTTTCTTTTTCTCTAGCTCTAGTATAACATTGTCCCTTATTTCCATTAGCATACTTCTATTTTTTAACTGTGAAAGGTGGTTCTTAAATCAACCTTTTTGTAATGTTTATTTTTTTGCAAGAGCAGCCAGGAAATAAGGTGGGGAGGGAAATGAGGGAAGGGGCATGAACCACAGATATGGAGGGGCAGGTTGACCGCACAGGATTCTGCACGTGTGTTAAATATAAGGTAGGCGGGGGGCAGTGTTTCTCGTGTTCCTTGATTACAGCTTCAAAGCACTTAGAAACTGCTCCCCCTGTATAGTTGTGCATTGTAGTATATACAGAATACTGTTGTATTTGAAAGATATGGATCATCAACCTCTTATCACTTGCAAGGTAGCTGGTGGAATATTGTGTGCCACAGAAGTAGGCTGTGTGGTTGTAGTATTTGTTCAGGAAGATGAGGTAGAGGAAGACAGCCTACTACTTCCTAAGAAAGGAACAGTCTTTCTGAGAGCATCCCATTAGTTAGATGTCATGTGGTGGCGCATGTAGATGCCCCCATAGGATTTCTGCCCAAGGTGTCCGCGACTGAGTACAATGTTGCACTGAATGCATTTCACATTGGTAGCTTTAGCCTTTGGTACATCCCCAACAGTGGTAAAGAACTGCCACGCACATTATTCTCTCTGGGTGCTAGAGGTAGGCATTTCCTCAACCTCATCTTCCTGGTCCACTTCATTGTTTTTTGAAGTATTGCGCTTTTTTGCATTGTGTAGGTCCTCCAGCTAGTGATGGTGGTGGCTCCTGGGGAGGAGGTCTGGCAATAGCTGATGCCATTTGTGAATATAAATAGCAATTCTGCTAATATTCTTTCAATCATGTGATGTGTGCTAGATTTTTAATGGATGATGAGTGAACATAGGTGTAGGAGCTGTTCAAGGGTACATTTTCAGTTTAAAACATCCAAGCACGGACCCGTTCGCTAAGTGCAGACCTGTTCGCGAACACCTCAACATGCTGCGCGCATGGTCATGTGACACTGTCCGGGAAGTCTGCGGTGACGTCAGACGTTCGCGAACATTGGCAAACACAAAAACAGTGGAAAATTTGCAAAAAGTCTATAGAACTGTTAAAAATGTTGCTAGAAGGTGGGGAATGGCAGAGTTTTAAGGTGAAACTTTGGAAACTGGAAACAAATGCTTCTTTTTTTATTTTATTTAGCGTATGGTTAAATTAGTCAAACCTTTGCTACATCAATTTGACAGTTAGCAAAAAAAAAAAAATGTTTTCCTTTTACAGTCGAGTATTAGGAAGAAAGAATAAAAGAAAGAAGAAAAAAGAAACATTTAGAAAAGACAATTCTAAGGAGCACCCTCAAGATCTAAACAAATATTCTCTATGCAACCTAGACATTGGAACCTGTTAAAATAAATATAAAAACTAAGCAGCAATACTAGGTTGCTCCTGGTACATTTGCCCTGGAGAGGACTAGCGATTTTACTTTTATCGCCGGCAGTTCAAAAAGAGCTTTCAGAAACGCTAAAAAGGGCAAAGTCATCCTTGTTCGTTCACTCGACATCGTTCCCCCATATCTCTTTTAGTGAGGAGGTCAAAAAGTCAATTAAATATTTGTCCAACCATTTGGAACTTAACTCAGCGCTGCCTGGGCATATTAAAGTGACATGTATCAGGGTCTCGTGATAACAGGCGCAGAGGCGGCACTGATAGTCACGTAGATCTAGTGGTTTTCTTACCTCTGGGACTTCTTTTGTTGGAAAGATGTTTATTCTCGCTCTCAGAAAATTATTACGCTTGAAGTTACACAGGAATTTAGTTATGTAAGGGGGCAAAGAGCCTCTTGCTCCAACTCCCACAAAGTTATTCCCGTACAATTTGGAAAAATTATTCTATATTGGGGGTAAGTATGATATTAGGAAGTTGTATCAAATTAGGGTGCAATGGGCCGTGAAGTTCAGTGAAAAAACATTGTTAACATTATTTTAAAGACATTATTTTAAAATTGCACAAATATAAACTATCAGTACCCGGTGAGGGACAATGAGCTTGAAAAAAGCAAGCTCATTTGCCCTCGCCCGGGTCTTACCGGAACGACGAGGCTCGGAATCCTCACTGCAGCCCTGGGTTCCTTTGCCACTGGTCACCATGGAAAAGGAGAAGGCACTACGTGTAGTCCCTTCTCCCAAATCTCCAGTGGCCATTTATGGTTCATCGACTCAAGACAAAGTGCAATCAGTGCCCTGGTGCAACGTGCCGGGGTACTAATTGCAATATGACCATCGGAGGGAGTGGTATTACAGGTCGGGTAATGCCCCCGGGGCTTCTAAATATGGCCCCGGGGGCATTAACCAACCGCGTCATATTGCTTAAATATAAAGCACCACCACACATTTAGGTAACTAATAACGTGCTTTATTTAGATACACTGCAGCAAGACCCCCACTGTACCGATGCCTCCAATGCACTCGCTCAACTGACACAGGTGGAAATCCAGGGTGAGTTCACCCATCAACATTCCATGTAGCACACCACCCAATGACATTGAACCCCAAGAACAGTACAACAAAAACCTATGCAATGCTATGAAAAACTTTGTTAAAGGGACGTCATGGTTAAGTTGCACTAATGAAAAGCTATGAAATTCAATGGAAACATTTTGTTAAAGGGACGTTATGGTTACAATTAAAACCAAAAAAAACAGAAATTCACCAGTTATGGTAAGCTAAGCAACCATAACTCGTGCCACCACTGTGCACTGCTAAGACTAACACCCAGGACATCTAAAATGACATCACGTTACATTGAAACCAACCACTTTTTTTTTGACATGTGCAGTATAGTGGCCTGAAGTGGTTGTAGCACCAGTGTGGATCAATTATGCCCACTGTTGTGAAAGTTTTCTTGCCAAGAGATACGTGGCCTTGTGTGAAGCTAGTGAGTTTACAGGTTTTTTTAGTACTATCTGCATTGTAGTATGACATATTGGCTATGTGAGTTTATGTGAGTTTATTTGTATGCTGGAACGATTGTCTGAATTGCAAAAAGGGCATACTATGCCATGATTTGCATTCTGCAGAAACTGGTGAAATGGAATGTTTTCACAACTTGGTATGGATAAACATCCTAATACACCCTAATAATTCTTCTTCTTTTCTACAAGGTTTAGAACGTTGCAGTGGGGCCATGTAATAAAGTTTGCTATGTTGCAGAGATTTAAATGATAACTTTATATGATTAATTAAGCTGGGTTTGGTAAGTTTCACTAGGCTTCCATCACAAATTGAGACTGAATATTTGCCAATTGTCTCATCTTGTGTGACATTGTTTTTGTAGGAGTAGTTGTGGGCTATGTCGTACAGGCACTTGTTTTCCAAAGCAGTACTTCAGTTTGGGTAGTATGTGTCTATTAAATTGTTTTTTTTTTAAATGGCTTGGCTTTTAGGATAATTTGTGGCTATTGTTTCTATCGCTTGGTAGGATTTTAGTTCTCTTTTTCGGGATGAAGCTGGACTAAAGACGATGGGCCTCATTACGAGTTTGCCGGTCAGGATACAATGGTACCTGTAAGCTTACCGGTACCATTGTATCCGGACTGGCAAACTCCGAGTTGTGCTTGCGGGTGCCTTTCATTCTGCCAGATCTCACCTGGCGGAATGAAAGGCACCCGCGAGCACAGCAATCCTGTAGCTCTGGCACGGTAATGAACCATGCCCGTGCTACAGGCATCCTCATTCCCATTGAGCCCTTTGGGGCTCAAATGGGAATGGGGATCTACCGGGTGCGGCACCCACCTATGGGCAATTACCGGGTCCGGCGGGGCCGGAATACCCCAGTAATTGCCCATTCACGGGTGCTGAACTTTTTACCGGCAAGGCTACCTCCAACCTTGTAATGAGGCCCAATGTGTTCAGATTTGCCATATAAGGCTGTGCCTCGTAAATGGTCTGCAGCTTTATAGCACCCGCAATCTCTATGAGAGAACATTTCTGTACCAAACCTGTGCAATTGTTGTGACTCTGTTTTGTCAAATGATATATTATGCCAGAGGTCTTTTAGCTCTGTTTTCTCAGCTTTAGTGAGAAAGGCTGCGACATATCGTGAAACTGCAGTGGAATTGCTGGCAATGTATGGTATGTCTATGTTCTATGAGGGAATTAATTGCATTGTAATCATTGATGTACTTGGATGTTGCGTCCCTTTTTTGTTTTAGGGGATTTGCCTTTTACACTGTGTAACAGAAGACATCAAGCTGTTTACTTGTCCTTTTTGCAAACTGGTCTAGGGAAGCCAAAGTGACATTTGGTATAGTATTTACCACTGTTTTTATATCTACGTCGGCAGTATTTGCACACGTATGTTTTTGGAAGCATAAGATTTGTGTACGTAGGTTGCTATCTGTGGTTTCTGAAGGGATGTAGCAGGTTATGTTTTTTTCAATAAACTGTAAAACAGTGGCATCACATTTATGGCCAAATTTGGGAACATCTTTTAGCCACAAAAGCTTGTGGATGTGTGGTGCTCCTCCTGGATTGATATTCTTTTCTCCAAAAGAAGTGTTACACTTCTCCAAACGGAGGGGTGGTTTTATTGCAGATGAAGTGTATCATGGCAATTAAAGTACCTTGATACATTGACAGGGTCAAGAGAACAGTGCTCTCCTCTTTTTATATCTATTACATCTTTTTTTTGGTTTGCAGTGTGTTAGAAGTCATGCATGTCATCCGATGCGTACTCTGCACAACTTAAAGTAACAAACCATGTGGTTCGGCCTAGGTTCCTTATCAGGCCTGGGGCCTCAATACCTTCAACTCTCTCTTCCTAAATACCTTCCTTTTCAAGCTCTTCGCTCACCCGCCTCCAACTCCCTGAGGGTCATTCCCTTCTCCAAGCAACGAGTTGGTGGTAGATCTCTTTCTTTGGCTGGGGCCTCCCTCTGGAACAGCCTCCCTGCCTCCCTGAAACTTAAGGAGAACCATCTCCAGTTCCGGAAGCACCTCAAACTCTCTTTGCTTCTGCTTTCTCTGCCTCCTCTCCCCTGCTGAATTTCCTTGCTGAAACTGAAACTGCACTCGTTACCTGGCCACCTTCTGATCTCTGGCCCAGGACCCCTCCCCCACGAGTCACCCACCTGCACTGCCTCCCTGGAAACCCCCGCACTTGGGGACTTTTTTCTGTATCCCTACAGTCCCCCTACCAGCACTTGACACCTGATGTCTGCACTTACCCTTCCACTTGCCAACAAGTTTGCCGTTCTTTTACTTATTGCTTATTTATTCTATTTATCCCCTGTACTGCACTATCCCCTCCCCCTACCTCCGCACTTTCCCCCTTCGCCCTTCCCATGCACTTTCGTGATCTGAATGACACCTGGCCTAGTAGGATTGTTGTCTCTGTCTTCCCTCTGTTCCCCCTCCCTTGCCTCGTCGCACCTTGAAACACTTGTGTATAGGCGCATTATAAATGCCATATCATATCATATCATATCATACAGCATACATCACTGTAATGTCGGAACCAGTATTCTTTTGTACCACACATGTTTGCCAAGAGATTTGTGATACTTGACTACAAAACATCCTCTTTGTCTTTTATTTTTTGAAGAAGTTGTGTAGAAGAAATGTTTAAAAAATTGGAGCCTGTTATTTAATGTGTGTGCAATTCAAGAACATAGAGTTGCTTGTTCACTTTCCAAAAAGAGGTGGACATTTTTTTCTACATTTTGGCTAAATCTGGGGTCTTCAGAATACATTTGTAAAGTGCGAAATTCTGATGCACTAATTTGTATGGACCTTTCATCATATCTTCCTCCTTTCCTTTTAGGAAAGAGTAGAGGAAAAAAACGTGCTTCTACACTTTTTTCTCATATGCTCATTGGGGATTCTTTGGCTTGACGCGTTTGATATGTTTCAAATGCATCTTCAATGGTGTCTTTGGAGTGTAGTCAGTGAATTGTATACTGCTCTAAAATGTTGGCTGCAGTAATAGGATCTACAAGTTAAAATTGGCCAGTTGCTGGTGAATCTCAAATCATTTGGGTGGTTTCTTTTAAGTTTTCCTCTATGTTTATATCTTTGTAGTATTCATTGTTTTTTTTCTCGATATTGTAGGGCTTGTCTAACTTTAAATTGACAAGTTATTGCCCAATTATTTTGTCTTTTGTTGGTCCACCATTAACTCGCACAATCCAAGATTGATCTGTTGGCCGTTGTGATCCTAGAGTTTCAACATTTTATTTAAGATTTAATGGCAAATATACTACTTTGCCATGAATGCCCTTTCGTAACTCGAATAGAGGCAATTTGGCTGTTTTCGGGTTGAAGGTGTATCATAGCTTGAAATTAGTGTACTGTTTGGATTTCTGAGTTATTAGTGATAGCATTAGGTTATTGTCAAACTTTGTGTTGCACTACGTGCAAACTGTTGAGGGGTCAGTTATTTTGTATTTATTTTATACTGTTATATTTAAAGCTAATTCTAATCATTGGGATTCCTTATTGTCTTCTTTTTTGCAGGCCATATCTACTATTTTTGTGTTGTTTTTATAACATTTTCAGCGACAACAGACATATACTTGGACTGGTTTTTCAGCAGATGTGTCCTGAAACTTTGCTATTTTTTTTTTTTTAGTTGTTTGTTAGGAGGTTTGTGAGGTGTTCGCTAAATGTTTTCTGAAGTTATTAGATTTTCTAAGGCAACATCAGTTCCAAAGTATTTACTTTGGATGTGCTATATTTCTCGAAGAAGTTGTTTGGGTGTTCAATGCAGAAGAATGTTATTTGAATGTTGTAGTTCTAGAGCAGCACTTTATGCATAATATATGCACAAGATTCTGTACTGTGGAATATGGAGTTCCTAACAGTTTGATGTTGTGATTTTGCAAACAGTTCCTAAAATGCAGGCTAATTACTGTCCTCGAATTCCAGTGTGGCTGTGCACTGGACAAAAGTCCATGGTTTCTAAAGTTTTCATTTTACTTTTGTCTATCAGTTTCACATAGTGATTGAGGAATGGTCATAAAGATTTAAAGGATTGTTGGCATACATTACATATTGAGCTGCATGTCTATTTGTACATTGGATGATTTGTTTAGACTTTCATTATGGCATTCTGTACCTAGTGGCACACTGTGTTTGTCCATCTGCCTTGCATATTTTGAAGTTGCCTGTGCCTAGTGGCACACTGTGTTTTTCCATCTGCCTTGCATATTTCGAATTTGCCTGTGCCTATTGGTACACTGTGTTTTTCCATCTGCCTTCCTTCCTGTCCTTTCCGTCACTTCTCCTTGCACCCCCCTGTGATCTCCCCTAGTTTCCATACCCCTCCCCTTCTGCTCTTCCCTCATTCTACACCCATCCCCCTCACTCTCTCCCCACACCCCCTCCATTTCACCTGTGGTGCTCTCTGTTTCTCCTATCTTTTCCAACTGTTTCTCTATTGACTATCCTTTCCTCACGAAGTCTGGTAGGAAGAAGTTCAAAAGTGATATCTCGGTCTCCAACCCAGGCCTCCCTATTGCAGATACCTACACCAGTGCTTCCCCCTGACAGACCCTCACGACTTCATATTTGTCGTTCCTTCTCCAGACCTATGGACTCTTCATATGGGTCTGTGCTCTCTCCTTACTCTTACTCTCCCATTGACATGATATGGCATTTATAACGCGCCTATACACAGGTGTTTCAAGGCACGAAATGGTGGCACTCGGTGGGAGGCCCTCCTGGCTTCCTTCCACTCCTCTAAGGTCATCAATGTTTACCTCATTGGCACTGTCTTGGTCCAAGACCCTCAAGCCAACCTCCTCCTCTTTGATAGATGCTTCCCGCACCTTAACACCTTTTCCTCTCCTGCTGTCCCTTCTCTCCCTCCTTCGGCTTCCTTGCCTCTCTCCTCTGCCACCTCTCTGGTGCCCTCATGCTCCTCCTTGGCTCCTTGCCCTCCTCTCCTTCCTCTTCTGCCCTACCTCTGGCTCCTTCTACACCTGTGCAGCGAGTACCTCAATTTGTACTGCTCCCCAGAAGACTTTCAAGGATGGTAACCTTCTCCACCTCGCCACTCTAAACTCTTGCTCAGCCGTCAAACACTCCTCTGACATCTGCCGTCTCATGGAAAAACTCGACCTTGACGTCCTTGGTCTCACTGAGATGTGGTTCACGGCCACCTCTGTCACAAGCTTTGACACTCTCCTTCTAGATGGCTACATAATCCTATCTATGCCCAGGTCCAACCACTCTGGTGGGTGTGTAGCCCTGATCTTCCCGGAGTGAATTCCTGCCTCTGTCATTCCTAGGCATTCCTACTACTCCTTTGAATGTCTGGTCTGTAGGCTCTCTCTTTCCTGGCAACTTTCTCACAGTGGCTACTATCTACTGACCACCTGGTCAAATGTCCCCCTTCCTCTCCGAGTGGGCTGACCTCTTCCTCCCTCCTGGCCTCAACCACTCAACTCCTCCTCCTTGGAGACTTCAGAATCCGCCTGGATGCCTCCTGTCCTGCCCTGGCCTCTTTCGTGACCTTTGCGACTCTCTCTCCCTCTCTATTATTCCCTCTGGCCCGACTCACTCTGCAGGGCACAATCGTGATGTTCCGATCTCTCAGACCTCCCCCTCTCGAACCCTCTCACCACTCCCCTCTCCTGGAGTGACCACTTGCTCCATTCCTCTCATCCCTCTCTTTCCACCCCACACTGCCACCCACCTTCTCAGTCATTCGTCCCATGAAGCGTGTGTCAGTTGAGGCTTTTGCTGCCTCTTTCTCTTCCCCTTCTAAACCTTTGGCTGACTCACACCCCGACACAGCCCTCGCCATGCTCCACTCTACTGTCTCTGACACTCTCAATGCATTTGCCCCTGTCATGAGGATCCGCTTAAGCCTACAGCAAAGTGCAACTCCTGGTTCGACTCTGACCTTGTCACCCTTAAACGCAAGTGTAGGGTGGCTGAGAGGAAATGGTTGGCATCTTGTACATCCTCTGACAAACTGTCCTGCTGCCTACTCCAAAGGCAATACCGTCTCTCTGTCCTCACTAGAAGAGAGCTCACATACAAGCCCATGTCTCTACGGCATCTAACAACTCGGCCACACTCTTTAAAATCTGCAAGGAGCTGGCCAATCCTGCCGCAGTCTCCACTTCCCCTGTTCCATCCCAGGCCCTGGCTTCTCACTTCATCTCTAAAACTCACAACATCCTGTCCACCCTCTCTGCCTCCCCTGCTTCTCCCTCCAGCCTCCCCTCGTCCTCCGGCCCCTCTGGGGCCACCCCACTCCCTTCTCTGCTTTTCTTCTTTCCCCCCACAGAGGTTTCTAGACAAGTTTGATCTATGAAAACCTCATCAAAACAGGTTCTTCCCTGTTTTTCCAAAACCTTCAAGGACCACATTGGCACCCTCTCTCCTGCCTTGGCTGCCATCTGTAACCACTCGTTCACCTCTGGAACCTTCCCTCTCCCCCCTGAAGCACGCTCTTGTGCATCCTCCTCTCAAGAAAACCTCAGCCGACCCCTCCCATCCGCCTAATCATCGCCCAATCTCTATCACGCCTTTCCTGGTCAAACTCCTTGAAAAGCTGCCCATCTCCCAGCTTAATCTTCACACTGAATTTGTTGGTTGTCTCTGTGACCATCAGTCTGTCTTCAGAGCAGCCAGAAACACAGAAACAGCTCTCCTGAACATCTGTGAAGACCTGCTCTCTAACCTTGATTCTAATCTCCCCTCTGTCCTCATCCTTCTTGATCTCCTCTGCTTTTGACACGGGCAACCGTGCTATCCTGCTCAACCCGCTCCATGCTAATCTGGTTCTCACTGATCAGGCTCTGTCCTGGCTGACCTCTTTCCTCTCTGACCGACCCTCCCAGGTCCAACTTGAGTCCTTCCTCTCCTATATCTCTTTCTCCACCTGCGGTGTTCCCCAAGGGTCTAACCTCTCTCCTCCTGGTTGTACAACCAATAATTGTCACCTCTCTCCCACCGCATCGCTGCACTCTGCTCCAACTTCCAATGCTATGTGTACGACACCCAGCTTGTTTTAAGGCTTTCCTCTGCCACCTCCTCTCCTTCTCTCATCCCTGACTGTCTGTCTGCAATACAATAATTGTGCGCCACCAATGATCTCTGCCTGAATGCCAGTAAGACGGAGATACTCCTCCTCAGCGCACCGACACCTCTTTCCCTGCACTCTCTAGCTGGCCTCCATTGGCCCTCTTCCTGCCTCCACCTGTGAGGCTAAGAACCTCAAGGGTATCTTCAACTCCACTCTCTCCTTCTCTCCTCACAACTCTGACGTCTCTAAGAAGTCAAACTAGCAACTTCACCTCCTCAGAGGTATTCTTCCCTTCCTCGCCATCCCCCAGAAGCTCACTGTTTCTAGAGCCCTGGTCGTTTCTAGGCTGGACTACTGTAACAGCCTCTTTTTAAATCTGCCTACCTCCACTCTCTATCCTCTCCAACTCATCCAGAACAGGGCTGCAAGACTTGTCCTTGACCTCAAGCCCAGGGATCGTTTCTCTCCACCACTAAAATCTCTCCATTGGCTCCCAATGCAAATTCAAGACCCTTTTCATTGTCAACAAGGCCTTTTGGGGCTTGGGACCAAATATCTCCAGTGTTCTCTTCTGAAATATCTCCCTTCACAAGCTCTTCACTCTTCCACCTCCAACTCCTTGAGGGTCAATAGCTTTTCCAAGAAAAGAGTTGTATGCAGATCTCTCTCTTCGGGTGGTGCTTCCTCTGGAACAGCCTCCCTGCCTCTCTGAAACTTGAGCAGAACCATTGCAGGTTCCGGAAGCTGATCAAGACTTTCCTCTTAGCTTCCGCCTTCTCTCTTCCTCTTCTTGATCTCCTGTCTGTCACTGCACTGGTTACCTGGCTACCCTCAGATCCTCGAGGCCAAGGTCCCTGCCCACAGTTGTACACCTGCACTGCCACCTAGCAACACTGAACTTTGGGGCTGTATCTGTTACTCTATCGTCCACTTACCTGCACTTTCCAATTTACTGCTGCCTGTACTTAACCCCTGTACAGCCACTTGCTGGCCGCACTTCCTTTTTATTTTTATTTTATTTTTTTGCTTTATTTGTGTTTTGTCAATCATATGTCCTGCACTACTCCCCCTCCCCTTCCCCTGGCACTTCTCCCCTTTTTCCCCTACCTGCACTTGCGCGATCTCAATTTCACTTGGCCTAGTAAGATCATTGTCTTGTTCCCCCTTGTTTCCTTCCCATGCCTCGTCCTGCCTTGAAACACTTGTGTATACGCGCGCTATAAATACAATATTATATCATATCATATCATAAAGGAACATTTGGTTGAAGGTTTGTTGGGGATGTTTTTTCTATAAGGGTTTCTTTTGACATAATAGTGTCTTTCAACCATTTCATACCCTTGGCCATTACTGTCTATGGCAATTGTTTTTTTGTTCTTGTTCATGAGTCTCTTCATTGAAATATGGTTTTGTGCTGCCTAGTTGAATCCATTCACCTTCAACGAAGTTTGAAAAGGTAACTGTATTGACATTGTGCATGTTTAGAAGTACGATTTGTAATTTTATTTGAATAATTTAGTTAGTGGTTTTATTCTGTTTAAAATCAATATTCTCTTTAGTAGAAATGTGCTGTCAATTAGAGCTTCGAGGATTAGTCTATTGCAGTCGTTTTTAAGGGTAGATTGTGACTTTTCAGCTGTTTTTTTGTAGAATCAATGTTTTGCATTGCTTTACAATGGCCATGGTAACATTGGTAGATATAGTGTTAGGTTCATTAGTAGGACTGCATTTGTTTGTACATCTTTTGTTACTTTTGGTTTTTGGGAGAGGGGCCTTACCTTTTTTAGTGGTGGCTGGATTTGTTTTGTTGAGTGAGGTTACTAGCTCTTTTGTTTTAATGTTTTCTATACATTATTTTAGAGGTGGATGACTATATGGCTTGCTTTTATTCTTCTCTGCTCTATTTTGTCTTTCTTTTCTATGGAGTTGCTTTTTAGTGTCTGTACGGACAAAATAACTTTTGGGTTTGAAAGTTGTGGAATGTATATGCACGTGTTGTGCATGGGTGTGTGGGTGTGGTTGTCGACATGAATAGAGTGCTGTTTGATTGTGAATTGGCATAATAGGTGTGGTTGGGAAGGTTGTAAGAGTAAGAGTCTGTAGAGGTGTGATTGGCTTAGGTTAGTGAGGAAGGGAGTGGTGCTGTGATTAAATAGGTAGGGACATTATGATGTTTTGAGGAAAACAGTGGGTGTTCTAATGGTGGTCTTTAGATGGGAATAGAAAGATTGTGGAGGGGGCATTATAATGAGTAAGAGTGAAATAAATGTTGATTTGAAAATAATATATATATATAGTGAAAGTATAGTGTTAGAATTAGGGAAATATACATGTACATTAATGTACTCACTTTGTAGCATGTGAAGGATATTCTTTTTTCGGCAGATGTTTTCGGCAATCTTCTTCTTTCCTGTAATTGTAAAAGAAAGTCAATGGATATATGTGGTGATGGTGAAGTACTTTTAGTAAGTGAGGGTCTTATTAATGAAGGTAGGAGGAGGAGTTGGAAAAAAGAGTTAATGAAGTTGTGTCATGGGTGGTGTACTAAAGTGTAAGAGAGTTGTGTTTTGCACCTTAGAATAAACAGGGCAAACATGGCTGTGAGGAAAAGGTGTATATCCAGGTTATTTTTGTGCTGCTGATTTTAATAAAAAGAAGTGCTCTGTTTCTGTTGTAATGTATTTGTATTGTGTTGCAGTGTTTTTAAATAAGGGGGAAACTAGGCCTAGTGGTAATACAATGCCGGATTGTTGTTGCAGCAGTGTTTAGTGTCTTATAGTTGAGGTTGGGAAAGAAGAGTATTTTATATCAAAGGTGAAGTGTTGTATACAGATTCTATGGTGGTATACAGATATGTGTGAGCAGATGGAGAATGGTGGCAGTGTAAGGGATGTAATTAGTGAGATTGGAAAGTGTGACATTTATATTGAATGAAAAATTGAAATGGCTGATTATTTAAAAATGTTTGTTTTTAGGAGTGTTTTCATTAAAGTTAAGGATGCAGGGTGGATGCAGATAGGACTGTCTGAGGATAAAAACAGTGGAGGTTGGATGGGTGGGTAGCTATACAGAAAATTGAAATAGGGTGAATGTGTGGAGCTACAGAGTGTTGGGGTAGGGTTGGTGAATATGGGTACAGAGGTTGCAGGTAGGGTAACTGGGCATGAGAAAAGAAAATGTTATGCTTTATTGGAAGGTCCCCTCCGCATCACCTTGCCACAGAAAACACACTGAACTTCCTCACACTGCCAGCTATCAGCAAATGTTTTCTGGGTACACTGCTTCTTCTGTGGAGGTAAGGCGGTACACACTCACACCACCTCTTCATCACTGCTGGCCCAGACATACTTAAATGAGGGACCGGGGAGGAAAAAACAAAACCATAAAAAACAACATAAAAAGGACACTGCCACTTAAAATGGAAAAAAAATAAAAATAAAATAAGCTAAAATTAAAAAATTCAAACTGACTGGACAAAGAGCAATGGTATAGGAACAAGAGGGGTAAAAAAAAGAATGGAACAATTAGGATATGCTTTTTAAAAGTTCCTGTCCTGGAGGCTCACAAGTGATTTCACCCACCAAGAGTCAAAAAGTAATAAGAATAAAAGAGGAATCTTTGGGTGCGTTGAATAGCAGCGGCTATATGGAGAAGCCAACCAGAACGGGACTTTCATACACGTGGCTACTCCCACGCGCAATGACATATTTGCGCATACACCATTAACCAATCAGATTGCATGCTGTACTTACGCGCCTTCAAATGACTTGTAGCCGCATCAATGAGAAGGCCCAATCAGGTGGCGCAGTTCGTTAACACAGCTACACACATTCAGGCCTTTCGCGCTGACCAATCAAATTGCATGCTCTATATAGCCGCATCAACAAGAAGGCACAATAAGGTGGCATGGTTCGTAAACTTGGCTGGGTGCATTTGCGCCATCCGCGCCATCCAATTGGATTGCAGGCACTATACTGACCTGTCAACATGAAGGCCCAATCGGGTGGCACAGTTTGTTAAAGCGGCTATGCCCGTGCTGTATGATGAAATCCACATGTACGGCATTGACCAATCAGACGACAACTTTCATTGATGCAGCTATGTGAATTCGCACCTTGCGTGCCATCCGCGCCAACCAATTCGATTTTGCGCACTATATAGTTGCATCAATGAGAAGGCCTAATAACGTGGCTGTGCCCACACCTTATGATGAAATCCGCGTGTGCGGCATTGACCAATCAGGCAGCGACTTTTATTGACGCGGCTATGAACTTTCGTGCCTTCGACACCGACTAATAGTATTGTGTGCAGTGCTTACCTGCCTACACATGACTTATAGCCGAATGTACAGTTTCAGCCAATTGGGTGATGGGGTATGTCAACGCGACTATGCCCAGTGCAATGACTTACCTGTGCATACTCGGTTGACCAATCTAATTGCACGCTGGGGTAAAGCACAGACACATGACTCATAGCTGCATCTACGCATCTAGATGCCTATTGGCTGAAGCCATACGCATGGGTAGATGTGACACACTTTTATATAGATGCAAATACAATCCACACCACTTGATTGCCTGGTGGGCATAGCCATGAATGTTCACCACACTCATACACAACTCCATAACTTTCCCTCATTGCTTTTTCTTTGAGTACTGAGCAGGGTCTCTGAGTTATAAGAAGGTTATCAGCAAACTCCTCCTATTTCTCATCCATTTTGCCCTTCTATGTCCATTTCTCTCTGTCCTTTGTCCTGTGATTTGTTCTGTTTGACTAATAATAATTTTAGTTGTTTTCTTTTTTAAAATGTATTTTATTTTAAGTGTCATAGTCCTTTTTGTCATGTCATTTTTTTATGTATTAAATGTTCCTCCCAGTTCAGACATTATCCAACATTTCTGAACACGGCAGTAGCAGCGATGATGCAATTTGGGTGCTTATCCCATCCCCACCCCACAAGAAAATATGCAGGAGGAGAAAACACGCAGACAGCTGGAGTTACTTTATGGTGGAACAGCACCACTCCCTTTATGAAACTGAAGAAGTGCAGTGCAGAATCTGCAAGAAACAACTACGCTGGGGACATACAAATGTGCCATTACAGAGTTTGGGGACATCAGTCCTCATTCAACACTTAGTCAGAGTCACTGGGACGACATAGACGAGGACTACAGAAAGGCCCATGAGAGACACTAAATACATGCTCATGGACCAAATTCTGTACGGTGTCAAACTGCTTCCATGGTGTCAACGTCAACACCAGCAACCACCACAGCAACCTCGGCACCATCCACCTCCACCACTGTACCTACTATGACCTGCACAGGGACCCAACCTCCCCCAATGCTGTTGAGATACCAGACCTGAATGATTGCAAAGTGTTGTGCAGACAATGGGCCTCAATACACGGTAGGCGGTGGACCAAGGTGCTATAAGCACCTTGGCCCATGCCGGTAAATTAACGGCACCGCCTTGGAGGAAAGGGGGAATTACGGCCCTATTCCAAGGTTGGCGGGGCGGTAATTTCCCCTTCCGCCATTGCCCTTCCCCATTCCCATTTTTGCCCCATAGGGCATAATGGGAATGGGGAAGGTGCTAATTACGGTACCGCAAATTGCGGTACCGTAATTAGCACCCTGGTCCCTTTGCGGGTCCCTACTTTAACGGCTTGTCTACACCAGCCGCTAATGTCGGGTTCCGCAAAGGGACCTCGTAGTAAGGCAGTAAGGGTTAACGGTCACCGGTGACCGTTAACCCTTACCGCCTTCCGTGTAATGAGGCCAAATGTTACAACTGGGTCACCGTGGGAGATGCTGAACTAGATGTTTGGGCAGGGGACTTCAAAACACCAGGCCCACTGCAACTAGGACAATTTTTGTTTATTTTAAGTGGCATTTTTTTACCACCTTTTTGTAAAAAAGTCAAACAAAAAACAAAAAAATCCTCAAAAAAAATATGAAAAATTGCTACCTTTTTTTTTTTACCCATTATTAATGCAGCCCATTCATATCCACGAATATGCCCTCTAGTCGTTGCTGAGATTAACGGCGCCTCAAAGCTTGCCAACTCGTTAGCTGCAACAGAAGCCTTGATTATGAATTTGTTTTAAAAAAACTATTATTTACATATATAAATATGTATGTATTCAGTAATCTGTGTACATTACATTTCGAGATATATAGACTGTAATAGATGATGGGAGTAGGGTGCAGAAGCATGAATAGTTTCAGTAGCAGTATGGTGGGTGGGTACAGGTCAAGATGGTGGGAGTAGGTTGAGGTTGCATACAGTAGGTGCGCAGAAGTAGAGACACTACCATGGCCACAGTAATATGTGCACACTGATTATATAATTATAAAATGAATATGAACATTGTTAATAGAATAATGTTATTTGGCTTACAATTAGCAGTATGCATCATATTAGTTATGGGCATTTAGATATGGTAAACAAGGTAAAATGTGCATTTTTCTGTCTGTAAAAAAACGAAAATATGATTATTCAGACAGCATACTTTCAGTTATAGAAGTGAATTCACGCCATTTACGTCCACTGGAAGCTGGCCAGAATCCAGAGCAATCACTTTGGTTTTCCATTGGACAGGAAAGGTTCTACTACTCTACCCAATGACCCAATGCTGTAAGACACTGACCCTACTATACATTTATTCCATCCCTTTATTTTTAAATGGTACATTTGTTGCTGTTTTCTATGTGACCTAACCTGTGTGCAATATTAGAGGTTTTCATAAAAGTACTAACTATGCAACCTTTACAGGTTTAAGGGGACTGATGAAAGTGTAGTATTGAGTTCCCTGGGGTTTGGGGGAAACGGTCACTGCACACCTTCCCTGAGTAGAAGAGCAGCTGCTTTAGTTTTGCCGTTTATTGGTGGGGTTGTTGTGCTGTGAATCTAACAGCAAAATACGTCATACCTGGAGGACTAAAAACGATGTGAAGGAGATTGAAGCGTATAGGTAATGAAGTCCTAAGTGATACCGGTGAGTTCTAGCAATGAACGGATACAGATCTCTCAAGAAGAATATATGTCATTGAGTAGCTCAAAAGGGTGGAATATTCATCATAAAATACAAGTGAAGAAACAGGAAGTGAAGAAATGTTCCCGAGCAATGGCTTAAATGTAATACTAGTGGGTTTTGGGCATCAACAGACACAAGAAATGGCCGGTGAAAAAAAGGTCCAAACTTGGCTTGATGTGGCTATGTCCGAATACAGACCTCAAAAGCCCAAGAGATCTCTTAGAAAGGGATCATATGCATAATCGGGTCATGCTTCCTTTGTATTTATAGACATCAGTACATGTGAAGTATGAGATCCACATCCAGAGGATGGGAGAAGATGCTACATGTCATGAGGAGTCTTGGTGTGGACACCATACTGGCAACGGGCAGGACATTGTTGAACTCTCAATGATTACACCTATTCTACAGACACCCTCGTAATATGCTCTATCATGTCACTCTTCAGACACATCTCCCCCCCCCCCGTGCTGGCAGAGGATGTGAACTGGCAGGGACTTGGGCCACAGGTGGATATGTGAGAGCAATAATCTAGGGCACACGAGAGCCATTTCTGTGGTCTTAGAGGTGCACGTCTGTAGGAAGGAGGTCTTTGGAATTAGGCCACTTCTTACCTAGGAAATTGTAGAGTTGATGCCTGATGGGCACTAGAACATATGAATAAAACCTTGCTGCAAGAAACACTATCCCATTCAAGCAGCAAAACCAATATGGCAAGATAATATTCTCCAAGCATTTCTATGGTTTCAAATGTTGTATTCCGCTTTCATAGGGTCACAGGGTCCCCTGCCTGACTCTGGGGACCACCAAAAAGATGACTGAGCAGGCCAGGGGCCATCCCATGCCAGTGGACATTGGGCACAGGGATATATGGGCAGGATCCCCTGGTCTTCTTACCCTGGTCTCTAACCCTTGGCAAGGGACAGTCACATTGCCTTGCCAGGGATCCAGTCCTTTCCCACCACAGTGTCTCAACTGAGCAGACAGGTCCTAAACCTTGACAGAGACCCTAACAGCAACCTGCAGGTTAGTGGAAAAGGTCCTCCTCGCCCAGAGATGAAGTTAAAACCTCACTGTATCCAGACACAAATCTCCAATACTGGAACATAAGGCCTGCCCTTTAAGGCAAATCCTTTCTTACTGACAGGCAAAGGTAGCATGTACAATACTACTGCTGACAGCTCACCCGGAATTTAAGGGAATTATAATCGAAGTGTGCAGAATCTATGACAAAGATCACAGCACCATGGATGAAAGGTTTTAATCCTACAACTGCCGGAACATGGGGAAACTGCCTTGGGAAATAGCACTTCAACGCCACTATTCCTAGAAACTGAACCTTAGGTTAAATAAATATAGTTGCACACACCTCTCTCACACAATCTTAACAATAAAGCAGAAAGTATAGGAAGCATGCGCAGAATATTTCCAAACCATATTTCTCACTCTGGAAGCACCACAGCCCTCCACTCATTGTAGGCAGCTTCAGGGAGGGCCAGAGGCACACATCTGGAATCCAGGATATCATAGAAGTCAGATATGCCCATGCCCTAACCCCATGAGTCGAGATCAGCCCCAGCTACCCTCAGAGCAGTTAGTGAATCTCAGCAACGAATTACTCATCCCTCACAGGCACATCCCCATAGAATAAAAGTCACCTGGGGGAACTACAGTATAAATGCAGCCAGACGCAGTTTTTGGTTGTGGACTTTTGGCGGTTGGAGATGGTTGGGGGAGTTTGGAGCATGTTGAAATACCTATGCAAGAGGGGCAGTTGGAGGTGAGAGGGGGTGAAGGAGCCTGGATGTGGTGGTTTTAGACTGGCAGAGATTGTAACATCAGTTAGAGATGGTAGTAAAATGGAGGAGGTTGTGGTAGCAGTAGACTCTAGTAGGTGGTAACATTATGAGGAGGTGGAGGTAGACTAGAGAAGGTGGTAAGATCAGGAGGAGACTGAAAGATACTTGAGAAGATGGTAACTTCAGAAGTAGTTGATGAGAATCTGGAGAAGATGGTTGGCTCGTAGGAGAGAGTGAGAGCCTGGAGCAGGTGGTATCATTTGGAGGAAATGCTAAAGATCTGGAGGAATTTGTTGTACTGGGAGGAGGTGCTGGAAGTCTTGAACAATTCATATCATCGGGAGGTGGTGATAAAACCAAGGAGGAGTTCATAATAGCTGTAGGTGGGATAGACGAAGGCAGCAGGAGCAGGAATGTTCTGGTATGCCAAGTCAGGCATAGCCAGGTCCAGACACTGGAGGAGGAACAAGATGGTGACAGGAAAATTACCATTACAGCCATGTGTGTGTCCCACAAAGCTTCTGTGACAATAGGCTCAGATATTACATGTGTATGACAGGTAAGTGACCCCACGTTTCTTTCCCTTTCTGCTGCAGATGTTATCATAATATGAATGTTTGTGCTAATTCTCAGTTGCTTCTTGCATTCAAGTACCACTGAGGATGAAGTAGCGATCCCACAGTCATGCCCTTGGACCAGGTAGGACCAGGCATTACACTAGGAGTGTTGTTGGTTCAAGCCATATTGCTGGTGATAATAGTAGTCATCGTTTGTCTGGTGGTTATGGGAGTTCAGATAGTGGTGGTTATAACAGTCGTCTTAGATAAGCCCCTTCCTTAGAAGAGATCTGGTGCAAGCATTTCTTTTGTGACCTGAATGCATCATGACTCACCTTAGATTGTGCCTACAAAACAGAGGAACATTTGATTTGATTGGTGGCAGAAACCCATAAAACCTGGTTTAGCCCCTCCCCTCATACCAGCAGCACCATCTTTCCCTTGCAGTTAAATATTTCAATGACTCTTCTCAAGTCAAATGCTTTGGGAAAACATCTTTGTGGGATAGGAGCTGGAGCAGTCATCCTAGTTTCTACTACCAGAACCCACATGGTCCCCATTGCTGCTTCTAAGAAGCTGCAACATCCCTTGTCTGTACCCTAAGCAGTGTAAGGCCTTGCTCTACCCAACCCCTTCTAGATCCTACTGTCACAATATCTTGGGATATATCTGTGGCAGTGAATATTGTCATCTCCAATCCCCTCTCATTTATGTTTCTCTATCCTCCCCTCCCATCCCCAGAGCTGTGGGCTCCCATGCTGTTGCTTGGCATGTTCTTTCACTCTGCTTCGTTTCATCACCCTCTGCATCAAGCACCTCAGCCACTGGTGGTTCCAGTAGGGACACCAATTCTGACTTGTGTTGTGTTTTACATGCACCATCAACTTATCTGACTTCTCAGAAGCATCATTTTCAATACCTTGTACATGTGGCAATTCTCAACCACAAACACAATCGAAAAGTAAAGCGTCTTAACTTGCTACATTAGCACCTTTGCAAACTCTCACTAAAGCAAACAGAAACATAATATTTAAGATGCTGAAGGCCTTCATAGCACACGCTTTAAAATGAGTTGCCTCAATAATAGGTGTTACTTTTCTCACGCTCCAGGCCGCTGACGTCAAATCCACAAAATAGGTCTTGGCTCAGTAAAGGTATATTGCTAAAACCCACCTCACTGATGTTTTAAAAATGTCCAATTGGATTTATAGGTTTTATCTAGATACAAACATGGGCTACAGTTTGAAATAGATGCCTTACTGCCACTGTGTTCCCAATAGTAGGTGCACGTGTTGTGTGTGACTTTTACTTTTGGACAGTATGTCCAGGTTTATCAAAGCATGCTGGCCAGTCTTAAGGCACTGACTTTTATTGTAGACTATGAATGTGACCATTACCCTGAGCCAAGGGCTGATAAGTTACAGTCACTCGGCTGTCATTGCAGGTGCACGGGTAGGTAGGCGCTACTCTTTATGATAAACTATAGGTTTCTATCTGCTATACACAGGCCCAGAATCCTTCCTGAGTCGGAAGGAGTGATCTCCGAAATGCACAACCCATTTAGGTTTAGCAAATGGATGGCGATCCCCTCTGCAGGGCCTAGGGAGGACTGTTTCTGATCACTGCCCCATGAAGGGAGGCATCTGAATGTTACAAATGTGTTTACTTTGAGAAAAGACACTCGAGTTAAACCTGTGAGCATCACTACAAGTTAGCTTACCCTCTCGGTACCTTGCACTCCTGTCTCTGCTGCATGTTCTCTTAACTTGCTTCCTTCTGTATGCCACTGTAGCTACCATGGCAGCCTATTTTCAAACTGTTTTTTGTATATTATATGCTTCTATGTACTCATTTGTAACCAAGTTTAAGCTTTCTTGACCTCTACTGCGCCCGGCTACCTAATGGGTTTGGCGCGCATTACCAAACAAATAAATAAACAAACAAACAAGTGTGGCGGTATTTATATTGCTAATACCACCAAATGGAATTCCAATTACCACCAATCTGAACACTGGTGTCTCCACCTAATAATGAGATCCCCATTTTTCACTGTGCAGAAGTCGCATTGGGCTTCATTTGAGGATGGCGATATTACCACTGATTTCAATATTACTGACGCCATTACCACTATTTCTGGTGATAATGCAGGCATGCACATGTAGAAAGTCTTGCTGCTTAAAGGTTTACCAACCTTAATTGTATTGCTGCTTGTTTTACTGCTACCTCTGAACTTCTACCGAGGCCCTGTGCCTCCAAACTGCGCATTAGAAGCAACTTCCTCCAGAAATTGCCGGGAAATGCTGCAGTAGCAGAATCCTATGGCGTCCAGACGCCTCAAGCTCTTCTGCCACCACTTATGCTTTCGCCAGTCACCCAATGCTATGCAACGTTTCAACAGGCATCAAGAGGGTTTGATCCCCTTCAAAAGTTAAACCAAAAAGGATTGCATTTTAATGTTATAAGCAACCCAAATAGGCTCTTGACTCACTGGAAAATAGGATCTGAAAAATAATTTAGTATAATTGAGGAAGGTAAAATTATTGAGTCATTTAGTCTAATCAGTGCCCATAAAATGAAGCGAAGCCATGAAGATATTTCACCATCACATTAAGAACGGGCACATAGGTATGAGCTGACAGCAGAGCGTGCAGATCTTCGAACTCATTAACCACATGAATCAACAAGAGGCGAACACACAGATTCAGTGCAGGCATGTCACAACATCCTCATCAGTGGGCACAACCTGACAGGGTTCAAACAGGAGGACATGGTGCTGCTTCCCTGTGCAGCTCGCTGCTCTATAAACAGCCAGGCAAAGCATCCCACGAAGGGGACATTCGGAGACTTGCATTCTCTTTTGCAACTAAGCTCAGTATCTAGGCCATGGGGTGTTTAAATTAAACGAATCTATCTGCGTTCTTCTGAAATGGATTTATGAATCTCTGCGTGCATTCTGATCCCAGATAGCCCCACTGTAGGCATACTGCGCATGTCCAGCTGCCCTTAGGTAACCGAGTTCAACACCGCTGTTCTTTTGTGTTCCTACCAGATCTCAGTGATCCGAGGGACCTACATTGCCCTAGAGCACATGAGCAAAAAAAATGGAGGCGAAGGCGGAACCATTATCAATATATCATCTCTGGCAGGTAAGAAGATATTTAGTTTCCGTTAAATTAATGTCTGTATGTGGTGGGGGAATATTTATGCTTTCGTATTGTATTGCTTCCCGAACGTTGCCAATCGGATAACACAAAAAGCACTGCTTGCAGATATACTATCTAGTGTTTCATCCGCCTTCCCCCCTCTTTTCGTTTCTGCGTAGTGACTCATCTGCACCCACTAGAAACAGCAGAAAACGATATATGAAAGTCCCCGCTATCTCTTCCTGTAAGTGCCCCAAATGATGCAGTAAGATTGGAACTTGATAACAGAAGTGTAGGGTTTGAGGAAAGGTTCCCCCAAACGATGGAGCTGACCCAGTCTAGCCGCCTATGGGGAGTACATGGATGATGTGCTTAACTCTGCAGGGTCACGTCATCAGCCTAGCATTGGATATGGCTTACCGCTGGAATCGCCATGGCAATATTAGTAAAACAACCCTGGGCGTGATAAAGCACCCGTGTAATTAATATTTCATTACTAACATCATGACAAAATCACGGATAAGTATATCCCCACAGTGTTATCTATCAACAAAAAAACAGCCTTGGCCTAGAAATGTTTTTGGAAGAGGTGGCTTCTAACCGCTACATGAAGATGAGGCTGGGGACATTGCCTTTGGCTCAAAACACAGCTAGGTGGAAACCAATAAACAATAGAAATACCTGCTGCAGGTTTTGCCCTGAAGCAAATGAGGACTTAATCCACTTCCTATTATTCTGCCTGAGGTATCATTCACTAAGGAGATCGCTTCTTATTACACTATTCTGTAGCTTCGACATTAATATGATTAAAGAAGCAATCACTGTGTGTTGCCGTGGCAGCAAGTGTGTGATGACTGCACATCTAATTTCTGACATTGTGAAATCCTGGTTTACAAGAGCTAAGTAAGACATGAGTTTTATTTATGTATAAATGCAGTTTCCAAGATATAGAGTAAGGTACAACTGTTTTCAAAAGATTTTATTAACTCTAGTCTGTACATTTGTAGTAGTGTATTTTAACACTGTGGTCAAACTAAACATTGATGTGATACTATCGATCTGCACCATGTCACCAATTGGTTGGATCAAAAACACATTTTGATTTTAATCTGAACATGTCTAAATATGTATTTGTACATATTGTATGAGTCTTTGATTGTTTTATGTGTCTTGCTTATTTGTCTAACACTGATAATAAAGCTGTTCAACAAATTGGCCAAATTGCTCTTGGAACCAGAGGGCTGGTATTGTAAGGGCTCCCTGGTTTCGAAGTTCTGTTTTAGTTTCCTTATTATTGCTCTCTCTCTCCATGATCCTGGTAACTTACAGCAGCCTCGAACTGCACTGATAGTTCAATTACAGGTGTGGATCTGCTGAAGTTTATGCAATGGGGGAGTGACTAGGGCATGTTGAGTAGGTTCGGAAGGAAAACCCTGTGGGGGAGATGGACATTGATGTGCAAACAAAGCATTATGAAAAGGGATAGAGATACCGGAAGACAGCTGCCAAGCAAGGTTCTACTGTCCACTGCAGTTGTTTAATTTCATCAGTTTAAGAGGATCTTTGCATAGCATACAGGGTCACCAGCTCTTTGTTGTGGATTTCCCAATGATGCCTATCTCTTGTTCAAAGAAAGTCAGGCAATCATTAACAGTGCTGTTGGGGTCCAAGCAATGTTATTGTGACAATATTGACTGAGACGCCATGCTGACCCTGCTGGTAACGGCCTGTCACCGAGGTGAATATCGCCATTAGCACTCACAAAGTTCACACGAAGGTGATTGGGGTTTTTTGTGAGAAAAAGGAAAAATTAAGTCTTCCTCAGGGATCACTGAAGCCACACTGTACATTTAAAGTATGTTGTTGTCCTTGTTGAAGACAACGTGGTTATCAACATAGAAAAGGGACTTTAGAAGTATAGTGCAGCTTCTGAAATGCTGGAGTAAGATGACTTGTTCCTCTATTCATTTAAAGAACCCCTTTGTGCCTATGTGTGGTCCTCACAGTTCGCAAAGGTGTTTCTGAGCAGTTGGCAGTGCGGGGGTGAAGTGACATAAAGGGCAGGGGTTCTAGGCCAAGCTGCACTCAAGCTTATACTTATGAACACAGTCCACAATCCAAGCATCGTGATTAGCCAGTGCTCCACACCAGGGCGCTAATGACTATTTCTTGATTGGTGACCTTAATGTAAACTATTAACAATTTACTAGAGTTCCTTGGGTCTTCAAAAGTGCAGGATATTCAGAATGCTTACAGTGCTCCTTTTTTACACTGTCCAATGGGCTATGGCATATATCTTGACATTACATTTGTCTGCCTTCTTTCTGCTTGTGCTCCAACCCCTTTCTAGCTTATGGGTGGTCTTGTTATGTAGCTAAATCAGAACCACGTGGAGTATGTTAATTATATTATTCTATAGGATGAAAAGAAGTCTCTCATAGTTTGAGTCCAGTGCTAATTATATTACATCCTTTGAGTTTTCAGTTCGAAAAAGAGGTGTAGATGGTACGTTTATATATTTAAAAAGAGAACAGAAAGTGGTCAGATCATACGTGAAGTTGCACTACTGAGTATTGGATTCCCAGATTGCCTACGAAGATCGGAGTAACTCATGGCTGACTTTGTGACAACATGGATAGACCCTAGTTTCTCCATGTTGACAACTTGGTTTAACTGTTTGTTATCTTAGCGACTATATAAACCCAGAATTAGACCTTAGTTTGGAAAATCATGGTTACTCTCCCTTCTTCAAACCAGACATGCATGGGTTTCCAAAGAGATTAATTGCACGTTATTACCAGATGCAATCAAAATGATATTTTGATTATGTATTATTGGTATGGAATAAATGATGCCATGCTACAAATCGTAGGATACTTTAGCTTACACCGAATGTCCAGAGCAAGGATATGATGGTGTTGCCTTTGAAAAAGTGGCTTGGGATATGAAATGCACAGGCAGTGGGGGATACCCAGCCACATGTCTGTCAAGTTTTAAATCATACACTAGAAGGAGCTACTTCTCCTCATCTGCTTAAATAGCATTAACTACATATAATATAATAAGGAAATTACATTTTCGTTGCTTTTTTGTATTTCTGGATTGTGCCCAAATGAGGGATCTCGGACAGATGTGAACTCTGGTGTCAGTGTCGGTGCATTAAGATGACTGATTGTCATCTCAGCAGGATGGTTTTCTAATATTGAGCTGTGAGGGCAAAGCAAAAATGTAAATTCTGTTCAACACAACAAAGAATAATTGTTTGATGTTCTTTGGAGAGGAAGGCGTAGCTCAGGTAACTCCTGATAAATAATGGTAACAATGACCGAATTGTTCAAACTGAGCACCCTTTGAGAAACTGTTTATTCAGTGTTCGTGTTCAGTGCATCAGAGATTTCAGAGCATACAATCTCAGCATTTTGAATCCTGGAAATCCCAGCTCATATTATTTGTCATCTTTTATCAGAATGATTTTGTGTGGTGACGTTAGTAGCTCATTGTGAATACAGAACTGTCAGTGGGCCAGCTTTCAGTGATAATGAGAATGTGGAATGTGTTAGTGGAAACGCTAAGTTTGCAAATGCTACAGACTACAATAGTAAGCATCTTAGACTCTGGTCACCTGATTATTCTACAGGGAGCTGTACATTATGGTCTGAAGGTCCGATGACGAGATATCCTGTCTGGAAATTCTATGTTTACCTAAATGTTTATGTTTAAACTAAATCTGCAAATAAATGCTCTATTTAACCACCAATAAGGCACTGACGCACCTGATTTTCCAGTTGAATTTGAGATTTCTGTCTGTGTCTCTGAGTGACAAGTCAGAGGAAAATTATTTTTTTATTCGATAGACTAAAGGTGGTGAATCAAGATATGGGTGGAGTGAATTTTAGAGGGCAGTTTACTTCTGCTGTTTGTCTGAGTGGTTCATCGAAAGGATTTGGTGTACCAGCAGATGCTAGGTCCCAGTGACCGGTCTGTTGAATTTCAAGTTCCCTGGTGTGGTTTCAGAACCCAATGCAGAGGTGGCCACTCATGTGATCTCTTTGGGTAACATATAGTTCGGATGAATGGTGGTTCCCTAGCGTAAGCCTGCTGGACAGAGAATTGCAGAGAAGACAGTGGTGGTAAGACATTTCATGCAGTGTTTAGTATTACTTGCGTAAACAGCCTGGTGGATCTCCTAAGTGGAGTTATGATAAAAGTAGGTGTTGTACCTGGATTGCATTACGTGTTTGATAGATTTGAAACAGAAGTGTAGTGCATGACACCTCTTGTGAGTAGCCATCTGAAGCCCCTGGCACCACATTCTTCACTCCTTTGGTTCAGCGCACGAGTAGATCCAATGGTATAAGGTGGTGGAAGATGGGAAGTGAGTTTTGTTTTACTTTTTGGGATTGTATGCTGGTTGAAGTTATGTTCGAATTAGATGTATATTTTTGTTGACTGACTAAATCACGATATCACCATTATTGACATCACCATATAGCTTGTCAGATACCACAATGAGCTGAGCACTTGCCCCAGATATCTGTGCGCAGCCTGCTGTGGCAGGTTAGAATCCTGGCATGGTCAACTCATCCTTCTGAGGTTGATAAATTGAGTACCACTCTGTAGGATTTATTTATTTATTTGCATTTTTTAAAGCGCAGCAGCTGTCCTCGGGCATCGTGGCGCTGTTACAAGAGAATTTACTAAACATGGTGAACTTGGTTAGAGGCATGGCTGTGGTTCCAAGGTTACATGGGAACCGAGAACATGGTAAAGTTGTGGTTTACAGACATTGTTGCATGGAATAGAATTATAGGTGGGATTCACTTAAATAGGGTGGTTTTCAGAGCTTTTCTGAAAGCTATGAGGGATGTTTCGGCTCTTAGTTTGGGCGGTAAGGAGTTCCAGGCTTTTGGCGCTAGGACTTCGAAACTTGAGCCGCCAGCTTTGACTCTAGTGAAGTTTGGGATTGCGAGTTGGTTGGCATATAGGCCCCTTTTGGGTCTGACGATTGGACTGGATGTATCCGTTCATTGAGGTAGCTAGGGGCAGATTGGGATATGCATCCATGTGTAATGGTGAGAGTCTTGAACTGGATGCGCTCTTTGACTGGGAGCCAGTGTGCATTTTGTCTTGCTAAGGAGATGTGTTCCCTCTTTGGAATATTGAGGGCTGCTCTCAAAGCATTGTTTTGGGCAATCCGGAGTCCATTAATGTTTTTGGCGGAGGTACCTAGTAGGAGGACGTTACAGTAGTCCAGTTTTGGATAATAATGTCTTCTGTTGTTTCAGCACTCTGAGACCCATGGGTGTGTAACTTTATATAAGAAATGCATTATTATTATTATTGTAGATTATTATGGGACAATGCAAATTCTCTCATCAGTGACCAGTGGTGTTGAGTTGATAAACTTTTGGTGAGAAATCGATGGGTTTTCAATGACATATGATTGTCGAGGGGTCATGTTGGAGAATTAAAGAGTATTATGTTCAGAAGGTGTTTTTTGCAGATATTAATTAGGCAACATCCCTGGAGCACATTGAAATGTTTTTCTTGTATTGCCCATTTGATTTGTGTTTTTCCCTGATGAGATTGTGCATTACTGTGAGTTATATGTAGAACCTTGAAACCTGGTCCCTGTTAGAGCAATTACCATTCTCCATTTTTTTCTAAGTGTGTCTCTATGTGTCGCTGTTAGGTTAGGGTATCTTTGTGTATAGGACCTGTTATTACAGTGTTTAAAAGCTGGAGGAATGCGGCATGAAGTGCTATGAAAGGACACAAATTATTATTACTATTATATTTTGTTGTAATTGAAATTTCTCTCTATTGAAAGAAAAGTTATGTGAAGACCTTTTTATAGTTGATTTTCTTAACTATGCATACATTGTATATGTTCTTTTACAGGTGCATGTGAGAGGTTTAGGCTGGAATACACAGATCAACTTAAATTAAAATGCATTACTTCGTGGTATAGTTTTCATAATATTATTATGAAGGCATCTTTCAAAATAGTTACGATTTCCAACATTGTGTTCTTTCAAATGTAATTGTAAAAGTCAAATTGGCCTTTAATTTGAGGATAGCCATAGGCAGTATTTTATTTTCACCTGAGACAATTAGTCTTTCTTTTTCCAACAGACTGCCCTATAATCGTTATTTAGATTTTCATGGGATGCCTTTTCACAGCTCTAGGCTACGTGAATAAAATGGACTTACTACATTATGGCTTCCTACGTTCTAACATGCATTCTTCAATTTCTTCTATCATATTCTGAGGGCTGAACTCTTTCTTCTCTTTCTATCCTATACCTGGAGCTACTGCTTGACCTCAATATGACTGCATCCCATTAGAGCTCACTTCGTGTTCACTGTTTAGGGAATGCACAGTGCTCTGTTACATGTTATTATCTGAACCACTTCTATTTAAAAACTGTTTTTCAGGACTGAAATTAAAACTAAATATTTAGATTTTCTTTTAACAAAATACATTGTTGTGAAAAGTGCTCAATAAAAATTGGTTTGTAGAAATCGAGTCACAATGCAAATAATACAATATTACACGTGATTGTGTTTCATTTAATCCGCAATTGCATGTACCAAGTCTGTTATTAGTATTATCTACAATCATTACCCTGAACTCACCCATAATGTAGTTGTCTCTAGGGGGCCTTGTCCATCTCCATGTCAAAATGTGTATTTGGTCTGACCAAAACTTAGTTTCTGAAGTCTTGATCATCTTTCTTGCCCCAAAAGATCACTTGGATAATGTTATAGTCTGTCTGTCCCAGCACAATGATTGCCTCAAAGTTACATTTGACAGAGGAAGGGACATATAGAATATGAGTTTGTGCTTATTAATAACACCTGTATAAAACCTACGAATCAAAATCAACTGTAAGAATGGTCTGACACTACATCACTAGTGTTTTAAAGCTACCATCTTTTTTAGTTCAAACCTTCTGTTCCAGAATAGTTTAGCCAAGGTGCCCTTTTTTAATCTGTACATCTAATGAAGATATATCGCATTTTGACAAAGAGATGGAAGGTCCCAAGTTTTCTCCTCAGCAACAATACTTCAGTTGTTGACTTTAAAATTAGCCGATTTAGCCATCAAAATGTCCCCTTTGTGATAAGTCCAGAAGTGTGCTCACAGGAGCCCCACATCTCCTCCTTGAATGAGGCTCCAGAGGTGACCATGTCACTAAAGATTCGTTTTATAACGGTGAGTGATGTACCCCTATGAACTCAAATAAAACAAACAAGTCTCCCTGATCAACTTTTAGGGAGCAGTTGAGCAGCACAATTCAGAAATGCTGCCTCGTAAGTATGCTCTGGAGTCAACGCCTTGTTCAGATTCATTCAACTATTTCTAGCAGGTTTGGTGGTTAGTGGCAGTGTTGAGAGGAGGGCACAGTTACAGTCTGAAACTGGATGAAACACCTTTCTTGACGAGGTGAATGGGTTATGTTCTTTTCAAGCTTTTCTCGGGTTATTGGTTGAGAAGAACCCTGCACTGGCCATGCAAATTGTTTTTTCCATGCTGGTTCAGGGTGCTCTTGGAACCTTTTATTCAGATCTAGATCAACACATGACTCAGCATGCTAACATTTTAACACACACTACACCTTACATTGTCCACAAACCTATCTTTTATTGGCAGTTGTAAAAGCCATTACGCTTCCTGTTTCGGCCTACCGTGTGATATTTTGTTATCAGGTTATTCCTATAAAAGATAAGATTGAGGAGTGTTACATTTTATGCTTGTGATTTATAAATGCGCTTACGCGCACACTATTCTTTCAAAGTCAATTGTAAGGCACATTGTATGAAAAGCACAGAATAAAATGTAAGCCATTTTTGCAGGCCCAATTAATCATTTGCGATTTAAAAACACCCAGAACCTTACTTTGTGATATTGCTTTTAAATCATTTACCAAGGAAATTAGCAATGCAATAACTTGCATTTTATTGACGATTGACTTACATTTCATGATGTGACCAGTGGCAAATATCCACAACCTTACCTTACCTGACCTTACCTGTCCTGTGCCTGTGTCCCAGCATTTTCGTATCACTCCCGGTCGAGCAGGAGCTCCACCTCACTGCAGGAGCAGTGATTCACTCACCGGAGCATGCTGCCATCACTAGGTAAGCCAATGGGCTTCACCTAGCTTAAAGACAAGTGACTCGTTTGAAATTCCCTCCACCAATGCGATTCACATCGCAAGAGCACCTGAAGACGCCGCACTACATTCCGCTTGCCGCCCCCACTGCAGATCACCACTTCCCAACAAGTGTTTGAATATTGTCTCCATTACCCTGCACGAGGCTGTGGTGCATGCCAAGAATGCCGCCACAATTTCGTCCGCCTGACTCCTGAAGCACTAGAACGTCCATGCCGACATTGGAAGCCTGATTGTCTGCCTTCCTCTGTATCTGCACCAATCCAGTGCCGGATGGCGTAAGCAGGCCCATCTCCCTAAGGACCATGCATCAAGGACCTTACCTGTCCTGTGCCTGTCCGTTGCCGGCGGGACCGTACGGCCGGTTAGGCTGTTCCCGAGGCCCTCCACCACGTAGTGAACGCGCCCAGGCTAATGACCCTCCTGCCCATCGTCTCCTCGCTGTAAGTAAAACACTCCACAGTAACCCTGTGCACCCTCGCTACGCTTTGGCTCTACTATACACACTGTCACAGCCGAGCATCATACCTTGCATTCCTATACCAGATTGCTTCTAGAACGCACCCTATCTACCATCACTCTTGACCTAACGCATTCATCCATGCTTCTGCATCGAGCAGACCCGAACACTCTGCAAAATGCCATCAGCTCATTGACTATTTAACTAAGTTTTACCATGTCACTACCTACAACAGCCCTGTGCCCTCCCAACTAAGCCATGGCTCTGACTGATCACTACACCGTCTCACCTCTTCAATCTTTCTATGTCTTTGCAAGGACCCTGCACTAGCGCACTGTGCTCATTGTGCCACATGAAGCATACCGTATTATTTCATTGTGTGTTGTGCTTTAAAGTATGCTGCACCTATCTATCCTACTCGCACAATATTCTAAGTAGACTGCATTAACCTATTGTGCTTGTTCGCCACTCTAAGTGGGTATCACCATCCTACTGTGTCTTCTCACCAACGATAATCGTATTAGACAATTGCCTTCTCTTGCCACTTCTCATGTCACCTGCCACCTAGTTGAAACTGCATCTGATTGCCTCCTAACTGAAACTGCATTTGGTTGCCACCGTCCTGAAACTGCATTTGGTTGCCACCGTGCTGAAACTGCATTTTGATTGCCCCGAACTGAAACTGCATTTGGTTTTCACCTTGGCTGAAACTGAATTTGGTTATCACCTAGCTCTAACTACATTGTAGCGCCCTGACAATAGTCCTACCTCTGCCCAGCACTCTCCACCTTCCCCAACCCTCCTGCAGACTCATACAATTGCACTGTCACTCCGCACTGGCAAAACACGCGCCCAGCGGCCAATCACTCTGCTCTGCAACCACCCTTCAGGCCACTCTTATCAGCTGTGGCATCTACTCTTTACCTCACACTACTCACTGCACTTACCCATAAACTCAGTACGATTCCTCTGCCAACCCACCCCACCACACTACCACAGTTATGGCCACCCCTTCTCTCTCCACAAACCCATACCATAACAACCCTTCCCTCTGGCTACAACACTTTGCCACCAGACCTGCACCGAACCATCCATGCACGATCCCAATAAGGAATTCTAGACTTGGCGCCAGACTCTCTCACGCCTCTCAACACCTTCTAATCCCTACCCGACACAATAACTACATATCACCTACTACCACTACCGACACTACTCCACCCACATCGACCTTGGTCAAGAACCTCGACATGATCACCACTCCTGCTCCTAAACACTCAATCAGAGGGGCATTAATCAACGCCAGATCCCTCCCTGCCCATGCTCTAGATATGGCGGACCTCATCATAACACACAACCTTGATTTCATCGCCATCACTGAAACTTGGCTCCATGCTGCCTCAGGACCGTTACTCTCACTAGCTATCCCAGTAGGATATAATATCATTAGACACGACCGTAACACCAGCCAATCCAAAGGAGGTGGCATTGCCATCATACATAAAAATTCTTTAAACTTCTGCATCTCCTATATGCATCAAATCTCCTCTGCAGAAGTGCTGACAGCTAAATTAGCCCTCACCCCAAACCAGACTATTACGTTCCATCTCATATACAAGACCCCGGGCCCACTATCCACCTTCGCTGAAGACTTATCCTGCAGACAACACTACAACCAAATCTCAAATCATTGTACTAGGTGACTTTAACTTTGGTCTCTTAGAATCCAATGATCTTTTTACCAATTCAGGCTTCACACAACATATTAACGAGCTTACACATGACAAGGGTAGAATCCTTGACTGGTTAGCCGACCTAATCTGTGAAATTAATGTTGAATCCAACCCACCTTGTGCTTGGATAGACGACCACCTAATCACCTTTAACATCCTTGCCAGAACCATCACTACCACCCCTAAAGTCCCACCTGCGATCTCCACCAGAAATAAGCGCAACATAACCTGTGAGAAACTCCTCCCTCTAATCCTCCCGATTCTCAACGAACGGGCACTTTCATGCACTGACCCGATGGTCCTGGCTGACACATTCAATCAGACCATGCTGAAAGCCTTTGGCCACATTGCCCCTTCCAAACTTAGAAAGGCCAAACCTCGAGCTCACCTCAACTCTTGGTTTATGCCTCAGCTAAGAACCCTACGCAAAGAAAAATGCAACCTTGAAGCACGCTGGAAAAGTAATCCCACTGAAACAAATAAAGCCAGCATTACTCTTGCCACCTTAAATTACACAGAAGCTATACTTCAAGCGAAAAAAGACACCTACAACAAACACATTGAACAAGCCAAATCTAATACCAAAGAGCTGTTCAGTATACTAAAAGAGCTGGAAACCCCTGTCACCACTCCCGACACTTACACTAAAGACAGCACCTGGTGTGCCAATATTCAAAATGCACTCCTTGGGAAAATAGCCTCTCTCCAAACCAAAATTAATGACAAAAAAATAGTCTCCAGTTTAACCCACTACCTAATACCCATAAGGTCAATAATAACCCTAGCCTTGACTCATTGAAACCCTTCAGCTTCTCACCTCTATCTGTCATGGAAGTTCAAAATATTATTAACAGCCTCAAACCAACCAACTGCCAGGGAGACCCATGCCCCGTTCCTATTATTAAAGAGGCCTCTCATCACCTAGCTCCTTTTTATTACAACTTTTATAAACTCCTCCTTCAGCACTGGGGTTGTCCCTGACAATCTAAAGGACGCCTGGGTTATCCTGCTCCTAAAAAACCCATCACTGGATGCTAATATACCAACCAACTACAGGCCTATCACTACAGTGCCTTTTCTGCTAAAAATCCTCTATCGAGCTGCCTACCTACAGATCCAAGAGTACCTTGAATCTAACAAACCTTTGGGATTGAGGCAATCCAGGTTCCGTCCGCAGCATGGTACCAAAACTGCCCTCATTGATCTTAAAACCCAGATCAAAGACCAAAAAGATAACTTTTACCACCAAATACTCTGTCGACACCTCAAACTAGCTTCCAACTTTTCTGATGAAGCAACGATCTGGATCAGTTAATTCCTGGAAAACAGATCCATGAGGGTCTTCTCCCCCGCTGCCGCAGCTAAACCCTCACTAGTCACCTGTGGAGTACCACAAGGATCATGTGTCTCCCCTACTTTGTACAACGTTTTTCCAAAGCCACTATTCAATATTTTGGACTTTCTGAGTGTCACATATACGAATTATGCTGACGACACCCAGATACTCATCCCTATCACAGGAGACTACACCACTGGCTCTCTTGCTGTTTATTCCATCTACCAAGTTATCTAAGCCTGGATGGCGCAACACGGACTCTGTCTGAATGACAAAAAGAGAGAGCTCTCATCCTCGGCTCTCACCAAAGACTCAGCAGACTAGACCCCCTTGTTTGAATCCCTCACTATTGATGGCAACACCATTAAGATCTCCAAGGACACTAAAACACTGGGTATCTATATTGATTCCACCCTACCCTTGACTAGACAAACTAACGCGGTCTCCTCCACTGCTGCTTACACCTGTAAACTCATCACAGCCAGTCACCCTTTCCTATCTCCAGCCAACTGTACTACACTAACCAGGACTCTGGTGATATCTAAAATTGATTACTGTAACACCCTCTATCTTGACACCAACGTCTGCAATATCAATAAGTTACAAACCATCCAAAATAACACCATCAGAGCCGCACTAAATATTCCCAGAAACCAACACAACTTGGACACCAAATGAAGTATTCGCTGGCTCTCAGTAGCGCAAGGAATATCCATGAAAACACTTGCTCTCACACACAAATGCCTCACTAACCAAGCACCAAACTACTTGGCCAACAGATTCTCCATCCACACCTCCATCAGACCCCTCAGAAGTGCCCAGACTAACTTCCTATCCATACCTTGCTTCAACCTTCAAAGATCTGGCGGGACCAGCTTCCCAGTAATGGAGGCCAAACTCTGGAACTCGCTCCCCTGCCTACTAAGAGCTGAACCATCTTTCCAGACCTTCAAAAACATGGCCGAAACCTGGCTATCTGCCAAGGACTTGCCCCCTTCCGCCCACTAGCCACCACCACCCTTGTGACGGCTCACAGTTTCACCCATTTGTAAATATGCAACCAGCTATCCTGTAACATGAAACATGTATGTATATTATTCTCTATGCAATTCCTTGTAAATCTTTGTAATGCGTTGTCTGTTCATACCATGATGTAACCTAAGCATGCGATGTACCCGGATGCCTTTGGGCCTGGTGAGCTTTATAAATAAATAAATACAAAATACAAATACAACCCAAGGTCTTGCTACCCCCTTCAGTCGACCCAGGCAGGTCTCAGCTTCTCAAGAGTGAATTCTGAGATTTCAAATGCTCTGGGCCCTGCTCTACACTGCACAACATTATTAGTGTGTTGGTTCATTGTAAGACCAGCTTTTCCATTGGAATTGTTCCTCTTGATTTTGATTGTATCTCTGCATTTTATCTTGCCTTGCATCTCTATAAAATGTGCAGTTGTAGCCACTAGACTGGCATTGTTGTAGCACTTAAGTAATTTTTAAATATCATAATATAGTTGCAGATGTAGGTAAATAAATTGAATGTCATTGCACGATGCACGTGGGAAGCAACTTGTACATTGGCTGAGGGGCGGCTGGGTGGCTGAGAGGAAGTGCAGGGCAACAGGTGCACCCTCTGACAAACTGGCCTGCTGCCTGCTCCAAAGGCAGTACAGACTCTGTCCTCACCAAGAAGAGAGCACACATCCAAACCTGGGTCTCTGCGATATCTAACAACTTGACCGAACTCTTCAGAATCTGCAAGGAGCTGGACAATCCTTCTGCAGTCTCTACCTCCTGTTCCCACCCAGGCCCTCTGTACAGCCTTGGCTTCTCATTTCATCACTAAAACTCAGCACATCCTGTCCACCCTCCCTTCCTCTTCGTCCTCCTCCTCCACTCCTGGCCTGCCTGTGGACGCCTCTCCTCCTCCCTTCTCTTCCTTTCCCTTGTTCACCTGTAACAACATTTCTAAACAAGTCCGATCTATGAAAGTCTCGTCAAAACAGGTTCTTCCCTGTTCATCCGGAACCATCAAGAACCACATCGACACCCTTCCTCCAACCATGTCCGATTTCTGCAATCAATCCTTTGCCACTGGAACCTTCCCCTCCCCCCCTCAAGCACTCCCTTGTGACCCCCTCCTAAAGAAGCTCTCTGCCGATCCTTCCTCTCTGGCTAACTATCGCCCGATCTCCAACACTCCTTTCCTGGGCAAACCCTTGGAAAAGCTGGCTATCTCCCAGCAAAATCTTCACACTGAATCTGTTGGCTGTCTCCATGACCATCAGCCTGGCTTCACAACGGCCAGAAGCATGGAAACTGCTCTCCTGAAAATCTGTGAAGACCTGTTCTCTAACCTTGATTCTAACCTTCCTTCTGTCCTCATTCTCCTCAATCTTTCTTCTGCTTTTGATATGGTCAACGATGCCATTCTACTCAATCACCTCTGTTGTAACCTGGGTATCACTGATCAGGCTCTGGCCTGGCTGACCTCCTTTCTCACTGATCGACACTCTCAGGTGTTTAAATGACTAGGTGTTTGGACATTATGGTGCTTGCATATTGTATGGTTGTTTATGGAACTTTGTCCTGAAGTCTTTATACTAAAGATCTGATACAGACATAGATGTAGAGACAAATGCCTTTCTGTACAATTTATTAAGGGTAACTTACACTAAATAAACAGGAAAACATGTATTTCTTGCTCATTCGACCTCTTGTGAAAAAAGCAACCCTAGATCCAGACAACCTAGCCAACTACTGGCCCATTACGAACCTCCTGTTTATTGGCAAAATCTTGGACAAAGTAGATGCTACACAACTACTCTCCAGAAATGACAACTTCACCTCCTAAATGACTATCAGTCAGGGTTCCGTCCCACATGTAGCGTCGAGACAGCAACCATCCAGGTGGTGGATATGGCGATATTTTTGTATGACTATATTTTTGCGGGGATATTAACTCATGGAACCCTAAGGCAGGTGGTCTTTTTTGATCCCTCCACCGGTGGTGTACTGAACTCAAGTTTTGTAAACATGCCAGGTTGCAAGACCATGTTCAAGTAACATATCTCAGGCTAAAGATTGATGTATTGTACAGTGCACAGGTCTGGGATCAAGTCTGATGCTTGCCGATGTTAATTTTTGAAGCAGTGGGCTTGGACTGAGCAGCAGCTATCCCATCTTCTGTTGCATTTGAATCGGCATGTGAAGTGAAGCAGATAGATGGGAAACCTGTGCTGTTAGGTTGTGTTTAGTTGGTGATGTTCTCCTGTAAGGAGGATGCAGCATTGCCAGCAAGGTAATGTTTATTGACTAAGTGACTGATTTAAAGACGTTTTTAGCACACTTAATGGGCTAAACCATATGTAGGTGCTTTTTTGTCTATAAGATGGGTAGGGACAAAAGGAGCATGACAGGTAGTTTGGTTGAAGATTATGGTCTTGGGACCACCAGTTTTTGTCAACTGCTTACCTTGAGCTTTTTCCTGGAGTTATTCTGGCACATCTTCTGGAAAGCACACTGTTGTTCTTCCTAAGCTGAGGGACCAGACAGGCCGCAAATGTCTGGTCCATGTACAGGAGACTGATATAGAGTCCAGGAGACCAGAGTAAATTAAGTAAGTGTACTCAAGCCTAGTATTCACTGGGGCACACACAAGCAATGGACTCTCAGCTCCTGAGCTCTTGGGAGAAGATTCTAGTTATAGTGTGTTTTCTAAACACATTTCTTCACAGTGTTTGTAAGTTGAGTTGTATTGACATGCCTTTTTAAAAAAGAAAACAAAATAAGGAGAGGAAATGCAAAGTGGATGCTTTATTGCTGGCTAGCAATCAGGTTTCTCTTGGCGATGACCGTAACTCTCGAAGGTCTTGAGACGCTGTGCTCTCCCTCCATGAAGGACCAAGCCCAACAGCCTAATAAACAGCCTATGAGACTTGAGCCCACAGGGAGGAGTGCTACTGGACACACACCCTCTGTAACTGGTGACACGGAAAACAGGAGCTACAGAAATGACAAAGCGTAAATATAAGTAGGGTGGCCTGAAGATACAAGACTGATGTAAAAACAACACAAGCACTTCTTCTTGCAGCTCCTGGCATCAGTGGAACTCCTTTGAATGATCATGGTGCCTTTTATAATCTAAACCTATTTACCTATGACCATGGTTTACAAGGCGCCGGGATGCACAGGTCCATGGTAACAAGAAAGTTTTACTGTTGCGAGACACTGCATCTCGTTTCTAAGGTCTTTTTATGTGAATGAAAGCGCGTGAAGTAAAAAGCAAGAGGAAAGGACCTCATGCTCTGTGACGTCATGCATCAGCACCTGTTGCTGCGGAAGTGTTAATGGAGACCATGGCAACCCGTATCAGCAACCCAAGAGCAGCCTATGATCAAGACAGACAGAAACAGCAAAGGTTAGAAGAAGAGCAAAGGGTATCTGAAAAAAGGATAAAGAAACAGAGATGAGGAAATTCGAAAGACAGATGAATGTAGAAATGAAAGGATAAAGGAAGAAGATAGTCAGAGAAGAGGCGAAGAAACGCAAAGAATTTGATGACGATATAGAACGTAAGCGAAGACAAAGGGCACGCGATCTTGAATATCTGGGGAGAGAGGTTAAAAAACCGCTCCAGTTGTAGATTGGGAAGACATCGAAGAGTTCTTTCCAGCGTACGATTCAGTGCCAGGCATGTCTAGGACAAATATTGACGATGACTTCGACACCAGAAGCATCGGAGAAACGATCGATAGAATATATGATGAGATGGGGCTTGAACAAATACCCCAAGGGGAGGGGGAAGACAAGGGCCTGGAAAGTACTCAGCTGTATGACACTGTGGAGATCACCCGAGTGGGAATAGAGAGCTATCATAGGAATAAAGAGGATACAAGAAGTCGCACTAGTTGGGGACAACCAATGTCTGACTAAGAAAGGGAGGAGCGCGAGGAAAATGAGGAAGAGGGACGGAGCCAAAGGCGACTCCCAAGGGAAAAAGGAATAAGGTGGTCAGATAATAGCGAACCTATACCGAGAGCGTCAGTCTGCCACACGGCCTGACCGATATGAAGAAGTACCTCATGGTCAGAGGGGGGTGTTGTCATGATGCCTACCCCCGGGCATCAGGACCAAGGCCCTCAGCTCCGGGAGCAGGCATCCAGACATTTGTTTAAACCTCAGCAGCCCCGGCTAGGGGCTGTCTGGGTTCAGTCCTGGCGCCTTAGGCGCCAGGCTCATCATAGAAATCAGTCTGGCGCAAGGCTAATATACTTTACTTACCTGATGCAGACCATGCTGCAAAAGAGTCCAAGCCTACATGAGGCCTGGATGGGACTATTTTGTTACAGGGACTATTTTTTACTCAGGCGTGGCTCTAGGGAACTTCTTACCTGGAACTACTTTGGAGGCTATTTAAACCACACCCGAACAGCAGCACATGCTTCGCGTTATTCTGCATCCAGCAGCATGACGCTCACTGTGCCTGCAGCCAGCATCCAGTCTTCTGCCACGCCCGTGTGCCTGCAGCCAGCATCCAGTCTTCTGCCACGCCCGCCTCGAATCCGGAGCTCCTAGAATAAAGAAGAAGAAAAGGACAAGGTTAGAAAACAAACTTATTTCAAATACCTCACCTAATTCCAGAATCATTTCATATCCAGACCTGGAAAGTGCATCAGTCCTGCACGCGTCGCTTCGCCAGCTCCAGCACGGCGCCATACTCACCAGTTCTCACAGCATCTTTCGATCTGGCACTGTCTCCATCATTTCTTCGCCGTAATCCGGCACCTAGGGGACACAAGAAAAAACAAGGTGAGCCAAGGGAATCAACAAATACAACCTCTTACCACTATAGACTTACCACCGGCGGTATTATTCCATAACTCTCCACATTTTCATATGCCGCATCTGTAAAGAGGGAGGAAAAACAACACGTTAACTCATGCAATAGTTACCGGACAGCGTTGGGTAACACAGACTGTTACCTGAACGCCAGCAGCAGCTACGAGACCTTCTTCTCACAAACTCAGTTGCAACTTAAGGAAGGAAGGAAGGGGACAAGAGTGAACATCGGGCACATTGAACTCTTTGAACCTGATACTTACCAATCCTGCCAGGGCTTCAGAGTCAATACTTACCGGAACTCTCCCAACGCCTTCAAACCAGTGAAGTAACTGGTATCTACGCGCCCCTGCAAGACGCCCAGGATGGAGAGCTCATCTTTTACGAACATAAGGTGAGGTTACTAAGGGGATGTCCGAGGCGATTAGTGGGGAGAGCGAAAACAGTTGGGAGGCCATCACTAAAACCCACAGGTGGTTAATCCCTGTCTCCACTTGCAGGAAAATACTTCTTCGGGTCCAGCAGACAAGACTAGGCGGGCCAGTCCAGACAGTCATCTCTGCACTACGCATCATGTTGAAGGAGACCGCAGCTGTCCGGGTCCGATCAACATCCCTGTGGGGTCCAGGTGAGCGTAACAGGTGTCTTCGCCACCCTATGTAGACAGACTAAGGGCATTGCCAGGTAGACAGTGATGCGGGAATATTACCCCTGCAATAGATAGAACAATGAGAGAAGAGAGAGAGGGTTACGCATTAAAATTTCCGTTGCTCGAGAAGGGCGGAATGAGACCACAGTATATTCCATGGCCACACATGGATCGGGAAAACTTGAAAAACAAGCTTCCAATGCTGACATCGGGAGCCGGAAAATGGATACATGAGTTAGAAAAAATGACAGAGGCAACACGCTAGCTATAGGGGACATAAAAGGTCTCCTGATCACCATACTTTGTGAGAGAGCAGACGATGTGTGGGCACAAGCAGGCTACCCTGGGGTAACCACAATTAACACTTCACATTACGGAGCACCATTTAACAATTGTCGAGCCACAGTATCAAAAGCGCTACAAGTATTATACCCATATACTTCTGATATGTGAGCTATAATGACTGGAAAAATGAAGGAGTCTGAAGATCCGTTAATTTATATAAAGAATTTCCAAGACGCATGGGTGCTCGAGACTCCTGAATCATGGACTAAATCTATATCTGTGTTTTACCATATCCTGTGCCAAGGGCTGCCAGAGCCGGTGCAGAAACAACTCAAGAAATTGTTGGGAATCGAAGCCAAACCTGGGGCTGGAATACAGTTGATCATTGCACATTATTGTAGACTGTTGCAAGAAAAGAATCACAAAAAGGAAGTGACTCGTAAGGGTGAGGAAGCGAAATTGGTGCAAAAGAAATTGTCAAAGTATGCTCTTGAGGGAGCCATGATAATGAGAACAGCTGCACCAAGCATGCAGCAGGTGGCTAGTCCGCAGCAGAATAATCAGGGTAATGCTGGATTCATCCAAGGGGAAGAGGATTGAGGGGAAGAGGATGGCAGAGCAATCGGGGAGGTTTCCAAAATAATCAAGGAGGCTTTCAAAATATGCAAAATGATAACCAAGATATGTCAAATGGGCAAATGATCCGGCGACCACCAGTTTAGTTTGTTGGCTGTGTGGAATGACAGGGCATTTGGCGCGCACATGCAGAAACCAAGGCATGATGCAGAATGGTCAAGGAACAAGAGCAGGCATGACAAATCTACCTGCAGTTTTACAGCAGGGTGGTGTACAGAATCACACAGTGCAACAAGAAGCACAAGGAGTGCAACCACAAAGCATGGGGAATTTTCCACAAGGACAATCCCAACAGGCACCGTTGCAATTACCGCAGACGATGAGCACAGGTCAGACCCAGAACCCTGGAGTGGGGGGTAACAATGAGAATGGGGGAAATCCAACAGCACACAGTGCGCCAAATTTATATATAAGCTAGGACAGCTCAATGGGAACCCTGATGTGTTCTATCCTATCGGTGACACCAGACCCTCACAGGGAACCCAGGCTGGATGTCGTTATAAGGGATAAAGAATATTTCTCCCTAGTTGAGACGGGTGCGACGCGCTCGTGCATACGTGAAGGCAGATTTTCCTTGTCCAGTGAGGCCATAGATACTCAGAGTTTTAAAGGAGCGACCAGTCGAGTACCCTTTACAAAAGCACTTCCAGTCTTTATAGGAGATTGCAAAATGAATGTACCTCTACTATATTCTCGACAGACCCCAGTAAATATTTTGGGTCGAGACTTGATGACAAAGTTGAACATGACAATCTCGTTCACGGAGGAGGGCATAGTATGTTCCACTCCAGAAATGCACTATTCAAATGTATGCAAAATGGTTAGAGCATATTCATGACACATAGTCATGAGGGCCAGACCGTTAGAGACAGAAATCTTCACATATGGCATGCATGTGCTTATGGCAGGATTGCCAGGCATTGCAGACAAAACCATGAGAACCCCTGATGAGTTCCTGTTCAAACCCAGAATACCTATGCACGAGGAGAAGGGACAAGTATTTCCCTTGATGATACACACAGCTGCAATACGAGGGAAATGGTCTTGGTTGACGGTTACGATGACGAGGGCAGACAATGGTGTGTGGTAATTGCCATTGAAGAAGGATATCGAGTGACTGATGTCACTGATGACGATCTGTTTGAAAAACAAGCAGAAATGGGAGAGACAATGGTGGAAGTGAGTCTCACCTTTTGGGTAAAAATGATTAAAAGAGAAGTACCTCAGAGAATGATGTTGGCACTAAAACGTCCTGAATATTTTGATGATGACATAGCTAAGGTGCCTGTCTCAGTGTGGACTACAGGACCCTATCACGTGGGTCTCTTGAAGGGGGTTGGAGAAGTAAGGATTAAACATGAAAGCATGAGTGCTTCTACCAAGAGCCCGACAATATCCCATGTCCAGAGAGGCAGATGAGGGGATTTTCAAGACAATTTCTGCCATGATGGACCAGGGCATTTTAGTGACGTCAGAGTTGCCATGTAATACGTCAGTGTATCCTGTGAAAAAAAATTAAGAGGGGTCTTTGAGGCTAGCACAGGACCTAAGGCCAATAAACGATATTGTTTAGAACGAGTTCCCTCTAGTCCCTAACCCGTCTACAATCCTATGTAATATACCCGTTGAGGCAAAATATTTCACAGTGATTAACTTGAAAAATGCATTTTTCTCAATCCGATTGCACCGTGACTCACAAGATCTGACGTCGTTCACGTTCAGACAGATGCGTCTGAAAAGCACGAGGCTGCCACAAGGGTACTGTGAGTCTCCTTCTATTTTTAACAGAGTCCTGCAGATGGACTTAAGCAATATTGCATTAAAAAGTGTCGTCCTGCAGTATGTGGATGACATTTTAATCTGCAGTACAACAGAAGAGCAATGCAGGTGCAATTCTGTTCAACTACTGACTCTACTGGCTGAGAAAGGTATAAGGTTGACAAGGGAAAGTTAGAATATTGTCAAAAAGAAGTGCTGTACATAGGCCAGCTGATCTCACATGAAGGAAAGAAAGTGACCACAGAAAGGGCTGAAGCCATACTGAACATGGCTAAGCCACACATGATAAAAGAGATGCAGAGCTTTCTAGGCCTATGCAACTATGTCAGGGCATGGGTCTTCGACCAACTACAGCTCTTACGCTAAGCCTTTAGGCCCTAAAGAAGGCCCAAGTGATGAAAGAAAAGACTGAATGGTCTGAGGCCATGGAGAAAGGGTTTGCCGAACTCAAAAGAGCTATTTGCACAGCTCCAGTTCTAGGGATCCCCAATTATGCAGAGGAATTTTACTTGTTTTCACACACAAATGGCAGCATCATGACGGCAGTGTACGCTCAAAGAACCTTGTTGGGGTACAAGCCCCTGGCTTATTACAGTGGGAATCTGGACCCAGTAATGAGAGGCCACTTCCCATGCAAACAAAGTCTAGCTGCGCAGCGTTTGCAATAGAGAAGGCGACAACCATTGTAATGGGAAGCTCAATGACTTTGTACGTTGAGCACTCATTATTTGCTATTCTGGAGAAACCGAAAAGCACATTGACATCTCGGAGAGCTTCAGTTTATGAAGTGATCATATCAAATCTCTCGATAAAAATAGACTGATTTAAAATCGTGAACCCAGCCATGTTCATAGCAGAGCCAGTCACTGAGGGAGAGCCCATACATGTCTGTGCAAATTATGAATAATTCTATGATGAAATCCCCAGGGTGAAAGAAAATGCCTTGTCAGGAGGAGAGATTGTCTTTATTGATGGGTCTTCAAGGATCAATCAAAATGATGAACAAAGATATACAGGCGTTGCTGTGATAAAATACATAGCAAATGGAGAATTGTGAGTACTTGTCAGTGCGCGAATACCATCCCATTACTCAGCACAGGGTGCAGATTTATTGGCATTGATACCATACCATCAGTCAGACCAGGAAGTAACGGTGTATAGTGACTCCGCCTATGTGATGACAACAGTGCATGCAGGCTTAGCGTGCTGGAAAAGGAGGGGCTACCTCAGAGCAGACGGCACGCCAGTGCAGCACGCATCCTTATTGGACAGGCTGATTAAGGCACTGCAGCTCCCAGTGGGCATAGCGGTCGTCAAATGGGGCAGATATTGTCTCGCACAGAAACCAAGCAGCAGACACGGAAGCCAAATGTATGGCATACAAAAGTGAGATGATTATGGAAGTAGAAGTTGCCCGTACAAATGAGAGAATGTTGGTTGCACGAACAACACCTGAAGCCTATAATAGTCTGGGGCAAACGCAGCTAATGGAACTGCAAGGGGAGGCACCACAGGAAGAGAAAAACCTGTGGAAACATCAAGGGTGTTCTTTAAACCCCTCTGACAGCTTGTGGTGACAAGACAGCCCTGGGTAACCAGTATTGCCTGTAGCCCTATTAAAAATAGCGCTGAAGTAACTACATTACCCAGCCCACATGACAAAGGAGAATCTAGCGGCAACGCTCGCGGAAGACTGGTTCACACCGAATTTAGCGGAGCATGTTGCATTCATTATGGTGAACTGCATAATCTGCCAGCAATTCACCGCTGGGCACACATTAAAAGTAATGAGAGGAGTCATCCCCAAGCCAAATGGGCCTTTTCAGCACTTGCATGTCGATTACGTCGACATGATTCAAGTATGTAACGGGTACAGATACTTGTTGTGGTGTGTCCATTCTCTAGATGGATAGAGGCAGGTGCATGTACACACCTAAACTCTACCTGTGCGGCCACATTTTTTGTTAGGGAAGTGTTCCCAAGGTGGGGGTTATGGGAAGTCATGAGATCAGATAATGGCCCTCACTTTGTTAATTCAGTATTTGAACAGATTAGCTTGCTGCTTGGTATAAAGCACATGTTCTCTTTGGCTTAACTTCCACAAGGTAATGGGGTCTGCGAGAAGCTCAATGGCTTGTTAAAGGAGAGAATAGCCAAGTTGAAGCTTACTCTAAGGAAGGGATGGTTCCACTGCCTTCCATTGGCACTGTATGCACTTCGGAACCAACCAGGCTCCGACCATCATCTTATGCCACACGAGATAGCTACAGGAAGAAGAATGAGAACTCCCCTGACACCCGAGATAGAGCTAGATGTGATGCCCAGTCAACAGGAGAGGTTTAAGTGTCTGAAATGCAAAATTACCTGAACTGCATGACATCTTGCCTTACTGTAATTTCAGACCAGCTGCAGTGACGACGAAAAGGGTGCAGCGCAGCACAGAACACAGAAGGAGACACAGCGACAGACCCAGTTCAAGGTCTTCATGTTCCACTCATCTTCCCTGGAGACGCCGTCCTTGTGGAAAACCATACAAGAAAAAGGTGGGACAAGCCAAGGTTCAACAGTCCTTTTATCGTAGAGGACTGCACTCTGTCCGCAGTGAAGCTACAAGGCAGGACAGCGTGGATTTTCTCGGTGATATCAAACCCTACATCGGAGAAGGCTCCCTGCCTGCACCACAACGAGAGGAATCGACGAGCGACGGGGAAGATCCACAGCACGTGCAGACGAGATCCATGACGAGGAAGAGGACTCATGACCAGCAAAGTAAAGACAAAGAACATTTTGCAAGTTGTGGCTTAATTTGGACACTTCCTCTAAGCAGAAATGGGGATAAGGACATAAAAACGGACACTTTGTGCATCGTAGTTGCAGGGTGAAAAAGAAAATTGCGCGTATAAGCCACAGCATAATCTGTTGATTTGAACTTTGGACTGAGGCGCACTTAAGCCTTGATGAGAAGGACTATGCCAAATTTTGACCGATGACACTTACATTGGAAGCAAATACAGTATCTCGATTCATTCAGTACCGAGACCCTATTCGGAATCACTTATGGTGTTCCACAGTAGAGATATCACGTAGGAACTAGTCACCTAGTTTGATCTTGTGCTAAGATCATACCTGTCATTGGTAGGGAGGCTCACCAGTGTCACAGAATTTTTACAAGATCCTGAAAACGAAAAGACAATAAGACAACTCCTCACTGTCATCGCAGAACAATTTATCCTACTCCCCGAGTACAGTAAAAAGGAATTAAATGTCCCCAACATAGGTGGAAATAAATTAGCTTATCAACGTACTGTTCTTTCGTTAGAAGAACAACGGATACACTCACATTTCTTTGAGACCCAGCAAACCCTGAACATTTAAGCCATTTTTTAAATAAGATCATCATTCTAGTCGCACTCCACGCGACCGGACAGTGCAGACATTGTTTACATCAAGGAAAATACATGAACCCAGCAAGGCAGGACAGATGTCCCTGTCACCAGAAGATAGCCGATTGCCACACAATGTCCTTTTTCGCCTAGTCACTGACTTTCCAGAGCTAGTGGGGAGACCTATCGATGTTGACGTCATTACCTTCATCAGAGAACCAGCTAATGTTGCACAGATGGGAATGCTCCTGCATGGAATCATACTCCAAGTGGAACTTTCCAACCATCAGAGAGATTATCTGAAGAGATTCTATAAAAAGAAAATATGCCTTCCGCCGAGGGACGGATCGAGGGAACCAATTCAAGAACTTCACTTGTTATCCTTGTTGTTATTTTTTTCCCTATTTCTCCATACTGATCAGTGTCCAATATGGCCTCAGGATTGAAGCAGATTCAAGGAGTGGACTGGGAGCTTACTTACATTGAATATGCACAGTAAAGGAACTCACTGAAGCGTTATTTTATTTGATTTTATTTTCCCATAGTCTAGCAAAGGAACTGCATCCTGAAATGAGAGACAATTTGTCACTCACAAGAAGGGGGACACTTGTGGAGTACCTGACACTCCTAAACACAGAACTCGAAAGACGATATTGGGTGAGGGAATAACAGCATTGACATTTGGCAAATGATCGAGATGTGGGTCCAGAGCAGCAACCTGATCCTCCCACAAGCAAAGAGGCACCCTCGCATCATCGTATTTATCATTATTTTACTGTCATTAACGATCAGAACTGCATTTTTTATTGTTGCACGAAGCATTCCAATTTCAGTGCACCCACCTGATGATACACGCATGAAACCCACAAAAGCACCCAGACGTTGGGCCTCATTACAACCCAGGCGTTAAGGGTTTAACGGCGCCATCGGCGCCGTTAACCCTTAACGCCTGATTACCATTTTAACGCCTGCTTTTAGCAGGCGTTAAAATGCAAGGCGCTAACCCGCCTTGGTGCCAATTACGGCACCGTAATTTACGGTGCCGTAATTAGCGCCTTCCCCACTCCCATTATGCCCTATGGGGCAAAAATGGGAATGGAGAAGAGTAAATGGGGAATGGGGATTTACCGCCCCACTCACCTTGGAATGGGGCGGTAAATCCGCCATCCACCATGGTGTAAACGCAGTTTACACCATGGTGGTAAAGTAGGGAACTTACCGTCTGGGTTGTAATGAGGCCCATTATATAGTCATTCCAGTCCCTAGGAGATCTGACCGTGGAGTGAATGAACTCGAAATGAATGTAATTAGCAATGATACACACACACTTGAGGTAACGAGTGAAAAGAAAAGCCGGAGTAGGGTCGGCATGAAATGAATGAAACAAAAGCACTGACAACTACACGCACACACTGAGTGCACACGAAACAAGCCTAGTGTCAATGACTACAGAACCACAAACGAAAGCAGCAGAGAAGAAGACACTGCCTGCCATAAGAAACTCCACAGAAGATGTTGTGAGAAAGCAAGAAGAGTTAAGAGAAAAACCAACAGAAGCAGTCATATCAGAAACTCTTAAGAAAACAAGAGCGGCCTCAGAGAAACTCTCTGCACGGACACAACTGATTGTAGACTCATTATTCCCATACATAGCCAGAGCGAGGAAACTACAAGAGGAACTGAAGAACAAAACCACAGAGACTTTATTAGCAAACACACATGTTCCGACACAAGGGACATGCACTAGTTCTGAGATCCAACCAGACACTGGACCAGTGTCAGGCTGGTGGTTGGTAAGGGCATTTATGAACAGCAGGAAAAAGGATGCACGTAGAGAAGGAGAGAATTGTAAAACTTCCACCTACCCCATTAATACAGATGAAGAGAACTGCACGATGAACCAGGATACCTGAGAATCCGCCAGCAAGAAAAAGCAATACAGATGTAGTTATAGAAAACTACAGGAAAACCTTAAGAATCAAGAGAAGTATGCATGGAGATGACAATGAACTTGACTACCTGGACAGCACAGCACATCTAGGAAACAACATTTGGTACCAGCACATGAAGGAGGTTGGGAGATGAAATTCTGGAGGAGAATGCTTTGTTTGTGCACTCCTATCGTACAGCATGGGGCAGTCCAAGATCTTCGTAGCTGTAGAAATTGATGTCCCGACAGCACACTGTCTCTCACACGTGGCAATGTGCAAGGCCAGAGGCCAGTTCATGGGAAGTGATGCCTCATTGATCTGGGCAACTGATACATCTTATCCCGATGAAGATGATTATGTCCAGGACATTAAGATGAGAAATAGAGCTCATACTAGGAATCATGTGATCAGGTACGAGAAACCCAAAGTTAAAGGAGCAGGAATAAGATGGGAAGTAAACGCGAGACTGAATGTCCAAGGGAAAACTCCAGAAGAGGCTCAAATTTGGAAAAACAGAGGCCAAATGCAGATTTGGGGAACAGTACTTTCACCAAACCGATGGGAGCAAGGAGTGGTAATATGTCGAGCATGGATGGTCCTTGGAGCCTGCAAGGAATCAATTGAGAACTGACAAACACTGTGCAAACCAGTATGGGCAAAACTCGCAAAACTGCTGACATGGGTCAAAGACAGAGGAGGACCCTTGCAGATAGTGCCACTAGAAAGCCTGAAATTGTGCTTCAGGAACAATGGCACAAGGAAGATGGGAGAGAATCAGAATTGTGGTACAATCTTTGACGCTCCAGGAATGGTACATGGAACAGCAGTAATTATGGATCATTATTGGGCATGCGGCTCCAAGGCATATATCAGACTGCCGAAAAACTGGGGAGGCATATGCACAATAGTGACTGTACACGTTCCAGCACTGGTGATCCCAAAAAGCGGCCTGAACATTGACAGTTTCCTTAAAGCAGACACTCGCCTGAGAAAGAGGAGATCTGTGGAACTGATAATTTGAATGAAGAGATACTTCTCTGCCAAATCAGAAGAAGCATTTCATGCAATCCCATATGAACACAGGCTATTCAGCCTCACCTCATCAGTGTTCACAACGATTTTCATGCCAAGAATCCAAGTTGGAGTAAACACTAAATGGTTGCAGATAACCAGATGGGAATTGCTACAGACAATCAACACGACCATAAAAGGATTCAATGCGATTAAGGAAGAGTTAGGAGCAATTTGATTGATGACTCTCCAAAACAGATACGTCTTTGACATGATCACAGCTATGGATGGAGGAGTTTGTGCAAAAATTGGAGAATCATGTTGCACATTTATACCTTCTCATGACAAAGAAAATGGAACTCTAACAGAAGCTATAGGAATGCTGACAAAGCTACAGAACAAGATGATCGACGAAACTGATGAAGTTGATGACAGCTGGTTTGGATCACTGGATTCCACAATGGATGGCAGATATATTCAAGTTCCTGGGAGCCCTGCTATTGATATTACTAGGATTTTGTGTCATCAAAATCATAATCTCGCAATGTCAGAAAACTGCGAAGAAAGCCATAGGGATGAAGATCATGATTGATGTCAAGCCAGGATGGAACCTAGATATCTAACTGATGAAGAAATAAGAGACTTTGTAAAGGCCAGCGAGCATGCACCAGAAGGTACAAAGTTTCTTTATCCGAGGAAACACAGAAATTATGAGGGAAAATGGATTTACTGTAGCCCAAATGGACAATGCCAATTAATGAGATGGAATAAAGATGAACATCTAAGGACAGCAGGAAGCCTGAAAGGAGTAATAAAAATATGGACTCCAAAGAGACACGTCTTGAAACCATCATGTACAAACCCAGAAGATGAAGGAATGAACACAGCCTAAATACCGTCCCGGAAGAAACCAAAAAAACCTTGATGGAAGACGAATGGTGACGTCACGGAGGCCTGAACGGACTCGCAAGGAGATACGACGACCCAAGGATGACAAAAGAAACGAAGTGCCATGAATAAGGATATTGACAATCTAGAAGGAGAGACAATGTTGAAATATAAAGAAACTTAAGCTGTAAAACCGGATGAAGTCATCCAACCAGCTAATGCCTGTACATATGCTTGAAATCGCAAGAAAGCTAAGAAAACAGTGCGGCTTGCTGTGTTAAGTAGAAGAATAGAGCGGCATGCGCCATTATACATAATCTACCTCAAAACGAAGCACAGTTATATAAGTGTGAGTCCACTTACACAAAAGCAGAATCAACTCAGGTTATTAGAGGCCAAACAGGACAAGATTGGTATTCCAGCTAAAACGAGAAGAGATGGCTGAATCGAAACTCAGCAGAGGCAACGTGCACCAGGAAAGAGCCGCGGTCAGACCAATAGAAGGAACAAACAGTAGCCTCACAGAATTGGAACATAAGAACAGAATATACTATTTTTGGAAGGTCGAGATAAGGAGGCGTAGGCAGGTGGCAAGCCGAATAAGAACTAAATGCACAAATTGAGGGAAACTAGGCAGATTCACGGTGTGAGTGGCATGTGACCATCCGAGAGAGAAGAAGCACGGGTTCACACCTACGCTTGGCAGCCGCCCAGACAAAGATATCATAGCTTTTCCTGACAAGAAGACAGTTACGAGGCCGACCACAACCAACTAATTGACACATAGCCACTAAAGTAATGATGGATTGAAGGAAGGCTGGGTGAATCGTGGGGCACCCTGCACCTGGCTGACCATTCTGCATGCTGCTAAGTAAAGTGGAAATTTATGCATGGGGTTGAAGCCAACCCAATCACAATGGACCAAATATTCTCGTGTCCTATAGACAGCAGAACCAATACGACGTCATACTCTTAATGACGTCTATAATAGTAATGTTAGAAGGAAGGGCTTAGACGCCCACCTGATAGTGTTTATCCAATCCTCTCACTTCGTTACCATATATAGATATAGTACCTATAGTAAAGTTACCTTTTCCTAACCAATAGAATTGCATGTTAATTTTTGAGTGTTACACGTCAATGATGACGAGTTTTGAGTATAAATGTTACAACTTGTATGAAGTTCATGGGAGTTGAAGCGAGACGGACTATCGCCACACTGTTGATTTCCATGCCTCCCCGTTTCTTGTACTTGTCATTAAACGGACTCCCCTTGCCAAACCATTGAGTTGTCCTTATTGATTGCTGTTGGAGTAGTAAACCTGCACCCCCATACATCTCAAAGGTGCAGCTATCTTGTCTTAAAGTACTCTGGAGCAAACCCTGACTCTATGGGCCGGCCGGGGGTCTCCCCAGTACATTATGAAAACATTAAATTTTTAAGTAGCCAACTTCTGGACTTAAGTTAAAAAGCCTCTGAACTTGATCTGAAATTAATTGTGGGTTTCGGTTTAAAGCAAAAACGAATACAAATTCTGCAGTTAAGGCCTCTAAATAGCTTTACTTCCAGGGCTCCCATTGACCCACTCATGATTGCATTGCTTATGTCACACAATAGACATAACTGAAATTCTGTATGACATCACAAATTACTTCATCGATGACTTCAATTTTCTCAAACACATATTTCATCCATGGAGTACTCTCAAAGAAAGTTCTGATATATGTGAAACAGTAGACATGTAGCTAAGGAGACTTTGATGCACCTCAACCTCTGTAGATAATTTCTCTCAACTATCTCACCCTTTGAGGGAGCATATGACTGTAATGTGGATGTTTACATTTTCCTCTATTTCTTTGGAGAGCACTCAACAAGGGCCAGTGCATTGCCCAATCCACTAATCCCTTTTGAAGTAATCTTCACAGGGGTGGATTGCATTGGAGAGCACTCAGCCTGCAGGCCCACACACTTTACTGCACCTCATCCCCTTTGTGGAGAGCCTTCGGGCTGCAGACAGTAGCTTTTCTAATACACATCACCCATTTTGAGAACATCCTGCCTCCCCCATCTTCAGGGCCAGTGCAAGAAGTTGGCCAGCAGGGGGCAACACACAAGAGTTTTTTTTTTTTCTCCACTGGTTTACAAAAGAGAAGTAAACCAATATAAGCTTAAGAAGCTGCATGATGCTGTTGAGACGCAGATGAGTATGTCATCTGTAGCTTCTGTCCCACCCCGACCCAATACCGCACATGTGAGAAACATTACTCACTGAGGCAACTGTACCGTCCTTATCCCAGACAGGTACAGCAAGACATAGATACCATTTAGGCTGAATAGGGCAAAAACAGAAACTAACATTGTAACAGTAACAAGCACATGCACTAGACACAAAGCACACATGCACTCCACGTGAAGGATTGCATGCGCTAGGTCAAAAATGCATTTATACATGAAGAATATTAACATAGCATCCACAAGACATTAAGAAAACTAACGGAAACAATGTAGAAGTCATTTGCAACATGAACAATATGTGAATATAGCTCACTAACATAGAAAAAAAAGAGTCTAATTGGGCAGCCATCTTCTTTAAAATGGAAGCCGGAGCATGCTTTTAACTAAACGAAAGGCCTCAAGACTTCGAGAGAATTCAAAACTCTGAATCCACAGAAATACAGATCTGTGCAGACCTCATACAGTAGCTGGCCACCCAAGCCAAGGTTGCCATGAGGATAGGAATAGCAGAGCGAAAGCACAAGATAGCAATTCCCAAGGCACAAGCAATATATTGCCAGATTAATTAAGAACACAACCACTCTTTGTAACCAGGTGCAAGGACACTTTAAGCCAAAAGCTCCATGAAGGATAAGTTAAGAGTGTCCCCAGTGTCAACAGAAAACACCTCACACATGATAATATTAGCTCAAACTTCAATGAATAGAATGAAATTCTATTTCATGCACAGTCTCATCACACATGACCCATAATTGGAAGACATTGTCTATTCATTAGAAGTGAGCACAGATGGGACACCTGCTGTACTCCCTACACGTACACACAGACACAAGACGCCACACAAGGCCAAGTAAAAAGAGATTACTCTGGCTCCTGGTTTAGGAATAAGGGATGGTAACTATTGTAGTAAACAGTCCATGAGCCTCTCTGCCCCTGCTATATGTCTGGCTCATGTTTTCACAACCTGTCAAGGGCCAATCACCCGGGTGTAGGGATGCTGTATTGTTACCTTTATGAATTTAGAAGTATTTCCAGGTGAAGCTATCAGATTTACACAATGCAATCAAACGTTTGATGCATATGTAGCCATCACCACTAACCAATCCCCTTTCCCTGTAGGTTTTTGGAACTAAGACTATGTTATGACATCAGTGATGACTAATTTGTAGTATTTAACCAATTGTCTTTTATGTATCCCTTCAGAGAAACAAGATTGTAATGCTTGTATGCTATTCCTGCTTTATTTGGCTTATGATGACGCTGAATTGTGCCTTGCACTTTGTCTACTTTGTCTGTGAGTCCGGTTTGGATTGACTCCAAGTCCTTTGGGTAATTTAGGACGTTTCTGGGCCGTCTCAACAATGCCCTTGCGCAAACCAGAGTGCCACAGGACTAGGAATTACTAACTTGGCAGTGGAAGCAGGGCACTTTCCTACGGACATTGGTGCTTGGGCTGCTCGCCACATGATCTGGCTCAAAAGTAAAAACACAGAGGCCTAGTGGAAGGACATCTCGATAAAACAATGTGGCATTACCAAGTCACTTTCTTCAGGAAGGTGAGAGTTATGGTAGATCCATCCTGAATGTACTGGCGGCAGGGCATGGGTAAGCCAAAGCAGACGGGAGATGGAGTGGGAGCAGTGGTCTCGTGCAAGTTCAACGGCGTGGTGATGAACAGCCTTTTCCACACACTCGGAATAGGACAAGTGTCCTGCACACACAACACATTTCCTTTTGGACATTATTTGTAGCATAATCAATTTGATAGATACAACATTTTAAGCAATGCTGGAATGGTTCTGACTGAGCAATGACCACATGATTGCTTTGTTTCAGCATTTGCTATGAAGATGAACTATAGTATTCCTGTAACATTAAAATGACTGCATGAACATAAACACTTTATTTTGGGCACAGACACTACTTACAAGAAGCCATACTTTGTATGTGGGTGAATTCTTGTCTACAAGCATTATCTAGCATTTCTTGGAAAGTTGAGAAACATAAACTGATCAATCGATTTGCATTTATCTATGCTAAGTTGCTAATCAATGCTGGCCCTGATTGCGAGTGTATGTTTATCAAGTGCAGCTTATAGAACCAAGATATTAATGATGGCTAAGAACATGTGCATGATGAAGGTAAATGCATCTCGTTCAACCTCTCTAAGTTTTATATTGATCGTCTGATGTTATATTAAACTGACAGTGAAAGACATTAAACTCATTTATTTGTTTAAGGTAATTGCAGATTACTTGTAATTTAATTTAAAGGTCTCCCTCTCCAAATTGAAGTCACTTAAAAGTTGGGACAGAGCCTATCACCTTCATAGAACAACCTGATATTGGCTAGAAGGCACACTGAGCATATTTGGGACTGTAGTATATCTCCATTGGGCAATGACCAAGGCCCCGTTCAAAGAATGAGCATTTTTGCAGGAGAGAGAGAGAGAGAAAGAGAGAGTGAGAGAGAGAGAGAGAGAGAGAGAGAGATGTGTGTGTGTGTGTGCCAACAGCTGTGCTTACTGCCTCCATTGCCTCACCTAGCCTTTCCACTCCAACTTTCCGCACCCCCCCCATGTACCTTCCCCTCTCACCAAGGTCTGCTAATTGAGAAAGAGTAACCGTGGCATCTGAAAGCAGAGAACTCCAAATCCATGAGAATTGCAGGCTGTGTGGAGTAAGTGGTCTTTGACATTCAAACTTGCTCTGGCACTGTTAATGCTGTGCCAGTTTTGCATCAGAGCCAATCTTGTCCTGGCTCTACCCATGCTGTTCATGTACCCATTTATAAGCTTGCTGCTTGATCATTCTGCACTTGTAACCATTTGCAAGGAACGCTTTGTGACAGAATGCCATCTGTGGGAGGTGCAATCCTGAGCTTTTTTGTTTAATTGCTTAGCAAAATGATGCTGGTTTCCTTTTTTAGAAAGTGATCTCCACTAAACAAGCCTCACTTATAACTGTTCCATGTTATAAAGTATAATTTGCACATGGGTACTTTTCTGGGCCTTGTCTTTATACAACCTAGCTGCACCATGGCTGGGAGATTCAAGGGACCTCTGCAAAACAATGGGGAAGCCACACTAAGGAGATACTTATTGGTTTCCATTTGAACTCGGGCAAACAGGAGAGGGGGATCGTATAGTGTAGTTCGGGAGAGAACCTGTACATAGATGTGTTGAGTCATCTTGAATATGCCAGGCCCTACTTCCTCCTTGAGAGCCTCCATAAAGTACTGCAAATAAGGCATTCTGGGATCTAACATCATAAGGAATAGGCCATTTACAGAAGGCTTAGAATGGATAAATCAGTTTTGTCAAAATGTCTATATAAGGTGAAGAGCACCCGCACTTAATAGTTGTCTTTGAACCATCTTCATGGAAGCATTTTCTTAAAACATTTTACTTCCTGTGTTGTAACTGTTCTTCGTGAGGGGGACACTTGCTCTGATGCTACCAATATTGTACATTTACCGTTTGTCTGGGGAGCTTGCCATGCTACTGTCTCTGCTTTGGTTTCTGTGTTTGAATGTAGAGTGCCCTGTTTCTGCCAGTGTTGTGCATGTTTACTGAGTTCAGAAGTGCTGGCATGCCCCAAATTCACGACACACAATTAATGACTTTACACAACACGATGAGTACCCGGTCAGCCGCTTTTGTGTTGAGTTTTTGAAGAATTGCACTTTTGAAAGAAATGTAGCCAGTAGAGAATTGAATAACACTTTCAGCCCATAATTGGGAAATCTAGTGAAAGCAGAGCTTCCACCATGTCTCTGCGCCACCTCCTGGCCCATTGGCAGTAAACAGCCTGTTGGAAGAATGTACCATCACCGATTGATGGTGCCTACCGTAGTATACACGCTGCTTAGGGCTATCAGGGATACTCCTATCTCCACGCAGGCATCCAAGATGCTAAACGACTTCCCTCTGTATGTGCCAGGATGATCAGCCAAGTAAAGGGTATTTCTTTGCCATATCTGATGTCTGAAAGGTGGGTCTGAGGGAGTATACCACCACCCAAGGCTAGCGCTATCCACCAGAACTCCCTACCTTTCATTGACTTGCATCTCGGTTTAGTCACAAATTCATGTGGTTGGAGGCAGGGCAAAGATACTGCAAGCAAAGCCAGCAGTAGCTCAACATCAAAATTGAGCAGTGATGGCAGAGATCCATCAAGGTTGGTAAAAGGAAGTAGAAACATCCTTTAGACAACCTTTAAAGATGTGTATCATTAAAGGCACTCACAATGGGCCAGTAAACTGGCTCAGTGTGTATGTGTTAGTGGGGGGAGGGATTATGGGTGTGGGTGCAGGTGTGGGAGGAGTGCAGGGTAGGGATGCCTGATGGTTGTTAATTCTAATCATAGAAGTTACGTTATCATCGATTTTTCCTAATCCTGCCAGATGTTTTCATTTCTACTCTTGTCTGATCTTAGTCACAATTTGATTATTCTTTTGGAAAGAAGATCTGAAACATGATAGCAAAAAATATTCTTGTGAACGTGATGGGCAGGATATGCATGTGAAGAGTTAAGAACACATTTGGGTGAGGAGATTCTATAGTCATGAAACACGAGGAAGGGGCAGAAATCTTTGCACCACCCCAGCTCATTCCTTTCTCAAAAGCAGCTAGCAATTGATCTTTCATCCTATTTTTTTTCTTTAACCTCCTGGATCTTAGGATAGGGATGACTTTCAGATCTTGAGCAGATTCTAGGTTCTGGGCTGGATCCACGAATCAAAAGCTATTGTTCACAACAGTGGGTGACAAAGTACTCTTAGATCCTCAGACATAATATTTAAGGACTTGTTTTAGCTCCAAACCTGCATTCTGGATCTTGCTTTTACCCATCGGCTGCTTCTGATGTTTTTTTATGGATTAAAGATGACACTCAAAAACAATGTTTTTCTCTCACAATGCTTTATGTTGGAATGAAACGCCAGAAAACAGTCATTTGTGGCCTTGTATTATCCTCCAGGCTGTACCCTTGGTCCAACAGTCACCATTCATGCTGCAACAGGCATTTACTATTTTTGTTTTGTTCATGCAAATCATCATATGTTGCACAGAATTCAAGGTGGGGGACAAGCATTCAGCAGACTGAGCCCAAATAGAATTACACATGATAATCTGCCAACAACCAGTAGAGGAGACTTACATAGGAAACAGGTTACATTTGGGGCACTCTATACCTGATGAGAGAAGGATAGCTCAGTGCCAGATAAGGGAATGGCATCGTTGATGAGGCCATGAATGAGGATGCATCAGGGGAAAAGTTTGGTTAACCAATCAGAATGAGTGTGAACACTCTTTGCCTTATCACCAGCTCTGTAGTTTAGGAATTTGGACCTCACATTGCCGAGACAATGTTATTTGTATACGTGTGTGCAGATTTGTGATTGGGGCAAAAAAATTGAAATATTAGAATTTTGGTGATTTAAATGGGGATGCTGATATGTGTGCTGATGTATGTGTGGGTGCAAGTGTTGGTACTTGCATGCATATATGTGTGTGCGTAAACATATTACAGGGTCTGCGGTAGCGACCCTGTAGTTATGGTTAAGTTGCACTTCCCACAGGAAGAACAGTTTTTGGAAGGCTTATAACTTTTGGCGCCGTTCGACCAATCCTCACGAAACTTTGCAAAGGAAACAAGATCCAACTCTGAATGATTTTGTGAAGTTTTGTGTAGTCTCGTCAATGGGGAGCAAATTTATAAGGCGGCCCCAAGAAGTTTGAAATCCGGATAGACATGAATGAAAAATAAATGTGCTTGCAGCTACAGCCGAAACCCTTGGATGAATTTGCACCACATTTGCATGAGGAGCAGCAGGCTGGCCTTGAAAGCTTGATTTTGTAAAATTGGTGTAAATCCATTCAGTGGATCTTTTTAAAATGCTCAAATTGGAGGGCCCAAAAAAATAGAGATCTCGTTCCAGCCCGCAATCTCATTTCCTGATTCATTGTCCGCGGATGCCCCATGACCAATCAAAGACCAATCAAAGAGCTGCTTAATGTTCGCGGACAAGGTACGCAGTTGTCAATTGAACAACCTGAGGAGTGTCAAAACATTTGAAACAGGCGCCATGTGGGATTGGTGAACTGTGCATGCCATTAGCGGACATCGCGGTAGACAAAGCTGTAAAAAATACATTTGTGGTTATTTTGAGGATAAGAGTTTTCTTGGTTGTTTTCAGGGATAGGACAAAAAGGAAACTTGCTTGTGTTATTGTGTGTAGAAATGCCTGTGGGGTTGACGCCTAGTTTGTAGTCATTTTGATCCTTCTGTGGCCATTACGGACATCACCATATGCTTGCGTAAATCTATTGAGAATGGTAGTGTTACCTTATATGCTAGAACTAAATTTGGGTTTTACCCTTATGTAATGAAACTAGCGAGTGTGACTAATAATTATGTACATTTTTGGTTATTTTGAGGATAAAAGACTGTCTGTGGAGGGTGAGGGAAAGAAGAAAAGGAAAAATGTATGCGTTATTGTGTATATAAATGGCTTTGGGGTTGTTGCCGAATATGGGTATAGTAGTAGTAGCCACAAAAATATGTTTACTTCTAACAATATGGCCACTGGCTATGGCCACAACAATATCTTAATTTTGGGTTGAATGTGTGCAACAATGTGACTACCTGCGATGGTCACAATAGTATGTTTACTTTGGTTTGAATGCTTGAAACAATGGGTTGAATGCCTAGAAGAATGTGGCTACTGGCTATGGGTATAATAGTATGTTTACTTTGGGTTGAATGCCTGCAACAATGTGTCTACTGGCTATGGGCAGAAGAGTGTAAAGGAGTGGAAGGGGCACTCTTAGCAGTACCCTGATTACCAGCAAGAGGATACTTGGGCCACAACTAAATCCCTGCCGTAGGAATGGAAGACTGAACCATAGGGCAAAGTTCACTGTCTTTATTATCAATCAAAATGGCAGGGATCACACTAGAACAGCATCTTGTACCAGAAGTTCTCGTCCTGCAAATGTTGGTTAGACCATTTTAAAGGTCAGTGACACCATAAAACAAATTATGTCCCAAAAAAACTATCAGGGCAAGGGATTGGTCAGTTTAGGGAAAATGTATATGTAATACATAGGGATTAGTCTGGTTATTGGATCGCCATATCTGGTGGCTCCTACTAGAACCACCTCTTAATGGTACAATTACAAAGTTGCAGGTTAACAGGAAAATTATTAGTAACTGCAACATATTGGTAACTGCAACATAATGTGCCTAACGAAAAAGGTAGCGAAGTATTGGACAGACCGTGTACTCTCAGCCTTGGTACCTTGGACAGCTACCAGGCTGAGTGAAACTGTTCAAGGCAATGGGAATGATCACGAAGTTGCTGTGTGTTCCCAATGAGCTGCCATCTCTGATCGCCTAAGCCCTGAGAGTGTACATCCAGCTTTGAACATGTGTATTATTTTTATCTTTTCACCTCTGGTTTGATGGGAACAGCTTTCCTCCATCTGCCTTGAATGAATAGGCACTGTCCTATTCTTCTAGGTCACATGAGTGAGGACCACGAAATGCTGCTCTCCTGCTTGGAATTATAAGGATTTTAGGCTATATTCTTTGCAGGTACCTCATCGCCTTGGTAAAGTGGAAACTTTCCGTCTCTGCTTGTCCTTGGCTAGGATGTGCACTGTGTATGCGTTGAAAGCTCTGTCTTTCTTTAGCTGAATCAGGCTGTCAGCCTATCCAAAGTCCATCTTGCTTTCCCCATTCACTTCAATGCACCTTTGGCTTCTATCTTTGTTCGTATGGCCTTCCATGTTAGTTGCAATTAAGCATGTGCAAGCTGATTGTAGGTAATCTTGGTGTCTTGCTGTTTCTGCTTAGCAAAGGTTTGAGTATGTAGGTTTGAGTGTCAGTCCTTTATCTGCATGAGTCAAAAGCATTTGTTTCATGTATAGCACCAATAAACTAGAGTGTCTTCGTAACTTCATGCATGGATGCCTATATGCTTCATGTCTAATACATCTTTGTGTGTCCAAGTGTGCTGTTGGGCTGGAGACTGGACTTGACCCTTGCTGGACTGCCTTTCTACTGTTTTGCAAGTGCGTGTAAAGCCAAGAGGAAGGACTGCCTTCACTTGTGAGGCAAAATGCCATAAGGACTTCAAAGGACTCTGAGCACCAGAGTAAATATAACGCAGGTGTTTTACCTGTTTTTTTACCGGTGTTTTGCTTTACCGATGCATTACTAGCAGTGAAGGGGAGTGTGGGGTGGGCTTAAACAAGCTGGGCTGGGCCAAAGTAGGTTGGACTTTGTTTAGGTGTATGCAGGCTGTTGCTTTGACGTATCTGTGAATGCAACGCTACCTACCCATGCGTGCCTGAACCACGCCCCTTTTGACTCCCAGAGGCAGTACTTAACGTGGGGTGCACACATTTTGCACATGCATCGACATGTGTCCAAGTGTGCTGTTGGGCTGTTCGGGTGGTGAGATGTGAGGTAATTCTGCTCTTCGTCTCTTCTATCAGTCCTGACCTGCCAGTTGCAGTCGAGTATAAGGAACTGCGCGTGAGAACTACTACTGCACACGTTTGAAATTTATTCAGTGTGAATTATGGCTTGCAGCTTACGCAGTGGCAGACAAGTTGCACCCCCTACTGCCCGGGATTACTAATATTGACCTATTGGAGTGTCCCAGAAATAATACATATTTAGGCATGGACAATTCGGACTTTGGCGCGGCCTCAGTAGGTGGCTTCTGTGGTCATTAGGGTGCTGAGAACGGTAGCGATGTTCCTTCTGTTTTGGCTCCTCAGATTGGCAGCAGGGTTAAAGTAACTGGTGGATCGAGTAACCAGGTTGCGCATTGTGCACAGGTGCCTCTATCATCAACTGATGCATTGAACTATGCAGAAATCTCGCTTTCACTCAGTGAGATCGTAATTAAAGTACAAATTGAATGTTGTGAACAATTTGAGCAAGCTGCTGCTCATTTGCATGAAACTAGTACACCTAACATAACACTTGAGGTCAATGAGTCAGTGAACGATCTGTCAAAGATTGGACCGGATGTTATGGAGGAACTCAACAAATGGGTTAGATCATCCATTGGCCTCTTGACCCCCTTAGTTCAACGATCTTGCGGAAGCGATGTCTATGGTGAAAAAGTATCTGCGTCCCATAATGAGCAACACTCAATGTATGATTCCACTGGGGCCCAGTTGGGAAACAAGACAGTGAATACAGAGTAGGGAAGGACCTGGAACCTGGATACAACCTGCTATCAGTAGGTGAGGAGTGTAGGGACAATCTCTCGTACGGAGCAGAACCCATCACTAACATATCGCCCACATCTGACGCAGATAGGCCGTACACCTTCCCTGTAATTATCTGTATAAGGGACCTTTTAGATAAGGGCCACGACTTTACTCACCTTGAGATTCGGGAAATGAAATCCTCAATTAATGATATTTTAACTAAGATCAATCGTTTAGAAGGTCTTATTATTGCAAGGGAGACTTGCATTAATTCCTATAAAGACTCACACATTGAACTTAAACCAGAGCTGTCGTGTAAAGAGACAAGGACGTTTCATGAGAGAGGCACTAAGTACTTTGCAAATCCCACAAGTGACTCTGATTCAGGGCAGAATTAACTCATACACATTACACCTCAATCACATAGTACATGTACACAGTCACAGTATGGTGGGACTAATAGCAGATATTAATGCGATGAAATCAGACATAGGAGATATAAAACAGAACATACTTCTGATTAAAGAAGCTCCAATTACTAAATTGCTGCAGCAAGAGGATGGAGCACCCGATAGCCCTTCTGCGCTCATGAAAATTATTGATCAAATGGAGAAGGAAGACAGTGTTGCTGGGTCCTCTAATGAAAAAGTAGGCTTCCTGTCCCGATGCACCAATAAACTGCAGTTTTAAGGGCTGAGAGGTGAAGAAAGGCTGCTGATGTGTCAACTAAAAAAACAAAAAAAATCAAAAACACCATTGAGGATCAAAATAAAATTAGTAATCCTATTTGCAAGGAAATTTGTAATAATAACAGTGAGGAGGATATAATTGATGTGGAGCAGTTAACTGAAAGGAGCCAAGCTCTCCTCCTTCCTCTTAAAGTGATTGAGCAGGATGCAAACTCTGTGCATACCCTTTTAGCATCTAAGAGGGGAGCAAAGAGCGCCACCGCACTCAGCTGCTGGTTGCCGGCAGGTACAGTGTTAAATGGTGAGCATACTGGGAGAACAGCCGAAACATCTTCCTCTGATCTAACCACTGAAATGAAGAAATAAACAAAAGAATTTGAACAATTACTTTCCCACAGAAGGGAGGAAGCGTACGTTTATCCCCCCTTCTGTGAGCACGTAAGTGTGCTCCACTGCAGCTTCCGTGGAGGTGTGCACACAAAGTAGTAACACAACTCGTGCAAATAATAACAAATGCTGCTCGTACGCCAAAGCTTGTTGTATTGCTAAAGAACACCCAAAAGGGACTGGTTTGCCTTCTGAAAAATCCTATGTAATAATTAGTAGCTCTGGGAAATCAAGGGAACTTCCTGCGGTGCTCCCTCCTCCACATGCCATACTTAATAATAGCTCACAGTCATGCATTACAACCTTAGCTAACATATCTTGAGATCGACTGAAGCGCACTTCTAACTTTGATCTCACAACCCTTCCAACTGATAGCATGGGGAATGGTGTGTCCGAATATCTAAAGTTCCCCTCAGGCCCACATGGGATCTTTTCTTCTCAATCAACTCACTTCCCAGACACTAAATACAAACAAAACAGAATCGCATGTACACATTATGACCACTTTGAAAAAAGCTCTGGAATTTGGTTTGCTGAACTCTGAAGTGTTAATGAAGGAATTAAAATTACCTGAGGCGGTAGTTAATTCTTCTGCTGGTGAAATGGGTGCTTCTCGTCTTACACAGGGATTGGAACCTGACTCTGATGCGACGGGTCCTGCATCACAGATGTGTGAAGGGACTGTTTATTGTACGGCTACCTCTTCTGCCCGTCCATTGAAGGACAAGTTGGATAACGGAAGTGTCAAGAGGTGGATCAGTCTAACGCAGGCTCCGACACCGTGATCTGGGGCGGTTCCAAATAACGGACGGATGCAAGGAGACTTGATCAAAACATGTCTTTATTCAAAAACAGCTTCTCAGGAACTGCCTGAGTCAAACACATCCCGTCACTCCCATTCCCGTTGCCCTGTGTTCCTCTCCATGTGACAAGTGAGATAGTGACGACATCACACCCCCCCCGATACTAAACATAAAGTTCTGGATCATGGCATTTCTTCGATGAGACGGTGCGGTTTTCTTCGAGTCCTTTGTGGCCTCCAGTTACTTCTCTCACTCGATTCCTGCAATAGCCAACGTGGCTCATCTATGCCGGAATCCTCCCTGTCTCCTTCATAGGGTGCATCCCGTTCCCCGGTGCCTCTTGGTGTGCAAGGTTCAACTAGAGGTATGATCACGGGCATTCTTTTGAAGTGAGAGCTGTTTCTTGTCATTACATGGGTACTGTCTTCAGCCGTGATGAGAGACCCTTTTCTTTGTGTTATGGTGAGGGGTTCTTCACTGAAGGCCGCCATGTTCTTGCGGTTTTGTGTCTGTCTTGCAATGACGATGTCTCCTGGTTCTAGATCATTCTCTTCGGCCCTTCTTTTCTTGTCAGCCGTTTCTTTCATGTCCATTTTCCGTGACGCATCCTGCTGTCTCATTTCAGCGTCACCTTTGTACCTTTCCTCTTCCAGAACTATGTGGGGTAGCCTGGTTCTTACTTGTTGCGATAGTCTCTCATTAATTTACACAGTAATTCTTCCACCGGTTCTCCTGTCAGGCGAGCTATCTGCGTGGTGCGCTTAACGTTGCTCATGAATCGTTCAACGGTACCATTTGCCTGGGGCCACAACGGTGTTACTTTTCTGTGATGGAAACCCATATATTCTGCAAAGTTTCTGAAGTCCTGTCCTGTAAATGGGCGTCAATTATCTGATTTCAGTATTTTTGGAATACCTTATGTGGCAAACATCTGATCCAACGCAGGAATGGTGTGATATGCCGCTGTAGATGGAACGATTTGCACGTCTGGGAATCTTGAATATTCATCAATGGCTACAAGGATATATTCGCCTCCTTCTAATGGGCCATAATGATCTACTGCAATTTCTTCCCAGGTCCCTCCAGGTAATTCAGTCATTCTGAGCAGTTCTGGTCTGGTTTGAGGGTTAAGGACCACACAAGTGGGGCAGTTCTTGAGTAGTTGTTCCACTTGGGTATCCAATTGAGGGAACCATACTCTTTGTCGCAACATCCTTTTGGTGGACATTATTCCTAGGTGTCCTTCGTTTGCAAGCTCAAGGACCCTTTTCCTCAGGGTCTGAGGAATCACTAATTTGGTTCCCTTGAGTAACAGTCCTTCCTCTGTTTTGGCGAGCTCCTCTTTTACGGCCAGTAAACATGTGATGTCTTGTTTAGTTTCATCTCCTACATTCTCTTTGAGTTGCTTTGCATGTTTCCAGCGACCCGTCTCGAGGCATCTCATGATGATCTGTATTGCTTGGTCTGAATTGGTTTCTCTGGCTATATGTTCCATGTCCAAACCTTGCGGGGCATTTTCTTGGACCACATACATGATGTATTGGTCCGCAGTGGACGGGTCTGGGCTGCAATCTTGGCTGGGGTGACGCGATAGAAAGTCTGCTGGATGTTGTTCTTTCCCCGGCCGATGGATGATGTCAAAATGGTAGTCTTGCAGCCAGAGGGCCCATCAAGCTATCCTTTGAGGCATTTTGGCATGAGCATTGCCGTAAATGAACAGTAACGCCTGCTGGTCTGGGACTATTGTGAACGGTTTTCCATAGAGAAATAAGTGGAAGTGCTCACATGCCCAAACTACAGCCAAACCTTCCTTTTCGGCTTGTGAGTATGCTTGCTCAGTTTTTGAGAGGCTGCGACTTGGATAGGATACAACATGTATGGCTTGACCATCTTTGCGATCAAGTTGAGTCAAAATGGCCCCTAGGCCAACTGGGCTCGCATCCACAATTAGTTCTGTGTGCCTCTGTGGGTCGAAATGATGATTTTGAATGCTTGTTGGCACTCGTCTGACCATCTGAATTCTGCGTTGAGTTTGGTGAGGGCTCTCAGAGGTGCACTGACTGATGCAAAATCATTTATGTATCTTGTGCAATAACTTGCTAGGCCCAGAAATGATCGCAGATCAGTGACAGAGGTTGGTGGTGTGGTGTTTGTGAGGGCACTGACCTTCTCGGGATCGGGTGTCATTCCACTCTCAGAGAAGATGTGTCCGAAAAATCGTAGTGTTGTTTTCCTAAACTCACATTTATCCTTGTTCAGAGTGAGATGTGCTTCCTCCAGTGCCATGCACACCCGCATGAGTGTGTCATCGTGCTGTTCTTGAGTTTGCCCAAAGACTAAAATGTCGTCGCTATAGTTCAGACAATTGGGCACATGTTTTATTATGTTATGAATTTCTGACTGAAACATTTCTGCTGCTGAAGAGACTCCGAAGCTGAGTCTTTTGTATCTATAGAGACCCAGGTGAGTAGCAAATGTGGTGATGTACCTGGATCTTTTGTGGAGTTCTAATTGATGGTACCCCTTAATGAGGTCCAGTTTTGAAAAAACTGTGGCTCCATTGAGCAGATGTACCATATCCGTGATCCGAGGAGATTGATGACGTTGTCTTAAAATCGCTTTATTTGGTCTCCGCATGTCCACACAAATGTGAATGTCTGGGGAGTCCTTTTTTGGTACGGGTACTATGGGGGACACCCAAGGGGTAGGGCCTTCCACAGGTTCAATTATGTCCGCTTCTAGGAGTTTGATCAGTTAATTTTCTACCTGTTTTTGTATGTTAATAGGAATTCCTCGGTAGTGCTGTGCTACAGGTGTGATGTTGTTGTCTATGTATAGCTCAATTTGTCTGTCCTTCAATTTTCCTAGTCCTTTGAATAGTGCAGGGAAAACTTGGTCAATGCTTGCAGTGGGATCCAGATGCTTGTGCATCATGAGTCTGTACAGAACATGTATTAGTCGCATGTCGATGGCAGATTTATAACTAAGGATGCATCCACTGTCTGTGGCGGCTTCCAGAACGTGCATGGGTATTTCTTTTACGTGATCTTTGTATCTACATGATGCCATGAAGAAGCCTTTACACGCTAGTGGTGTCTTGGAGCCATATGGAAAAATGAGCGCTCTGGCTGGCTGCAGGCGTGGTGCATTTGGCAGGTTGTTATATACCTCTTTGCTGACCACGTTGACCGTGGCTCCCGTGTCCACCAGGAATTCAGCAGCCACCTTGTTGACTTGAATTATGAGCGAAGGGCTGTTCTCTTTCGCGGTGGGGTTCCCTAGTGCATAGAGGTAGCCTTTCACCCTTGGTTCTCCTTTTCGTGGTTTCACTTCATTCCTGGGATTGTCCTCTGAAGAGGCGCTAGAGATATTGTCTGATTATGATTGTTCCACCAAGCACCTGACGTATCTCCGAGGACGCCTCCTTCGCCCTGAGGATGCAGACTTGTTGTCTCTCCATTCCTGTGATGCCCTTGGTTGTCTCCGATCCGATGGTTCTTCGCGATGCCTGCGTCGTGTCGAGTCATTCTGGTGGTGTGAGTCGCGACTGGCACTTGGACGTCTCAGCTCTCTTTCTGGTGTGGAACGTCTGTTTCTTCCACTTCCCCGCATTTTGCTACGATATATGAAACATACAGCCTTATAATGATTTTCCCTCCCACATGCAGAGCAGATTTGACCCATGGCGGGGCACGTGCCTTCATGTGGGTATTCATGTCCGCAACGATAGCAGAACGGGTCTGTGTTCCCTTTTGGGGTGTTCTCAAGTTTATGTAGAATCTCATGCTTCCCGTGGGTGATGGTGATGCCTTCAAGACCTTCCACCTGTGCCGTCAGCGCCGCCTCTGATCGGGCCAGGCGTAGGATCTCTTCAAGGTTTCATGGCGTTTGCAATAGTTGTTTCCTGAAATCACTGCTTTCACACCCTACTATAATTTGTGAGCGAAGTGCCTCCTCATTTGAATACTTGTTGAAGTCACAGTGCTTCATTTTGACTCTTAGTCTCATTACGAACGCATCCATTGTCTCACCTTTCAATTGTTTTGTGGTATGGAAGACGTGCCGTTCATAGTCCACATTGGTGTGCGGCGTGAAATAGTCGGTGAGGGTCACTTTTAAGTTGGTGTAGGTGTCTATATTATCTTCGGGAATTTCATCTAGAATGTCTCTTACGTTAGACTCTATGGCATGAGTGAGTAAGCTGTGTTTCCTTTCATCCTCCAGGGGGCCCACTGCTTTGAGACATACTTCAAAGTCCCTCAACCATTTCTTCCACCTGGGCCCCAATGTGCTGGTGTCACTGAGGTCAAAATTGGGGGGCAGTTGTGAAATGAGGCTGTCCGTCATACTTGTGCGCGCTAATCAGGCAGGAGTTAGTTGTACAGTTAGTGATTCTTCAGACAAATCATCCGGCATGACAAAGGGTTTACAGCCGTGCACTTACTATTTGTTGCAGTATCTATGCCTCTTCTCAGTATCTGTCTTGCTTTACCCATTCTGATTGCTGCCTGTGCAGTTGATTGCAGGGTCTTTTAGTTGAAAGAGACGTGGGGAGCCGATGCGCTCCACCCACGCGAGTTTCCGCCTTGATGCGAGGCGAGATGAGAGGAGAAAAAAAAAAGATTTTTCTTTTCAAGCCGTGGGGAGCCAATGTGCTCCACCCACCTGCGTTGCCGCCCGTAGCAGGATTCCTTTTACGTGTGGGGAGCCGCTGTTCTCCACCCACATATGCCACTGCTTTTTCTTGGCGGGAACGCTGTGGGGAGCTGATGCACTCCAACCACACGTATCCGTCGTTGGCGGGAGTATGCGAGTGACGGCCTACCTTCACGCGGGGAGCCAATGCGCTCCACCCACCGCTGTCTTTCCTCCCGGATGTGGGGAGCTGCCTCGCTCTACTCACGGGCCAACTCTGTTGACGGGTATGATCCGCCCGGAATGCAGGGAGCTGACGCGCTCCACCTGCAGAGTGTGCTGTTGGCGAGTACTTGCGGTACCCCGCCCGGAATCCTGACGAGGATTGTGGCTGGCAGGGAGCCTTCTCACTCCCACCCGCCTTACCTTTACCGTTGCGCTTTGACAGGGCCACAGCCTGCCGCTCGTCCGACACTTGATGTGACACGAGCATGAAAACGCCGGAATGGTAGCTGTTGTGGCGTTGATTCTTCCGCCTCGTCACCAGTGTCAAGAGGTGGATCAGTCTAACGCAGGCTCCGACACCGTGATCTGGGGGCGGTTCCAAATAACGGACGGATGCAGGGAGACTTGATCAAAACACGTCTTTATTCAAATACAGCTTCTCAGGAACTGCCTGAGTCAAACACATCCCGTCCCTCCCCTTCCCCTTCCCGTTGCCCCGTGTTCCTCTCCGCGTGACAACGGAGATAGTGAAGACATCACAGGAAGGATTACACAGGCAGATGATGGAACTAGAAGAATTTGCTATGTGCCTCAGCAAATATTCTTAAATTCATCTGGTCTTACATATCCGAGTTGTTGGATTTAGACTTTATGTTGCACACTTTCAATGATGAGCTGATGGCGAGTGAGTTCTTGCAGCTGCCTATGTTCCCCCAGGGTAGGGATGAGGAATCAACACTGGGAGCATCTGGTAGCACTGCCGATGAGAAGTTGTGTATCTCCCAACTGTTATCGACTGCTGGGAACAAGAAAGAGCTAGCATGGGTTTAGCCCTTATTGAGATCATCGTTAACATGAAATTAGATAAGAGTTCAAACTAGCTATACCCGATGAAGGATCTTGTGATTTTATTGTGGAATTCATGCGGCTACCATAACCTCTTTAAGTGGTTGGCTTCTCTTCCCTCCCCTATCAGCAGGAGCCTCAATATGCAGTGAGCAGTTCCTGCTCTCTTCCTACTGCTGCAACCTTGCAGGGCCTCTGGCGGGAGTAGCCATGCACGGCCACCTTCAGGTGTTCCTCCTCTATTCGCTGGAGTCCTACTGAGTTACCACAGAGCTGTATGCCGCTTCCCAGGCATTGGGTAAACACTACACCAAAGCAAGTTCTGTAGGTAGCCAACAACGTGCAGCATCCCACAACTCAAATCTTACTAGCTAGCACTCAGTGGCATTGGGTGCAGTCATGCAAGATTCAAGTTCGCAGGTATAACGAGCAGCTCTCGGTTCACAGTTGTGGCTCCTGCAGATGGCACTAAAGCACTAACCAGCCTGCTCATCCATGCAGCACAGTGGCCATAGGTGATCTAACAACTCTGTTTCAAGATCTGACACTCTCCAAAGTTCCAGGCTCTGTGATTCTTTCCGGCTCGGGACTCACAGTATCGATCAAGTCCTTCTGCGATCCCAGTGTGCCGGCACCAGGCTTGCCGGCCCTGGGGCTGAGCCCTCACTGTAGCGCTCCCCAGCAGTTCCTGTGTGCCTACTTGCTGCCAACCATATGATCCAGCAGGCATCTCGGGTGCGGATGTCCCTTTCCGCTCCTCGCCGTCGCTTGGGTACCTGCATTCATACGCAGTGCTGCATACATTCAATCATGGGCAGGTGCTGGGTTCAGGCATACATGCATAATGCCAATCCCGCATCCACACAACAGCAGGGATAGCTGGTCCGGCAGCAAGGATGCCACTCCACCAGTGCCAGCAGCAAACCACTCAGTCCTACCCATGGGTCCTCTCAGGGCGACTGTGCAGTGCCGCTAGCTGCCATCTTGAGGAGTTCCGTTAGGGACCAATTTGGTAGAAAACTGCCAGTTGAAGCAATGGAACAGACCACGACTCAGGCAGTGTATCACACCTCCCATGTAAAAGGCAGTGCTGGAATATTGGAGCGTTGGCATCTGGTATCACCTGAGCGGTCCTCGTTAGTGGGAGATCAAACGCCAAAGTCAAAGACTGCAGCTCCCTTATTTGTCTCCTGGCAGTCTCCACACCAGAAGCCACTCCAGTGATGTATACCTGTGTGTTGGCTGGTCACCCCGGGCCACCGCCGGCTCCCCTCCAACGTCTGCACAGGAGGCCCCCGGGTCTGGTACCACACAGGGGTGGCAGGCCGACTTCCAACATGGTGCGTGGGAGTCCGAAGCTCCCTGCGCCGGCCACCAATCTCTGGACTCCTGGGACCGAATGTCACCGGAGACACAGGGAATTGAGCCGCAGATGCTCCACAGCTTTCTACTGTGCAGTAGTTCCTGCTGCATTCACATCCAACAGGAGGATTTCCCAAGGATATATTCGTCCCCGGCAGAGCTGATGAGACTCACGACCTGACTCCTTCTTTGCAGACTCACTCCACCCCACTGTAATAGAACAGTGTGGTGTTGGGTAAATGATATGGATTGTAATTGGAAAGTGGTTTGTGGAAGAAGTATGTATAGTTGATGGGGGTTGTGTGATACAATGTTTGTAGTGTTATGGGTTGGAGAGTGATGCTGTCATAGGATAAGGAGGAATGGTGTGCTGTAATGGAAAAGAGTGTGATTGCCACCATGGAATGAGGGAGTGGGAGATATGATAGACTGTAGTATGAATGGACAGTTTAGGATAATACACAGTATAGTTATGTTATTACAATTGTTACATAAATGCCACATTAATATACTTATTTTGTAGAAATGGAAGAGTTTTATTTCTTCAGTGGTTTTCTTTGGTAATGTTTTTTCCGTACATGTAAAAGAAAGGTTGTTGGCAAGTGTCAGCATTCTGCACTGCTATAAGTAGTAGGACATGGCATTCACTATGGAAGCAGAAGTAATTTTGAAAGCAATACTAAGTATTGTGATGGCTGCTGCAGTGAAGAATCTTTTGCAGAAAACCACTTGCATTCGAAGTGAAATAAAAGGGAAGGTTATATAATACATTTGAATATGAAGGTGTACTATAGCTTTGACAGAAGGTAGGTCATTTAAAAAAAAAGATGTAATTATACGTTGTACTGTAGGTTGATAATTGAGGTATTTTTAATTATGTAACTGTTCCCTGGTATAAGTGGTATTACATATAGCAGGCACTATGTAAGCAGAGGTAGTTTTAAAAGCACCAATGAAGTAGTGGGATAGGTACTGCAGTGAAGCATTTTCTGTAGTAGAGAAAAGCAGCTGTAGTTGAAGTGAAGTTAAAGGCAAGGTTGTATAATACAGTGTAATATGAAGATCTGTCATAGTTGATAAAAGGGATGTCCTTTAAAAAAAATGTCATTATTTGTTATACTCTAGCTTGATAATTGCATTATGGAATGTTGCCCTTGTATAAGTAGTAGCACATGTACCAGTCACTATGCAAGTAGAAGACATTTTTAAAATCACTAATGAGCTAATGGGATGGGCGCTGCAGTGAAGCATGTTTTGTGGCACAGAACATCAGTTATTCTTAAAGTTATATTAAAAAAAGTGTGGGATACAATATTACTTTGGAAAATCAAAACATACCTGTAGTATGTCTTCTTAGATGTGCATTGTGGAATGTAGATCGTACCGATTCTGGAAATGGAAATCTGTAAATGTTTGGAACAAATGCACTCTCAGAGTTGAAAGATACATATGAACTGTTGAAGGTGAGAGAGATAAATGTAGGGTTTGTAGATGTGATTGGTGTGTGACTGAATGTAGCCAATCAGGGAGTGTTACAGAGATGAGTTTACAAAGGGAAGAAGGGCTGCCCTATGCCCTGACGTCCATGGACATATGTCACTGTTCACGGATAGATTGCATGTGCTATCCAGGCTCTTTCAGCATACCCTGCAGGGAAAGAGGACTGCAGAGATTGTGGACATTTCCAGGGGTCGACTGGCCCGTAGGGAACTCTGGAGATTTCCTGGTAGGCCTCTGCACCCTTGGCCTCTTTTGTGTGGTATTTCCAAATTTTCTCATAGGAAAAGCATTGGGCTTGCTGAAAATATGTAATATGGGGCCACTTTGAACATTATTTCCAGGGCCTCTTTTAGCAATTGCGGTACCGTTATTAGCTCTAAAGTCCCTTAATGGGTCCCTTCCATAACGCATGGTAAAACCAGGCGTTAAGGAAGGGACCCGCTAAGGGACCTCGGAATAGGGTGTTAAGGGATTACCGGCACCGGTGTCCTTACCGGTGCCGGTAATCCCTTACCACCTACCTCGTAATGAGGCCCAATGTTTTTTTTCTCACAAATTTCGCAGACAAGTGTGAGAAAGATCTAAACTTTATTACATCAGTTGAATAAACAAGTTGGAATGTGAATTAAAGCTCTTTGTGCATTTCTGCGAGATTTTAGAATGTCCTCTCTTGAAAATGATAATATACAACATGGAGTGATCATGTCCCTAGTTCTTTATTTACAGTAGATATTTATTTTTACCATTCGCCATTGGCTGAAGCCAATGCTGGTCTAAGTACACAAGCGCAGAGATTAGACACAGTAATCCTCTGGGATTACTGGAAAGAGGAAGTGGGCCTGAGCCTAATGGATCTGTCCATCCTTAACGGTAATAAACAATGGACAGTTGTCAGAAAGCATATATCATTACAGGAGTGGAGGACCTATGTCCTGAGCTGAAGAAACAAGATCAGAAGCACTCCACCAAGGAGAATCCCCACCCTCTTCAGGTTACCCTCTACCGGATGTACAGTGGAAAACATCACGTACGATTCATGAACATTTAATGGGACTTCTAATTCCTATGAAAGGATCTATTGTTTGGCGGGAGGTGTGATAAACGTGTTGGAAGGCCTACGCAGAGGTTTTCGTAATTGCACTATTCAGAGGAGAAGAATTTGGACATTGCATTTGGAGTTGTCCAGGAAATCGACAAATGTTTCATAAAACTTCGTGTTAATGTATGCAGGGTTGTCTTTTTCTGTGTCACTACTGTATAAAAAGTTGCCTTGGTAACAATTACTGTGTTCTGCATCTATGTAAAACACAGAGTTTTGGCTTAGGCCTTTCATAATAAATGAAAATAATGCTGATCCCCTATAAAATCTCATTTGTTTGTTTTAGCTATTAGGTGGCACTTTGGTGCAACCTTGGATCTAAAACTATTGGCATAGGAATACAGATAAAAGGAAAGTGGAATGTGAGGAGGGATACAGCCTGCAGGGGCTCTTTGGCTTTTCAGCCACCCATTGACTGTCAATGACCATGATATTCCCTATCGCCTATTGCCACTTTCAACCATTACCCTCCCGACCCAACAATACACCCTCCAGAGATCTCCTTGAGCTAGCTTTATTGCACAGTAACATCAACATGTGTGCTGTTCTGGGACTTCCATTGTTTTTTCTTAGCAGTTTTTTTATTCTGCCAGGTAAAGGCTCAATTGCAGTTGTAAAGGCAAAACTGTTGACTTTGCCAATGCTTGTTTTACAGCATTTCATGCCAGATTCCATCCGCTTCTAAGGTGGTCATTACGAGTTAGGCGGTAAGGGGTTAACGGCGCCGGAAAAGGTGCCAGAGCCGTCAACCCCTTACCGCCTCATTACGAGTTCTGCTTGCGGGGCCCGCTAAGACCACCTGGTAAAACGCCTGGTCCCGCGAGCAGACCAGGGTGCTAACAACGGGCCCGTTATTAACGAGCCTGATGTTGGCACCCTCCCCATTCCCATTGAGCACTATAGGGACTCGAATGGGAATGGGGATGGGTTCCTTGAATGAGGAATTACCGAGCCCTCCAAGGTCGGAATGGGCTGGTAATTCCTCATTCAAGGAACCCGGACCCGGTAACCGGCAAGGGGGTATCCATGGCGCTAATAGCGGCATGGTTACCTCCTAACTCGTAATGACCTCCTAAGTGCTGCAAGGATGCAGGGCTGCCACATACCTATAACTGCGGGTTACACAGTGATCTTGGAGGATACTGATTAAGTTGCTGAGGTCTCGGACCAGGTAGCTATTGCAGGACTCAATTGCAGTTAGATTGTTGTCCTCTCTAATGGCAGGAGTCTTTTTTTTAAAGTCCAAGCCGCACATAGGTCATTAACTAAAAGGCTATGCTACTGGAATGTTTGCAAAAGGCCGTTATGTACTTAACATCGCTGTTGTGAACACCAAAGGCAAACAAATGGCTTTTTTGTCAAATTCATGTTACTGTTAGCAGGGTACATAGAAACGAGCCACAAGTCCCTCGAGGTAGTGATATGAATATGCAATTATTCTTTCCATCAAAGGGCTATCATGCACTGTTTCTGATAGCAGCCCACTCAAGTAATCACTGAACGCAATTGTCGTTGAGAACTGATGCACGTCCAGAAAAAGTTCCAAAGGTCGTCGCAAAAGTCACGGTACCGCAGTTAACATCAAACTGTGAACTTCGTCGTCCTGTTTTTGCTTATAACGAGCTCAGCCAAAGCCGCCAAACAGCAGGTAAATACGAGTGACACGGGCCCAAGAAATCACAGCATGTTATAATGTGCCGGAAAGACCGTAACGCCTTGTCGTTTTATTGTACATGTATGAAGCCGGTATAAGCACGTTTTACATCAATAACAGACTTTAGGCCTGGCCCTAGGATCAAAATGTATTTAAGGTAGCAAGTGGTAGAATGAAAATAGCATGCTCATTTGAATATAACTGAACTATGAATTGGGCATACTTGTCAGGTTGACCCATTTCACGAGGATCACATTCAGCCAGTCTCCCACAGCGGAATTCTGGGTTTTGTAGGCTCTCTGCGTCTATTAAATGTGAAGCTTACAGTCGCAGACATGCCGACTGGACTCAATGAAGGGAACCCCTATGATATGCCGCTGTAGCACTCCACTGCTATAGAAGAAATCACTGAAAAACCTTAGTTCATGAAAAGATTACATTTTTAAGTAGCCAACTTTCAGTACTTTAAGTTAAAAGCCTCAGAACTTGAACTGAAATTTATTTTGGGTTTTGGTTTAAACAAAAGAAAACGCAATACAAATTCTTCCGTTAAGGCTTCTAATAACCTTACTTCCAGGGCACTCATTGCATTGCTGATGTCATACACTATGCTACAATTGATATCATTGATGTAATCACTAATGAAATTCTGTATGACAACACAAATTACTTCCTGAATGACTTCACAAATATGTCATCAATGGAGTACTCTCAAAGAAAGTTCTGATAATATGTGAAACAGTACACCTGTAGCCAAGGTGCCTTCAATGGACCTCAACAGCTGTAGAGAATTTCTCTAATCCTTCGGACCCTTTGGGGGAGCATACGACTGCGATTGGAATGTTTACATTATATTACTGATGACATCACATATGAAATTAATTTTGATGAAAGTCCTGACAAGGGGTTGTGTTTAGAATGTTTATAACGCGATCTGAATAACACCTGGCCTAGTAGGACCGTTGTCTGTCGTCCCTCTGTTTCCCCTCCCTTGCCTCGTCGCGCCTTGAAACACTTGTGTATAGGTGCGTTATAAATGCCATATCATATCATATGTCAGGGGTGATCGGGAGACCTATCATGAACTACTTAATCTATTAAAGAATGCACTCATCTAAACAAAACATTATATTGAAGTGTTGTTGTTAATACAGGAACCTAATCATACTTAAACATACGCAAAGGCTGCACCATGCACCGTAGAAGTACATTATTTATAATCTTGTAATTCCTTTTTCCTTTCAAACCTATCCTAATTTCAAAATTCTTTACCACATAGCCGGTCCTTGGTGGACATGGCCACTTTATCCCCATTGGTCACCCCTCGTGGTCATGAGCAGTAGCCAGATTGCCTGGGTCATGACCTTATGCTATGATCCAGACAATCTTGCAACTGCCCATGGCAACAGGCTATACCTCAGTCCCCGAAGGTATATCACTATTTTTGGTGCCTCAATCATGACACTTGTCAAAAAAGTGTCAAAATGTACGTACATACAATAGTCCCCACTTGACAAAATCCATTCAAGGTTGGGTCTCTAATCTTTCTGAAAACGTGTGTACACGTTCGTCAAACAGCAACAAAGTTATAAGCCATCTAAACATGTTGAGGCCCACCTCTGATTTATTCCCCTCTTGACAAAATCCCACCGAACTTTGCTAAAACATTTATAACTAGATCTAAAAAAAATGTGCAAACTTTTAAGCAGATTCGTCAAATGGCACCACATTTATAAAACATTCCAATATTTTGGGACCCCGCATCTAATTTTGTTCCCTCTTGACAGAACAGCACCACACTTGTCAAAACATTCAGAATCGGTCTAGAATGGAATTCTGAAATTTCATGCAGTGTCATTAAGTGGCACCAAAGTTATAACATCCAAAAACTGGCTGGTTAGCATTGTAATCTAATCAGAAATTCCAAGATGATGTCATAGATGATGTGATTAGTGATGTCATCAGGGATGATATCTGTGGTGTCAATATGATGGTCATAGGCTGCACAACAGGGGCGTGAAGTTAAGGTGGCTTTAGTTGAATTTCACGGGTTTTGTTGCATTACGTTCTCACTTTAACTCCCCTGCAACTAAAGTTTTTTCCTTGAATATCTACATACACAAAAACACACACAGATAGAAAGAGAGAGCTCTTGCGATTGCAAATTTGTGACCTTTCATATCCTAATTTATCGATCACTGAAGGGTGATGGGATAAGGAGAGGAAACCCTGTGTAGCCCTGCCTCATTTTTCAAACTCTGACTTAAAATATATGTATGCATGTCTCCACCTTGATTAGCTCAATCTTAATATCCAATATTTATTTCTGCAAACATCTTTTAATTCTACTTTCTTTTTAGTTTTATTTTGGGCATTAACCCCTTTTTTTCTCCAAAACACTGTCCCATCGTGGGGTCTACTCCTTCCTCCCTTTACAGTTATCTAACGCTGCTCAGGCCACTGCCTTTGTTTTAATGTCACAATCCTTAGCCATTTTTGTAACAAAAATGCCAAATCCCATGCCAGATTTCCCAGTTTAGTAATGAAAAATTGACACAGCTCTTCTTGTGGCAAATTCAGCTTGGGTTTAAAGAGTTGAGATTGTATACAGGCCTTCTCCAGTTATCGTCATTTTTTCAGACGCGATCTAGCTCATCTATCTGATCTGCTCAAACCATTTTCACCACCTTGGATGACTAGGAGTTAATATGATCAAGCACCCATAGGGCTTTCATGAACTGGGCTTGGATCTGGATGATGTCTTAATGAAATCTGAACCTTTTCCAGTCAACAACTTCCTACGCTTTTGGTGCCAAAGGAACATAGCACTGCCAGATCGACCGAAGCAGGGAACAGCAGTGTCGAGTACTGGCAAAGAAACAGGAGCCTGCGGGCTTCACAAGTGATAGCTGCCCTTTGTTTACAGATCTGGCTTTCGCTGGCACACCTGTGGACACCATAAACGCTCATTACCAGCTGCACGCCCTGGGGAGGTAGGTCTTTACTGTTGCTTTTTAATTTAATTTCCTATGGAAATGTATTTTCCTTGTGCAAACGCGCATGCACTTTTCGTTTTTCTAAAATGTCGAGTAACCTGTATTTAATTAATCTAAACTGGTGGCGAAGCGTCCAATCACAGACATGTTAGCATTTCAGGTCTTCCCTCTGCCCTAGATGATAAAGAACACGTGACAGCCTGTTATTGTGTTGCATGCACAATCCAGTGTAGTTTGCTATGAAACTAAGAAGCATTGACCTATAATCCGCATTGGCAAATGCCTGAGCAGAAGGGCAGCTCAATGATCTGTGCTTTTGCATTGTCACCCGGGAGAGCTGAGCATCTCATATTAACCAATGGATTTAGATTAGCCCACTTAGAAGATAAAAGAGAGCCAAAGCAAACTCCCCATCAGTGCAAATGTACCTTAATATGTAGAAATGTACCTGAGTAACTATCAACTATGGGGAAAAATGCTACCAAAGGGATTCAGTCACATCTGACAGAAAGTGAGAGCGAGCAAAGCTCCAATTGTCTAGGATGAGAATCTGAGCCAATATGTGGCATATTTTCCCTTGACCCATGTACAATTATCTGTGGCATATGGGTATCTTTTAACCAATTTGACCTCTTGGAAGAAAGGTTGAGTCTTTTTCTCTAAGAGGCTATAATTTTCTGGTTTTCCATGTGGCCTGCGTAGGTAATGCCGACGGGCTAGACGTGAGCTCCAGGCCGCATTGTGAAGTTATCAAGTGTGGCATGTGGAGGAAGCCGACAAGCATTTGTTGTGGCGCAAGGTAGGTATGCAGGAGTGTGACAACACTGCCGTGAAATATGACTTTCGTCTTTCACTGTGATGATGTCATAGCAGGGAGTCATGATGATGACTGCAAAGCAATCTGAGCCCTCCATAGTCGCTAATTGCCCTCAATGGAACCTATATGCAAAAAGAAAGTGTTGACAATCGCCAGAAATTGACTCGTAGCAGCAGTTCCCCTACCTTACTCCAGAATGTTAATGGCATTAACTATTTTAATCAACTCACTATGGTGTACATAATTTAAAACCACACGCCTCTAGTTACAAAAGGATACGTTACCATGCTCATGCTTTTGTTTAGAGGAAGGGGACATGGTGATGATAGCCACCCCTGGTCTGTCGACTGAAAGCAGACAGAAAAGGGCAGGTAAGAGAGGGTTGCAAACAGGGTTTGACGTATAGGCAGGGTGTATGTATTTATTTATTTATTTTATATATTTTAACATTTATAGCAGAGCACCAAACTCTGAGGCATCAGGGGGCTAGTTAAAATTGATTTCATAGAGACGGACAATTGATTTCAAAGACTCGGTATCAAGCGGTAAAGTGCAGGACATAACGATTTAGCAAAACCTATTGCTGCCATCCAGGGGCATAAAGATTAAAGATTACGGTGGTGGACAGTATGTATGTAGAGTCAGGGTAATGTATTACAGATACATGTTACAAGTTACAGGCAGGGCAGACCTAGTGCGGCAATCCCAAGGCATAGAAATCACGTCACGCACTAAGAGTGCAAAGTCACATTCTGGTGATGCAATGATCGGTTACATGTTGCAAATTACGGCAGGGCAGACCTAGTGCGGCAATCCTGCAGATTCAAGTCAGGACAGCAAAACGCAACGATCACAAGCGGCATGCCCTTGTAGGGACAATGAAGACAGGCTGTCAGGCGTTGTGCAAGCTCCATTGTGAAAATAAGGGCATGCAGTACAGTGTTCAAGTGAAGGGCATGACTTTGCGACTAATATGAGAATGAGAACACATTACTAGTGCATGGGTCAGTGAAGTACATACCTTTGTGAGCCGAAACTTTAGAGGCCTACATGGCCCGGACAGACACAGACGGGCGAGAAGCCTTACCTGGCGGCCATCCCCGGCACAAGTGGCCCGGCTTTGCCTGCCAGCTGGGGGAGGCCGGGGATAAGGGAAACAGGCAACCAATTACTTTGCAAGTTGAGGGGCGCTCCTCCAGGCACACGAGCAGTGCTTGGTGATGAAAACAGTAGCAGCCATTTTAGCAGAGCGTCCAATGTCGATGCTCAGGGCTGGATGAAGGTGGATGTAACTGAAAGGAGGCCTGTCTCCCTCAACTCCTAGATGGTATGGAGGGGGACAGGGACAGACAGGCAAGAAGCCTTTCCCGGCAGACTTCCCCGGCACTGGTGACCCGGCTTCACCTGCTGGCTGCGGGAGGCCTGGGATAAGGGAAACGGGTAACCAATCACTTCTCTGGTCGAGGGGCACTCCTCCAGGCACACCAGCAGTGCTTGGTGATGAAAGCAGTGGCGATCATCTTAGCAGAGCGTCCATGTCGAGGCTCAATGCTGGATGCAGGTGGATGTAACTGAAAGGAGGCCTGTCCCCCTCATCTCCTACATGGTATGGAGGACGGGTACAGGCACAGACAGGCGAGAAGCCTTATCGGGCGGCCTTCCCTGGCACAAGTGACTAAACATCATCTGCCTGCTGGGAGAGGCCCAGGATAAGGGAAAAAGGCAACCAATCACTTCTCTGGTCGACGGGCACTCCTGCAGGCACATGAGCAGCACTTGGTGATGAAAACAGCAGCGGCCATTTTAGCAAAGCATCCATGTCAATGCTCGGGGCTGGATGCAGGTGGATGTAACTGAAAGGAGGCCTGTCTTCCTGAACTCCTAGAAGATATGGAGGAGGGGGACAGGTACAGACAGGCGAGAATACTAACCCAGCTGCCTTCCCCGGCACAAATTTCATCTGTCACATGATGTGCAGGAAACATTGTCATTCATGGAGACTTGAATTTGACCCAACTAATTTAAGGTAGCACACATGTTGTTGCCAACTCATAGGATTGTTTGTCCTTCTGATTAGTTCAGAACCCCACGCCACACCCCTTGCTTTGTTTGGAGCATTTCTCGCTGATATTTATGTAGTGGGACAAACCTCAACTTAGAAAATGCCAATTAAAATTGCCTAACCAATTAACATTGAATTGGAACTGGTTTTCATCCTAATGTATCGGGAGACCTTACAAACCTGAACTAATGGAATCTCATGTCAATAATATAGAACGTATTCTCTAACAAATGCATTATCATAGAAGCAAGGGATAATACTGAATATGAGCAAAATCGCTGGCAAAAAGTTCAAGGTCACACCACGTAAGTTAGTTGGTTCACTCCATAACTGCAGAAGTTAAAGAAGCAGAAAAAAACGACTAAAACATTCCTTGCACAAACACTACCTAACATTGGCAAAAAAATATTTTATCAGACATGCCAGGAAGTACAAATATCTCGTTATGCTGAAAAGAAAGTGATAGTTCCAAGAACAATTACAGGCTGCATAACCCCCCAAAACAGCCTCTACCGAGTAATCGGAGTACTCCAAAGCTCACGAGCTGTGACAAATTAGATTCTACCATCCCAATGCCTTTGTGATGAGATTACAATATTTTCTTTGATACAGTTAATAAAATACGCCAAGCCATCACCAATAATTTATACAAACCAACACTGGCAAATATACCTCTCAGAAAATCTACCTGCAATAGTTATGAAGTTCAGACACTTCAATTTTCTGTTGTTTTGATATGCAAATTGACTGAGATTATAAAAAGACATTTCTAGCAAACTGTCTGGTGCCCCATCTGATGGCGGCTGCCCGGAGATTCTTAGGGAGCTAGTCTGTGTCCCACCACTAGCTAGAACATTAAGAATGTTCACAATAACTATCTTATCTCAGGGACAGTCCCTATTGAATCTAAAATGGACCATGATACTCATTTTCTTAAATAGCAACAGGCTACCACAGGGAGCTGTTTAAGCACACGTTCATTGCAAACAAGCCCTTGTTGGCCAAACTGCTAGAACGTGTCATCACACAATATCTTCATAACTGTGTTGTGGCCCACTGCTTTCTCAACCCAGCCCAGAATGTTTTCTGTCCATTGCAGGAAATTGAGTTAGTGGTGACCTCCTGTCTTAATGGCCTTAAATAGGAGGCTGATGCTGTCCAAAACCTAGTGCTGCATGACAAGCCAGCGGCTTACAACACCATCACCAATCAATCCTACGCTCATGCGTGATGGATATAGCTATCAAACACTATGCCTTTTAGTGAATTGCCCATAATACAGTCAGCAAATATGTTCTCCATCCTTTTAAATTGGCTGAATTAACAATGACGTGTGAAGTGTTACAGATGACAGCCTTGTCACCTCTTCTTTTTTATGTTTACTTTACCCCTGTGACTACATTCATCCAGAAGTATTATCTGAAGGTTCAGCATTATGCCAAGAAGGCTCATTGGCAAATGGGAAGCATACTTCATGGTGGAAAATTAATTTGCTGACTGTTGCCCATTGATTGCTTGATGGCGGGAAAACAAATTGAAGAAAAACCTCAATTTCAGAGATCCTGGATATGCAAGTCGCCATTGAATCCTGACCAATCCTCCTATTGCCCAGAGGAGAGCTTGGTGAACGGCCCAAACGAGTTTACAGATTTAAAAAAATAAAATAAAATCATCCTGTTTGATTCCGAGTTGGCACAGGCAGCCAATGGGGTGAAGAAAAGCTTCTAAAACCTCAACCTGCTAACAAGGAGTTTTCCTTTCTCACCTTCCCTAGTAGAGTCCAGGTGGTGATAGCACTGGCTACTTCTTATTTGGAATATGCCGGTAGAATTCTTTTGGGTAACTCTTTATATCTGATACATCAGCTGATAACATTTCAGAATACTCCAGCTAGCAGCTTGTTAAGGCCGCGATGGATTGACCATATCTCTCAGCCTTTCAGTCACTACACTCATTGCATGTAAGCATCTTACTTGAGTTGAAGGCCCTAGCTAAAGTAAATATGAATTCCAGTCTTCAACTGATGCATAGTGCCTTGGAATGGATTCCTGGATTGAAATGTGCTTTTTGATATTAAATGCAGATGTAATGCATTTAGGCACCTGTTCCATATATTTTGGATTAGCTGATTAGCTGAAGTCCGAGAAACGAGCATGTGCAGTTTCTTCTAATAGGGGAGAAGATCTTGTCCAGAGACAAAACAGATTTTGTAAAACCTATTTTACCATTTTGATGGTAAAAGATCTGCCCTAAACTCTGGAGTTTTTAGACAGACCATGAAGTCCATGAGGTGGGTATTAGATAGTCAGGAGAGAGTCAAGTGATATTCTGAATGCACCGCTTGAAGAATTACTTAGTCTCCATGACCATTTCTGTGATAAGGGATTACTGCCAGGGCCTGAGGCAGTCATTGAAATAAATTGAAAAGCAATCTGATCCACAGCTTTGTGCGCTCATAACGATTCTTGGATTGGCAGCCCATATGCTTTACCATGGATGAGAGGGAAGGTTTTCATGGAATGCCTTAAAGGTCTCTCAGTGTAAACCTACTGTGATGATGCACCCATAAGCAGGGAAGAGCAAATGGTGAGCAAACCAAAAACCTGAATGCAGCATTCGTTTTATCCTATACAGTTACAGCGTTGCCTGGTAGCTCCACCAAACACACAAATTCAACTTGGCCAAAAGGCGTCATTTCACCCATACCTCTCCAGGTGTGATGGATGCCAGAAAAGAGAGTTATAGGAAAAGGGACACAACTGCAACTCCCATAGTAATTGACATTTGAAACAAAGAGGAGTGGAGTGCCCCACCAATCTGGGCTCCAGAGACGGTGTAAAGGAAAAACTGACTGGCTCAAGAAGATGCAGTCATCATCTGCAGCATGAGTAAGTAGCATCAAGCTGCCCAAATGAACATCCAGTGGAGACTACCTTATGACCCAGTACCAGGATGCAGGCTGATGTTGATGGAAGCACCTGAGATGTTTCAAAATGTGTCTAGACACTAAGAGGGACACTAAGACACTTGGAAGTTTCTTACAACCTGTGCCAGGCAGTGAGTATGTGTAGACAGTGGCTAGCGCCTAACAGTGGCCCATATAACACCAGCAAAGTTCATAGAGCCTTAGAGGGGCACTGAGAAGTGTGAAAGATGCCTAGAAGTTCCCGGGGTAGTTAGAGGCTCCACAAAGTGCCTAGAGTCTGAGGATGATGAGAACCCTGACAGGTGGACTCATACATGAGATGGCATTGAGAAGCTTTAAAAAGCCACTTGCGACTGAGAGAGATACTTGGAAGCCTGAAAGACTCCCAGAGCCAGAGAGGGGCCCTGAGAGGTATGAAAGATTCTCAGGATGTTCAACGTCCATTGTGGAGTTTCAAAAAGTGCATGTAGCGTTAGAGAGGTTCTGAGAAAGAAGCATGGATGATGGCGAGAGCTTTAGAGGGCATTGAGATGTTCCAGCCTGTGGAGACAGAAAGGAGCACTGGGAAGCCCAAATGACACATAGAGCCTAAGTGGGATGTAAAGACAATTTAAAAAAAAAACGAGAAGTGCATATAAAAATCCTGCAAGTATGTGGACCTGAGAAAGACTGAAAATTGTGGAGACATTGAGAACCAATAAGAGACCGGCAATATCGCCATGTCAAGAAATTAGTAATGCAGTAGAAGAGCAGCCTCGGAGAGACTGAGCAATACTGACAGAGTGAGAAGCATAATACATATATTAAACAGCCACCCTTTAAAACAAAGTAACAATGCCCTTTTGTTATTAATGCAACTTTGCCACTCATTGTGTCAGCAAGTTGATTCCAAGGACCTGATTAAAAGTTACTAACCCACTTCCAAAGAAAATGTTAACTAAAATAAATCTGCCTGATCATGATTTACACAGAGGAATTGGAATCTAGGTTGTAATTATTTGAAAATTCCCAGCAACCCTATGGAATAATAAGGAATTTCCCTTTGGAAGGTGGAGAATGAGTGTCCCCAATAATGCCTTTAATATTTTATAGGAGCAATTAAAAAGAAAGGAACAATATTGAGGCTCAAAGTATTTGGTCTCCCTGGTCAAGAAATTGTGAAACAGCCTGCACTCTTTGAAAATACCAATTGTAAGGCCTCTAATAAGAGCTGTGAGGACTATGGGAGGTAACTGTAAAAACGAGTGTCTGGTGGAGTAAACCAGGATGTAATCGTGGAAGCTGAGCTTGAAAGTACTGTGGCGGGATAAATGGCCCTTGACAGTCTTTTCCAAGAGAACATTCAGTGGCCATGATACAAGAGGCGGAGTAGCAGAACTGGCCAAAATCTATCCCCCCTACTTTTCAATGGTGTTCCATTTTTTTGATAATACTCAACTGTACCTTACTATTGATTGTCCCAACTATGATTTCACTAATTTTTTCAAGTTGCCTCTACGACAGTGGTCTTCAAACTTTTTTGGCCAGGGCCCCCCTGAGCAAAATTTGGGCAGGTCGGGACCCCCCAGAAATGCCAAATGGACAGTATATATTGCGCGCCGTCACCTGCTCCCATCAAAGTCGCTGGGCTCCCTCATCCCACTCCTACCCAGTCGCTGGTCTCTCCCCACCCCATCACACACCCAGGGCTCTCCCCACTCTGCTCCCATCACTATCCCATGGTTCCCGCCCATTGTGCTCCCACCATAGTCCCTCGGTTCCCCCATCCCGTTCCCAACACAGTCTGAGGGCCAGTGGCGGCTGGTGAATCTTTTTTAAGTGGAGGGGCATTAAGGGGAGGTTCGGGGGGGTTTCCCCCTGTGAATTTTTTTTTAAATAATAGGTTAAAATGTTGCATTGTAGAGCATACTTTTAACAAAAAATGGGTAAATAGCCAAACAGTTTGCAATTGTTGCTGGGAGTCCAGGGGGCAGGCATTGATATTTTATTTCTATCGGGCTCGTACACAAGTGTTTCAGAGCGTGACAAGGCAAGGGAGGGGAACAGAGGAGAATAAAACAGCGATCTTACTAGGCCCAGTGACATTGAGAACGCGCAAGTGTGAGGGGAAAAGTGCATGGAAGGGGGGAGAAGTGGAAAGTGCGAAGCAGAGGAGAAACAGATAAATAACAATAAATAAATAATAAAGGCAACAAACAGTGGTAGTGCAGCCAGCAATTTGCAAGTGCTACGTTTAAGGCAGCAGACAGGGTAGGTCTGATAAGTGCAGGAAGAAAGATGGTTCTCCTCAAGTTTTAGAGTGGCAGGGCGCTGTTCCAGAGGGAGGCCCCAGCCGAAGACGGAGATCTACCCCCAGCTCGTTTCTTTGATAAACGACTGACCCTGAGGGAGTTGGAGGTAGAGGAGTGAAGAGCTCGAGGGGGGAGGTATTTGCGGAGGAATAGCTGAAGGTATTTTGGACCCAGGCCCCAGAAAGCCTTGTGGACAAGGCAGAGGGTTTTGAATGATAGATGTCCGGTAAAAAGATACCATCCCTGTCCCCTGGGCCCCACTGGTCCTAACACAATGAACATGATTATGTGTATATGCAAGGCGCTGCACATTCATACAGCAATCACTCTATCATTCACATGAGCATCCATCACCATACACTCACTCATAACGCATCCATACACATGTTTAAATAAAAACAATGAACATAAACGTACCTTCTGCATTGGCCTGTGTGTGGGTGCTGAAACGGCCTGCTCCAGCTGCTCTGTCCGTATGTGCGAGGAGGCGCAGGAGCTCCCCCTCGGACATACAGACATGCAGTGCCCCAGCCAGCATTTCCAATGAGCTATGCAATGCTGGCGAACCAAAACGCCCCAGCACTTGCATGGCTCAGTGAGCATGTGCGGCTGGGGAACTAAACTGAACTGTCAAAGGGAAACAGTGTTTCCCTTTGACAGTTCAGCCAGCCCAGGAGCACTCCATTAGCTGGATAAAGCAGCTGAGGGAGTGCTCACTGTTTCACTGGGCTGGCTCCTTAGCTCCTCCATAATGGGTGAGGGGCCACTGGGTGGGCGCCTCTTGCCATTATGGATGAGCCGCCAGGCTCGGACAGGCCTATAGGGCAATGCCTGTACCAAAAATGTAAAATGCTAGTTTGGGCCAATCAAAATGGGCCACCATTTTGGCCAATGTGGACCATTTTGATGAGTTACTTAACTATGCAGTTAGTAATGTTGACCATTGTTGCTGAATATATCACAATTTACTTACATTTTAACACAAAGCACCCCTTTGGGTACTATTGAAACAGTGGGCTTCATAACTACTCTGGCGGTAGCTGTGCCGGTAAAACCGGCACGGCTGCCACTGGAGTTGCATCCGGGTCTGGCACCCACGAATGGGCAATTACTAGGTCATGCCGAGTTAGGCGGACATGATAATTGCCCTTTCGAAGGTGCCGGTAGATCCCCATTCCCATTTGAGCCCCATATGGCTCAAATGGGAATGGGGAGCTCGGATGCACCGGCACCGTTAATAACGGTGCTGGTGCATCCGACGAGCTGAGGTCAGAGCTGGCGGGGGCTGTCAAGCACCCACGAGCACAACTCTTACTATGGCGGAACGGTAGCAACGGTGCCGGTAGCTTACCAGCACCGTTGTTACTGGTCCGCCATAGTAGTAATGAGGCCCAGTCTGTGACTAAAGGAATGAATATCCATTTACAACTGTGGGCCACTTTTTCATTGTTGCCTGAGACAGTTTCATGCTTCAGCCCGCCCATGTGGGCCACCCCTGCCCATTTCTTCCAATCTTAAAAAAAAATAAAAAAAATAAAAATAAAAATCTTTTTTCATGCTGAGCTCTCAGGGCCCCCCTGGGATGCACCCGCGGACCCCTAGGGGGTCGCGACCCACAGTTTGAATACCACTGCTCTACGAGGTGGAACACTGGATGTTTGATAACCATCTGCAGTTAAACATCGTAAGAAGGAGATTATGTTCCTAAGGCCAAAAAATACAATTGCCTTGGCTATGTCCAGATGCTCATCTCCTCCTCTATTTAGCCTTCCATCAAACTATGTTCCTTTTTCCCCTGCAATCTGACTTGGGTATTAATGCCCAGATCAATGAAAAGGTTCAGTCAGCTTTCCACTAGCTTCTCTTGCTGAAAAATATATTGTTCTATGTGGAAAATAATTATTAGCCTACTCTAGTGGGGGCTTTCAAAGACTCCAAATTGGATGAATGCAACTCTCTGTATGAGTGTCATCTCAATCGGGTACAGACCATCATAAATGTGGCAGCTAGACTGATGTTTAATCTTTCCTGTTGTGACCCAGTGACAGCTCCCCATCAATCCCTTCATTGGCTACCATCCAAAGTTGTAAAATGTCTCCATGGTCTGGCACCTACATATCTGTAACAAATGATCCAGAGTATACCCTACCTGCCACCCTATGTTCAATAATAAGAAGTTTCTTTATCTCCCAAAATACATAAGGAGACCAAAGATTTGCAGTAGCAGGACCCCGCCTTTGGCGCACACTTCCTTTAACACTGTGTCACAGGAATGAATATGTCCCCTTCCTTAAATCACTCAAAACATTTTCATTTCGGTAATGTCTTGCTTGCAGTCATTTGTGCACATGCCTTAATGCAGGTAAGTCTTCCCATGGCGCGATACAAATTCATTTAGATATGATATGTTATATGGACCTGAAAGTAAGGACGACGGGGCAGGAATACCAGATAAATTAAGTTAAAGGACCTCAAAGAGGTCAACAAGTACCCGTTTAACAAGGAAAGGAATCCTGTGGCTGCATTCACTTAAGAGACGCAAGGAACATCTGTCACTTAAACGTAAGAGAAAAAGTAAGAAACACGATCTGTGTACCACAGACTCTATCAATGGATACACCAAAGGAAGGTGAAAGAAAATAGTGATTCAAAATAGAAATCTCATGAGAATCAGTGAATTTGGGGAGCAATTGCTCTTTTGTGAGATCCAGATAGATGAACAGAGACAGCATGTGATCCATAGAGGCCTGAAAGAAAGCAAACAAGAGCCAAACTCAACCAGCAATAGGATTTAACCACCAAGCGGGATAAGCAGGGAGAAGCCAACCAAAGAAGAATAGGCCATTAAAATAGAACCGCGATGAAAGAAGCCAGAAAAGTTTAATTGAAGGATGAAACTATGGATCAAGGGGCAGGATGAGAATGTACAGACTAAGTGGTTGGATGAACGGCCTGAGCCTGATGCAAACTCATTAATGGGAGATCCTTCTACAGAGGAGAGGAGACCATTGAAAAACAACAAGGGAGGCTGATGAGTACCCTCTAAGGCTCCACAACTCCATCCATAAACTCCATGGGAATGTTGAATTTAAGGACAGAGGATACAAAGTAACAGCTTCACAACCAAACACTCAGAGAAAGACTGGCAAAATCCAAGCATCCAACCGGGTCTATATTACCTGACCTTACCCTATCACATGACAGGACCCGAACAGAAAAAATATAATGGGAGAAGTGGCCCTGAGAAAAACCCCAAGAGGCAATGGAATTTGAAACAAAGTTGAGGACAGCTCCCTACCAATCTGGATTCTGGAGGTAGAGTATAACAAGAGCAGGATTGCTGAAGAACAAGGAGTCATTGTAGAGGCAGGAAGAATGGGAGGCTGGTGTAGGTAGCCATAGAGTCCCAGTATCTGGCTCTCACATGAAGAGGCTGATTCTGGAAAATGCTGATGAGAAGAGTTAGGGGATTATTTTAGAAAGTGTTGTATCATAAAACGGGTGTGTAAAAACAACGTGTAGTGACACAGAGCAGAGGGGGACATAGAGATATTATCTCTGCTGTGAGCTGGTGTATACCTGAAGTATCCATTATTAAAGCTGCCTGCAAAGTGCCAAAGTGCAATTTGCAGGCAGTATTTACTTTTATGCAAACCGGAGAGTACAAGTAAAGATTTCACCTTGTTTTACTGTTTACCTTTGCTCTTTGCCTTACAAAAGTTGGAAATGGCTTGCAGGGGGACCCCACCACATGTATGTGCAAATGTTGGTGCTCCCCTGACTGCACTTTGCATTTTTATATTTAAATGGCCTCCTTCAAAAGTAACTCGAGTCTGAGAGGAGTCCTAAAACATGTGAAAGGGGCAATGAGAATCTGAAGGACACCTAACATGCCGCTAGAGCCTGGAAGTGGCACTGATTTTCCTGTTAAACCACAGTGAGCCTGAGAGGGGGAGCGCTGAAGGGTTTCAAAGGTGCCCTAGAACATGGGAGGCCCATTGAGAAGTTTCAGACAGTGCCAAGGGGTGAGAGGGCTACAAAGCAACGTGAAAGATGCCTATAGTCTGAGAGGGCAGTTGAGAGCTTTAAAAAGTTATTGGGGAGAAATGCTGTGAACCCGGAAGTACATGAACCTGAGGAGGATTGAGAGTTGTTAAAGACTTGGAAAGGCTTTGGGTGCCCTGTGCAACCACCTAGAGACTGACAATATCATTAAAAGATTGAAGATGTGCAAGAGCAGATCCCCAGAGACTGAATAATCCTAATACAGCGAGGAGAAACATAACTATATTCAAGAAACTATGCCTTAAAAATATTAAAGAATGACCCCTTGAGATAAAGACACAGTATCCGTGTGTTATTAATGCTTCTTCTCCGCCGTTCCTTTTCTTTAGGTTGTGGTCATTGGTTGTTCTGCTGATTGCTTATTGTATATGCCAGTTCAAAAATTTATAGAGAAGTGGTCTGTTCACATCTTTGTGTTTATTGAATAAAGGTATTACCCAGTCGCCCATGGATATCATGGACGCGTTCTGGGTGAAGCCTAGATAATTTGTTTTTGATGGGATTTGCAATATGACCAGGACACCCACTGTGACGTGGAAGTAATTAATAAGGGCAACCTATTTTGCTGATAGCACAAGCTAGAATATGAAAGAGTACACCCTGTCATTAAGTAAGGGTAGATTTGTGGTTTACATTTTGGGTCTAAAGCAATATATCCAGGAGGGTGTTTACACAGTTCATCAGTCATTGCGGTTTAGATTCTCAGAGCCAATTTATCACATAATTCAGACTGCTCGTTTTGCTGAGGGGCAGACACGTGAAGAGTAAGGTTGTGGAGAATGTAGTGGTTGGGTTAAGCGTGTGCACGTTAATTAGAACAGGTGGGTTAAAAGATGTTTCTAGAGCTGAAGGAGACCTGCTGCTATTCCCTGGTGGCTTTCTGATGGGTTGGCCTTAGGCATAAGTAGGTCAACCTAGATACTTTTCTGAAATGTGTGAATTGAAATGGTGGTTGATGGATCTCCTCTATAGGAAAACACATTCCCCAAAACGGTGAGTTTGTCTGCAAGTAAGGAGTGTTGGTTTGTACAGCTCTCACTGTGTATGGGGTTGGCAGGTCAAGCACTCTGGCATGAAAAGTTAATATGTGTTTGGGTATGTGAGGTCGCATTTTCGAGCTTCTGTCAATGATTTACGAATGACCTACTATGTTCACATCATGTTTTGGAGTCAACAGTTGTAACATTCTTGTTACCGCTTTCATGCTCTGATGCCTGCCATGGCAGCTCACTGGCGTAGCCACGTTGTTAAATATTCTTTCACAAAAATGTCCAGAGTCAGGGGTTCACAATAGCTAGTTATGTTTACTGCAGTCACTGGTGGTGTGGTCGCTCACAGAATCCCATCCCACGTGACAGGATGAGTGCAAGGCTGAAGTGCAGAGCACCACAAATCAGCCGGAGCTTGCAGATGCAATACTGGTCAATACACTTTATTGTTCATTGTAAAAGAAAACCCAACTTTGAGTGGCAGACAAACTGACAGTATCAAAGACCATGTGCAAAATATATGATCTGAAAGTCCTTTCAATATGAAGGTACGGCCAGGCTTCTAGATAAGATTTTGAAGTGAACGTATTTTCCTCCCTATTTTCGGAATTTGGGAATGAAATGATTCTTGAGTCAAGAAATAATTCCTATTCCCATGACGTTTTTATTTCCCATAAAATTACATTTTCATTCAAACTGGTAACCACCTGAAATTATCACCATGAGAAATTAGTTACAGAAATAATTACCTGGTTGTAGGCCTTTATTATTTACAACAAAATATAGCTATAACCAAACAATCAGATGCATGCTCTTGGGCTTTACGAGGTCTGGGGGAGTTAGTCCCTTGCGTGTCATTGCTACTGTGTGCAGTCGAAAGACTAGGTGCGTGTGAGTGGGTCCTGTGGCCTTTCTGGCTGGTGCTTTCTCTTTTGTGTAGAGGGCAGCCTCTCCGTCCCATTGTTATCGTCCATTCATGACCCTCATACGGTGGCCGGGATTTCTTCCTTGTGTTCGTTTTGTAAGGCGAGTTGGGTGGAAAAGAAACTTCTCTTCTTGGGTCCTGCTCCGTTCAGAGCTGGACTGTTCTGGCTGACTTTCTGTCACAGCCCCCTTTACTTATGGGGCAAAAGTACCTCTGTGCCATATACTATTTCCTGGCGAGGCGACTTGATGTAAGAGAACCAGTTTCGGCTGCCGCCTCTTGACCTGTTGTCCACACTATCCCTAATCTCCTGTGGCTTCTGTCCACATGGCCCTTGGTGCATTTCACGCCCCATGGCAATCTGTGGAGCTGTTTGGGTGGAAGCAGTAAGTAGGATACAATATATCCCTGGTTTCGTATTTTTTGTTTACGTATTCTAACCCTATCCTATTTTCTAGGCGTATCTTCCTGTTTTCTGGGAGTATATGTGGCTGTTACTCCATTGACCCATAGGCCTAGGTCTACCTATGCCAAACGAAACCAGGTGTGCATGTCCTTTCCACGGTGTCAAGGAAATAGATGTGTGTCTCAATGGAATCCTACATTTTGGAAGCTGAGCATGCCAGCTTTGTTTACATGCCACTTTCTTTGGGAAGATGCATGCAGTCATCCCTAAATATATAGATTGTCTGGGAATCTTCTTTTTGTTTCATGAAATCAGTCTCTAATGCACTACAAGAAGCAGGCTACGAATACAAATGGAAAACAGTCTAGAGAGCACAACGTCACTAGAGACCTACGGATGTGTGGCGCATTATAAATATTAAAATAAATAAATGAAATATGAGAAATTCTCTAAAGCAGGCCTTCCCATCATTGTTGTTTGAGAAGCTTTCTGAAGGATTTAGTGAGGATTAGTGGATAGTGTCAATGATCTGTGCTTTGGCATTGTCACCCGGGAGAGCTGAGCATCTCATATTAACCAATGGATATAGATAGGCAGACTTAGAAGATAAAGGACAACCAAAGCAAACTCCCCATCAGTGCAAAAGTACCTGAATATGTAGAAATGTACCTGGGTTACTATCAATTATGGGGAAAAATCCGACCAGAGGGAATCGGTCATATCTGACAGAAAGTGAGAGCGAGCAGAGCTCGAGTTGTCTAGGATGAGAATCTGAGCCGCTATGTGGCATATTTTCCTATGGTTGATAGTCACCCATGTACAATTGTCTGTGGCATATGGGTATCATTTTCTGGTTTCCCATGTGGCCTTCATAGGTAATGTCGACGGGCTAGAAATGAGCTCCGGGCTGCATTATGAAGGCATCAAGTGTGGCATGTGGAGGAAGCAGACAAGCATTTGTTGTGGCGCAACGTATGTGTGCAGGAGTGTGACAACACTGCCGTGAAATATGACTTTCGTCTTTCACTGTGATGATGTCATAGCAGGGAGTCATGATGATAACTGCAAAGCAATCTGAGCCCTCCATAGTCGCTAATTGCCCTCAATGGAACCTATATGCAAAAAGAAATTGTTGACAATCGCCAGAAATTGACTCGTAGCAGCAGTTCCCCTACCTTACTCCAGAATGTTAATGGCATTAACTATTTTAATCAACTCACTATGGTGTACATAATTTAAAAGCACACGCCTCTAGTTACAAAAGGATATGCTACCATGTTCATGCTGTTTAGAGGAAGGGGGCATGGTGATGATAGCCACCCTTGGTCTGTCGACTGAAAGCTAAATTGTGGTCAAAATCACTGAGGGAGTTCCTAAATCCCATCGTAAAGATGACAGCTCTGTTCTGACTGCCAACCAAAACAAGGCAAGTGCCTGTGGCCACTCACAGCCATGGGGGTGTGTTTTTGAAATTTTGCCCACACCATAAACTTGATGATGTAATTTGGTAGTATAAATATAGGAACTACACAACACATAACACACACTGCTTCCAGAACACGTCCAGATTTCCGCGCAGCACCTTGTTCCAGAACTCTTCATCTTGTCGCTGACTCAAGACTCATTTAAAGATCCTGATTTCTTTGCAGAATCCAGACTTTAGCATTGCTGAACTCTTTCTAGCTAGACCCAATTTCAAACATCCCAAACTTGAAGTGATTTAATACTGATCCAGTTTGGCTTGATACCATAAAGGCTTGCCTGCTGAAACTTGCATCCTGCTAATCTGCTTTGTCCAGTGACCCGAAGGGCCCATACAAATCCAGTCTGAGGTGCAGTCCAAAATCGACCAGAACCGCGCCGCTGATCCAATCCCTCCAGAAGTGCCCTGCTGAAGGTAGACATGACCCGATCCATGACCAGAACCTTGACGGTCCATTTTAATCACAAGGGACTGTAAGTATTAATAGGAAGAACAGTGACCCAGAGTATATTTGCATTGTCTTATACCAATCTCAAACCATCCCATCTTTAATTTCAGAACCCTAGTATTGTTAGAACTATTCTTGTGCTGATTTTTTCTCAATTGTTTTGCAAAACCATAAATCATTAGTGATTTTGAGTATTTAAAGTAACTCCCAGAAAGGAATTGGAGTATCCACTACGTGAAGGGTTACGCTGGCCATGTAACTGTGAAGATTCCCGGCTGGCATCCTCTTTTAGTCATTACTATAGTGTAATAAACCAATCTGTCATTTTTAAAACCGACTTTCTGTTTTCATTTCGTGCCTATTCTTCAAAAATGCCTCTCACTAAAACCTCTATAACCTCTTCAATTTTAAAGATAGAAATGACATTTCAACTCTCACTGATACCTATGTCCCTTAGCTACATCATCCACATACAAATACTGCATTGTGGAACAGTGTATTTGATCAGTTTTTTCCAAATATCGCATAGTGAAATTTTGCTGCGAATTTGCAGTTTTCAAAAGTTTCCACGCGTCTTCTTCCTGATCTCAAGTATACACTGTTGTTTATCCTGTAGCCCATGTGTGTTAGGACCTGTTTAGTGTTGCTTTCCTCAGAATTATTCTCCATTTAAGCAATGTCACAACCTTTTGCACTGTTTTACAAAGCCATTTCTCACCTGTCATTTTAAAAGTGTCTATTTCCAAAAACGGTTTTCTCTCTTATTTGGGGAGGGAAGATTGCATTTAAACTGTAGACATTGGGCCTCATCACGACTTTGGCAGTAACCCTTAAATCCGGCGGTAGCGCTATTACCGCCGTATTTAAGGGTCCGCCAAATCAGGACTTCGGCGGACTGGGGGGAAATCCGCCAAAAATGTGCGCTCATACCGCTGGCGGGAAATCCACCGGCGGTATTAGCGCAAAATTTTCCCATTGAGCCCAATGGGGAATGGGGTATTCCCGAATAGGCTCAATGGGGAATGGGGATTAACATTACTGCCAAACTCGTGATCCGGCGCCATTAGCGCCGGGGAGTTCGGCGGTAGGGCTAATACCGCCGGCGGTAATACTGCCGGCGTTACCGCCCAAGTCGTGATGAGGCCCATTGTCTTTCATTCCTGAATACCTGCTGATTACTGACATCTGTGTAGGATTGCTTACCTTCAGTCATTTGCAGGGGGAACTATTAACCTAAACGGTCTCTGTTCACAAACCAAAACTGTTCTTTTTCCTGTGTTTTCTATTCTGCATTAATATAAGATAATTCAATTGCTTTACTTATTTTTGACCACCTGGTGATTGCCTCCACACATATATATATATATATATATAAATATATATATATATATATATATATATATATATATATATATATATATATATATATATATATATATATATATAGAACTTATGTGTGATTTGGATATTAAATAAATAAATAAATATTTACCTTTACAAACTAGCCTAATTCCTCATCCATTGTGACCTGGGGGGTATTTTGAGAAAGGTGTGATACGAGTGGTAGGGTAGATCATTCAGACTATTGAACTTACAGACACAAATATATACAAACTCTTCGAGACCTTAGACACAAAAATGACCCTATAATCGGCTCTATTACAACACATTTCGGATTGGATTGCCCAAGAAATGTCAATCAGAATTCATGAAAACATCCCCTCCGAAAATAGGATGTCCCGGTCTACAGGCACTCCATCTGACTCCAGTTTACACGTTATAGGACCCCCTCTTATGACCTCCAGTGCTTCCACTGTTTAAACAAGTTATTCGTACAGTGGACAAAGAATTAATTACAACACAAGTGGACAAATTAAATACATCATCGATAAGTGTAGATCAAAACATTTCCTTGCCTGCTGGTGGCCCTTCATCAAGCCCTTTCACCATTCCTGTAGACAAGGGATCGTAAAAGGGTGCCCCAGAATGTTACCAAACCTAAATCAAAACAAGCCGAGTTACAGAAAAAGAAATCTAACAACATGAAAGCTATCCGTTCGGCTAGCGTAAAAAGTGTCAAACCTTTTTTTTCGGGCCATTAACCTTATACAGAAAAACTCTAAATACAGAGTGCCCGTAGCTACTCCTTTACTAAAGGCAATGAATGTAGTGGATAATCGGACTGACCAAATAAATAAAGATCGGTCTTTAACATATCAACCTCTGAATGACCTCATCGCGGTCATATACCAAAATTACAAGACTGCCTCTTCCAAAGCAACCAACGCAGTCACAACTCAGACCATCAATTTAAACCAAACCCTAGAGGCAAGCAATGACCCAATGCACGATGAAGGGTGCAGCGAGATTAAAAAGGCAGTGGATGCCCATCTCGATTTGCACCTTAAAGAGCAAATTAAGTAATCTAGAAGAATTAAAACCGTGAAAGTCTCACAGAAAAATCCCTCAGGTCACGATAATGTCCCACAAAAGATTACCACACAAGCACATCCATGTTGTGATCCAAAGTATAATTTGCGGTTCTGACCCGAGCTGTGGAGGCAAGTCACATGCATAACCAAACCTGCTTTAAAGAGCGTTTGTGTCCCTAAAGCTGAACACCGTGAGAACGTCACGAAACCTCCAAGTAGCAGGTCACAGCTTATTCCACAAACACACTCCTTAATCATGAAATGTTGCGATGCTCCGTATGCTAAATACGATCTATGCAGATCAAGCACCATGAACATCTTTGCTAAACTGCCTGCATTGGAAGATATATCATCAGTTGATGTCGATCAGGTTGAGTTCCTGAGCGATGAGGATTTATCCTTTGTAAGACTCTGGATCCCTTCGGGCATGGTCTTGAATACCTTTTTGGAAGGCAAAGATGGATCTATTTATCATCAAATCCCGAGACCCTGACACGAAGAGAATTCATACTGTAACTAGTAATCCTACTTCATTGAGTTCCAATTGTGTTCACTGTAATCATGAAGTCACACTACATCCGAATCTTCCACAACATCCTATGGCATAACTACCAGGCAAAAACTGCTCTTACAGATGAGCTTGGCCAGTTGGAATACTTGCGGCCACTCCCATCTGCAATCTTTCGTAAACAATCAAATTGACAAATTCAACATTGTATCCCTTCAGGAAACCTGGTTGACCGCTACACCCATATGGGAAGATCATTATATTTGCCTGCTCCCAGCCATGTCCTCAACAAGAGGCAGACCTACATCAGGCCTATTGGTAGCAGTGAAAATCAGCACCGGCCTTACCATTCAAGCGTGGGCTGCTCCAAATAATTTTCAGCAGTTGGTCAGAATTAGATAGCAAGACCAAAACATCGCCCTGCTGAATATATACAGGAATGCAGCCAGCATCTTGGATGATAGCTTCAACAACGCCTTAGCATCACTTCTAGATGGCATAGCCTTGTCCCCAGAGATCACTGCCAATGATCACAGGAAATATTAATGTAAATTACCTAATCATGGGTCCCAAGGTCAGATATGAGGACGCACGCAGATGGACTGCGTTCATGGCCAAAAGAAATCTCAGGATGGCCAATGGCTCCTTGCTGGGCGACATGCCTCTGCAAAGCACATGGAGTCAGGCGTGTCGAGGCGCATGATCGATCATATCTTTATAGATGAGTGTTTGTTCTAAGCAACAATCTCCTTCGAAATCTTCAAACAAATCCACAGCGATCATGACATGCTCACGCTATATTGGACTTGGTATTTCCAACCCCCAAAAACAACAGTTCAAAGGTCAAAGCAGCTCCTACAAATTAACCACGATTAAACTTGCTTTGCTGGTCAAGATCTCCATGATGGCCTCTGGACCTGCAGCGTTTAAAAATACACACTGCTTTGATCCAGAGCTCAAGCGCAGGAAGGCCAATTTTCGCAAGGTAAAAAGGGACATTCTTAGACTGCCCAGCTCTGCCAGGGAAAGAGCTTTAAAAACAGCCAAATGCAGGTATAAGAATTGGGCACGAGCACGAAGATTCATCATGTACCAGCAAGATAGTGAAGATTTCCTGACTTCCTTACACAATAAATACCCAGCACCAAACTTGGCACTTATTGAATAACAGTGAATTCAATAAGCAGATTTGCAGCCAGATTAATGGCGTCATGGAACATCTATGGCCTAAACACTACTTAAGCCTGTACGCCGACCTGGAATTTGATAAACTAGTTTACTCCAGTCATTCTGCCGAACCATGGGATTTACAAATCTTTGAAGATTCCATAGAAGAGCTCATAAAATCGCACCTGGAAAGATCTTTTCTCAGCTAATTCTTTGAGATTTTAACGCATGCACCCTGGCACAACACCAACAGGACCCCAATCAAATGGGATTTGTGGTTGGCCTGGGGATGGCAATCAACCTACTATGTCTTAATGCAATCAAAGCGCAGGCGCACAAAGCTAGACAGCCCATTTATTTTTCATTAGTTGATTTCCACTCGGCATACGTTTCTGTTTCGCGAGTGCTTCTTATGTCTCAACTGTTTAAGGCAGGTTGTCCGACCACTCTGACCGACATCATTTACACCTTGCACTCTAACACCTCAGTCCAGATCAGATTAACTATCTAGGGCCTGCTTTCTTCCTCCATATCCACATCTAGAGGGCTGAGGCAAGTGTGCATTCTTGCTTCAGCCCTCTTCAGTTTCTTTATACATGCTGTCATAAATGCATTTGAGAACATTGTTTCTGATTCTCCTAAATTGAATGGTGTTCCAATCAAAGTTTTATTATATGCTGACGATCTTGCTCTTATTTTCAAAACTCCCAGGGGTCTTCAAAAACTACTAGACTCCTTAACACAATACATTGGTGAGAATCAATTGTCAATTAATTTGCAAAAAACCAAGATTCTAGCATATCATCCTAGGCAGTCTGCTTGTGGCAAAATGTCTTGGACCATTAACAATGTCCCATTAGAAGTGGTACCACAATACACATACGTAGGGATGATTATTGATGGGGAAGCCCATAATAGAACCCATTTAGTTTCCTTGGAGCGAAAGCTAATCACAGCCATATCTCAGACCAGAATAATTCTAAATAGATACGTTCTCATTAACCCCGGCTCTGACATACTACACACAAAAAGTCACTCCAAGCATACTTCACACCAGGGCCATCTTGCCATCCACCTTTTTCAACAAACTGGAGGGGAAATATTGGAGGCAAGCCTTACACCTACCTCAGTGCGCTCCTATCATGTGCTTGCGATATGAGCTGGGGTTAATTTCTCAAAATGCATTATACCACTGACGACTCAGTGCTTTATTCAGAAAATGCCTTGTGTCAACAGATCTGAATTATAATACTCCAGAGCTTGTCCAACTATGTATTCCTTTCCAACCACACCTTCGTCAATAGATGGTTAAAAAGCCATTTATCCTATTCTTGCTACTGCAGAGGTCTCCATTGAAATCCTTATCAGGGATCCAGACAGGGCTAAACAGAAAATATATTTAGCAGATTGGATAGAGAACAGAAGATTGTGTTTAACTCATAAGCACTTTGCTGCTAATCCTTTTGGTGAAAAAAAGTTTCGGGTGATGGAATCCTACTTATGTTTAAGTCGCCTTCAGCTTTAATCAGAACATCCATTCTGTGAATTAGACTAAATCTTTGGCCAACACATGATGTGTTGGCCGAGCGCAAAATTCTTAAGACGGAACAAAATATATGTCGCTACTGCAGGGATTTGACCTGCAAGGAAACATTACAACATTTGATAATCTACTGTCCAGCGCTCATTCCAGCAGATGTTCTTTGGTAGACATTGTAAATTCTTTGGAGAGCTAAATCCCAGTCTCAGGTGGTCCCTGATATTGTCTACTCCTTCGATGAGCATCAGAATTGCTACTATCAACTTCTTGTCAGGAGACCCCAAGTGAACAAATGTAAGCATTCTTCCTTGATGTCCTGTGAACGAGTATCTTATTTGATATTATTAAATTGTACCATTTACTTGGAGATGTTATTTGTACAAATATATAAAAAAAGTATTATGACTGTGCTCAAGGTCCATCAAGACATGACTAACGGAGCAAAATAATTGCCGATATAATCTTGTGAGAAGTACTAGATCTGGTCAATGCCACCAAACAAAGTATGTTGAGGTAATTTATTCTCACTTAATGACCGGAAATCAATCTCTTGAGTTGTACCTGAAAATTGGCCCGAATACATGCAAATGTCACCATTCAGATCTGTGTATAAGGCTATATGTAATGTATTTGGAGCAGTAGATGAATACATGCATATCTGTGTTGAAATGAGATGTAAAAATATCTTAGCTTGACTGTGTATAGTGCTCCAGTAGCTTCAAATGAAAATGATATGAAGGGGAAATTTAAGATTATGGTTTTATGTGGATGTCAAAAAGAGGAGTTACCTTTTGTAGTAACCATAATTATTATTTAGTTGAAATCTAGGATTACTATGTTCTCATGAGTCAACTCTGATCACCAGCTTAAGAAATAAGACTGCTAGGTTTGCTAACATTTTATGTAGTGTGAGTCCAACATGTACATTCAAATTCACTCTGTTGGTTAGCATACGTCTGCAACTTCTTTCTTTTTTTCCTCCTCGAACCAATTTTTAATTTCTGTATGGATTGTATTTTATGTATGTATGTATCTATTCATGTTACATGACCATGTTCTATTTGTATTATGTTAAATATATTGAAAGGTTGAGTAATTTGGCTAAATTAATTTTAAAAAAAGCAAGGGATTAGATTGAATATGAGCAAAATCACTGACAAAATTGTTCAGGGGCACACCACATAAATAGTTGGCTCACTCTATAACTTCAGACGTTAAAGAAGCATAAAAAAACAACTAAAACATTCCTTGCACAAACACTACCTAACATTGACTAAAACATATTTAATCAGACATGCGAGGAAGTCCAAATGTCTTGTTATTCTAAAAAGAAAGTGATAGTTCCAAGAACAATTACAATCAGAGTAGCCCAGAGCTCACGAGCCATGACAAATTAGATTCTACCATCCCATTGCCTTTATGAAGAGATTACAATATTGTCTTTGATACAGTTAATACAATACACAAAGCCATCACCAATAATGTATACAAACCAACATTAGCAAATATACCTCAATTGTTATGAAGTTCAGACACTTCGATTTTCTGTTTTGATATGCAAACTGACTGAGATTATAAAAACACATTTCTAGCTGATTGCAGCTGCCAGGAGATTCTTAGGGAGCTAGCCTGTGTCCCACCACTAGCCCAGAAAATTAAGAATCTTCACAATAACTATCTTATCTCCGGGACAGTCCCTATTGAATCTAAGATGGACCATGATACTCCTTTTCTTAAATAGCAACAGGCCACCACAGGGACCTGTTTAAGCACATGTCGATTGCAAACAAGCCCTTGTTGGCCAAACTGCTGGAACGTGTCATCACACAACATCTTCAGAACTGTGTTGTGTCCCACTGCATCCTCAATGTGAAGAAAGACCTAGGCAATTTTGCCTGCGGTGTGGGCGGCACACCCTTATATCTCGTTGGGATTCTTCAAATATTTTAACTTCTCAATAATCCAATTTAACGAATGTTTGATTCTTAAGTTCTGCGATTTATTCTAAAGCTTCCAAAGGACAATGTGCTGTTGCTTTTTTTATAAGCAAACATCATAAGGTGGCCAATGCATTTCAGATTTTGTAGTCCTTCATCAGGGCCTTGTCTAATCAAAATAATAGCCAAATAGCAAACATCAGTGTTCATTAATGTATCAGTACAAAAATAACAGCATAATCAGATTCAAACGTAACAAATTGGAAAACATAAAACAATTGAAAGAAAAATGCATTAAAGCAAACGGGGTACCCACGCACATAGAAACATACATGAAAAAGGAGAGAGATATACATAAACATTCTTCATTAGAAATACAATTCGCCAACATATTCTGTTGTAGTATCACATTACGCATGTGGTTGTCTCCTTGCTAAATCCCCTACATCGTGTATATATGCTAATGTGTTAATGCACCTCGTGTAAAGGCGTACATGCTGCCAAAGTAATTGTCAGTGATCTAAACACGATATTATTGTGCCCAACAGTTCATTCAATGTGGGCACATGCAGGGAGATTATGCTATCGTGAAAATTACACTAGTATACAAGAATCTGACCTTTGAAAAAATAACGTCCACAAGCGCAATTGCTTGCGTTTCAATATGCAGCGTAACTGCTTTTGATCAGGTACACACGTAGACCTGTTTAAAAACAATAACATCCTTTAAATGTACAGCGTGACCGCTGTTTGTTTAGGTGCAAACATAGACCTGTTTAGGTATCATAACATTCCTTTAACACAGAGCCGTACATTACCGAGTCCCGAATGGACCTATCTTTGTGCGTTTCACATACTTTGTGTACAGTGTCAATGCTGTGTCAAAGCCATATCGTGCTGACTCATTGTTTGCTGCCATCTGCTACCTAAGTAAACGCTAAGAGGCCGATTCATGGAATAATTAGCGCGGCGCAAGTGGGCAAAAACGTGCGAATCGCAGTGGAATAGCGAAAATCGCAGTGCAAGTGCGAAAATCGCACGAAAAGCAGCGCACGTCGATTCATGGAAGGCCGTGCGCGAGAAAACCAGCGGATGTGCGATAAAAAAGTGCGCGGCGCACGTTGGCGCACGTTGGCGCACAGGCCATCTAACAGCGTGCGCCAGGTCACAGCGAAAATCGCACAGGCCACAGCGAAATTCGCACATAGCGCGGCGCATGCAATAAAAGTAGGCGGAACACGGGCGTAACACTCGGAATGGGGAACAACTTGCCAAAACGTGGGCGTCACGGGGGAAGTACAGGGCACAAGTGCGCGGAGCGCCCACACACTCGCCTACAACACGTATTCATGGAATAGAATAGGGGAAAAAAGCGCACGCTCAAACCAGCGCACAGGCACAAACACGACCGCCACAAGAAAGGAGGCGGTAGCGTCTCTGCGGCTGTAAGAAATGTGTGCCAAAAGGTGCGCTACAAATAGCACCTATATACTGCCATGATGAATGTCCCATACTGTGGCCCTCCAGGAAAAATGACGTGCAAAGGGGTACCCACAAACACGGACACCCGCTGACAAAAAATACGTGTGCATGTATACCGGGGTGCGCGGGAAGTGTCACACGCGATTTGCAGGGTACGTGCATCACAGGGGTTCGCGTGAAGTTATTCACGCGATCGGGCCTGGGGGAGCGGGCTACGTGTATTACAGGGGTTCGCGTGAAGTTCCTCACGCGATCGGGCCTGGGGGAGCGGGCTACGTGTATTACAGGGGTTCGCGTGAAGTTCCTCACGCGATCGGGCCTGGGGGAGCGGGCTACGTGTATTACAGGGGTTCGCGTGAAGTTCCTCACGCGATCGGGCCTGGGGGAGCGGGCTACGTGTATTACAGGGGTTCGCGTGAAGTTCCTCACGCGATCGGGCCTGGGGGAGCGGGCTACGTGTATTTCAGGGGTTCGCGTGAAGTTCCACACGCGATCGGGCCTGGGGGAGCGGGCTACGTGTATTACAGGGGTTCGCGTGAAGTTCCTCACGCGATCGGGCCTGGGGGAGCGTGCTACGTGTATTTCAGGGGTTCGCGTGAAGTTTCACACGCGAATAGCCTGGGCGCGTGAATTTGAGGGGTGCGCGGGAAGTTCCTCACGCGATCGGGCCTGGGGGAGCGGGCTACGTGTATTACAGGGGTTCGCGGGAAGTCCCACACGCGAATAGGCTGGGCGCGTGTATTTCAGGGGTTCGCGGGAAGTTCCACACGCGAATAGCCTGGGCGCGTGTATTTCAGGGGTGCGCGGGAAGTTCCACACGCGAATAGCCTGGGCGCGTGTATTTCAGGGGTTCGCGGGAAGTTCCACACGCGAATAGCCTGGGCGCGTGAATTTCAGGGGTGCGCGGGAAGTTCCACACGCGAATAGCCTGGGCGCGTGTATTTCAGGGGTTCGCGGGAAGTTCCACACGCGAATAGCCTGGGCGCGTGTATTTCAGGGGTGCGCGGGAAGTTCCACACGCGAATAGCCTGGGCGCGTGTATTTCAGGGGTGCGCGGGAAGTTCCACACGCGAATAGCCTGGGAGCGTGTATTTCAGGGGTGCGCGGGGAGTTCCACACGCGAATAGCCTGGGCGCGTGTATTTCAGGGGTGCGCGGGGAGTTCCACACGCGAATAGCCTGGGCGCGTGTATTTCAGGGGTGCGCGGGAAGTTCCACACGCGAATAGCCTGGGCGCGTGTATTTCAGGGGTGCGCGGGAAGTTTTACACGCGAATAGCCTGGGCGCGTGTATTTCAGGGGTGCGCGGGAAGTTTTACACGCGAATAGCCTGGGCGCGTGTATTTCAGGGGTGCGCGGGAAGTTTTACATGCGATTTCTGCACGGTACGTGTATTTCAGGGGTGCCGGGGAGTCCCACATGTGATTTGACAGTGTGGGTCCTCCCAGGTGTACCCTGTACACCCTCCACGGCCCCTGCAGGCAGCCCACACCACAGGGGACTACCCTGCATCCCTGGTCATGTCCCGCAGGCAGCCCACCCAACATGGGCATGCCCCCCAGCAAAGGCACATGTCTCCTTGAACTAATGAACACCAACACATGTCCCCTTGCACCCCCACCCCCCAGCACTGTGGGGCACATGCCAGCAGTCCCCCACCCATGTCCAACTCATGTCCCCCACCACCCCCACCCCCCAGCACTGTGGGGCACCTGCCAGTAGGCCCCCACCCATGTCCAACTCATGTCTCCCACCACCCCCACCCCCCAGCCACCAGGGTCACCCTCCACCAGGGCCCCACTCATGTCTCCCACCACCCCCACCCCCCAGCACTGTGGGGCACCTGCCAGCAGGCCCCCACCCATGTCCAACTCATGTCTCCCACCACCCCCACCCCCCAGCACTGTGGGGCACCTGCCAGTAGGCCCCCACCCATGTCCAACTCATGTCTCCCACCACCCCCACCCCCCAGCACTGTGGGGCACCTGCCAGTAGGCCCCCACCCATGTCCAACTCATGTCTCCCACCACCCCCACCCCCCAGCACTGTGGGGCACCTGCCAGTAGGCCCCCACCCATGTCCAACTCATGTCTCCCACCACCCCCACCCCCCAGCACTGTGGGGCACCTGCCAGTAGGCCCCCACCCATGTCCAACTCATGTCTCCCACCACCCCCACCCCCCAGCCACCAGGGTCACCCTCCACCAGGGCCCCACTCATGTCTCCCCCCACCCCCACACCCCAGCAGTGCAGGGTCACCCTCCACCAGGGCCCCACTCATGTCTCCCACCACCCCCACACCCCAGCAGTGCAGGGTCACCCTCCACCAGGCCCCCACTCATGTCTACCACCACCCCCACCCCCCAGCCACCAGGGTCACCCTCCACCAGGCCCCCACTCATGTCACCCACCACCCCCACACCCCAGCAGTGCAGGGTCACCCTCCACCAGGGCCCCACTCATGTCTCCCACCACCCCCACCCCCCAGCACTGTGGGGCACCTGCCAGCAGGCCCCCACCCATGTCCAACTCATGTCTCCCACCACCCCCACCCCCCAGCACTGTGGGGCACCTGCCAGCAGGCCCCCACCCATGTCCAACTCATGTCACCCACCACCCCCACACCCCAGCAGTGCAGGGTCACCCTCCACCAGGCCCCCACTCATGTCTACCACCACCCCCACCCCCCAGCAGTGCAGGGTCACCCTCCACCAGGGCCCCACTCATGTCTCCCACCACCCCCACACCCCAGCAGTGCAGGGTCACCCTCCACCAGGCCCCCACTCATGTCTACCACCACCCCCACCCCCCAGCCACCAGGGTCACCCTCCACCAGGCCCCCACTCATGTCACCCACCACCCCCACACCCCAGCAGTGCAGGGTCACCCTCCACCAGGGCCCCACTCATGTCTCCCACCACCCCCACCCCCCAGCACTGTGGGGCACCTGCCAGCAGGCCCCCACCCATGTCCAACTCATGTCTCCCACCACCCCCACCCCCCAGCACTGTGGGGCACCTGCCAGCAGGCCCCCACCCATGTCCAACTCATGTCACCCACCACCCCCACACCCCAGCAGTGCAGGGTCACCCTCCACCAGGGCCCCACTCATGTCTCCCACCACCCCCACCCCCCAGCACTGTGGGGCACCTGCCAGCAGGCCCCCACCCATGTCCAACTCATGTCTCCCACCACCCCCACCCCCCAGCCACCAGGGTCACCCTCCACCAGGGCCCCACTCATGTCTCCCACCACCCCCACCCCCCAGCAGTGCAGGGTCACCCTCCACCAGGGCCCCACTCATGTCTCCCACCACCCCCACCCCCCAGCACTGTGGGGCACCTGCCAGCAGGCCCCCACCCATGTCCAACTCATGTCCCCTTGCACCCCCACCCCCCAGCACTGTGGGGCACCTGCCAGCAGGCCCCCACCCATGTCCAACTCATGTCCCCCACCACCCCCACCCCCCAGCACTGTGGGGCACCTGCCAGCAGGCCCCCACCCATGTCCAACTCATGTCTCCCACCACCCCCACCCCCCAGCCACCAGGGTCACCCTCCACCAGGCCCCCACTCATGTCTCCCATCACCCCCACACCCCAGCAGTGCAGGGTCACCCTCCACCAGGCCCCCACTCATGTCTCCCACCACCCCCACCCCCCAGCCACCAGGGGCACCCTCCACCAGGCCCCCACTCATGTCCCCTATCACCCCCACCCCCCCGCCACCAGGGGCACCCTCCACCAGGCCCCCACTCATGTCTCCCACCACCCCCACCCCCCAGCCACCAGGGTCACCCTCCACCAGGCCCCCACTCATGTCTCCCACCACCCCCACCCCCCAGCCACCAGGGGCACCCTCCACCAGGCCCCCACTCATGTCCCCTATCACCCCCACCCCCCAGCCACCAGGGTCACCCTCCACCAGGCCCCCACTCATGTCTCCCATCACCCCCACACCCCAGCAGTGCAGGGTCACCCTCCACCAGGCCCCCACTCATGTCTCCCACTACCCCCACCCCCCAGGGGCACCCTCCACCAGGCCCCCACTCATGTCACCCACCACCCCCACCCCCCAGCCACCAGGGGCAGCCTCCACCAGGCCCCCACTCATGTCTCCCACCACCCCCACCCCCCAGCAGTGCAGGCTCAACCTCCACCAGGCCCCCACTCATGTCCCCCTGCACCCCCACCCCCCTGCCACCATGTGCAGCCCCCACCAGGTCCTCACAATCCCCATTCATGTGCGTAATGGTCAGCCTCCACAGCCAAAAAGCCCTACCAAGTAACCCATTCACCCACATGGAAATGGAAATCACATGTTACACCCCCAATGTACATGAAGCAAATGAACCCATGTCCGTCACACACATATTTTCAAATTGAATGGGAAAACACACAACATGACATGCATGAAACCAATGAGATGAAACCACACAGTGAACAATGGAAAAAAAAATGTATTGAAAAAAATACAAATGCCAAAGAAAGAAAACTAACTACAATGTAAATGTGAAAAAATAAGCTGCATGTCCGCATAAAAACACAAAACTAGAAAATCAAATCAAAAAAATGATGTCCAAAGTGAAATGTAAAAACTCTCCATGCAACAAAGAACTATGTACAAAAATAACAAGGGTCCATCATCACAACTGAACTAAGGAAACCTCCTAAAAAACCTACCTAAATATCAACTATATACAAAAAGTGGAGCAGTGTCCGTCGACTCCAAATAATAATAAGAACGAAAGGAAACCTAAAACTAAAGAACTATATACAAAGGCGGCGGGCAAGTCCAGCGGCTCACTCTGTGGTGTTCCGGGCCAGGGCATCATCGAACTCCTGTTCGATGTCCCGGAGGCGGTCCAGTTCCATGGCCCGAGGGTCCGCAGGGACGACGCCGTGTCCTCCTCCAACCCCCTGCGGATTGCCTCGAGGCACTCGGCCCGCCTCAGGGCCCTCCGCATGGAGTTCTCCGCCCTGACCATTGTGAGCCGCGCCTCTTCCGCCCGCCGCCGCTCCGCACCTATGGCGTGGCCCAACCGCTGCCACACGGAAGACACTCTCTGTCCTGGGTCCTCCTGCCCTCCGGCCGATGCCTGCCCCTCCGATGTCGAAGGCCCCGAGCCTTCATGGCTCCCACCATCTTGCTGCTGCTGCTGCTCTGCCTCTGCCCGTGCACTGCCTCCTGCTGCCTGCACATCCTCCGCCGGCTGGGGTGCACCTGTTGATGTGGCCACCCCTGCTGGACGTCCGACTCCCGACTGTGGCAGGGATGCCTCCTCCACCAGCCTGGCCGCACTGTCAGAGGCAGCTCCACAGGGCACCCAGGTGACTGATGGGTGAGAAGATGGCAAAGAGGACGACTGGCGCGTAGGGGGTCCAGTTGAGGAGGGGGTCGGAGCAAGCCCCATCAGACAGCGGAATCCGGCCTGGGTGACCTGTCCCAGCAGGCTGACGTGGTCAACGAGCCATTCGAGATGACGTGCAGTCTCTCCATGAAAAGACTGCAGGTCACCTCGCATGGCCCGTTGACGCAACGCCACACCAGCCAGGACAGGCTCAACCCGGACCTGGATGGCCACGTCCGCAGGCAGAGGAAGGCCAGTTGACGTCAGCTCATCCCCTGCCTGAAAACGGGTCTGGACGTAGGCATCCCTGCTGGTGCAAGATGATGCAGGGACAGGATCGGGGACAGGATTGCACACAGGCACCTCCGCGGCCGCCTGTGCTGCCTCCTGTCCCTGGTCCTGCACTGCACCACTAGCACCAGTGGGATCCCCACCTCCAGACCCTGTCTCTGGTGCTTGCGCGGCCCCCTCCTCCACCAAACCCCCCACCAACCTGGATGACTCTGTGCCATCTTCCCCTGTTAAGCCCTGTGGGGTCCCAGCTGCCCCTTCTGCTGCCGAGGAGTCCAACTGCAACCTCCGCCTCTTGGACCTCCCCCCGGCAGCTGCGGCCTGGGACGCGGCACCGGACTCCTCACTCCCCGACGAGATGACAACACGGGAGGGGAGCCGGGCCTTGCGTCTCCGGCTGGCGGTCGGATCCCCGCCGCTGTGCTCCACAGCACCTTCTCCGCCCTCTTCATCAGTTGACGCTGCAGACAGGGAGAAACAAAACACAGGCATCAGGGCACTGTACAATGGACACATACACGCATGACAGTTGCACATGAGTGGCATTGGCAAACCTCAGACATGTCATCACAATCCCCAACACACATGTCATTGCAACTGGCACACATGAGCCATACCACAGCCATATCGCAACTGCCACCACCATCCCTACACATACAACAGCATCAGCAGCCAAAGGGGAGCCATACATCACATGCAACACAGGAAGTGCACCACACATGTACACACACCACCACACTTGCATGCATGTCTACACCTCTGCCAAGTGTCGCACTGTTCAGACGGGCATCCATGTCACATCTGCCAATCAGGCTTCCACATACCGCTGTCACATGCATCCATGTAGCATCACTGTTGCACCTTTGACAAATACACACACATGCACATGTACACAGTGCTCATACATGCAGCCGAAAACAACATACATGCCTGACATCACGGACATGTCTACTTACATACACATTCATCCAAACATGTGTGCACGCACAACTGCATTTGCCATGCAAGCCCACACACACAAGCACCATCCATGTCTCACACATTACAGCCCTCGCATGTGTCAGCCCCACGGCCCTGTACACCCCCACCCATACTCCACCCCATACAAACAGATGTGCAACCGGCACAATGGGGAATGATCACCACACGCCCTGCTCACAACCAGGATGCATGTACACTCACCGCTCGACTCCAGACGGCTCTGCTTCTCTAGGACCTGGACGTGGAGCGCTGGGGATATGCGTTCCAGGACCCCCATCTGTTCTTCCGACAAGTGGCCCCGGCACCCCTTGGCATCCGCTGCCTTCAAGAGGCGCCGGGCCTTGTTCAGGCTCCTGGACCTGAAGTCCTCCCAGCGCTTCCTGACATGTTGTAAGTCCCGGACTGCCACCCCCTCCGCGTTGATGGCAGTCACGATGTCAGTCCAGATCCGAGTCCGTCCTTCCTTGTCGGCGCGGGAACTTCCAAAGAGGGCATCATACTGCCCCAGGACTTGCTCCACCAGGACACCAACTTCGGTGGCACTGAAGCTGGTGCCCCTCTGCCTCTCTGGCCGGGGGTTGTCAGTGGTCACAGATGGTGTTATCCCCGACATGACAACCCCAGAGGCAGGAGTGGGTGGGCAACTGGGTCCTGGGGCTGGGCTGTGGAGCGATGGAATTCCAGTCGGGAGTCTTCTGTTCCAGCAGGGGTGGTCACAGCAACAGCACTCCTGGCTGATGTGCAGGCAGCAAATGGCAGTGCACGTGGGCAGCAGGCAGTCAGGCAGCAGCAGATAGCAGGTGGGAGCGTGCTCGGGGCTCTGGGGGGCAGTAATTCGGCCTTCTGGGCAGGAGCGTGGTCTCCCGTGTGCTCACGCGTGGCCAGCTTGGTACGGAGTGAATTGGCACGTGAAAATCCTGCACGTCAGCGTGAAAACCGAGGAAAGGCCCTTAGCGCGTAAGCGCGTCAGCACGCATACGCGATTCCATTGGACCAAAGGCCCTCAGCGCATAGGCGCGTCTGTGACGTGACCCGCACGGGTGTTTCCCACACAGCACATGATGACAGAGCACACGTGGAAAGACTGCACGTCAGAGTCTCATCGCGTGTAATTGGACAAAAGTGCGTGTACACGCGATTGGCCTATGTACGTGTATATGAGGTGTGCGCGGACACTTACACACGCAAGTACGTCAGCGCACCTGTATCCCGGTGTACGGCCATTTCCACCAATCACACGCAATGAGACTCTGACGTGCAGTCTTTCCACGTGTGCTCTGTCATCACGTGCTGTGTGGGAAACACCCGTGCGGGTCACGTCACAGACGCGCCTACGCGCTGAGGGCCTTTGGTCCAATGGAATCGCGTATGCGTTCTGACGCGCTTACGCGCTAAGGGCCTTTCCTCGGTTTTCACGCTGACGTGCAGGATTTTCACGTGCCAATTCACTCCGTACCAAGCTGGCCACGCGTGAGCACACGGGAGACCACGCTCCTGCCCAGAAGGCCGGATTACTGCCCCCCAGAGCCCCGAGCACGCTCCCACCTGCTATCTGCTGCTGCCTGACTGCCTGCTGCCCACGTGCGCTGCCATTTGCTGCCTGCACATCAGCCAGGGGTGCTGTTGCTGTGACCACCCCTGCTGGAACAGAAGACTCCCGACTGGAATTCCATCGCTCCACAGCCCAGCCCTAGGACCCAGTTGCCCACCCACTCCTGCCTCTGGGGTTGTCATGTCGGCGCTAACACCATCTGTGACCACTGACAACCCCCGGCCAGAGAGGCAGAGGGGCACCAGCTTCAGTGCCACCGAAGTTGGTGTCCTGGTGGAGCAAGTCCTGGGGCAGTATGATGCCCTCTTTGGAAGTTCCCGCGCCGACAAGGAAGGACGGACTCGGATCTGGACTGACATCGTGACTGCCATCAACGCGGAGGGGGTGGCAGTCCGGGACTTACAACATGTCAGGAAGCACTGGGAGGACTTCAGGTCCAGGACCCTGAACAAGGCCCGGCGCCTCTTGAAGGCAGCGGATGCCAAGGGGCGCCGGGGCCACTTGTCGGAAGAACAGATGGGGGTCCTGGAACGCATATCCCCAGCGCTCCACGTCCAGGTCCTAGAGAAGCAGAGCCGTCTGGAGTCGAGCGGTGAGTGTACATGCATCCTGGTTGTGAGCAGGGCGTGTGGTGATCATTCCCCATTGTGCCGGTTGCACATCTGTTTGTATGGGGTGGAGTATGGGTGGGGGTGTACAGGGCCGTGGGGCTGACACATGCGAGGGCTGTAATGTGTGAGACATGGATAGTGCTTGTGTGTGTGGGCTTGCATGGCAAATGCAGTTGTGCGTGCACACATGTTTGGATGAATGTGTATGTAAGTAGACATGTCCGTGATGTCAGGCATGTATGTTGTTTACGGCTGCATGTATGAGCACTGTGTACATGTGCATGTGTGTGTATTTGTCAAAGGTGCAACAGTGATGCTACATGGATGCATGTGACAGCGGTATGTGGAAGCCTGATTGGCAGATGTGACATGGATGCCCGTCTGAACAGTGCGACACTTGGCAGAGGTGTAGACATGCATGCAAGTGTGGTGGTGTGTGTGCATGTGTGGTGCACTTCCTGTGTTGCATGTGATGTATGGCTCCCCTTTGGCTGCTGATGCTGTTGTATGTGTAGGGATGGTGGTGCAGTTGCGATATGGCTGTGGTATGGCTCATGTGTGCCAGTTGCAATGACATGTGTGTTGGGGATTGTGATGACATGTCTGAGGTTTACCAATGCCACTCATGTGCAACTGTCATGCGTGTATGTGTCCATTGTACAGTGCCCTGATGCCTGTGTTTTGTTTCTCCCTGTCTGCAGCGTCAACTGATGAAGAGGGCGGAGAAGGTGCTGTGGAGCACAGCGGCGGGGATCCGACCGCCAGCCGGAGACGCAAGGCCCGGCTCCCCTCCCGTGTTGTCATCTCGTCGGGGAGTGAGGAGTCCGGTGCCGCGTCCCAGGCCGCAGCTGCCGGGGGGAGGTCCAAGAGGCGGAGGTTGCAGTTGGACTCCTCGGCAGCAGAAGGGGCAGCTGGGACCCCACAGGGCCCAACAGGGGAAGATGGCACGGAGTCATCCAGGTTGGTGGGGGGTCTGGTGGAGGAGGAGGCCGTGCAAGCACCAGAGACGGGGTCTGGAGGTGGGGATCCCACTGGTGCTAGTGGTGCAGTCCAGGACCAGGGACAGGAGGCAGCACAGGCGGCCGCGGATGTGCCTGTGTGCAATCCTGTCCCCGATCCTGTCCCTGCATCATCTTGCACCAGCAGGGATGCCTATGTCCAGACCCGTTTTCAGGCAGGGGATGAGCTGACGTCAACTGGCCTTCCTATGCCTGCGGACGTGGCTATCCAGGTCCGGGTTGAGCCTGTCCTGGCTGGTGTGGCGTTGCGTCAACGGGCCATGCGAGGTGACCTGCAGTCTTTTCATGGAGAGACTGCACGTCATCTCGAATGGCTCGTTGACCACGTCAGCCTGCTGGGACAGGTCACCCAGACCGGATTCCTCCGTCTGATGGGGCTTGTTCCGACCCCCTCCTCAACTGGACCCCCTACGCGCCAGTCGTCCTCTGTGCCATCTTCCCACCCATCAGTCACCTGGGTGCCCTGTGGAGCTGCCTCTGACAGTGCGGCCAGGCTGGTGGAGGAGGCATCCCTGCCACAGTCGGGAGTCGGACGTCCAGCAGGGGTGGCCACATCAACAACTGCACCCCAGCCGGCGGAGGATGTGCAGGCAGCAGGAGGCAGTGCACGGGCAGAGGCAGAGCAGCAGCAGCAGCAAGATGGTGGGAGCCATGAAGGCTCGGGGCCTTCGACATCGGTGGGGCAGGCATCGGCCGGAGGGCAGGAGGACCCAGGACAGAGAGTGTCTTCCGTGTGGCAGCGGTTGGGCCACGCCATAGGTGCGGAGCGGCGGCGGGCGGAAGAGGCGCGGCTCACAATGGTCAGGGCGGAGAACTCCATGCGGAGGGCCCTGAGGCGGGCCGAGTGCCTCGAGGCAATCCGCAGGGGGTTGGAGGAGGACACGGCGTCGTCCCTGCGGACCCTCGGGGCCATGGAACTGGACCGCCTCCGGGACATCGAACAGGAGTTCGATGATGCCCTGGCCCGGAACACCACAGAGTGAGCCGCTGGACTTGCCCGCCGCCTTTGTATATAGTTCTTTAGTTTTAGGTTTCCTTTGTTTTTTCTTATGATTTGGAGTCGACGGACACTGCTCCACTTTTTGTATATAGTTGATATTTAGGTAGGTTTTTTAGGAGGTTTCCTTAGTTCTGTTGTGATGATGGACCCTTGTTATTTTTGTACATAGTTCTTTGTTGCACGGAGAGTTTTGACATTTGACTTTGGACAAAATTTTTTGGATTAGATTTTCTAGTTTTGTGTTTTTATGCGGACATGCAGCTTCTTTTTTCACATTTACATTGTAGTTAGTTTTCTTTCTTTAGCATTCGTATTTTTTTCTAATACATTTTTTTTTTACATTGTTCACTGTGTGGTTTCATCTCATTGGTTTCATGCATATCATGTTGTGTGTTTTCCCATTCAATTGGAAAATATGTGTGTGACGGACATGGGTTCATTTGCTTCATGAACATTGGGGGTGTAACATGTGCTTTCCATTTCCATGTGGGTGAATGGGTTACTTGGTAGGGCTTTTTGGCTGTGGAGGCTGACCATTACGCACATTGTGAGGACCTGGTGGGGGCTGCACATGGTGGCAGGGGGGTGGGGGTGGTGGGAGACATGAGTGGGGGCCTGGTGGAGGGTGCCCCTGCACTGCTGGGGGGTTGGGGTGGTGGGAGACATGAGTGGGGGCCTGGTGGAGGGTGACCCTGGTGGCTGGGGGGTGGGGGTGGTGGGTGACATGAGTGGGGGCCTGGTGGAGGGTGACCCTGGTGGCTGGGGGGTGGGGGTGGTGGGAGACATGAGTGGGGGCCTGGTGGAGGGTGCCCCTGGTGGCGGGGGGTGGGGGTGATAGGGGACATGAGTGGGGGCCTGGTGGAGGCTGCCCCTGCACTGCTGGGGGGTGGGGGTGGTGGGAGACATGAGTGGGGGCCTGGTAGAGGGTGACCCTGGTGGCTGGGGGGTGGGGGTGGTGGGAGACATGAGTGGGTGCCTGGTGGAGGGTGACCCTGGTGGCTGGGGGGTGGGGGTGGTGGGTGACATGAGTGGGGGCCTGGTGGAGGGTGACCCTGGTGGCTGGGGGGTGGGGGTGGTGGGTGACATGAGTGGGGGCCTGGTGGAGGCTGCCCCTGCACTGCTGGGGGGTGGGGGTGGTGGGAGACATGAGTGGGGACCTGGTGGAGGGTGACCCTGGTGGCTGGGGGGTGGGGGTGGTGGGTGACATGAGTGGGGGCCTGGTGGAGGGTGACCCTGGTGGCTGGGGGGTGGGGGTGGTGGGTGACATGAGTGGGGGCCTGGTGGAGGCTGCCCCTGCACTGCTGGGGGGTGGGGGTGGTGGGAGACATGAGTGGGGGCCTGGTGGAGGGTGACCCTGGTGGCTGGGGGGTGGGGGTGGTGGGTGACATGAGTGGGGGCCTGGTGGAGGGTGACCCTGGTGGCTGGGGGGTGGGGGTGGTGGGAGACATGAGTGGGGGCCTTGTGGAGGGTGCCCCTGGTGGCGGGGGGGTGGGGGTAATAGGGGACATGAGTGGGGGCCTGGTGGAGGCTGCCCCTGCACTGCTGGGGGGTGGGGGTGGTGGGAGACATGAGTGGGGGCCTGGTGGAGGGTGACCCTGGTGGCTGGGGGGTGGGGGTGGTGGGAGACATGAGTGGGGGCCTGGTGGAGGGTGACCCTGGTGGCTGGGGGGTGGGGGTGGTGGGTGACATGAGTGGGGGCCTGGTGGAGGGTGACCCTGGTGGCTGGGGGGTGGGGGTGGTGGGTGACATGAGTGGGGGCCTGGTGGAGGCTGCCCCTGCACTGCTGGGGGGTGGGGGTGGTGGGAGACATGAGTGGGGGCCTGGTGGAGGGTGTCCCTGGTGGCTGGGGGGTGGGGGTGGTGGGTGACATGAGTGGGGGCCTGGTGGAGGCTGCCCCTGCACTGCTGGGGGGTGGGGGTGCAGGGGGACATGAGTGGGGGCCTGGTGGAGGGTGACCCTGCACTGCTGGGGGGTGGGGGTGGTGGGTGACATGAGTGGGGGCCTGGTGGAGGGTGACCCTGGTGGCTGGGGGGTGGGGGTGGTATGTGACATGAGTGGGGGCCTGGTGGAGGCTGCCCCTGCACTGCTGGGGGGTGGGGGTGGTGGGAGACATGAGTGGGGGCCTGGTGGAGGGTGTCCCTGGTGGCTGGGGGGTGGGGGTGGTGGGTGACATGAGTGGGGGCCTGGTGGAGGGTGACCCTGGTGGCTGGGGGGTGGGGGTGGTGGGAGACATGAGTGGGGGCCTGGTGGAGGGTGACCCTGGTGGCTGGGGGGTGGGGGTGGTGGGTGACATGAGTGGGGGCCTGGTGGAGGGTGACCCTGGTGGCTGGGGGGTGGGGGTGGTGGGTGACATGAGTGGGGGCCTGGTGGAGGCTGCCCCTGCACTGCTGGGCGGTGGGGGTGGTGGGAGACATGAGTGGGGGCCTGGTGGAGGGTGTCCCTGGTGGCTGGGGGGTGGGGGTGGTGGGTGACATGAGTGGGGGCCTGGTGGAATTTGCCCCTGCACTGCTGGGGGGTGGGGGTGCAGGGGGACATGAGCAGGTGTGCAGGGTAGTCCCCTGTTTTGTGGGCTGCCTGCAGGGGCTGTGGAGGGTGTACAGGGAACACCTGTGAGGACCCACCCAGCCTAATTGCGTGTGATAATTCCCGCACACCCCTGTAATACACGTACCTGGCCAAATCGCATGTGAGAATTCCCGCGCACCCCTGTAATACACGTACCCAGCTGAATCGCGTGTAGAACTTCCCGTGTACCCCTGTAATACACGTACCCAGCCAAATCGCGTGTGATCATTCCCACATACCCCTGTAATACACGTACCCTGGCCAATCGCGTGTAGAACTTCCCACGCACCCCTGTAATACACGTACCAAGCCAAATCGCGTGTGATAATTCCCACGCACCCCTGTAATACACGTACCTGGCCAAATCGCATGTGAGAATTCCCGCGCACCCCTGTAATACACGTACCCAGCCGAATCGCGTGTAGAACTTCCCGTGTACCCCTGTAATACACCTACCCAGCCAAATCGCATGTGATAATTCCCGCGCACCCCTGGAATACACGTACCCAGCCAAATCGCGTGTGATAATTCCCGCGCACCCCTGGAATACACGTACCCAGCCAAATCGCGTGTGATAATTCCCGCGCACCCCTGTAATATACGTACCCAGCCAAATCGCGTGTGATAATTCCTGCGTACCCCTGTGATACACGTGCCCTGGCTAATCGCGTGTAAAACTTCACGCGTACCCCTGATATGCACGTTACCCGCTTTGCGTTCCTTGTTTGGCAGCCCTGTGGACTGGTCCAGGGTTAGCGCTGCCCTTTGCGATGATTTAGCGATTTTGATGGCTTTTCCTTGCGCGAGGGCGTTCTTGGGGGCGTTACTGGCGCTGCTGCAGGGTCGCTGCGATACTCTGCGCCACGGCTGGTTTGGGAGCCTGAAATCCATGAATACGCTGTGCGCGGAAATCGGTTTTAGCGCACGTGCCTGGCGCAGTCAATCGCACGCGGACACTCTGCGCCAGCCGCTTGCGACACTTTTCTGCGAAATTCTATGAATTACCCTGTAAGTGTTACTCCGGGAGTGAGGCTCCGGTTGCTACAGTGACTGCCACCTTCAACATGGATGCTTGTCCATGTGAGTGCTGCCATATTGCTAGGGGCTTCAAAGAAAGAAAAAGGGTTACGCCTACATGTTAGAGTGACGATACCTGTATTAATGTCAGTGTGATACTACTGACATGTTAAATATTAAGGTTGACAGCTGGGTCAGTCTCTCATTATGGCTGATACAATGTCCTTATTAAGGAGACCACGTCATGTCGGCGCTGCAGACTTATAAGTCTGGTGTATTTATGTCTGGATATGTTTAAGTGATATCTAAAATTATGGTGCCTTATCAAATAGATATTTAACATGCCACATGACTGAGCATGCAGAAACCCAAAAGAAATTTGAACAATGAAAGTTGAATATGGGAAAAATGCAATTAGACATAAATAAGAAAATACACAAAATCATAATACAAAAATCATAAAAAATGCAGTTATACATCAGAGTAAACTACAAAGGTTAAAGGAGATCAAAAATAGGAATATCCTTTGTAGGATGCAATCTAGACGGTGCTCATATGCTCAGCATAAGGTAATCCAGCCCGGGAGATTGTTTGTAAAAAGTGTTTTTTCGTGGGTCGAATCAGCTTATAGAAAACAGTTAAAATCAAATTCTTCATTCATTCCTCTGGGTGATAGTGTCCAATCAATCTATTCAGAACGCTTCTCTTTGCTGACGTCTTCTTCTTGAATCAATACCTGGCTGTTGATTATTCAATACCTCTAGTATTTGGAACCTCAATTGGGCTGCTGTATGTTGTTTCTGATCAAAGTGTCTGGCAACTGCTGAGTTTAAGTTCTTATTGCGTATGCAAGACTTGTTTGTTCATCCAGATCTTTAACTTCCGTCCAGTTTCCCCCACATAACATAGTCCACATGGACAGCGTATGCAGTAGACACAATTCTCGGTGTCACATGTCCCAAAGCATTCAAGTTGGATTTTTTTCTCCTGAATGGGGATGTGATACTGTGTTCTCAACCCAGCCCAGGATGGTTTCCATCCATTGCAGGAAATTGAGCTAGTGGTGACCTCCTGTCTTAATGACTTTAAATGGGAGGCTGATGCTGTCCAAACCCTGGTGTTCCGGGACATGCCAGCGGCTTACAACACCATCACCAATCAATCCTACTCTCATTCATGATGGATATAGCTATCAAACACTATGCCTTGTAGTGAATTTCCCACAATACAGTCCGCAAATATTTTCTCCATCCTTTTTAATTGACCGGGTGAACAATGACGTGTGAAGTGTTACAGAAGACAGCCTTCTCAACTCTTCTTTTTAATGTTTACTTTACCCCTGTGACTACGTTCATCCAGAAGTATAATCTGAAGGTTCAGCATTATGCCAACAAGGCTTATTAGCGAATGGGAAGCATACTTCTTCATGATGGAAAATTACTTTTCTGACTGTCGCCCATTGATTGCTTGATGGCAGGAAAACAAATTGAAGAAAAACCTCAATCACAGAGATCCTTGATATGCAAGTCGCTATTGAATCCTGACCAATCATCCTATTGCCTAGAGCAGAGCTTGGTGAAGGGCCCAAACCAGTTCATGTATTTAAAAAAAACGAATCATCTTGTTTGATACCGAGTTGGCACAGGCAGCCACTGGGGTGAGGAAAAGTGTAATGACGCGAAAGAGCCAGGTAAGTTGGAACAACTTTAATCATCAACCTGAACAGCCGTGTCTTTGCCGCTCTCCCCACGTCTTCCCCCACCTCCCTCCAACCGCCAACGACTCGGCAGGAGCATGGAATCCTAAGGAGAATTCCACGCTCGTGAAGAGAGCACAAACCGGCAAAGCCATTACAACACTTCTCCCCCCGTCACACACACACACACACACACACACACACACAGGAAAAGAGCGTGAACATGCCCCAAACACCACAAGTAGGAACTGGAAAAAAAAACAGAGTACACAGAGAGGGGGAACACAGGGAAAGTATATTGCCTAACAGGAAGGAGGAGAAGATTGGCCTAAAGGAAGACATAAATAAAAATCCTCAATCATCGGCAAACTCTAGGACAAAGTCCTTATACTTAGCTGGCACTTTCTTCACTCTCCTTGGGCAGATACTTGTGTCATTGCTAGTCTCCCCAGAAGAAGTATGCTCAGTAGGCCCCACTTCCCTTGGGAACAGCACAGAATCCTGAGAACTACCTTGGGAAACTTCATCAACTCCCCCACCCAGAGGCGCAACACCCTCACATTCCGGGGAAGAGACCACCATACTCTCACCCACTCCTGCACCCCCCGGTGCTGGCACTACCACCCTACTATTGGCCCCCGTGGACCCTGGAACGGACGCAATACAACCAGCCGCATCATCACCAGACCTAACCGTTCCCTCGCCACCTCCAACCGTACCATCACCACTACTGTCATTCGCGGAACCACACGATTCCTCACAAGGAGCAGCTGTCCAATTCCCATCAAAACTCCTATCCTGACCCCCCGCGTAGAGGTTATCTTCTTCCCGCCAGATGCCACCAGGATTTTCCACAGGAACCACACGTCTCAAACTCCATCTGGTACCGTCCTGTAACTTTACATAGCCACGACCAACCTTGGTCACCACACATGGCTGCATGAACTTGCTCAAACCCCTGGCCACGAACCTGGGATTCTTCACGACTACATGGTCACCCACTTTCACACGTAAGTGCCTCCTCCGTTTAAGTTGACTTTGCCAAAACACAGCCTGCTTGGCGCGAACTCTATCGAGAACTTATTGCATGTTCACACGAGTTTGAACACCACCCCCCAAGGCAGCGACCCTCAGCTTGGACCCAGGCTTCCTTCCCCTCATTAGCTCAAACGGAGACAAACCCGTAAGTAATGAAGGGGTAAGCCAATATGCCTTAAGTGCTTCGGACACCACACTGCACCACGGCAACCCATTAGCGATCGCCAACTGAACCGCTCCTTTCACGAACCGATTCATGCGCTCCACTAACCCATTGGCCTCTGGGTTGTACAAAGCCACTTTGTGGTGACGAATCCCTAACTTAGAGAAACATTCTTGCATGGCACTTGATACAAACTGGGGACCATTGTCGGTGACAACTCCCGCAGGTACACCCTCCCTGTCAAACACTGATGCCAAAAAATCAATTACCTTTTCCGTAGTTGCGGAAGACAAAGCCGTGGCCTCCACCCACCAGGCGCTACACAGAGGTGAGTGAGGCCCAGCACAAGACCCTCCTGAGTCTCATTTATATGATTTAGAGGCCCGGTGTGCCTCCTTGTACCGGCGCCCACGCGTTTTAGTATCCCCGTTCCGCTTCCCATTCCTCCCCTCCCTCCTCCCGCCTCCCAGCCCGCCCCCGGCCCTTGATTGGCCTAGAGGCCGTGTGTTGCAGGACTAGGGACCTCACTCGCCGTGCAGACGCCATTCCAGCAGGCGCTACACAGAGGTGAGTGAGGCCCAGCACAAGACCCTCCTGAGTCTCATTTATATGATTTAGAGGCCCGGTGTGCCTCCTGGTACCGGCGCCCACGTGTTTTAGTATCCCCGTTCCGCTTCCCATTCCTCCCCTCCCTCCTCCCGCCTCCCAGCCCGCCCCGGCCCTTGATTGGCCTAGAGGCCGTGTGTTGCAGGACTAGGGACCTCACTCGCCGTGCAGACGCCATTCCACCAGGCGCTACACAGAGGTGAGTGAGGCCCAGCACAAGACCCTCCTGAGTCTCATTTATATGATTTAGAGGCCCGGTGTGCCTCCTGGTACCGGCGCCCACGTGTTTTAGTATCCCCGTTCCGCTTCCCATTCCTCCCCTCCCTCCTCCCGCCTCCCAGCCCGCCCCCGGCCCTTGATTGGCCTAGAGGCCGTGTGTTGCAGGACTAGGGACCTCACTCGCCGTGCAGACGCCATTCCACCAGGCGCTACACAGAGGTGAGTGAGGCCCAGCACAAGACCCTCCTGAGTCTCATTTATATGATTTAGAGGCCCGGTGTGCCTCCTGGTACCGGCGCCCACGTGTTTTAGTATCCCCGTTCCGCTTCCCATTCCTCCCCTCCCTCCTCCCGCCTCCCAGCCCGCCCCCGGCCCTTGATTGGCCTAGAGGCCGTGTGTTGCAGGACTAGGGACCTCACTCGCCGTGCAGACGCCATTCCACCAGGCGCTACACAGAGGTGAGTGAGGCCCAGCACAAGACCCTCCTGAGTCTCATTTATATGATTTAGAGGCCCGGTGTGCCTCCTGGTACCGGCGCCCACGTGTTTTAGTATCCCCGTTCCGCTTCCCATTCCTCCCCTCCCGCCTCCCAGCCCACCCCCTCACCCGAATGGCTCACTCTATACTACTAAAGCCACCCCCCCAGGGCAGCCCTCTGCCCGGCAGCCCCGCGGCTAAGGGCCCCGAGGCCAAGGGCGGCTCCAACAGAGGCGGCTCCACAAAGTGTCTGCAGGTGTCCGCAGGGGAAGCAAAGGAAGCCAGACACCAACAAAACTGTGAGTATGGCATGGGTGGGGTGTAGAGCAATCACTCTACTCCAGAAAGCCCCTGTCACTCTACCTTACCTTCCATAGCATAGACTGCCATAGACTTAAATCAAGACATACCTAGGAAGACTTGCGACCACTGTAAATGGATTGTAAATACTGCCTTACGATGCACATGAACCTACTTGCCAATTTTAGCTAGTGCCACACGTGTAGGGAACTGAGCTTTAGCTTGCACCGCATCTAGATAAAAATTAGTATTCTTAACATGCACCACACTTAGAATTTCTGAACCCTAGCTTGCGTCGCATCTAGATAGAAATGTGATTGTTAGCATGTGCCTCACTCAGGATTCTTAACTCTAGCTTGCGTCGCATCTAGATAGAAATGGGATTGTTAGCATGTGCCTCACTCAGGATTCTTAACTCTAGCTTGCGTCGCATCTAGATAGAAATGGGATCGTTAGCATGTTAGAAGTGTCCTCAATAGCCTCTGTGAAAAGTCGATTTTAGAAGTGTCCTCAATAGCCTCTTTGCTAAAGTTGAATTTAGAAGTGTCCCCAATAGCCTCTGTGAAAGTTGAATTTAGAAGAGACCTCAATAGCCTCTGTGAAAAGTTGAATTTAGAAGTGTGCCCAATAGCATCTGTGAAAAGTAGAATTTAGATGTGTGCCCGATACCCCCTGTGAAAGTTGAATTTAGAAGTGTCCTCAATAGCCTCTGTGGAAAGTTGAATTTGGAAGTGTGCCCAATAGCCTCTGTGAAAGTTGAATTTAGAAGAGTCCTCAATAGCCTCTTTGTTAAAGTTGAATTTAGAAGAGTCCTCAATAGCCTCTTTGTTAAAGTTGAATTTAGAAGTGTCCTCAATAGCCTCTGTGGAAAGTTGAATTTGGAAGTGTGCCCAATAGCCTCTCTGAGAAAGTTGAATTTAGATGTGTGCCAAATACCCCCTGTGAAAGTTGAATTTAGAAGTATCCTCAATAGCCTCTGTGAAAGTTGAATTTAGAAGTGTCCTCAATAGCCTCTGTGAAAAGTCAAATTTAGAAGTGTGCCCAATAGCCTCTCTGTTAAAGTTGAATTTAGAAATGTGCCCAATAGCCTCTGTGAAAAGTTGAACCTAGAAGTGTTCCCAATAGCCTCTCTGTGAAAAGTAGAATTTAGAAGTGTCCCCAATAGCCTCTCTGTGAAAGTAGAATTTAGAAATGTGCCCAATAGCCTCTGTGAAAAGTTGAACCTAGAAGTGTCCCCAATAGCCTCTCTGTGAAAAGTAGAATTTAGAAGTGTCCCCAATAGCCTCTCTGTGAAAGTAGAATTTAGAAATGTGCCCTATAGCCTCTGTGAAAAGTTGAACCTAGAAGTGTCCCCAATAGCCTTTTGTGAAAACTGACTATAGAAGTGTGCCCAATAGCCTCTCTGTGAAAGTTGAATTTAGAAGTGTCCCCAATAGCCTCTCTGAGAAAGTAGAATTTAGAAGTGTTCCCAATAGCCTCTTTAGAACATTTTAGAAAACATTTGAATGACCATATAACCCGCCATATGCTTACTCTCTCCTTTACACCACCACTCAACTAGAACGCAGAGATACTATGACACCATTCGGTATAACTGTTCTCATACCACCATCCATCACATACTCCACATCACTCTATGTAAACACTGCTGGTTACACACCCCCAGCCAGGCGTTCTCCTCAGGCCTCACGCAGCCACATCCGGTCTGGATTAATCCTGCCAGAACGAACACATACTCCTGACCCCTCAAACACCACACCTACCGCTAAGAAGCAGCTATTACACGAATACTGCACAAGCTACACACATACATAAATTGAATTTAGATGTGAGCCCAAGATCCTCTGTGAAAGATGCATTTAGTAATGTGCCCAATAGACACTCTGGAAAGCTGCATTTAGAATGTACCCAATAGACACTCTGGAAAGTTCCATTAGAAGTGTGCCCAATAACCTCGCTGTGAATTTAGTAGTGTTCCCAACAACCCCTCTGTGAAATTTAGAGGCGTACCCATTAGCCGCAATGAGCGTTACATTTAGAAGTGTGCCCAATAGCCTCTCTGGTAAATTGAACTTAGAAATGTTCCTAATAGCCTCGCTGGAAAACTGAATTTGGAATTATTCCCAATAGCCTCACTGGAAAATGGATTTTAATAGTGCGCCCAGTAGCCTCTCTGTGGAAATATGAATTTAGATATGGGCCCAAATATCCTCTGTGAAAGCTGCATTTAGAAGTGTGCCCATTAGCCACGCTGTGAAAGCTGCATTTAGAAGTGCTACCAATAGCATCTGTGAAAGTTGATTATAGAAGTGTATCCAATAGACACCCTGGAAAGTCGCAATTAGAAGTTTGCCCAATAGCCTCTCTGAACAATTGAATTTAGAAATGTGCCCAGTAGACGCTCTGTGAAAAGTTGAACCTAGAAGTGTCCCCAATAGCCTCTCTGTGAAAAGTAGAATTTAGAAGTGTCCCCAATAGCCTCTCTGTGAAAGTAGAATTTAGAAATGTGCCCAATAGCCTCTGTGAAAAGTTGAACCTAGAAGTGTCCCCAATAGCCTCTCTGTGAAAAGTAGAATTTAGAAGTGTCCCCAATAGCCTCTCTGTGAAAGTAGAATTTAGAAATGTGCCCAATAGCCTCTGTGAAAAGTTGAACCTAGAAGTGTTCCCAATAGCCTCTCTGTGAAAAAGTAGAATTTAGAAGTGTCCCCAATAGCCTCTCTGTGAAAGTAGAATTTAGAAATGTGCCCAATAGCCTCTGTGAAAAGTTGAACCTAGAAGTGTTCCCAATAGCCTCTCTGTGAAAAGTAGAATTTAGAAGTGTCCCCAATAGCCTCTCTGTGAAAGTAGAATTTAGAAATGTGCCCTATAGCCTCTGTGAAAAGTTGAACCTAGAAGTGTCCCCAATAGCCTTTTGTGAAAACTGACTATAGAAGTGTGCCCAATAGCCTCTCTGTGAAAGTTGAATTTAGAAGTGTCCCCAATAGCCTCTCTGAGAAAGTAGAATTTAGAAGTGTTCCCAATAGCCTCTTTAGAACATTTTAGAAAACATTTGAATGACCATATAACCCGCCATATGCTTACTCTCTCCTTTACACCACCACTCAACTAGAACGCAGAGATACTATGACACCATTCGGTATAACTGTTCTCATACCACCATCCATCACATACTCCACATCACTCTATGTAAACACTGCTGGTTACACACCCCCAGCCAGGCGTTCTCCTCAGGCCTCACGCAGCCACATCCGGTCTGGATTAATCCTGCCAGAACGAACACATACTCCTGACCCCTCAAACACCACACCTACCGCTAAGAAGCAGCTATTACACGAATACTGCACAAGCTACACACATACATAAATTGAATTTAGATGTGTGCCCAAGATCCTCTGTGAAAGATGCATTTAGTAATGTGCCCAATAGACACTCTGGAAAGCTGCATTTAGAATGTACCCAATAGACACTCTGGAAAGTTCCATTAGAAGTGTGCCCAATAACCTCGCTGTGAATTTAGTAGTGTTCCCAACAACCCCTCTGTGAAATTTAGAGGCGTACCCATTAGCCGCAATGAGCGTTACATTTAGAAGTGTGCCCAATAGCCTCTCTGGTAAATTGAACTTAGAAATGTTCCTAATAGCCTCGCTGGAAAACTGAATTTGGAATTATTCCCAATAGCCTCACTGGAAAATGGATTTTAATAGTGCGCCCAGTAGCCTCTCTGTGGAAATATGAATTTAGATATGGGCCCAAATATCCTCTGTGAAAGCTGCATTTAGAAGTGTGCCCATTAGCCACGCTGTGAAAGCTGCATTTAGAAGTGCTACCAATAGCATCTGTGAAAGTTGATTATAGAAGTGTATCCAATAGACACCCTGGAAAGTCGCAATTAGAAGTTTGCCCAATAGCCTCTCTGAACAATTGAATTTAGAAATGTGCCCAGTAGACGCTCTGTGATAATTTGCATTTAGAAGTGTACCCAATAGCCTCCGCGAGAGTTACACTTAGAAGTGTACCAAGTAGCCTCGCTGATAAACTGAATTTAGACATGTTCCCAATAGCCTCTGTATGGAAAATTGTACTTAGAAGTTCGCCCGGTAGCCTCTCTGGGAAAGTGTTTGCACATTTGCACATTGAAAGAGCATATAACCATTCTTACCACACCCCACGCTTACTCTCTCCTTTACATCACCACTCAACTAGAACACAGAGATACTATGACACCATTCGGTATAACTGTTCTCATACGAAAATCCACCGCTTACTCCACATCATTCTATGTAATCACTGCTGGTCTCACAACCCCAGCCAGGCGTCTTCCTCAGGCCTAACGCAGCCACATCCGTTCCGGATAAATCCTGCCAGAACGAACACATTCTCCTGATCTCTCAACCACCACACCTACCAATAAGAATCAGCTATTACACATGTACCGCACGAGCTGCACACATATCCGGTGCACACACGCACCTTTTGACTCTCCCTACTCTCTCTACTGATCTGAACTTCGGTTCCCAAGGGCGTTCAACCTACCAGCGCCTTCAGACCATACCAATGGTATATAAGGCGCTATATAAGTGCAAAATAACAATAACAATAACAATAATACCACAAAAAATCTCAACCCACCTCCCAAGGTGTCTATGGGCCCCATGATATCCACCGCTACCATGGACCACACATCTTGGGGCACCTCCACGGGGTGGATTGGCTCCGCTAAGGTCGTCTTACTTTTATGTTATGTTATGTTATTTTGCATTTATATAGCGCCTTATATACCATTGGTATGGTCTGAAGGCGCTGGTAGGTTGAACGCCCTCGGGAACCGAAGTTCGGGTCAGTAGAGAGAGAAGAGAGAGTCAAAAGTGCGTGTGTGCACCAGGTATGTGTGCAGCTGATGCGGAATTCAGGTGGTAGCTGCTTCTTAGCGGTAGGTGTGGTGGCTGAGAGATCAGGAGTATGTGTTCGCTCTGGCTGGCTTTATCCAGGACGAATGTGGCTGCGTTAGGCCTGAGGAGAACGCCTGGCTGGGGGGTGTGAAACCAGCAGTGTTTACTTAGAGTGTTGTGGAGTGAGCGGGAGATGTAGATATGAGAACAGTTATACCGAATGGTGTCATAGTATCTCTGTGTTCTAGTTGAGTGGTGATGTAAGGGAGAGAGTAGGCGTGAGATGTGTTATGATAAGTACTCTTTCAAATGTTCACTGCATTCCAAAACATATTATGTATGTCACGCAGTTCCGAGCGGGCAGGTCCGTTCTATTCATTTTGTTCATTTCAGGCGTTCGGGATTGTACTACACATTCATGCTTGCTTGACCTATTCTTCTCCAGTGTGCCTCACGCATGCTCTCATGTGTTCCATAAGTGTGCACTCCTGTCTTTCTTGTGCATGCATTCCAGTCTACCCAGCGCATGAACTCCTGTCTGCCTACGCACTCATCCGCTTTGTATACTCAAACGCTTTCTATACACTCATCCGCTCCCCAACACTCATCCGCTCCCCAACACTCATCCGCTCCTCAACACTCATCCGCTCTCCAACACTCATCCGCTCTCCACACTTGCTCTGTGCTTTCCACATTCAGTCGCTCTCCACGCTCCTCCGTTCTCCACGCTCCTCCGCTCTCCACACTCATCCGCTCTCCACACTCATCCGCTCTCCACCCTCATCCGCTCTCCACTCTCATCCCCTCTCCACACTCATCCCCTCTCCACACTCATCCTCTCTCCACACTCATCCGCTCTCCACGCTTATCTGCTTTCCACGTTTCCCACCCATCCGTTCTCCATACTCATCCGATTTCCACGCTCATCCACTCTCCATGCTCATCCGTTCTCGGCGTTCATCCGCCCTCCTCGCTCGTTATCACTGACGGAACAGGCTGCACAGTCTTTAACAACCCTTTCAACTTCCTCATCCATCTTGGGCCACCAATACCCCTCTCTGAGCCTCCTTTTCGTCATAGATCTTCCGATGTGACCCTCATGCGCTAACTCCACAAGCCTAGCCTTTAGAGACTCTGGCGGAACTAACCTAGAACCTCTAGCGATGCCCCATGGACCATCCGACAACTCTGACCATACTTGACCAAATGACTTACTCAAATCTTCCTTGCCCGCACCAGTCGCGAGAGCTGACTTAATACTGTTCAAAACGGGATCCCGACCACACTCAATATCCCACTCCTGTTCACTGATTGCAGGAAACACTTTGGCCACCAAGGTGCACTTGTCCCCTGCTACATTCTGGACTGGATCCCCAACATACGAATCTTGGCGTGGGAAACGAGAGAGACAGTCCGCCACTGCATTTTTCTCACCAGGCACATACTCGACCTTGAAATTGTACTCCCCCATGTCAGCCATCCAACGCATCACTCTGGAAGATGCTTGGGACAATCCTTTGGTTGTTAAAACGTGCACTAACGGTTTGTGATCGGTGCGCAAAGTGTATTCCACACCCCATAAAAACGTCCTAAAGTGCTTCGATGCCCAGACCGCAGCCAGGGCCTCCCTCTCTATCACTGCGTATCTGCGCTCTGTCTCACTGAGTACCCTGGAGGCAAAGGAAACAGGGCGGAAAGCCCCCTCAAGCCACTGCTCAAGTACAGCACCCACACTGTATTCACTCGCATCTACGGTCAAAACTGTCCTCCTAGAGGGACAAAAGGAAACCAAAGAAGGAGCTTGATCGACTAGAGCCTTCAAATGTTCAAACTCGCGCTGGCACAACTCAGACCAGTCAAAACGAACACCCTTTTTGAGTAACGCTCTCATGGCAACAGTCTTGTCAGAGTACGTGGGAATGAACCTGCTGTAATATTCGGCCAACCCTAAGAATGATCTCAGCTGGTCCTTGCTGGCGGGTGGTGACACCTCACACAACACCTTCACCAAATCAGCCTTAGGATGTATCCCCTTAGCATCTAAGGTGTGTCCTAGATAAGTGACGCTCCCCACTCCAATCTTACATTTACTCATTTTGACTGTCAAACCACTCTTCTCCAATATGCCAAGAACTTGCAAAAGCCTCTCATCATGCTCCCTGTGTGACCTGCCCCACACCAAAATATCGTCCTGAAAATACTCTACGCCTCCCACACCGGAGAACAGCTTCTGCATCACTCGCTGGAAAACAGCAGAGGCGGAGGCTAAACCAAAAGGCATTCGCCGGAAACGAAAGGCCCCAAACGGGGTGATGAATGAGGTGAGGGGGCGCGATTCAACATGAAGGTCCACCTGGTGATAGGCAGAGGATAGATCAAGAGTGGAAAAATGAGACGCTCCCCCCACAAGAGAGAGCATTTCGTTGATGTTAGGCAAGGGATGTCTGTCGATCCAGATATTGCAATTCAAATCCCTGAGATCGACACACATCCTCATGCCTCCATCAGATTTGCGCGCCAATACAATAGGAGCCAGCCACTCTGAGGATTCCACCTCTTCAATCACACCAGCCTCCAAGAGTTTGTCCAGTTCTGCCTTGAGTGGCTCCCGTGCGACAATGGGCACCCGTCTGACCTTATGCACCACCGGGGTAGCACCCCTTTTCAAAACTATTTTGTGGGAAAAACCACGCAACTTGCCCAAAGTGGAGGAGAACACCGAGGGAAATTTGGCCTGGAGAACATCAGCCGTCAATATACTAGCACCCTTCCACTCATCCCCACCTTCCTTGCTCACACACAAGACTGGGACCGCCTTACCCGGGCGAACCTCGATCTCAAGAGCTGCCTGTTCATCCCAACCAATAACAGGATCACCCTTGTGTGCCACATAAAGTTTGCCTCTAGTCTTTCGCCCGTGGAACTCTATGTCAACCCAGTCATAACCAAACACTTTAATGGGGACACGCCCATAAGCACAAGGTTTAATGTCAGGTGGAATCAAGTCGGACACCTTTTTCTGAAACTTAGCCTTGTACAGCTCGGGAGAGACCATGGTATAAGGAGAGCCAGTGTCAACTAATACACTAAGGGGAACCCCATTCACACTGAGGGTAGCCCACGCGCTCTTCTTGGTGGGTCCCACACTCAATAGCGCCCCCTCCTTGGCGCGCACACCCGGGACCTGCGAAGGACTGACGTACCCAACAACAGTTACATCCTCATCGGCCCCGTCGGGGTCCACCATGCGCACACTCTCCCTCTGCGGACCACCCCTGCACATGCGGGCGTAATGCCCCCTCCCCTTGCACTTCCTGCACACAACCGCAGAAGCAGGACACTCCTTGGACCCTGCAACATGTCCTCGCCAGCCACACTTCTTGCAAAGGTCTTTGGCGCTAAACGTTCCTCTTTGGTCCTTGTCCCTGGCACTGGTATCCTCTGCCTTGCGTGGCTGAACAATGTGTACCACATCCACTTTTTCAGTCATTTCCTTGACGCTCTTCCTGGACTCCTCCAGGGCGCGGGCTATCTCAATCACTTTATCCAAAGGAGGGTCCTTTTCCGTCCATAACCTCTCCCTAACCTTGGAATCACTTGTCCTCATCATGATCTGGTCGCGAATGTACTCGTCTATAAGGCCCGTGAACTTGCAGGTCGAAATAAGGGTGCGCAGGGCCGTCACGTAGGAGTCAATGCTTTCACCAGGACCTTGCGCCCTCGAGAAAAAGTGATACCTCTCCAACACTATGTTGGCTCTCTTGCCGAAACGGGCCTCCAACTTCTTGAGAGCAGTTTCATAAGCCAACACCACCGCCTGGCCCCCCTCCCCTTCGCCATCACCAGTGGGCAACGCCAACACGTTATTTCCTGGAAGATGTCTGAAGATCCTTAGGCCCTCCGTGCCGAGACAGTTAAGTAGGGCCGCCTCCTTATCATCGTCTGACAGCCTGGAACCCCCTGAGGCTCTAAGGTACACTTTGAAAGTGTCCACCCAAAGCTCCCATGCAATGGGAGGCTCACCCGGGTTGGGTAAAAAGGCGGGGGGAAGACGGGCATTGCTATGCTGCATGACTGAACAATGCTGTAGAAGGCAATCTTGCAAACGAGGAACTGGTAGAAACTTCACAAGAGAAGAGCACAGTCGGCAATACAGATGCGGGCCCAAGGACACTTGAACAGGGTTAATGGCAAATTCAGCAGAAGTAGCAAGAGGAAGAAAAAAAAAAAACAAACCCTTCTGCTGATAGAACGTGGAGAGTTAGTTCGGAAGGGCCCGTTGGCACTCCTGGGACCTTAGGGTTTAACTGTAAGTGGAGAAAAGTCAAATCCGCCCCTTTCCAGTCAAATCCGCCCCTTTCCAGCCGCAGGGGCTGTTTTCTCCTCCTCTAGGGGCGGGACGGTAAAATCCCTGACGCGGGCACAGTCACGCTGGCAAACCGCCAGGAGAAGCGGCGAGGAGGGGGAACCCACCCGGGCCAGATCCCCACCCGAGCGTGCGCGGCCTCACCTGCGAGGAAAGCTGGAGGCTATTAACGCCGCGCTCAACCCAGGCCCGGGAGCGCGGCAACAGCAACAACAGTGGTGGCTGGTGTGGGCCGCGCTCGACCACGTCCGGGAGCGCGGCACGGGAGGCACCAGTCTCAGGCACAGAAGACCGTCTGCTGACAGCAACAACAGTGGTGGCTGTTGTGGACCGCACTCGACCACGTCCGGGAGCGCGGCACGGAAGGCACCAGTCTCAGGCACAGAAGACCGTCTGCTGAGGAGAGTGCGACCAGGTTGCTGGGCTGTAGGAGAGCCTCCAAGACAACAGGACACACGGCTTCGTCAGGCGCGGTATCAGGTTGAAGCTCGTCGCCAGTGTAATGACGCGAAAGAGCCAGGTAAGTTGGAACCACTTTAATCATCAACCTGAACAGCCGTGTCTTTACCGCTCTCCCCACGTCTTCCCCCACCTCCCTCCAACCGCCAACGACTCGGCATGAGCATGGAATCCTAAGGAGAATTCCACGCTCGTGAAGAGAGCACAAACCGGCAAAGCCGTTACAACAAAAAGCTTCTAAAACCTGAACCTGCTGACAAAGATTTTTCCTTTCTCACCTTCCCTAGAAGAGTCCAGGTAGTGATGGCACATTTTATTTGGGCCACTCTCTATATCTGATACATCAGCTGATAACATTTCAGAATGCTGCAGCTAGCATCTTGCTAAGGCTGGGATGTTTTGACCATATCTCTCAGCCTTTCAGCCACTACACTTGTTGCATGTAAACAACATACTTGAGTTGAAGGCCCTAACTAAAGTAAATATGAAGTCCAATCTTCCAATGATGCATAGTGCCTTGGAATAGATTCCTGGTTTTAAAGGTGCCTTTTGATATTAAATGCAAATGTTATGCATTTAGGGCACCTATTCAATATATTTTGGATTAGCTGATTTTCTTTAAGTCTGAGAAAGGGGCATGTGCAGTTTCTTCAAATAGGAGAGAAGATCTTGTCCATAGACAAAACAGAATTTGGAAAACCTCATTTACCATTTTGCTGTTAAAATATCTTCCCTAAACTCTGAAGTTTTGAGACGGACCATGAAGTCCATGCGGTGTGTGTTAGATAGTCAGTAGAGAGTCAAGCGATATTCTGAATGCACCGCTTGAGGAATTACTTATTCTCCCTGCTACTCTATGACTATTTCTGGTAAATGGTTCAAATTGATAGGGGGATTACTGCCAGGGCCTGAGGCAGTCATTGAAATATATTGAAAGGCAAACTGATTCACAGCTTTGTACGCTCATAACAATGTTTGGTTTGGTAGCCCATATGTTTTACCATGGATGAGAGGGAAGGTTTTTATGGAATGCCTTAAGGATCTCTGTTTAAACATACTGTGATGATGCACCCATAAGCAGGGAAGAGCACTCCCAACTTAAATTTCACTTCCTTTGTCTCGCCTTTAAATCTCTTCATGATCTTGCCCCTCCTTATCGCTCCTCTCTTCTTCTATGCCCCCTCTCGCTCCCTGCACTCTGCTGATCTCTTTTTACTCTCTGTTCCCCCACCTCCTTGTGCCTCTTCTCGTTTCCGCTCCTTTCAGCTCCTTGCCCCCCTACATTGGAATTCCCTTCCTTTTACTATCCGCTCCATGTCCACCTATTCCTCCTTCCGCTCCTCTTTACAATCACTTCTTCACCCCCTTCCTGACTCCTCTCCCCTTCCTCCTCTTCTTTCTCCTCCCAACACCATCTTCATGTTCCTTTATCTTTCCCTGTCTTCCCTATGATCTCCACCCTCCCTACTACTCTCTTTACTTCTCTTTTCCTTTTCCCTTTTCTCCTTCCCATACCTCTCCTTTCTCTTCCTTCTCAAATGCAAATTATTCCACATGCTGTTTTTCTGGTTTGATTCATGCATATTATTATTGCTTCTACATTCCATGTTTGATGTTTTCTTGTTGTTAAACTGTAAAGCGCTTTGGAGTAAAGCGCTATATATACAATAAAATACAAATACAAAATACAAATGGTGATCAAACCAAAAACCAGAATTCAGCATTCTTGTTATCCTATAAAGTTACAGCTCTGCCTGGTAGCTCCACCAAACGCAAACATTCAAGTTGACCAACTGGAGTCATATCACCCAAAACATCTCCAGGTGTGATAGATGCCACAAAAGAGAGTGATATGAAATGGGACAGAACTGCAACAGTAAGCAGTGCAAGAAAACTGATTGGCTCAAGAAGATACAGTCACCATCTCCAGCATGAGTAAGAAGCATCAAGCTGCCCAACTGAACATCCAGTGGAGACTACCTTGTGACCTAGTACCAGGATGCAGGCTGATGTTAATAAAAGCACCTGAAATGTTTTAAAATGTGTCTGGACACTGAGACATTTAGATGTTTCTTAAAACATGTACCAGGCATTGAGTATGTGTAGAAAGTGGCTAGCACCTAACCGTGGCACATTTAATCCCAGCAAAGTTCCTAGAGCCTGAGAGGGGCACCGAGATGTGTGAACGATGCATAGAATGTCAGGGGGCAGTAAGAGGCTCCACAAAGTGCCAAGAGCCTTAGAGGATGCTGAGAACCCTGACAGGTGGACCTGGGCATGAGATGGCATTGAGAAGCTTTAAAAAGCCAGTTGAGACCGAGAGGAATACTTGGAGGCCTGGAAGACTCCTAGAGCAAGAGAGAGGACCTCAGAGGTATGAAAGATTCTCAGGATGTTCAAGGTCAATTGTGAGTTTTCAAAAAGTGCAAGGAGCGTTAGAGGGGTTCTGAGAAAGACACATGGGTGATGCCTAGAGCTTTAGAGGGCATTGGGATGTTTCATTACCAGCCTGTGGAGACTGAGAGGGGCAGTGGGAAGCCCAAATGACACCTAGAGCCTACGTGGGATGTACAGACAATAAATAAAAACGGAGAAGTGCGTACAAAAGTCCTGCAGCTATGTGGACCCGAGAAAGACTGAAATTGTGAAAGACTAGACATTGAGAAACCAGTAAGAGACCGGCAATATCGCAACGTCAAGAAATTAGTAACGCGGTAGAAGAGCAGGCTCTGAGAGACTGAGCAATCCTGACAGAGCGAGAAGCATAATACATATGTTGAGACTTTGTCTCATAAAATATATTAAAGAGCTACCCTTTAAAACAAAGTAACAATGCCCTTGTGTTATTAATGCAACTGTGTCACTCACTTGTCAGAAAGTTGATTCCAAGGACCTGATTAAAAGTTACTAGCCCATGTCCAAAGAAAATGTTAACTAAAATAAATCTGCCTGATCATGATTTACACAGAGGAATCAGAATCCAGGGGGTAATTATTTGAGGATTCCCGGCAACCCTCTGGAATAATAAGGAATCCCACTTGGAAGGTGGAGAATGAGTGACGCCAATAATACCTATAATATTGTATAGCAGCCATTAAAAAGTAAGGAACAATTTTTGGGGCTTATGGCATTTGGTTTCCCGGGTCAAGAAATTGTTAAACAGCCTGCACTCCTTCAAAATACCAATTGTAAGGCCTTTGATAAGACCTGTGAGGACTATGGGAGGTAAAAACGAGTATGTGTTCGAGTGAACCAGGATGTCCTCGTGGATGCTTAGCTTGACAGTACTGTGTCATGATAAATGGCCCCTGACAGTCTTATCCAAGAGAAAAGTCAGTGTCCATAAAGCAAAGAGTCAAGAGTGGCAGTATGCACTAAATAATATCCACCTACTTTTCAGTGGTGTTCCATTCTTTTGGTAATACTCAACTGTACCTTACTATTGATTGTCCCACCTATGATTTCTCTAACTTTTTCAATTTGCCTCTACGAGGTTGAACACTGGATGTGTGATAACTGCCTGCAGTTAAACATCGTAAGAAGGAGATTATTTTCCTAGGGCCAAAAAATATAATTGCCTCGGCTATGTCCAGATGCTAATATCCTCCTCTATTTAGCCTTCCATCAAACTATGTTCGTTTTTTCCCTCACAATCTATTAATGCCCAGATCATTGAAAAGGTTCAGTCAGCTTTCCACTAGCTTATCTTGCTGAAAAATCTATTGTTCTATGTGGAAAATAATTATTACCCTACTCTAGTGGGGGCTTTCATAGACTCCAAATTGGATGAATGTAACTCTGTATATGCTGTGCATTCCAGAATGTCAGCTCAATCAGGTACAGAACATCCAAAATGTGGCAGCTAGACTGATCTTTGATCTTTCCTGTTGTGACCCAGTAACAGCTCCCCATCAATCCCTTCATTGGCTACCATCAAAAGTTTTAAAATGTCTGCATGGTCTGGCACCTACATATCTGGACAAATGATCCAGAGTATACCCTACACTGCACCCTATGTTCAATTAATAAGATGTTTCTTTATCTCCCAAAATACATATTGAGACCAAAGATTTGCAGTAGCAGGACGCCGCCTTTGGAGCACACTGCCATTAACTCTGTGTCACAGGAATGAATATGTCCCCTTCCTTAAATCACTCAAAGCATTTTCATTTCGGTAATGTCTTCCTTGCAGTCATTTGTGCACATGCCTTAATTCAGGTAAGTCTTCCCGTGGCGCGATACAAATTCATTTAGATATGATATGTTATATGGACCTGAAAGTAAGGATGACGGGGCAGGAATACCAGAAACATTAAGTTAAAGGACCTCAAAGAGGTCAAATAGTACCCATTTAGCAAGGAAAGGAATCCTGTGGCTGCATTCACTTAAGCAACGCAAGGAATATCTGTCACTAAAAAGTAAGGCCAACGGGCAAGAAATAAAAGCTGCACTTGAACGAATATCACTAGATATGTACCAACTCATATTTTAAAAAAAGACAGAGACAAGTCCAACTAACCAGACACAAATTAAAACAGAGTTGATTGGTTTGTACATGGCAAGGTATTGAAAAAAACAAGCTGTTGAATACATTTACAGAGGCACTAAACAAACAACGTTAGGCAGTAGAAAGTTGGAGGGCCAAAGTCAAACACCTGATGAATGGTAAAAATAAGGAAAGTAATGTGGATTATGTGGTGATAAGTAACACAATCTGTGTACCACCGACTCCATAGATACACCAGAGGAAGGTGAAAGAACATAGGGATTCAAAACAGAAACCTCACGAGAAACAGTGATTTTGGGAAGTAATTGCTCTTTTTTGGGATAAAGATGGATGAACAAGAGACAGCATGTGATCCATAGAGGCCTGAAGAGCCAAACTGAACCTGCAATAGGATTAAACCACCAAGCGGGATAAACGGAGAGAAGCCAACCAAAGAAGAATAGGCCATTAAAAAAGAACCACGATGGAAGAAGCCAGAACAGTTTAATTGAGGGACGAAAATATGGATCAAGGGGCAGGATGAGGCTGTGCAGACTGAGTGGTTGGAGGAACGGCCTGAGCCTGATACAAACTCATTAATGGGAGTTCCTTGTACAGAGGAGAGGAGACCATTGAAAAACAGCAAGGGAGACTGATGCCACCACTCGATCCATAAACTCCTTAGGAATGTTGAAGTTAAGCGCAGGGGATTTTGGTGAAGTATGCAAAGCAATAAAAGAGCAATTGATTATTCACCTGAAAAACTGTCTTTAAACAAACATTTTTGCCCAACACAAAGTAACAGCGTCACGACCAAATACACAGCGAAAGACTGACAAAATCCAACCATCCAACAGGGTCTATATTACCTGACCTTACCCTATGACGTGACAGGACCCGAACAGAAAAAAAAAAGTAATGGGAATAGTGCCAGTGAGAAAAACCCCAAGAGGCAATGGAATTTGAAACAAAGTTGAGGACAGCTCCCTACCAATCTGGATTCTGGAGGTAGAGTATAACAAGAGCAGGATTACTGAAGGACTAGGAGTCATTGTAGGGGCAGGAAGAATGGGAAGCTGGTGTAGGTAGCCATAGAGTCCCAGTATCTGGCTCTCACATGAAGAGGCTGATTCTGGAAAATGATGAGAAGATTTAGGGGATGAGAAGAGTTAGGGTATTATCTTAGGTGTTGGATCATAAAACGGGTGAGTTAAAGCAGTGTATGGTGACGCAGGGAAGAGGGTGGCATAGAGATATTATCTCTGCTGTGAGCAGGTGTATTCCTGAGCTATCCATTAGTAAAGCTGCCTGCAAAGTGCCAAAGTGCAATTTGCAGGCAGCATTTAGTTTTATGCAAACCGGAGAGTGCAAGTAAAGTTTTCACCTCGTTTTATTCTTACCCTTTGCACTCTGCCTTACAAAAGGTGAAAATGGCTTGCATGGAACCCCACCGCACGTAAGTGCAAATGTTGGTGCTCCCCTGAATGCAATTTGCATTTTTATTTTGAAAAGTCCCCCTTCAAAAGTAACTAGAGTCTGAGGGGAGTCCTAAAACATGTGAAAGGGGCATTGAGAATCTGAAGGACACCTAACATCCCGCTAGAGCCTGGAAGTGGCACTGATGTTCCTGATAAAACCACAGTGAGCCTGAGAGGGGGTGCTCAAGGGTGTGAAATGTGACCTAGAACATGGGAGGCCCATTGAGAAGTTTCAGAAAGTACCTAGGTGTGATAGGGCTACCAAGAAACATGAAAGATGCCTATAGTCTCAGAGGGGCATTGAGAAGTTTTAGAAAGGGCCTATATAGTTTGAGACGCCTAATGCTGAGAGGGCAGTTGAGAGCTTTAAAAAGTGGCTAGGGAGAAATGCTATGAACCCGGAAGTACATGAAGCTGAGGCGGATTGAGAGTTGTTAAAGACTTGGAAAGGCTTTGAATGCCCTGTGCAACCACCTAGAGACTGACAATATCATGAAGAAATTGAGGAGGTGCAAGAGCAGATCCGCAGGGACTGAATAATCCTAACACAGCGAGGAGAAACATAACTATATTCAAGAAACTCTGCCTTAAAAATATTAAAGAATGAAACCTTGAGATAAAGACACGATAGCCATGTGTTATTAATGCTTCTTCTCCATTATTCCTTTTTTTTAGGTCGTGGTCATTGGTGGTTCTGCTGATTGCTTATTTTATATGCCAGTGCAAACATTTATAGAGGAGTGGTCTGTTCACGTCTCCACGTTTATTGGATAAAGGTAGAACCCAGTTGCGCAGGGATATCACGGACGTGTTCTGGAGGGAGCCTAGATTATTTGTTTTTGATGGTATTGGCTATGTGACCAGGTGGACACGCACTGTGATGTTGAAGTAATTAAAAAGAAATTGCAACCTATTTTGCTGATAGCACAAGCTAGAATGTGAAAGAGTACACCCTATTATTAAGTAAGGGTAGATTTGTGGATTACATTTTGGGTATAAAGCAATACACCCAGGAGTTTGTTTACACAGTTCATCAGTCATCGAGGTTTAGATTCTCAGAGCCAATGGGCCTCATTACAGGTTGGGCAGTCCTGAAATAAGTGGCGGTAATCCTCAACTTGACCAGGGTTAAAAAGGCAACTATTTATGATATTATACATCATTTATAACGTGCCTGCACACACATTTTTGGACTCTTCCGACTCCAGCCAAAATACCTGGCCAACTAAATGGTATTCGGCCAAATACTTAAATCGGTACATCCCTACTTTCTTCAGTACTGATTGAGTCCTTTGGTGCAAGGCTGTACCCTGGTGCGATGTTGATGTAATGAGTGTGAGCATTACCCCAAGGCTGGCAAACACTTTGTGATGTTGAGGCAGGGAGTGTGTGATTAACTGCAAGTCAGGCAATGGCCTTATGTACTGCTTAGTCAGTGTGTATGCATTTTAATGCTGGGTTGGCAGTACACTGCATGATGTTGAGGTGGCAAGGGCACATTTAGTTATTGAGATAGCAGTACCTGGTGTGAGGTTGAGGCAGTTCACTTGTGCTTAATTTCTGGCCTGGAAGTACATGGTGTGCTACCGAGGCCACCAGCAGGGATGGATGGAAAGCTTTTGATTGATCATAACCAGTGAGAATTGCTCAGGGATTCTTCCATTCCATCGTTTTCCATCTGTGTGATAACTGAAAAGGGCTAGCCATTCCCAAATTCGAAAGCCCCACACAGCCTGAATCGCTGTGACATTTTGCACTGTGTGTGGGAATACAAGTAACCACAGAGACAATGAGTGTGTAAATACTTGCCAGGTTGGAAGTGCCCTAGTCACTATTGAGTTGGTTCCAAGTACCTAATTACTAGGTCTGTAGTGATCTGGATTGCTATGGAAGCAGTTTGTGCTTAATTACTAGAACGGAAGTATCTTGAGGTACTGATGGAGTGCTTAGGTAATGGTCTTGAAGTACCTGCATAATGATGTCGGGGTGAGCGTGGCTTAATTACTAGGCTGGCTGTACCCAGTGTGATTATGAGACAGTGAGTGTGCATTTCATGACGCAGGGACTCTTGCACTTTTCTCTGCCGAATTGGTGCACAGTTGCCCCAGAACTAGGCCACCGGTACTCTACTGTTCTTCTCAGGATCCGAGTATGTCCTCATTTCCAGGGTAATGCTCTGGCAGTGTGTGCTTAATCCATTAATAGCTTGGCTCACAGGACCCTAGCTGCTGCTGAAGCAGTACGGACAGCCTAATTCATATTTACAAGGGGCTGTACCCTGATGTGCTGCTGAGCAAGTGAGGAGTTGATAAATGAAAGGTAGCAGTACCCTGGTGTGATGGTAGGGAAACACGTGAGTAGTCAGTCAACAATAGCTTAGAAATGCCCTGTTGTGGTTCTATGTGTGTGGGTGAGTGGGTAGCTAAATAGACGGCTGGCACTCTGGTGTTGCACTTGGGCAGTATAGGATTCCCGGGTTATCTCACACTTTTTTTTTTTGTCTGTTGTGATCCGGGTAGGAAAGAGGGGTCCTAGTGCACAAAGACTAAACTGAAACTAGCATGGCGTGATACTGAGGCAATGAGAGTTCCTGAATAAGTGAGTGAAAGGAAGAAGTAGGTGAATAACCTCCTCTTTAATTGAACACCAGGGCCCTGATAATGACATAGTTACATTCCGAGCAAGAGTGAACACAGCTCGAGGGGCTGCATTTTTTTGTGGAAAGGAACACCTAGAACTGGACGTCAAAATACGGCACAGTGGTAATGGCGGTAAAGTGGGTATGGCGGGAAAAGAGGTTTGGAGTAAAATGAGAACATATGTGTTCACAGAGAGCAAAGTGAATATAAACCAAATGAAGACGGAATAATGGATGAAAAAACTGTGGCAAATCGAATAGGCATGAGACCGACTCAGACGACCAACCGTACTGTAAAAGGAAGGATGCAGCTGGAGACCACAGAGCATACAGGGGTACTCGATAAGAAGGATTGGGTGGATGCAACGTCGGAGATCTCTTTTGCGGTATAAGACTGCCTCATCAAATACATGTAGATGCTTACGGTTATAACGCATGTGTGTTAGGTGCCTACCCTGGACCACAGTGGGTGAGCTAGGCCAGGCTGCTGGCGCAGGCTTCTGGGGGCTCTGCTGGAGGGGGCTGCAGGCTCCACTGGACCACACTGGGTGAGCTAGGCCAGGCTGCTGGGGCAGGCTTCTGGGGGCTCTGCTGGTGGGGGCCGCAGGCTCCACTGTGCCATTGTGAGAGACCAGGGGCTCTACTAGAGGGGCTGCAGGCTACCCTGGACCACAGTGGGTGAGCTAGGCCAGGCTGCTGGGGCAGGATTCTGGAGGCTCTGCTGGTGGGGGCCGCAGGCTCCACTGCACCACCGTGAGAGACCAGGGGCTCTACTGGAGGGGCTGCAGGCTACCCTGGACCACAGTGGGTGAGCTAGGCCAGGCTGCTGGGGCAGGCTTCTGGGGTCTCTGCTGGTGCGGGCCGCAGGCTCCACTGCGCCACAGTGAGAGACCAGGGGCAGGACGCAGGGGCTCTACTGGAGGGGCTGCAGGCTACCCTGGACCACAGTGGGTGAGCTAGGCCAGGCTGCTGGGGCAGGCTTCTGGGGGCTCTGCTGGAGGGGGCTGCAGGCTCCACTACGCCACTGTGAGAGAGCAGGGGCTTGACGCAGGGGCTCTACTAGAGGGGCTGCAGGCTACCCTGGACCACAGTGGGTGAGCTAGGCCAGGCTGCTGGGGCAGGCTTCTGGGGGCTCTGCTGGTGGGGGCCGCAGGCTCCACTGCGCCACAGTGAGAGACCAGGGGCAGGACGCAGGGGCTCTACTGGAGGGGCTGCAGGCTACCCTGGACCACAGTGGGTGAGCTAGGCCAGGCTGCTGGGAGAGGCTTCTGGGGGCTCTGCTGGTGGGGGCTGCAGGCTCCACTGCGCCACAGTTAGGGTGCCAGGACACAGGGGGCTCTACTGGAGGGGCTGCAGGCTACACTGGACCACAGTGGCTGAGCTAGGCCAGGCTGCTGGGACAGGCTTCTGGGGGCTCTCCTAGAGGGGCTGCAGGCGACCCTGGACCACAGTTGGGGAACTGTGCCAGGACGCAGGGGGCTCTACTGGAAGGGGCTGCAGGCTACTCTGGACCACAGTGGGTGAGCTAGGCCAGACTGCTGAGACAGGCTTCTGGGGGCTCTGCCGGTGGGGGCTGCAGGCTCCACTGCGCCACAGTTAGGGAACTGTGCCAGGACGCAGGGGGCTCTACTGGATGGGCTGCAGGCTACACTGGACCACAGTGGGAGAGCTAGGCCAGGCTGCTGGGGCTAAGCTGTAGAGGGCTAAGGGGTACACTGGGGCACAGTGAAAGAATTGTGCAGGCCTCTTGGGGCTCAGCTGGGCCAGGCTGCAAGGGTCAGCATTGGGGGAGTCTGTTGGAGGCTACAACGACCATCAGCTGGTGACTGACTACAGCTGGGCAGCCCAGACCCTGTCTCTGACGATGCCTGTTCCTGGCTGTCTGCTTCTGCTCTGTGGCGAGTTCCTGCTTTCCACGCTTTAGGCATGTCCACCTTTCGCATTCAGGAGGGACCTAGCATATTGTAATATATTAACCCCAGCACACTTTTACTTGTTAACCAAGGACCTATTACTTAGTTTTCATATGGAAACCTAATGCATTCTGGGACTCGTAGTCTTCAGACGCATGAAGTGTCCTAAATTATCAAAGTTATTTGCAAAATGAAAGCTTGAGATTGGCTGGACAATGTTGACGTTATATGGGGTGACCTGGCGACCCTATCGCTCAATTATTTGATACCCAAAATTGTCATCTTGTTCCATGCATGGGATATGTCCAGTGCTAGTTTTTCGATTGCACTTTGCAACTTATATCACATCTTTGAATAGCGCCCTATGATTCCTAATGGTTCTACGTGCTATAATGGAATATAGTTCTATAATCAAGAATTGATAACATGACTAAATGAAGAGACAGTATATGGCTCAATACCCAAATATTGCATACAACAGATTGCACATACACTAATGAACAAGGCATATGAAAATGGATGGATTTCTTGCTACCATACAAAGAACCAAATATACACACAGATTTATTTTAGACAGCTAGCAGGCAAATTGTCTCAGTGAGATACAGTATTTTTCAGCAATTTTCAATCTATGTAGATTGTCTTTTACAAATACTGTTACAAATTAACATAACCTATATTTGAGACACATCAAATTTCATACAGAAAAAATGAGAATCTCGAAGAATGACCACAAAACTCTGCTTTTCAAATTAGACGTTTCAGAGCACTAACATTCCCTAACAGAAGGGGAGGGCAGAACAGTTGCTTGTTCACAACATACAAGGTGCTAACCATGAATTTGTAATTTCATGATTAGACTTCATACTGAAAATGGGTACTGTGATAATTTACCCACAATCCAGTCAGGAGAATTCCAGGCACTGATGAGCACTATACATTTCCTTGCAGCATCAGAATCTTTGAGTGTGGAGTCGCCAAACGCATGTGTTTAGTTTCCATGTCAGCACACTTGCTGTCTGCCAGCAACACCACTGGATGCTCTGTGCTAGCTCTAACATCACAGTGCTTAACCCCCCCCCCCCCCCGAAGCGCCCTGGTGAATTTGCTACAATTTCAGATTCTGCCTCATGCACCATGCCCACAGACTTTGTTGTCCCCAGCTTGGATCTTCTCCACCGCCCCCAATTGAACTCGCTTGTTTTCCCTCCTGCATCTACAATGGTTTTCAGCAGCAGGAGCACTCTGCTTGTTCACAGAAAGATCGGAATCACTGCAGATCTGTAAATCTCCAATTCTACTCCGCACACATTTACAAAAGGTCGTGAGCACGACATTTCGACTTACTCGGGTAGAATCGCTGTCAATATTACTCAAGTGAATGGGGTTCCATCTGCGCCCTTGGAAGGATGAGGGGGTGAGGAGAAAGTAGCAAGTGCTTAACCTGATGAGCACAACGTGTTAAGATGTTTCGCAAGTGTAAAACTCAACTCCCAACCGACGTTATTTTAGACAGTTGACCGAACTGTTTAGAATAACTGGTTCGGTTCCAATACCAAACGTAGGCCTAGCAATATATTACCACGGTATACCTACCTAAGCTAGGTGTTCATGGCATGGGGCCAGGGCCCGGCTGCAACTCTTAAATTCTTCACAGGAGAGGGGGGCCAGGACGGGAAGGTGACGGCGGCGGGTCACACTGGCAGGCGGTGGCAGCTCGAGCTCGGAGCTCCTCACCGTCCACTGTCCCCCCTAGCGACGCCCCTGTTCCCATGACGTTTTTATTTCCAGTATAAGTATATATTTTTTCTTTCCTTTTATGTGTTATCCTTCTGCAGACTTCTTTACATCTAGTAATTCATGCAAAATAATTTGTCACCTCGACTCCATTTGTCTCTTTGTCCTTGTTTCCCCTGCCCCCGCCCCCCCTGTTGCCATTTTCTTTGAAGTACAACCAGTCATGACACCTTGTACTTGAAGTACCTGGTGCCCGGATGCCGTGCATTCTACTGGGGGCATGGTGGAAGTTCAGGAGTCTGCTAACTGGGGAGGGGGTTTTGGTATGAACGGCTGCTGCTGCTGGCCTCCCGCCACAACCTGTCCTGCCCCTGCCACACTATCACTAATCTCCTGTGCCTTCTAGCGGCATGGCCCTTGGTGCATTTCACGCCCCATGGCAATCTGTGGAGCTGTTTGGGTGGAAGCAGTAAGCTGGATTCAATGTATCCCTGGTTTCATATTTTTTGTTTGGAGTATTTTTAGGGAGTATCTTCCTGTTTTCCAGGAGTAAATGTGGCTGTTACTCCACTGACCTATAGGCCTAGGTGTGCCTATGCCAAACGAAACCATGTATGCATGTCCTATACACAGTATCAAAGAAATAGATGAGTGTCGCAATGGTGGCCTTCATTTTGGTAGCAGAGCATGCCAGGTTTGTTTACATGGCAATTTCTTTGAGAAGATGCATGCAGTCATCCCTAAAGATATAGATTGTCTGGGAACCTTTTTTTTTTGTTTCATGAAATCACAGTCCCTAATGCACTACAAGTAGCAGGCTACGAATACAAATGGAAAATCGTCTAGAGAGCACAACGTCACTAGAGACCTACGGGTGTGTGGCGCGTTAGACAAATTAAAATAAATAATTAAAATATGAGAAATTCTCTAAAGAAGGCCTTCCCATCATTGTTGCTTGAGCAGCTTTCTGAAGGATTTAGTGAAGATTAGTGGATAGTGTCCCGAGCAGTGAGTCCAGAAAGAGCTAATGTCTTCCTGCAGAGAACTGCACAATGTCAGGAAATGGACGATAATGAATGGCAAGGGGCTCCACCAGGTGACTAAAGCGTCAGTCCTTGATCCTGGTTTGCTACACTAAAACCTTAAAGGACAATCAGGCCTCCTAAGATACATTGTAGCCTGAAGAGATAGGCTGATGCTGAAAAAAAGAGTTCTCCATTACTTTCTCATTGAAAAGGATCTTCATCTGCCTGTGTTGTGTGGTGAGCTGTAAAATGGACAAGTAACGAGGAAATATATTTATATTTTTATTAATTCGAAGAATTGGATGTCACTTCGATCACAAATGACTTCAAGTAACCAATTTCCAGATGGCCAAGGTATTTCCCCCAAGGGGAGCCTTTACAATAGGACAAAGATGATAACAAGTGGAGAGTCACTTTATAAGGGAGTAAAAAAAAGATTGGATTATAGAAGGGGCAAATATACATACATCCAGTGGGTGGTGCAGACAATTACATCTTGTCTTTGGATTTTGAAAAGGCGTTGACAGGGGTCTTCCCGTAACACTGTCCCTGACCTACATGCTCCTTCACGCGTTGACGTCCTCAGATCTTTTTTCCATCGGGTTGGAAGCAAACTTGTGGAGTTAGAAAATGAATGGAGATTATTGATACTATCGCTAATTTTCGCGTTCTTCCCATAAGACTTCTTTGCTCTTTGCTCTATGTGACTAAAACGATATTCTGGAGATTGCTTGGAGTGCCGCCAGGTTCGGCGAAAGCTTTCTTTGTTTTTTAATATGTTTGTGAGCTGTCCAATCATGTTTTGACCGGCACCCGTGTTCAGCAGATTTATGCCATTTATGGAGCGAGCTGCTAGAGTGCAACTCGTCACAGACCCTTTTTTATAAATATATATCTTCTTTTACACAACAATTTGTCCCTAGAAATATTGTTGAGGCAAACAGTCCAGCCTGAGAAGCACACATTCAATCGTGGCTATCCTACATGCATCTCCAAGGGTTCAGGCAGAAACATGAGCTTAGAATAAAATTGCTAGGTTCCCTCATCAACTGCAGCCTATCATACATCGGATCACTAAAAAGACACACACCGCCTGCTATCAACTTTACTCCTGCACAAAATGAAACCCTTTGTTCTATCCTATGACTTCAGGATTGCCATCTGATCACAGAGCTGTCTCACCAACATGAGGGAATCGACTCAACCCAGGTGCAGCAGCGTAGCACACTTCAGCTAGATTCGTCACTGCATCAGCAAATTCGAGCACACAGCCCCTATTCTCCAGGAGTTTCATTAGATGTTAGATCTAGCGTAGGTCATCTTTAGTACAGCCTGCAAGCCATTCATGAGATTTCCAACTCCAGCATCCCCTCAACTAGATGTGAAACTCACCATATGTGAGGCCAGCACCATTTCATAAACTGCAACATGGCGATACCTGCTAAGAAAGTGCTGTAACCAGACACTCTTAGGCTCTCTCCTGTTAGGTGCTGGCCTGGTAGAATAACACCCCACCTGACATCTATATGTTTGCAGTGCTCTTGCAGTTCAGGAAGGGAGTTAGGGTCTTGCTGTTCAAAGGGCTCCTTAGTAAATGTTGTGCACCATAGAGCACCTAACACGGTGTACCTGCACCCTCCTGCCGTGCGCCCCGCTATGCAGATGCTCCACTTCACGTGGTCTGCTTTTACTGTAAAGAACTCTCCGGCTTCTGTCTAGTGTTGTTCTGTAATTGACACATTATAACCATTACCGTCTACATACATTGTTTCCACATGTGTTGCACACATGAGACCTAAAATGTGTGGATCTTCTTTTGCATGCATCAGAGAAAGAAAGGTACAACACAGCTACTTGCTCCAAAAGTGTCCACGGTTACGGGGCATACACTCACCAAGGAGGTTATAGTACCTAAGATCAAGCACATCTGGCCTTCACTAATGTATTTGTATTGATTTAAACCAACTATTTTGTTCATTATGTTTATTTTGTGTAAAAAAATAAAATACTTCTATTCCTTCCACTCGCCCTCCACTGTCTACCGCCAGTGTAGACACTATGGCTTGCTTTCCTGGCTGTCTTTCGGCTGTTTGAGTGGGGACTTTAGTTAAGTAGAAGTGCTTTGTTTGCGGTGGCGGAGGCGTGCTCAGTCTATGCTAGCAAATATCATCTTTCTATGCCTGAGATTACTCTCACTCATAGATGTCGGCCTTGTCTTCTCCTGCGGTTGAGGACACATGGTTTCATGTTCACACTTCAAATCCCCTGGCTACAGTCTTATCAGTGGCTATTTATCTAAACCTAGGGGTAATGTTGCAAAGGTGCCTGCAGCTGCGCTTTGGGTGCTAGCAGTTCAGGTTAGGTGGGTGCCTGTGTTTTATGGCCAATGCTCGGTTAGTGTGCTCTGCTTATACAATTCCAATCGCCACATTTTAATAGGAGCACAATAATGCTTTTGTGTTCTCATGAGTTGGTATATCCTGATAAAAAGAGTGTGAATCGTCATGTATTTTACAGTATTTCTTTTTTGAATGTTCAAATTATTATTCACAATACTTCAAGCTAAGTACACGTAGTACGGGCATTTCCGGTGAGATGCAGCAAGGCTCAAAACGCCAAGATCTATATATAACTGTGGGGCTGCGTCTCATTCACACAACACCTTGGGCTTCTTTTAGGGGCTTGGTGACACACATTTCTTATAGCAAACAATACAGCCTAAAGTGCATAGGTACTTTAGCGGTAACTGTACAAATCAATGAACTCGTTGGTTACGTACTACATTAAGATCTCCAAGGAAGGAGTGAGTGCGTTAATAGACTAAAAGTAGTTTATCAATTGAACCATGTTCACAGTTCATATATCCATCCACCCAAACCACACTTCTATTCTCCACCACCACCCAGGCATCCATCCGCCCACACATCTGCCCAGACAGCCATATAAATATTCATCCGCACATCTGTCCACCCACACACGGGGGGACTGGGAACCAAAAGAGGCCCTGGAAATAATGTTCAAAGTGGCTCCATATTTCACATTTTCAGAAAGCCCAACCCTTTTCCTATGAGGAAAGGTGGAAGTCGCAACACAAAATAGGCACAGGGTGCAGAGGCCTACCGGGAAATCTCCAGAGTTCCCTAAAGGCCAGTCCATCCTGGCAACAATGGGACAGGAACAGGGCTTAAACTCCGATATAGGGCCCCCCCTTCACCACAATGAATGTTCCCCTCCCCCTGTGTGACAACACCAGTGCCTTTGCTGCCTCCTGTTTCTTTGCTTACCTCTCCTCTCATGTGCATGTCTGCCCTCACTTGGCCCCTGTTGGTATACCCGACCCCTGTGCATTCTCCTCTGCCATTACACTCACTTGTCACAGCTGCCTGATCAATCCTCTGCTCCCCACTCTCACACTGTGCCATTTCGTCTTTGTCCCAATGTATCTCCCTGTCCTTGCCCACACCATAACCTTGGTTCCTCTTTTCCTGTGCTTTCCTCCTGGCTTTTAACACCCACTCCAGTGCCTGCTCTGTGCTCTGGCGCCCCTTACCATATTTCTATCTCCCAGACATGGCCTCCTATTTCACCCACCTCCGTAGTCCACCAGTCTCCTGTCTGTCTCATTCTCCGCTATCCAGCCACCCACATCACCAGCCTCGCAGCATTGCAATCAGTGGCAGGCAGCCAGCGCACAGGTTAGTGCAGCTGTACTTTGCACACGTTTAATGGATCTTACTTGGATTTCTTTTTATCCTCTACATTTTTTGCCCATGTGGCCAGTATTTGCTAATATCACAGTGACATTCTAGCTCACTTTGGCTAGGTGGGATGGACAGTTCCCAGCTCTTTCACCCTCATTAAGCGCCCTATGATTTGCATCAGGCGCTTAACTTGGGAGCTGGCTGATTACACCCATTGGAGTTTTGGAACCTGTCAGCATCCATAAGACATTATTGACTGTCAATAATCTCTATTATTGACGTCCTTGCACAAACTGTGACTTCAGCAGCAGCCTAGCAACCAACATTAAATACACCATTTTGTTTTAGTTTACCACAAAGTGCTACTAGCCTTATCACCTAGGATAATGCCCTTGCCCAAATTATTACCCTCTGCTATGCCTGTGGCAATAACTTGGTGCCGGGCATTAATCCACAATAAAAACACCTCCCCTGGTGTACAGGGCTTAATGGTCGGTTCAACCTACAGCAAGGACAAGAGGTTTATTTAATTCTAAGATTTTGTTTTTCTAATTCCACCTAAAACTTTCTGTTTAACTTCATTGTTTATTAGGCTTGACAGATCTTGTTGTGTAATTGCTGAAATTATAGTGTCAGTGATGGAAGAAGTTAGGCTGGAAAAAAAGAGACTGAGTCAGTCTGTTCTCATTTATACCAGACATCCAGGGCATTGTGCCATGGATTACAAAGAGCAAACTTTTATGGGACAGAGTTACATTTATAGGGCATTTTGGGCCTCCCTGTTGATTTAAGTGTACGGCTTTCAGCTGAAAATGTAATCAACATGTTGCACATAGCAAATAGCAGGTCCTGAAGCATGGCATGCCATAAGCTCCCCCCCCCCCACGCCCCATCAACACCACCAGCTTCGCCATTATAACATGAACACCGGGTTCATGGCATTAAGGACGTCAATTTACCAAAATACAAGCAGTAGTGAAAATGACATCTTACACCTGATGACTTCACTGGAGAGGGCATCAGTTGCACCTTGACCACCCCACCCACTCCTGATGACACTACAAGAAGTGATGCGACAAAAGTAAAAGCGCCTAAAACGTGTGCACAATTAATAACAGCAAATATAGCTAAAGCGGATAAGAGTGTTTTAGCTGACAGCTATATATTAACTAAGCTGCTATCACGATATGCCATTAGTGCTGTCAAGATATGCCAAGGGCACACCTAGGCGAGCTGTTATACAGCAGCGGATCTTCCTCCATATGCTAGTCCAGCCGCCTTTGCCGTTTACTATCATGTTATGTCAGCTAAAACCTTACATGCCAGTTATAGTCATAAAATGCTAAGAACAGCTTCCCTTGCCCAGCTGCTTCCATAATATGCTGAATGTAGATTCATATATGTGGGCAGTGCCAGCTTATAGTCCTCATGTACAGGCTACAGCCTCTCGTGCCTTGATGCTGCCATCATATGGCAAGTGTAGACATATTTACTATCACTAGCATATGCAAGATAAAGGGCACCACAGGCAAACACTGTAAAAAATGTCCTCCGTGTAAAGGGCGTGGAGGAGTTGATAGGAGTGGGTTTAAGGCGTGCAGAATCTCGGTGATCTTGGGTGTGACAATTGTGTATTTAGCAATAAAGGGTTTAGGGTTTTTTATGTTGCAAACTGAAATTAATCACTTCTCAGTGATCTTTCTTTAGCCGTTATGAATATAGGCCCATTTGGGTAAAAGTAATCACACCATTTAGCAAAGTCTGGAACCTGGGATTTTATACGCGGTGTATGGGTTTCAGTCTCCAATGTTATCCAGCTATACTAATTTCCTCCCATCTGACCATGAATTGTGCACCAACACATAATAATGTATTCATTGTTATCTGTCAATACAAGAACCATGGCTGTGTAATTAATAAAGCTGTAATGTGAAAATGGGTGGAAGGGTGCAGAGTGTCTCTGAAGGGGATAGCAAAAAGGGGAGTTAACACACAAAGGCTAAAAGATCACAATCTCAGAGGAGAGGGAGCACAATGTGAGGGAAATAAAACATGGGTGACGGTAGCTCAGGGCCCTGGGTCAATGTATTTGATTTCCATCCCTCTAGCACCTACTCTCCCTCTCATGCACTCTCCCTCTCATCTCCCCTTTGCGTCCAGTCCCCTCTTCCTCTAACGTACCCCTTGCCTCCGCTCACACAGCCCCTGTCCCTCTCAAGACAGCCCCATCTTCATCTCGCACAGCTCCCTCTCCCTCTTGTGCACCCGCCCCTGCTTGCGCACCCTAGCTCTCCTGTTTGTGCCTTTGCTTGGGCACACCTTCTCACTCGATAGCACCCTGGCTCTCTCATACCCTAGCACACTCTCGCTCTTTCTTGCACAAGGGCTCTCGGGTTTCATCCTGGCTCTCATGCACCTTTGCGGACACACTCTTTTCCTTGCGCCCTGTCTCTCTCTCTTGCATCCTGGCTCTCTTCCACCACAGTGCACACAGTCCTTTTCTCACACCCTGTATTTCTCCCTTGCACCTTGTCTCTCTTGCACCTTTGCACACACACAAACTCTTTGTTGCACCCTGGCTCTCTGCCACCTTTGTGCACACACTTTTTCTCATGCCCTGTCTTTCTCTCTTGCACCTTGGCTCTCTTGCACCTTTGCACACACACACTCTTTATTGCACCCTGGCTCTCTTCCTCCTTCGTGCGCACACTTTTTCTCATGCCCTGTCTTTCTCTCTTGCACCTTGGCTCTCTTGCACCTTTGCACACACACCCTCTTTATTGCACCCTGGCTCTCTTCCACCTTCGTGCGCACACTTTTTCTCATGCCCTGTCTTTCTCTCTTGCACCTTGGCTCTCTTGCACCTTTGCACACACACCCTCTTTATTGCACCCTGGCTCTCTTCCACCTTCGTGCGCACACTTTTTCTCATGCCCTGTCTTTCTCTCTTGCACCTTGGCTCTCTTGCACCTTTGCACACACACCCTCTTTATTGCACCCTAGCTCTCTTCCACCTTCGTGCGCACACTTTTTCTCATGCCCTGTCTTTCTCTCTTGCACCATGGCTCTCTTGCACCTTTGCACACACACCCTCTTTATTGCACCCTGGCTCTCTTCCACCTTCGTGCGCACACTTTTTCTCATGCCCTGTCTTTCTCTCTTGCACCTGCACACACGCCCTCTTTGTTTCATCCTGGCTCTCTTCCACCTTCGTGCACACACTCTCTTTTTCGCACACACTGCCCCCCCTCTCTCTCTCTTGCACCCTGGCTCACAATCGCATCCTCGACTCAGAGAACGATGTGCAACGAAAATCCTGCAAAAATACCGTTTTATGACACAAAATGACCCATTCTATGCTGCATATCCCACAAGTCATGAGAAAGTCACTTAAGCAAACACAGAATTGAACACACACATATTGAAAGTTTGCAGACCAACACAACTCCTAAAGTAATAATAGTTCTGAAGATAGAAATGCCAGATTGAGGAACACGCTTCATTTCCTTGTGCCCCTGGATGCAACGTGCCCTGCTGCATGTGTTACTTGCACTGGTGGCTCCCACTTGTAAACGTAATTTTAAAAAAGGGGTACCGGACAGCACACAGAGTGTCACAGCCACCGTGATCTATTTCAGGCCAACATATGTTTCGCACCGTTTGACGCTTCCCCCGTGCACGATTCTTCCGGCTAGTCTGGCACACAGCTAAACGTTCTTTACATGGCTGAGCAACATAAAGATGGCCCTACTGCGCAAGCGAGGCCCAAGTGCTACACGTTCGGCGTTAAGGACTTCTGGAAAGATTACACATTGTATGGCAAGCAACGTGCGTGTATTCATTTGATCTACCGTTCTGAAAATTAGCCCATCATAAAAAACATTTACAATTTCTAATAGTAACCTGAAATGGCAGTTCCATTGCTCGCTGGCTGCTCCGCTCCCTTGTGGTTTGACGGTCGGCGCATACTGCACTCAGCAACAGCAGAATCACTGAGTCAGCACTGAAGTCAAGTCGGCCCGGGCTGCGCTGCACCTGCGCATGTGATATGAGCACAGCAAAGGGCACGTGCAGTTGATGCCCCTCACAAATGCACAGGCGTGAGCCATGTGGCCGACATGGTGGGTCGGCCTGGGCAGAACAGAAAAAAATGCAGCAGCCAGTGAATAGCATACTAGCCAAGCAGGCCTGGATGTTCGTTCCCAATCATGTATTTATGCATCTTTCACCCAATAGAGGCCCTACGACCCCCCCCCACACACCCCCAAGGTCTACCGGGGAAAGTCCTGGTGTCCCTGTAGGCCAGTCCAGGACTGCCCACACATCTTTCCAATCATTGATTTAAACATTCATCCTACCACACATCTGTCCACCACACATCTGTCCACCCATCCATATAAACATCCCTTCTTCCACACATTGGGCCTCATTATAATGTTAGCAGTATCCTGGCTGTAAATCTGCCAGGATACCAGCAAATGTTATTACTGTTTCTGGCACTCGGTCCAGCAGCATTACCAGAGGATTACGAGTGCCGGAGTGACAGTGTTAATCCCCATTCATGGAGTCTGAGAGGACTCGACGAGTGGATTTGCAAACATTACCAGCACCAACAATACCAGTGGCAGTAACAATGCTTATTTCTGCCGGTAGATGCCTGCCTTCACTCCAGCTCTTAGCTGGAGGTAACTCGGGTGCCCCACCGGCAAACCTGTAGTCAGCAGGTCCGGTAAAGTGCTAGTATATGTTAATACCGGCGCTTTAAGAATGGACCGGCCAACTTATGAGGCCTATGGTCTTCCAAGCCCTCCATCCACACTTTCAGCATCCGTAGATCTGTCCAGCCATCCATATAAACATGCAACATCCACACATCAGTCCACCCAAACATCCGTGCAGCCAACCATATAAACATGCAACATCCACACATCAGTCCACCCAAACATCCGTGCAGCCATCCATATAAACATTCATCCGTCCACACATCCATCCACACACCCATCCAGCCGCCCATATAAACATCCATGTATCCACACATCGCTCGTCCAACCATCCTTCCACACATCCACGATCCATCTGCACATCTCTTCATCCATACATCTTTCCGTTCATCCAAGTGTCCATAGTTTTGTTTATGAGCAGAATATGCCATCATAAACAAGCTTCTCAGCGCCCTTTACCTTTGGTCTCCTTCTGTCACTGTTCAGAGATGGGTGTTTGCTTGCACACCTGTCCAGCTCCAGCAGCTCAACTCATTGGACATACATTCTAGTGTTTGAAAAAGCCCATTATTTCAACCACGATCCTATTCAAAAGCTCTTTGGCATAATCCTTGGCTGCAGTTTAATAATAAGGTACTGAATTGGAAAGGTTGGGTTCAGAGGGGTGTTTTGACTATTGGTGATGTGTGGAGTGCTGCAGGGGTAGTACATTTTGCAAGTTTAGTTGGGAAATTTGGGTTAAGGAACAGGGAATTAAGAAGGTATGATATTTTGGTAACTCTACTATCAGAACGGAGAGACATGTTGGGCGCTCCATTTTTGAAGAAACCAGAGAATTTTAATATTTTGGAAATTGGACTCCAAAAAGTGTCTACCTTTATGCAGATTATGCAACCTGATGGACAATGGTTAGATTCATGGGACAAGCTGAGGTTGTCATGGACAGAGGAGTTGGGCAGAGAACTTGGCCAAGAGAATGGGAAAAGATTTGGAGAGTGCCGACAACTGTCAAAGTGGATTTGCAATTACGCTATATACATCAAAGGATATTGGGCAGAATATATTGGACCCCAGTTCATATGTGTAAATTGGGATTAGTTGGTGATGATCGGTGTTGGGGTTGTGGGAAAGAACAAGGTACTTTGATACATATGTTATGGTATTGTGAAAGAGTGGTGAGTTTTTGGAGGGAGGTTATTGATAGGGTCGATCAAATTTGGACATTGTTTATCCACGCACTCCCTTAGCGGTCATCTTATTATTGTATAGTGGTGGACGGGATGTGAGTTGGGTGATATCGTGTGGGATAATCAAAGTTTTGTTGGTGGTGGCTAAACAGATGTTGAGGGTCTTGAAGACACGGAAGAAGGGATGGTGGAGGACTGGATTTTAGATGTTAGAATTGTATCCAGACTTGAGAAAACGATGTATTGTAAACAAAACAAGGAAACTATTTATGAGGAAATGTGGGGGAGCTTTATTGACCTTTATGGATGATGCTAGATTAGGTTCTGGAGTGGAGTGCATTGGTCTATTAGCATTAATATATGGGGAAGGGGTTTGTGTTGTCTATGTGGTTGTTTTTTGTGGTCTTATTTGTTTGTTGTCATTTGTTTGGTACATCTGGCTTTGTTTTAGGTTAGTCCTAAGTTTCACATATGGTGGAATACAGAGTTATGTTTTGGAATTCTGTTTTGTTTTGTTTTCCACTGTTATGTATTTTTCAATTCAATGACATAGGATGTTAATTCTGTTGTTTATTGTAACTTGTTGAAAATGAGAAATAAAGAGTTTTAAAAAAAAATAAAAAGCTCTTTGCAAGGTGAAAACAGAGCATATCTTCTTAGCATGAGCAATTCCACAAACTGAGTTTTGTGAAATTATTTGAATTGCACGGTGTTGGGAAATTCGTGGTGACACTAAACATCCCCTTCTGGTACTAGTTTAAGCATGATGTATGTTACTTGTTCATACTTTGTTCAGCTCCTTTCAATGATTACTAGATGTGTTCAGAGGTTAATGCTGTACTTCACGCTTCTAATTTCTTAGTTGTAGCCTTTGTGTGAACTTCATGTGTCCTGCAAATTATATATGTGGATATGTGGCTGATCAGAACAAAATGTTCTGTACTTAAAAAATGAAGTAGTGAATTTTCTATATTTTTGATGGACCAAGGAAAAGGTCATTATCGCGGGGATAATTTGCTTCAGCCTATATATTGGGGAAGGGTCATTATCCTGTTAAAGACTCCAATCAAGTAGTCCCACTAAGTCAGTGCCTTGTCTGGGATTGCTCAAGGGAAGCCCTTATTTATATATTTTTATGTCCAGTTCCTGTACTCTGGATGACAACCCTTATATAACACCCCTCTCTTAGAATCCCCCTGACCCCACTGAGGCAAGAAGTAAGTTTGTTTTGCAAATTTAAAAGGTTTATTTGAGAATTAAACAATATATATATATATATATATATATATCGCACTTTTATAATAAATTAATAATTGATATCACACTTAGACATATGACAGTGAGTGATCAACAATGGATGATGTGATACTAGCACACTGGGTAATTACTTAGGAGTAGTATAGAGGATAAGGTAGATGAGAATGCTTTATATGGTACAAGGAAATGCAAGGTAGAAAAGAAGCAACACAGGAATAAACTTGATATGATTTCAGCAACACATAATATAATCACTTTTCCCTTTTGGCAATTCACCCCACCTCTATGCAATGTAAGGAGGTGGAAGTGACGCACACAGTTCTTCAGGAATACAATCACAGTACAATCCCAATTCAGTTCCCCCCTAGCAAGCTTAGATCAACAGGGATGATTTTAAACACAGGCAAAGTACTTTAAAGGTGGTATGCAAAGGAGGGAAAAATATGCTAAAAATTATTTTAATTCCCTCTAGAGGTTCAGGGTGAGTGACAGCTACTTTAAGTTAGTTCATGATCACTTTAGCAATGCTCTATGAATGATTGTCAGGTTGCAAACGAATTTCAGCAAAGGAAACAAAAGACAAATATTTTTACACGTGGCTGAAATGAAGCAAAATGTCAAATCGCGGCAATTTAGTTGCGTGCGTCGAGTGCAATTACGGAGGCACTATAAGGTTCAGGGCTCGTTGGAAAGCTTAGAATCTTAGCTTTAAGATGAAAGTTCCTAGGACAAACGGTTCCCGAGATACGGCCGATTTTGTGAAGGTAGATTCTCAAAATAAAAGTAAAGCTCAGAATGACAGAGGACAATTTTCCATCTTTGAATCAAAAGGAAGGGACACGATTTCTATGATGCAGTTCTTAATAGGTTAAAATAGTTTGAATTAGATTATTTTAAACTAAGAGATTGGGTTTTGCACAGTCCTGGCTGAGTACTCACACTATATGTTGGACAGGAATGCGACTTCGTCACGGATCGGGTCAGGATTGGCTGCGGTTCTCTGGTACTGGTTCCGCGCACAGAGATCTGGGTCAGCTCTGCTCTCTGGATAATTCTGCCTTCTGGGTCTGTCAGGCACCGGCTCTGCTCACAGCGGTCTGGTCTGGGTACAGCTCTGCTTTCTGGTCTAGTCTGTGGTTCTGGATTCAGCACTGCTTTCTGGGTACTGGCACTGGGTATTAGCCAGAATCAGACAGCTCAGCCCGGCTGTCTGAATAGTTTGGTTTGGTTGCTAAGTTTTGAAGGCCTGCTAATAGGAGTTCAGCTGTTGGGTTCTAGAGTTCTTGGAGTTTTGTTCTAGAGTCAGGAGTCTCTGGAAGTGAAGTCTGAAGTCTGGATGTGGAGTTGTCTGTCAAAATGCTCCACAGAAAGTGAAAAAGAAAGTCCTATCTGGCTTTCAGCTGCTCTTTTTATGTGTTTAGAAAGTGGGTGGGTCGGCTAATTCTGCATGCCCAACCCTCTAAGATTTGATAGGCCAAAGGATTCTTTGGTCCCTGATTTGAGAAAGGATAGTGTGTCAGAGTGATGTCAGCCATTTACGATCTATTGAAGAAATGCCCCTTTGCTTTTACCTTAGAAATCATTTTTCATAACTACACATATTTCCCAGATACACAGTTGTTTGACATTACATGTACACATTACAGATTACTTAAGGTACATTCTGGCCCAACTCTGATCTTCTTGGGGACTTGCATTAAAAAATGACAACTTATTTTCGTTTTAAGTTGGTTTACCAATATCAGATCTTTACCCACATTTACACAAATGTGCGCAAGGTGTATGGGCATTAGATGATGAAGTGTCAGATTTTTCACATACAGACGATTGGAGTAATACCCTTATTTTCCGCCAATACTCCCCAGAACATACCACAGGGCCCTAACACCTCTTAAAATGTGCACAGAAAAATCAAAAGAATAATGATATTATTTATATAATTTTCACAATTCCGCACTATGAATTATCCATCTTTTTAAAATTATGCCCTGGCCCAAAGGGGTGTGGTTTCCCCAAAGCACATGGTGGAGTTTCTGGTTTGTCCACTTCCCCCAAGCTCAGCTTGCTTACAGAGGCCCTGCCCCTCCCATTTCCTTCCAAGAGGAAGCCATTTATGACCCCCCTAATTTAACAATTGCCTGAGCCAAGGAAGGCTCATTGTTCAGTTCCCTGCAGTCCACAGGTGCCCCTCCCCTGATTCAATCAACAGGGCCATGTGATATCCTGGGCTGGTGTGGGTCTCTGGGGTGTTAAGAGTTCTCAGGCCAGTCAACCCCTTTGAACTTTTAATTTAATAAGACTCTTTCTGATCAATGCACAGTTCTGCAAGACAGCTCTCCTGTCCGAGTTTAGACCGCTAGCGCCGGTTTGTGGACAAAGCTGGTACTGCACCCATTTTTGGGATCTGTCTTGAATTAATGCATTTCAAAAAGGGGATTTTACTTGATAGTATATAATCCTTGCTTAACATTATTTTGATGGGAGTCCTTACAGTAGAGTGGTGATGTGGAACCCCCCACAGGAAGGTTAAATCTTTAGAGTGGTCTTGTGCCCATGATTTTAGAAACTTTTTGACATCAAGAAAATGAATTCCCAACAGCTCTGGGTTGCTTTTGGCAATCAGCCTTGCCATTCCCAATGGTTTCAGGCTACTGTGTGTGTAGCCCAATGGTGGTTTTAGGCAGTGCCCTCCTGTGCTCACAACATAGGCAAAATTGGGTGGCAGCCTATTCTTCATGTTTTCCCTGTGCATTTTCTGGGGAGTTCTGGCCATCATGATGTTTTCAATGCCAGTAATGCACCGTTTTTGTGGTAGGGCTCGGATGCATGGGTAAAACATCCCACAATCCCAAGCGGTAATTACCACTATGGAGGTCTATAATAGGGCCCGATTCATAGGTGCATGTTAAAATGGAAATGTGCCGTGAGACACTTTTCCATGAAGACATGCATTCCAGTGTATTACGGGAGTGGCGGCAATAAATATGCCGCCACTCCTGCAAAGCTGTGATTTACGGCATGGCAACAGCCTTGCCAACCACCTCACATGCGAGGAGTTGGCAAGGACTGCATTCAGCGGCCAGAACACCCTTCCTGTACCAGCCAAAAGATGCAGACATTAACGGTACCCTTGGAAGTGCCGTCTAAGCCCACAGCGCCCATTCTACCATTATGTAGAATTTCTCCGATTGCAGGACCTCTTTTCCAGGGACATCATTTGGGGGTAACAACTGCGACCCCTGGGCCCTGAGGTCTCCCTTGCTACCCGGGAAAAAAGAAAACATTTTGTATTTAAATGCAAGCTTCTGTGGCAAGTGCCATGTGGCTCTTTGGTTCTGGAGTGGTTGACATTCTTGTACAGGCCTCTTAAAAAAAAACGGGGTTCCACAAGTCTAACACTTTCAGCAGTGACCCTAAATAAGAAAGTATAGGAATTATAAATCATCATTTGTCTTTCTGGAATTCTATACAATAATTTCTAGACTCACTAAAGGTTTATTTCAGGTACACTTCAGGGGGTGAGTCACTGATTTAGTATGTTCTTAAACACCTCAACTCAGCCTTTCATCCTTCTGAGGTCGATGAATGAGTACCAACACAGGTTGGGTGATAATGCTTTATATAAAGCGCTTAAGCGTAAGTGCTACATAATAAGACATCATTATCATTGACCATGGAAGTCTGCTTGCATTCACAGTAATTTGGTAATATGGGCCTATACACACTGATCCGGACTATGCATATGGCGATCCATTTTTGTATGAAATGTACATCACATTATAGTGATATCATAGCCATATTTTTCATAGTATACTTAGGATCAATGCTATGTGATGACACTTCCTGTTTTGTCAAGGGGTGAAAGGTCGTGGTCCATCGCTTCCCGTGATATCACTTAGGGGGTGGGGCAAATTACATCACTTCCTGTGATGTCATCAGAGGTCGAGGGTCATGTGATGTCACTTCCGCTATCCCAGGCATTTTGGTGAAATGACGTCCCTGCACTTTTCTATTTCAAAGAAAGTTTAAGAAAACGTCCTTGGATTAAAAAAAGTGCCACTCCTTTGAAAAATGCTCGCTAAGCCACTGGAGCACGTTTCCCCGGCAAAGATAGAGTTTAGCAGCTTCTGCTGCTGGAAAGCACGACATTTCCCCTCCAGTGTTTCCACCCTTCTCAGAATGATGGTGTTGGAAACTGGAGGGGAGAATGTCGGCTCTGCACACTATATACACAGTACAAGCTCTGAATCAGGCCCATAGTGTTAGGAGCAGCACATGTTTTGGGTAATAAAGGAAATGTTTTCCTTAATAGTGAGTAAAGTTAATAGACAAGCAGAGTTAGTACATTAAATGTGGTTACATTTTGTAGTGTTTAAATAGCAAGGTTTTCCTCATAAATTAAGTATTTGAATCGCAAAATTCACGTAACTGGAATGGGTTTAACATGAGCATGCATTAGGCGTCTTGTAAAAGTAAGGGGTTAATCTATAAGAAAGTTAAAGCATGTTCCCATTCCCTGTGCTAATAAGAATAGAACATATTCAGTTACATTTCCGCCTTTACATTATGACATCACAAACCAATTAAAACATAAGACATTTGTAATAAAGGAAAAGTCTGTTCTTTGAAACACGTAGTTTCACACACTATACTTTAAGTGGGATTGTACAGTAAGTTAAGTGCTCTCCCCTGACATGTTTACGAAACCGTCATTGCTAGGTTTCATTTCAGGCAGTTCCAATTCGGACCATTTAACCTTCCGAGATCGATGCACTGAGTAACATTGAGTACCACTGAATTGGGTATTAAGAAACCCTATTATTACGTGGCAAACTACAATTCAGATTCCGTTGTGCCCTATGTAAACTAGCATGTTCGCATCAGCTTCAATCATCAATACACACTACACTTATGCATTTATATAGGGAATCGATCCTAGCATTCAGACCTCTACTTCAAGTTTCCAAACCGGTATTATGCACATAGTGAGTAATGACCACATTAAGGGCCTGATTTGCAAAGCATTTTTATGAGGGATGTTTCCATTGAAAAATGCTTTTGTAAATCAGGCCCTTGTCTCGTATAAAAACGGTGTTATTACCACCAGCTATATACATACCCGTGTTAACACAAAGTCCATATGTTTTCCGTCCTGTAATAATCACGTTGGTCTATTCCTCACAAAGTGAAAGGAAAATGGGAGCTATTGTATATGCATTGCCTCACAATATAACAACGGATTCACTTCTGCATTCGTGTGGTTATTGTGAAGGACTGCTATTTGGCAAGAGTGTAGAAGCCCTGACCTTTTGGATTATTATTTAAACATATCATGATGTGTTATTCTCTCAGAAAGGGTGGCCTGCTAACCAGACCCCTCCCCACCCACCATCCCCTCACTGCAAACTCCATGGCAAAAGTAAAGTACACACCTGTGCCTCACTAAATCTATCCTTATCTGCAGCCCCTGCTGTCCCGTGGCAAAGAGCAGGTTCTGGTCACAGGTGCCCTGTTGAGGGCTGCAGTGACAGCCAAAGTCACTGAAGCACAGGGGCTCCATTTAAGATGAGCACCTCTGTTCCAAACCCAATAGAGTTGACTGTCCTAGTGGCCCATTAAACTGTATTTAAGCCATACATGAGTTATGGTATGGTGGATTCTATTTCTCATGATTATCACAGTCACATTCAATTGATATCACATATCTGTTAGCCCTGGTGTCCAGCTCAGCTGTGGAAAGGTTATTTGTATTTCACCCAGTCAGACTGTCCTGGCTACTGCAAGCAAGAAGCACGATTGTAACCTTGCTGGTTGCCTCTCTTTGGTCCTTTGTAAAGGTAAGGAATGCCCTTCCCATGGAGACATTGACTCGACAGGAAGCTGTCCTGGGAGCAGGAATCAGAGGGTACACCCATTCACAAAAGGAGTAACCTCACACCAGGGTGCTGCATACCAAATGGGACTTTGATTCTATTGGGAAGAGAAGTGAGTGGGGTTCATGTAGACAAAGGGAGCTCTTTACGGCTACAGGAAGGTGCCACCATCTTGCTTATCTCTGGCTCCATCTTTCCTTCCTGTCCCCTCCACTTTCTGTTGCGTAAATAACTTTGGGTGTGACATCAGAAGACAAAGTCCACTTGTTCCAAGGACAGACTTTTGCCTTTAAAAGAAGGGGTCTCCCACTCAGTCTCAGATAAAGTTTGGAACAAACACTCGACTTCTTTTGGCAGAGTTGACTTTCTAAAGCCCTCCATCAGTGAGGTGAAGTCTGAGTGTCCAAGGCATAAGCCAGTTCTGTTCTCTACCCAGCCAATGGCACAATGGGGGAGAACCTATGTGACAAATCAACTTCCGTGGCACCAGTCGTCCAGGAATGAATATCAGTTTCTAAACCATCAATCAGCCACACACCTCTAGTACACCAGAAGGGATCCGAACAGATTGGAAACACAAGCAAATTATAAACCTTCTTGTCTAATTTTGGAAACACGGACAGACCGGCAGGCTTAACTATGCAAGGTCGTGGATCGTTGGTTAGTTGCAACACAGCGAAAAAGCAATTATTACTCAATGATAAAGGGGACTGTCCATTCAAGTTTGTATACAAATATCTAATTTGTTATTATCACAAAAGACAGTTGTAGCACACTACAAAATACAACCCAGCCGGTAAAGGAATGCAGAGGACAGTTCCAAGAAGGAAAGGGGATGCACTCTGAACACTGACAAGAGGGTAGTTTGTAAAGTAATTAATTGCAGTAGTTCAAGGATCATTGGTTTCAGCACAAAGGGAGCAATGGGTCATAAAATGTCACTAGGGGCCTTCAGAGAAGGACCATGGGGGACAGAACCACAATGTACCTTGTGCTTGTAGAAGTACTTGGTGCTCAATAGTGTGGAGTCGGTTTCAGCGTGCGTTGCAGCTTCTGTGACAGAGTTCAAGATGAGAGACAGCTGCGGGTATCAGGCAGCAGGCAGTTTGGCGAGCGAGGCTAGATGGACGGCTGCAGGCTGGCCTACATGGTAGCTCTGGGTCAGGAATTGTCTCAGTGCTGACCGGTTGGTCTGAAGCACATGTCGAGGCGTCTCGGACGGTGTTAGCAACTGCGGCGTAACAGTCATCAGCGGTGCAGTCGGTTGCAGCTCGAGGAGCTTCACTGCCTCAAAAATGTCCTTTAAGGTGGGCGTCAGTAGATGCACTCCTCCTAGCATCTTCACTGGGCTTGTGTCATGCTTCAAGGCAGACCGCCCAAAGCTGAGGAGGGTGTTGCAGGCAGCTGCCTTGTCCTGGTTCAAGAACTCTGGTACTTCCCACCTATGAAGCTTGCTGCAGAGCAGAGCAGAGTGTATGGCTGGGTATCGGTTCTGGAGCTGCTGCAGAACCTTCTGGATTCAGTATCTCCCTCTGTTCCCTGGCATATGTATAGGGGAGGGATCTTACTTATCACTTGGAAATCCTGGCCTTCCTTCACTGACATAAGCTGTAAGGAAGACTGTGCCTTCAGCCATGGTCCACATGAGTTCTCCCTGTTAATCCTTGCAAAGTCTTCAGATGATCTGCCCAAAAATAGGGGCTCAACTCTCTTTTAAAGCCAAATGGACCCCAATGATTGGTGTAGGATAAGCCTACCTTAATGAACCAATTCTGGGTCCCCACCAACAATCTCACATGTGCCTGAGGTCATAACCAGCGTGCTTTGCAACAGAAAAGGTAAAGGGATGAAATGTGTTATACTAAATCCCACCCATCTTCCTGTCTGTTGTAGATCAAGGGTCTCTATGGTTAATTGAGCTCTCTGTGGTTCCTGATTAAAGCGGAAGGTCTCTGTTGAAGCTGCGGCGGGACATGACTTTTGGTCTCTGCCAAACCACATACTCGTACCTTCTGAATAGGGTCCTCTTGCATGGATGACTACTGTAAATACATAGTTCCAGAAATGACAGGTCACTGCTCTTGAAACTGAGAGGCAGGAGATGGTTTCAGGTTGACACAGTGCATATCAAAGGTTGTTGGGGTTTTCCTGTCCTTGGTTATTCGTGCGACCAGGTCTCCCGTGGGCCTGTTTGAATTAACGCTGATTAGTATGTGAAGCTGCCAACAACAGCTAACAAAGGAAAGGGCAGATCCATGGAACCTTTGTTGGTTAATTAGGCTGGCCATGGCAGTAGGAATATTTTGCCTTCCCCCTTCTGAGATGCCTTGATGTATTCTTGGCTGTCATATTCCAACTACATATGACAGGGGGACGGCGCCTATAGGCTGTGTCTACCCAGAGTACACAGGTCTGTGTCTGTCATGCAGTGAGCATAGGAAAATGTGTGGATAAGCCCCACACATTTTCCAGAGGTTGATGTACCATCATTCAATTTCATTTAAAATATAAAAATGCCCAGGCGAGCGCACAGCCACCTTGCAGATGGTAACATTCCTCACACTATCCTCCTAGAACAAGACATGTATCAGTGCCCAGGACCTCATTGTGGCAAAGGACCATTGGAAGTGTTCAACAGCCTCCCTTTTATGGGAGTCTCATAACAAGGACTACACCTGTCTATGAGACCCCCAGGGAGGGATTCCTGCATTTTCCACTGTTAAACTACCGCAAACCTTGATTCAAGACTTTCAACTTCATCAAACCATCAGGACTCGCTGGAGCTGCCTTTGGCACTCATCAAATGCTTTGAACCCGAACTGCACCTTGGCTCAAACTACACATTCTTTGTTGCATCTACCACTTTTGAACAGCCACTTGCACGCCAGCATCTTCGCTGTCGATCTTCCTCACCAGTTGAACTGGTCCTCGTGGATTATTGAACACCAACCATTGGACGAAGCATCAAACCACTGGAACTGAACTGGAAATCCAGTCTCCAGCAGCTTCATTATCTACTCAACTGTTGAACTGACACTGGTGGCCCTAACAATCCATGGCCCCTCAAGCATTCCATCAAACCAGATGTATAATCGTGTATCCAATCATCAGCATCTTCACAATTGAAACACCCTGGGTGGCCCTCACGATCCGCCCTTCTCCAAGCCTTACCTTCAAACCACTAAGAGCTCCTGTTCGACCACTGCTGAACATTGGTCCCTGCCTAGAACAATGCGACCGCCGCACTCGAGCCACTTCAAAGTGCACCAAAAGCACCTACAAACCTGGTTCCCTGTTGCCGAACTGCCAATACAAATGAAAAAGTAATATTGGCAGATAACTGCCCCCCTGGTCCAGTTCAAACTGCTTAGGTCACCATTCATCCCTTTTCATACATGAACATACTATTTCTACTATCATTGTGGTTATTCCCACATGTGAGGTTTTTATATAGTGTTTTTCTATTTAGTTTTCTTGCACATGGTGGATTTAATTAATGTACTCTGGTAGGTCAGAAGGAGGAGTCAGACAAGTTCTTCGTGGTTCAGGGTTTTATTGAAATAATAGCAGAAGAGTCCCTGACTATCCCTACCCTATGGATTTCCCTACGTTACCAACTAACTAGGGGCCTTGTCATCTTTAGGGAAGTCCAAACGAATATGGTCTGTCATCCGTCCAACTGTAAACTGTTACATCCCTACCACTATAAGAAAACAAAAAATGTTCTGGAGAATAACTACCTTCTCCTGACTAGATTTAGAACAGTTTCAAATAACATGGGGCCAGGAGAATGGCTTCCTTTTCCTGAATGTGTTTTTTCCACTTTCAAATAACAAAATGATCAGGAGAATGACTCCCTCCTCTGAATAGGTTTCCTCAGCATTCATTCAACAAAATTCTAGGAGAGTGGCTCCCTTCTCCTAGATATCTTTTGTTGTTTTCTATATGCAATCTACGGATATTGTTGAGCTATTTCTCTAATTAACTGATGTAGTTCCTGTACGTGACTTTTCCCATTCTCTTTTTCCCCTACTGCTTTTCTGGTTAGGCCTCTCCTCTTTAGCCTTTTGAGCATTAGAATCCTAGGAAAAAGGCTCTCTATAGTGTCTCTGAAAGTCCTTCTCTTCCTTACTTCACTAGAAAGACTAGTTCCCTCTTCGTGTTCTTCTAATTCTTAATGTTATTCTGCTTCTTTACTTTAAACTCACTGTCTTCTATGTGGCCTTTCTAACTCTCTAGCCACTTACTGGGACAAGCAGGATGAGTACAAGGGTACTTGTTACTCTTCTTAGCTTCGGTTTGAGTATTTGGACGAGTAGTTTGGATCCCAGATTATTCGTAACTCCTCTTAACTTCTGTTTGACAACTGGGACGAGTGGGCTGAGTCCCAGAGTATTCATTACTCTTCTTAACTTTTGCTCGACTACTGGGAGAAGTAAACCAAGTCCCAGAGTATTCTTTGCTCTTCTTAACTTTTGACCAAGTACTGACATGAATAGTATGGTTGCAGTCTCTGTTGCTGTGATCCCTCCCGGATCTCCCAACATCTCGGTTACCTTCTTTCACAGGGTTTGGAGTCGCCAGACCTCTTCTTAGGAGCGGGACTTCCAAATGAATTGCTTTCTCATTCCGTTGGCTTCCTGCTTCTCCCTGCTGTTCCACAATCTCCAGGCATCCACGGTTGCGGCGCATCCTCCACTCTCTTGTATACCCCCCCAGGGTCACACCACTGCACTCGCCTGCTGCTTCTTCTTCTTCATCTTCTTGGGGTTTCCTTCCCCTATGCTTGACAACCTCGGTCTACTTTGAGGTCTCTGGCCAGCAGCACCTTCTTCCTTCCTCCCGACGGAGGTTTGGTTGTTCCCCCAGCCCAGCCACGACTTGGCAGTTGTCTGGGTCTGTTACTCCTCTTTGTATTCCCTGATGAACTAGTTTCGCTCAGGTGCACCAAAAGATCCCTAGAACATATTCACAAAAAAACTTGTATGATAGACTTGGCCAATGCATTCCTAGCAGCCAATAAAATATACAAATCAGCAATCCTATCCCACACAGCTAATGCATTTAATACTCGGATCAGCAACGCCACCTCGATTGCCAAAGAACTCTTCACAATCCTCAGAGAATTGGAAAATCCCACCCCAGACACCACGCTGGTCAATTCTAGCAAAGTCTTGTGTACCACCATCCAAAACGCACTAGCCTCCAAAATCGAATCACTACAAAATAAAATCTCTGCTAAAAGAAAGCTTCTGGCTGATAAAAACACTCCCTCCACCACTCTTGATACAACTAAAGACAAGGCCAAGGCTGTTCCATTTCACTCCGGTGACCCAAAACCAACTATTGGGAGCTAGACAATCTGGATTTTGGCCCAAATGGCACTCCTGGATCTGAAAATCCAGATTGACGCAATTAGGGACGCAGGCAAGCTGTGCATACTTTTGCTACTAGACTTATCTGTCACATTCGATCTGGTGGACCACAACAAACTCTGTGCCACACTAGCAAATGAGTTCAGTTTCTCAAGGGAGGCCACCCTCTGGGTGAAATCCTTTCTAGCATATCGCTCCTCTAGACTATCCATTGGTAAAGAGGCAGCAGATCCCATTACTAGTTCCGATAGGGGTATCACAAGGATCATGGCTGTCTCCTACTCTCTACAACGCATATACTAAGCTCTTATTTGCGGCACTGGATGCTATGGGTGTCATCTATACGAATTTCACGGATGATACCCAGATCCTCATACCGATTACAGTGAACTATGACCAGGACACCATGGTCATCCATAAAATCTATGCAATAATACAAAACTGGATGGCTCAACGGTTTATGCCTCAATGATGAGGAAACTGAGATTCTCATTGTGAGCTCCCCAACTAAAATGAGCGCCCTCCACCCGGAGTACACATTAATTAACATTGAATGCACCCATATTCCAGTACTTAAACAGGTAAAAACGTTAGGTGTGCACCTCGACGCCAACCTAACCATGACTAAACATGTACCTAACCATGACTAAACATGTAAATGCCCTATCTTCAGCCACCTCCTACACCTCCAAACTAATTGCCCTAAGTCGCCAATTCCTCTTGCCCAATAACTGTACTACACTAGGCAGGGCACTGATATTATCCAAGCTGGATTACTGCAATGTACTCCTGCTAGGCACTTCCAACGCCAACCTGGCAAAATTACAGCTAATGCAAAATAAAGCACTAAGCGCAGCCTTGGGATTAAAAAAGTAAGACCACATCTCCAACATCAGGAGGGAGACCCATTGGCTACCCATCAAGGCTAGAATCATCTTCAAAGCTTTGTGCGTTACCCATAAATGTCTCACCAAGAAAGCACCCACATATACCAATAACTCAGTAGCTAAAAAAGAAACCAAATGAACGCTCAGATCCAACAAAAATACTCTCCTTGTGGTCCCACGTTTCAAGAGCTCTAGAGCAGGAGGAAGCAGCTTCCCAGTCATGGCCCCATACCACTGGAACACACTCCCAACAAACATTCAAAATGAAGAATCTTTCCAGTGCTTCAAAAGGCCACTAAAAACTTGTCTATTGAACCAACTCTTACCAGCTGTTACCCAACTCACCCTCCCACTTAACTAGCCAGCTGCGACCCAGCTAGCCCCATAACCAGACACCAATGACACGATTCCCATTATCTGAATTCAAATATGACATCTTTTCACCATGTAATGACAACGAATGTTTCTCCAATATGTTAAATCCTGTTTTATTGTCCGATGAATGTACTGTGAATGCTATTAAGTATAATTAAGATGTCTGTAACTACACCGTGATACCCCAGGGTTGGGCGCATTATAAATATAATAAATAAATAAATGCATATGTGATGCATCCCTCATCTGTAAACATACTTGAACTGCGTGGCATTTCCATGAATCTCTATCAATGTGTGCCTCTCCCTTCATCTTTTACAATAGCTGCCATCCGTTTCTAATTATATTTTAACGCTTAGTGGGAGGAAGTTGAGGCTTCTGGGCAAAGGGGAATATATATCCCTATAATTTAGAAGTTTCCAAATTTGGAGCTGTTTCAAGAATAAACAAATTAACTAATAAAGTACCTTGGTTCAGAATAAAATCTTTCAATTATGATCAGTTTTGATCAAGCAGTACATACTTGCGATTAGTAATTGAACAGAAATATTCAAAACCACAACTCTATCTACCTCATGAATACAAGTTAAATATTCATTTATAATTGTTTTTATGCAAAGCTTCAATTCAACTTACACTTTCACATTGAAACAAAGGAAATCTGCACCCCCCGTACTCGTTCTCCACTGTCCAAACCAACAGCATCAATTAAAGTACTAACATGGAACAAGCGTACAAGATCACCTCCTCTGCTCTGGACCCTTGCCCTTCCCATTTTACCAGCGCCTATATACCAATCTGAAGACCACAAGTTGTTATGATTTGGATACGAGACAACAATCAAAAGGATACAGACTGTGTGTGACTCAAATGAGACACTAATCAAAAGGATACAGACTGGTAGCCAAACAAAGGATACACTCGTAGCTGTTCCGTAAATAACAGTCTTTTGGAAGTAGCACGATGTCCTGTCAAGATAAGACCTTCCAATCAATGTCACTCCGTGACTATTATAATCTACAGCCAAAGAGAGTCATTGATGGAAAGAGCGTGTAGAGGAACAAGATTCACCAGGCTTTGGTAGAAAGGAAGGACATTAGAACAGAGGAAAGCCAATAGAACAACCAGGGCCTATGTAGGATACACTAACCTGTTGATCAGCACAGCCAAGTATGTCCAAGAGTCAGGAAATAATCCAAAAGAAACAACGACAAGGAAAGGGAGTTAGTAAGCAATCTAACCCGGGCGGAATGAGGGACGCAATAGAGTCGGGTTGGTGCACACAGGATAGCGTCCAACAGTTCAGTGCATATGGAAGCAGGAAGGAGGGACGGAGAACTTGTTCCAATAGGTAAGCCCTTTGTAGTCGTGAAGTTGTTAGAAGGTAGGATTGAACTCACGATAATTTACAAAAAAATGTCTTTCAATGGTGGTGGTTCAGTAACAGCTAATTACAAACCACATGGTAAAGTTTATCAGAAAAGGTTATTAGCTCCAAAAAGACCAGGAATAAGTAGTAACCATAAGCAGGAAATGAGAATTGTCTGCAGCGTAGTAAATCAGGAAGGGAAGGCTGCAGGGTAACGTACCAGGAAGGAAAATGTAAAATGAATGAAGCAGAACGGCTTCAAGGGGTATCCTAGCGGAAAGTTAACGCCGCGAAGGAACGCGGAGTCAGGATTCTCTCCGAGCAAAGATGGAGTGAAGGAGGGGAGGCGAGGTACTTGCCACAAATGCTGGAAGCGCTGAGTTTGCTTAGAGGAGTCAAACTCCAAGCTCCGGAACGCCGAAGGATCGGAAAACGATCAGAAGCGCTGCGGGTCTGATGGTGCTGTGTTAAATACTGGTCACATGACAAGCACGTATTCGCGTCGCTAATCATGTTCCTTCTGGAATGATACGTGTCATATGATTGGAGCCTGCGGGCATCGTAAACAAAATTAAAGTGCCCGTAGAATCACGAACACCAGCAAGTGCATGTAAAATGTAATTAGGAATGACGCTTCCCAGACAACCTCCAACATGTGTAGAACGGCCTGGCCGATCTGAAGGCCGAGTGTACAGGTAAGAGGGTTTAGGGACCAGAGGCGTGCATGGTGGGCGTGAGGCGACAGGCATGACAGTGCCATCCCCCAAAGAACGCCCCACCCCTCTCACAGCATGAAAGCGATGAAGTAATATAGGAGCATGGATGTTAGACAAAGGCTCCCAAGACCGGTCTTCCGGGCCATACCCCTTCCAGTTTATCAGGTAATGGGGAACCCCAGCTCGGATTTTCATGCCCAGAATTGCTCGGACCTCATACTCGTTAGTATCCCTACCATCCCTAACAGAAAGAGCCAAAGGTCGGACGGGCAGCCGTGTCCGCGACGTACATGGTTTAATCAAAGACACGTGGAACACCGGGTGTACCCGCCAACGTGAGGGCGGTTCCAGACAAAGAGCAACAGGGTTAATCACCTGCGTGATTTTGTAGAGTCCAATGAAGCGTGCCAGGAGCTTCTTTTTCCCTGGTATCTTTAGGTGTCTGGTGGATAACCAGACAGACATGCCAGATTTGTAGACTGGAGCGGCCATCCATTGTTGATCAGCATAGTACTTGGAGCGGGTTTTGGCTTTCTCTAGGTGTACTTTTATTTTTTTATGCAAATCAGACAGTGCCGATAGTTTGTCAGCTGCCCCAGGTGCTTCCTCAGATGGCGCTAAATCCAATGGAAGGGATCGCGGATGTTGTCCATAAAGGGCGTAGTACGGAAAAGTGCAAGTGGAGGAGTGCCGTGAGTTATTATAGGCAAATTCCGCGGCTGGTAACAGCGAATACCAGGTAGACTGGTACTGCAAACATAGACAACGTAAATACTGTTCCATAGTTCCATTAACCCGCTCTGTCTGACCATCAGTTTGAGGATGGTAAGAGCTGGACATGCGATCTTCCATGACTAGAGCAGCGGTTAACGCCCTCCAGAAACGGGACGCGAATTGCGACCTCCTGTCAGTGATTACAATAGAAGGCAATCCAAAAAACCGAAAGACGTTCTTTAGGAACATGTCGGCCAATACCCTAGCAGTGGGAATGCCCTGACAAGGTATAAACAGGGCCATCTTGGTGAAGTAATCGATAACAACCCAAACTGTGTCATATCCATGGACGGGAAGTAACTCAACTACGAAGTCCATGGATATCATGTACCACGGTTTGTGGGGAACTGGTAGTGGACGCAACAGTACCATAGGTTGGCTTGGAGTATTTTTGCATTGCGCACATTGTGAACCAGACTAGACGTAATCCACAATGTCCTTTGACATTTTGGGCCCCCAACACCACCGTTGTAATAGTTCCAATGTCTCTTTCTGGCCAGGATGGGCCGCTACCAGGGAGTCATGACTCCAACGCAATGCCTTGGTACGTGTTTCCTCGCTAGGTAAGTACAACGCGCCATTCATAAATGGTAAGCCACCTCTGATTTCAAGATGGAGGTTACGTACTTCCTGATGGTTATGTGAAACCCAGTCTAGGACCTCCTGTTTCAGAAAAGGTTGTGCAGAACAACTAAAGACTACATGTTCTGCCAATAATGGAGGTTTTTTGTTTTCTGCATTGTTCACACCAGAGTGCAGACAAGATGGGGCATCCGCTTTGGTATTGTCCCTAGCGGGCCTGTATGTGATGCGAAAATCAAACTGGGCAAAAAAGGAATGCCAGCGAGCCTGGCGAGCCATAAGGCACTTCATGGTTTTAATAGCTTGTAAGTTACGGTGATCTGAATACACGATTACTGGATGTTTTGCCCCAAGAAGATGATGCCGCCATTTAATGAATGCATCTTTGATTGCCAATAACTCTTTTTCGGTTACTGTGTAGTTCCTTTCATATGGAGCCAGTTTACGTGAGAAGAATGCTACAGGATGTTCCAACCCGCTATCTTTGCATTGTTGTGAAAGAATCTCACCAATGGCCTGATTAGAAGCATCAGTTCTAGTATGAATGGCAGTTCTGGATCAGGATGTTGTCAAACCGGGGCCATGGTAAACGCCTCCTTAAGTTGAACGAATGCCACCTTAGCCTCTGGTGTCCAATGAAACTTGTTTTTAGGGCTTGTTAAAGTAGTAAGCGGTGCCACCACCCTAGAGAAAGAGTGAATAAACCATCTATAGAAGTTCGCAAATCCAAAAAACGACTGCAAGGACTTGATAGAACTGGGCACAGCCCATTCTAGGATGGCTTTAATCTTAGATTGGCTCATTCTCACTCCGTGATTGGTGATGTCATAACCCAAAACTCCACGTCTTGAGAGTTAAAAACACATTTTTCTGCTTTGACAAAGAGATGGTTCTCTCTCAACCTTTGTATGACTTTGGAAACATGTGATATGTGTTCCTCTAGGGAGTTTGAGTAAATTAGAATATCGTCCAGGTATACAACCATAAACTGATCCATGTAGTCACTAAAGATGTCATTCATAAAATACTGAAAGGTTGCGGGGGCATTTCACAACCCGAAAGGCATAACAACGTACTCATATAAACCATACTGGGTCTTGAAGGCGGTCTTCCACTCGTCGCCCTACCGGATACGTACAAGATTGTAAGCCCCCCACAAGTCCAGTTTAGTAAATATGACAGAAGTGACCAATTGATCCAGCAGCACGTTAATCAGAGGCAGAGGATACTGGTTTTTGAGTTTTATAGCATTGAGTGCTCTGTAAGCGATGCAGGGTCTCAAGTCCCCTTCTTTTTTAGGGACGAAAAACAGAGGAGATGCTGCCAGGGAATGAGAAGGACGTATAAAGCCAGTTGTGAGGGCCTTGTCAATGTACACCTTCTGGACAGCATCCTCTTGTTTAGTCGGGGAGTATACCCAACCTGTAGGAGTTTTCGCTCCGGCAATCAGATCGATTGGACAATCGTACTGTCGGTGGGGTGGTAATATCTCCGCCTTGCCCTTGTCAAAGACATCAGCATACTTGGAGTATTCCTGAGGAACAGTCGATTTATGAGACGTAATCGCACTTATTCGAGGTAGTCCTTGAAGGGAAGCCAAAACAGGCGTGTCATGAATCCCTCCAGTATTCAGAAAACATTTCTCAGTACAATGTTCAGAGGGATACTGGATGTGACCTGTGACCCAATCTATCACAGGATTATGAAATTTAAGCCATTCTAGACCCATTATCAACGGGTACTGAGGTGCAGCGATTACATCAAAGACTATGTTTTCAGTATGACCCTCCGGTAAAGACACTGTAATGGGTAGTGTTTCCTCAGTTACCAAACCGGATGATAAGGCTGAACCATCAACTGTATTGACTGATTCCGGTACTGGCTTCATCTTCATAGGTATTGCTGATTGTTTGGCGAAGGTAACATCAATGTAGTTATTGGTCGCACCGGAGTCTATCATAGCCTTAGTGTGAATGGTGTTATCATTGAAACACAAAGATACCGCTACTGCTATGGAGGATGCAAAGGACAACGTGGAGTCCGATTTGGTACTTGGCAAAGGGACTCCCACTATTGCCGAGCTTTGGCGTTTCCCATCTTTTTGTCTGGCTTCTTAGGACAGGAAACCAGTAGATGGTCCGAGGAACCACAATACATGCATAGGTTGTTCTTGCAACGGTTTTCTCGCTCAGCTGCGGATAACTGACCCCGAATGGCGCCTATTTGCATAGGCTCAGGTTCACTTGAGGGGCCCTGGGTAACTCCAGAAGGAATAGAAGAAAACAAAAAGGGCTTCTTTTAGCCCTTTCTAGAAATTCTCTGTCCGTCAATCTGTAGAACAGGATCGAGCAACTCCGTGTACCCTGATGGTACGTCAGGAAACATTGACAAGGCGTCTTTTAGTTCCTCGGACAGTCCTTTATAGAAGACTGCAGTCTTCTTGTCTTCCGGCCATTGTGTCTCCGCAGTTAATTGGTTGAAACGTGCAAGATAGGTCAACAAGGATTGGTTTCCTTGTTGTAAATTCAACAGTTCTAGATCCGTTGCCTGGGTTGCATACTGCATATCGAATACTTTGCTCATTGCTGACAGCAGCGCATCACAGTCATATAATAGCAGGCTGTTGGTCTCCAACAATGGGTTTGCCCAAGTCGCCGCAGTGCCCCCCAGATGCGACAGCACAAATGCTGCCTTGGTGGTTAAGTCCGGAAAAGAACTGGGCCTGCATAGGAAGTGAAGGCGACATTGGTTTACGAAAGTGCGGTATGCTTTAGGTTCCCCAGTAAATCTTTCTGGTGGAGCCAGAGGAAACTGAGTTGGCATCAGCACTTGAACCTGCTCTCTGTGACGTTGCTAGGCCTGAACCTGAGGCAACGGCGTCAGGGGTAGCTACCCCTTGTGGGTAGGTGCATAAAGCGTCTTGCATCACATCCATACGATGCTGAAAGGTATCCTGGGCAGTGATCATTTCATGTCTCAAATTAGCCACCAATTGCGTGACCACCGATAGGGGATCAGTACCCTCCATTCTGGCTTCTGATTCTGTTATGATTTGGATACAAGGCAACAATCAAAAGGATACAGACTGTGTGTGACTCAAATGAGACACTAATCAAAAGGATACAGACTGGTAGCCAAACAAAGGATACAATCGTAGCTGTTCCGTGAATAACAGTCTTTTGGAAGTAGCACGATGTCCTGTCAAGAGAAGACCTTCCAATCAATGTCACTCTGTGACTATTATAATCTACAGCCAAAGAGAGTCATTGATGGAAAGGGCGTGTAGAGGAACAAGATTCACCAGGCTGTTGGTAGAAAGGAAGGACATTAGAACAGAGGAAAGCCAATAGAACAACGAGGGCCTATGCAGGATACACTAACTTGTTGATCAGCACAGCCAAGTATGTCCATGAGTCCGGAAATAATCCAAAAGGAAACAACGACCAGGAAAGGGAGTTAGTAAGGAATCTAACCCGGGCGGAACGAGGGCCGCACTAGAGTCGGGTTGGTGCACACAGGATAGCGTTCAACAGTTCAGTGCACATGGAAGCAGGAAGGAGGGACAGAGAACTTGTTCCAATAGGTAAGCCCTTTTGTAGTTGTGAAGTCGTGAGAATGTAGGATTGAACTCACGATAATTTACAAAAATAATTATTTCAATGGTGGTGGTTCAGTAACAGCTAATTACAAACCACATGCTAAAGTTTGTCAGAAAAGGATATTAGCTCCAAACAGACCAGGAATAAGTAGTAACCATAAGCAGAAAATGAGAATTGTCTGCAGCGTAGTAAATCAGGAAGGGAAGGCTGCAGGGTAACGTACCAGGAAGGAAAATTATAATGAATGAAGCAGAACGGCTTCAAAGGGTATCCTAGCGGAAAGTTAACGCCACAAAGGAACGCAGAGTCAGGATTCTCTCTGAGCGAAGATGGAGCGAAGGAGGGGAGGTGAAGTACTTGCCACAAATGTTGGAAGCGCTGAGTTTGCTTAGAGGAGACAAACTCCAAGCTCCAGAACGCCAAAGGATCGGAAAACGATCAGAAGCGCTGCGGGTCTGATGGTGCCGTGTTAAATACTGGTCACATGACAAGCACGTATTTGCGTCGCTAATCACGTTCCTCCTGGAACGATACGTTTCATATGATTGGAGCCTGCGACCATCGTAAAGAAAATGAAAGTGCCCGTAGAATCACGAACACCAGCAAGTGCATGTGAAATGTAATTAGTAATGACGCTTCCCAGACAACCTCCAACGTGTGTAGAACTGCCTGGCCGATCTGAAGGCTGAGTGTACAGGTAAGAGGGAGCGTTTAGGGACCAGAGACGTGCATGGTGGGCGCGAGGCGACAGGCATGACACAAGTGTACCATATTAACAAGTATAATCTTTCCAATGGAATCTAACCAAGGTTACTAAAACGCAGAGCTCAATTCTTAAATGCCCGACATAGGCTGTTTTTACCATCCATCTAGTGTCCATCCGGCAATACTTTCACAAACAACTGAGGACGAAGTATATTAAACAGTTGGAACAACACTTCTGTGAGATTGGACCTGTATGGATGTGCGGCCTGGGATGGGAGGGACATCGTGCTTCATTGAACCAGATTTTAAATCTTGCTTAGAATGACTGCAAGAAGGCAGAACAGTAAGTTCGTAAATGTGTTAAACTGACTGTTTTGATGTCAAAGACAGGGATGATCTGAAAAGTTAAAGGTCAAGCATGCTTTCATCAAGCAAAGCGACAATGAGAGATGCTAGAGCTGACAGGCAACATGCAGACAAATGATAAAAATGAAACACTAAAGGTAGCCCTAAATGAAAGAGATATTTTGGTCTTTAAAAACAGCAAGGAACTGGTAAGGTAACCTATTACAGTAAGAGCCTTCTCTTTGTAGAGCATAAACTTATATAGATGTGCCCTTGCTCGTGAACAATACTCAAGGTAAGAGTTGGGGTGGACCAGTTCAAGTATTAGAGCTGGTCCAAAGACTCGCTTTAGCAAAGTAGTTGGTTGCTAAATAGCAGATCCAATGCTTCTCTTTGTAGAACCATCATAGAATTATTCCTTTCTAAAACAAAACAGCTTGGTTGCAATTTCCACAGCAATATTTAGATGAGATGTTTTCCCTGGCTGGAAATCGTGCATTTTTTTTCCTTGCATGATAAAATGATGGTTTTGAGAATGGTGATTTCAAATAATTTTTTTCATGTATTATTTGTTTATTTGTGCATTTCAGTTTACATTAAATCTTTTCACACTAATCAACACAAGCAACATATAACATTTTCAATATAAAAAACCCCAGAATAGATAGATATAAGTATAAAATTCGTAAAAACGATAAAAGTAGAATATTTCATTAAAAAAAACAAAGAAAGAAAAAAGAAAATCATTAAAGTTGGACATACAGTTTAACATACATTTCACAACCGTTAGCTTAAAATCTTACCATGCCGAGATGGAATTCAATCTATTATGACAGCTACCATAGTCACAAAAATGTTTATCGAAAATTGGACCCCAGAAAAAGTTTACCCATCATCCCATAACTTAATGCACCTACTTCACCATCCCACACCAAACTCAAATCATATTCACCCTGCTGCATTAACTAAAACCAGAAAAAGGTGAGAAGTTACCATCTGTCTACTCTGTAGGCTGGCCCTCATTACAACCCAGGAGTTAAGGGGTTAACGGCGCCGTAAAAGGTGGCGGCGCCGTTAAACCCTTAACGCCTGATTACGAGGTTCCTTTGCGGGTTGGAGACTTTAACGCCTGCTTTTTGCAGGTGTTAAAAACCAACCCGCAAAGGGACCTTGGTGCTAAGTACGGTGCCGCAATTTGCGGCACCGTACTTAGCGCCTTCCCCATTCCCATTGAGCCCTATGGGGCAAAAATGGGAATGGGGAAGGGCCATGGCGGCATGGGGAATTACCGCCCCGCCAACCTCGGAATGGGGCGGTAATTCCCCATTCCGCCATGGCGGAGTCGGTAAATTACCGGCATGGACCATGGTGCTGTTAGCACCATGGTCCAACGCCAGGGTCGTAATGAGGGCCAAGGGGATGAAAGGACCTAAGTTTAGAATCGTATGATTCAAAAAGGCAGGACATTCATTACCAAATGATGTATGGTCTCTCTCTAATGGTGCCAGCCCACACGAGCGACATCCACAGAGTTCCCTAGGTAAACCTACTTCGGTCAAAAGACCTCTAACGTTGGCAGACAATTCAGACGGAATTCAAAATACCATGCCCGATATTTATGAGAAGGACATTTCAAATGCACAGATAGCGCAGAACAAGATTTTGATTTACAAATATTTTCACACGGCAACTTTCTTCTGTGCGCTAGGTCACAGGCACAATTTCCCCAAAATCATAAATGTACATAAGTGATATTACACATATTTTGACCACGACAATGATATTTCATGAGACAAAATGACATAGCCTTTGATCCTGGAGATGTCACAAAAAGTGTAATCATGTAGCCTTTAACTTGGATGAAATCATAGGAAATGAAAATAAAAGTCATCATAGAATGTTAAATTAAGAAATAACTACAGAACGTTCTGTTAGCCAATAACAAGCAGGCAAAGAACAAAAGTCATGGTTACAAACGACAGTGCTGCCATCAGTTACTTTGATAAAGTGCACAAGTCTGTCTCAGGTTCTCGATGACTAAAGTCCTCTCAGTGGTTACAACTGAAATCCATGGCAACCCCGAACTTCCTCCCTTGCTCCCATGACAGCAGAGTTCGGATACACCATGAAACTTTCCTCCAGTTCTCAGAATGCGTCAAATCTTCCGGCACAGAGCAAAGGTTGGTTTTCTGTATCACAAGGGAGGTGTGCAGAGAAGATTTCCTTGTTTGTTAAATTATCAGCCCTTGCATTTGCACCAGGTATGAACAATAATAATGATGTTAGTTACCTGCAAGCAACCATCATGCAAAAATTGGCCATTGACCCTTTTCCATACTAACATGGCCTTGTTGGATATCTTTTACTACATAGAGTAACAGTGTAATAGCTCAATTTGAAAACAACTACAACTAGCCTCTTTCCAGCAATGCAATTTACCATGGAGGTGCTGCTCTATACTACACATCTATCGCGGGTGCTCTTTGGCTTTTAGAGAAAAGCACTCACTAACAAATGAAGGTAACACGCAACAATAGATTGAATAGCCTGTCAAGCAATCAGAACTGAAGTCAGTCACTTTGTTTAATTGATGTGCCGTAGCTTTGCCAAATGTGCCATGTAAAGTAACTTTGTAGTAATCTTCCCTAGATATAAATGTCATCAGGATCACAGATGGTGCCTCATACGAGAGGCGAAAATGGTCTGAGTGCACTGATATTGTTAAGTTGTCTTTTTCAATTCTCTAACAAGAACATGAGTTTTAAATATTCTTCTGAAAGTGATCCCGTATCTTGGGGAACCTGTAGAATGGGTTTGCCTTCCTTCTGTCATGCAGAACCCGTGCACTGTGCATGCCTGCCATTACAATGGAATAGGCTACGAACATTATGTGAGTAGCCCATTTAAAATTAAAATGCATGATGCATGCAGCACATGTAACTTAATACAGATAATTGCATACAAAGACCTCCAGCATGTTCCTTTTCACCCATGATGTGTTGCGCGTTAAATAAAATACAAAGCTCCATTACCTTTCCCCTCAAGAAAAATAATATGAATCCTGTGATATTTATTCATTTTGATGTTTTTTCCTTGCTAAAATTAGTATTAAAGAAGACAGCCTGTGATGGCAAAGTCAACCGTGGATGAGACTTCTATTGTCATGTTGAAAATTTTAAAAAAACACGGTGAGCGGCCATTTCGCCTATTAAGGATGCAATATACAACCAGTACTCAAACTGCTCTACAAACTTGACCTTTATTCTAACAGTTCTCGCACTGATGTGTTCATGCAGTCAAGGTTTGCACTTGAAGAGGGACTGGGTTTCGTTGCTAACCGTTCCCATGGGTGCTGCCATTCCAGTATAGGTGCGTGACCGGTACACAGTGGAGTCGCGCGTAGGACACTGTGCACCGATGGTAAATCACCAGAGACGCTGGTCTGTCTATCCATATATGGCGCCAGATACATCTATATGGAAGCAAGTCCTCCTTCACCAGAGTGCACACATTTCTATACACCTTTTCAGCCCCCTGGATGTGCGCATTTAGATGACTGTTTTTGGTGGGTAGTGAACCTCAGGTGTTAACTAGTCTTACTGAGGACAGTCATCTCTGGCAACTGCTCCCAGATATAGTAATGTGTGCCAGCACACGTTTAGTTTGTATCAAAGATTCAGAGGTCACGAACAAAAATAAATGATTTCAGACCTGTTTAATTATTCGTCATTAACTCAATATGGGTTACATATTAGCCAGCTCTGTTCGGGTCATCACAAATACATCACACATGGCCCACAGCTGGCGCTCAGCAAAGTATAGGCAGCCTGAGCAGCCTGGGACATTTGGGGTCTCCACAATCACCGTCGGCTGCAGACTGCGCATGTGCTAACCACGATAGCCTTACATAAATCTACAAGTGATTTCTGTCAGGCTAAAACACTTAGCTGATGTTTATCAACAGCTTTTACAACTATTCAGAAATATATTTTGATAAACGATCACTAGCATAACAGCAAGTTCCTGCTTGGTTCAGCGGAAAGGAAGTCATTTCACAGAGCTCCGCCTCAGCGTTTGTGTTCTGGGCACAAGAGATTATACAAGCAGACAAAAGGTCACATTTATTTTGTACATTTCTATTAACTGCTCACAGGAAGTCTTCAACGAACACACTTTGAATGACCTTTTTTTCTTTTGTGTGTTGGGTGTACATAACACCATGTGAACTAGCGCCTGTCACTGCCGCGGTTGTTGTTTGGGAAGTACATGGATGCCTTTTTGAGATGTGATGACAATGGCGTTTGGCGCACTGGTGCGACGCAGGAGTTCCAGGGGAGTATGCAGCATTGCAAAAGTGGGGTGCGTGGCGGGAAAAATGTACCTCGGAAAAAATGCCTGCTTCTTTTCCTCCCAAATGCTCCTGGGAAAATAAATGCTAAACTGACATACAATCGTTCCTGTCCCCCACATGATGCAGGGCGGTGTGCGCGCTGCAATTAGAACGTTACTTTCTTAAGTCCCTGAGCGCATTCGCTAGTCCGACTTCAGAAAGAAGTCGGATCATTTCTTTCTGGAGTCGGATCATTTCTTTCTGGAGTCGGATGTACTCTGACTCCGAATTATTTCTGAAGTCAGATTCAGAAATGCACACGGGACTGGAGCTGAAGGCAGAACATACAGCACCGTCTGGTGTCCGTGTCCGTGCCCCTCCAGATTGTAGCTGCTGCAGTGGACCAGAGCAGGGTGTGACATGAACACCTGTTTGCCATGTACTCCTGCTCGAATGGCAGCAGCCTCATTGTTAGGGTGGCCAACTTTACAAATGATTTTGCAGGTCACTTCGTACGTGGTAGCGCATCAGAATAACCTGCAGTGTGCGAAATACCATATGGTATAATTCGCCCCCCCCCCCTCCACAAAATACTTTTTGGATAGCATTAGTGGCAGATGGCAGTTTAACACTTACACATAACAACAACAAAAACACTGGTAGACTATTACAGATGTAGGAAACTCATCTAGTGGATCCTGTCCAGGCTCTGTGGGGCAAAATACATGCAAACCGCCTAATTTGCATATGGATGACACCAACAGAAGTGACTTCACAGAAAAGGACTTTGCAAGGAGCATCATCAGTCTTTCATACTTGGAGGCACCATAAAAGTGACTTTAGAATAAGTTTCCATAAATAAGACAAGTGGAACATTTCTTTGTGGTGCAAAATACCTAAATTGCACTATTATATATGGTGCATCTATAGTCATGAGGCTTTTTTTCAGTATAGTACGATATATTAACATAACCTGTGACATGAATCACTTACAGAGTTGCAGATAAGACAAAGTGTGATTAAATGATTTGCCCAGGATCAAACACTTTGGTTAAACGGTGAAACCGGGATGTGGGTAATTTAAGCAACTGAACACAGCTTCCGAGGTCGAGCTGATATAGATATTAAGGTTTTGCTTTGCATTTCATGTGCTTAAATAATACCTTATAGCAATGTCTGCGAAGCAAACCACATTACATATAAGAGCATCATAGAAATATGTTGAGCAATAAAAGTATGACTTTAATTTTATTGTCCCCATCAAGCATGCAAAATTACAATAGCATCATGCATATTAATGTTAGCCTAACACATCCCCTTTGGGTTTTAAAGCAGGTCATAAAGAATGCAGCATTATGCACCCTTCTGACTTCTGATCACCACCATTCTCATTTCTTGAGGGACAAAAGTCCCGGCTAATAGTATCCTCTCACTCTCATCAGTACCTAATGGCTCTCAGTGTGATGCTCTGTTGACACAGAGCAACATGTCAGGCCCCTGGGAAAGCCGCTCTGCTGCCCGGGGCTCAAACAATGAGGGTGCAGGACGGGGGGATGCCCTGTTGCCAGGATAACGAAGGTGCTAAGCAGGAACTCCTGCTCTGCACCTTCATTGGCCTGCCAATGTCCCAGTCTATCACTGAAAAGAGCCACATTTGGGGCAAGGTACCCCCACCTGCCCTCCGCTCAGTACATCACTGAGTAGTTCATGGCGTATCTTGCTTCATGTTGCTCTTCAAAGGGCAACAAATAGCACTGTAGCGGAGCAGCTGCATGCCTCTGCAAGAAATCACGCCCCCCTACTTCATATATGTTGGAACCCCTGAAATCGTGCCGTGTTTGACACCAGAAGTTGTGCCAATACAGCAGTGTATATTCGAAATAAGATACCCATTAAAACAACCTTATCGAATGCATCCCTGAAGGGACGACAATCTGAGGGAGGAACTCCCTGAAGGAATATGAAAAAGAGAAAAAGAGAAGCTAGTGATGTCACTTGAGACATGCGCAACGTCCCGAGATATTGGCTGAAGAGAATGCATAGATTTTACAGAAACTAATGACAAAGTAGAGTCAAGTGAACTTTTAAATACAAAAAAGATTACACATGCATGAAGTGCTGCAGAAAATCAACCGTTAAATAAATGGGCAGACGCTGAAAGGCAAGCTAGACTAAGTCTTCATAGAAGCTGGCTATATGTAGAGAGTAGAATGCAGGCGGAGCCGCAACTGTATACAACCTTGACATCGGTATCATACATTTTAGTAAGCCAGGACCCATGAAGAAGAGAGGGAGAATTGTGTCGCAGCTAGATTAAGCTGTAATCGTGGAACTGCATGGCGAGGCTGTCTGGCGTGGTATCAAAACTGAAGCAGCCAAGGTAAGCTATCTATTCTTGGAAGGAGTGAACGTGAGAAGGATGAATCATCTCTTGTTAAGGTGCAATGGAAGAACACCAAGAGTGCCACATTTTATTCATTTAAGGCATTTAATAAATGCAAAATGGACTAAATCGTGGTCTCCGGTCACGTGAGCCAAGGATGAAAATAAACTGGAACTTGGAGTCCTAGAACAGCGACGATAGTGAGTGCCTGCACTCCCATGTGCCCTGACACAAGGATATTTTGCAAGCCCAAGTTCAAAGACAATCTTCATGGCAGAAGGCATGGGCGCTAAGAGATGTTGGGCTAATTGGGTGGGGAGGTAGATTCAGGCCCACCTCCCTGCACCTGGGTCTGGGCTTACATGCTGCTAAGTGAACCGAATGATCCAGACATGGCACAAGGGTACCAACCAATTGTAGAGGTCCGTAAAACGAAGGACCTTATGGTTTGAAGACCAATTGAAAACTGTGTACTTAATTGTTTTGAAGATTGCATGTTTTAGAGGTAGGCATATATTGTCGATCTGACAATGGGCAGCCAATCACAATCCTAGGTCCTATGTAATGTATAGTTAGAGGTTCCCCTTAAGCCTATCACAATCCCTAGTAGGTGTTTCATTATGTGCCACGTAGTAGAATGTCACCTCTGACATATTCTTAGTATAAAGTCTATGTTTTGTGAAAAGATCGCTGAGAGAAATTGAGTGAAAATTCATTGATGTTCATTGTAACTCCCTGTTTAAGATAATTGTTAATAAAACAGTACTTTGCCATCTTCTTGAGTTGGTTCGGTTATTTGGACTCCAGAGTAATTCTGTGAACCCATCCATTGCATGCACGTTCCTAAAAGGCCCTAAGCTTAGCACGTATTGGCAAAAAGAAACAGTCCTGGCTTTGATTAAGAGTACTCCTTCCACCATGCAGGTCTTCTCCCAGGTGCCAGGTAGAGAGATTTGGAGGGTGTCCTGCATGAATTAGGGGGCATTGCCACAGAAGAGTACACCACATTCTTGCACACCCATGGCTTCACCTGTCTCCCAGTTTAATTTCAGTGTACATTGTCCGCTGCATGCCACAGCCCTCAAGTATAAAGATATCATTGGTGCTGCTTGGTGCCAAAGCATCAAGCAGGAACCAACATTGTATAGCCACGCTAGCTATGAATGAAAACTATCTATTTATTGTTTGCTTTTTAGGCTATGAGCTCAACCTTATTTTGGAACTTAAACATTTCTTTTAACCAAACTATTTGTGGTGCTAAAGAGCCAACTATTCTAAATTAACGGTTGCTAAAGTGCCAACAATGATCCAAATTTCATTGAGGTGCTAAAGTCCCACATATGAGTCAAAACAAATAGGGGCACAAAAGCATCGCCTATTTGCGAACCCAATCAACATAAGGGCATCCAAGTACTTCCCTGGCCTCTGCAATGCCACTCCTCTGTACACACAATACCAATATATTTGACTAACCTTGTGTTGCTAAAGTGCCAACCCTGAGCCAAAACATACTTTGTTCAAAGATCAGCCCTTGATTTTGCCCTACGGTATGTGTATTTAGGCACAGGCAGACATTCCTTTTGCATTAGTGACCTTCCCAATGGCCTTGGCAGTGTTAACTGTCAACCCTAACTAATGAGAGGTGATGCAATAACAAAACAAGATGGTGCTGCAATCACCTAACATGAAGCTAAACCAGAGCATAGATGGGTGGCCTCAGGAAGAAGACAAAGATGTTCCAACCCTAGGAGGGAGGGCAGTCAGAATCACTGAATGATGCCAGGTCACTACAAAAGAGTTGCGACCCAGAATTAATTTAATAAGATCAGACTTTTAACCAAGAAAAAGTACACCCCAAAGTGAAACCTTTCACTAAGAAATAAAGTGCAATTGATTAGGGTATTCTTAAAATATGAAACTACTAGTACTTATTTGTGACCAGCCCATTTATCTATAGTTGAAAGGCTGCGGAAAACATGTAGGTTACTCCACACATCCCAAATGCCCTTCATATATGCAGATATGAAATTGGAGCCATGTCAGAAATAACTTCTTTAGGGAAACCCACAGAGCAGAATATGCCTATGAGAGCCTTCGCCACCACTGGGGCTTTGAAGCTTCTGAAAGGCACAGGCTCATGATACCGGGTGGTGTGATCCACCACTACCAAGATACAGCAGTCCCTAAGGTAGTTAGGGGATCCAAAGGACCCACAATGTCCATACCGATCCTCTCAAAAGGCCCCCCACCGCTTGCCGTGAAATTAAGGGGGCCTTTGTGGCTCCCCCACCCTTGGATACTTGGCAAGTGAGGCAGGACCAGACACATTCTCTTATTTCTACTCCCATCTGAGGTAGGCAAAAATGGGCAGACAGCCTGTCAGCTGTCTTGGTAGGTTCTAAATGACCTGCCAATGGAATGTTGTGAGCCAAGTCCAGTACGAACCTCCTGTGGCTTTGGGGGAACCAGCAACCACTGGCTGGCCTCTGCATCAGAATTTTTGGGCTCACTGTACAGTTATCCATTCTCCCAGTACACCCCTGCAGACTGATTAGATACGAATGAATGAAACAAGAGTGATATAAAATAATTAATAAAAAGAGAACATTTTAGGAAAATTTGAGCTCCCTTGTTGAAAGAAGCAGAAACAATAGGCCTGATTGAGGAATCACTATAACCACCTTCCCAAGATGATTGAGTCACATTAAAGAAACAATTGCTTCTAATTGTTCTGATATTTGGCATGAGTGACACTAGGTTGGATGCAATACTCTGTGTTTCATTTTGGTAATGGACATGTTGCTGTAGGATATGCGTGCATGCTTCCTGGCATAGTGGAGGTATGTATTAGTGTATCATGGTCACTCAATGCAGAAGCTGATTTGTTCAGTTGTTACATTTATTGTGTCTGCCTAACACATATCTTGTTTTGCAGCTTCCAGCTTTTAGAAAATATGTAGGCAGTTCATTACTGTAAGGAGTGGGTGGGTTAGGATGTGATGTGGCCTGTGAGGTTTTGCCCTTTTGTTCCTATTGATTGCATGTGTGTGTTTCTTTACGGTGGAGCTTTATTCAGGAAGCTACAGTGCACTTACCTAGTCATGTGGGGATGTGCACGTGGATGGAAGCAGTTAGCAAGGGATCATTGCAAGGGTGTGGGAAAGTAGCAATGGGGAGTGCAGCCAAATATGCTGCAAATAAATGTGAATGCAATCAGGTGCTGTATTGCAGGGCCCAGAAAAGGTCAAATGTCAGGTTTGATGGGCAGCGGGGGGTGCGTGGAGGTAGGTGTTGTGGATGAGTAATTTCTTGTGAATTACTGTTCTGGGCTCATTCTTGAGAGGTGTACGTGTGGTGACAAGTCAGAGGTTGACCCTGAGTGTGTTGCAGGTTCTGTGCTCATGGAGAGAGGAGGCCGGTTTTCCGTTTTCATGTTACTTGACGCTGTAGACTGGAGGTCTGCATACGTCCTTACTTCTGATGGTTTGTAGGCGTAAAGGGATGCATGTGTCACCAGAAAGGTGGGCTTGGTAATTGTGGGATGTAGGATTGTAGATGGTGCATGCTGTTTTTAAACTGACCTGTGTTTCAGTGGTGCATCCGTGCTGTTTGTTGAGGGTTCTTTGGCAGTGTTAGGCTTACACGCCATTTTATGGATGAGGGTGCAACATATAGGAGTCCATTCTAATGTGTAAGGGTGGTGTCCATGAGGGCTGCAAAGGGGAAAGGAGGGCATGAATGTGGGAGAGGAGCAAGGTTTCAGTGCCAGGTGTTATTTATTTTGCTGATATGAGAGAATTGTGTTTCATTATGGGTTCAACATTCTAGTGGTGTTTTCCAGGTTTATTTCTATGTGCACCTTAAAGAAACGGGGACAGTTCAGAGATATACCTCCTTTGACTTTTGTGGTAACGTGGGCAGAGGGAAGGCTATGCTCTTAAGAGGGGTGTGAAGGTGAACCAGTAGTCACCCAAACAACACAGTATCAAAGTCCAAAATAAAGGGAATGTCCAATCAAGGGCCAATAAAAATATATATACTTTAATCAAACACACCATCTGCAAGTAGTTTGAGCAGAGCATACTGTGCAAACACCCACCCCAAAGGAAGGACAGAGAAGCTGCAATAGACTGGAGAAAGTAGCACTTTGAGCGTAGCTCCATGGGGTGGTAAGTAAATCACTAGCCACAAAAAGGATATTTTGGATGAAAACAGGAGTGATTTGTAACCTAACCAGTCTCTAGGGTCCAAGTGGACAGAGGGGAAGGTTCAGAGTCAACAGTACCTGGATTCAGTTATTGGTGGACTGACTAAGTTAGACCCATTGTCAAATGTAGACTCAAGCAGATCAAGCTCAATTCAGGCACTTTGGATTGTGTGGGCCCAAGCAGCAAGCAAGAGTCGAATAGGGGCGAAGGCGGTCACTCTGTGCAGTCAAAGGGCGGCTCTCAAGGTTGCAAGTCGGGGTAGTCCCAGGATCGCTTCGCTAGTTGGCCAGGTTGAGTCCGTCTTTAGCAGCTGGGTCGGCTCAATGAGTGATGTTCTAGCAGTTCAAGTCACCGGACGACGTTAATCGAAGGGGTGACCTTGGGTGCGTGGATGTGCAGGTCCATGAAGTGGCAGTTCAAGAGCTAGCTGGGTCGAGCCGTGGTTGTAACCTCAGGTCAGAGTCAGTGGCCAGAGATACAGTTAGAGTCCCGGCATCGAGCAGTCACTTTGGGTTTAGCAGGTGATGACCTTTTGCTAGGACACAATGCAGCATCTAGCTGATTTAAATTGCAAGCAAGTTTGAAGTGGTGGAGGAACGTAACAACCAGCACCGGCGACGTCCCTCTCATTCCAGGTGTGGTGAATGTTGAGCAACAGGTTTGGTGCGGTATAATAGGGAGCTTTTGCTGGTCTGGCCCTCCGGTTGCTGTGAGGCCTATTCAGGGGTACACGAGGACAAGAGTGTTCTGTTGAGGGTCTGCTCTCGCTGCTCAGGAGATTTCAGTGCAGAATTGAATGGTCCAGATCCACAGCAAAAAGTCATTCCCGGTGTGCACTGGGAGAGGGTAGGGAACAGATCTTCCTTTTTGTCTTGTATAATTCCTTCTTCACATCAGGCTGAGGGCTTTGGTAAATGCAACTTTCTCAAAGGATGTCCAGTGTGTTGTTCAGAGTGAATATGTGGCTATACAAGATCTGAGAGGATCTGAGAGAATCTGCCACAGGGTTTGGACCCCTTCTTTTAAAGGCTAAAGTACCCAGGTGATTGAACTAAAGCTAGTCTGCTTTAGTAGTCCAATCCCTGCTCTTGAATGGAGTGGACATTGCCCTTATGATCTCACAACCAAGGTGCTTTACTCCACAGGATGTGGAGGGGACAGAAAAGAGACAGAGACAGCGAGAACGAAAATGGTAGACGTCTCCTTCTCTTGACCAGAGCCTTCATGCCCATCATAATCCCCATCCCTTCCCACTGAGAACCAAGGCCTTTAGAGATACAGCAACCTGGTGTGAGGCTACTGCTTTTGAATCAGGGTGCTCCTTTGATGCCTGGGCCCAGTACATCTGCTGTGCATCCTGGTGTGTGGCTGTCTCAGGCATAGGGTGCTACCAGCCTTCTCAGAAATATGAAAGAGGAGGGTCAGCCCTCTAGGTTCCTGTCCTGTCATTTGGTGGGCTACACCCGGCTGACCAGAATGTGATGACGCAGATTAATGTCATTACCGACTTCTGCCCCGGCCCACACAATTACCACAAGGGCGAGAGACGTCACAAGCTAAGACAGCCGTACCACCCCCTGAACCTGGGAGTGTTTGACAATGAGTTAAAATGAGCTCCATGAAACAATATGCCTGTTAAGTGCTGAGGACGAGACCTGCATAATAGCCAAGCAGTTAAGGGGTTAACCAAAGTGAATTTACATGCAATCTGCCATAAAGAATTAGTTGGGGTGTGCGACACAAATAAGGACTAAGGTAGTTTGTAGAATGCACAAATCGTGTGCAGTATAAAAAGTGCAACACAGTATAAAAGCACAGGCGGTTCCTGTGAATCAAGAAAGGGACTCAGTAATTGTCTTTCTATTTATTTATTGGGTATTTATAATGTGCCTATAAAAAATATGTTTCAAGACTCGACAAGACCAGAGGGTCGGGGGAAAAAGGGAGGACAAAAAAATGATCCTACTAGGCCTTGTGACATTTGGAATGTGCAAGTGCAGTAAAAGAAGTGCAGGGTAGAGGGGAGGGGAGTGCCAGTCAGGACAGAAGGGACCATTAGAAAAAGCGAGTGCTAGGGGAGGCCAGGTGGACAAAGCAGGGGAAAGCAGAGAGTGCAGGGAAAGGAAGGTCCACAAGCTAAGTGTGAGGTAAGGGGCTAGACAGCTACAAGGGTGCAGGCCCAGCCAGGCAAGTGCGGGCAGAGGGGCCCAGTAGGGCAAGTGCAGAATGAGGGTGAAATCCGGGGAGACCAGGTGCAGGGATAGACTGGGGTGAGAGGGCCTTGTGCTCTGAAGACTCGGAGGGAATTGGGAAACCCGTCAAGAGGCAGACAGGGATATTAGCAGGGGAGAGGGAAGGAAGAACAGAAAGATAAGGTCTTTAGAAGTTACCAGAGATCTGGCTTAAATCTGAGAGTGGCAGGGAGGCCATTCCAGAGGAAGGCACCTGCGCAGGAGAGAGATCTACCCCCCACTCTCTGCTTGGAAACATTTCTGATGTGCAGAGAGTTAGAGCTAGACAAATGAAGGGCTCTAGCAGGGAGGTATTTAAGGAGAGAGAGTTGGATGTAAAGGGGTTCCCGACCCCAGAAAGCCTTGTGGATGATGCAGAGGGTCTTGAACTTGATCCTCGCAGCAATCCAGGAGCCAGTGGAGAGATTTTAGGGATGGAGAGATTCGGTCCATGGGCTTGAGGCCAAGGATAAATCTTGTAGTCCTATTCTGGATTAGTTGAAGGCGGCGAAGGGAGGAGTTAGGCAGATTGAGGAAGAGGCTGGTGCAGTAGTCCAGCATGGAGAGGACCAGAGCTCTGGTGACATTGAGTTGCTGGGGAAGGTGAGGAAAGGGAGAATGCATCTGAGGAGGTGCAGCTGAAAGTGGGCCTTCTTGGCAAAGTCAGAGACGTGAGGAGAGAAAGAGAGGGGAGTCAAAGATGACACCAAGATTGTTTGCCTCACAGGAAGGTGAGGTGAGGAGGCCCGTGGAGGGTGGGTGTGTCAACTGCATGTCACTGGAAGTTAGGAGAGAAGATGGAGATGAAGTGGGCTAGAGGAGCCAGGTAGATGTTGAACGGCCAAGGTGAGAGGATAGGGCACTGAGGAACTCTGCAGGTGGAGAGTGAGATAGTGAAGAGAAAAGGGCCCTGTTGAAACTGGGATGGTCGTTCCAAGGGAAAGGAGGCCCACCAGTCCAAGGGTGTCCCAGAGCCAATTTACCAGGGTAGCATGGTTGACAATATCAAAGGCAGATGAAAGGTCAAGAAGGATGAGAACGGAAGAAGAGCTGGAATCGAGATTAGAGAGCAAGTCATCACAGGTGTTCAAGAGAGAAGGTTTTGTGCCTCTGGCGGCTCTGAAGCCAAACTGGTGGTTTTGGAGACAACCATCAGATTCAGTGTGATGGATAAGCTGGTAGATGGCAAGCTTCTCCAAGAGTTTGAATAGGAAGGGGGTAATGGAGAAAGGGCAGTAGTTTGCTGGACAGGAAGGGTCGGCAGAAGGCTTTTTAAGGAGAGGTTGCGCAAGGGAGTGCTTGAGGAGTGAGGGGAAGGATACAGTGGCAAAGGAGTGAATGCAGAAATCATCCAAGGCTGGAGCAAGGGAGATAATTGTCCTTGATAGTTCTAGAAGAGAAGGGGAAGCACCTGTTTGGATGAGCCGTTCCTAGAGCGGACTTGTCTAGAAACCTCATCCGGTGTTATGGGAGAAAAAGAGGAGAGTAGGAGGTGAGTGGGCAGAGGGGCCAAGGGAGGCCTGAGAATGGGCGAGGGAGAGGAGTGAGGAGTAAAGGAGAGTGAGGACAAGATGTCCTGAGTTTTAGAAATGAAGTGGTTGGCCAGAGAAGTGCAGAATGCCAGGGAAGGCATAGGGGATTTAGAGAATGCAGTAGGGCTGGGAAGTTCCTTTGCAGCAGTGTTTCTAGTGGCGCAGAGATACAGGATTGGATATAGGTCCTCTTCTCTGAGCAGATGGAAGTCTGGATTGCCTTTAGAGCAGGCAGCAGGCTAGTCTGTCAGGGGATGTGCTCGAGGCCTGCCACTTCTGCTCTGCACTTGCGTTTCAGAGCAGCCAAGTCAGAGTCATACCAGGAATTGCACTTGGAGGCAGGTTTCATGCTGATCCTCATGACAGGGGCAAGGGTGTCCAGAGTGTTGGAGATGGAGAGTTGAAGGTTAGTAAGGGCTGTGTCAGAGTGAGTCAGTGGTAGGAATAGAAGGGGGAGTGAAGGTGGCAGCAAAAGCAGCAACTGACACTCGCTTCATTAGTGGAATAATGGAGAAGGAGGTTGGCAGTGCATTTGGGGGCTTAGCCAGGGGACCCAGGAGGTCCAGGTGAGAGGAAAGGAGAACATGCTCAGACCAGGAGAGAGGAGTAATGAGAGGGCTGGAGATGGGGATGTCTGAAGAGATGAGAGCATCCAAGGTGTGTCCAGCGGAGTGTGTCAAACCGGAGGGAAGAATGGAGAGGGAAAGAGAGTCACAGAGGTTTAGGAAGAGCCCAGAGGCCACATCAGGGGAGTTCAGGCGAATATTGAAGTGTCCAAGGAGGAGAAGCTTGGAGGAGGAGGCAAGGAGAGAAGAGGTGAGGTCAGAGAGGAAGTGGGATACCTGGCCAGGGAGCCTGTAGATGGTGGCCAGAGTCAGAGAAAGGCCAGGAGAGACACCAAGCCTGCAGACAAGGCATTCAAAAGAGGAGTAGGCCTGAGTGGGTATGGTAGTAGCAGGGACCCACTCAGTGAAGATCAGAGCAACTCTGCTCCTGATCTGGTTTGGCCTGGGCTTAATGAGGATCTTGTAGCCCTCAGTGAGGAGAGTGTCAAAACTCGTGACAGAGCTGGCAGTCAGCCACATCTTGGTGAGAGCAAGGACGTCTCAGTTGATGTCTTCAAGGAGGTGGCAGATATTAGAGGAGCGTGTGACGGCAGAGTGAGTGTTGAGGGTAGCTAAGTGGAGCAGGTTGCCACTTTTAAAGGTTTTCTGAGGAGGGGTACAGGGGGTGGTACATCTGTCTGAGGTGGCAGAGGGGTGGCAGAAGCAGGAGAGGCAGTAGAGGGGAGGAAGTTGATGAGAGATGGAAGACACCTATCAAGAAGGCGGAGGTTTGGCTGAACCCTGGACCAAGACAGTGCCATTTCGGTATACATTAATGATAACCCTAGAGGACAGGAAGGATGCCAGGATAACCTCCAACGGCTGCCACCATTAATGGGAGAGGAAGAGAAAGGAGAGAGCAGAGAGATCATAAGGGGAATCCATAGGTCCACCAAAGGAACGACAAATAAGATGTCTGTGAGAGGCTGCCTGGAGGAAGCATTGACCTAGGTGTCAGTGATGGGTAGGCCTGGATGGGAGACCAGGTGATCCTTCTTGAACATTTTCCTTGCAGACTTCATCAGAGCGATAGGATAGGTGATAGAATAGCAATTTGAGAAGATAGGGGAGAGAGAGAGCACCATTGAGGGAGAGTGCAGAGTGGAGGAAGGGGGATAGGGATGAAGGGAGGCAGGAACTGCAGAACACGACACCAACTGCAAACAACAGCAATGACACTAGTAGAGTCCAGCATCAACGAACGGAGAAAGGCCTGGGTAACATAGTATGGTCGAAGAACACCCCCTGGAAGCGAGTTATCAGTATCGCGGGAAGACCCCAGATAGAGGTGAGAGGGAAGAACCTAATTTATTTTAACAGCAAATACAAGAACATACAGTTTAGACTTTCTCAGAAAAGAGGGAGAAGCCTCATTTTTAAATACAGCAGCAAATGCAAGAAGAACACACAGATTCAACTTTCCTGAAAAAGGGGGAAAAGCCCACAGGCAAATTATGACAATTTAGCAATGCCAGATAAAGATAACATATAGCTGCCAAGTGCAGCAGACTGCAGAATTCGGTAAAATAAGTAATATTAAGAAAGGAGGGTCAGTTAAATATGGAGCAGTAATGGCTGATCCCCCTGCCTGCAACTGTCTTACTTTGTCTGTCGCTACTTGTTGATGGCTAAATGGCATGCTCACTCAGTGAACACTGGCTATAACACCCTGTGGAGCTGCAACTGTGGGAGCTGCCCATTGCCTCAGGCCCTTCACCGCAGGGGCCTGCAACAGGCAGTGCGGCTGTCCTGAGGGAATCTCCTAAGTAGGCCATGGTCCCCCCAATGAGGAGGAGGGAGCACAACACAACATGCAAGAGGACTGAGAAACAAGACAGAGCACACAGCACTCAACAAAGGCAACAGGGATTTAAACGCCAAAAACACACAATGTGGGGGCAGGATGGCAGTGGATGCCCCACCTCAGCACCAGTGATGGGAAAGTGGCTATGACGAGGCATGAGCAAAGGACTAGGTCCTCGCTCAAGCTGTGAAAATAGTTATCCAATGGGTTAATGGGGAGGGAAACAACAAGGGAGCACATCACGGAAGAGGGCTGGGAAACAAGACAGAGTGCACAGCCCTCGACAAAGGCAACAGGCATTTAAACACGATTTAAAACAAGATGGCAGTGGATGTCTCACCTCAGTCCCAGTGATGGGAAAGTGGCGATGATGAGGAGTGAGCGCAAATTCGTACACTGATAGGGCAGTTGAATTATAGATAGATAAAATGCTGAATACACAGGCAGGGACACCATTGTACGGCAGACATACAAGATGAATAGATGAATAGAAGCGGCTGTAGGTTGCCATTATGGAGACTGAAACAGAAGCGCAGCCATTTTCCTAACGTAGAGGCTGCAGCAGGTCTCAGAATTAGCAAGGCCTCAGAGGCCAAGATGCTGAATTTACAAAAGACATGTATTCTAGAAACCTGTGCAGAGCCCAGACAGTAGCTCACAGCCAGAGCCAAGGTCAGGAACAAGGAAAGGAGTAAAAGATGAACAGAACGCAGGCACAAGATAACGATTCCCAGGAAGGGAAGCGGTAGACTCCCAAGTTAATTAATTTTAATAAGAGCACAAACGACCATTGATGTCCAGGTACACGAGATCAGTAAGCGAAAGGACGTTATAGAAAGTAATTCACTAGCTTCCCAAGTGGCCACAAAGAACACAACATGCACATCAAAATTAGCTAAAACCTCAATAAATAGAAGGAAATCCACTAGCAAACATGGTATCCTAACACGTGATCCAGACATGAAGAACACTAGCTATTCATCACAAGCCAAACCCAGATAAGACACCTGCAAAACTCCCTCACTACACACACACACAGACACCAGACGACACACAATGGCAAGTACAAAGGAAAGGGAAAGCCTCATCACCTCAGGATGACCAGAAGTTTCTTTAATTGGAATTATGGCACACAACGGAATTCTCTTCCTCACTTATGTTCTGTTCATATCTTGATGTCTCATCAAAATTTCCAACGTTGGGAGGCTAGGCAAAAACCGATGGAAAGTCGCCTTGCCACACCACCTATGATGGATAATGCCAACCAATTAGCTGTCACGGTAATGATGTATTAGAAATAGTATCTATAATGGGATGGGTCCAGGTAGAGCCATCAGATAGGCATAGACCAAAAAGTAACTAACCCCTATGTATCTGTAGTGATAAGCAGTACCCGCACCTCCCTGGGATCCAGACCTTTGTGCAAAGTAAATCACTCCTAATTACCTTCCCACACAAATAAGGTTTAAGACGCACGATGATCTCAGTATGGAAAAAAGCCAATCACACAGAATATAGGATGCTTGCATTTATTATCTACAGTGGCTAATGAAAACTAAGCAGCAATTTATAATAATGTGGAAATAGAAAGTGCAAGCTATATAATGCCAATTATCAATCACAGATGAATATGCAATTATTTGGTCTTACGCTCCTAATGAAATGTAGATGAAGGTACGATCTGATCACAACCAGGACCATCGCCGCTATAGGTGCCCGGCACTCCTCAGAAGAGGAGGGGAGGACAGGCCAAGCCCCCACAGTCCTACACCAGAGCGGGGATGTGATGTTAGGAGTCTCGGCCCTGATAGTGCACAGCTGGTCGTCCAGGCACTGTTCTTCTTGATACGCGCGTCTTTCCAACAGCCCAGGATGAGTCCCCCCTTCCCTGGTCCAAGTATAGTTCTCTTATTAGGAGCTGCACGTCAATCATCATGACGTGTCAGCTCTTCGAGAAGCTTCTAGGCTCTCCCTTCCCGGCAGTAAACATGTTTTTTGCTTGGAAAGTTACAAGACTGGAAACAGCCAGTCTTGGCTCCCAGGCTTCGGGCACTGTGTTTTGAAAAGATCAGACATTCTTGCCTTATCAGTGCACCTGACTCGCAGAGCGAAGACGAGCAAAGCTGTGCCTGGCTCGCAAGGGCTGCCTAGAGCCTCTTGCAAATGCTAGATGTTTTATGTCTTCAGAAAAGGCCTTCGCAATTAACCCCTTGCAAGCATGCAGGCTCACCCAGTTCGAGAGTCCTGGTTGATGTCAGCATTTTCCTCCACGCTTCGAATAGGCTCTAATACACACAAGATAGCTCAGTGGGTTAGTGCAAATGCAGGTTACTGCAAGCGCCTTGCAGCTTATCACGACATTCCACCCCTTTCAAAGTGAGGCCTGAAAATGCTGACTCAGTTCCATGATCTGGAAGCATGCACAGTGTGCTGTAGGCCAATTAAGCGTTTCTCTAGCGCAGTCATTCTAGTATAAAGGAAAGACATTCTGCGCAAGAGCCCAATGAAGACGATAAGTATGAATATTGGGGAAATCAGCAACCACAGCAATGGGTGCAGTATTATATTAAGCAGCTTAGTGGAGGAGGGAGACCATCCAGTGAATATATCCCACCAGTGGTGAGTAGTAACTGATTGCAGATGGTCAGCAGTTTTGATCAATTGGTTTCTGTCTATTATTAGCTTGTACTCTGCAGAAATAACTGAGGTAGCTAGCGTCTGGAAATCTTTCCAAGCAGTTTGAGCAAACAGTCTAATAGCTTGAAGCCGGGCAGTAATCACTCTATAGGATAGAGTCCAGTTAAGCAAATGCCCGAGCTCAGCATGCAGAGTAGTGTGAGACCACTGGGTTAAAGAATATAGGGTATGAGTAACAATGTCTAAGATAGTCACAACTTGATCTAAGCAAAATACTTGAGGATTCCCTAATAACCTATAATTGTTAATAAGCAAGGAATGATTAGTAACTGCGCAAGCTTTATGCTGATCTATCTGGAAGATGTCAGTCCCATTTATGTGGTATTGCATCCAGGTGCACTCCCCTGCTACGGGATGTATGCATGGGTCCGGAACCCTCCCAGTCAGGGGACACACCCACCCCTGATCCCAGGGCATGCAGGTGTGACTGTGGATGGTGTAGTTTTGGCTGTCTAACCATTCCCCTCGTATTTGCGGAACCCACCAGGAACCATTGATTTTCATAGGCAATACTATAAAAGGGCACCATATTTCTAGAGCATAAGCAGTCCTATTAACTTGCATTAACGCATGGCAGGTGTTATTCATGCAATCAAAAGCAAGCGGCTTAATCCATATGTTTGCTGGTAACTGTAGCTCCGTGTGCCAGTGGGTTGAAGATAGTCGCCCCCATTCGGAGCGGAAAGCCAACACCTGCTGATTTAGCAAAGTTTGCCATAAAATGCATCGTGTGTCTTTAGCAGTTTTGTTGACTTGTCCTATGGCAGAGAAAATGTCTTCATAGCTGAAATTCTGCCACTTCCAATGGTTGCCAATACTTGTAGCAGTGTTGCGCAGGGTAGGACTTATCAATGGGCCCCACTGGGCCAGAAGTTTTATAGCGCCGCTGGCATCAGAACCCGTAGTGGCTAACTTGTTGCGCACAGTTTCTATGTCAAAAGCATTTAAAGCCCCCGTTCCCACTCCCGCTGCACCCGCAATCAATGAATCTAAACCCCTAGCTACGCGCAATTTGGTGATGGGCCATAGAAATTGACTCCATTTATAGCAGCTTGGTAGTACTAAGGAGACATTGCCCCGTGACAAGTCTACGTCTAAGTGTACCTCTGAAATGATGGAAGCGTGCATTACATGTCTGCAATTTAAATGTTGTCTTACTACTGGAAAATCTAGCATGTTCACAGTTTCTACTTTGTGTGATTTGAAAAACACCATCCTCCAAGTGGGATGCCTACCATATACACTATTGGTTTTTGATACAAACACCATACTACCATCTGGTAGAGGCTGTTTCAACGTACAATTGTATGAAAGGCATTTGGTCAAGTTATAGTCCAGAAAATCTTGGCGAGTACACTCATTGCAGTTCTTGGGGCAAAAGAAACATGAAACATCAAACAAATTATTTGATCCATTCACTGAAACCTTTGGACCTAAGATTTCATAAGCGCCAGTCACATGAGTTAGTGATAAAAGGTGTCCGACAATGTGCCAATCTAGAACTCTTGCAGTTCCATGTGGATACTCATTTGTAACGCTTTTCTCACAGGTTACGGTGCGGTTGTAGTTATCACGCAGGACTGGAGCATCAGGTATAGTGCATGCGATTCTCAGAGTCCATGTAGTGTCTTGCAATAACCCACTCTTTACAGAGAAAGCGTTGGTTTGGCAAGCCAGGAGCATCCACAGCAAGGCAAGTTCCATCCCCTTCATACTGCTCTACGTTCGTGGTGTGAGCCTAGTAGCGGGAATATAAACAGGCACATCAGAATTATGCAAAAGTACAACATAAGTACTTCCAACACCTTGACTTAACACTTCCACAGCCTCAGGCTTTTTGTTAGGATGGTGCACCCACACCTTTTTTCCCGTGCTACCGAAGCCTCCTTCCCCCCTCAATGTAGTGTCTGGGGATTGCTTGCTTTCTACTACTAGGGGGACAACTGCTTGTTCACAAATCAATTGTGCAATTCGGTCATATTTGGTTAATGGTACTGCAGATGCACCAGCATTATGTAAAAGTACCAAAACAGTCCCTCTATAATCAGGATCAATCACACCTCCCAATATGTCAATGCCTTGTTTTGCCAGGCTGGATCGTGCAGCAATGCGTCCATAAGTGCCAGCCGGCAATTTGATGCCAATACCCAGCGAGATGGATTTGGTTTGCCCCGCCGGTATAACATCATCTTCACAGGTAGATAGATCAAGTCCAATGCTGCCTGCAGTTGCTTCCACAGGCAGCTTAGCTTCTTTGTCGGTTTTCCACACAACAAGAGTCTTTGTAGATTCCACTTTCACACTTGTCAGTCTCACAAAGGGTGTCTGGCGATTTCCCAGTGGACGATTGTTCAGTTCAAACAGTGCTTGTGCCAGATGTTTGGACCACCCCTTGAGAGTGTGAGTCTTAGTCAGCTTTTTTATTTGTTGCTTGAGCAGCCCATTGCTACGTTCCACCAGAGCAGAGGATTCGGGGTATCGGCTGATGTGCAGTGTCCATTTTATGCCTTGCTCTAGTGCCCAGTCTTGCATATTGTTTCCAGCAAAATGGCTGCCTTGGTCTGATTGGATTTCATCCAGGATGCCATAGTGTCTGATGAGGTATTCCATGCCTTGCAAGGTAGCCCGTTGATCTGCATGGGCGACTGGATAAGCTAACAGCAGTCCAGAGTATGTGTCTACCATGGTCAACACATAATGCTTTCCATTCTCGGGCGGTAAAGGGCCAATGTAGTCAACTTGCCATACGCTAGCAGCTCTTTCACCTCTTCTCAAAGGGCCTTGAGGCTTCCTCTCCAGAGGGTAGTGCTTCACTTCACTGCACACGGAACATTGGGAGGCAGATTGTATGGCTTGATCCATGGTAATGGGCAATTGTCTCTTTTTTGCCCATTGATAAGTTCCTGTATGCCCTAGATGCCCTGAGGTTTGGTGTGCCCAATCCGCCATCCCTTGCAGCACCTCAGCTTCTTGCGGTGTTGTCACTGGGCGAATCTTTGCCATTTATTCCACTTCATTGTTGAACAGGGCAGCCAGTGAGGTGTCAGGGGGCATGTGTGCATCGACATGCCCAATGCAGATTTTGCACCTCTCACCTTTGCACCACATCTCTTCCCAGATGTCTGGCCCTCCCCAGATCGGTGTGTTCTTGATCTGCCAACCATCTCTTCTCCATGCCGGTGCCCAATGTGTCAGGCCTTGATATGTGGCCCAACTGTCTGTGTATATGTATGCAGTCTCTATTTCCTTCACCTGTTCAATCACGGAGGCCACTGCCTGCAGTTCAGCATACTGACTTGATCCTCCCACACCTTCTCTCATTAGCAGTGTTTCTCGGTGGGGCTGGAATGCGACAGCTTGCCATTGTCTTTGCCCTTTATCATACTTTGCGGTGCCGTCCGTGAACCATGCAGACTTTTGTTCTTCTTCTGTCAATGTATCATAGGCGGGTGCGACTTTGAAGGGAGATTCTGGCAACGCCACAGGGGTGTTTGGTTCAGGCATCGCTTCCAGATCTACCGCCTCCAGCATTTGTTCTTGCAGTCTGGAAACCCCTGTGCGGCCAGCTTTCGCACGTTGCTGTAAATACCATTTCCATTTGACATGAGTGGCGTCTTGTGCTCTGCCACTTTTCCCATTTGCAGCAGTGTCACGCACCCAGCCCATGATTGGAATTTCTGTGCAAATTGTCACTGGTTGCTCGCCTGTGATACTTTCAGTTTCAACTAGAGCCCAGTACACTGCAGCAACTTGTTTCTCAAGCGGAGTGTATCTTGTCATAGGATCTGTGAGTTTCCTTGACCAGAACCCCTGTGGCACTCTTTTCTGTCCTTGCTTTTGCCACAGCCACGTCATTGTAGACAAGAATTTCCAATTCAAAAGGATCAGTTTTTGTCAGGGGCCCCAGCGTGATGTAATTTTGCAATGCGTCTTTAGCCTGTTGGAAGGAAGTCTGTTGCTCTAGGCCCCATGTAAAGTCATGTTTCTTTCTGGTGACTTTGTAAATGGGTTTCAGTATCAGGCTTAAATGAGGTATGTGATTTCTCCAAAACCCCATTAACCCAATGAATCTTTGTGCCTCTTTTTTATCTGCTGGTGAGCCATCTGCTGAACCATATCAATTACCGGGTCAGGAATTTTCTTAACTGACCCAGACCAGATTGCACCTAGAAATTTCACCTCTTGAGCAGGCCCCTGTACCTTTTTGGGATTTATGGCCCACCCCCGATTTTGCATGTGTGTGATCAACTTTTCAGCAGCGTTTTCTACATGTTCTTTCTCAACACTGGTCAGCATGATGTCATCAATGTAATGAGCAATAAATACATTATCCAATTGCACCATCTTTAAGTCTCTGGCAATTAATCCATGACACTGAGTGGGACTATGCACATACCCCTGGGGCAATTTAGTAAAGGTAAATTGTCTGTCTCCCCAAGTGATAGCAAATTGGTCTTGTGATTCAGTGTCAATATCAATGGAGAAAAAATGCATTGGCCAGGTCAAGGACCACATGCCATTCACCCACTTCTCTCGTAAGGTTTTCAGTCAGGGTGATGATGTCTGGCACCGCCGCAGCTAAGGCCGGCACCTTCTTGTTCAAAATGCGTTAATCAATTGTCAGACGCCATGCCCCATCCGGGCGGCGGACAGGCCAGATCGGCGAGTTGAATGGACTGACTGCCTGCCTCATTATGCCAGCTTTCACCAATGACTCAATAGTTTCACCAATCTCTTTATGTCCTCCTGGCAACCGGTACAGTTTCACGCACACTGGGTCAGCAGGAGGAGGTAAATGCAAGGGGGACCATTTGGCATGCCCAACCACAACGGGGTTAATAACTCTCACATGGATTTTTCGATTGCCAAAAACAAATTCGCCTAAATCTGTAGTCACACTTTTGCCCAACAACACATCCATGCCAAGGATGTACTCCGGTATATCTGCAATCAAAACATTTGCTGTGAAAGGCAATCCCTCGCCAATTGACATTTTTACATTAAAAGCTTTTGCAACAGTTTCTGCTCCCCCATAACCATTGACCAAAACTCTGGGACCAGATAATTTACTGGGATTGCCATTCAGAATGGTTACCTCAGCTCCTGTGTCTAGTAGAGCCAAAACATGTTTTACTTTCTCATCCAAGTACAAGGTAAGTGGCACAAAAGGGCGTCTGTCTCTGGGACTAGTTCTCTTTATTAACCGTACCTCAAAGACAGAGCTAGCCCTTCAATCAAAAATGGGGTCTGGGACCTCCCACTTGTCCTTTGCCAAATCAGGGTAACCTTTTGCTCGCACTTTGGGCTTCAACACCTCCTCTTCAGAGGGTGCAGAGGGCTTAGTTTTTTCCAATCCCTGTCTTTTTAATTTTTTCCATTTCTCAAGCAGCACAGATGTGGGTTTACCATCTATCTCTTCCCTTGGAATTCCTGCTTTTAGCAGGTCCACCCACATTTGTCTGCGTGTGATCTCGACAGTATCAGCTTTCTCTTTAGACTTTACATTTTTACCACGCTTTTTCTCTGAATCATTGTTTGCAGCCACTAGGCGCGCTGCTTTACGCACATCCAGCCCTTCTAATTGCCCTAACAGAAGTGCCACTTCACCAATGGCTTTGCCCTGCGCTGGACCCAGCAATGAAAGCAATGCGCCCTTCATGTGACTCGGTGCATTTCTTAACAAACGTGCGCGCATGCCAGCTGTAAACAACTCCATGTCAGGCCCTGCAAAATTTGCACTGTACAGTGCACACTGCAAACCCATCTCTCTAAGCTGATCTGTTGCTTCAGTTAGTGATTGCCAACCGCCCCAACTCTCTTCCATATCCATTGGACTCCCATACAGAGTCATTAAGGCAGTCTGAAGCCAATTAAACAAGGAATGAGAACCTTGCTGTCCGAGCGCACCGCGCACTATCTGTCCCAACATCACATTAGTACTGAGTGAACCCATCTTTAACAGTTCCTCTGGGGTTAAGAAGATACTATCGGCACCCGTGTCCCAGAGGCGAAGGAACCATCTCAGAAGTGCTTCACCTGGCTTCTGTCTAAATAACTTAGCAATCTCTAAAAGCTCTGTCTGTGTATAATCGCGGACAATCCTTGTATTCTGAATATTTGCACCGCCAGCTTGGCCTTTTGACTTGTTAGTGATTAACGGCTGCGCTGGATAAACACATTTCTTTGGAGCACATTCCAGCTCCTCTTCATCAGAACAATTTAATTCAGCAAGTCTAATTTCAACAGACTCATTCCAGTCATATGCTTGCTCAGTTTCACTATCACTGACTTCACCCGACCATAAATTTGGGTCCCAGTTATCTTTCCCAATTAGCACGCAAATCCTTATCTTTGACGGATTGCCCCGCCGCTGTCTGCGCTTGTGCGTGGCTACACGCACAGCTAAAGAGGCACACCTGTCCCCCATCTGATCAGCCCGTTTAACGGACGATTCAAGGGTCTCTCTCATAATAATTTGTTGCTCTTGGAGCAGGGAAATCTCATCTGTTAATTTGCGAATCTGCGCATCTGTAAGCAATTCATTCTCATGCACCTTTCTGAGCGCCTGCAGGAATAACCAGCCTATGTTTCCTGCTGCCTTTAGCTCCCTTCTGCATCTCTCAAGCGGTAAACTCTCCAAGCACTTACTAATTACCGCCGGGGAAACATCATTTTCAAGCATGTCCCATGCCCTCGGTGCCGACTAACGATGCAAAATATCTGCCACACCCGACCAAGCATTTGATGCCGGCCATCCTGGAATGTGACAGAGTGCACTATCTTCCCCATTGCATTCATCTTTTGCATGTTTTTTCCAGAATGGCATTGTACTCGTAAACCCTGCTCACAGCGCCAAATGTAGTGATAAGCAGTACCCGCACCTCCCTGGGATCCAGCCCTTTGTGCAAAGTAAATCACTCCTAATTACCTTCCCACACAAATAAGGTTTAAGGTGCACGATGATCTCAGTCTGGAAAAAAGCCAATCACACAGAATATATAATGCTTGCATTTATTATCTACAGTGGCTAATGAAAACTAAGCAGCAATTTATAATAATGTGGAAATAGAAAGTGCAAGCTATATAATGCCAATTATCAATCACAGATGAATATGCAATTATTTGGTCTTACGCTCCTAATGAAATGTAGATGAAGGTACGATCTGATCACACCCAGGACCCTCGCCGCTACAGGTGCCCGGCACTCCTCAGAAGAGGAGGGGAGGACTGGCCAAGCCCCCACAGTCCTACACCAGAGCGGGGATGTGATGTTAGGAGTCTCGGCCCTGATAGTGCACAGCTGGTCGTCCAGGCACTGTTCTTCTTGATACACGCGTCTTTCCAACAGCCCAGGATGAGTCCCCCCTTCCCTGGTCCAAGTATAGTTCTCTTATTAGGAGCTGCACGTCAATCATCATGACGTGTCAGCTCTTCGAGAAGCTTCTAGGCTCTCCCTTCCCAGCAGTAAACATGTTTTTTGCTGGGAAAGTTACAAGACTGGAAACAGCCAGTCTTGGCTCCCAGGCTTCGGGCACTGTGTTTTGAAAAGATCAGACATTCTTGCCTTATCAGTGCACCTGACTCGCAGAGCGAAGACGAGCAAAGCTGTGCCTGGCTCCCAAGGGCTGCATAGAGCCTCTTGCAAATGCTAGATGTTTTATGTCTTCAGAAAAGGCCTTCGCAATTAACCCCTTGCAAGCATGCAGGCTCACCCAGTTCGAGAGTCCTGGTTGATGTCAGCATTTTCCTCCACGCTTCGAATAGGCTCTAATACACACAAGATAGCTCAGTGGGTTAGTGCAAATGCAGGTTACTGCAAGTGCCTAGCAGCTTATCACGACAGTATCCTATATGTAGTTTGAGCTATTAACCAACTTAACTTCCCGTAGGCTTTGTAGACTGATAGTGACGTCATTGCTGATCTAGTTTTGGGGCAAAATTCACTTGTAATCATTGAAAAGTTTGAGAGGTATGAGAACGAGATACTTGTATGCTGTCCCAGCTAGGATTTATTGTTTGATTAAAGCTGGGTTTTGACGTGCAACTGAGTCCTCTATAATTGAGTATTATTCTAATTGTGTGTTTTTTGGTTGCACCTTTACAAGAATACACATCACCTTCCACTGCAGAGCTGACTCACAGGAGCAGACACATGCACAATATAAATTGGGATGGTGGTGGTCGTAATCATAAGTAGGAGCAGGCATAATGCCTAAACTTAGCCTTTATTTTAGAAATTATCTTGTCACCATCATGGGTTACTTATGATCATCATAGTTTTAGTACAGGGGCGCATGTTTTAAGTGCAGCCCTTGCACAGCAGAGACTTTTCTGTGCCACAGGTAGAGCAGGCGCTGTGCTTCAGGATACTGATGCAGTAGGACTCAGATACATAATAGGCTTTTGGCATGGAACCAATGAAGGGGGAATCTGATCAGCAGATTACGCTTTCAGAGATGGAATTACCTGCATCATTTTATCATTTAATAAAATCCAGGGCTTTGCACCCTGGCCAGTTGGCAATTCGTTACATACCCCCTAGCCAAAATGGTTGAGACTCACCCATCTAAGAGTATGGCTCAACCTTCTGGTGAAGTTACTGACTGAGGCCATCCGCATTGAAGTTCTTTGGCCCAGGTGTGTGTTGGATTTCCATGTCCAATGCCTGCAGGGATATGGCCCAATGCAGTAGCTTGGGGTTCTCTCCCTACATGGCCATAAGCCAACTCAGAGGTCTGCGGTCAGTTTGGAAAGAGAATTGAGACCCAAAAATGTGTACTGTCCAAACTACCGCAAATGCCTCCTTCTCAATGGTGGCCCAGTTGTGCTCTAGCTTGGTCAAATGCCTACTTAGGTACACAGCAGGTTGTTCTACCGCTTCAGAATTCAATTGCGCGAATACTGCACCAATGCCAAATTCTCAAGCGTCTGTCTGAATGATAAACTCTTGCCCAAAATATGCGACAGGCCCTCCTTCAAGCTCTGGAAGGATGACTGACAGGCAGGGGTCCAAGTGAACTTCTTCTGCAGTTTCTGTGACGTGACATTGTTTAAAGCACAGGGCAAGGGTCCCACAACCCTTACTAAAACACTGGTAATAACCCATGAGGCCAATCCTTCACCAACTGGATTGCGGCCTGGAGATGCTACTTTTTACTGCTGACTAATCGGTAACCTAAGTAAGTCAAGGTAACCTGCACTATTTGCAACTTGGATGCCTTGATAGTCAAGCCAGCTTTCTGCATGGCTTGAAGCGTCTGTTCCAGATGGGATGGATGTTCTTCCCAGGTGTAGTTGAATACCACCACATCATCTAGTTAGGCAACGTTTAAGTCTTCCAGCCCCATTAGGACATGGTTAACCCTTCCCTGGAAGATGGCAGATGCATTCTTTAATCTGAAGGGCATAACCGTGAACTGATAAAGCCCGTTCTGGGTGGAGAATGCAGACCCCTCTTTTGCATGATCCATCAGGCTGACCTGCCACTGTCCTGCCATGAGGTCAAAGGTACTCATGAATTTAGCAGGACCTGAGCGGTCCATGAATTCAGCTGTTGAGAGATGGGGTGTGTCTCTATCTTCATGAAAGAGTTGTACCCCCTGTAGTCCATTCAAATACAGGCCTCAGATTTCCCGCCACTGGACCTCTTAGTGACCAATACGACCAATACCACTGTTCTAGCCCAGGGGCTGCAGGACAGCTCAATAACCCACAGGCCCAACATCTTGGAGACTTCCTCCTTAATGGTGTCTTTGACCTTGTCAGACATCTGGTGAATCCTACTTTTTGCTGGTTTACTGTCTCCAGTATCGATATCATGGACACACCAATCAATCTTCCTGGGAGTCAGCGATAAAAGTCCTGTGAATTCTTTCCAGCAGCTGCTGGCTGTCATGCATTTGCTGTTTGAGGTCTGGATAGATTTGAACTCCCTCAAGCGAGCCCTCAGTGGGCTCTGAATGCAATAGGTCTGGGAGGGGATCAGTCTCCTCCCCAGTCTCGTCATCCGTGATGAATCATCAATAAAGCATCTGAGCTATAATGGGGTTTGAGCCGGTTAACATGGAAGACTCAATGTGTCTTCCTTTGGGGATCTTAATGTCAATGAGTTAGTTAACCTCACTGACATTTTCCAGCACAATGTGGGGCCCAGTCCACTTGTCATGCAAGGCACTGAGCTTGACAGGCTCCATGATCCAGACCATCTGGCCTAGTGTGTACGCTGCCATGGTCGCCTTCTGGTCATGCCAGGGCTTCATGAGTTCCTAGATGGCCTTCAGGTTCTGGTTGCTCTATTCCCTGTACTTAGCCATCATGAATCAAAGACCAATCACATAGTCCACTATGTCATGGGAAGGATTTGGGGGATTTCCCTGCCAACCTTTTTGCACCAGACTGAGCGGACCCTTAACAGCATGGCCAAACAGGAGCTCATAGGGACAGAACCCAACATCTTACTGTGGCACCTCCTGGTAGGAGAACAGGAGGCCTGGCAGGAGAATATCCCACTTTCTTCTGTGGGGCTCCTCCAAGCCACATATCATGTTGAACCGCTCAACATCGGGGTGGGGGGCAGTAAAAATGGGTAGACGGCCTATTGGTTGTCTTTTTCATTCCGAAGTGACCAAAGGAATGTCAGGACCCAAGTCCAGAATGACCCTCCTGTGGCATTGAGGGACCGCCGGTTGGCCCCCTGCCTCTAGGGCTTTCTGTACAGGAGGCCATTCTCCCAGTGCACCCTAAACATCCCAGAGGCTTTCCCTGGGCCTGCTTCTCTGCCTGCTCATGTAGATCTGCAAAGCTGGACAGCCGCGCTGTGCCTGGCAAAAGCCTGCCGGACTCGGGCCCCCAGCTAAAGACAAGTCACTTAGATTGGGGAGACTCATGAGGTCTAAAACCACTGTGCCCTCCACTGTGCCTCAGTGTTGGGACTATGCCTGTAGACAATCCAGAGGTTACTGAGTTGGTTACCATGGTAGTAGGCACTTCAGTGGCCACTAGATCGTCACTGGCAGGATCAGGCATCTCAGTTGACTCTGGGTACTGACTGGGTAGTACTGGCGTAGTCGGTTTTTTGCTGTATTCAGCCGCAGGGCTGCCAGGGCTGCTTCCCAAGCTGCCACCTTTGCCCAAGATGATGTAACCATGGCAATGATTTTGGAATCGGGTTTATCGCTTCCTAGCAGACAGTCTACTGGAGTGGCATCTTTAACAGTGACGCAAAATTGTGAGGTTTCTACCCTCCAACTGAATTCCCTGGTAGCCAGTGGGCATCGGGTGAGACCATTGAATCCCCTCAGACCGGGACTTTCTGGTCCTCTCGCACTCACTGTTGTCACAGACTGGTGATACTTGCAGCAGTATCACAAAGTGCTCAGGCTCTTCACTCTTTAATGAACATGTGGTCCAAAAGGATTTCTGTGTTAGCAGGAAACGGGGCCTTAGTGGAAGACCCAGTACCTGATACTAGTGTGCATTAGGCCAGCCTCGGGTCAAGTGGGAATTCATCGTCTAAGATGCCCATCTTGACTATTTCATTCTCTTCTCCCTCCTTCATGAGTATAGCACTAACTATGCCTGGCTTGGGTCTGCCCTTGCAGGCCGATCTGCCTTCCTATGTCTCCAGTGTACTTGATATTTGCATGGTGAGTACTTACATGATAGAGACACTAACAGACTGTCTTTGGCTGATGCTTGGGAGGAAGTTATAACCTCCATGTCCCTCTTGCTCATCACAGTACTTACTTCATGAAGATGCTCCACCTAGCGACAGAATTCTTTTCAAAGACCACTCTTATGTTTAATAATTATTTTATCCTGCCATCCCATTGTATAAAGCACCAGACCAATCCATATATCGTCCTGTTTTCCTTCCTGGCATTCCAGACAGTGAACCCTGGAGAGGCAAGGTGCTTGTTTTCCCAAAGGGTTGCCCCCCCTACAGGGCATTATGGATCAAATTATGCAGTTGGAGATTTCCCTCTCAGTCCCTGGTTCTGCCCACTTCATGCGGCGAGTAGTGATGAATCCTTGTCTTGCACAGCTGTTCCTTGGGGCTCTGAGAGCTCGGAATCAGCCTACTGTTGATTTCTTCCCTGGTCTTTACCCAGAGCTTCTGTGACTATGGGCTTCCCTGGATTTGGACCGTAGAAGGCTAGGGCCCTCAGCCTGCTTGACGTAGGCCTGTTGAATGGTCTGGATACATGTCTATCCACTGCCTGTGACTTTTTGCCCCTCAATTGTTGGTCTCTGTGAGGAATGTCCTCCACACTTGCCTTTTTATAGTTGGGGGAAACAGGGCTTTGCTTGTGACTCAACATAGAATGGCAACTGCTCCCGTTGTGCAGGGGGTAATTATTTTTCATTCCAAGTAGGTGCTGGCCCAATCTTTGGATCTGTGGTATACTTGACAGAGTAACGTATGTGACATGGAAGATGAACGTGGCGTTAATGCTCGGATTACTTACTGATCTTCATTACTCATAGCCCTACTCTTCCTTGACACAGTACTAACAACCTCATTGTTCACAGGTTTATGAGCCTTGATGCATATTCTACCCCCTTCTCCATCCTTGTGTGGGCCCTACCTTCATTACTACTAGTCCTGCTCTTCCTCTTCACAGTACTGACACTCTCTTGTAGCTCCCCGGTGTTAAAATTGTTCCAGTTCCTTTATATTATAAGGTGAATTGTGGAATTCGGAAAGTAATTTATGCCACAGGCTATGAGTGTCTGAGGGATGGGCAAAAGGGTTCTGTCAAAGGTCTGAGAACCTTAATAGAGTAAGTACTGTGACACAGGAGAGTAGGTGTTGGAGTAAAGAAGATTACCAGTAAGTAATCCAAGCATTCATTGAGGAGTTCTGTATGATTGCACCACGCAATCGCTGTAATCGCCTATTTAGCGCCTCTCTTCACAGTGCAATGTCTGCTCACAGAGCAACCTTGGTTTGGGCTGGTGGTCTGCGTTGGAATTTTACGGGGTACAATGTTTTCTTTGCACTGTTGGATTATGCACAGACTTTACTCTGTGAATCAGCTCACCATGCAATAGTTTCTTAGTGGTGCTGGGGCTCTGTGCTATTTTTGATCTTTTTGGGGAACTCAAGCCCCTCATGTCCGTCTGGGCGAATAGTGCAGTGGGATGCCCAAGACCAAGGTGTAAGATAAGGGCAATGAGAGCCCACTTTTTCTTTGTCTCTACAGTATCCAATTTCAGCAAAATAGCCAAGTGGTCCTCTCTATGTATCCCTGATAAGTAAAAATGTAGCACTAAGGGGAAGAATCATATCTTGACATTCACCTGAACAGAGGACTGCTACTTGGTGTTGAGGCAGACCCAATATCCGACAGAATGGGACTAATCGCTTAAATGTACACACAGTACGGATGTTGATATTGATATTTTATTTGTATCGGGCTCGTACACAAATGTTTAAGAGTGCCATTTATTTTGTTATTTTGTTTTGTGTTGTGAAATTAACATAGCTCCCATGGTGAATGCATGTCTGTATTATTACCACTGTTGTAGATCTCTAACCGATGCCATTGTTCTCTGATGGTGCAACGTGTTTTCAGCACTGCTAAACTCATGAAATCTGCTGCAGGTGTGAAATGTCTGAAAGATTCTTGCGTATAGTAGAAGCAGCGTTTTACATGTATCTTCACTCCTGTCTTGCACTTGTAAATGTCATGCACTAGGCTTCCACACCCAGTGGACTTTGCTCTGACCTTTTCCTGGATTCATCTTTGGTGCTGCTTTTGCATTTAATCTAACAATTTTACACCATTACGAAACCCTTGTAAAATGTTTTATGTGGAATGAGGGTAACTTACCATTTGGGGCATTTAACTTATAATACCTGAAAGAGCATAATATTTCAGAGGGATTGGTAACCAATGGTTCTTTTTGCTATCATTTTTACCGGCAATGTGGTATTCAATTTATCAACCTGAGAGGCTTGGAGCATTTAAAGGACTCAGTCAACCCAACCATGGCATCAAACCCATGACGTATGACACTGTTCGGTTTCTAAGGCGAGCGTGTTGCACAAAGCTATTGTGACAAAGCTGGAAAATGTCAGTCTCTTTTTCCTTAGGGGGAGCTTCCCCCTGTGAGGCTACTGTGTTGAGCCCGCTAAGCAAGAGCGTGCTTTGGGGTCTGGGAAAGTGGGGCGTCACTAGGAGTGACTCCCCTCTAGGGGACAAGGTCTCCCATTGCTAAAAGGAACTCCCTATGAAAAAAATACTCTCTGCATATATGGGAGTGGAAAAGACTGCTGTTGCTTCTGTTTTACATTCAAACCCTATTGACATTACTTTCATATCTTTGGCTCAAGGCAATGCTGGAATCCCCTTGAGTCCAGCAGCTGACGAAAAACAGCACGCCCCTTTGAAGTACAGTGGTGAGAATTAATAGATGAGGAACCTTGAATGGAGGAGGAAGAATCCTACGCAGAGGCGAGCCTCTAATGTGAGAACGTCCTGGAGGGGTGAAGCCACGCTACACAGCAGAGCCAGCGGTAGCATGGACAACCGAAGAGAGAAAAAAGAGACTTTGGAAGTCCAGCACCGAGAAGGGCAACATTGCCGAGATGGAGCGGAGACTGGGAAGAACCGTCTTACCTGCTGTTGTTACCACACTGTAGCCGTGGTGGGTCTGGGACCCGCAAACCAACACAAAGACCAAGGCACAACCGAGGAATGAATCCACCACTCTTAGGGTGGAGAGCACAGAAACTACATAGATGGGCAGGAGACGGACCTTCTTACCTGGTGGTGTGACCACGTTGCAAACATGGTTGGTCTGGGGGTCTCAAACTGATGCTGAGACCAGGGAACAGCGGAGGAACAAATCCTCTTCTTTTGGTTCGAGGATCACCAAAACTGCTGAGACAGTCAGGAGAAAGAAAATAAACACATACACCATAGACGCAACCCTGCTGGAGCACACCCGAAGGCAGAAAAGATAAGAGTTACCTAGGATGGACAGGGATGGGTTGAGTTACACGAAGAGAGAGAAATATGATCCAAAAGACCAGAGGGGCCTGGAGAGCCCGAAAGGATTAAGAGACATTGTTGCAAGAAGAGAACCTGTAGGGTTCAATAAACCTATCCAAGGCACAATATTAAGGGAAAGAAAGGGTCCAATTTGGTGGAAACGTACTAAGGGTATAATCCCGCTCCTTGAAGAATATGAGACAGTTGGTTTATGTAAAGACTTGCAATTTTTTCTGAAGGATTTAAAAAGTCACTTGAAAACCTTTCTTTTGTGACCGATCATTTGTAGTACTTGGGAGAGATCCAGCTAACATTTCCTGGACAAAGCAAGAGCTAGGAGGCTACGGCTCTGGCTCATTTTTATGTTGTTTTTTCAAAACTGGTGGGGCCAGATAAGTAATAGGCTTTGGACTGAGGACTAATTTTTGTTTTTGACAATTGACGAGCACCCTTATTTTAGATTGTAGGCAGGGAAAATCCCTTGTAGCAATAAGGACACTTAGGCATGCTTCCTTTTTTCGTTCAAATAAAGACCCTTGAAGTGTTAAACTCGACTCTGCCTCCTCGTCTAGTTCGCAACATACTCCTCAAAGCTGTTGAATTGACCAGCAGATTTTTCAATCTATTGAGTGCCTTTGTGCCCTTTGTTGGACAACCCTGAAAATATATTAATATTTTAACCAACACATGTTTTAATTTTATGTATTTCACTATTCGGTGTTGTGATCTGTGTTGTTGGGATATTTGTGCCCCTTTGTAATCATTGTGCATTCGGCCTTTTCCCACAACCTCTTGTTAGTATGCATATTAATTTCTCTGCATAACATGATAGCTTCTTTCTCTTAATGTTTGAGGCCATTTTTTACGAAATCGTCTTACTGTTCAATACTGCTGTATTTGGCAGGTAAGTTGATGACAACGTTAATTTAAGTAGACGTTACAAGTTCCTCCATACAAATAACAAGCAAAACTAGATTGAAGCAAGTCCATGATGTTACACTCAACCTCAACAACATAAAACAGTTGACCTTTCATGACTCACTGACCCACCCAATATGCCAGGGTCAGCATCCTGAACTGCAGAAACATATAGTTACAATAACAATTGGAAACGTCTGCATCATCAATCGTCTTGCTCTTTTCGAACAACACCAGTAGGCTTCCTTTCAGGAACAATTGGGCTCATTGCAAGTTTGGCGGTGCAGTATAAAATGCAGTTAGTGCCATTTTTTTGGGCAGTACCTGAATTACTGTGATTTTCCCACGGTGCCAAATTGCAATATTGAGAATGAAGTGGAGCATTTACCTCCAGCAAAGAGGTAAACCCTCCAGTTCAATGCTAAATAAATGGGGTGTAATTACACCAGGCAGAATTGCCACCAAATGTAATTCCGCCAATATCCCCATGCACACAAAAGATGGGGGTTAAGGCCCCATGCATACTATCACTTGGAATATCACAGTGAATCTACCAGACCAATTGGTGCTAACAGTAAACGAGTTTGGCAGGAAATCCAGAGAAGCAAGACAGAACAGCCACCAACCTCAGAATGAGCCCTATTGTGCTTTACTCCATTAGTAGGTGTGTCCACTGCCCTAAATCGCAGTGCTCTGCACACTGTGGCTCTCCAGATGTTTGGAGCTGTGGCTGGATAGCCAAAGATTGCAGACACCTGCTGTATGGTGAGTCTTCTCCCTTTCCAAGATGTGACCCATGCTACTACACTAACTCAGCTTTTCCAAAACCATGTACTGCTTATTCGCATGAAGAAGTAGGTCCTAAAACCTTTAAGACAGGTAACACTATGTTGTGTTATCTGTAATGTTTAAAATGTTTTATTTATTTTACTGTACTATAATACGAGATGAACGCTACAGTGAGTTTCTTTTTTTTCCCTAAAACCATTATTGGATACATCATCATTGCTCTGTATTATTTACTCATAGCTTGGGCCGGGAGGATAGCTCAGAGTAATGTATTTGTCTTGAAAGCAAGACAACGCAGAGCAACACAGTTTCAGAGACTGGTCTCTGGTGTTATAAAAGATTAATTAATTAATTAATTAATTAATTAAAAAGCTCTTCATCGTGTAGACTATGACTTCGATTTGTACTCCTTTGACAGATCACCCAAACAGCACACCCCTTCTCTTGCATCGCTTTCCGGCCCTCGTTTTTATCCTTGCCCACTTTTCCCTTTTCCAATAATTCAGCATCTGAAATTGCTTTTAATAAATACGATGTCAATGGCCCATTCACCTCTTGACGAATAAACCTAGATCTGTATTTCTCTGCTGGTATTTGTAACCGGTTCTAATACCATACCCCTGACGGTGATAAAGAATAACAATACTTTCGACTTAGTCACTTTGGGAAGTGGTAATCCTAACTCAGCATGTCACAATATTCTATTCTGCCCAATAGAAATAAAAGGGGCAGACAAGACATCTATGCACTATACCCAAACTAGTACGACAGCTTGGTTCAAAGGTGTTTCAGTCATAAAGGTAAAACAGATGAAGTATACTTCCTTTACCTCTGTCTTGATAGAGCGGACCGGTGGCAGCATCTATTCTCCACAGATGTGGATCAGAAGTGGAAGTTTCCCAATGACAGAACAGTAAGCTCCAGAATAAATGCAATCTCCAAGCAAATCTCTATAACTGCAGGAGTCCTTACAAAACAAAACAGAATCACTAAAGACTCTAATCACCCCATTAAAGAAGGGAAGCACTCGGTAATGCCTAGGAAAGGACGCTAGCCCACAAGGTCTCTACATTAGCCATAAGTAGAAAGCAAGCAAGTCTCATTGATGGGCTCAAGCTTCAGTCATTGCTCCAATCTGTCTTGACTGTATTCCTCTAACGCAGCATTGGTGGGTCGATGTCTCAACTTCACTCATACAGTGTGGCAGTAGCTGTGGGTTTGCGGCACTGAATTGTCGGAATTCGGAAGGCTTGGTCTGGTGTTTTAACTGGCTTGAAGTATTTTTTTTTATTGGGACAAGAACAGGTGCCCTCTTGTCTTGGGGCTGACACTACCCCACAATAGGTCCCACAACGTATCCCGGTTTACCTTCTCAAAAGCCTGACCTAGACCCATAAATCCCAGGTACACCAGACAACCATGACCCTGCACATATTTATCCACTATTAGCCCGAGGTTTAGGACCTGCTTGTCTGTGCCCACTCCCGCTATAAATCCATATTGTTCCTCTAGCGTAATGTTTTTATTTTGTGCCCACTCAATTTTGTGACTATATATGACCCTTCCCTGCTATTTCGCACACAAATCTATCATAGAAATACGACGATAACAGCTAGGATCCAAACTTTTTAAAATAAATGTACTATAATGGACATCTTGCAGCTGGGCAGTATTTGATCCTTTGCCACTATAAGAGTATATAAAGGGCGCATGGCAAAGTCCTGATATGCCCAGGAGGGTACTTGTAGGTAAATAGATAAAAATCAGAGTGAGAGATCCGAGAGCAGCTGTCGAGTTTTTGAAGCTATTTTATTTTGCCTTCAAAAAGATTTTGCACAGATTAGTATTTTTAAACATTTACACAACTTTCGATAAGCACGAAAGGTTAGGTGGACAGATATTTCTTTTTTTGCGAAATACAAATGAGTATCGTCCTCTTTTCTTGCGGAGGAACAATTTTCACAGTGATGCACGAGTATACAGTACAGGTGATTGATGACAGAAGGTGTCAACGGTGTGCAACCCAGGACTGTGATAGGTCCAGGGGTATTAGAACAACAATTGTGAACACAACACTATTCTACAAACACATATAAACAGGGGTTGTGCCACAGAAAATCGACACGACAGTGTTTCGGCCAAGCTGGGCTGGGATTACGCCCGAGGTGGCAGTGGCCTTCATCAGGATGCTTTCTTACTACAGGTTCTGTCCGTAAAAGAAATCTGTGGGGGAAGGGGAGAGCTGTCAGGATCTCGGGTAGTTAAGGTTTCATTTACGTATTAATAAATAATGGCTGAATGGTGCCTAAAAATACACTCGGAGTGTATTGCCATAGAACAGCTTACCGTCTGCTGTGGTGCAGCGGTGACGCTGTGCTGGAGTCCTGTTATGGTTGCCGGACTTTTGGAGACATGGGAAGACTCGTATGACTTGGGTCACTCCGGCTACTAATTAATGCCTATGGTCTCTGGGAGCTGTAGAGATAAAGGTAAGTATACCGTTATCCCCGCATGTGGGGGAGTCAGTGTATTTAAAGCACAAAACGAGGCCCATGTACATCCAGCATGGGATGTGTTGTAGTGGTGAGTGTTGGACCTGGAATGATGAACACCGGTGTTGTGGGTGTCTCGTGAGAGTGGTGTTTGTCAGCAAAACGATCAGGTGATGCCTATCGAATTGGTATCCTGTCGGTGGCAGGAATCAAGTTTAAAACGCCACGGTGAACTATGGGCTGTGAAATCCAGTTTACTGTGATTAAAGGTGATACGAGCGTGCAAGAGGAGATACGATTTTGTGGTAGGTGCAAAGTCCGGAGTACTTGTGCTGGATCAGGGTGGAAGCTGGCTGTAGCCATCGCTGTGTTTTTGGTATATGCAGTTTGCCAATCTTATTGCAAGCATGGTGCTGTCGTGCACGTTTAGAAGATGTCTACCAAAAGGCTAAAGGTTTCTACAGTGCACGAGTGGGACTATAAAAGGACAGTGAATTAGGTAGGAAATGCTGGAGGTACCTAGGCTGTCTGTTCCGAACTTTCTAAATGAGAGAAAGAGCATAAAGCAACAAGTTGACTTACCGAAGCCTGTGTTGGCTGTGTCTGCGCTCCTCGCGGTAATGGATGCTACTGAGGAGTGCAGACACCATAGGTTAAAAAACAGTACAGCCGGGCCGGCCAGCCAATGGGGTGCCCAAAGGAGAGTAGGGTGAGGCAAAGATAGGATTGAGTAATGGCCGTGGTTATTGGTGTTTGACAGTGGGCTAACAGAGAAGAGGCATGACAAGCAACAGATAAGACCCGTATGTGTGGGCTCCTGTCATGGATGACTTAAAAAACGGGCTGGACTGTTGTGGACTTAGTACAACGGGAGTGCGGCAGGAAGTAAACTGCTACAGATTAATGGACACTGAAAGATGTGGATGGCTTGAAAAGAAGTCAATCGAAAGTTAGAGACATGTAAGAGATTTAACATGGTTTCATCCTAAATCTAGACTATGTACAAAAAATGTCCTTCGGAGGTGGACACAATGTTGTGTGGTAAAGGCTCGATATACATAAATTGGTGTTAAGGTCTTGGTCTACAACTAGTGTTGAAAAATCCACATATACGCACGACAGTATAAGCGGTATAGTTGCTTATGTGATTAAAGCAGGATCATCCAATGCTGTATATACACAGTTGTTCAATGGCAAGAAAAATATGCAAACATACAGTGTCAGATAAAGGACAGCAAGATGTGAACCAGTACTCGGGAACAACCTGTAATGGACAAACGCCAGTAGGGTCTACGGGGGTCACTTAGTCCCAGAAGTGTTTCCACTCTACGGTGATATTGAGTCCAGTTCTTACTGTGTCCAGTCTGTGGACCCATTTCTGTTCGAGCCTAGTGAGCGCTAGATTGATATTGCCTCCTCTTCTTTGTTGTTGTAGTTGTTGTAAGATGGTCCAGGTAAATTGCTCATTGGTGTGGCCTTTTCTGCTGTAATGCTCCACTAGTGGTTTATCCTGTATGGAGTTCTTGATGCACGATCGATGTTCACTTATCCTTTGTTTAATGGGTCTGGTTGTTTTCCCAATATAAATGAGCTCGCATGGACACTTTATCACATAGATTACGTTTTTACTCTCGCAATTCGTATGGCTGCGCATTGTCCAGATGAAATTTTTATGCGTGAATGTCTTGCTGGTCTTGGTGTAGCGACATGCGACGCACTTTCCACATGAGTAGTGTCCTACTATGGGCGGTAGGCCCCATAGTGTGTCTTGTTGTTTTTCCGGTTCGAGAAATGTATGTACCAACATGTCTCTAAGGTTCCTGTTCTTTTTAAAAGCAAATAAAGGTTTTTTGTCCAAAGTGCCTTTGTTTTTTATCAGGTGCCAATGCTTGTTTATGGTGGTTTTTAACAAGTTGCTGATAGGGTTGAACGTGATGACACAGACCGTCCGGTCTATGGGTTCCTTGGTGTTGTTGGTCAGACAGATAGTGCGGTCGGTGTTGGCTGCTCTTTTGCAGGCCATTTTGATGGATTTTTTGGGATAGCCTCTTTCGCTTAGGCGTTTTTTGGAGTTGTTGGGCATGATGTTCGAATTTGTCTTTATCCGTACAGTTCCTGCGTACACGAAGAAATTGTCCGTACGGTAGGTTGTATTTGAGTCCTAGTGGATGGAAACTAGTGAAATGGAGTAGGCTGTTCCTGTCGGTTGGTTTCCTGTATAGTTCTGTTTTTACAGAATCTCCAGAGCGGTAGATGTGGAGGTCCAGGAAATTTACCGCTTGATGATCCCATTCGATGGTGAATTGTATGTGGGAGTCTCTCTGATTCAGCCATTTTTGGAACTCAAGCAAAAGTTATTTGCTCCCTTCCCATATTAGGAGAACATCGTCGATGTATCGGCGCCAAAGCAGGATGTGAGCTTTGTAGGGGTTGTCATCATGGTAGATGTTATCTTCCTCATGTTGTGCCATGTATAGGTTGGCTACGTCAGGGGCAAAGGTAGCCCCCATGCTGACGCCTTTTACCTGCTGGTAAATCTGGTTTTGAAAAAGAAAGAAGTTCTCGGTCATCGCTAGTCTGGAGATTCACATCTACCGCTCTGGAGATTCTGTAAAAACAGAACTATACAGGAAACCAACCGACAGGAACAGCCTACTCCATTTCACTACTTTCCATCCACTAGGATTCAAATACAACCTACCGTACGGACAATTTCTTCATGTACGCAGGAACTGTACGGATAAAGACAAATTCGAACATCATGCCCAACAACTCCAAAAACGCCTAAGCGAAAGAGGCTATCCCAAAAAAACCATCAAAATGGCCTGCAAAAGAGCAGCCAACACCGACCGCACTATCTGTCTGACCAACAACACCAAGGAACCCATAGACCAGACGGTCTGTGTCACCACGTTCAACCCTATCAGCAACTTGTTAAAAACCACCATAAACAAGAATTGGCACCTGATAAAAAACAAAGGCACTTTGGACAAAAAACCTTTATTTGCTTTTAAAAAGAACAGGAACCTTAGAGACATGTTGGTACATACATTTCTCGAACCGGAAAAACAACAAGACACACTATGGGGCCTACCGCCCATAGTAGGACACTACTCATGTGGAAAGTGCGTCGCATGTCGCTACACCAAGACCAGCAAGACATTCACGCATAAAAATTTCATCTGGACAATGCGCAGCCATACGAATTGCGAGAGTAAAAACGTAATCTATGTGATAAAGTGTCCATGCGAGCTCATTTATATTGGGAAAACAACCAGACCCATTAAACAAAAGATAAGTGAACATCGATCATGCATCAAGAACTCCATACAGGATAAACCACTAGTGGAGCATTACAGCAGAAAAGGCCACACCAATGAGCAATTTACCTGGACCATCTTACAACAACTACAACAGCAAAGAAGAGGAGGCGATAACAATCTAGCGCTCACTAGGCTCGAACAGAAATGGGTCCACAGACTGGACACAGTAAGAACTGGACTCAATATCACCGTAGAGTGGAAACACTTCTGGGACTAAGTGACCCCCGTAGACCCTACTGGCGTTTGTCCATTACAGGTCGTTCCCGAGTACTGGTTCACATCTTGCTGTCCTTTATCTGACACTGTATGTTTGCATATTTTTCTTGCCATTGAACAACTGTGTATATACAGCATTGGATGATCCTGCTTTAATCACATAAGCAACTATACCGCTTATACTGTCGTGCATATATGTGGATTTTTCAACACTAGTTGTAGACCAAGACCTTAACACCAATTTATGTATATCGAGCCTTTACCACACAACCTTGTGTCCACCTCCGAAGGACATGTTTTGTACATAGTCTAGACTTTGGATGAAACCATGTTAAATCTCTTACATGTCTCTAACTTTCGATTGACTTCTTTTCAAGCCATCCACATCTTTCAGTTTCCATTAATCTGTAGCAGTTTACTTTCTGCCGCACTCCCGTTGTACTAAGTCCACAACAGTCCAGCCCGTTTTTTAAGTCATCCATGACAGGAGCCCACACATACGGGTCTTATCTGTTGCTTGTCATGCCTCTTCTCTATTGGCCCACTGTCAAACACCAATAACCACGGCCATTACTCAATCCTATCTTTGCCTCACCCTACTCTCCTTTGGGCACCCTATTGGCTGGCCGGCCCGGCTGTACTGTTTTTTAACATATGGTGTCTGCACTCCTCAGTAGCATCCATTACCGCGAGGAGCGCAGACACAGCCAACACAGGCTTCGTTAAGTCAACTTGTTGCTTTATGCTCTTTCTCTCATTTAGAAAGTTCGGAACAGACAGCCTAGGTACCTCCAGCATTTCCTACCTAATTCACTGTCCTTTTATAGTCCCACTCGTGCACTGTAGAAACCTTTAGCCTTTTGGTAGACATCTTCTAAACGCGCACAATAGCACCATGCTTGCAATAAGATTGGCAAACTGCATATACCAAAAACACAGCGATGGCTACAGCCAGCTTCCACCCTGATCCAGCACAAGTACTCCGGACTTTGCACCTACCACAAAATCGTATCTCCTCTTGCACGCTCGTATCACCTTTAATCACAGTAAACTGTGTTTCACAGCCCATAGTTCACCGTGGCGTTTTAAACTTGATTCCTGCCACCGACAGGATACCAATTCGATAGGCATCACCTGATCGTTTTGCTGACAAACACCACTCTCACGAGACACCCACACCACCGGTGTTCATCATTCCAGGTCCAACACTCACCACTAAAACACATCCCATGCTGGATATACATGGGCCTCGTTTTGTGCTTTAAATACACTGACTCCCCCACATGCGGGGATAACGGTATACTTACCTTTATCTCTACAGCTCCCAGAGACCATAGGCATTAATTAGTAGCCTGAGTGACCCAAGTCATACGAGTCTTCCCATGTCTCCAAACGTCCGGCAACCATAACAGGACTCCAGCACAGCGTCACCGCTGCACCACAGCAGACGGTAAGCTGTTCTATGGCAATACACTCTGAGTGTATTTTTAGGCACCATTCAGCCATTATTTATTAATACGTAAATGAAACCTTAACTATCCGAGATCCTGACAGCTCTCCCCTTCCCCCACAGATTTCTTTTACGGACAGAACCTGTAGTAAGAAAGCATCCTGATGAAGGCCACTACCACCTCGGGCGTAATCCCAGCCCAGCTTGGCCGAAACACTATCGTGTCGATTTTCTGTGGCACAACCCCTGTTTATATGTGTTTGTAGAATAGTGTTGTGTTCAGTATTGTTGTTCTAATACCCCTGGACCTATCACAGTCCTGGGTTGCACACCGTTGACACCTTCTGTCATCAATCACCTGTACTGTATACTCGTGCATCACTGTGAAAATTGTTCCTCCGCAAGAAAAGAGGACGATACTCATTTGTATTTTGCAAAAAAAGAAATATCTGTCCACCTAACCTTTCGTGATTATCGAAAGTTGTGTAAATGTTTAAAAATACTAATCTGTGCAAAATCTTTTTGAAGGCAAAATAAAATAGCTTCAAAAACTCGACAGCTGCTCTCGGATCTCTCACCCTGATTTTTATCTATTTACCTACAAGTACCCTCCTTTGCCACTATGGCATTAAAGATCTTGTAAAGACTGGCACCCATATCAGGTGATTTACCTTGAAAACCACAAGGGCCAACTTATCCGGGCCTCAAGCTTTTCCAGATGAAATTGAAAACAGAGCAGTTCTTAGGTCATTTACCTCAAACTGTAATGGTGGATCCCAGTGGGGGATATTCGCAGTCCTGGGCCAATGACATCATCAATTTGGTTGTACAGCTTTGGAAAATGTATAACCCAGGTTTTTTCCGACGGGGTTATGTTTGTGATATTTGAGGATGCATTATGCACCCCAGACAGAATTCTCCATAACTCACTATTGTTGGCATTCTTTGCAGCTAGTGTCAATCATTGCTATGCCTTTTATTCCTAGAGACTTTTAGCATCTTTTAATGTTTGTTTCTGGAGCTGTCTCGTTTCAGCCAGACCAGCTTTGTCCCGGCTGGGATCCTTAATGATTTCTAAAAGCCTTGATTTAATTTTCCTACATTCCTTATTGTACCAGGTGGGATAGTTTGTAATACTTTGAATGGGCCTAAAGACAATTGGCAAATTGGACGGTGCAGTTTTTAATATGCTGTCTAATGCATGCAATTTTACCACGTCATTGGCAGAGATGTTTAGACAAGTTTCTATTGAGCTAAGACATGCACCAATTTTACTCTATCTATATTTGCCCATTCTATTGGTTTCCTCAGCGCAGGATTTGTTATGAGGATTTGCTGAGGTCTTTAATACATGCTTGGAGTCAACGAAAACTTGCAATATTAGAGGATCATGGTCACACTCCGGTCTTTGCAGAATGCTTAAATCCTGCAAGAGGTGCCAGTCGAACACAGATACTATAAAGTAATCAATTGTCGACTGGAACCTCTTGTTTCAAAATGTGGATTGTCTGGGCATATCCGATATCATCCTCCCATTTACTGAGCGGAGACATCTTTCCAGCAATGTTCTTAAGAACAGCTCACCTGCTTTAGATGTGGACCCTTCCCTCATGATAGGTGGTGGGACACCAAGTGCACGGTCCACATCCTGGGTCACTTCTGCTCCCACGTGTCAATCACCCAACCTTACTTTGAAATCACTGCCTAATATCAACATTTAGCTTTCACCACAGAATGCTGAATGGATATTCCCAGTCACACCAAAGGCCTTGAAAGGTGACACTATATCAGAAATAGCATTGAGTATTTGTGAGGCATTATAAAAGTGAAACATGGACAATGATTTACCTTCCGCGTTTCTGATAGACACCTTTAACACTGTATTAGAAATACGCTTTGAGGTACAGTTAACACTGAGGTTAACAGAGATATATGTGTCCAAGCCCCCTTTATTTCTGCCCCTATTACTCTGTACAGCCGGGACAGCAAATCCTTGAAAGTTTGACAATTCCATCAATGTTAATTCCCAGGTCTCTTGGAATAGGAGAACCTTAAAAGAAGATATAAATGTGTTTAATTCAGGGTCTTCCAATTTACTTTCCGACCCACTATGTTCCACAAAAGGATTTTTGTGTACCCTCTCCTGGGCCCGACCACTGCCAAACGCCCATTGTTGAGTGGGGACAATCATACTTTTATAAAACGGGTCTCTTGCCTGAGTCGACAGTTCTAGTTTTGGCAGCTCTTTTAAAGCTCTCTCCAGAACTAAAGCATTAATATCCATTAGCTCTATAGAGCTTGTAGGGCCAATGTGAGCCATGTTTACAGTTGGGCCCATGCCCTCAATTTTAACCCTGATATTGCCCTCTATCATTTTCAGTTTGGCTGGCTATGAGATTCCTCTGTAGTTCATTGATAATGTGTAGGGCAACATCGATGTAACATCTTTCTCACACAACATGCAAATCTGACTACTCACAATAAGCAATGGTGCAAAAAGCTACCTGTGCCCTTATTTGTTCAAAGTAAAACATACTATAAAGGTAATGATTAAACTAGGTATACATTATTTTCTTACACAGCACCCATAACTATGTTTTTTGATCTTTTTGCTACAATGAACTATGGCATTTTTGATGAATGCTCAAAGGGACACCATTGGGGAAGTGTTAGACCATATTCAACTTCACACATTTGAAGAAAACAGCGTTAATCGTGTAATTGTACAAATGGATTTCTTGGCTGAGTATCCCGGCGAGATGCGAGGCTCATTTCAATTGAGCAGTGCACCTTCCATGTGAGAGAGCTCCTCGGCCACAAGCATCAAAGGACCAAAGCGCAAAATCAAGTAAACTCCAACAAAAGGGAGCCAGTCACCTACTAGACCGTGTTAGCAAAATGAGTACCTTGTCAAAGGCCAATACGGACTTCCCAAGCCAGCATGGCCATCGTACAGTCATGCACACCAGTGGTTAAATGGCCCGAGCCTTTTACACTAATACAGTAGAGCTGCCAGACTGCATTCATGTTAATTTTCCTACAGCACATGTAAGAGGGCATGGTCTTAGGGCCTGCCCCAATTAACGGGTTTCCACAGACCATACACTGATATTCGTTGTCTAGCACAGGCGGCAATGAAAAAAAAAAAACACAAATGTGACACGTTGGACAAAACTGGCACTACCGGCTGGCAATGGCCCGTCATCTTCATTTGATGCTTTGATTAAAAATGTGGATCTGGGACGAAAAGTTGAGCTTTGAGCAGAGAGGGAGCAACTACGACAGAATGTCAGCACTTGACACCTGTACTGTGAAAGAGATCCATTGTTTGGTGCAGAACCCTGCCCTTTGTGCCCATTCCAACAAAGGAGTCTTCATTTCAAAAGTGTCGTTCTGTGTACAAGAGTCCACATAGAAATAAACCAACCCAAAACCCAGACAAAGCAGCCGAGCCGCTTCAGGTGATGTCTGTGTTCTGTACAAAGTTGAAATATGTAAATAAAGTGTCAGCTGCCTTTTAATCCTAGGGCAATGTGAAAGGTATAATCCAAATCCATATGAATTGTCTGTCACTGTTGGTGAGCGGTCAATGGTTGTGCAGGTCTGTGCTGTGAGAACATCTTGTTATATGATAACAGAAGTCAACCTCCGTTAGAATTAAGGCACTTTTCAAAACACCACTGATGATTCATGGGGGTGGGGGGTGTATGTGCGCGCACCCGCGTCTGTGCCTGTGTGTATGCTATTGTCACATAACAATGCAGTGTGTGGCCCCACCTACACAAACACTCCTTTTTGTGGTTCATTAATTACATGACAAAATATTGCTCATCTACACAAGCCATGTCACGACACAGCAATCCATGGATAAACCTCTGCAGCTTCGGTGCTGTCGTTCCCAGTGGAATGTGTCCTGTCATCCTGTGCCATAACAGGATGGAGAGGCCCTGCCACTAATCTACTGTGTTGACAAAGTCTTCATTTAAGGATACAGTAGCCTGTAACGTAAACATGCTTTTGGAAAGGGTCCTGTCGTCACCGGGAAAGACAGCACTGTGTAGGTGACTTTTATTTTGTCCACAGGCACAGCAAAAGCGTCCGTCTGCTACAGTTACAGAGAGAAGGTGGGGAACGGGGAGAGGTTTCTAACAATGGCCTGTTCCCCTGACCACAATGATGTTTCACCTATCCACCAGACATCCACCTGCCATCCCCATAGTCAGATAAACAAAGCGTGCAGGAGTTATGGGGTTTACACAAATTCACGCACTCACCAACACAGTCTCTCTCTCCCTCACTCGCGCTCTCCCTCACCACCCAGCGTCCCTTTCCCTCACTGATGACATTCTTGTTTGCATAAACTGGTTGGCAACAAAGATCTTAGATATGTTATATTATATATCATTTTTTTTATTTTAATTTATGCTTTTGTCGAGCTGTATTGGGTTGATGATGGTCGTTTCATTTTCTGCTGGCCTTTGTAAAACACACGGTTATACTTCTGGTTTAGCAGTTCCTCTTCCTAAAATCGTGGATGCTAGCATTTCACTGCTGTCCGCCACTCACTTTTAGTCATTTTTCTCTTGGGCAACCTGTGCTCATGTACAGACATCATTAATTCCCAGTGATTCCGCGATGCTGCACTGAGCCTGTGGTCCATCGTTAGGGTTATTGACTCTGAACGCTTGAAATTTAGACACTCGCGGTCTCCGGTTCATTATATTTATTTAGTTTATAAAGTGGTATTCTATTCAAAATACAAATTAAATATCAACATTCTCAATGTCAATAAAAGATGAATACATATTATGGTAACACAGATCATAACAAAATATAATAATAGATATTACATTATTACAGAATAAATTGCTTGAGATGTATAATGTAAAAAAAAAGAGAACTAAGAAAATAAATCTGATAATCAAGAAATGAGGCAATAACAAAGGGCTCACTGTAATTCATATAAAGAAAGTTAAAAAAGGCATAACTGGTTTAAACATTAACATCATTTAAATAATTAACAAGTGTTGCTATTTCTTGTCATGTTTAAAAGAGAGAGGGTGAGTTGGCAAAGCATCTTTCCATTCTATGTACATTACATATATTATTCTACCAACCTTTGATAGAAATGTTTGTAAAATCTTTCCAATTGGATGTAATTAAGCAGATAGTAGGGAGTATGAATAGGTCAAAGATAATAAAAAATGTTTTAATTTTCCCAGCATTAAATGCTTAACTTCCCAGCAGGATATTAGTTAAACTTGGAGGGACAGGCATTTTAAAAATGTGTTCAAGAATAATTCAAACTTGTTTCCAAAGGGAATTAATCAGAGTACATTAAAAAAACATATGACTGAAGGCTCCAGTAGCTCATTGACAAAACCAGTATAAATCGTCATTAGACATTTTAGACATTCAGAGTTTCTTTGGAGTAATAAATGATCTATGAGTGAAGAAGTACAGCGTTTGGGTTAAGTTTGCAGAGAAAGATTCACTTTTAGTCTTAGTACAAATAATAGACCACAGTTGATCATCAAAGTGTGTTCCACAATCCTCTCCCCATTGCAGTTCAGATGACCACCTGGTATTAGGGGATCTATCTCCCTTTAGTGTCTTATAGAAGCTAGAGGCTTTGACGATATCAAGAGATTCCATGAAACGTAGTCTAGTAGGTTCACCCTCCAATTTGTTAGATTCTACTCATGGCATCGAGACACGCATTCATTAAGTTAACATATTGGCTGAGAGGAAATCTTGGTAATAAACATTTGATTTTAAATTCTTCAGCAGTAAGGATATCTCCACCCGTGATTATTCGATTAATAAACTTGACACCTTTCTTAATACAATAATTCTCGAAAAATAGGGCAATTATTTATAATTATATTACACCATATGAAAGGAGAAAAGGCCTTAGCAGGTTTATTTTATTAGATGAAAGGGTAAATCCTTTAAATAAGAGTTAGTAAGGCAAATTGTTTTTAGAAAAACCCATGTTGGAACCATTGAAGTGAAATTTTGGGGCCGATTCATGGAACAAATGTGCGCCAAAATTCATGGCGCAAGCTGGCACAAGAGTGAAAAAGCAAGCGCATGTATGCGATTCATGGAAGGCCCTGCCCGTGTTTTCCCCGGGATGTGCGCCAAATCCGCGCGTGGCGCACACGGGCCTACATGTCACTGCAACATCCGAACGCTGTGCGCGACACGCACAGCGAAAGCGCACAATGCTAGTGCACACACCAAAATGGGAAGGAACATGCGGAATGGGGAACAACGCATGAAAATAAGGGCGTAACTGGGGAAGTACTGCTGGGAAGTACACAGAACGCCCACATGCACGCGAACTACACGTATTCATGGAATCGAATAGGGAAAAACCAGCGCACGGCAAAAGACGCGCACAGGCCTAAACACGTCCGCCACACGAAGGCAGGCTGTAGCGTCCCCGCGCATTATAAAAGTGCGTGCAAATGACAAACGCGTATATACAGCTACGAAGAATGTCCCATTTCTCGCAGCACTGATCATGGGACACCGCAGGAGGAGAAGAATAGGGAGGCCCCGCATTTCTTTTGCCCAGGACCAGCCTTATTGGGATGCCTGATGACCAGGTCTATGGCAGGTATAGGTTTCCACCACATATCATCCTACACCTGGTCCAGGAGTGGGAGGATGACCTCACATCACCCACCTTGTGCTCCTAAGCACTGAGCCCCTTGGAAAGGGTGCTCAATGTACTGCATTTCTTGGCCACTGGGTCATTTCAGCGGACCACTGCCATAGTGGGGAGGTCTCACAGCCCACACAGTCACGCTGCCTACACCAGGTGTTGGCAATCATGACTGGGCGACTCTCAGTCCGCAGGCACGTATACATGCCCAGAACACCCGCAGAAAGGCAGGCCATGGTCAAGGACTTTTACAGGGTGCCACACTTCCCCAAAGTGCTTGGTGCCCTACATTGCAGCCATGTAGCTCTACGTCCACCCTGGGCTACAGAGAATATCCACCGCAACTGCAAGCAGTGGCATTCCATTAACGTGCAGGTAGTATGCGATGCACAGGGGATCATCACCTCAGTCTATGCTAACTATCCTCGGTCCACCCATGACAGTTTCATGTACAGAATGTCCGCCCTGAGTTGGGACCTGGAAGCTGGGAAGCATGACGACACATGGCTCATTGGTGAGTACAAATGCCTGTGCACATGCATGCATGTCACACACAGACAAATACACAAACCAAACTAATGACAACCATTATCACCTCCCCAGGGGACAGTGCCTACCCTCTGAGCACCCACATGATGAGGCCAATACGGAACACCACCACCCCACCCCTGGCAAGATACAACGCAGCCCATATTGCAACCTGGCCCACAGTGGAGGGCACATTTGGAGTGCTCAAGTCACGTTTCTGGTCCCTTGACCGCTTTGGCGGGCAGCTACTGTATGCACCTCCAGTAGTGTGCAGGATCATTGTGGCAGCATGTGTCCTGCACAATGTTGCAAGACGGTGGGGCGTACTGGTGGACATGGTGGTTCCCCCCACATCCCCAACCACACGCACAGGCACTGCGCATGTGAGGGGAAAGGGCACGTGGAGGCCGCTCAACTGAGGTGACCCTCACCTTTTGTGGCCTCCCAACCATGGCACAGATGTACTAGTACCAATGAGATGTGCACACAACAATTGTCCTGGGTAACTTGGGTGGGGGGGGCAAGGAACGTGATGCAAACAGCACCCCTGTGCTCCTGCAAGGCTGCCCGTGGCCCCTGTGGTCACGCAACGCTCAGGCATCCCAAAATAGCAAGAAAAAGAGATATGTGACCCCTGTAGCCCATGTGCATGTAAAAAAACACACGCAGCATGCTGTAGCAGCGAGGAACACAAAAAATGTGTACGTGGTCAACACGCATGCTAGTATGACCGAAAAAAGGGGTACGTGACAAACGGGGACACCCGCAGTGGGAAAACTAGCGTGCGCGACTCACCGTCTGCCGTGCATGTAGAAGAAGAACGCGTAGGCAACACCCCCACCAAAAGAGGAAGTACGCACTGTAGCCGCTGTGAAGTAATCGTGTGTGAACCCCAACGTCTGGAAAACACACGCACCGCTCTCCACGAAAAGCAGGTACAGAGCGATGGAAACCCACGTGGGACCTTTAACCCGTGCCGAGGGAAACACCCGTGCGTGTTACATCACATACATGCTTATGCGCTAAGGGGCTTTCCTCGAAATGCACGCTGACGTGCTGTTTTTTCACGTGCCAAATCACTCTGTGTCAAGCTGGTCACGCGACTACACACGAAAGAACACGCTCCTGCCCAGAAGGCCGAATTACTGCCCCCCAGAGCCCCGAGCAGCCTCCCACGAGTCATCTGCTGCTGCCTGCTGCCCCCGTGCCCTGCCATTTGGTGCCTGCACATCTGCCATCTGCAGGGGTCCAGTTGCTGTGACCACCCCTGCTGAACAGAGGACTCCCAACTGGTGTTCCATCACTCCACAGCCCAGCCCCAGGACCCAGTTGCCCACCCACACCTGCCTCGGGGGTTGCCATGTCCGACACAACACCATCCGGCACCAGTGGCAACCCCCCAGCAGAGAGGCAGAGGGCTACCAGCTTCAATGAAAAGGAAGTTGGTATCCTGGTGGAGCAAGTTCTGGGGCATTATGATGCCCTCTTCACACCATCGCGTGCCGACAAGGAAGGACGGAAGAGGATCTGGAAGGAAATAGTGGGTGCCATCAACACAGAGGGGGTGGCACCCCGCAACATCAAACACGTCCAGAAGCGATGGGAGGACCACAAGTCCAGGACCCTCAAGAAGGCCCGGCGCCTCTTGGAGGCAGCGGGGCGCCGGGTCCAGCTTACCACCCAGCAGATGAGGGTCCTGGAGCGCATTCGCCCAGTGCTTCACCACCAGATCATCAGGATGCAGGCCCGCCTGGAGTCGAGCGGTAAGTGCCCATGCATACACGTTTAAAACAGTGCATGTTGCAGTGTGGTGGTAGTTAGCTACTCGGCTGCATGGGTCATGTATGGATATGTGTGTGCAGGGACATGATGGTACTGCATGTGAGTCCAGTCAGGCGTGACCCACATGGATGGTGTATGTGTTACAATGCATCATGCAGAGCAGCATGCGGAATGCACACATGTATGCATTCCTGTTTCTTAACTTTGACATGTTTGTAGTGTGATAAATGTGTGCTGCTGTCATGGACATGCATGGTGTACATGTCCGTGTGTCTGAGTAGTGTGTGCACCATGGATGTATGACACATGTCCGTGGCGCTGTGTTGAATCACTGATGCAGCCTAGTCATCCTTGTATCCACTGTGTCTGGGTGTAAACAGGGCCAGATTCATGACCCTCCGGTGATTTGTGTGCATGTCATCACCATGTCCCATGATGCATGTGAGTTTCAGCCCACCATTGGATGTTACTATGGTGCCTTGGACATGGATGCAAATGTTTGTTGCATGTGCCATGCCTCTTTCTGCATGTGTGTTGCTTGCACTGACCCATGTGTTGTGGAGGGACATGATGGAAGTGACGCTTGACAGTGCCACTCATGTGCTATTGCTTCCTATCTAGGGGACTTTTGTACAGTACCGTGATGCTTGTGTTCAATGTCTGCCTTTATACAGTGGCGAGTGAAGAAGAGGGCGGAGACGGCACTGCGGAGGAAAGCGGCAGGGATGCCTCCACCGGCCAGCGACGCAAGGCCCAGTCACCCTCCCAGATAATTCCATCATCCGGGAGCGAGGGGACTGGTGCTGCATCCGCCACTACGGCTGCAGCGGAAGGGGTGGGTGAGCCCCCACAGGGGCTTGCGACGGTGGGAGACGGTGCAGAGCCAACCAGGTTGGTGGTGTGTTCTGAGGAGGAGGAGGAGGCTGCTACTGAGACGCTCATGGGGCCTGGTGGGGGTGGTACCTCTGGTGCAAGTGGTGCAGTCCAGGGGCAGGGGCAGGAGACAGCACAGGTCACCGTGGAGGGGCCTGTGCATGTCACTGTGACTGCATCACCATGCACCAGCAGGGATGCCCCGTCCCAGGCCCGTCCGCAGGTAGTGGGGAGGTCCACGTCATCTGGCACTCCTCTACCTGCGGACGAGGGGACCCATGACAGTATTGAGTCCATCCTGATTGGGGTTGCGTTGCGCACACATGACATTTGTGATGACGTGCGTGGTTCCTGGGGGGACCACGCACGTCATCATGAAGAGCTGTGTGGCAACGTGTCCCAGTTGGGAGGGAGGATGATCGGGGGTTTCCTCCATGTGTCGGCCAGTCTTGCAGACCTCTCCTCCTCTATGCACAATATACGCCAGTCGTTCTCCGTGCCGTCCTCCGGCCCAGATGCCACCAGGGCCCCCTGTGGACCTGCCCCAAACAATGCAGCCAGCCTGGTGGAGATCCCATCCCTGCCAAAGTCGGGAGTTGGAGGTCCAGCAGGGGTGGCCACCCCACCAACTGGACCCCAGCAGATGGAAGATGTACCGGCATCATCGGGCAGGGCACGTGCAGGACGGCACTGGGGGATTCCATCAGCCCCAACGCCATCGTGGTGGCAGAGGCAGTTGCGTTGAAGGCAGCAGCAGGCTCAGCATGGGAAGCATCATGACTCGAGGTCATCAACACCCCGGGGGCAGGCATCGGCAGAGGGGCAGGAGGACCCCGGACTGGGAGTGTCTTCCGTGTGGCAGCGGTTGGGCCAGCAGATAGATGCCGAGAGGCGGCGGGCGGAGAAGGCACGGCTCAAAATGGTCAGGGCGGAGAACTCCATGCACCGGGCTTTGAGGCAGGAGGAGGGCCTCGATGAAACTTGCAGGGAGTTGAGGGATTCCATGGCTGCATCCCTGTGAGACCTCAAGGCCAGGGAACAGGCCCGCCTCCGGAACATCGACGTGGGGTTTGATGATGCCCTGGCCCGGAACATCAAACAGTGAGCCATGGGACTAGCCCGCCGCCTTTGTAAATAGTTTTGTAGTTGTTTCCTTTATTTATTTTTTTCCTTTAGGGCGCATGGATTATGCCCCACCTTTTTGTAAATAGTTATTTATTAGGTAGGTTTTTTTCTTAGGTTTCCTTCGGATTGTTGGGCTCATGGACACTTTATTTTTACATTGTATATAGTTATGGACCTGATTTGACTATTTTATTTTTACCATGGAGGAATGTTTTTTTTTTTTTTAACTTTGGATTTCGTTTTATGGACGGACACTTGAGGCATTTCTATTTTCATTTTATTGATTTCAGTATTTATATTTTTAGCTTTATTTCGGACATCCTTTTATTCATTAGTTTTTTTCTTGTGTAATTTCTTTTCATTCATACAGTTGTGTTTTTTTTACTTCATTTGTGTGGTCATCTCTCATTGGTTTCGTGCATGTCACAATGTGGGTTTTCTCAGTCATGTATCTCCATTGTGTGGGTCTGACGGACCTGTATTCACGTTCATACTGGTTATTTGGGATCTATCATGGCATGGGTATTTCAATGTGTAGTGGATGGAATGCTTGGTTGGGTGTTTGGACTGGGGTGGCATGGGGTGGCATGGGGTGGGATTTGGGTGGCCATAAGGGCCATGGATCTGGATTGTGATGACGTGTTGGGTGGGGGTCATGAGTCGGGGCCTGCTGGTAGGTGCCCCTCAATGGTGGGTGGGGTGGAGGACATGAGTCGGGGCCTGCTGGCAGGTGCCCGTCAATGGTGGGTGGGGTGGGGGGCATGAGTCGGAGCTCCCAAGTGCATGGGCCATGTGGCCTGCCTGCGGGGCATGGTATGGGGTGATTGCTGCCTGCAGGGCATGGCCAGGGGTGTGGGATGGTCCCCTGTGGTGTGGGCTGCCTGTGGGTCATGGGGGGCACACCCCGGAGGGCACACACTGCCAAATTGCTTGTAAAACTTCCTGCGCACCCCTGGGAATATGCGTACCCCGTTTGCACCAGCAAAATCGCATGTGAAAGTCCACGCGCACCCTCAGAATACACGTACCCTGCTCGCGCCAGCGAAATCACGTGTGAAAGTCCACGCACACCCCTCAGAATACGTGTACAACGCTCGCGCCAGCAAAATCAGTGTGAAAGTCCACGCACACCCCCGGAATACGCGCAGGCAGCCCATCCACCCTCCCCATGACCCGCAGGCAGCCCATCACCCCAGTCCATGACGTGCAGGCAGCCCCTCCACCCTCCCCGTGCCCCGCAGGCAGCCCATCCACCCTCCCCATGCCCCACAGGCAGCCCACACTACAGGGGGAACTTTTTCCATGCATTTTACCTGACGCGAGTGGGATACGTGTATTCCGGGGGTGCGCATGGACTTTCACACGCGATTGGCCTGGCGTGAGCGGGGTACGTGTATTCCGGGGGTGTGCAGGAAGGTTTACATGCGATTGCCGTGGCGCGAGCGGGGTGCGTGTATTCCGAGGGATGCGTGGGGAGTTTTACATGCGATTTCGCTGGCGCGAGCGGGGTACGTGTATTCCGAGGTGTGCGCGGGGAGTTTTACATGTGATTTTGCTGCCGCAAGCGGGGTACGCATATTCTGAGGGGTGCATGGGGACTTTTATATGCGATAGGCCTGGCGCGAGCAGGGTACGTGTATTCCGAGGGGTGCGCGGGGAGTTTCACACGTGATTGGTCTGGCGCAAGCGGGGTACGTCTATTCTGAGGGATGTGCGGGGAGTTTTACATGCAATTTCGCTGGCACGAGTGGGGTACGTGTATTCCGAGGGGTGCGCGGGGAGTTTCACACACGATTGGTCTGGCACGAGCAGGGTACGCGTATTCCGAGGGGTGCGCGGGGAGTTTCACACACGATTGGTCTGGTGCGAGCGGGGTACATGTATTCCGAGGGGTGCGCGGGGAGTTTCGCACGTGATTGGCCTGGCACGAGCGGGGTATGTGTATTCCGAGGGGTGCGCGGGGAATTTTACACACAATTTCGCTGGCACGAGCGGGGTACGTGTATTCCGAGGGGTGCGCAGGGAGTTTTACCCGCAATTTTTCTGGCGCAAGCGGGGTATGCATATTCCGAGGGGTGCGCGGGGAGTTGTATGCGCGATAGGCCTGGCGCGAGCGGGGTACGTGTATTCCGAGGGGTGCGTGGGGAGTTTCACACACGATTGGTCTGGCACGAGCGGGGTACGTGTATCCTGAGGGGTGCGCAGGGAGTTTCACACACGATTGGTCTGGCGCGAGCGGGGTACGTGTATTCCGAGGGGTGCGCGGGGAGTTTCACACGTGATTGGCTTGGCACGAGTGGGGTATGTGTATTCCGAGGGGTGCGCAGGGTGTTTTACACGTGATTTTTCTGGCGCAAGCGGGGTACGCGTATTCCGAGGGGTGCGCGGGGAGTTTTACACGTGATAGGTCTGGCACGAGTGGGGTACGCGTATTCCGAGGGGTCCGTGGGGAGTTTTACGCACGATAGGCCTGGCGCGAGCGGGGTAACTGTATTCCAAGGGGTGCACAGAGTGTTTTACACGCGTTCTCGTGGTTGGGGGGGCTGTATATTGGTCCACTGGCCTTTGTGCCATGTACTGGATTTGTGCAATGTTTTTGGTGCACGGGACGGGGTTGGGGGCATAACTGGTGCTGTTGCAGGGTCGCTGCGCCACGGCTGCTTATGGATGCATAAATCCATGAATACGCTGTGCGCCAAAATGGGTTTTGGGACACGCGGCTGGCGCAGACTGCCGCACGCGCACTTTGTGCTCCAGCCGCGTGCGCCACTTGTGCGCTAAATTCTATGAATTACCCGCTTTATGTCTCTAATGTTAAATGGCAAGACCAGAAACTTTCCAACCATCAGCCAAGTAGGAGGATGCACATCTTCATTAGGAGAAAATCAATTTTTGGCAAGTTTTAGAACAAAGGCTTTTTGATAATTATTAAAATTCGGAAATCCTATACCACAGCAATCATATGAGTGTTTAAGTTTACTTTTCTTTTTCTTAGGACCCCAAAGGAAGTTAATGAGTATTTTCTTCATCGATTTTAAAATAGAGGCTGGTAAAGGGATATGGAGCAATTGTAAATAGTATAGAATCACAGGTGAGAACATCATCTTGATGGCTTCTAATCTTCCCAACCATGGTAGATATAAGGGGGACCACTTGGTTACTGATTCATTTAATTTTAATTGCAGATTCTGAAGATTTATCTTGACCATTTGAGCAAGTGATAAGGCAATAGAAATACTCAGATATTTAAAAACGACTGGATTCCAGTTGAGGCCAAAATGTGTAAAATCATCTTTTATGCAATGTATATTAAGTGGAAGCATTTCAAATGTATCTTTATTTACCTTAACCCCTGAGAAATGAGAGAATAAGTCAATAGTATCTGGTAAGTGGGGGAGTGTTATTATTGGGTTTTCAAGAAAGATTAATAAACCATCAGCATAGGCAGCAAGTTTAAATTCAGAACTACTACAGTTAATTACTACAATATCTTTATTCCTTCGAATTAATTCTAATAAAGAGCCAGGACAAATAAAATAGGGGAGAGGGAACAACCTTGCCTAGCACATCAATGAAGGGAAAAACAAAGAAATTGACTGTTTATAAAGATGGACGCTTTTGGGTCAGAGTATAGAAGTTTAACCAGCTGTATAAAGCCATCTCCAATTCCATGCCACTATAAGGCTTGGAAAAGAAAATCCCACTCAACACGGTCAAATGCTTTTTCTGAAACAAGTGCTATTGCCATATAGGAATTTGTTGGATGGTTATTTTTGTTTATACAATGGAGAAGATTCATAAACAGTCTAGTATTAGCTGAAATAATTCTCCCTTTAACAAATCCTACCTGATCTGGCTTAAATAATGTATACATAAAGGATTCTATTCCATTGGCTAAAATGTTTGCAAAAATCTTACAATCGGAGTTAATCAATGAAATTGGCCTATAGATTTTGGGTAACTCATTATCTTTGCTATGTTTAGGAAAAAGAACCAAAAGAGCTTTAGAAAAGAATTGGTAGAAGGATTCTAATTTTGGTGAGAGAGAAAAATGCTCAAAAAAAGTCCATAGAAAGGCCATCCGGACCATTAGTTTACTTTTCTTAAGATCTTTAATAGTCTTGATGATTTCATGTATGTGGATAGGAGTATTAAGGCTACTTAAATCAATGTTTATTGGGTGGTTGTGTTTTAAATGATCAAACAAATTGTTAAAGTCAATATTAGAGTGCATGTGCTCTGAGGTATATAATTTCTCTTAAACAATTTGGCAAAGGCATTCAAAATATCTGTATCAGAGGTTACTAATTTACCTAGTTCATTTCTAATGGCTGATATTCTGGACATTTCTTTCTTAACTTTGAGATATTAGGCTAGAACTTTGCCTGCTGTATTAGATTGATAGATTTTGGACTTAAACTTTAGTATAACACCAGAGGCACTAGGTCTGTTCTTTTTTTATTAATAGAAAAACAAAGAGCAAGAATTTGTCAAAGCATAGCAACATTCGCTGTAGAGCTGTATTTCTTCAAGATCCGCAGTTGACCAAGAAGGGCATCTAGATATTTTTTTGCTTCGCTCTTTCTCTTAGCTGCAAAAGATATAATGGGCCTGATTCACAGAGCATTTTCCTATGGCATTTTGCCATTATAAAAGACTTCCATGAATCAGGCCCAATATGTCCCTGCATTGCCGCTTTGTAGGCATCCCAATTGTTGGCGTGGAAGGTACCATCTTCTTTATTGATTTGAAAGAAAAAATGATGAAAATCAAGAACAGATTTTTCAAAGTTAATTGGTCTCAGTGCGGTTCCGGCGGTAACCCTGCTGGTGCTACCAGTGGGTTGCCGCCAGACCCATAATATTTTACTGGTGCCTGACTTCCAGGTGCCCCTGGGAGATTGCAACTCCGGTGGCCCGGGAAGTCGGGCGCTGGTAAAATGTAAGTCCCCATTCCAATAGAGTCCAATATGACTCTATGGGAGTGGGGACACGGAACCACTGGCAACATTGCTAACAATGCTGGTGCTTCCATGACCGGTCTGCCTACCATGGCCGCTGCACCCACCCGGTCAGACCTGTCAGGCACAGCGGCTCCGGCAGGCAGACTCTGAGTTTACTGATCTGGAAACAAGGGTGCCAGTGAGCTTACCGGCACCCTTGTTTCCAGACCGGCAAACTCCTAATGAGGCCCATTGTCATGGAGTATTGAGTTGTTGAATCTCAATCTATTAGTACCATTCCTAATGCATCCCAATTCAATGTTTGTTATTACTGGAGAATGATCTGAGATAACTGAAGATTCAATAATGGAATCAATTATTGAAGGTAATAAAGATTTGGCAACACAAATATAATCAATTCAAGAGAATGAATTATGTAGAAGGGAATGAAAGGCAAAGTCTAAATCTGTAGGATTGGGTATCTCCATGAATCAACAACCCCAAAGTCTGTTAAATAACTAACTTGTAAAATCTTTGTGTGATTTACTATTTTTAAATTGGCAATGGGATCTTCTGTCTAAAAATGGATCAATAATATTATTAATGGCCCCACATAATACCAGATTAGGAAGGTCAGTTTATATAATCATTCGTTTCAACTCTCGTCAGAAACTGGATCTACCTTTGGTATCTGTATCTTTATGTAGGATCTGGTAGTGAGTACCTTTTTTAATCAAAATTCCTCCACCCTTAAGTTTACCATTTGCTTGACTAGCTATTACCTTGCCTACCCAACTCTTTCTTGGTTTCATGGATTTTTGTAATGATAAATGGGTTTCTTGTAAACATGGGACAGTTGGCCTAAATCTATTAATGAGAGCTAGAATCTTCTGTCTTTTTACTGGATTGTTAAGATCCATGTCATTCCATGTCATACAAGTTAATGTCTTAGTTAAACAAGAGATAACAAGAAAATAAGCAGTGATTAGATAAATAAAACGTGTTCCCAATTAAGAAACCTCACATATAAGCAGAAGATAACATATATCAAAACCAATATAATAATGTTTAAGTTTGCCAAAAAATTGTTAAAAAAGAGAAAAGGGAAAAAAAGCATTGCAACATCTGACCACCTGGTGTTATGAAATACAAAATTGAAGCATCATAATGTTCAAGATGAATCCACCCAACAAGTAAGAAAAAATAAGGTAGGACAAAACACAAAAGTTCAAAGGCCAGAATCGCAATGTAAAATGCCAAAAGGGAAACTAGGTGCATCCCAAAAAAGGGTTAAATGAAAAGCCGAACAATAAAGGCTGCCCACTCCAAAATAGTCATCATATTTGACAATTCCAGAGAAAAATCATTTCAGAGAAGTATCTTATTGAAGCGAAATATGAGAAGGATACTAAGAAAGAGAATATGGCATATCATGGCTCAAGTCGAGGGTACACGCGGCTAAAATGAGAAAAATTGAATGTTCTCTTTGAATGTATGCATTAAAGTCAACCACGGGGATTGAACCACAGTTTAGGTTAGGTTTGTTACGTTTAGGTTAGGTTTGTAGGCCAGACACCTCACCACTGCACTATATAACCTGATGAAAAATAACTAACAACTAAAGGAAAAATGTCGCATTTCGGTACTGCAAGTCCCAGGTAAAACATTTGTATTGGTTCTTGGAGTTTTAAACATGCACACCTTTTAACATTTTTAAAAACACTATCAGAAGAAAATATCCTCTCTTGGTTTTGTGTGTATGTTGATTTCATGGAAGGCAAATGCCATTCATCTTGTGTAATTTGGGTGGTTATGCAAAGCCCATTTAATGAAATGTGCATATTTCAACTTGATATGCTAATTTCTGGTGACGTCACATCCCATTGCATTTGTTGATGAGTCCGCCCACTTTAATTTTTAGGACTTGACCTCTGTGGCATATCATATGTGGCTAGTGGTACTGGTATTCATTGCTTCCATCTTTTGAAGTCTTATGAAGTTCTTTAAGTCTGATAGTTCATCAAATGAGGAAGTGTTGCCATTCAAGGGGACTTTAAAGTTGCAAGGGTGGATCTGGCCATATCTCGCATTCAATTGTTTGAGTGCAGGATGATAGGAAAGCAACTCTTTTCTCCTCTGGGCCGTGGTTTTAGACACTTCCTGTGAGATGAAAATCCTGTGACCATTCCAAACCAGATGGTCTATTCCTTTAGCTTTCTGTAAAATCAGCTGAAGCTACGCATATTCGAGAAGTAAAAAGATTATTGTTCTTGGTGTGTTTTTCTTGTGCAATTCTCCTTTCCTGGGCCCCGCTCTGTGTTTCATTTGTCTATCAAGAGCAATGGACAAATGCAAGCCAAGGATATTAGGTATTGTTTTCTTGAGAAAAAGGGCAACTTCGTTACCTTCCACTCCCTCTGGAAAACCAAGCATGCAAAGGTTATTTCTACGATTTCTTTTTTTCAAATCTTCATTTTGTTTCGGAACCATATGAATTGTTGATTTTTCCATGTGAGCAACTCGAGTGGCGATGTCTTCAGCCACACAAATTCAACCTCATCTATTCTATTTTCAAAGTTTGCCCAGGGCTCCTCCATTTGTTGGAGTTTGTCATTAGTGGTTTCCATAAAGGGTTTTCGTGCCTTTATTTCCAGCAATATAGTTTCCATACTTGACTCTAATACTGTTTGTGCAGGAGGAGGAGAGTCACTTTTTGGCCTTTTTAAAGTGACCGGCCGCCACAGGTGCTGATTTCTCTTTATAAGTAGAGGACTTAGCTTGACCTTTCGATGTGGCCATATTCAGAGGAAAATTAAGTCAGTAAGGTGATATTTATATGACCCTGAAAACCCCTCAGAATTTACTGCAAATGTAGTGGTTAAAGTATTAAAGTTATAGCCAGTCACCCTTAAAGTGTTTGAAAAAAAGAGGCAAAACAATAACCAAATGTCATGATGAAACCAGCACCTCATGAGAGAAAGAAAACGGAGAATGATGCCAGACTACCAACAGTAAATTATCTTTCCACAGGTCATTTATTTATTATGTGGTATTTTTCAAGTGAGTGAAAAATATTTATCACTCATTGAGAGATAGAAAGCCAAGACCATTTAGTGGACACATTTTATAAATATTTCTGAGAGAGGGAATGAGAAAATGGGTTGAAACTTCCTTGAAAATCTAAATTAAATTACAAGAGTCACTTTGAATGAGGCTGCCGGTGTTATGAAAGACAGTTGAGCCTCCAGTAAAACAGGCCCCCGCCAAACGTCTGACACGACCTTTTGTTCGCATCAAGTGAGGTAGCAGATTGGAGCCGGCGGGAAGCTACAACACTCGTTGCAGGATCGCTAAACAAGGTAAGTCGGATACAAGGATAAAAAATGAATGTGGACTCCTCTGAAACAATAAATTAGTAAAAGGAGCAGGAGCTCTGTATCAGGCTGCCATTCTGTGCAGCGTGTGGCTACGCTCCCTTTGGGTTCATTATATTTCTGGGCTCGGCCTGGATTACTTGACCACAACTACTTGACCACAACTACCTGTAGGTGATGCAATGACAGCTTCAGGAGTCATGTGTGCCTTCTTAGGAAGAGTAGCCAGACTCTAGCCTAGAGTCTGGAAAACATCTGTGACAGTATGATGCAATGTGGGGTTTATCATTCAATGTTGGAACCATTTTGGTTTACAATGCTCAGGTTTATGTGCCTGATTGCAGGACTGCTAAACTCTGAAATGTACCCAATTTATCTTCACTGCACCCCTCGCTATGGACCATTTACTCGTTAGGCACATATACTGCATCTGCCCTCAGGATGCCAATGGCTGTTTTAAGAGCAGTGCCAATGATTTGGAAGTTACTGCCACGATCGGCCAAGAAAGAAAGGATTGCAAGACGTCTGCAGTCTTTGAAAGAATCACTTGTGCTGCTTTTCTCTGTACAGTCAGTCACCTATATGAAATCGTAGATTTCAGTGAATAGTACTATTCCGATGACCTTGAACATGATGCTGCATGCTTTTGATGTCTGTGCCTTACCCACAATTGTAATCCGTGGCTCGAAGGCCATCAACAAAGGCGTTAACTGAATAGGCTCAGCCTTGCAAACTGAATGGACACTTCAAACCACATGTTTTTTTTCCTGTAACGATTGCTTTTATGAACGTAATGACAGGGCAGATGGGATCCCCTCGTGCTCGCCTCATAGATAATTTATTCTGCAAAGAAGGGGATTATGTGTTTTGTATCTTTACATGTTTTGTTTGTGATAAGAGCTCCAGCATTTCAACACAAATGACGTGTGCACAAACGAATGCACTGCATGCTGTTCTACTAACAGCCTGGACCACACATTGTTACGATTTACACAGCACAGTGAGCTTGTAGCATGTGTAACACAAATAGTTTTGACAGTAGATTCTGCCACATGAGAAACGTTCCCGTATTTGCAGTTTCGTGCTAGTAAAGCACCCCTTTCCTTATCGTCTCTTAATGTCAATAATGAAAGCATTTCTCCTTTCTGCATCCACATATGCTCTCACTAATATCCGGTGGTTATCTTGTATCCCATGGTTTTACCAGGCCATTGAGTTCTCCCCGAGACCATCAATTGAGAGTGCGCCTTCTGTCTTTCAGCAGGAAGCAAGAATAAAACCACAACAAATGATTATGAAGCGCTGTGATTCTGCATTGGTGCACACTGGCATTATCTACCGCTGAAAGAAGGGCGCACCCTCCATCCACACAATGGGGGTCATTAGGACCCTGGCGCTAAGGGGTTAACAGCGCCGTAAAAGGCTGCGGCGCCGTTAACCCCTTAGCGCCCAATTACGAGGTCCCTTTGCGGGACCCGACCTGAACGGCTGGTCTGGACCAGCCATTAAAGTAAGGACCCGCAAAGGGACCTTCGAGGTAATTACGGTACCGCAATTTGCGGTACCGTAATTACCGCCTTCCCCAGTCCCATTGAGCCCTATGGGCAAAAATGGGAATGGGGAAGGGCCAATGTTCAATGGGGAATTACCGCCCCGCCAACCTTGGAATGGGGTGGCAATTCCCCATTGAACATTGGCGGACTCGTTACAACACCGGCAGCAACCATGGTGCTAATAGCGCCATGGGTTACCGCCAGTGTTGTAATGAGGGCCAATGTCTAGAAATTTGACGAATGCAGGGACTAAGTGGGTGCTGCTGTACCTCCTCCCATGTCTTTCACCTTCCCGATGTCTCTGGTCTCCAAAGAGAACCAGGTGAAGGTTAGAGGCGACCATCGCAGGCCCAATCTTGGACTGGTCTGAGGGGAAATAGGGCAATGCTCAAAGAGGCAGACCACCAGCTTCGTGTGGGCCAACACTGCAGGAGAATGTGGGCCACTTTGATGAGTTATTACCCTGCACAGGTGGCTGTTTTGACAAATAGTGTCCTTTAGAAATGCACTCTTTGCACCAAATTTGACCAAAAATGTGCCTTTGTTTGACCAAAGCTGTGCCTTTCTGTACTGCTCTACAGTGTTTACGGAAATTCATAAATGGCACTTTCTGATTGTGGGTCACATGTTTTATTGGTACCTGGGCCTTTTCCACCCCCACCGCAAATCAGACTCTGGCAGCACACGTGTCATATTTGACATTTTTTGTGTAACCGAATTGCTGCTGAAATTCATACCTCCTTTCCACACACAGGAACCGAAACCTCTCATCCTTGGAGGGGTGGGCTGAGGAGCAATGTCCCAGGCCAGGTCCCTCAATACAGTGAGCCTTATTATGAGTTGGGTGCTATCCCAGAGGTAAATCCGCAAGAATACTGCCCTAACGAATTACCCTTACCGCCACTTGGTCCAGTGGAATTTCTGTCAGATTACAAGTAGTGATGTATTCCCCATTTAATTTGAGTCAATTCGACTCAATGGGGCTTTTTTGTCAAAATTACTGTGGCAGAATTTCGGCTGTGGTAATTCCGCCGATTCTTCGGCAGTGAGTTGGAGGATTTACCTCCAGGATTTTCCAAGAGGCAAATCCTCCACTCCATGCCCAAACTCGTAATTGGCGTAGCCAACTTAACCACTCACCGCCCAACTCGTAATGAGGCACAGTATCTCTTCATAGAATCCAATCCTGGCAATTTGCATAAAAGCAAAGAGAATTATGGGAACATATGTATATCCAGAATTTTAAATTTGAAAGATGTCTTATTGTGAGTAAGAAACCATTTTCAGCAAATAATGGAAGTTGGGCACTGCAGTTTTAATTGGTCACATTACTCACACTAAGAAATAAATGTATCTACATATATATCTCAGTCTGGACAGCTATGAGGCTTTGGCTGTTTCTGTATTCAGTTGCTCATGCCAAGTCCACTGAAAGTCTCAGTTTGTTGAAACGTGGGTTGCTCGTGCATGTAATAACTCAGCTTCAGGACAGATGCTTCTTGTTTTGAAGCAGGAAGGCACCTGCTCATTGTAGCTCGGATGTGAATAGACTACTTTCAGAAAACTCTGCTCTGCTGCAACATCTTATGAAAACTGCCTGCTCATTGAAGCGTGGGTGTGAGTGTCATGGGGAAGGCCCTAGGTCTGGGGACAGGGCAGCCAAGACATGTTTTGCCGGAGCTCCGTTCCGGGAAGACATGTTTTGCCGGATCCCCGCTCCATTGTGCTCTGGCCCATTCTCTATGCTGCCTGTAAGTGAATAGGAGTATGACGATGTCCAATGTACGTCGTGAGGATAGATCGTCGCCCCATACACTACATGACTGCTCCATGAGACCATTGCAGGGATCGGAGGAGGTACGGGGAGACAGGGCTGCAGTTAGAGTTCTTGCAAAAATTACAACCGTGTATGGCTTCACCATGCATGACTAATCCTCCACCTTAAACTTTTGAGTGTGCTAGAGACAAATCGAGCTTTTGGTCACATTTATCTATAGCAGACTTCCAATCATAGAGTTGTACCTCTTAAGTTAAGGTCCAGACAACCCGTGGTTCTTACAAACAGACACAAATCCCTCTAAACCCAAATGCAGCGAGCAAAAGGGGGACCGAAACGTCGAACGTAAAATATCAAAACCGAGAAATAAACCCAATACAAATGTATGAACATGGTTAAAATAGATCCACAAACACATAACCAAACTCCTAGCTTTCCAGAGGCAGGATTTCCTGCAAGGAACACGATCGGTTTATAGAGAGATGTGTTGTTGTCATCAATTAGAGGCGAAATTATGAAAGTATATAACGTTACTGGCTGAAATTTGAATGAGTCCAACCTTCCGGAAAGCACTACATAAAAGGTCAAATTTTATAGTCCATGTGCAATGTAGTATGAATGGGTCTTGTGAAGGGCAGCTTCTTCCATGTGTGGGCGACCCCTTGCAGCCGGGTCCTGCAAGAAGAGGCATTTTGTGTGTGCAGATTGAAAGAGAAGTGTGCTTGCTGCATGTACTATTAAGCTCCTACCATTTGCTTTTGGGCAGGTGTCTGTTGCCAGGTGGCAGAAGCGTTGCTAGGTGGCTACGGAGTGGGGCGTGAGGGGACTACAGCCCCACGTCTTTTGGTTATAGCCCTGGATAGAAGCTCAGGGGCTATAACCAAAAGGCTAGCTAGCCCCGAATCCAGATAGTCCTGACATTGGGTAGCCGTTGATGTTTTCCAGACCTAGCAACACCTCTGTCAGGTGGACCTTTGCCGTGATCCACATTTGTTACTGAGGATCATTTGTAACCCGCTGGTGTTGCTACAGTAAGGATAGTAAGCATGTTGGGGTGTTGCAGCAGACGGGCTGAGTGTGGTGTGGTGTGGTGTTTATCTGGGAACTGCTCGAGCAGGTGTGTTCTTGCAGCGTGTGCACGTGGTTGGCCCCTGGTGGTTGATTTGGAGGTGAACACAGAGACTTAGGGATGGTAGGATGGGTAGCAATTGAAAGGTCAGGGCGTTGGGGGTCATGGACATGCGCACGGAAGCCACTAAAGGCATGTACTAGTATAACATAACTTTAAAACGTTGCAACAATCGAACAACAACGTTAGGGAAAAGGACATTGCAACTCTGGTTTTATTCATTGTTTTCTTTAATGATACAATTTGCATCACGACCAATATGTGAATATTTTTCTGAAGTCCCGTGGGACAGTCTACAGCGGCAGACAATGCCACATGAGGGTCGCATTGAAGCTTAGGGTTCACCATAGTGGTGAGACGTTGACAAAACCCTGCGAGGGGGTAACCTAGTCATGGGACCTGAGGAGTTCAGCATATTAGCTTGGTGGGTGCACTGAAACACAAAGAGCTCTTTCTATGTAGTAGAGGTAGGTGAAGGGGCAAAGGCTTGAGATGCACCCTGGCTGATCTGGGTAAAAGGCGGATTGTTAAAGCATGTCTGAAGGTCGAGAGAGTTGTGCAGGTCCTGCTCTCATATGTTGGCATACGCCGCCAAACCTGCTGGCTCTGCATACATGCTCAACTTGGCTGTGAGGAGGCTGATGAAGTTGGCTGGGCAGATAGTAAGATGCCAGTGTAAGAAAATAACCTGTCCTATGGGGGTTACCACTTCAGTGTCATGTAGGGTTTTGTATGAAATATGAGCACATTTTTAATAGCACAATTCATGTCATGCAATTCGCAGGCATTTGTATCATACACATTCTAGGGCATACGGGAAGAAGACATAGGTGACACTGATACTAAAGGACGGCAACAGGGCGCACACATTCCAAACACACCACACACTGCAGAACCTGGCATTCCACTGTAAGCTCTTTTGCGACACTGAATCTACATTTCCGGCATCCACATGACCTATCTAGGTACTAAGCAACATTATCCACACGGTGGCTTTCCATAGAGCTCCATAGGGAAGGAAAAAGTTATCATTGATACACTGTGAACAAAATTCAATTCATGCTGGGCACACGCTGCAGAATGCAAGTGTGTCATGCCACATTTTTTTAATCGCATCCCTGCGTTTCGTGGCGGGGGATTATGGGGAAGGGTAGTAATGGAGAGGAAAGGGGAAACGGGGTGGGAGGAACCCCAACATAAAAATAAAAACATTTGAAGTACAATTTCGAAGTAATTACTTCAGTAGCAAATTATCAAAAAGGAACCGTCTGCAGGTCAGTGCCCACTTCCCATTCTAGATGCAGTCTTGGTGATGCAAGCAGTCCAAGTTATGAGTCATGGATTAGTCTGCCCCAATGGGCATGGTTAGTGCCTAAAGTGAATTCAGGTCTCGGTATACTCAGTCTTTCAAAGGCAGTGAATTTAGCCATATTCAGAGATACCCATGCAGGAACGCTTTCCTTGCTCTACTGGAGTGGCAGTGGTTGACTTGCTGTCAGAGGTTTTTGGGCAGGCATTCCAGAGAGTGAGGTTGAGTACCATCAGCCCTTTTCTGCCACCACATGTTTTTTTTTTATAGTGGAATGAGAGAAAGTTCTGGGCAAGCTGAGATTCCTAGGTAGTGTGTACGGTTTGTCCTGCTTGGGTAAGTACCTCTGGCTGCAGTGCCAGGTTTTAGAAAGGATCTTTAACTCAACTCTTGAAACCAGCTCTAGCCAAAGAGGTGATTGCAGTTCTGGACTGAGAGGTTTGATATGGCATGTTCTCCTCACACTCACACCTGTGAGGGCTGTTCTTTTTTTGGACAAATTCAAGGTGTTTATCAATGTTTTTATTTTTTTATTGAGCCTTGCGTAAGGAGCTTTCTTCTAAAGGTGTGTAATGATCTGAGTGACTGTTCCAACTAAGCTTTGAGATTTGAGCATGGCAAGATTCGTGTACACATCTTGCTCGCGATACTGTTGGCAACTCTTATACTTATACCAACATTAGCAGAACATCACTTACCTAAACAGTTATTTAAGCTGCCCTGGTGAAAAAATTGTATTGAATCAACCCTACTCCCCTGCAGTCTTCTAAATCTCAACACACTTCTAGAAAATTAGTGTGAAGCATCTAAGAGAACTCCACTGCTACTAGAAGATTCTACCACACTGAGGGCAGAGTTCTGTAAGTGGAAAGGGCCAATAGGCAGTCTACACAGAGTGTGATTAACATATGTGATGGTGAGAGGCAGTTGGACCACGCAGATAGGGTCATGTCAGAAACAGAACTATCAGTCTCTGTTAGGCCCAGAGCAGCAGTCAACACTTTAATCAAGTGTAGCACTCTGTCATTGTCATGCCACCGAGCCATTGCATTGCTATTCTATATCCAGAATAATGGGACGGAGCAAAATGCATGGAAACAATGGAGAACGACCTTGCATCCAGTCCTCTCAGGTTGCGACTTGCGACCATTACAGCATCCACTTCCGGAATGTCCACAACGTTGTAAGGTTTTACTCTTTCATCCTTTGGTGCTAGATTACCTTGTACATAAGAGAGAGAAGCAATTCATCACTGTTTATCTGCGGGCTGACGTATATAAGACGAGGGTAGAACACTTACCTAACTAACCCCAGCTGATCATGTCTGATTTCTCTCTGGTTCTTTAACTCATTGACACGTGAGGAACCCCGGATGTCAAGGGATAGAAGATCCTTTCTTGACACGTACACTAGAATATACCTTAGTGCGTGCGGTTAAAAATGTATTGGAACATGAAGCTACTTTTACCTGCTAAATGTTGACATTACTATTTATTTGTTTTAATGAATGTGACCCTCTTTTTACAATTATATATTAATATCTGCCATTGTGATTGCATGCTTTATTAGTGCTCATGTGTAGTTTTTTGGTATTTTGTAAATTTAAAAACAAACAAATGATGATGGTAGTGTTGAACAAAAGAGATTCTAATCCATACAATGTAATATAACGATGGTCTGACTTGTACTTTTGATATTTAGTCAAAGAGGGGAGCAGCAGTTACTCAGCCGGGTCTGTATAGTATTTGGTTCATTAACACCCCCTCAGAATGCTTCTTTTACAGATTACTTCACCTTAAGATGTGAAAGTTAGGCTATATCAAATGTGCTTCAGGTGTTGCTTCATTTCAGGGCAATCTGCTTGTTCCAGCCATCCTTTCCAAATTAAATTGGGCAAGAATCTGATCCTTCTTATCAATTTGAGATGCAGGAAAACCTCAATAAAACGTACACCTACATTATCACATTATTTGATGCAAGGACAAATTCACTGTTTTTGAGTGCTTTAAGATTTTAGGTTTAAGTATGTAGAAGGCAACGATGAGGAACGGGAGAACCTGGATGCCCCAATTACAATAGAGGAATTAGAGACGGTGGGTCTGCACCTACCCACATGCAAAGCCCCGGGGTCGGACGGGCTCCCTAGTGAATTCTATAAAATATACAAGCAGGAAGTACTCCCCCCCCCCTCCCCCCGCTGCTAGCTATGCTCAACGAAGCGTTCCATAGGGGAAGGCTGCCGGAGTCTCTGAGGGAGGCGGTGATTATACTGCTACTAAAAACAGGCAAGCCAAGCACAGATTGCGGGTCATACAGACCCCTGTCAATGTTGAACCAAGATAGCAAAATTCTAACGGCAGTGCTGGCAAACAGACTCAAAAGGGTAATTGGCAAACTTACACACCCCGATCAAACAGGCTATGTCCCGGGTAGGAACATAACTGACAACCATAGAAGGCTGCACCACATTATAGAACAGACAGAAAAGGACCCAGGCGAAATGGCCATAGTCTCGCTGGACGCAATAAAAGCCTTTGACTCTGTGAGGTGGCCGTGGTTGTTGGCGGCCCTAGAGGAATACGGGATGGGACCAGAGTACCTGAGGTGGGTTAAGATGATATATAGCTGCCCAATGGCCAGGGTCAAAACGGGGACAATAATTTCAAACAAATGGCAGCTTGGCAGGGGCACTAGACAGGGCTGCCCCTGGTCAGCCATGCTTTACATTCTTGCATTAGAACCACTAGCGATCTGTCTCAGACAACAGTATGGGGAGATAAGAATCCACACGAAGGGGGGACCGCACCTTATATCACTGTACACTGATGATGTACTGCTGTACCTGCGCTTCCCAGAGGAAAACTTACAGTATGTCCTGGAAGTGATGGACTGCTATGCGACCCTCTCGGGCATATCGGTGAACCCCAAGAAGTCAAGCATGTTCCCCCTCGGGAGATATAGAGGGGCCCCGCACAGGAGCCTACCTGTTCTGCCGATACCCTGGCAGACCAGGATATTCGGATACTTGGGGATTAACATATACCATACGACCGCGGATGAACATAAATACAATACGGAGAGGGCAATGGAAGGCATTAAAAATAGTATGGGTTTCTGGGCAAAGCTCCCCCTAGCCATGATAGGAAGGGCGGCCCTGATTAAGATGGTGGTTCTGCCCAGGCTGTTAAATGTTTTCATGAACATCCCACACATGCTCCCTAAACGCTTTTTTACAAAACTCTATAGCCTGTGCAGGGGCTTCTTGTGGCATAATTCCAGGAACAGGGTGGCCCTTTGTAAGCTGCGGAACCCTTGTGATAAGGGGAGCATAAAGCTACCGAATCTCAAGATATACTACCTGGCGGGACAGCTCCAGTATGTGGCAAGGTGGCTGTCCCAAGAGGAGACGGCTGAAGCTAGACTGCTGAGCAAGTATGCCGCACGTTCTTTCTGAGGGAACTGGTGTGGCTGCCCCAACCAGAGATGCAACGTAGCGGGAGATTGCTTGAACTGGGTCGGCAAATGTGGCGCAGTGTGTGCCAAATGGCGGGGAAACCGACCCCAAGCTCCCCGCAGGTGCCCCTTGTGGCGCTATCCGGGGAGGACACGCAAATGATAAAAGTGATCCTCAAATACTGGCAACTGATGGGCCTTGCGACCCTTGGCGACATATGGCAAGAGGGGGAGGTACTAGACTTCCAGAGGATTATGGAGGACACAGGGGTACACAAGGGACAATATATTACATATACAAGAATTATCAAGCGACTGCGAGAGAGGTGGCCTGAGGTAGCACCAGGGGAACAACCTGATACAGTCATTGAGACGTTGTATGATATTTCGGAGGGCGGGCACGAAATATCCCGAATCTACGAATTATTGATGGCCAGGGGGGGCAAGGAGCTGCTCCAACTGAGGCGGGATTGGGAGGAGGAGGCAGGAGAACCTTTGCAAGACGGACAATAGGAGAGGGCCCAGAGGTATCATAAGAAGGTATCCCGGAATGCGAGGCTACAGCAGGTCCAGTTATACATCACCCACAGGGCATATATGACCCCTAGCAGAATTGCCAGGTTTGGAAGCTCGGTGATACAGAAGTGCCCCAGGTGTGGGGAGGTGGAGGCCGATATGATCCACATGTTCTGGGCATGTCCGGAGGTGGGCAGATTCTGGATGGAGGTTCAACAACGTCTGTCCCAAAAGGGGATTCAGTTGGAGGTGGAGTCAGTATGGGCATGCATGCTGAGGGGTTTTGGTCAGACCACGCAACCTGAAGCACATCAGTAAGATGAAAGACTTAGCTTACATCTTGGCCAAACAGAGAATTGCAATGGGCTGGAAAGCAGCCCAAAGACCCAGAATAGAGGTGTGGTGGGCCGACCTCCTGGAATGGGCAGAGGCGGAGACAGCGGCATGGTATGAAGCGGTCACTAGGGGAGGGGAGGAGGAGGCAGGACCCCTGATAGCGTGGAGACAACTGGTGGCCACGATGGCGGGACTCTCACTCCGAACTTAGCGAAGATGAGACGCCTGAGAACAAGGAGGGGGATAAACCCTAAGGAACGAATCCTGAGGTATTGAAGTAGGGACTCGAGTTAAAGGGGTAGGAGGGGGGTGGACTGTGATGCAAAACATGCAACAATAATTATGTGATGCATATATGTGAATGTCCTAAAAGTTGGTAAAGTTGGTGTGTTGTTTATAAAACAATAAAACTTTTTATTTTTTTAAAGTATGTAGAAGGCAAACACGGCACTGCAAATCCCTATCATGCTTTTTGAAATTAAATGTAATGTTTCACAGAATTTGAAAGAAAAATGCTTGTTCATGATCTTCGTATATTGTATAAATAATATTGATACCAAACAAAGTGTAACATTGGTATCTATGCTTGAGGCTATCTACTCTGACCTAAGATACAGTTACGGTCCGATGTTTGATGATATACTAAACTTCGAATTGTAACTATTAAAACTATATGTAATGTAATGCCAATAAGTAAATGAAGTGTTCATTGTGCAATCCAATCCCAATTAATTACATGTTCACTGCCTCCCTATAACATCCTAGTTACTGTTATGCTGTCTAAACGGGAGAACACACGCTGTCCAACAGCTCATGTGGGAGCTACTCCTGCAATGACAATTGTTCTCTTTAAAGTGGTCCTGGTGCATCTTGGAGCTGAGTCACTGGAATACATAATATTTCTAAAAACGAACAAGTCAAACAAATGTAATAAACGGATGTTTCTTTCTCTTGAAGGTCTTATGCCTGCTGCATACCAACCGGTTTACTCCGCTTCGAAGCATGGTGTGATTGGATTCACGCGAGCAATAGCTGTGAGTAAATATTTCCAACCCCATATGGAAGAACTTCTCAGTTGTTTGTGTTGCAGACATGCCATTACATTGTTTGTAGCCATGTAATTTTGATATGTGGTGACAATGTCTGTTGTTGAGCCATGTGTTTCCTAATAATGAATTATGTGGTGGGTCATGTGGGATAAGATGCATACTGGCGGATTAACCACGTTCTGGGCCTCCACTTCAATTAGACGCATGAAGAAGAAAAATCTAAGCTATAAGGAAAATGCTTAGCAGATGACCTTTGCTGGTTGCTACAGCGACCCAGTGACACGGCCAGTGGACAGTGTTGCTTTACAATGCAAGAGAAAAAGACCCACACAGCACCAGTCCCTGATGAAGACTTATCATGAAGCAAGGACCTGCGCGGCCTCTTGCAATTGTAGCTGCTGAAGACCTTCTCATGTAGACAGATTTTCTGAGCTTCATTGGTGCCAATCTGGTCTTGGAAGTATTCGGAGGAGTCGTTAGCCACACATCATCCTTTTTTCTTCTGGTCAGCTCCTCTTGAACTCAGCTGTTTTGGCCTTCTTTTTTATCTTATATATGTTTCTGTTGTGGATACCTGTTCCTGAAGATTTCATCTAGCTTAAGATTGCCTACATGGACTGCAGACCTCAAGAATCTGGAAAGTGTTTTTATGTTGGGTCTTCTGCTTGTAATCTCTGATAAGGCAGCACACTACCCGATCAAGGATAGTCTGTGGACAAGGGGTCACTCTTACGCAACCACTTGAAGTACTAGGAGGCTTACCTTTTGCCACAGTCCTGAACATGAGTTCTCTCCAGTCAATACATCTAGATGGCAAAACGATGTTTGCCATGTAGCACCTGGAAGAGTCTTGCACAGGTCTGCTTTTTCCACGATACTGGAATCTTTCTTTGTCTCACTTACTTTCAATTTGTCAATAGCTTTTCATTGAGAGGTTTGCTGGCCCAGGCTAATTCCTACAAATTTGTTTCTAAATAAAGGTTTCTTGTGGCATGTGCATTGGCTGTGATTGGACTGATCAACAAACATGGTGCTAACCTGCAAGTGAATGTAGAAGTTCTGGAACCCCCAACCTCAAGTAAATTAGGGGGGTCCTACTAATTAAGCTTGCAATGAAATAATTAGGTTTGTACAGTGGCAACCTCAATAAACATTTGCCAGCATAAATAAACACCAGGCAAGCATGTAAATGTTCCACAAGGGAAATATTACACAGAATCACAAAAACTTTAGAGTCACAATAGACAGTGAACTGGTGATACGTAACTGTAGATTCCCTTATGATTTCGCTCTATCTTCCTTCCCTCGTCATTTGCATCTTCCACTGGAGCCAGAGATTTCACCAATCTAGCCTTGAATGAGACGAGTCCCGGAGGAGTAACTTCACATGGGAAAAGAGCATAACCTGAAGGCATATGAAGACCTGGCAGTCTCGAAAAAAGAACACCCCAATAAAAACAGGAGCTGCAGTCTACCGAAAAACGACTAAATGCAGCCCCCAGCTGACATTGGCCAGTTTACTGGTGTATCCTTGATCCTTCATAGCTTGAACTGCGATTCTTTGGTACGTGTGCCCAGACCCACCCTTGTACTCTGAGGGTGTTGGGACATGCAGCAGAACATTGACAGCTTCTATCTGGATGCATTGATTGCTAGAATGGTATCTAGAGTTTGGCCCTCTCAGTGAGCTGTACTGGGGTTGGGCCTCCCACCAGTAGGGGTCCGCGACATGGTTCTAAGTCACCCCTTACTGCCTCACTTCTTACAGCTGTCTATGGCTCAGCATGTCTGCCAATACAGTGTCTGTTGCTACATGCCTGGATGGCACACGTTTCTCCTGCGAACGTGAACAACACCTGTGCTGGTTTAGAACACAGTAATCTGATGAGGCTGTCAACGAGAAGGTGAGGTCAAAACACAATCCACAAGCATGGGGCGGTACAGTATTATATAAAATAATCGGCAAAGCATTGGAGCAGATGTGCCCCGCTCTAGTCACCACTGCCCCAGACCATTAATTCTCCTTGCATACAAACCCACATCAACATTCTCTAAGAAAGGGGTATCTTTCTTGAGGATAGAACATGACGAATCCACAGAGGGATTCCAATATTGAAACATACATAGCTGATGAAGTCACTTTGTTGAAAGACTCATACATTCTATAAATATATCATGAACTCACCGACCTAACATAAATAAAGTCCTTCTGGCCCAAATTTTGCAGAAAACATCCAGTATGACATTTGGGACTTAGTTTAGTTTCTTTAATTGTACCGCGCATGTATAATTGAATCAATAATGCTACCTTTCCCCCATAACCATTCAGTGGCTTTTTCTGTAAGAACACTACCCATAAAGGGGGTGCTTCTTAAAACAAATCCTAGTGAGCGTTTCTTTAGGCAGAAACGGTAATCTCTGAAGTCTTCTCTAGGCCAGATTGTGGAAAATGTCACACAGTGAACATGGCTACCTTGCGACAAACTTTTCAAAATACATCGATATGGGATTCAGTGATGGAAATGGATGAAAATATATAATCTAAAATGCCGAATGCACGTTTAGTGTGCATTTGGCATAGTTGATTAGATCAAAGCCCATGAAACAGAATAGAAGAGCAGGGGTTGCAGGGTTGTCCCACGCTCCCCCAGTTCGGTATTATGGGCTTCGGCGGTTGTGGGGTGTCCCCTGCATCCATTAAAGGCAGTGCAGAGGACAAACAGGCAAAATCCCAAAAGATAAAAGGCGGGCATGTGGGCTCCTAAATTTGTAATTCAATCTTTTGGGATACGTTCTTTTAACGTACATCCTTCAGTGATTGGTGCATTACTGAAGCCTCAGTGAAGCCAATTAGGTGGGTCCCTGCCACTGGCTCTAAAAGTACAGAACAGTGGTAAAAGTGCAATTTCACTAAAAAAGACGCCATCCAGCAGCCAAATGGCTTACCCCATGTTGAATCTTCTGCCATGACCTAAGAAAACAGTGATACCAGCAGGGTGCCTGTGATGCTGGAAATGCATTGGAGGCACAGGGCCTCTCTGTCCCTGACCTATACCTCCTTATTTTGTGTGTTATGCTTATGTTTGGACCCCTGGCAGTGCAGCTCTTCATTTAGTTCTCGGTGGACAGAGACATGGGATACCCTTAGGACACCCATGGTAGGGTTAAGGGTAGCAGGACAAACCTGTATGTGTATGTTTCTGGGCACATGTGTGTTGCTCACAGAGCTGGGTATGGGCTGGTGGCAGCTACATGCTGATGTGACAGTGGCTCTAGGTAGCCTCAATTTTTGGGATAGACATGCCCTGCCAATGGAATCAATGGATTCCTACACAAAGGCAAGATTGCCATTGTTGGCCTCTTGGTTTCCTTTGCCTTACCACCGTGTTTCTCAATGTGCTGAGAAGCCCTGGCTCTGTTCCCTTCCCCTGAATGTTTGTAGGGTGGGAAGATCAAATGTGGCTCTGGGGCTGCCTCCTGCCAGACTGGCAGGAGCCTTCCCAGGGACTGCTTGTTGTGGGTATACCCTGGGGGTGGAGCCTGCCTGAAATGGAGTGAGTAATCAATATGCATTCTGTGTTGTGAGTGTCTGGTTTTGGTTGTGTGACAGAATGCCTGAGCCAGCCCTGACTGAAACTGGAATGAATGCAGTGTGGGGCACTGAAAGGCTGAGGAGTAGCCCCCAATCCACATCCTGTGTTGTGGGTGTCTGGTTTCTGATGAATAGCTTGAATGCCTGTGAGCCTGATTGGGTGCTGCCTGCATGAATGCACTTGTGTATAACCAGCTGGCTGAGACTGGCTCAGCCTGAGTGAACTGGGAGTGTTTTGTATAACGCGGGGCCTCACACTTAACTCCTTGTCAGAAGCTGTAACAGGAGACCTGAAGCTGAAGTCATTTAAGCTTGCATCCTGGAATCCAGTTGGAGGAAGAAGTCTGCGGCTGCATCTCTTCATCAAATCCAAAAACTACCATGCTAATTCAAGGACTGAACCAGAGTGGACCTGGATAGGTGACCTCTTAACGTAGCAATGAGGGGACATAGTGCAACTGCTGCTCTTCACCCAAAGTATCTTGGAAGCCAGCCCTGTGTGTCTGCCATCCGGTGAACAGAACCTTTTTGTGGGTCCAGAAGAGGAGTGTCTAAACCTCTTGACTCAAGAGGTTCATCTGTGCCACCAAGGGTCTGGATGACTGTTTGTGACGTTTGGAAACCAAGGTGCCGAGTATCTCCTGCAAAAGCGGGTACCCTGGCAGAGTGCTGGCTGACACCCAGAGCTGTGAAAGTTCCAAATCTTTGAAGAATCTTTTATGAGGCATCCCTGCAATGACAACTGCCCAATTGTCCACACCGGAGAAGGTCCTGGGTTACTGCCTGCAGTGGAGTGTCCGGCAGTCGGTTTCACACCATGAAAATCTGAAGAAGACATCCCAAGTGTCCAGACTTGGTGACAGTGCACAGTCCTGTCCAGTGGTCCTAAAGATGGTAAACTGTGAAATCCCAAAATCCGACACCTACTTCTGCCACTATGCCCGTCACCACTGAAAGTTATCCAAGGCCATCATAAATCTTATTGTCTTCATTCAGGCCTTGTCGAGGTCCACAGCTAGTTTCAGCTTTGTGGGACATCCATAACCGGAGTAACAACCCACCAATGGAGAACACTCTGAAGCCCGGAAGTACTGCCTTTCTGACACTGCTTGGTTCCTTTCTTCTTCTCGACAGACATCCCAGTTACTCTTCTATGAGAGGGCTGATCCTCGAGGGGTCTCGTCTAGTAAAGCCAAGAAACTCTACCACTTCACCTGCTAAGGTACTCAAGGTGCTGTGATGTGAAGAAGAAGAGCATCTTGCATCCTCATGATTCATCCACGTTTTCCAGATTCATCTTGGATCCTGTTATCCTGTGGTTTACCAGGTAATTTGGGGTAGTGGGATCTGTAGAAAGAGAAGCAGACTGTTATTGAACATATTTGCACAGGGCTGTAATATACAAGATTAAGTATACCTTGACTTTTCCTGATGGGTTGATGGGGGGGATCCTCACACAGTATTGTTTATCTACTCTAAAGAAAGCATTCTATCAATTGTCCTACTCTAACCTGCCTTCCTACAGTAATCTATGAAGTTACACCTTGCTTAGAATTCTCATGCTTTTAAATAACTGTCAAAAATTGGTGCATTTTTACTGAATCAAAGTATATTATGATACCACATAGTGTGTATATTATTGCCATTAGGATAGTGTTGGCAGAGTACAAAGTATTTTATTTATGTGTATATATTTACCTGAACCCTATTTTACATAAAGGTACTGTGTTAGCACATGGCATAGTGTGTGAACATTCCTTTGTGGGGGCTTGGTGATTCAGTGTACATAAGAATCAGCCTGCATCACCTCCCTTGAGTCTCATCCTTGGTTGCTCGTCCATTGCTACCATATAGAGAACCTTGGCTGGTGTGTTTTGTGCCTCTACCCCAACTGTATTGGGGAAAGAAATACAGATGCCACCCTCCAGTCGTTACAGTGCCCTGCTAATTCCAGACTACGTCACTTACTCTCAGGCTTCTGTTTGGTCATTTCGATAAAGAGACAAAAGTTATAGAAGCCATAGTGAGAAGCCAGGCCTGGACTGGACCACCGGGACACCAGGAGTTTCCCCAATAGTCCTCAGTGACATAGGGCCTCTTTTCCTGGGGGAAGGACACATGGGGACTCATATCAAACTAGCAGTACTCTGAGACATCCATCCTCCAGGCCAGGCCAGCCTGAACCAGTCTGGGTGTGGTTCACTGCATGATTTGTCTGCTCGCTCCCCACCTGTGGATTTTGGGGCACACACAGCGCACGCCTGCGCATTGAAACTGCACAAGCCATAGTGTGCTCTGTGCTCAAGTCACATGCGCAGGTGTGGCCGGGCCTGTGATTGAATGTGCAACACTGCTGAGTCCGAGCTAGTGCCCTGCTGGAGCCTGGCCTATGTGCTGTGTGTTCCGACGACAGGCAAGGCGAGCCGCACTGCATCCATCATCAGACAGCAGGAGGCAGGAGGTGACTTGGGGGAGGCTGTGGCTGCAGCTGAGGGCACCAGATAGACTGCCGCCTGACAGGTGAGGATTATTAATGCATGCCTGGTGCCCCTCTCTCCCATTGTATTGTCTGCTGTGTGTAGTTGCACACCATGGGCAATGTAATGCCTCTGTCTGACCCACAGGCTTATGTGATGAATGCTACGGATCGCTCACTAATTCCCGAAAATCCTCCCAGTTGGCTAGGGAAAGCCAGACACTTCCTGATGCTGACTTTGGGGGTGGTGTTCTGTGGGAGGATCACCTGGGAGGAGAAAGGGGGGGGAGTGAAAGTAATCCGTGGGATAATACATGGTCTTCATCTTCCTCTAGGGAGGATGGCTGGGCAATGCCAAAGTCTGTAATGGCTTTTTGCAATAAACATCTAATTGGCCCGTGAGATACCCATACAAATAGGGGTGAACATACTCATACACTCCTATATCTGTAGAGAAATCAAAACCCTTTCGAACCTCCCTTTTACCAAAATAGGCAGCGAAAGGAAAGTTGGGAATAACACCAGTGTAAAAGGATTGCTTTTTTTTCTGTAGAATCAGGGTTAATAACTAATTCTTATAACGGTCCCTCATATTATAAGAAACGCTTTGGGGTTTGAAAGCAAAACAACAGAAATCAGAAAACCTGGGACGGGTAAGAGGGCTGAAGAGGCACAATGTTGCAGGAGTGGTCATTTCATTATTGGAGATGACCCACACCTGAGGGAGACGGAGAGGCTTAAAATACCCCTCAGGTGCAGGCCATAGAGAAGGAGTTGGCTCGGCTGGCGAAGAGCAGAGCAAGCCAGAGGCAGAAGGCACATCATCCGAGTTGGCATCCAAGACCGAAGCTGGACGAAAGAGAGGACACCAGGACCATTGCAGGGCAGATTCCAACTGCCGGCCCTGAGGGGGTTGGTATCCCCAGAAACCTGAAGTGCAGAGGTTACACAGTGGGAAACAGGTGGCTGGCATGTACCTGTAAGACTCCAGGCCGTCACTGGTTGCTGGCGAGTACCAGGAGGTCTCCGGAGCAAGTGGCGTGAACAATGGCAGACTTACTGAGGAGGTTTGCCGTGCCATGAAGAGCAACAGCAGCAGAAGTCCTATGAAACACGAGGGGAACAAAGGTGCATGTCGAGACCGGGGAGAGACCCCAGAGTGCTCTGTCTCCGCTCGCAAGTTGGAAACAGGAGTGTGAGTGAGAGACACTCGCATAGGAGCAGAACAAGTGCAAAGCAGCAGTTGGGTGTGAATGAAAGTAATACATGTGTTTATTTTGAAAACCAAACAGATGTTAAAAAACAGAGGCAGAACTCACGTAAGAGTGAAAATGATCCCCATGTCATATTTGAATATCTAATGAGGGAAAAGCAGCTAAGACTTCAAATAAAAAAGTCAAATTACAGGAATCTGGAAAGTGTGAGATGTGAAAAACACAACCAACTATGAAGGCGACTTTATTGAGAGTAGGTGTCAGTAAGCATTGCCCAAGACAAGAGAGGCTGAAAATAAGACAAACACTATCTGGCCTATATTGTAAACAGCAGAAGGGGGCTAATGTAACAGATATAAACTCTGGAACTATGCACCCATGTTATATGCACAATCTAGTACAAATTGGGATGCCCAGACCTTGTCAAAACCAGGGGAGAGATAGGAAGGGACTCTATCCCTGTCAGTCTTAGGTTGTTTTTGAGGTGAGGAAACAAGAGTGGCAAAACGGCTGCCCTTCTGGATAGAGATATCCAGAAGGAGAGGCATATCATTACAGAAAAGTGTTGAAGAGCATCAATGTGAACCTTGTCTTCCTGAAAAGTTGTTGAAAGTCTTGAAGCTGTCATATATTGAATGCTGTGGAACTGTTGTGACCTCTTGTCAGTTGACATTGACCATAACACGCACTTGTTGTTGTGGAAAGTTGTTTGAGCAGAGTATTATACTCGAATGGCAAACGTTTGGAGATTATAGGCCTGGCAAGGAAGCAGGCCAAGTGGAAGTTGGAGAAGTTCTACAAGGTGATCCTGACGGAGACATTGGCCCTCATTACGACCCTGGCGGAGTGGGTTTACGCCAGCGTTATTCGCGGCGGACCCGTCCGCCCTACTACGAGTTCCCGTAGCGCCATGGAACGTTTTCCGCCTGGTTTTTCCGGGCGGAGAAATCCATGGCGCTACGGGACCTTGATGTTAATTACGCCACCGTATTTTGCGGTGGCGCAATTAACGCCTTCCCCACTCCCATTATACCCTATGGGGCAAAAATGGGAATGGGGAAGGGTAAAATGGGGATTGGGGATTTACCGCCCCGCCAAGGTCGGCATGGGGCGGAAAATCCGCCAACCTCCATGGCGCTATCGGCAGCTTTCCGCCATGCTCCGCGGTGCATTTAGCACCGCGATTTCCGCCAGGGTCGTAATGAGGGCCATTGTATGTTTTAGCAGTCCTGGAGGAAGAGCCAAACAAGGCTGTTGAGAAGAAGTGATATTTCCTGGAGTTGTTAAAGTGGCACATTATCCTGACCAATATAACCTTTATTGCTATTGAAGAAATAAAAACCTGTGTAAAGAAGAAGAAGAATTGTACAATCCATGTGTTGGAACTTTCTGTTGACAAGTTGACTTTACATCAAACTAGATTGGAACTTGGTTGCGAATCAGGATTTCCTTGAGTCGTTTTCTTGAACTGTGAAGCAAAATCATGTTTAAAACCTGGGAAGGGGAGTTCACCCAGGTTCTGAAGAGAGACTTTGGTTATTTTATGAACTCAATCCATATTGTTTTGAACTGCTGTGCATTTCCTTGTTTATTTGTTATAAGTTTAAGTGTGAGGGACGGATATCCTTTGTTAGAGTGTTTCCTTTAGTTTATTTTAGGCAGGACAAAACTTGGTTAATTACCCTTTCAACCAATTGGATTTCCAGTACCACTTTAACCAAAAATACCCAAAAATATTGGATACAACAAGAATTATTTTTGGGAAATTAAGAATTAGGAATACCGACTGTCTCTCCTGATGAACCATTGTCACAATCAATGGGGAACCCCATGTTGAGAGTGTCATTTGAGAGGGTCATTTGCTATACAAGCTACATGGGAATATCATTTGCTTTACTAGCTATTTTGTGAAAACGCATATTCCCTGTCTACTTGAATGAAGCAAAAAAACAAAAGGTGTGATGTAACACCCAACTGTTTTCCTTATTTTTTTAAACAAATACAATTGGATTTTCTTTTTTGATCTCAAAAAAGTTTCAATGAAGCAGTTCTTTTATTGACTCACCAACAAACTATTCAGAAATCAGGTTGGCGCATTAGAGTCTCTTTCTCATCAACATATATTTTAACAATTAGCGTGTGTGGCAGTCACACATTTTGGCAAAGTACTTGTGCCTGACAACCTAGACTACTAACTGTGTTTGACCAACATTATTGTTATTACTCTAACTTATAGAGGAAGCGCCAAGGAAGAGCTTTGTAGGCTGCAACTTTTTTTCTTAAGACAGAGTCTGTTCTCCTATTTAGCTATGGATGTAGTGTAACTAATTGGCACATTTCACTGAAGCACCTGCTACTAAAAAAAACAGAAATATAAAATCATTTTCATCCGAGTCAATACGTTGAAGAAGTGATGCGATGTTTGCGTTTTATAAATCTAGACACGTGTAATTAAGGTTGAGAGTTCAATGTAGACGCCCGCTGATGCCATTGATTGATACAAGGAAGTGGCACAAGACCATTGAGCTGACCAGGCTTCAGCCCCCCCTTAAAATGTGGGCTACGTAAACTCGACCTTGCTGACCTACAGAGCCACAGCTGGTCAGACCAGGACACAGATGTTAAACGGTACCTGGGCTTCGCTGTTAACAAAGGCCCTGCAATTAAGAACGTACATCATTTCACTGTTAGCACCTGCATTCATTTGCATACATTTTTAGGCAATTGAACTCGTGATGTGGGGTTTGTACTTGCATGCCAGGGGAGTGACGGGAAGGGTAGAGAGGGGACAGGAGACCGCTCATTCTCACAGCAGTCCTTAAGTAGGTGCTTTCAGGCTTAAATAAGAGGGTTAACTGCTTGTAACATTGATGCTACACTAGAATAGTCTCATTGGAGTATGTAAAGAAGTTAGATGCCCCCAGACAAATAAGGTTGCCCCTCCCCCACAGTCTCTGAAGTTATCACCTCTCCCAATATTTGAAGTGTTACCCTCTCCCCGCCCCCGAAATTTTGGTTTCGTTGCACACCTGATTCTAGGCCGGTGTCACATCAAGATCAATTTTAACACAATCTTCTATCCACATGGAGGAAAGTAAATGCGCCTTTCACAAAAGAACCTATGAACACAAGTACATGGAATACCCAGACCACTTACAATAAAAATAAACCTAAGCACATGGTCAAAATAAGTGGATATGTGTCTGTTGTACACTGACTCCAGTCACAAGCATGCTGTTATTTGTGGTGATATGTTAACGAACTTGAAATATGCACAATTTATTTATTTATTTTATTTGTTTATATAGTGCCAGCAGCTCGCAAGCATCAAGGCCCTGACATATACACGAAAAGACAAAACATATAAATCACAGGACAAGGCGCTCATTAAGTCATTAAGGGAATCAGTTTCTTTGGACCGGTTTAACATTGAAACATATGAGTCTTGAGGTTTTTCCGGAAGCTTATGTATTTTTGTTCTAGTCTTAAGGAGATGGGCAGGTTGTTCCACATCGTAGATGCTTTAATATGAAAGGCTTTCCCAAGTCCGTTAACCTTTTTGAATCTGGCAATTTCGATTTGACCTTTTGAATCTGACCTGCGTGTCCGTCTTGGTACATTTGTGACCAGTTGGTTTTTCAAGTAAGACGGGGCAGTCCCATGGATGCATCTGTGAGTCAGCGTCATAGCTTTAAATGCAATTCTTTCCTCAAGAGCTAACCAGTGTAGATTCCTTCTGTCTTCGCTTATGTGTTCCTTTTTGGACTTCTTTTGGATAATCCTTACCGCATTATTTTGAATGATTTGGCATTTGGCGATATGACCCTTATTTGCACCCAATATAAGGACGTTGCCATAATCCAGCCTTTATAAGATGGTGGCTCTGGCTATAGTTGCACAATTTTCTTCGCTTAGGTAGGAACGTATTGACTTGAGGAGATGAAGACGGTAAGCGCAGTTCTTGTTTAATTGGAGAACATGGGCTTCGGCGCTCATGGACGAATCCATGTACATCCCTAATGTTTTAACTCTGTCTACCACTTTGATTTGGATGTTGTTTATTTGGAAGGATTGATATGAGCTGTTTAGTTTGGCTCTGGCATGGCTTGTACCGAAGACCATTAGCTCCATTTTATTTGCGTTAAGACATAGCCAGTTGTTTTTCATCCAGTTTTCAATGGATTTGTAGATTTCTTCCACCCTTGCACTATCCTGTTTGTAGTCCCCGCTCAATTTCACCGCCAGCTGAGTGCAGTTGGCATATTTGTTGAAAAAGACATCTAATTTGTTGAGGGCCAGACATAAGAATCTTGTGTACAGGTTAAAGAGTAGAGGAGACAGGCTGGCTCCTTGAGGAACACCGCAGTTGATTGTCTCCACAAATGAGAAGTTGTTACCCCAGTGAACCCTGGATTTTCTGTCTGTCAAGAAAGAGGTTAGCCATCTAATTGCTTCCGGTGAGCAATTTATCTTGCATCTGCATCATTGTGGATACACCACCTTAGGTCCAAGGGTTAGTTTTTGTTTCTTGGCAATTGAGTGACACCAATCCGAATCGGCCCGCCATTTGCTTGGCTGGGGTGTCACACCAAGTCAGGCTGATCCTCGCATACATTCTTAGCTACATTAAATTTTTTTTTTTAAACTTTTGTTTATTGGGAAGAAATGGCAGCTGGCATAGCGCAAGTTACAACAATCCAACACACACAGTTACATTTCGGATATGAATGGAAAGCATAAATTCTACAGAGGGACACATGTAATCCTATCTAAGGTCATTTACAAATAAGCATTTATCAAGTGTTATGGTCTGACCTCAGTTCCGGAGAAGGGGGAGATGACAAAAGTTCCAGATCCACTTTGCGGTTCAGGTAGCTACAAAACCCAGTCCATATGTTTTTAGGACGAGCATTACTGGGCAACATGTTAATGTAGTCTTCTTCACAAGATTGCGTCCAGGTGAGGGCTTTCAACCACATCTCCAGGGGGGGGCTCTGCGCTTCCAGCATTGCAAAATGCATTTCTTGGCCACACTCGCCACCACATTCAGAAATTTAGCCTCGCGTTTCGCCTCAGGCCCCTCCCAGAGCCCAAACAAAAGAGACAGGGGGTCAGGGTCAACACAGAACCCCACTATTTCGGAGAGAGTCTGAAGCACCGCATTCCAGAACGGGGTCAGTGCCCCACAAAGCCAGAACATATGGCCATGGTCCGCATCATTGGATCTGCATCTTTGACAGGGGTGGGATTGATCCCGGGCAAACTTCCCAATCACATGGGGAGTATAGTACAGGCGATTGAGCAGCTTATATTGAACACATCTAATTCTGGAATTAAGAGAAACCTTGCGTGTATATATGCACATTCTGGACCACATCCCATCTGTCATGTCCAATCCCAGCTCCCTGCCACAGGCATCGCGAGCAGTGTGGGGGGGGTTCTACAGCTCGCGCCATCAACATTTTATAAAGGGAGGATACAATGCCCCTTCCACCAGCGGAATTGGAGATGTAGCAAACCTCGGGGGATTAAGGGGGCTCGTCCGGATATGACAGCCACATGTCTTGGACTGCCGCCCTAAGTCGAAAGTAGTGTAGCAACTCAAGAGGGGACTTGGAGTGCCCCAGCTTCCACTTATCCGGGGTGATGAATTTCCCGTCAGGGAACAGGTCGGAGAATGATTTGTATCCCAGGTCCGACCAGTGGCGCATGAGGAGCGTATCTTGTGTGGGGTTGAGGCCAGGGAACGACCAGAGGGGAAGCCATTTGTAATACAGGGGGAGCCAGAACCGGGCTTCAGAATCTGCCGCAACGCTCTTATAGTGGACGCCACTGGGTCAGCAGGGGCCTCCGAGCGGTATGAGTGAAAGAGGATCAGGGACATGACATTCACCTCCTCAGTCGCCAGGATTTCAAGCTTAACATGCGGGGGGGGGGTCGTGGTGATGGTACCAGTATGTAGCATGCTGGGCCTGAGCGGCTATCCAATACTGAGTGAGATCAGGTGCACTGAAGCCACCCCTCTCATACGGAAGGGTCATATGCTGCCACTTCCTGCGCACGGCACCCGAATGCCATAGAAAACGGGCGCATCCCGCATGCAGGTCTGCAAAGTACTGTTTCCCGGGCCAGAGTGGAACATTAGCAAATATGTAAAGGAGTTTCGGGACTATGATCATTTTTATGAGGGACAGTCTCCCAGATAGTGAGAGGGGGAGATTACGCCATTTTTCCATCCTGGCGCCGGCATATTGTGCAGCGGCCCCATAATTATCTGACAATAAGGAGGATTTTGAGAGGGAAACTTGGACCCCTAGGTATTTAATGCCCCCCGGTGCCCATTTGAGAGGAAATTCGCAGGTAGGTTGGGGCGTTGCGGGTGTGAGGGGTAGAATTTCTGATTTAGTATAATTTATGGTGAAGCCCGAGAATGTGCCAATTTTGATAATTTCGCGCATGATCGGATCAAGGTGGATCGAGGGGTCTCTAATGTATAGAAGCACGTCATCAGCATACAGTGATATAATTTCAGGGGTATCTCGCAGCCGGATCCCTTTGCGCACGTGGTTGTTTCGTACACTATCCGCCATGGGCTAAATGGCCATCGCAAATAGCAAGGGAGAAAACGGGCACCCTTGTCGCGTCCCCCTGTGGAGGGAGAAGGGAGCCGAAAGGTGAGAATTAACTAGGACCCTAGCCACAGGGCTAGTGTATAGGAGTTTGATACAGGACAACATGTATGGGCCGATCCCCACCTTCTTGAGCACTGCCCACAGGTACTGCCACGAGACCATGTCGAAGGCTTTTTGGGCATCCAACGTCACGGCCACAGCATTGGCTCGGGGGTCTATTCTAGATATGACATTAAATAGTCGCCGGATGTTTAAGGCGGTGGAGCGGGCTGGGACAAAACCACTTTGGTCTGGGTGGATTAGGTATTTCATGATGGGGAGGAACCTATTTGCGATAATTTTTTGTATCAGTGTTAATGAGTGACAGAGGTCTATAGGAGCCACATTCATCCAATGGCTTACCCAGCTTGGGAAGCACGGTAATGAGAGCCTCACGTAGGGACCGGGGGAGGGTAGCAAGACGCATCGACTCCTCCCAAACCTCGTGGAGCAAGGAGGGCCACATGCTCCTGATAAAACTCGGCGGTCAGGCCGTCTGGGCCGGGGGCCTTACCCTTAGGGAGATCCGAAATAACAGCGACGACTTCGTCAAAGATGAAGGGAACATCTAAAGCTACATTAAATTAACCTTGTTCCCTCAGTTAGAGTTGGGTGTCAAGCGTCTAAAATGGGCATTTATGGGTAAATTGTCTTGGGGAACTGCCATGTTATCCAGTGTAAAAAAAAAAGTTTCAAACGTACTTGTAGGTAAATTATTACTTGTTTATGGTTTTTCTACATTTTTTTCCTCACTTTTCTTTTTTGGCATAACGTTATATTGTTTGTGGGGGTTCGGTAGACGCTTTCCGTGGCTTGAACTTGCTGCAATTCACACATCCACGTGTGGTAGTGGTGTCCTGGAGTTGTTAAAGTTGCATTGAGGTCCTGCCAAGCACGTTTTGACGGGGGTAGGGGAGAGCCGCAGCTGTCAGAAGGGAGTGTCAAAGACCGCTACTTGAAAGAGCACACACCCGTTCATGCCGTATCGCAGTGGTGACAACGGACAGCACCGGATGAGCATTTTGGGTAAAACACTGCTGAGTGAGCCTTACTTGCTAGTTCTGCTCCGGTACTTTTACCTCCTTCTTTCCTCTTCTCTCCAGGTTTACTCTCTTCTTGACCCCCTCCACTACCCAGAGCCATCCGTAAAATGTACCAAATGGGACTCAGGGAACTATGGCACGTGGCTGGCAGTACCACTGGCCCACGAGGGTGTGTTATCCGTGTATCCCTGCAGTCTGTGCACGTTACCAATCATATCCTATGCACTTACTGAGTGTGTTTCCGAAATGTACATTTTACGAATGATATGAGAGGAGTGTATTCCCCCTGCGTGTATGTTTTACAATTCATGCGTTGGCATCACATAACTAAGTAATAGGTGGGCATTTGCATTACACTGTATCCCAAAAGTCTGTTTATTACACAATGGGAATGATTAATCAGAAAACGGTTTTCAATGGTTAACCCCCTGGCCACCTTTTTCTTCGCCCTTGAAAACTGTATGTGGTAGATGCACTTTACACATTTGATCACGTGCCCTATAACGATGGCCTACTCTGTGTCCCTGCATCTTTCTTTCCCACAGTGTGATCTCTTTGACCAATCCTTGCACAGTGTGGATTGAATAATTGCCCATTAGTTTCCTTCCCATGTACTTTGCACTGTGTCCTGATGCAAGACTTTGAGCACATTGACTGGCTGTTCTTTGTGCACAGTGCCCTATCCCCCAAACATTGCCTGCTGTGGTTCAACTCCAGTGACCTGTCTAATGCACATGTGTCCAGTGCCCTGTCTCTTCAGCGTATCCACGAAGCCTGGTGGGAATTAATAGCACAGGAGCCCCCCCTCCCACACCCTGCCACGGGGCACCAAGACTAAAGTGGGCCCTGTGTGTTTCAGACCAGTTTCCTGCACATTGTGCAACGTGGACTGTGTGCAATACAGATGTGGCACTGGCCTGTGGCCTGCCTGCCTCTCTACGGTACAGTGTGCTCACACGGCTGTCCTGCTTTGTGCACAGCACCTACTGCCATGCACACACTGCGACAGTTATTAGGGGCATGTGCGCATTGCTCATACAAGAGGGTCACTCAGAACACCCAAGGCCTCTCTTCACATCCCTTCATACCCAGGGCCCATGCGGGCAGCCCCACACCTCTCTATGCAGGTCTACCACCTCCCTTCACCCACAAGTGCACCTACATGTGTATATAGCTCCTACATTCACACAGATCTCTTGAGAGCACTCCCAGAAGCCTACACATAGCACCTACCGCATATGCCCACACAGATCGCTTGAGAGCTCTCTCTCATGCCGTAAACATAGCGCCTACCTCTATATACACACGGCACTGAGAGCGTTCTCAGGGGGCCACACATAGTGCTGAACTCCCTGCCCCAGGGCTACTGAGAGGGCTCTCCGAGGCCTACACAGAGCCCCCATCACCCTGTACACACAATGCTGTTGTGTGTGTGGTCTCAGGGGTCTGTACACACAGCCTCTACCTCTGTGCACACACTGTACTATTGATAGCATTCTCAGTGGCCTTTACACGTAGCTCCTATCCCCTGAACGCGTTAAGCCATTGAGAGGACCCTCAGAATCATGTACACATAGTTCCTGTATGTTTGCACACCCTGGGCATAGAAAGCATACACAGGGACACGTGCACAGAGCTTTCATCTCCCCTAATAAATCCAGTGAGAGAGAGAGAGAGAGAGAGAGAGAGAGAGAGAGAGAGAGAGCAACTAGCAGAACTAGTGAACACCTTCACATAATGTGAATAGTGACAACCACGCCCCCTGTGGCCCCACATCTGCCAGAGCCCAAGGATAGGCTTGGAGAGGGAATGGGGAAAGCTGTGCCATGTTCAGGGGCCCGAGCGTCACTAAGCATTGATCTCCTGGTGGTCCCATTTTCCATAAAAGCCTCCGCTTTTATTTGCCCACCTGTGCTTTAGCCCATCAAATGACCCGAGCTACCAGGCAGTTAACATAGAACCAGAGGAAGGTCCGGGGAAGGATGACAACAATGTCATCCATGACCTGGAACGGGGGATTGACCCTAGCCTGTTTAATTGGTAGCATTTCAGAAGCAGGGGAAGACAAGTGCTCCTTCCTCCTGTTAATTTCATCCTCCTAACCTTAATAATGGCTGGTTACCCACAGTCCTTTTTAAACTCAAGCCAAGTGGTAGCACCTTTCTTTGTCTAGAACTTGCGGAGTGTGCCATGGTCCTGTCCTCTGCTGCATAGTATGCCCAGGGACATGTGCGGGACAGAGCGTCTCATGGCCTGTCTAATGCACAGTGTGTTGGGCTCACGTGCTGGGCTAAGTCGTTCAGCGAAATATGGGGCCACTTTGAAACAAAAGTCCAGGGTCTCTTTTGGGTCCCAGTCCGGCCCTGGGAGGAGCTCACAATACACACATCCGGCCTTACTTTGCAATACTCACACAAGAACAGATATATACATATCCTTACTCATGAACCCAAAGACAGCGATATACAAACTAAATGACACAAGACAAAGAAAATGCTAAATGCATAATATTTACGATGAATGTAGGCAGCCACAGCATCAATGTGCCTCACTCACTGTGCACCCTTTTTTCAAAAGTAGAGTAAAAAGTATTGATGGGATGGCAAAAGGCAGATAGTGTTTTTTAAACATACTGTGAAGGTGGTGAATTAAATGAGTAATCTTTCAATGGAACCGTAAGAGGGAAGAAAAGAGAGGGAGAAAGAGAGAGATGGTGGTGGAAAAATAGACAAGAAATGCTCAAGTCTCCCTCTCCATAATGTTATGGTGAGCTCACACAGCATTACCCTCTGCTTAAACATTGTCACTCTTTACAGTGGACCATACAAAGAGATAGCTGTCTAAGTCATAATTTCCTAATATCAATTCAGGGACGTTGAAAAGCAAATATGGGTGACAACTATGAGGTGACCTCAATACCTAATACAATAGAGTATATAGAAATAGCCTATGCGGGTTCAGACTTGTCACCCTCAGATTGTGTATGGCGAGTGAATTTTCATAACATGAGCAAGTGGAGTGGTAAAGTAAAGATAATATTAAAAGTGAACAATCAAAACACAGAAAAAATCACAAACAAATGCCAGTCTGTGCTGCTGGTCTCTTGTCTCCTCAACGACTTGGTGCAGCTGTAGTTCTGCCAGTGATATCACGTGAGGACCTTGACCTTAAAATCAGCAGTGAAAAAATGATGATCAATGTTTGTGAGTCCAGAAAGTATGTATGTTCATCACACATGCAGAAAGCATTCTGCCCGCACATGTGGGATTATATACAATCTCTTCTAATCTTATATAGTATTGGATACTCCTGCCTCCATAATGATTGAGACGGAATCAGAGGTGGGGAAGTCTTCATACTCTTTAAAGATTTATATATATATATGCCCTTCCAACATTTGACTTATCTGAACCTATGTTCATAAAAGTGAACATTAATCCTGTCAATTCTCTTAGTGTTTTGCTATTATATAGACCACCCAAGCAAACACCACTCTTTGAAGAGAAACTCAAATCATTCATTGGTGGAGGATTTAAAGACACGACTGTAAAGACTGGAGGGAGGTATCTGTACTCCTGCTCTCTATATGGCAGAGTAGAAGCACAGAACACCCCAGCCAAGGTAGCGAAGGACAAGTAACCAAGGTTTAAACTCTCAGGAGGTGATGCAGGCTGGTTCTTAATTACTGTGTAGTCCCCAAGCTCCCCACACAGGAATGTCCACGCACTATGTTGTGTGATAACACAGTTCTTTATATAAAAAATAAGGTTCAATATATATACACAATTAATAACACACTTTGTACTTTGGCAAATCTAATGTGGCAAATATATACACAATGTCTATGTGGTACCACATTATTGACTTCTTTAAAATGCACCAACTGCTGACAGTTCTAATGGCATACAAATCAAAGAGTAAGGTGTATCAGCATAGGACATAGGAAGGAAGACAAGTTGGGTTAAACAATGCAGAATGTTATCTCCCTGTACCAAGGCACAATTCTGAGTGAGGATCCCCCCCACCTGGGCAACCTGTAATAAAGAGTATTGACCAGCCCAGTCCATATATATTTAACTACCCCGATGTACCTCAGTCTAGCAGAGTTTCTTCGACGGTTCGTTGACAGATCCCTCGCCTTTAAAGCAGGAGCCACAGGGCTTCAAGAGTCCTCGAAGAAAGATGAACCCTGGCGTTGAGAATCCTCGATGAAAAGAGTTTGGTGCGGCAAAGATGACTTGATGAAGAACGTAGGCCTGGCAGCGGGAGTCGAGTGTCGGCATCGGATGTCGGCGTCAGTGATCGGGTCTCGACCACGGCTGGACTTTGGACCTTCACTTGTCGGCATCTTCGTGGACTTCGGATGGCGGGAAACCCACCGGCGGATTCTCCTCGGTCGTCGAAGACCTCCACTTTCTCCAGCGGGACAAAGCTGTCGATGGTGATGGCAAGGGAGCCCATTGTTTAAATATTCTTAGGCAAAAGGTAGAGCATTGCGGCTCCGGTCGTCGAGCATCACAGTGTCAAGCTGTACCCACTTCTAGGCAACACAACTCGACTGGCTTCCACCGGTTACGGAAATCCTCCAAACCCTAGTCCATGGCACTGGACTTTCGACAGCCTAGATGTTTGGGTGCTTTACTTCAGATTTCTCGCCGGACCCCGTCTCCGGTCAACAGCCTTTTGGGAATGGCTTCCAGGGTGCCTCGATGAAGGTCAGTTTCTGCACGATGTTCCCTCGTAGCCCAGGGAGAGGTCTCCTAGCCAGGTCCTCTCTCAGATCAGTGCTCGACAGACTTGGCGGCTTTAGGATGAGATCAAAAGAAAGCAGCAGCAATTCTTCTTCTTCCAGTTGGTCTTCAGGGATAAGCAGCTTAAAATTTAAACAAGCTTCTGAACAATTTTGGTAACTGAGCAGTCCCCATACATGCAGTTCTGTCCCTCATTCAGACTGCTGAGTCAAGCTCAATCAGCCAATCAGTCAGAAGGGCATTTATGCAGGTAGGCAGCCAATCAGACTCACAGTGCATTCAGGCCATTCACATCCACCCAGACACCCATGACAAGGAATGTGGATTGGGGCAAGCACCCAGCCTTTAAGCAGAGCACACTGCATTCATGTCAGTTTCAGGCAGGGATGTCTCATTTTGTGTGCCACACACACAGATACCAGACACCCATAACATGGAATACATATTGATCACACAGTCCATTCACCCAGGTCTCACCCCAAGGGTGTACCCACAACATAGTCACTGGGAAGGCTCCAGCCAGTCTGGCCTGGACTTCCCCACAATAGCATATGTGGTTCTTCCACCCAACAGCCAGTCAGGGGAAGGGAAAGAGTCAAGGCTTCCCAGGACTTTGGGAAAACAATGTAACAGGTAATAAAAACCAAGAGGCCATAGGGGCCATCTTGTCTCCTATCAGGAATACATTGATTCCTATGGCAGGGCCTGGATATCCCAAAATGGAGGATACTCGGAGCACCTGTCAAATTCAGCATGGTGCTGCCACCAGCCCATACCCTGCTCTTTGGGCCACACACAGGTGCCCAAAAACATAAACTGGGTGTACAGGGTTGTACCCCCACCCATGGGTGGCGTAAGGGTATCCCAAGGGTCTCTGTTCACCACAACCAAATAGAGGAAGAGCTGCACTGCCAGGTGTCCCACATGGACTTCTGTGCAGAAAAGAACGCAGAACACCCAAAAGGGAGTACAGGACAAGGCCATGGAGGCCCTATCCCTCCAATGCATTTCCAGGATCACAGTCACACCCTCCGCCCCACGAGATTGACGCTCTCATCCAGACGGTCAACATACCTACTAGAAAGGCCATCTGCATTATCATGACTCTTCCCTGGTCTATGCTCAATAGTGATGCCTAGCCCTTGCAGGCTAATGGACCACCTTAGCAGTTTTGTTTTTTCACCCTTCATCTGCGTAAGCCATTTTAAGGGCTTATGGTCTGTTTGGACCTTGAAGGTAGACCCCATAAGGCAGGGCGTAAAATGCCTAATGCTCCAAACTATACTGAAACATTCCTTTTCAACTGTAACCCACCTAAGTACTCTACCGTTGAGTTGCCTACTGATGAATATGATAGCAAGTTCTCTCCCTTTGTCATCTAACTGAGACAAGGCAGCTCCAATTCCGGTGTCGCAGGCATCAGTTTGAACAATAAAGTGTTTGCTGTAGTCACACACACACAACACAGGTGCCCTACACAGACTTTCCTTCAAGCCAACAAAGGCCCTCTGATAGTCTTCTGTCCAATTAACCTTCCTCAGTTGCTTGGGCGAAGTCAGAGCTGGCAGGGGGGCAGCTATGGTTCCATAGTCTGCCATGAAGTTTTGGTAATACCCAGTTAGGCCCCAAAACAACTGTCACCTGGGTTTGCGTAATGTACATAGGTTCCAGTCATGTACATCCTGTACCTTACTTGGAAGAGGTTGGATTTGACCCCCTCCTACCTCATGACCAAGATAAGTAACTTTTACCTGAGCTATCTGGCACTTGGTGGCCTTGATCGTGAGGTTAGCCCATCGCAATGCCTGCAACACCCGATCCATATGAGTCAAATGCTCTTCCCAGGTGAAATTGTAGACTGCAAAGTCATCTAAACAGGTCACACAAAAGGCTTCCAGCCCACTGAGCACATGATTAACCAACCTTTGGAAGGTGGCAGGTGCATTCTTCAACCCAAAAGGCATGACTCTAAACTGGTAGAGCCCCTCAGGTGTTGAGAACGCAGTATTTTCCTTGACGTGGTCCGTCAGAGCTAGTTGCCAACAGCCTGAGGTAAGGTCAAAGGTGCTCAAAAATCTGGCAGCACATATGATGTCCACTAGCTCATCAGCCCTGGGCAATGGGTGCGCATCAGTTCATCAGAAGTTCACACAGAACCTCTAGTCCTTGGTACCTGCCTGGGAACTTTGGACTGGTTGAGGCTTCAATTACACCCAGATTGAACATCTTGGCGACCTCAGCCTGGATGTGGTTCTTTACAGTATCCAACATCCAATAGCACCTGCCTTCGACAGGTACACTGTCACCAGTGTCAATTTTATGCCTGCACCACAGTGTGAGCCCTGGTGTCAGTGAGAACAGAAGACCATACTGGCGTAGCAAAGCCCTGCAGGCCAACTGCTGCTCTGGTGTCAGATCTGGAGAGAGATGCACTCCCTCCACTGAGCGATCCTGAGGGTTGCTATGCAGCAAATCAGGAAGGGGCTCACTCTCATCCTCCTCTTGCTCTGAAGCTAGCAGAAGACATTAGACTTCCTCTCTTCTGCTGTGGAAAGGCTTGAGTCTGTTAACATGGAATACCTGAGGGGCTACCCCAAGGACTCCCATGTCAACCAGATAGTTGACTTCACCCATCTTGGAGATTATCCTGAAGGGTCCAGTCCACTTATCTGCCAAAGCTCTAGGCTTGGTAGGCTCCATCACAAGGATCTCCTGTCCTGGAGTCCAATCCTCTTGCTAGGCCTTAAGGTCATGCCAGTACTTGTTCAATTCTTGACCTGCCCTAAGATTTGCTGTTGCCTGGCCCATCATCTGTGCCATCCTCCGTCTGAGGCCTATCACATAGTCCCCCACTTGCTTTTCAGAACCTGGAGGGGTGGCTTCCAAACCGTCTCTTACTAAGGCAAGGGGCCCCCTCACGGGATGTCCAAAGAGAAGTTCAAAGGGGCTGAAACCAACAGTTTCTTGAGGCACTTCTCTGTAGGCGAACAGTAGGCATGGTAGGAGGAGATCCCATTTCCTCCTTAGGGGCTCTTCCAAGGCACCCAGCATGCCCTTGAGCGTCTTATTGAACCCCTCAACCAGACCAGACCATTCGTCTGGCGTTGGTAGGAGGTGGAGAACTTATAAGTTAATCCGCATTCCTTCCAAATTGCGTGTATGTAACTAGATATGAAGTTGGATCCTCTGTCAGAGACCACCTCTTTAGGGAATCCAACTCTGGTAAAAAATTCCCAGGAGAGCCCTGGCAACCACCTTGGCAGTGACGGTCCGAAGGGGTGTAGCCTCAGGGTACCTGGTGGCATGACCAAACAGACCCTCCCACATCAGGTGGTCACAGGTTCATCCTGGACCTAAAGGATCAAAAATATTGATGCCAACCCTCTGAAATGATGTGCCAACCACTGGCAAAGGCTGCAGTGGGGCAATGACACTGCCTCTAGTCCTACCAGACAAGTGGGACAGGTCTGGCAGTGGGACTCCACTTCTACTCCCATCCGGGGCCAGTAGAGATGTGCAGAGAGCCTTTGCTTAGTCTTCTTGGTCCCAAAATGACCAGCTAAGAGCACCTCATGCACCAACTGCAACAGGAAGGACATATAAACCTGGGGTACCACCAACCTCTTGAGGGCACCAGGTTCAGGCTTCGTGGGCTTTCTACAAAGGAGCTCACCCTCTCAATAGATTTTGAAAGACATAGGTACTTCACCTTGTGCTTGGGCCTGTTTTCTTAGACCCTCGAGAGACTGGCACTCTCTCTGACCATTACAGAAGTCGCCCCTAGAGGGCCCCTCTTCAGCCAGCAGGCATTGAAGGCCAGAGCGATCCTCTGGGCTGAGCACCTCTCCCACAGGAGGGTCTTCAGGCTCTTCTCCCTCAGGAGTTGAGTCTCAGGTTACCACTGGACCCAGCCCATCTGGAGCCTGAATCCCAGTGGGAGCTGTTGAAACAGCGGGAAGAGAAGGAGCCCCCGTCACGGAAGTGGCCTTCTTGCTCTTCCATCTTACCTTGGGTCTCCCCTTTGGCTTTGGTACTAGACTAGCAGTCAGACCCGGTGTGACCTGCGATCTAATGTCTGCAGCAGCAGTCAGGTGTAGTCCATCCGAGATCTGAGGTACATTGGCCTGAACCAGGACAGGAAGCTTTGCTGTATTGTCTGCATCGTGATGGAGACTAGGGCTACAAGAGATAATTTGGAAGGCCCACCAGATAACCGGGTAGTTATCAGAGGAGCACCTACATAGTCCTCTGGCATGAGCAGGGTCATGTCCACCACTGTCATACTTGCTCCAGTGTCTCTCAAACCAGTAGAGGCCGGCCATTCAGGAGGACACTTCTCAAAGATCTGTGGGTGTTTTGTGGGATAGTAGCCTATACTTCTGTGTACTGGTCCCAGGCCCCAAGGGACACTAGGGAAATCTCTGCAGGTGAACCAAATGTAATTCCTGTAGAGGAGGGGAGAACAGTGGCCTCCACCTCAGGCATGGAGCAAGGGTAGGTCAGACTGAGAGCCTGGATGCCAAGTGCCTTACCTTTACACCTGGGGTTACCCTTCTTGTGGTCCAGAGCCCCAAAGTCCCACCAAGTGCCAAGAATGCGAGGTACGGTACTGGATCCACTTGGTGCTGGCTTTACAGCAGGAGAACCACTACACATACTCCCACCCATTAGACTTTTCCCCACTAGATTTTTGGCTCTTAGGAGAGGAAGGTTTAGGTTTATTCGATTGTGATAGCTTTTAGGACTCCACAGACTTCTAAGATTCCCCTTTTTCTTTGTCCTTGTCCTTCCCACTGGGTTCTTTAAGGGACACCCGGTAGGAGACCCACTTGTCAGCCAGCCTGAACAGCTTAAAGGGATCCAAAATGTTCTGGTCAGCCACATACTGACGCAGATCTGATGAACAGGCTTCAGAAAAATGCTAAAAAAATTGGACAATTCAACAAAGGTTTTCACCTTGTATCCATCAATCCACCCCATCATGTTCATATGTGTGGCACTCATCCAGTCAAGCCAAGAAGCATTATCTCTTTTCTTATATTCCCTGAACCTTTTAAAGCATTGGGTAGGTATATTGCCAAACTTGGCAATCAAAGCAGATTTCATGCACTCATACTAACCCCTTTCTTCCACACTCAGTTTCAGAATACTGTAATAACCAGTCTGAGGCACTCTATTCAACCAAAAACTTACCCCAATCTCTTATCAACATTATGGATTACACAGGCGATTTCAAATGCTTCAATCCATTGGAGGATATCAGAACCCTCCACACACACACCAACCAAATCTTTCATAAACTTGGTGGCAGGTGGGGGGCGTGGCCTGGTGCTCATGGAGTGAAGAGGCAGAGAAACTGAGCTCCAGCCAAGATCCTGAAGTTTGATCCTCCAAAGGTGGCTAACCGCCACAACAGGACGAAATAAGGACACCCAAAGGTGGGCAAAACACAGGCAGCCACTAACGCAGTAAATCTGTGCAAAATCGGACCTGGAAAAGCTTGGATCGGATTCAAGAGCAGTTCCCCCCTGGGCACTGCAAAATGGCGGACGCGACTGCGAGCCTGAGCTGCTGAAGGGGGAGGGGTGGAGCGCTGCTGCCGATAGGAGAAGCAAGCACTTCAGCTGTACCTGGTTGGAGTTGAATTGAGCAACAGAGGGTAAAGAGGCGGACGCAGCCAGGCAAGGAGAGGAAGTGTCCCCGCACCATTCCTGGTCCTGCTGCCCCTGACAACATCACCTGGGCCAGGGAGCGGCGCACAGGGGGACTCGAGCCCGAGGTACCGGACACCGTAGCTGAGTCGGGGCAGAGTCCTCAGAGACTGGGCGGATCCCATAACGCTGCTGCAGAGACTGGTTGCAGCGAGGTACATAGTGCGCCCTGTGGAATTGCTGGTAACCCTGTCACTGGCAGAGCAGCGAACGAAGCAGGCAGCTGAACCGGAGCAGGAGACTGGTCTCCTGACTCACGTCATGCTGCTGGTGCGGAGACAGAGACTACACAACGGGAAATATCACAGTAAGACGGGAGGCACTGAGTGAACACAGAACAGTGAGTGTGGTTAACTGTGGGTCTGATGAAGTACGGGGCGGCGTGTGAAGCTGTAGCACGTGTGTCGGACCGCTTGCGGTCACCACCTTGAGGGCACAGGGAGGTAAGAACGGACCCGACCTCCGGACAGCCCATGAATTGGGGAACGCCGCTTAATTGCAAGAGACTGACACTAGAGCGCTGCTGCACTCCCACAGCAAAGATTTGGCGAAATATGAGGATGAGCAGAATGGCACAGAGGAGGCTAGGGTGGGGAGCGAACCGAGAGTGAGAGGCGGACTAACGGACCCCAATATAAATGTGGCTGCAGGCCTGATGATCATCACATCATAAAGATGAATTAAGGGCACACCAAAGGCATCCATCGATGTCATTTATGGACAGCTAAACACTGCGCAAGTCGCAATATGAGCGCCCCAACTGACTGAACCTCACAAACAAGGGGTGCTACGCTGCTGACTTGGGACCCCGGTAGGTATGAGGAACAACCCGCTGACCCATGCTGCGAGGAGGCATACACAGTGGAGACCACAGCAGACTGGCCCTACTCAGGTCCCATGAGACACAGACACAGGAGTGAATACGCTAGCAATTGACAGGACAGCTTGTGGGACCTGTGAACAAGCTGCACCCAGCATAATTGACTGTTACAGGGATAAAGACACAGAAAGAGCAAAGACGGAACACAACGAGGATACCTCCTGTGCTGTTGGAGGTTGCGAAGGGCAAACCATAGCTGCCCCAAACCCTGAGACTGCGCATCCCCAGATGCCTAAATCTAAAATGTCACTGTCCAAAAACAAAGCAAAGCCAACAATAATGGATTTGTTCAACGCCACTAAGCCTCATGCCACAACACATAACGGGCAACTGATACAGCAACCCAGAGAGAACCAGAAGGAGACGGCAGAGATGGACAAGTACTGGAACCAATAGCTGCGCTAAGGTCCTTTATTGACACAGAGATTGAGGAGGTCAAGTCTGACATGCAATTAATGCGCCAAGACGCACGCAATTTAAGAGAGCAGGTCACCAATGCCGAGACAACATTCCACTGAGACAACTGAGAGCACTGCAGACCTGAAACTCGTAGTCAGTGAACTAGAAAAACAAGTTGCTATGCTAGAAACGAGATCTGAGGAGGCGGAAGGACGCGCCCGATGCAGCAACATTTGAATTCTAGGGGTGCCTGAGGGGATAGATGGGCAATACCCGACCGGATACGTGGAAACATTATTACAGCAGGAAATTGGTGTGGGCAGACTGTCGCAGGGCTTCGCTGTAGAAAGACCCCACAGATCCATCCAAAAGAGACCTCCACCGGGCTCACATCCTTGACCAATGATCGCAAAGATCCTCAATTTTCAAGACAGGGAAACCATCCTCAGATATTCCAGGGAGGGTGGAGCAATAGAGCGCGACAACTCCAAAATAAGCATCTTTCCTGACTACAGGACAACAGTGCAGAGAGTGAGGAACTCTTTCATACCAATCAAGGCCAGGCTCCGGCAACTGAATATGAAGTACATGCTACTATACCCGTCCAGACTGAAGGTGATATACAAGGGTCCAGAGGTATTCCTGGAAACACAGGCTGCGGCCACAATGTGGATGGAGCACAACAACTTGGCAGACGGAGAAGAAGCGGTCACCTAAAGGACCCCGTTGCTGTTGATAATGAAGGCAGAGAAACTCATAAGTGCATTTGGCCACTACTGAGGAACTGGCTCGCTGATATTAAAACACCACTTGAACATTATGCTGCAACAAAATGGCTGGTGGTCAAGCTCGGTCTCCCCAACTGATCACACGGACATACCCAAATGAAACTACTAGTGCAGGCCTGTTGCTAGCAAGTGAAGATTTGCGCTTGAAACCCAGGATGGGAATTGATGGCGCGAGGGTCCCTGAGTGCTGCAGAAGAAATGCAGCAGCTGGGAGCAACAGTTTGGTTTGTTATTTGTTCTATATGTTGGTCTGTCTTCGAGCTACGGAATCCAGGTAAAAGGGTGACTGTGACCACTACTGATGCAAAGACTGAGAAGGGGCACACCCTGATCAAGGGGACGCTGAGGTGGGACGAACTGACACATGGCTGGGGAAATGGGTACAGGAGGGCAGACACACAAAATCATGGCGCAGCAACTTAGGATATTGACATGGAATGTAAGAGGGTTGGGCACATACTTGAGAAATAGGATTAACTCCTTCCTAAGTAGGAAAAGAATATCGATAGCCCTACCACAAGAAACACACCTCACGGCTGAGGCCATGGCCAAATTGAAGGAACGCTGGGGGGCAGGGACATGGAGACTAATACTCTAAATACGCCAGAGGGGTGTTCACGTGGGTGAGCCCGGAGGTACCTTTTCAGCTGATGGGCACAGAAACAGACAAACAGGGCAGATACCTGATAATGTGGGGAGTTATTTAGCAAATCAAGGTCTGTATAGTGAATTCTTACTTCCCCAACCATAGCATACCTGCACACCTCAAGATATTGTGCACCTAGATAACACCCCACCGAGATGGCCTATTCATGTGGGGGACCTCAATTGCACAAGGGATATGGTGCTGGACAGATCTAATGCACCCCAACACCAGACACAAGCAACTTACCAGACACTAAACAAGTAAATAGATCATTTAGACCTAGTAGATGTGTGGAGGGAACTCCACCCTACCGAAAGATGCTATTCGCACTACTCCTCTCCCCACGGACTGTACACCAGAATAGACTATCTACACATGGACAGGAACTTATTCGCACAAATAGAAGGCGCACAATATTTGGGCAGATCGATATCTGACCACTTGCCACTGCTTATCCACTGGTCTATCAGAGGCCCTAGACCCCCCATCCCAATGTGGCGGATGCCCACAGGAGCCCTTACAGACCAGATTTTTAGGGCAGAACTAGGGGATAAGTTGGAAGAATTTGTCCGTATTAATCAAGGCAGCGTGGAACGTTGGGGTACACTTTGGGAAACATTGTAGGTGGTGACATGGGGGGAAACGGTGTGCAGTCATAATGTCGACAGTCAAAATGTCGACAGTCAAAATTTCGAAAAATAAATGTCGAAAAAAATTATGTCGACAAACAATAATGTCGACATTTTTCGATATTTTTTCGAAATTTTGACTTTATTGTATAAATAAATATATATATATATATATATATATATATATATATATATATATATATAAGATGTGTTGAGTATGAGGGGTGGTTGGGGGGTGTGGGGGGGGGGGGTGGCAGGGGGGTGTTGGGTGAGGGGGGGTTGGTGGGGGGGACCCCCCCCATAGTAAATGATACTATTTTTATTTATTTAATTATTGACTAAATAAATAAATATATAATTGGTATGTGTTGAGTATGAGGGGTGAAAGGGTGGTTGGGGGGGGTGTGGGGGGGTGGCAGGGGGGTGTTGGGTGAGGGGGGGTTGGGGGGGACCCCCCCCATAATAAATGATACTATTTTTATTTATTTAATTATTGACTAAATAAATAAATAAATAAATATATAATTGGTATGTGTTGAGTATGAGGGTGAAAGGGTGGTGGTGGGGGTGTGGGGGGGGTGGCAGGGGGGTGTTGGGTGAGGGGGGGTTGGGGGGGACCCCCTCCATAGAAAATGATCCTTTTTTTGGTTATTTATTTATTGAATAAATAAATAAATAAATCTATAAATAGAATGTGTTGCATATGAGGGGTGGGGGGTGTGGGGGGGGTTGCAGGAGGGTGTTGGGTGAGGTGTTGATAGTTTTAAGGGTTTATAGTCATAATGTCTAAAAAAAAAGTCGACATTTTTTTTTCGAAAAAATGACTTTTTACATTATAAGTATAGGATGTCGACATTATTATTTTCGACATTATTATTTTCGACATTTTTGTCTGTCGACATTTTTTTTTCGACATTATGACTATAAACCGGGGGAAACGATAGCGAGTGCAGGTGGCATCAGGAGAATGCTGAGAAATGAACTGGAGTGCCGGGAGGGGGAAATTCTGCAGATGGAAACTAGCACCAAGGGAACTAGGGAAGATGAGGCCAAACTGGTAGAGGCTAGAGATTTATGCCAAGAGGCGTGGGGGAGGTTATCCAAGTTTGATTACACTACTTGCACTGCCAGAGCACACAAGGAGGCAGATAAGCCGAGCAGATTATTAGCGTGGATATCTAAGAGAGAACACCCGAGGCACCTACCCACTGAAATTAGGGACGAGGGAGGGGTGACACATAAGACACAAGCGTTGATTAACAACGCTTTTGCTGCTTTCTATTCTATGTTATATGCTCATGAAGCCCAAATAGAGACATCCGACATAAGGGATACGCTAGAGGAGATAGGGCTCCCCAAATTAAATTCATCCCAAAGGGAAACGCTAGACGAAGTAATTACCCCTGAGGATGTGACAGATGCGATCAGATCATTATCCACTTGTAAAACACTGGGAAGTGATGGGCTACCGCCAGAGTTTTACAAAACCTACAAGCCCATACTGACCCCGCTATTACACAAAGTTTTCACAGAAGTGTACGAGACTGGATGCCTACCACAAAGTATGAATGAAACGCTGATAGTTCTGATAATAAAGCCAAACAAACCCTCAGCAGACTGCGACTCATACCGACCGCTGGCTATGCTGAACTATGACAGCAAAATATTAACCACCATATTGGTCAAGAGACTGGCCAGGGTAATAGGGAACCTGATACACGAGGATCAAAATGGTTTTGTCCCGGGCCATAACACAACGGCCAATTTGCGCCGGCTCCAGCATATCATAGCACAGACACAAGAGAGCGAGGTCCCTATGGCGATACTATCACTTGACGCCATCAAAGCATTCAACTCGATATATTGGGAATGGCTAGTGGAAGTCCTGAGGGAGTTAAGGTTCGGAGAGGGCTTAGTGAGATGGATCCAAGTGTTGTACAATACTCCACAGGCTAGAGTTAAAACCGGCAGAATGGTGTCAGAAGCATGGGCAATTCAGAGAGGCACCAGACAGAGCTGCCCATTATCACCTATGCTATACATCCTGGGTCTACAGCCACTGGCAATATATCTCAGAAAACAGTTGTTTGATGCTGGGATACGAGTGGGGGGTAAATACAACATAATATCGCTTTATGCAGATGATGTCCTCATATACCTAAGGGACCCGCAGGCTAATGCCCCGGTAATACTAGAAATACTAGACAACTATGCAAGAGTATCAGGAATAAGATTTAGTAAACAAAAGTAATGTGCATTCCCGCTGGCGGTGCTGAAGGGGAAGAACATGCTCGATTTACCAAATGTGGGAATAAAGTGGCAGCCGCACGAGTTTAGGAACCTGGGGGTCACCATCAAGCACACACCTGAGCTTACGCATGAGTGCAATACGGCGGCTGTAATAAAGGGCTTAGGTAATTCCATAAAGTTCTGGGCCAAGCTACCCCGATCGATGATGGGCAGGGCGGCCATCACCAAGATGGTCTTCCTTCCGAGATTCTTGTACTATTTCCAAAACATATGCTACCACATAAAATCAGAGTTCTTTAGGAAATTGGATGTTCTGCTTGGACAGTTCTTATGGGGCAAAGCCCGCCATAAACTGTCTCTGGCAGTGCTGAAATTGCCGCACAAAGAAGGAGGGATACAACTCCCTGACTTAGAGAGGTACTATCTGGTGTCACAGCTCAGTCATGTAACCAAGTGGCTATCAGATGAGCCCACAGCTGAAACTGGCTATCTGCAAGGACTGATCACACCGCTGCACCCACAAGAGGTCCTATGGGACACCCCTCGGGGGCCAGCTGATACCTCCCTGATAGTGCACCTGGCCAGGCAAATGTGGTGCAGGACAAAATTGGTGCTCCGTTTACAACACCCCTGCACACCAGAAGTCCCGATGTTGGTCGATGTCTACAAGGCACTGGGAGAGGGCGGGTCTGTACACATGGGGGAACATGTTTGAAGAGGGAATATTCAGAGACTTTGAATCATTGCAAACACTAGAGTTGATATGGTATCAACGCATCAAACAAACAGCTAAAAGGAAATGGGATAACTGCCCAGAAGAGCCGACATTGCACCCTCTGCTGAAGGAGATGTATACCCTGAACGACGGCTGGTGACCTGTGTCTAGACTATATGGTCAACTTTCAGATAGGCCCAATCCCTGCAATGCTACATTGAAGGAAAAATGGGAGAGAGATCTAAGTCACGATTACTGAAAAAGTATGGCAAAGGGTACTCGCATACCGGAAAGAGGCGTCTAGGAACGCCAGATTCAGGTTAATACAGCTAAACGTAATGTATAGGACTTACATGACCCCCCCCCCAAGAGTGGCAGGTTTTAACAAACATGCACGATCAACATGTCCATGGTGCAGCAGAGAGGAAGCCGACTTGGTGCATATTTTTCTGGGGGTGTTGCAAAGTGCAGAGATTCTGGGAGAAGGTGGAAAGCACCTGTCGTAAAGCAGGGGTAAACAGGTATGATTGTACTCCGAAGGAGTGCCTGCTGGGTATGTATCCCAGGCTGAGTAAGCACAAACATATTGTGAAACCGATGGACATGGTGTGCATATTAGCGAAAAGGGTGATTGCTATGGCATGGAAATTACCCAGGGGCCCACAATGTGATAGATGGTGAAAGGAACTAGAATGATGGTCGGCTGCTGAGACCACTACTTGGGGCATAGGAATTAACATGTCTGATGGTGACGTGAGTGTAACATTTGAGCGGATGACGAGCCTCCCTGAATTGTATTGTAAAATGCTGCATATGTGTGACTCAATGGGAAGTGGATTTTGTAACACCTAACCGGGATGGTCCCCCCAAGCTGAACGCTAGGATGTCAGTGTCATGCACCCATGAACTTGCGGTTCAGTTCCACCCGGAGGGGCAAGAAGACAGACACCGTTTTTCGTTCTTAATGTTAGACTGTCATTAGTTACCATAATCCTTAGAGATGCATTGTAAATTGTAAACCTGATAAATGTATGATTATAAATGCAAATAACAACATTAAAAAAAAAAATACTTCGTGGCAGGGGACCTGACACTCAACTGGTTTGGCTGAAGTCTCCACTCTAGCTTTCTCTAGCTGGATTCTCTGACATTCAGTGTCCTTGTTTTTAACTTCAGGATCCCTATCTTTGAGTATCAATTGCTGTGCCAACTCCTCCCTCTTTAGTTCAGCTTCGGTTTCCAACATTTTATATACAAAGGCCAATTCCATTCTTAATAATTCAAGTTCCAAGGCATTCCCTGAAGAAACAATCCTGGTTTTTGGAATAGAGACAGCAGGAGAGGTGGCACTCCCAGAAACAGATTCAATAACAACCCCATGGGCAGTGTCCTCAATGGTTGCATCCCCCCCTTCATCAAGAGCATTGCAATCAGTCTGGTAGTCCACTAGGGCAGCTATCAGCACATCCCTAGACTTCCTAGAATGATCTTCAAAGTCTAAATCCCTGGCTTCTCAAGCACTCTGGAGAGCCTCTAAGCTCATCCTAGTCAATTTACCATTTGCAATAGATTCCATTGCATGTAATGTAGTTATTCTAGTACACACCATTAAACCTTAAATTAACAAAGTGTGTATACTTTGTAGGTGGCAAGGTTACACACTGATTCTTAAAACCATTAGCATCCCACTGCTGCCACCAGTCTAAAGACTGGAGGGGGGTATCTATACTCCTGCCCTCTATATGGCAGACTAGAAGCACAGAGCACCCCAGCCAAGGTTCTCTGTAGGGTAGCGAAAAGACGAGCAACCAAGGCTTAAACTCTCAGGAGGTGATGCAGGCTGGTTCTTAAGTACCGTGCAATCCCCAAGCTCCCCACAAAGAAATGTCCACACACTGTTATGTGATAACACAGTTCTTTAAATAAGAAATAAGGATCTATGTATATACATAATTAATAACACACTGTGTACTTGGCAAATCTAATACGGCAAATATATACACAATGTCTATGTGGTACCAGACTTAACTATATATATTCTTCTACCCCAATGTACCTCAGTTTAGCAGAGTTTCTTCGACGGTTTAATCGACAGATACCTTGAGGGTGGACTCTCTTTAAACAGGAGCCACAGGGTGTCGAGAGTCCTCGAAGAAAGGTGAACCCTGGCATCGAGAGTCCTTGCTGAAAAGAGTTTGGTGCCGCAAAGATGACTCGATGAATGTAGGCCCTGCAACGGGCGTCGAGTGTCGGAATCGGTGATCGGGACTCGACCACGGCTGGAATTTGGACCTTCACTCGTCAGCCTCTTTGTGGACTTCGGGTGGCGGGAAATCCCTGGCGGATTCTCCTCAGTCGTCGACAACCTCGACTTTCTCCGACGGGCAAAGCCGTCGCCGGTGATGGCAAGGGAGCCCTTTGTTTAAATGTTCTTAGGCAAAAGGTAGAGCTTTGCGGATCCGGTCATCAAGAAGCACAGCATCAAGCTGTCGACGCTTCTAGGCAACTTGACTTGACTGTCTACCAGCGGTTACAGAAATCCTCCAAACCCCAGTCGACTGCAATGACTTCTAGGCCTCGATGTCTGGGTGCTTTACTTCAGATTTCTCGGCTGACCCCGTCTCCGGTTGACAGCCTTTCTGGACTGGCTTCCAGGGTGCCTTGATGAAGGTCAGCTTCTGCACAATGTTCCCTCATAGCTCAGGGAAAGGTCTCTAAGCCAGGTTCTCTCTTGGATCAGTCCTCAACGGACTCAACAATTTTCGGATCGGGTTGAAGGAAAACAGCAGCAATTATGGGCTTCAATGATAAGCAGCTTCAAGTTTCAACTTCAGCTTCTGAACAATTTTGGTAAGTGAGCAATCCCCAGACATACAGTTATGTCCCTCATTCACACTGCTGAGCCAAGCTCAGTCAAGCTCAGTCATCCAATCAGTCAGAAGGGCATTCATGCAAGCAGGCAGCAAATCAGGCTCACAGTGCATTCAGGCCATTCACATCCACCCCAGGGCCTTGGTATCCCAAATGGAGGATACTCAGTGCACCTGTCAAATTCAGCATGGAGCTGCCACCAGCCCATACCCTGCTCTGTGGGTCACACACAGGTGCCCAAAAACATACACTATGGGTACAGGGTTGTACCCCCACCCATGAGTGTTGCAAGGCTATCCCAAGGGTCTCTGTTCACCACAACCAAAGAGAGGGAGATCTGCACTTCCAGGAGTCCCACGTGGACTTCTGTGCAGAAAACAACACAGAACACACATGATAAGGGAGTACACAACAAGGACATGGAGGCCCTGTCCGTCCAATGCATTTCCAGCATCACAATGACACCTTTTATTATTTTTGGAGACTTTAATTTATGGCAAATAATCCCCTAGATCATAAGGCTCTAACTCTATTACTATCACTCCAAACTATTGGTTTTCTTCAGCATGTTAATACTCCTACCCACAGTTGGGGTAACATCCCCGATTGGCTTTTGTCGAAAAAGCAGACTATGTGGGTCACATCAGTGGATCGATGTATCTAGTCTGATCATTTGTTTTCTTCATTTTGAGATTCTTTCTCCATTGCTTCCTACCAAACCATTAAAAGTAGTTAGACCCTCAATACTAATCGTAATTGCAAAAAGGTTTCTATTGAGGCCTTTGCGCCTCGAGTGTTACTGCTATAACCATATATGGATGAGAGTCTCTCCCTTGATGTATTTACATCCACTTTCAAAGCAGCCACTAACCAAGCATTTGACTCCTTAGCTCCATTAAAATGTGTTAAACAGAACAAAGTAGTCAGTTTACACAAATGGTTAACCTTAGAGTCCTGCATGCCAGCGGAGTGAAACACAAGGCGGAACGTAACTGGCAGAAATATCCATCAGATGATACTGCGTCAAAATATAAACTTGCAGTCAGAGCTTTAAAGGATGATGTTTTTTAAGCTAAAGAGCAGAATTTGTATGAAAGAATAGAAAATAGAAAAGGCAAACCAAAAGAACTGTTTACAGTAATACAAGAACTTAAAGGGTCTGCGGTTGAGCCATCCATTGTTGTAGACAATGACTGGTGCCAACATATACATGACAGTTTTACCCAAAAAACAACACATCAAAAACACATATTGGTTCAGGTTAAGCTCTTACAACCTGCCGAAGCTAATCTTGCATTGGCATGTGATGTTACAAACTCTGGCACTGTCCTCTTTTGCCTTTAAAGAAGTATCGGAAGATGAGATGTTTGAGATGATCAAAAAATGAAGCCCACATCCTGTAAGGGGGATATCTTCCCTGCAACGTTTTTTAAGGACTTTGCTAAATCGCTTGCCCCATCGGTCACTAGATTTGTAAATTGCTCCTTCCAAGAGGCTTATATCCCAGTGAATATTAAGGAGGCTTGGATAACTTGTTAATAAAAAGGGAGAATCTTGACCCAACAGTCCATGGAAACTACAGACCATTCACAAACGTATAATTCCTCTTGAAAATAATAGACAAAATAGCTTGTGCTCAATACCAGACCTTCATGGAGCAGAATCTTGTCCTAGTGAATGAACAATCTGGCTTACGCATGAATCATGGGACAGAGACTGCTCTCCTAGATTTAAAATCAAATATCATGGGCATCATCGAGGAAGGTAATGCAGCATTACCTCTTATGCTGGACCTTTCATCGGCCTTCGATTTGGTCGACCATGCTCTTGTAGAAAAAAGACTGGTTAAGGTGGGTAAATGTACCACCCAGGCTGCAAGTTGGTTCAGAACCTTCCTAGGACCCAGGACGGCTAAGGTGGTAAAGGGCAATGGCCAGTTACGAAGAACAGTTTTAACCTGCAGAGTTCCGCAGGGTTCATGCTTGTTTCCACTATGGTTCAACGTGTACTCAAAACCCCTATGTGATCTTGTTTCATTCGGGGTGCAGTTTGCAAACTATGCAGACGACACCCAGATAGTGTTTAAACTATCTGTGGTCTATAGTGAAGACGTGGACAGAGTGAATAAAGTGTTCAAGGCCATAACAGTTATGGATGGCTTTTAACTCTCTGGCCTTGAACGACTCAAAAACGGAGCTGCTGATTATTGGCACCAAAAAAAAACCCAAAAAATCTTGACACTCGGTATAAATGTTTTGAAGTCAATGGTAATGCCATCATAGTGTCTGATGCAGTCAAAACATTAGAAGTCTTCTTTGACTCGCATCTCCCTTGAGAAACACGTTTCTTACCTTAAATCCTCCTGCGCCTGGTTTGTCAGCCTACTGTGGCAGATTCACCAGTATTTATCTGAGGATAATCGAGTACTGCTTGCAGCAGCCATTGTAAATTCGAAATTGGACTATTGTAACAGTCTTTTGGTAGGTACCTCCAAATCCAACATAAAGAAGTTACAGGTGTCGCAGAGCGGAGCTGTTCACGCTATATGCGGGTTAAGTCGTTGTTCTAAGATTTCTGTTTCTCATAGGAAGTTACACTGGCTCCCAGATGAACAGTGAATACAATTTAAGGGCTGATTCCTGGAGTTCAAATGTCTTTTAGGTGAAGCACCCTCTTACCTTACTTCGAGAGTTCAAAGAACTCCTTTCAGACGAACTCTCTGTTCAAACAACAATATGACGCTACGTCAACCACGTGTTACTTTAAAAAAAAAGATTGGTGGTGCCAGTTGTAATGCCTACCTACCTACCATTTGGAACTCACTCCCCTCGGAGCTTATAGCCTTCGCTTCAACATCCAGGTTCAAGAAGCAACTGAAAACACTCCTGTTTGACAGGGGAATGGATTAAACCAAGCGCATGACCCATATTGCAATCGTATGGTATACTGCCCTCTGCTCCAAGCCCCCTTTTTCTGTTTTTTGTTGTCTGTCTTGTGAGCGCCCTGAAAATAATTAGGTCAAGTTTCTTTTTATTTAGGCTTGAGTTGGTTGTTGTAATGTCATTGACACTTGATTTAAATATTTAATTTCACATACTTTTACCTGTATATCTTTTAAGATAAAAATCTTGCTTTAAGCACTTGATATATGTAGTTGAAAGACAGAAAACCTCACACATTTGAGTATGCATTAAGAATTATTTGTATGTATCATAATAAAGTGGTGTCATGTGGCACAGCTTCAGCTCATTTGGCTGCCACTTGCTCTTTGGTTCCTGAAGAAAGTGGGTGGGGGGACAGGTAAGTAGGAGAGTGTAAGAGGTAAGTGTGAATCGTGAAGTATTTATGGGTGCTGGGCCAAAGAGCCTGTTTCCTGTGTTCCGGTATTTTTCTAACTGGCTCCCAGTAATGACCTGAAGAGAACACTTAGGGTGTCTGAATATCCAGAAGTTAATCACAGGACCTGGTAACCTATTAGACTCACTACCAGCTAGGGTCCGTCAGGGGAGCAGGTGGTTCGGATGATGTGTGTTAGGAAGGTAGAAGAGGTAAAGATAGGCAGAATAACCTTTATACGGCTTCACTCAAGTTAATGTGAAGTAGTGAGAGTTAGTAGCACGCATTCACCTACGGAATATGTGCCCAGATGTATGCGAAGTGTATAGCGTGAAGCAGAAAACGCTGTGGAAATGTATCAGGGTAAAGGTTCTTGGCTGTCCTTAATTTGTCCTATGATGGAAATGGGGTGCTTTTTCAGGGATTTTCTGGATTTCCTTGATCCCACACTAATCAGATACATGTGGGAATGTGTTGATGTCCCACGTGCATCGAGGGGGGTGTGGGTGGATGTGCATAGGTGAAATGTACCGGATTTTTTTGCAGCCCTCATGGAGGGTGTACCAATAGTAATGTGCTTAACGATATAACTCGGAAAGCCATGCCTGCTGTTGGAAGTCACCTGGGTGGCACTGACGCCATTGCAACTGGCCCCTGAGGTGAAAATTCTCATTTTACGGGAGTCTGTGGCCCAGCCAGCTCTGTCACTGCTTTCATGTGTCCACTGTAGTGTGCATGGCTGAGATCATTCTAATTAGGTCTAGGTTGAGTAGCTGTATATCAAACACCTTATGCTTAAGAGGAGATGTTGGAGTCCAGTGCCCATTTTGGAAAGCACATGAGTAGGACAGTACATTCTTTTCAACCTCGGGAGCATTCAAATTGGCATCATTCCCATTATTAAGGCCTGGTGAACAGCCAGGACTGTAGGGCTTTCCTGAAGGTTGTGTGACCTTCCAAGAGCTAAGTCACCTGGGGATGAAGTTCCATAGGATATTTGCCAGAATTGCCCTCTTTGGTATTTCTTGTTCAAGTGGAAGTCTGTTAGAAACACTCTGACAGGCAGGTATGGGATGAGTTTCCTGTCAATGGGGTCCGGGCCAGCCCTCAGACATGTTGGACAATACACAAGGTTTTGAAATTAATTCTGAATTTGACAGGCAGCCAATGCACTATCCGGAGAGCTGGGGCAATGATTTACTATCCTTTGAGTCTCCTGAAGGATCCTGAAGCCAAGTTTTAAACTTCTAGGCCGTTCTAACACAAAATGTATTGTAATATGATATGACATTTATAGCGCGCCCGTACACAAGTGTTTATAGGCGCCAAAACACCTCTAGTATCACTTTGCTAACAATGTTTTCGTTGTTCTGATAAAGCCTATACAAGTAGTATACACCACCAATAAAGATATGGAAATTCCAGCTAGAGCTCATTACAATTTCCGTTTCCTACAGATTCGCCATACTTTAAAAAAGAAATGGTGCATTGCCAAATTCGACTTTAAAGATATCAGTGGATCTGCATGGGTCAAATGACCCTTTTCACTTTTCGTAGTCCAAGCTCTTTCTAGGCAATAATCAGACAGCTTTTCTGTCGGGGCAGAATCTCATTTTCGGGGGTTCTGCTCTCATTTTATGGGATCCCTAAACTTTTTGTTGTTTCCTCTTGTTTTTCTTGCCTCTTTTACCTTGTTTCTGTGGTCTTAGAGATTTCTGCTGAAGTATCTGTGCCACTGGAACTCTTTTTGATGTGCTATCCTAAGATAGGCGTTATGCTCCTTGAACAGGGGTGTTTTTTAAGCACCTTATTTTGGCACCAGGTGATAGTACTACTTTACACTTGTCTTGTGAACTATGCTGTTGGCAGCTGTAATTTAGTTACAACTCCACCAGGGGTGCTACCAGCTTTGCAAGATTAGTAGCCCTCACCATTCGTCCCTCAAGATAAAGGTCCTCATTACAGGTTTGGTGGTATCGCACTGGTACATCAGGTGGGATACCACGAAACAGAATTACTGTTACTGCAATTGGTCTGCCGAAATTACCAGCAGATTACAAGTGCCTGTAGGGGTAGTTACTACCCATTTCATAGGAGTAGTTGCCGGGATTGCCAGCACTCGTAATACCAGTGCTGGTAAAACATGCTATTTTTGCTAGTGGATTGGCAGAATTACCCACCAGCTCCTGGCTGGAGGTAATTCCAGCCACCCCACCAGCAAATTTGGAGTATGCCAGTGCGGAAATGTGTCAGTAAACGTAATTACTGACATGTTATTACTGCCTGACCACAAAAGTGATGGGTGGAAGGTTTCGAATGAATCTAAACCACTGGCAATTGCTCTGGGCAACCTTCCACACCACCGTTTTTTAGCCCGTCTGCGCCATTGCAAAAGGGGACCAGCCATGTGCAAATCAGTCAGCAGCTGCCGCCACCGAAGGTAGCAGCCCAGCCCGAACTGCTAGGCCAGGTCCCCTCTGCACAGAAAACCAAGCAACCCCAGACATGTTTCGGCCTTTTTGGACCTCCTCAGTGAGGTGCAGCCTGGTTCCCTGTGGCGCAGCGAGCAAGGGACCCACGTCTGGGCATACCCTCTCTCACAAGGAGATACAAACTGACCACAAAAGTGATGGGTGGAAGGTTTCGAATGAATCTAAACCACTGGCAATTGCTCTGGGCAACCTTCCACACCACCGTTTTTTAGCCCGTCTGCGCCATTGCAAAAGGGGACCAGCCATGTGCAAATCAGTCAGCAGCTGCCGCCACCGAAGGTAGCAGCCCAGCCCGAACTGCTAGGCCAGGTCCCCTCTGCACAGAAAACCAAGCAACCCCAGACATGTTTCGGCCTTTTTGGACCTCCTCAGTGAGGTGCAGCCTGGTTCCCTGTGGCGCAGCGAGCAAGGGATCCACGTCTGGGCATACCCTCTCTCACAAGGAGATACAAACTGACCACAAAAGTGATGGGTGGAAGGTTTCGAATGAATCTAAACCACTGGCAATTGCTCTGGGCAACCTTCCACACCACCGTTTTTTAGCCCGTCTGCGCCATTGCAAAAGGGGACCAGCCATGTGCAAATCAGTCAGCAGCTGCCGCCACCGAAGGTAGCAGCCCAGCCCGAACTGCTAGGCCAGGTCCCCTCTGCACAGAAAACCAAGCAACCCCAGACATGTTTCGGCCTTTTTGGACCTCCTCAGTGAGGTGCAGCCTGGTTCCCTGTGGCGCAGCGAGCAAGGGACCCACGTCTGGGCATACCCTCTCTCACAAGGAGATACAAACTGACCACAAAAGTGATGGGTGGAAGGTTTCGAATGAATCTAAACCACTGGCAATTGCTCTGGGCAACCTTCCACACCACCGTTTTTTAGCCCGTCTGCGCCATTGTGGTCAGTTTGTATCTCCTTGTGAGAGAGGGTATGCCCAGACGTGGGTCCCTTGCTCGCTGCGCCACAGGGAACCAGGCTGCACCTCACTGAGGAGGTCCAAAAAGGCCGAAACATGTCTGGGGTTGCTTGGTTTTCTGTGCAGAGGGGACCTGGCCTAGCAGTTCGGGCTGGGCTGCTACCTTCGGTGGCGGCAGCTGCTGACTGATTTGCACATGGCTGGTCCCCTTTTGCAATGGCGCAGACGGGCTAAAAAACGGTGGTGTGGAAGGTTGCCCAGAGCAATTGCCAGTGGTTTAGATTCATTCGAAACCTTCCACCCATCACTTTTGTGGTCAGTATGTTATTACTGCACCAGCATACTTGTAATGAGGCCCAAAGTCCTAAACTTCGTTACCTGTACTATCTGCCACCTTCGCAGATCCTCGCCCACTTCTACCTACTGACACTATTCTGGTTGGCTCTCCATGTACAGCCCCATCCTTTACAAGTTCCTTTTCTTAGTCCACAAAGCCATCAATGGTCTTGCTCGTCAGTACCTGGCTTACTTTATCTCTGTCTGCTCACCATCCTGTTTCCTCAGCTCCTCCTCTACACTCAACCTCACTGCTGCATGCCCCGCGCATCCACTCACTTCCGTTCGTTATCCCTACTCACCCCTCTCCCTTTGGAACTGCTTCCAATTGCAATTAAAGCCAGCCCGCCTCTGGTTTTCTTCAAATCTTGGCTTAAACTTCACCAAAAAGGGAATTGAACCACTACTTCCTACAGTGCTGCGTAATCATTTATTTATTTTATTTTATTTATTTTTTTCATTTGTAGAGCGTGCGCAAACCCGTAGACATCAGGGCGCTTTTACCTGTTACATAGGCCCAGGATGGGCATAGGCATAAGTGTAGTTACAATCTTTTCGGAGTGGCAGTACATATACATATACAAATACAGCTAGCCATAGTTGCTGGAATATATTGTCGAGTATAGCAGCATCTATAGGGTGCTCTTCATACATAAGCTATTGTAGTTTAGGGGTGAGTGGGTCCATGTAATTTGAATAACCACGTTTTGAGGGTTTTACGGAAGACCCAGTAGGATTCTTCCACTCTGAGGGCAGGTGGAAGGGAGATCCAGTATTTGGCAGCTAATACTGGGAAACTGGATCCTCCCGCTTTGGTTCATTTGAACTTGGGTTGGAATAATCTGTGGGAGTGGATGACTCGAGTTGGCCTGTTGGATTGTGCTTTGGCAATGTTCTGCACTTGGTAAGGTGGGGCGGTATTGGAAATGCACTTGTGGGTGATAGATAGGGTCTTCAACAGATTTCTTTCCTTGGCGGGTAGCCAATGGACAGCTCTTCGGGCGACCGAGATGTGCTCAGAGAGTGGTATATTAAGGGCAGTGTATAAGGCATTATTCTGGATGGTTTGACCTTTTTTATGTTGCGAGAGGAGGTGCCAGCGAGGAGGACATTACAGTAGTCAAGCCTGGCACTGATTACTTCTCGGGCTATTGTTAGGCAGTTGTCTATGGATAGGAAGGGCCTGACAGCGTTAAGCAGTTTCGTAGAGTAAGCAGCTTCAGAGGAGAAGGCATTTACTTGTCGAGTTAGTGAGAGAGTGGCATTAAGGTGGACTCCCAGTGCTTTTACCGAGGAGGCGACCGGGATCACAGATCCGTCAATGTTGAGGTGGAGTATTGGGAGTCGAGGATACTGTTGTTGATCGTGGTTGCAGTGTTGACATGTGTCATTGGGGCAATACTTGGGTTGGATCTTGGGGCGGGGCTCGGATTATACAAGGCAACTATGCTAACATTTGACTTAGGGACAGTATCTAGGTTCAACATAGGTGTAGCACTAACATTTTGCACATCAATAGTATTAGCATTTGACACTAGAGCAGTGGCTAGGTTCAGGATGGGGGCAATGTTAACATTTTGCACATTAATACTATTAACATTTTTGACTTTGGGGCAGAAAATAGGTTCAGCAGTGGGGCAACACTACTTTGCAGGGCAGTAGTGCTGACATTTAACTTTAAGGCAGTACTGTGTATAGGCCGAGGAGCCTTGCTGATATAGGGCAAATGAAACTGTCTTTGTGTTGGCTTGAGCATGTTGATTGAATTTGAAGTACCCCCGTGATTACGTGTAGGCGAACAGTCATGCCTGTGAGGCCGGCAGTTTTTTGTATGTGTGAACATTAGACATGTGAGTAAGCCTGTTTGTGGGCTGCAAGTGGAGGGAGCAGTCCTAATCCTTGACTTCATGGGGTTTAGGCTCGGGTTATAACCATCAGGGTTTGGGGGTTTATTGCAGGTGAGACTGCTGTGGGAGTGCCTAGGTCGGCCAAATGAACGTGGCTTACATAGCAGGGTTTCTTAAGCTGGTGCGAGTATTCCTGGCTGAGGTGGGCATAGGTAATGCACGGAGAATCAGTGAATGGATTGCGTGCACCACTGTGTGCGGATATGGGCCTTGAGCTGATGTGGTGGCGTCAGCTAGGAAGCATGAAGGTGGATCAAGTGGCTAAGAGGTTGTATATATGGGGCAGATAAGCAGAGAGCAAACAAAGCTTTTTTGGCTGTGCATGCATAGTGGCTTACCAGCCGTATGTGGCCAGGATCAGGACAGGGCCAGACAGGGTGCATCCTTACACAGGGTCCTTGAGAGGGGGCCGGCATAGCCTGCCGGCTACCCTGGGCTCCTACAGTTATAAATTGACAAGGGGGGTCCTGGGAGTCTCTCTGCCAGACATTAGTCCTGGTTACAAGAGACTTACCCATAGTCTTTAGCTCACTATCTTTCACAGAGAAGAAATATCCCAAACATATCAGTCTTTGTCCTGCCCTGGGGCAGTCCAGCACCGAAATGCTAAGCCATTCTCCTCTGAACAAGAGTACCAACAGCATCCCCAGACACGGGTTTCGGTCTAGTTAGACCTCATCAGTAGGGAGGAGCTGTGCCTCTCTAAGAATAGTGAGCAAGGGGTCCACGTCTGGATTCCCCTAGAAACTTAGGGTGAGACCCAAAGGTACTTAAATATGCAAATTGACAAGATGTCTGTGAACGGGGTTGACTGAGCTGGGGAAGGTGCGGTCAGAGGGTTGAGAGGGCCCCGGTGGGAGGAGAGAAGGGAGTGGTCTGACCAGGTGAGTGGAGTGGCGTGTGGAGTAGAGACCAAAAGATCTGTGTGGATAAAGGCATCAAGAGTATGTCCAGCCGAAAGGGTAGGACTAGAGAGGAGAATGGAGATGGAGAGCGAGGAGCAGAGGTCACGGAAGAGAGTGGACGCTTTGCTTGAGGATTCAAGGTGGATGTTGAAGTCACCCAGTAGAAGGATTTTAGATGAAGATGTCAGGTGAGATGAGCAGAAATCACCCCATTCAGAGAGGAACAGGGTGATAGAGCTAGGAGGCCTATAGATAGTGGCAATGGTCAGGGAGGAGGTAGGAGAGATGACCAGTTTGCAGACCAAGCTCTCAAAGGAGGAGTATGGCTGGGTGGGTATTAAGGAAGAAGGGACCCACTCAGAGAAGATCAGGGCAACCCCACCACCAGAACGGTTAGGGCAAGTCTTAGAAATGATCTTGTAGCCATCAGGGAGAAAGAAGTCAAAAGCAGTGACTGAGCTGGCATTGAACCACGTCTCAATAAGAGCGAGGATATCCAGGTGAATGTCTTCAAGGAGGAGGCAGATGTCAGCAGAGTGTTTGATAGCAAAGCAAGCATTCAGCGTGGTTAGATGAAGCAGGTCTGTGCCTTTTGAAGGTTTTCCGATGAGGGGTACAGGAGCATGGTACACCAATCGGAGGAGGGGGAAGAGGGACAGGGAGAGAGGAGGAAGGAGTAGGAGGTGCAGGAAGGAAGCTGATGAGGGACAACCGGTGCCGGTCAAAGAGGAGGAGGGGGAGGTTGGGTTGGGGACCCCGAGCCATGATAGTGCCATTGCAATAAACATTAATGATGAAACTGGGTGATGAGAAGCCGCCACGAGTACTTCCCATTTAGTGCCACCATTAACTGGTGAGGATAGGAAAGGAGAGAGAGTATAGATAATATGAGGGTTTCAGAGATCTGGAGAGGGGACAGAAAAGAGGATATCAGTGACAATCTGTCTGGAAGTTGCGCTGACGTAGGTGTCTGCAATGGGCAGACCAGGGTTGGTGGTCAAACTTTTTAAAACTTTTTCCTTCCAGACTTCGTAAGTGAAGGAGGATAGGTGATTGTAAAGCCATTGCAATAGATAGGCGAGGTAGAGTGCCATAGAGGCGGTGGAGAGATAAGGGTGGAGGATAGAAGGAGACTGCATGGCACAAGCACAATACACAAGGTGGCCTAGTAGCCAAAAAGGAGAGCAAACAGATGGAGTACAAACACTTGGGTACACAATTGGGGGTGTACAGTTGTTAAACACACCTAGATTTGAAATTGCCCAAACAGCAAACAAATGCAGTAAAATGAAGGATATATCAAAGGCATAGGCGAAACAGCAGAACATTGGTTTTGGCACAGCTCAATTTCACATTGGTGAGTTAGTGAATAGGCATCAGGTATCGGAGCATAACTCATGGTGCTCTGCAATGGGCGGACAATGCTCCAAGGAGTCACAAGTTCTTGGAGTAGCCGCCTGCATGCTGGGGAACACTTCCTTGAGGTGGGAGGTGGTGGAGCATAAGGTGCTGTGTGGGAGGAGATGAGGTGGGGGGGGCACCTGAAGCCCTGCAGGGCCCAGACAGACACAGAAAAACTAGGCTTTCGTGGATGCCATCCATGCAATCCTCATAGATTTGTCGCAAGAAGAAGCCTCTGCAAGATGGATCATAAAGGGTGTTGTTTATGGGAGCTGGCCTGGTATAAATCTAATGCATTAGCAAACTCAGTTTAAGCATGTCCAAAATATTACAATCCCCTCCCCCAACCCAATTCAGTTTGTATGCATATTGAAGGGGTTATGTCCAAGAGGCAAAATCAAAGTTTTGTAGAACTTGAACTCAGCTACAGGAAGGCAAGGAATAGGACCATATCCCCACAGTTCCGCTCCATATAATGCTGCTCACAAATGTGTTGCTTGAAAAACTCTAAGAGCAGATGTTATAGCAGTCCCTCCAAACTTCCAGTTCAAGTGAAGGATAGTGATAAAGTTACAAGTGGCAGTTCACTGACTCGTCCCTACCTGTGAGAACCAGGATAGGCTTACGGCAATCCATTTGCCCAAATAGTCACAAATGCCAACATGTTTCAAACACAGTACTCTCTGTTTTCTGCATCAGTCTGGGGATTTTCCAGATCCTCATGAGAATTACTTTGGTCTTAGCGATGATTACTACCCAGTCCTTTAATTTACAATAGGTCCAAAAAACAGTCCCTGAGCCATCAGTGCCACTAACACTGCATCAGTGGCACAGAGCAGGAAAGTAGTTGGACTGCCCCACACAAATAGTACATTCATTTCAAAATAAGTTTCTTTGTTCAGCTCATTGATTAACAGTCGAAAAGATTGGGGACAAGGACACAGCCCTGCTTTGGAGCTATTATAATGTGGAGGGGTCTTGTCATTTCCCTCTTCTTCTGACAGCGTACCTTAGAAGAGCTGTATCGGGGACAATCTCTAGGGAGCTGAATAGCTATGCCTACTTTTACTAGGGATAACAATACGTTTTCTTGATTTACTGAATTGAAAGTAGCCTTTAAGTCTAGAAAATCTAGCAAGTATTACTTGTTTTGAACTGAACATATTTGAGGCAATTAGGAAAAAGCAAAATCATTGGTCTGATGTCCCCATTACCATGTGGAAGCTGTTCTAGGCAGATGATAGCAAGCCTACGAATGGATCCTGTTTAACATGTTTTGCCCAAGAGCTTACATGCCCTGTGATCAATAGACAAAGTGCAACAGTCTTTTCTAAAGATAGTTCGATAATGGGCACACACAAGGAGTCAACACTATGGCGGCTTTTAGGGCTGATTTGAACAAAACATAAGAAATTGGTGCGCATAGTGTTGGATCCTGGTTACATATTTCAAGAGGAATTTATCTGGACAGGGGGCCTTTCTCCTTTGAATATATTCCATGCACCTAAAATTTGGCTGATTTCAAACACTCCAATAGACAAAAGATATAGTTAGAAAAAGGATTTTCACAACTTATTGGAAAATGTGGGTTGTAATTTTCATAACAATAAGAGTGGGCCTCACTAATATTTGCTTCTATTGGTACGTTAATTTTCACTACACCCCACCTTTCAAAATTGAGAATGATATGCCTTTGATAATGACCCTACGGGATTATCCAATGTTTTTTCCATAACTTCCCTTTAACATTTTGGCTATTGGGATATTCCCCATAAGTCATACTGTTGGAAAGGAGTACAGATAGGAGCAAGCATGTCAGGCGAAACTGAAGGGTCTCCGGCTGCTCGCTTCAGAACGCTGTATGCAAACGATTATTTTTTGGTCTGCCATCCAGTCCAGATGCCACAGAGCTACGCCGTGGCATCTTACAAACATGAGCGAACAGGACCCTCCCACTACAAATTCTTTTCTTGTCCTGATGAAGGCCTACCAATTTGCAGCTACACAGTGTAGCTAGAAATGGCCGAAACACAGTCATGTCGACTCCTTTTCTGAGTGCCCAACACACACACTGTAAAAGCTGTGTAATTAACCACACTTTATTGAATTGCTCATTTGTCTCAATGTTATCCCTCACTGATTGAAGGGTAGATATATATTTTGTACTGTGATCCAAGCTAATCATCTTGGGTGAACACCAATGTATCACGTGGAGATACTGTTTTTCGAATTGATGAATGTCCTGTAAATATGTTTGAACTCAAACACAATTTTTGTCATGTATTAAACCATTGAAAAAAGGAAGACAAATGTGGTTCATGCTTACGTTCTGGTAATGTTGACCATTGTGTGAAAATCATTATAGAAGAGTGTGTACTGGGTTCATTGACCCTGTTCATTTGTCTGTTTGAATTATCAAACCACCTGGGTAGAGCAGGGCTGTAACCAGGAGCCCTTTGATTTTATGTGTTGAAATGACTTCTGCTCTGTAGGAATATAAGAATGAGTAGTGGCTAAATCGCCTACTCAGCCCCCACACTTCTACATATAAGCAGTAATCCCAATCATAAAAGTAAAACAGTATCAGTCAAGAGATATACCTCTTTCGCCTTTGGTGGTAGCGTGGCCTGAGGGAAGGACATACTCTCAGAAGGGTTGTGAACGTGATCCAGAAGCAACCTAAACAATAAAGTACAAACAGTCCAAAATGAAAGGAATGTCCAATCAAGGTTCTATAAAAATATAAATAATTTAATCAAACACACCAGTGAACAAATAACTATAAAAACACTTTGAACCCCCCTCCCTGTAAGAGGGAACACAGAATATGCAATAGATAGAACGATGCAGCACTAAAAGCAACCACAATTAATAAAAGGATATGTCTTTCAGTGGAAAAGGTGCAAAAGTGGCCTAACCACTCCTAAGGCTGAAAGATAACGGGCAGCAGTTATTGGTCAATAGTACCATTCTGCTGTTCTTAGGCAGTTCAACAGTGTTGACCAAGGCTTCAAGCTGTGCTGCAGTGTGGGTCGAACCAGGTTCGGGTACACAGAGTCATGCTGCACCAAGTGGTGAGCTGGTATCTAGTTTGTTTGAATCGGGAGCTCAGTTCATGCAGTTCAGATGGTTCACTGGAGTCGGATCGGGAGTTGAGGCGGTTTGAGATGTTGGTAACTATTGATTCAGGTTCATATATGATGCAATCCTCCAGCGGGCTAAGTCGAGGTCAGTCAGTTTGATGTGGTGACTGTGGTGCTCCAATGCAAGGTGCAGAGGTGCAGCGGTTCAAGTAAATTCTGCAGCAGTGAGCTTGTTGTTCGAGCCGAACAGGTGACATGCTCCGCTTTGTGACGATGCAGCAGAAAGCCAGTTCGACTGGTGTGATGCAGCAGTAAATTGAGTTTGATGGAGTGCCAAAGGCAGCACCAGTGAGTCCCTCTAGTCCGAGTGCAGTGAAACGGTTTGAATACATTTTGGCCAGTTCAATATGACAGAAGAGGGAGCAATGGCTGATCTGCTCCTCCAGATGCTATGACACACACTCCAGGGGCTCTATGACCGGATACGTTTGTTCCGCTTCTGCACTCCCAGCCTAGGGAGGTTTGGTGCACAGTGGCAGGCCCTGGTCCTCAGCCAAAGTCACCCCCAAAGTGCCCTGGGAGTAGATAGGGAGAAGGGCTTGACTCTGTGTTGGACTTCTCATTATCTGTGGCTGAGGGCTTTGGAAAGATCAATTCTCCAAATTACTTCTTTCTAATAATAATAATAATAATAGTTTGTGAAGAGCAAAGGTGAATTAAAGGAGGAGTGGTAGACTCTATCCTTTATAGGAAAAAGCCTGCAGGTGATTGGACTAAAACAAGCCTACTTTAAGGGGTCGCATCTTTGTGCTAAAGTTAATGGAGGGGTCTGGAAGTAAAGCAAGGTATTGATCGAAACGAGATAGTGGAATCGTTCTCTTACTATGCTGAGCTCCCTCTGTCTACACTATCGCAGCCACTCCCTTTGTCCACCCTGGAAAAGGGCTAGTCATTTTGGATGAGTGTTCCCTTTGATTCCTGTTTCTCCTGGTGTAAAGCTGTCCTTCTAGAGAGAGATGTCACCAGACCTCACCAAGGATCAAAGGAGACAAATAGCCATTCAATCACTTGTCCTGCTGTGGTAGGGCCTGGCTTTCAGTACACACAATCCTTCCACAGCTGGTCTGGGCTCACCATGCTGAAACATGTATGATATCAATCTGGTGTTGCTTCTTACAGCTGTACAAATTACTATCCACCATACCCTAAATTCAGGTTTGGCTTTATGTTTAAAGGTTAAACTCCCAGAATAGTAATTCCTCATGCCTATGTGGATTTGGAACAGAGGTGCAGACTTTAAATGCAGCCTCTGTACGTGACATGGCCTTCAAAGCAGCTGTCACATGGACACCTGTCACCTCTGGATCTGCTCTCTGCCACTGGATAGCAGGCGCTGCAGCTCAGTTAAGGGATTTAGCAAGGCACAGGTGTACACTATGCTTTTTATGAATGGGGGAACAAATTAGCAGATCACCCTTTGAGATGGAATTACCCATATCATTGTATTAATTAATACAAATCAAAAAGGCCATGGCTTCTACACACTTGCAAGATGGCAATTTCTCAGATTACCTCACATTAATGTTCCAAACACTTCAGCAGGCATGCATTTTCTCCTTCTTCCTCTTCCTGCCTCTTTTCCTGTGTCACCTGTCATCTCCAACTTCCAGCCTCCTATCGCTACTACCATAACTCTCATCTCTGTCTTTGCCCTCCACCTACCACCTACCCATTTGTGTCTGCCAAACAGGGTTCATTTGACAGTAAAACATTATTATGGATGGTAAACCATCTATAATTCTTGAGGCATTTAGTTCCTTTATGGTTCATTATTTGTGCTTGCCTCCACAAAATGTTACTGAATTGAGGAGGCTTGACCGCAATAAGATAATATGGCATGTCCATTAATGCCAGATATTTTCTTCTTCTACATTTCACCAATGCTACAATGTTTACATGTTTTTTCTTCTTCAGAATCATATCTTGCTTCCGGTGCTGTGGCAACTAATGGCAGAGAAGAACATTCAACTTATTCTGGGCAATTGATTAGCATCTATAGAATGCCTCCCTTCCTCTTCCACTGAGAATTCAGAGTTTCAGTTTAAAAAAAAATATTTCAAGAGTTCAGTCAAGGGCACAAGCAGCAACTTAAGAACAACAGTGTTAATTGTTTGTGTAACCTTCATCATCTATACTTCCCTATTGCTGTGTGTAGCTCCTGGCTATGCACACTTGCTGTATGCTCAAAGACATCATATTACATGTTTGCAAACTGTTCGGAGCTCTAAACATGTTTATATGTTTGTTATGACCCAATGCCAAACTGTCTAATACTGTAGAGGAAGCAGCTTGAGTGACTTTCAAAGCTGCAAAGTGACCAACCATTTCTGTTTTTTCAGTCAACTGCCCTTTGCATTCTGGGACTTGTAGTTTAGTTCTCCAAATTATATTTGCCATGTGCCTACAGTGGGTCAAATGCATCTACTTTAGGGCCTTGATACTTTTTATTGAATCTTGTGCATCCAAAAGTTGTATACAGTGCATTTGATTGGCTTGAATAAGAATGCCCTGCACACGTGGGCTACGTAATATTCCCATCTGTGAGGAAGAGCAAATAGTGCTGGTAGCCTGATTATGAGTTTAATTGGGATAGTGTATGGTTCTATAATAAGTGTCCTCACATCTGCACCTAAATCCTGTTAAAAACAATTTGCAAAGCCAACAGTTTCAGCTCTTTTATCGCTATTGGACAGCCATTCTCTAGCACTGATATTATATGCCCAGGTACTAACACCATTTGCCAGCTGTTGCCATTGTATGGGCCAGTAGTACCTATATGGCAGAACGCAGCAAATTCCAACCCCATGCCCACTGTAAGGGTGTGGAAGGAGGAGATTGACACACGGGTGGTATGTTTTTGGGCAAAGACTTTTATTTGTAGGAAAATAATTAACTTTCACTAACTCTAAGAGGGGTTTCCCTGCCTCAATTAAATTCTAAGGATGTGTCAGAATGTCTGTAGCTTAAAAACACCACACTCGGTTTCAAAAACTCATTTCCTTCCCTTATACTTTTAATTAAACTAAAGGATTGGGGAGTCTTCTTAAAGCAGAAGAGTGTCTCTCTTCTTCAGAGAAATGTCTACGGTGTTGGTGATGTGGAGGGACTATTTACTGGGTGAATGACTCCCACCCAAGGTTGCAGTCTCTTTCGTAGGTACAACAGAAAGTTCCATTTTCCACAGTTCATGAAGGCTAGGGCAAAGACTTCCTTCCCCAGGTCCCTCTTGGGCTCGTTGTCAAAGTTTACTCAAGTTGGGGCAATGACTCCCTTCCACAGGCTTACACCAACTTTGTTCACTAGCCTGCCAAGTATGGTCTTGTATTCACAATGTCACAGACCCAGGGTGAATGACTCCCTACATCCGGGCCTTTCTTAGGTTTTTCACAGTGCCAGGGAAATAACTCCCTTCCCCTTCTCAGGTTTCTTTCAGTGTTCACAATGCCACAGGGAATTGCTCCCTTCCCCTGGTCCTTCACATGTTTCTTTCAGTGTTTACAATTGGGGTTTTGTGTAGCGGTCCTATTTCACTAGCCTGCCTGGTACTGTGACATAGGAGGGGTTTAGTGATCTCCTTCTTCCTTGGTGGTGGGTCCCAGGCTCCTCTTGATTCTTTACAGGTTGTCACTTATATACGCGGTTATCTAGCCTGCCATGTATTTACTTGCCTCCCTTTATTTAAGGCAGTGTCTGTATTTCTAAACCCTGGTTCTTGGGGCTCCTGTGCCCTTCTGGCTTCCCCAAAAACCTTAGTAGCTGTGGGTTCGTTGCTGGGTCTTCTCTGCCCGGCTTGAGTGCTCGTGCAGCTCTGTTTGGTCTCACACGTTCTCTCTGTCAGGGGTTCGTATAAGGCTGTGGTGGCTACACTAGCTGGGTAGTCTGGGCAGCTGGAGGCTCTCTCGACATCCGCATGGCTGAGTGGCCTCCTTCCACCTGGATTCTCTGCCGGCACAGAGTGCTTCTGCTGCTCCGTTCGGTCTCCTGCGTTCTCTCTCTCTCTCATGGGTTCCTTGGTGGACACAAAAAAGGAGGTGAAAAAAAGGTTGAATGGTAGTGAATAGGTAAGTATATCTATTAATCACTTCTAAACAATTGGTGTAAGCATTTAACATTGATTCCAGATTTAGTAACACATTGAAAACTAATTCCAATAGTTGACAGTTTTCCCTCAAGATTAAAAGTCATCCACTGTAGGGCCTCCATACTGTGGGAAATAATTCATGCATAATGCCCGCTTGTGGACACACCAAGAATGAGATACCGGCACAGCCCCATTATGGCAGTCAAAGGTTTATTCATCTAGAATGCGCTTAAGCAGAGAGCAAAATGACAGCAAAGGCTTTGTCCGTACCTCTGAGGTTATTCTGAAAACAAACAACTTTTATACACTCAGTGTTACATTTCTTCATGACAGGCATTAATTCACAAGCTAAACACGAACACAGAGTCAGGGTCTCAGGCTACTGTTAGTGCAGCAGCTTTCTGGTTTATTTACACTCCTGGAAGAATAAATGAGTATGTGCAGGGCAAAAGGTTTTTACTGCAAGGCAAGCATAATTTGGTCGTACTCACAGAATGACATGTTTAGATAACTAATGTTCACTCCTTTTGCAGAGTGCCTGCAATTACTTTGTGCACAATTTTCCACAATACTATAGATGGTGTCATTTGCAATGAATTTCCAGGCATGACCTATTATATGGCACATTCAATCACCCCATAAAGATAATAAAAGGGATCCGGGTGAACTTACATGCTTCTAACTACCATGAAGTCAATCATTAAATACCAAGCTTGAGTGTTAACAATCATGTAATCAATTGGGGAAAATCTAGTCGGCGTTCTGAAGGTAATGCTAGTGGGTTATCAGATTGTGTATGACATTAAATCCCGCTAAAAAGTCCCCACATAGCAAATGTCTTTGATTGGCCACAATGTTTCTTGATTCCTCTGGAAGACTGAAGATTTGGTCATAGCTTAATATGTAACCACTCCAAATATTCATAAAAAGAAAAGTCAAATTTAAAGAGCAGATATCACTTGATATCACAAGTCAGAAGCAAAGAAAGAAGATTTAACAACCGGTGGGGTTAGAATCCTCCATTGTTTCAAACTGTGTTTATAGATATTTCATACATTAATTATTTCCAACCTCTACTTTTCATCTGTTAGTGAAATATCTGTGGAGATCCAGGTTACAATACACTTGGTCAAGATATGTGTAGACCTTGAAAAGCTTAAGTGTGACACATACCTCTTTGTAAAATGTTTTCTACTGGCCTGGTCTCTTGAAATCAAAATTTCCCCTGCAACCTTTTGAAATTGACCAAATCCTTGTCACCTAACTTGTCCCTAATACCTGTATTGTTTCATCTGAGAACATGGACTGCGTCCAATCCCTTGTGTAAGGGTTTAGACAAAAATGCACTATGTTGGGGAGAAGTAAACTCAAAGATAAGACATTGAGGGGATCCTGGTTGGCACTCTACATTCTTTCAGCTCAGGGCAGTCCTACTTGTCTGACAGCCATGGACACACCTGATGGTATGCTATGGTATGGTAATGTCTATTTGTAAAGCGCCTATACACAAGACAAGTGTTTCAAAGCACTCAAGGAAGGAGGGAACAAGGGTAAAAAACAGTCATTCAGAGCCCTTGAATTTCTGAATGATACAAGTCTGCACAGGCAGAGAACGTGCATATAATACAATTAACAGTGTAGATAACAGCAAATAGGTCTGACAACAATTCTGCAGTCTTTCCAAGTGCATTGAGGCGCCACCATGCAAGGAGGGGATACAGGGAAGATAGATAGACCATCTTCAAGGCATGGTACATTCAGATCATGCAAGTGCACAGACGGTACAGGAGAGGGTAGGGGGGACAAGTGCAGAGGGGGTCCAAGTGCACCCAGTCAGTCAGAAACTGGGGTAAGTGCTGAGAGATGCCACTCTCATGGGTCATTGACCAAGGGCAGTAACGATGAGGCAAGTGCAGGCCCAGAGGCAAGTGCGAGAGGACTGGTGAGGGTGCCAGGGACCTGTGAGACTCTGAGGTACATCCAGCGGCCAGTCAGCAAGATGTGTGGAAAAGGAGGGATAGAGGGATGAAGCGGAGAGAGAGGTTAGCATGGTAGTGGGAGAGAGAAGGAAGAGTAGAAGAGGAATGTCTTCAGGAGTTTCCGGAACTTAAGGAGATCAGGCTCAAGACAGAGGGCAGCAGTGAGGCTATTCCAGAGGGAGGCCCCTGCTGAGGATAAAGATCTCCCTCCAAATCTCTGCTTGGAGAACTGGCTCACTCGCAGAAGGTTGGAGGTAGATGAGCGGAGGGTTCAGGAAGGACAATATTTAGGTAGGCAATGTTGCATATAGGTAGATCCTAGGCCCCAGAAAACATTGTGGAAAAATAAAGAGGGTCTTGAACTTGGTCCTTGTAGCCACGGGGAGCCAGTGGAGAGCGCATACAGCACCGGAGAGATGCAGTCCCTGGGCTTGAGGCCAAGGATAATTATTGCGGTTCTGTTCTGGATGAGTTGCAGAGGGTACAAAGAAGAGGCAGCGAGGTTGAGAAATAGGCTGTTGCAGCAGTCCAGCCTTGAGAGAACCAGGGCTCTGGAGACAGTGAGCAACTGGTGGAAGGTGAGAAAAAGAAGAGTACCTCTGAGGAGGTGCATCTGGTAGTTAGACTTTTTAGAAATGTCCGAAATGTGAGTGGAGAAGGAGAGAGTGGAGTCGAAGATGATCCCTAGGTTTATTGCCTTACAGGTGGGTGCGGGAGCAGGGCCAAGGGAGGCCGGCCAGAGTGAGAGTGGGAAAGTGGGCGCAGGAGTACCAATGCAAACGATCTCAGTCTTACTGGTGTTGAGGCAGAGGTTGTTTGCAGCACACCATGACTGAATTGCAGACACAGTCAGATATGAGCGAGGTAGAGGAGGTGGCTGAGGGTAGCCTGAAGAAGAGTTGCGTGTCATCCGCATAACACTGGAAGTTAGAGCCAAAAGTGGCAATCACACATGCCAGGGTAGCCATCTAGACATTGAAGAATAAGGCGGATAGATTAGAACCATGGGGAACACCACAGGTTGAATGATTGTTAGTAAAGAGAAAGGACCCAAGTTCCACCTGTAATGGGCGGTCAGAAAGGAAGGAGGTTAACCGCGCCAGAGCCTGACCTGTTATTCCCAGAATGTCACGGAGATGTGCGATCAGGATGTTGTTGTTTACCGTGTCAAAGGCAGAGGAGAGCTCTCAAGAAGAATGAGGACAGAGGGAGCGTTAGTGTCAAGATTTGAGAGCAGGTCTTCACAGGCGTTCAGAAGAGCAGTTTTCATGCCTCTGGATGCTCTAAAGCCAGCCTGATGGTCATGGAGGAAACCAGCAGATTCAGTGGGCATAGTCAGCTGAGAGATAGCCAGCTCCTCCAGGAGTTTGCCAAGGAAAGTGGTGATAGAGATGGGGTGGTAGTTTGCCGGAATGGAGGGGTCGGCAGGGGATTTCTTAAGCAGAGGGTATATAAGGGAGTACTTAAGAGCAGTTGGGAAAACTCCAGTGGCAATAAAAGAGATTGCAGAGATCAGCCAACGCTGGAGCTAGAGAGTCAATGTTGTCCTTCATGGTTTTGGAGGGGCAGGACTTGTTTAGATTAGGCCTTCATAGACTGGACTTCTCTGGTGACCTCATCAGGTGTGATGGGAATGGGAGGAGAGACAAGTGGTGGGGGGGCAAAGGGAGGCTCCAGAGGTGTTGCTGAGCAAAGGTCCTGAGTGGGTGTGACAGAAGAGGAGGCTGCTGCAGGATTAGCCAGTTCTTTCCAGACTTTGAAAAGTTTGGCTGTGTTGTTTGATGCTACGTAGATGCAGGCTTGAATAAATACTATTTTCTTGGTGTGGATGCAGAGTCGATATTGCCTTTGAAGGAGGCGGCAGGCCAGTTTGTCAGAAGGTCCGCCTGTCAGGGGTTTTGACCCATGTTCGAGTTATTATGCTGCAACATTTGGGGCTGTGGGCTCAGAAAATCCAAGATGGCCGAAAAAGCCCACATTTGCGCCAGAATCCAGGAAAACCGCGCAGTTTTGCGCACACCAAAATGGTCGCCGAACCTGCCACCCACCTGTGTGAGCGTGATGGGCCAGGAGTGCCATGAGTGGAATGTGTGCCAAAGGAAAAACAGCAGTGCCTGTTAGCTCAAAAACACTTTGAAATCACCTTTGTTTCTCTGAGTGCAAGCTCAAAATGCCTATTTTAAACATTGCAAGATATTCAAAAATCTCACTGAACACCAGCAGACATTTGGCAGAATGTAGTCTTGTGTGCATACAAAATCTGGGAAAAGAAAGAGCCTAAAATAATATTCATAATGAAACTGGCTGGGCTGTGGATGTCAGCAGTTTAAGTTAAATTGGACTGAAAGCCACTAAAATCTAAATGTTTAAAATAAATGAGTGACCTACTGTTGAGTGTCACGTAGTTTGCAACTGTTAAATGTCATAGTTTTGAACTTAGAATCAGCATTCTAGCTGCATGTGTACAAATTGTAAGTTTGTTTTGAATGAAGAAAAACTGGGAACAAAAGTGACATTTGGCTGAAGCCTGGCTTGAAGAGAGTGAATTCTGCCCAGCAACTACCCCCGACAGGTGTTGAAACCTGCTCAGCCACTCTTCCCAGGCCTGGCTGCATTCTGCTGCCCCCACCAAAAGGAGATGAAACCTCCCTGATTGAATCAGGGGAGGAGCACCTAGGACTGGAGGGAAACGGAACAATGCGCCTTCCTCGGCTCAGGCAAATGTTAAATTAGGGGGGGTCGTAAATGGCTTCCTCTTGAGAGAAACGGGGAGGGGCGGTGCCTCTGTGAGCAACTTGAGTTGCAGGAAGTGGACAAACCAGAAGTTACACCATGCGCTTTGGGAAACCACACCCCTCTGGGCCAGAGCATAATTTTAAAAAGTTGGATAATTCATAGTACGGACTTGTCAAAATTATATAATTAATATCATTATTCTTGTGCTTTTTCTGTGCACATTTTAAGAGGTGTTAGGACTCTGTACCATGTTCTGAGGCAAAACCCCATGAATTATGGAGATTACAGACACAGGATTCACGCTAGAAAAATGAAAATTTACTGGAATATGTGTAGAAAGGCGGTGTACATCTGTGTAATTTTTGGTAAAAATCCAATATTGGTAAACCAACTAAAAACGAAAATAGGTTGCCATTTTTTAACCCTGGCTCTTAGAAACATCAGAGTTGGAACAGAGACCTACCCGAAGTAATATATATGTACATGTAATGTCAACCACTTGTGTATTTGGGAAATATGTTTAGTTATGAAAATGATTTTCTAAGGTAAAATCAAAGGGGAGTGTTCTTTCTTTGGAGCCATAAACATGACACCTGATGACATAGGATGTCTCACTGCTCCCTTCTCAAATCAGGTCAAAGAGAAATCCTTGACCTATCAAATCATGAGTGGGTTGGGCATAGAAAGTTAGCATCCACACCCATTTTCAAAAGTCATAAAAAGAGCCACTGGAAGCCGGACAGGGACATTCATTTTCCAACCTTCAACTGAATTCCTGCGCAGCACGCTGACGGAGAACTCATGAAACCAGAACTCCAGAGATCCAGACTAACTCCAGAACAAAAACTCCAAAGAGCTGAAGTCTTCAGCAGGCCTCAAAATCTTTTGCAAACTATTCAACCGCTGGGCTGTGTGGTTTGCTGCTTGCTGAGAGTCCTGTGTATCCAGAACAGAACCAGTATCCAGAAAGCAGTGCGGTATCCAGAATCCATTTGATCCAGACCAGCAGAACCAGAGACCCAGACCAGACCGCTGTGAACAGAACCAGTGCCTGATTGGCCCGCCGAGCAGAGAGAACCGCAGCTAAACCTGTTGACCAGATCCGTGACGAGGCCATTCCTTTTAAATTTATAGTGCAAGTACTCAGCCAGAACTGTGCAAAACCCATCTCTTAGTTTACAATAATCTGATTCAAAACATTTGAACCTGTTTAGAACTGCATCATAAGAAATCGGGTGTTCCTCCTGTTGATTCAAACCTTTCAAAGCGCATCTGTCATTCCGAAACTGTAATTTCATTTCTGAAAAACTACCTTCACAAAATCGTCCGTATCTTTTGGACCGCGTGTCCTAGGACCAAGATTTAACTTTTATTGTAAAGCTAAGGTTCCCAGATTTCCAACAAGCTCTAAACCGACTTGCTACTCCTTATAGCGCCTCCTTAATTGCGCTCGACGCACTCGAAAAAAAGTGCTGCGATTTGACATTTTGCTTCATTTCAACCACGTGTAGAAAGATCTGTCCTTTGCTTCCATTACTGAAATCCGTTTTCAACCTGATAATCCCTCATTAATCATTGTTAGTGAGAACCTGAACTGATTTAAAGTATCTCTCATTCACCCTGAACCTCTAGAGGGATTTAAAATCAATTTTAGCATATTTCACTCCCTTGCAAATCACCTGAAAGTCTTTCGCCTGTGTTTCAAAATCATCCCATGTGCTATAAGCTTGCTAGGGGGGAACAGAATTCGTATTCTACTGTGATTGTATTCCTGAAGACTGTGTGTGTTACTTCCATCTCCTTACATCGCATAGGGGGGGAGTGAATTGTCAGAGAAAAAGTGATCATATTATCTTTTGCTGAAATCATATCAAGTTTATTTCTGTACTGCCTTTTATTCATCTTTGCATCTCCTTGAAACCATAAAGCATTCTCAGCTACCTTATCCTCTATACTACTCCTAAGTAATAAAATAAGTGTCCTAGTATAACATTATCCATTGTTGATCGACATTATACTCATAGGTGTGATATCAAATATTAATTTATTATAAAAGTGTGATATATATATTGTTTAATTATTCAATAAATCTTTTGAATTGCAAAACAAACCTACTTCTTGGGTCAGGGGGATTCAAAGAGAGGGGCGTTATATAAGGGTTTATCATCCAGAGTATAACTTGTCATAAAAATATATAAATAAGGGCTTCCCTTGAGCAATCCCAGACAAGGCATTGACTTAGTGGGAGTGCTTGATTGAAGTCATTTAACACGCCTGACCAATTCCATTTCTGCTCAGCTGCCCTACACTTGCGTTTAAGGGCAGCCAGATCAGAGTCGTACCAAGAGTTGCACATTTTGGAAGGCTTCACTCTGACCCTCATGACAGGGGCAAGAGTATCAAGGATGTTAGAGATAGAGATATTGAAGTTAGGGAGGGCTTTGTCAGGGTGGGAGTCGGTCGCAGGAGTAGGAGGCGGAGAGTAGGTGGAGGCAAAGGCAGCTGCTGTCACTCTTTTCATGGGTCTGGTGACTTTGAAACAGAGTGGCCGTGCCGGGTGTGCCAATGCAAGGGGAGAGGAGAGCTTCAAGTGTGAAGAGAGAAGAGCGTGGTCGGTCCAAGAGAGTGAGGTAGTGAGAGGGATAGAGAGAGGGATTCCAGTAGAGATGAGAGCATCCAAAGAGTGGCCTGCTGTGTGCGTGGAGCCAGAAGGTAATGGAGAGGAAGAGAATTGCATAGGTTGCGGAAAGGTCCTGAGGAGTCAGGAGAGTCCAGATGGATGTTGAGGTCACCCAGCAGGACGAGTTGATAGGAGGAGGAGGAGGAGAGTAGAGAGGAGGCCAGGTCAGCCCATTCGGAGAGGAAGAGAGTGGACTGTCCCGGGCCAATAGAAGGTGACCATAAGGAGAGAAGATTTAGGAGAGAGTAAGACCCTGCGTACTAGGCACTTGAAGGAGGAATAGGACTGAGTGGGGATGATGGACACCGGCATCCATTCTGGGAAGATCAACACCACTCCCCTCCTGACCCCTTGGGCCTGGGCACAAAGAGGATCTTGTACACTTCAGTGATGAGTGTGTCATAGAAAGGCGACCATGTACCGGGTCCATAGGTCGGGTGCGGTAATGACAAAGAGGATGTCTGTGAGAGTCTCTCTAGCGGAAGCTGTGACATAGGTGTCTGCAATAGGAAGGCCTGTGTTGGAGCTCAGTATGTCCTTCTTAAGTTTCTTCCGGACAGATTTAGTGATAGGAGAGGGATAGGAAATAGAGAAGCGGTTAGAGAAGATAGGAGAGACAGATAGTGACATAGCTAGCTGCAGTGGTGAGGAGGGCACTTACCAGGCTGATGTACTAAGGCACATGGAAGGGAGGGGTATGGGGGTCTGAGGGACAAAAACACAGGGGGTGGGAGACAGAGGGTATGAGGGGGCACTAAGGACAAGGTAGAACGTTCAGGGCGTTAATGCAGGATGTACTCAACAGCAAACGCTGTTTTTAAAAAAGGTAGTAAGTAAAAGTTATGCACCCAGCAAGAAGTGATTTAAAAAATGGTAACAGCAAGTACACAGCCAAGTTTGATTTTTGCTAAAGCAGAAAGAAGCACAGTGCAGCATGTGCACACAGCCAAGTTCTAATTTTAGCTAAAGTAGAAAGAAACACAGTGCAGCAAGTATGTTGCAAAGCACAGTTCTGTACCTGATCCACTTGGCACAGTAGGCCAAATGGGTTATAGGTGTGAAGTCAACAGTAGGATGGAGGCACAGCTAAAAATGACTTTCAAGCAAACAGATACTTTCAGTGCAGCAAACAGGCACAGCTAAGAACAATTTTTAAGCAAACAGGCACTTTCAGTGCAGGTAGGAGGCACAGCTAAAAATTATTTTCAAGCAAACAGGCACTTTCAATCAAGCAAACAGGCACAGCTAAAAACGATTATCAAGCAAACGGGCATTTTCAATGCAGGAAGGAGGCACAGCTAAACAATTTTTAAGCAAACAGGCATTTTCAATGCAGGAAGGAGGCACAGCTAAACAATTTTCAAGCAAACAGGCACAGTCTTGGAGGAATGGCACAGGAAGTGCCGTGCAACAGTACAGTAGTTGGTTACAGTGAGAATGAGTCACAGTGAGTGAAAGCAGCATGCAGAGTGACCAAAATAGCATGGGGCATCTGGAAGGTGTATGACTTGAGAGGCAGAGGAAATGAATTCAGTGCCGCCGAGGCAGCCACTAATTAGCAGTACTCACGTGATGGCACAAGTAGGGGTGACAGTCATGAGGGGCAATGTGTGTAAATATACCAGTACGGAGCATTTTCTTTGAAGATATCAGAAAGCTGGGCTCGGAGAACAGCCAGTCACTGACAGGAACGGACAGGGCCTTAAACATGGCCCTTTGAAGAGGAGGCCGGCTAAAGCCTGACGGCCCAACAATAGGCCAAATGAAGTAGCAGCCAATCAGTAGGAGGGGAGGCGGACAAAGAGGCACTCAGGGGAGCCTTCTAAGTGAGGGTAAAGGCAGTGGCCATCTTGGAAATGCACACAGGAATCTAGATTTAAAGAAGTACCGCTCAACCACACTAGAGACTGCCCCCAGAGCATTGGGAGGCAGTGAAAATGCTGTAGAATGCCCCACAGTGATCGGCAGTAATAAACAGATAAATTAATAATAATTTTTGATTTTTCATTTGCTTTCAAAATTTGCTTTTTCAAATTACAGCCTACCACACGTAGGATAGAGATGAAAGGCAGCACCAGAGTAAAAGGCATCAGGGACGGAGATTACAGCTTCAGATGTATAGTGGGAACGGAGTCGAGATCCTCCTGGCTCTGAGCAGTGAAGACAAGAACAGCTGCTGCTGTATCAGGGCCGAGATGTGGGTCTTTAAAAAGTGGGCCGGCTAAAGCATGCCAGTCCCCAATAGGCCAAATGTAATCAGTAGGTGGAAGAAATATTCAAAAACAACAATCTCTTGCTCAGAATGGTTTAGAAAATGTATTCCCACTTGCAAAAAAGTAATATGGCTGGCCATTGTTAATAAAGTCAAGCTTTGGACTTTGCTGCCTACATCCACAACTTTTCCACTATTGAAATCAATATTGGGCAGTTGTGACCCGGAAGAGTGGACATATATTCATAATAAGGCTCCCTCTTTATATGTACCTTGGTAGGCATCCTGGGAGTTGACAGGATGCCGAGATTCAAACGACCCTCTATAAGCCATTTGGTTTTAACTCCTTAATGACATCATACACAACATCAACAGTTTTCCTACAGGCACTGGGAGCTATTCATCTTCATTAAAGATACAATATCTTCTCTGATAACTGAGAAGTGCCCTCAAAAATCCTTAATCAAGTGCATGTTCCTATTGGTCAGAGAATCAATTGATTCACAAGGATAATCCATAATGGGTTTGATGCCCATTAAGTCTCAGGTTAACAATCAGATCTGATATCCTTGTACCAAGAATTAATCACAATCTGATTTGTCCTTATCGGCCTACCCACAGGACATTTTGAGCTCCTAATAAAAGGGGGCGTTTCATCCACAGCCAAAGCTGTTGATTCAGGACAAAGATACATGTTTGGGTGAGTACTTGTCCAATTCAAATATTAAAGTGTCAATTGTCCCATCACAATGTTGGGGACAGATGGATTCAGCTTGACCACATCTTGAAATGCTGACTTAAATGTGATCCTAATTTAATTTGCAATACATGGTGTGTGGCAATTGTGTCACATGTACAATGTGAATATAAGGTTATGTGACATTAACTTCTATTGCTCGAAAATGTACAGGAACAGATTATGCTTTCGAATATTCTAAAGCCACAATGTCTACCATTTGTTCATAACAATCAGCTCCAATCCATAACAGCGTTTAGTTCCGTAATCTTTCTATTAAACTCTTTGATCACGTACTGAAGCCACAGTCCCATTCATTATGCATCTAAAGGAATTCAATTGCTTGTTATATTTGTTGTAGCATTGATCAGAGTAAGCAACCTCGGAGCACATTTTCTCAGGGAAGGAAGGGAAAACATCTTCAACAACAAAGCCGAAGAATCGAATGGCTAAATCCTCAAAAGGTAGCGCACGTGCAAGCAGTGCAGACAGTCTGCTCGTTTCATTTGTGCTACTTTCAGAAGTATGCAAGTTTTCAAAGATGACCTGCGTATTTCAGGAGGGGCATGGCGTTGGCGCAATGATGCACTGTCAAGCCCGCTTGCATACATTAGTGTTGGTACCACGTATAACTGTATGACTAATATTTGACTCGCTCCTAGCAACCATCTATTTGTTGGGAGTGCATTTCACCTTTCTCTGTGAAATGCTTGAAATAAAAAAAACATTCCCATCCCTGTTAGGGGGATGGAAATGCAAGTGTGATTGCAGCTGTCGCACGTAAAGAAAAATGAATGGCAAGGTCAGAAATGGCTCTGTCGTGATTTGCACCTCCCCCAACAGGCACAGGGCCACGACCTTCATATCTGCACATTTAAAAGCTCATCCTGTTTGTGATTTCAACTTGCACTTTTAAATATGCATGAAACACCCCCTTATATGCCCAAATGCACAAAGGGTTGAAAAAAGGGCATCAGAATAAGCAAATCCCAGTTGGAACTCCTCTGCGACTTGCAATATCTTTATAACGTATGTTTAAAAGGTACTTTATCTGATATATATATATATATATATATATATATATATATATATATATATATATATATAGGTAGGCTGCCTGATAAATGATTTGAAACCTATGAACCATGAACTTTTGTAAACATTCTGTTGCTAGCATTTTTTCAAATGCTGTCTGGTACGGCCTATTCCCCTACACCCACACCCAAACTGGAAACTGTAGGGTCTATTCGGCAAACTGTAAAAAAACGGGTTATGGACCAGGCCCATTCATGTTCCCATAGAGAAAAGGGCACAAAGTGAAAACTGCTAGACATATGTGTGCCATATAAGAAGCACGTTGAGTGCAAAGTGGTGCAGATATTCCTTTTTGTGGTTTGATGTAAATGCATAGAGCAGTTTCTTAAAAATGTGACAGTGAAGAGGGGGCCACCTTTCAAAATAACGTTTATTCATCTACCAAGGGTGCCTTGTGGCACTGATGCCTTTCGCCATTTTGTTTCCTTGATGTGAACTGTTCCTGCAGGTTTGGGTAGGATGGAAGAGGACCAAGGGTCAGTTTGATACTTTTAGGAATGCTAGTGAAGTCTTTTCCAGTCAAACCATTTTGTTTTACTACTGGACTCTCGTAAGAATTCCACGGGTACAGAGCAAGGTTACCACAGTAACAGAAGTCTGTCAAGGGAAGACGCAAGGGAAACATTATATTAGAAGGGATGGGGGCAGAGTGGCTTTGGGGGATGTGTCAAGGCCCTAAAGGGAGAGAGGGTGCATGTGTAGAGTCACAGGGGCCTAAAATCGGAACTTAATTTTAAAGGTGTTTTTGTCTTACTGCGGTAATCAGAACACACTGCATATGTGGTGGGAACCATTTTGCAGTAAGAAAAGGATGCACAGTGGTTTCTGCAGTTATGTTTATGCGTGAAATTCTCTGGGGAAATTCTCATGAAGAGGAAAGAGGGACAAATAAAAAAGGCAAACACGGGTCAGTGTGTCGTAGCATTTCATCATAATTAGTGCACAGTGGTCGGTGGTCAAAGGGCATAGCGAATGGTCAACAGCATTTTACCCTAGTTGGTGGTAAGCAGATAATGGCCATGACCATACCAATGACCATGGTCAGTGTACCACAGCCTTTTACCATAATTTGTAAGACATGGACGTGGACAAAACTTTGCATCTTCAAGCAACCTTGTGAAGTTTGTAAAGGTTTAAAGTGCACCTCACAAAGCGTGCAAAAACAAAACACACCACTAGTTAAAATGCTTATAGTGCCATAGCAAAATAGTTACTTTCTAAAGAAAAACAGTAAAGTAACCTTAGGACCTATTACAGAAGGTGTGTGCTCTCCTTTGCTGTGCTGTGCATAGCACTGTGCAACCATCCTGCAATAAGAATATGGAGACAGTAAAGTGAAATCTCGACACATAATAAATATTCAATTTTGACCTCAACTAGGTGGGATAAAGCTTCTAACTGAATAGCTGTTTGGTGTCATGGCTCAAGATTGTGTGTAGATAAAGAATTATGTTTCTCTTTTCAGTGCCTTATATACATTTTATATGACTTGTGCTATATCAATATATGATCCCATGTTTTATTAATCTTTATTAGTACCCAATAAGGGGCGGGGGTGTGGCACCCTCCCAGCCAATGAGGAAGCTCAGAACAGGGTCTTTACAACACTGGGATTGACCCCGCTCCACCTCCTCAGAGCAGGCGGCTACCATCTTCCCATGCCATGAATGAAGATAAGTGCTCTCCTGCATCACCTACCCTTTTCCCCAACCCCCACCCCTCTTTTTCACATATCCTCTCCCCTCCATACTCCCGCCCCTGTGGGATGTATTGACCCACTCCGCTGTGCTGTGCGGCATCACTCTGATAGTTATGGTGCAAGAAACTGCAACAATGGCTGCAAAACCCTTGTGCGCACCGAAAACCTACAAAAACCGCATTCTGCAACACAACAAAAAGATGGATGCACAACCTGCCTCCCATGGTGGATGTGTGGTGGAATAGAGCACACACTACAGAAAAAGTGCCAGTGGGCTCCATGACCAGCCAACAGAGTGCAGAGAGAGAAGCAGCGCTTTGCAAATGAAACTCCAAAATGTGCCTATAATTGACATTTACTTTGTTGCTAAAAACTCCAGAATGCCTATACACAACACTTCTCAACATTCAAAATCTTGCTTGGCGCTAATATTCATGTAATCTAATGAAGTATGGCGAATATATAAAGTCCTAAAGTGTAAAGAGTAAAACATTTCTTCAGACAAACTGAATTGTATGTAAAGTGACTACCCCTGTCAAACTCTGTGTGCAGAACCCTGGGCTACCTGTGAATGACAGCTGTCAGATGAGCTCCTGATGAAACTTCAAAGTATTTAAACTAAAAGTCTGCCTGATTAGCAAACATAAACGTATTGTAGCTAAAAGGAATACAGATCTCGGTTGTGTTTGTGATCCCACATATTTAAAGCTCAGAAAGTAATGTATTGATGTTTGATGCAACAAGTTTGATTTTTGCTGGATTTTTAATTAAGAATAAATTAGCCTGGCTGAGCTGCAACCCTTTGGAAGTCAAAAAACAGGTTTCTTCCAAGGGGATGGGAAATCCTCTCAGCGGAAACTCACTGGTTTATTCATAATAGTGGGTTAGCCCAGACTTTTGTCTACAGAAAGAGAATGAACAATAGCAGACCCTTCAGCCCAGGAAACAGAGGTGTGAAAGGGGTCGTAAACTGCTCCTGGAAGGAACTCCCAAGGGAGGGGGCTGCTCCTGGACTGCAAGGAGAGACAAATGGGCAAACCATTTGCTGTTAAGCATGAACAATGAACAATTGTTAAATACTCATAACTTGAGCTTCAAAGTGGTGAAAAATATACAAAGGACCGATCTGTCAATCTAATTTTTGGCTGCACGTTTTAAGAGGCGGTAGAACTGTGTAACATATTCTGGACAGGAATGGCAATATATGTGGTTTTATGTGAACTGTGTTAATGCTAAAACTGTGAAACTTTACACACACATCCCTATGGTAAACACACACATTTGTGGAAAGTTGCAGAATGTTTGGAAATTCTGTTCATGGCAAAAAGGACAAAATTCTGTAGAAAGATGAAACAAGATCCCACAGCTGTGGGGATTTTGAGCAACAGCTACTACATAAAATATGGAATCTTTCTGTGTGATTTGTGTAAAGGTGACCAATGTAGAAATATGTATTTAGGATAAAATCTGATTTTGAGAACAGTGGATAAAGGGAGGTTTCTAAGGACTGTAAAGCAAACCATAAAATGTGACATCATCCGGCCTTGATCCAATCACTCAGATGCAAGGCAGCGATGAGGTTTTGATCCAATCCCAGCTCACAGGGGCAAGCTTAGTTAAGCCGGCCCATACACCCATTTTGTGATGTCATTTGAAAGGATAAGTAGAGACAGCTGACAACACATAGGGACTCACTGATCCACTCACTTTCCTGATTCCGGCGAAGCACTCTGATCTACATCCAGCTTTAACATCCTTCCAGATCCAGATGCCAAGACTCTTGCCAGCAATAGAGAACTATTGACTTTCTGCAAGGCCTAAATCTCAAACTTGTTCTCGCAACCCAGTGAAGTGCTGTGGTGTGAGAAGGCCTTTTGAACTAGTATCCTGAAATTCTCTGGCTTGCTACCACAAGGCTTGCCTGAGGAACTCGCTATCAAGCTGATTGAAATACCCACAAACAAGAAGGACAGATCCTGTGCAAATATGGTGACCGGCCTAGCTGATCCAGTCCCGTGCTTTATGTGCTGTCCTTCCTTGACAGATCCAACCCATGACCAGAATTGACGGTCCAATTTAATAACTTATTCTGTGAGTATCAATAGGAAGAACAGTGACCCATAATGTATCTGCATTGTATGAGCCCAATCTCAAACCCATCCCATCTTTAATTCAGAACCATAGTATTGTTAGAACTATCTTTGCGCTGACTCTTTTCTCAATTGTGTTATTAAACCCTAACTTCTTATTGATTAAGACAAGTAAATCCCAAGGAAAAGTAGAGTATCCACAACAGGCGGGTTATGCTGATCAGGTGACTGGAAGATCCATCTGTGGCATTCGCTTTTTCATAGTAATAATATTGTGTAATCAAACCCATCTGTCATTTTCAAAAGTGCATTTCTGTTTTCCATTCTCGCGCCTATTTGCAAAAATAACTCTTACTAAAACATCTATACCTCCCTCAGTTTTTATGACAGAAGCAAAATTGTAACTCCTACTTGTACCTAACATCCTTAGCTATCCATAGAACCCAACTCCGATTCACCCGTTATAGTGAAAATCAAGCAAAGAAAAGTTTTCCGCAAATTGAAATTCTGAAAGGTTTTACACGTGTGAATTAGCTTTAAATTGTTTTACCACTTGGACTTTGAGATTTCAAATGTTTTCTTTTGACTAAATCATTGTTTGGGATTATGTGCAACTGTTCAAAGTGGCTCACATAGGAATTTATAATAATTCTTTGACCACATTTGGTGTTTTTGCTCAGCCAATTCCAAAGACAATTTCAAAGCCATCCTGACAGCTGAAAAGTCAATTCCGTTTTTCTCTTATGTTTGAAGGGGGAAGGAGGGAGTGATATTCTGTTTGATTTGTGCTATTCCTGAATACCTGCTCTCTCTTCACATCTATTTAATTGCCTATTGGGGGGGTTGAGGGGTATTGCAGGGGGAACCACTAACCATAGTGCCATCTGTTCCAAACCAACCCAAAAGTATTATTTTCTGTGCTGCATTTGTTTTTGTGCTCATTACTTGATTCTTGGTGTATTAAAGATATTACTCAGTATTCCGTCACCCCATTGGTGATTGTTGTGTACCTATTTAAATATATTGTGATTACATTTTTAAATACATAAATACATATTTACCTTTGCAAACTAGCCTGATTCCTGGTTCAGTGCGACCGGGGGGCTCTCAGGAGAAGGGTGTGATATGAGTAGTATATCGTTCAGAATATTGAATTTAAAGATAAAAATAAATAAGGGTTTCATTTGCGCACTACATGCTGGGCTTGACTTGTGTGTGTGCTGGATTGAAATCACTTACACCCCACTTACCTGTGCTGCTCTGTCCCTCGCTGGCACCGGGAACAGTACTGTTCCTGGCACATCTCCACCGCGTGACTAGCCACCATGAAAGGGAGAAGGGACTACGTTTAGTTAGGAAATAACCCCTGTTGTTCCATTCATTTTGAGGATTGCAGGCAGATATGTGAAATTCATGGGCCATTTTAAAGGTTCTGCTAACCCCATTCACAAACTTCTTTTGTAAAGGTTTGTGGGACCTGTGGGTCTGTTTTTGGAAAGCTCGAGCATGCCTATTGTTGAAACATACGTGTTACTGTTTTCATTCATTTCTGTCAGTAACGTTTAGAAATGCAAAATACAGTTAATATTAAGGAACCCTTTTAACAAAGGAGCAGCTGTCTGATTTCTAGGTGAGATTCCCAACACCTTTGTATTTTTAAAACCTACGTATATTAATACATGATTTTCTTGCCAATGATGTGCATTGATTTCATGTATTTTAAATGGTTTTTGTACATCTCATTTACATTTGTGTGCAACAAGGATTGATTTTCAATTCATACATTTTCATCATTTTTACAGTATGCCCAAATAACATAACCAAAAACAAGAAATATGATTTGTTTTTGAATCCTGTTTGTAGTTATAAGCTCAATAATGGTTCACACAATCTCAATAGCTGAAGCTGTGTCAGTATTGGCTATCTCTCTAAATCCCAGTGTATAGAGCCAGCAAATTAATTCCGGAAGCATAACTCGTATATACATGATATACATGCAGCTTTGAATTGCTTAAAGTTATACTGACTTTGCTCTTTATTCATATAAATATTTCGCAGGCTGCTGCACATATTGGAAACTATGGTGTAAGAATTAACACACTTTGTCCAGCTTTTGTTGACACACCACTCCTTGAGTCCATCGAGAAAGAAGAAATTATGGGAGAATATTATAAGTACAAGGATAATATCAAAGGAATGATGCAATCCTATGGCGTGCTAAAGTAAGTAAATGTACATGCAATGCCGCTTGATCTTCTGATTTCGGAGTACCTAGTGGTTACAAAAACAAAAAATTGCTTCATTGCATTTTTAATATCGACCACAGTGTGTGTTCATGTTTTTCTTAACAATCCGTTTACTTTAAAAGGAGATCAAACCTCCCTTGGAGTGCACAATGGATGCCAAAACAACAGTGGCACACTGCCCAATGAGGAGAAAGCATGCTCCGAGTGACAGTGACATTTAAAGTCCTGACTGCTTGTAAAAAACAATTACCACCGGATTACAAGTGGTTGTGGCGGTGTAAGTCCCCATTTGTTTTTAGTCCGTAGGACTAAATGGGGTTTTTTTGGTGGAATTACCACAGCAGTAATTCCGCTGTGGTAATTCTGCTGATTTTGCTGATTTTCCGGTGGAAAGTTCGAGGATTTACCTGCAGCATTCTGCTAGAGGTAAATCCTACAATCCAGGACCATACTCGTAGTATGGCACAGTGGGAACATTGGTGGTAATTCCATTACCGCCGATTTGTTCCTACTATGCCATACTTGTAACAAGGCCATAAGTGTGTACTCGATATATTGCTTTATAGTATCAATCAATACATCATAGTTAAATGTTAACCTTTAAGATTATCACCTTTTTAAAATGAGGAAATACTATTAATACCACTTTCAACAATTAAAGAAGAACTTTGATGTGAGCACTATCCTCTAGGTAGCCATTCATCACTGCACAACGGAAATGGAGAACAATACATAATGCAAACAAAGAGGAAAAACCAGCTACCAATAGTAGATGTTGGATTCATTATAAAAGATATGCATTATTTCAACGTAATTGTAGACAAGACATCCAGATTTGGAAAATCATCAAGGGAGGGGTGCAGTGGCGGTGTAAGTCCCCATTCTTTTTTTAGGTCCTAGAACCCGTTGGGACATTTTCGGCAGAATTACCACAGCAGTAATTCTGCTGCGGTAATTCCGCCATAAATGGTCGGAAAGACTGCACATTTACCTCCAGTTCATAGCTGGAGGTGAATCCTCCAACTCAGTTGGGCGTGCAGTTATGCAGCGGTATACGGTTATATTGTTGCATTTAACCCGCACCGCCCAACTTGTAATGAGGCCCATATATGAGTACATTTGAAATCCTGCAGTCTGTTGTATTTGTGCACATTTTGTTATGTTAAAGCAGCAATTATTCCATGCCATGCCAGGCCCCCTCATTGTACACGTCATGACTCTAAAGCGTGATTTCTAACACAGTGCCCTGAAGACCATAATCAGATGAACACGCAAATTGTCTGAGAAAGGACCATTGAGCCGAGTTTCACCATATACATCCAGGCCAATTACATATACATTTATAGTAAGCACTGCTAGCTTGCACCACTTAACAGTATTTGCTAAATGTGTTGTTGTTTCATGAGGAAAAGCGATTATTTTAAAATCCACTGTTTTCACAGACACTAGATGTTTATTTGCTGCTCTTCTTTCAAAGCTCCAGTTTTTGTCTGCTACCTAAAAAGAAATTTTTCTAAAGACTTTCATAAATGTTCTAATACACAGACAGCAACACACCTCTGCAGTCAAAGCACATTGGGAGCAGAGCAGACTCCAAGAACTGCAGGCCCATATTCCTGTTGGACAAATAAAAAAGGGAAACACTGGTCAGTATGTCGTAGCATTTCATCATAATTAGTGCACAGTGGTCGGTGGTCAAAGGGCATAGCGAATGGTCAACAGCATTTTACCCTAGTTTGTGGTACGCAGATAGTGGCCATGACCATACCAATGACCATGTCAGAAAGACATTTGGAACTACTAGCAATGCCAACCACTGTAGAAGCTGGATAACCCTGATGTTCAAAGCAGTGTTCTGTCAGGCACAGTGTTCCACGAATCATACTTCTAGTGTACCCCACCTAGCCAGCAAGTACACCACACTGGTCACACTACCACATTGTGCCTGCTTCATAGACCTCCATGAAATATTTGACAAAAAGATGTATTACTGACTCATTTGTTGGGATTGTGGTGTAAACATGACCTTATCTCACATTGATCCAGTCCTGGATGCCTATTGCTTATCTGAAGCTCAACCCCTCAAAGACTGAATTCCTACAGCTGACCAACAACACTGAATATCCTGACATCCAGACCTGGCTCTCTGCTATGAACCTCGAGGAATTCACACCGCATCTACCTTGGTTTTAACATCGACAGACACCTCACGGTCAAACAGCACATAGCAAGGAATACACAGTCTGGTACCAACTTTCTCTCCTCTGGAAACTCAAGTCCTTATGTGAGAAACCAGAGGGTGTCTCACCCACTAGTCCCCAGGGATCTATCTCTCAGATGGCCAGGGCATGGCCATCGTGTTTGCATCCAGACCCTGGGGGTTGACCAGTGCAGGAGGATCACATGGGTGAGGGGTCTTCGGGGAGTGGGGTGAGGCATCCAATTTTGGGATGCGGTATGCACCCCTTTTTTGTTCACCTAACCCATCCTATTTTTTTAGGGTGGGTTCAATTTTTGGGATTCTCTGAGGTCCCAATCCCCCCCTAACTTCAATCCACTGTGGTGAGGAAGAGGGTGAATTAGAGTAACAAGACTAACTCTTAAACATCATACTGGACATGTCCCACTAATCGGGTCAGGCAAAGTCAGGCACTTGACTCTTAGTGCATACACCTGATACCAATTAGCTCTCCTCACATGGACAAAAGGCAGACTGTAGAGACACACTTTGAGCAAAGCGAAACACGAGTACGAGCAGAACTGGGACAAAGGCAAACCTACTGGAGCAGAGCAACGGATCAAGGGATGAGCGCAGCGGGTTGAACACCCCAAGAGTTCCCTACAGGAGGTTGCTGCCTCCACCAGGCCATCAAAGATATGTGGAGAAGGCCAGATCCCACATCAGAAGGTTGCATTGTGTTTCACAGATGCCAGCGACCCTCTGGGGATGAATGGCAGTGTTGGGGAGGTGAGGACAAGCCTTTAGTACTAACCTTGACTCGTGAATTGGAAACTGTAAAAACCAAGAAAGAACGCACAAAGCCGATGAGTTGACAAGCAAACTGAGAGATGTTGTTAAAAAAAAGTCTGAAGTGGGATCATTATATTACAAGTGAACGCTACACGCGTGTGGATGAGACGCAAAGAAAGGCAGAATTGTGAATGAACTTTGAATTAAGGACAGCTGTGAAATCAGCGATACTGAGTAACAGAGTGGTCCGGCAAAAAGAAGTAGCCCACTCGAAAGTCTCTGGTAAAGGTGCATTGTTTGTAATGATAAAGTGAATGAACAGCGAAAGCGAAGTAAGCAAAAATAACCCAGAGAAAAGAGGAGAGTGAAAAGCTGAACCTTGGATTTTGAGTCAAAGTGGTCCTGCATATTCAAAGGTTTTCGACATTCGAAAGCGGTCTGAGCCCGACTGAGGAAGACCCGAAGTGTAAAAAGCTTTGGGAAAGGAGGCCCCTGCAAGTATTGTTGAACTTTTTTTTGAAGAGGTCTGACCTATATGATCTTTGTTGTGAAAGGTCTGAGCCCGGCAGAGGGGGACCTACGTGAACTTGTTGTTGAAACATTATTTGCAAGTCTGGAAAGAGAGACTTTAACGTAGAAGGCCAAGCGGGCCTTGGTCTATATTTTCTTTGTGGAACTGTTTTGTGTTAAAAACCCAAGCCAGTGTGTGTCATCCTGCCGACCGGGACCGCCTTTCTCCATGTGGTCTAACGTGGGGAGGAGAGCTGATTCAGCCACTCTTATTCTTTTGAACACTGATTTTTCCTTAACATACATTTCTCCTTTATATACTTTTTCTACAAGAGATAGGGCAGGAGTTAGGTTTTTGTTGGGATAGGCCATTTTGACTTGACAGACTCCACTAGGACAGTTTTGTTTATCGTTTGATGGTTGAGACTACTCCCATCTTAGTTATAGGGCCAAGTGTGAGTTTTTCCAACCCCAGAAACTTCAATGAAGGTATTACAAATTGTACCTATTGTGAATGTGTCCTACTTGTGATACCATGCCTCCCCTAGACTTCATCCCAGAAAACAACTTCAGATCCACTGTCCAAGCCATGGTCCTCTCCCACCGCGATGGTGGTAATGCCCTTTTGGAAGGCCTTCTTGTGACTACCCTGGCAACCCTGAAATTTGCCCTGCATGCTGCAGCAAGACTCATTAAAGGAATCTGCAAATTCGACACATCACCCTGACCCTCATCAAACGGCACTGGCTGCCACTGAAAGCCTGTATCATCTTCAAATCCTGTTGCATCATCTACATGCCTGTCACCCTGAAGTCCCCTAGCTACCTTACTGCAAAACTCAGCATCTACAGAGGACTGCTATCCACTAGAGCTAAGGAAATGTGCAGACTTAAATTATGACAGTGCAGGAAGGAAAGAACTAGAAGACCGGCCTTCACTGTCTATGCTCCAAGATGGAAGCTTCCCCCATCAACATCAGACTTTCCCAATCGCTTCTACAGTTCAGGAAAGAGCTCAAGACCTTCCTCTTCAAGTAATTGCTCCTCCATAACACCTACGTCCACACACCCTGCACTCCCCACCATACCTGAGTTTTGGTGATCGGCACCCCTCTATCTTCCCCCCCATGCTGCCAAATACCCACCCTTCTGTTTAAGTCCTCACTCCTATTTTCTCTGCTTCCCTCACTGTGTTATTCCTCCTATGATTGTTGCTTCCTTAAGCAAGGTTCACGCTCCATAAATACCCTAATCATAATACTAATAATAATCATTGTCATAAGCACCTCCTGGACTGTATTTGAATGACAGGTAGCCCCAAAGTCTCCCATGGAGTGATGGGTTTTCGCTGGGTTTCTTCACCCTGTAGATATTATTGACAGGACATATTTTGCTACTTAGAAATATTTTCCAAAAGCATCAAATGCCACTCTTGGAATTGACACCAAAGATTCTAGATCACGTATGCAAATTATTTGGAGCGGTTCCACAACCTCTTCATTTCCACTTGTGATGTAATAGTTACTGATGGCCTTGATGCCATTTGCTCATCTGCATACTGAGGTTCAAACATGAGGACGTAATACCTGACATCCTTGCTTTACTTTGTCATGTATAATGTATACCTAAAACCGTACAATTTTAAATACATAACTCTGTGTGAGAGTAAACCTGGGTGCCTGGAGGCATTATTGGGGTGCTCTGCCTTTTTATAATAAAATACAGTTTTTATTTTCATTGAGGCATTTTCCACACACACATATATTGATATTGATACGTGCAAGCTCTGCGTGTGACCCTCCAATGAAGCAGCTGGGCTTGCTGTAAACACACATCCCTATCCTAGGAAGTAAATAAAGGTTATTTTTCCCAATGCCCAACTCATCCAACACCAGCCCACCTAGCCATACCACTCCATTCTTCTGCAGCATGCGGCCCTGCTGCACAACCCCCCACCCTAAAGTAAGTGTTCAGCCTGCCCTTGCAATATGCTGGGAGCTATCTAAATGTGCATGCGCCCCAAACACCTTGCCCTTCCACTGCTGCACCCACTCTGCAAACAGCCCGTTTCCCCACTACAAAACCATAATGCCAGGATAAAGAGAATTTATGGCAGCACAATGTTCATGAAAATGAAATAATACACGAGGAGTTGTAACCCACAGCGTGAACATCCTATATTAAAGGGATTTAGCACCAATGTGGCAGTCTGAGCTTGATTCGTATGGGTGGCAAGAGGGTGAAAGAGGCTTGAAAAGGCCTATTTGGCAGTTTCTTGAGAAACCGTGTTGGTCAAAACAGATATGTTTGGAACGCTGCTGCATGGGTTAGAAGACCGTTCTCAAAGGTGTTCAACAACAACCGACGTCATTCCCCTAGAATATTTTTGGTCAGGAGTGAAATGCAAAACTGTTCCCTTGACTCTTCCTCCTCCCTTTCTACCACAAGCGACAAAAGGTTGTTCTTCTTACCTGTTCTGCTTTCTCAAAAGTAGCTTGTGAAGCTGTGCCCAGGTTAAACTGCACAAATAATTGTAATAAATCAATAAACCAGACACAACACATCTCAACTCCTTTAATGTTATCCCAAAGAATCGCAGTGAGATAGCTTGCTTGATATCTCTGTTGTTGCGAACTGTATGCGCTCTAAAGGTCACAAGTTCCAGAACCGGCATGTGTGTGAGCTGCATGGTGGGTAAAATGGAAAAACACACATAATGTTGAGCTGCACTTCACTTGAACACCTGCCCAAAATCATTAGCTCAAAACTAGAACATTTGTGCTAGTCTTTAAACACGATTGCTTGTCCACATGGGACGCAGAGAACAGAGCTTTAGAAGAATGAAATGAAGCGTCCAGTATGTTTGAAAACAGTCTTTTCTTTAGAAATACATTGTTTTCCTCATGCACCAACAGTGTATTTAACATATATTTTCAAGTAGCTGAAGCTAGCAATATTTTCTGAGGGGGAAATGTGTATGTAATTCTTCCAAACGTAGAAGGTGAAACTGTTACTATTATAAATCATATAGCAGTGAGTCATGACGTATCTGCACTGGAGTGCCTGTCTGTGATTGGCTAGCGAAAGTTTCTGCCAAGACATAAAAAATTGGCACAAAAAACAGCAGTTTGCGAAATTTCACTGTAAAGTAAAATACAAACTTAAGTATAGGGTTTTCGAGCTGAAGCTATATTGGAAACGTAAATGACAATTGAATACATCACATTGAGCATATTGAATCTATACATGCCCAGTAAGAAATGCCAGGCCTGCCCCCTGGGCTCCTAAAAACCTTGCATGCACATATAATCAATGAATGTGATTGTGTGTGTGTTTGTGCGATGTGCTGGGGGGGGCGCTCAGGGGGCAGACATGGATGGTTGTATCTATCATAGATGTCCAGGAAACAAATGCCATGCCGCCCCCTTATGCGCTCCAGCACCTCGCACACACACACATATTCACATTATGAATGTGATTATATGTGTGTGTGTGAAAGATGCTGGGGGGCCAAGAATGGCTGGCATGGCATTTTGTACTAGATAGCTATAAGTATTATTACGTGGCTATGCTGGCATTTTGGTGCAGCTAGTGTAGCTATCTCTTGCTGTGTCATGACATTATGAGCTGGGAATCTATGATAAAGCAAGCATGATAAGTGTTATTACATGGCTAGACTGGCACTTTGGTGCAGCCAGTCTAGCCATTACTTAATGGCAGTCACAGTGTATTTTTCTCTGGGCATCCATGATAAAGCAAACATGACAAGTGTTATTACGTGGGTTGAGTGGCATTTTGGTGAAGCCAGCACAGCCATTTCAAGACATTTTGCTTACTGGGTATCAATGATAAAGTGTTGTTATGCATGTTCAGATCACCACCTCTCCCAAATGTTTTAGATTGCGTAAAAATATATTAACGCATGGTGAACGCATAAAGGGTGGTGTAAGAAGTAGGGGGGAACTTTATGGGTGAAAGCAGCTGGCGGGAGACATGTATTTTGGAAGTTTACATGGGAAAACTAACCATTTACTTTGCGATAGTGTCACGTAGAATACATTGCATGTGTGCAACGTTTATAACATTAACTAACATTGCATTTAAGAGTTGGCCTGAATCTTCGCAGGCCATGTTGGAGACACAGAACATCGAGGCCCCATCTCTTGCTTGAGTATCAAATTCCAATATACAGGCATGGTAGGGAACACGCACCTACACCCACATATAAATATATCTAGTCAGACCTTTGAACAATTTGGTAGCAATGCAAGCAGCCAAATGGGAGAAGGCCTCTGGCCCAGTACGAAGGCCATACTAATCAGAGTCGGGGCAGAGGTCCGCAGCTGCCAAAACATGAACTGAGAATTAGGACACTAGCGCCCCCGGGAATAATGGTCATTCCATTTGAACTACAAGTTATACATGGATAATACTCTTAAATCCTTCATGAATTGGATGGATAAGTGGGACACCAGGCCTATCTCTTGGGTGGGGTAACTGATACAGGAGGAACAGAGAACAAGGTCCGTGATCTGCACAAGGGAAAGCAAAGTATGATGCCAATGCTTATAAGATTGCAGCGGTGGGCAAGATGGGGCACCTGTATTTCTGGGATGAGAAAAGAGTTGCTTTGTTTGCAATGACCAGGCTGCCCTAGAAGTTAACTGCCAAGTTCATGTTGATGACCAGGCGCACATCACATGCTTAGAAGTAAAGACAAGTTGGTGCCTTTTATAGTCTAACCAATTACCTTGCAGAGCTTCAAGGTGAAGAGGCCGTTACCCACGTGTGGAGATTGTGGAGGAGAAAATGACACAACCAATTGGAGAAAGGCCCATATGTGGCTATTAACATATAAATAGGTGGTAGCCAATCAGGGTGGGGGACGAATACTGTATATTGGAACACGTCATGAATGATAATTCCTACGTTTATAAGATGAAGTTCCCTTTGATAAAGAGAGAGAACTCTGAGGCAGTGGATTTATAACAGCCTGTTACCATTTTCCTATTGTATAAAAAATTACACTCTTGTTCCTCTCAAAAAAGTTGCCCTTAGCCTTTTTCCCTAGCAGGTTGTTTTATCTATGTCTGGTTGTTGTGGAGGGTATTGTACAAAAATGTCACCCTCATTTGTATGCCCCTGGAGTCACTGCGACTTTGGAGGTGCACAAAATGAGGGTGACATTTACTGCGCCCAAGCAGAGCGGGGGTTATGGGGATGTTCCCCTGCTTACCATTTCGGAAAGCGGGTGACACGTAAGAAAAAAAGAAAAGCACCCTGCGGCATCAGCTCCAACCCACATTAGTGGGAGGAGCTGACACTGCAGGGATCGCAGAGTACGGGCGGCACACTTCTGCGTGTGCCGCCCTAAAGGTAAGTGGAGTGTGGGGTTGATAGGGGTAATGCAGGCCAGGGGCAGGAGGCACAGTGATCCACATGATCACTGTGCCGCGCAGTAACTGGCGTCAGCATTTTGGCCGTCGCAGTTACGGGTGGCGCAGTGATCACATAGATCCTTGTGGAGTTACCCTACAAAAGAAAGCATGATTAGTGTTACGTGTCTATCTGGATTTGTTTCATAAGTTACCCTTCAAAACCGATTGAAAACTGTCTGGTTTATTATCTGATTTGTCATTGAAAGTGCGCTGTATAATGCACAATTTGACCTAATCATTAAAAATCTTTCATCGGGGGAGAAGCTCTTCAAACTCACCTTGGTTGGTTCGGTGTCCATGGCTATGCACGGTCGCTCTTTCGAATACTTGTGGCAAATATGTATGCCCCCTGAAAAAGATACTCAACTACCATTGGTGGCCGGCACATAAGGGTGCCAGGCATCACCCCCCTTGTTTCTACACTAGGTGAAAGATTGAAGCTTTGATTAAAATCATACTTGCATCTTTTACCTACTCCAGTGCACAGCATGCCCCTGCAGCAGTGTGATTGTAGCATTCTGCTTATGTAGAACGCATGTGTGGAATATAGAGTGTACAATTTAGAATGAGAATATGAGTAGAGCTTCAGGTCAGTTAGAAGGAGCCTTTGATAATAGCGGTGGGGCGTTCATGTGATATAGACTTATCACAATGAAGAAGTCATAAACCTTACCATTGTGTGGGGGACCATTTCAGTGATCATCATCGGTATTGCGAAGGTATGGTGATTCAGTACGGTCCTGAGAGTAGTGTAGCACTTGCTTTGATGAGGAGCTTGGGGAGGGCAGCATTCCACATGACTCGCAGGGACGCCCTGCATTTTGTGCTATGCGACTCAGTAAGAATAGTGGTCTGTGTTCTTCTGGTTCTTAATTGATGCTTGAAGCATGCAGGCCTTTGCTTTCGGATTGTAGAGTGCAGGATCACAACCCCATGCTCAGAGACCTTCTGATTGGTTCATTGCATAACCTGTTCTACTGCCTCGTCTGCTCCTGCCTCAGCACATTCTGCATCACCTATAAGTCAAGGAGGCACCGGTACAAAAAGACAGGGTGATTATTTATTTTTCTTTAAATCACTGGGGTCGTCAAGGACTAGGCTGTGTATAGCTGAGAATGGGCAGCAGCAATGTTTGGTGGGGGCTAATATTACTAAGCCCTGCCACCTCCCGTAGCACTATGGCAACTGTTTCGTATTTGGAAAGTTGTGTGTGCCTAATGAGTTATTTCTATTTGGCAGGTCATATTTTAGTCAACCACCATGTTAGGGCTGCTTTGTTTGGCTTCCCAACATATGACTTGTGATTGACAGGTAAAAAACACGATCCTTCTTTGTTGTTTATGGTGAAATTATTAAGTGCAGTACCCCAAGATCAACACAGGACAATTTGTCTGACTCTCTTTTTCAATCAAGGGCTAAATCTCAATCTTCTGGACGAAATATGCTTGTGAAGTTAAACCCAGAGGAGACTGTACATGCCGAGTAGTGGCATGCCCACTGTGGGCACGGAGCTTCAATGTCACTCATTCTGTCCCACTTAGCTCAGCTATGGAGTGATGTGTGCTTCTTGCTCTTTTTCCCATGCCCTTTATGACATGTTATCCTGCCAGTTTTTAAAGAGACAAAATGGAGCAATGGCACTTACACGGGCAGACAGCGTGGTTGACTCATGACCCCAGACAAAGAAATACATTTGAACAATGTTTTTTGTTTTCGTTGGGAAGGTACCCTGGTGTCTGCTGAGAAGACAGGGAGGCTAGACAAATGAAATGGAGAGAATGATGAGATCATAGCTCTCAACTCACACGCTTTTGGCGGGTGTCATCCGCCTTGTAAAGGGCTGAATCACCCGCCAAGCTTCCTGCACGCCCATTCATTCCAATGGGCGTCTCATCCGCCAAAAACAAAATTGGGTGATTTCACCCGCCTTTGCAGCACACATGGTTGAGAGCTATGTGAGATGACTGGGCGGGCTGTTTAGTTTAGTTTAGTTTAGTTTAGTTTAGTTTAGTTTAGTTTAGTTTATTTATAAAGCGTGAACGAACCCTCAGGTAGCTGGGTGCATAATCATGTGCACAGCAGAGTTACATATCGTTACACAAACACCAGTCAGAGCATACATTAGTCCAGGCTCTGAGTAGTTACATACAAGAATAGAGCATACAGAGAACAGGGTACAAGATAGTTACAGTGGAGAGTGAGGACCGGGTTACAGGGTGGTCCTGAATCGGATAAAGCCAGGGTGAACCTTAATACATGTGGCGAACGGCGGCTGGGCGAACGTGTCATTCAGATTGGATGTTTAGGCTAGTAACCATGATTTCACCATGGCTCTGAATGGCCAGAATGCGGCTTCCGATATAATTGCAAGAGGGAGGGTATTCCAACATTGTGCTGCGAGCAATGGGAAGCTTGAACCTCCTGCTGTTTTTAGGTTATAGTTGGGGATCTGTAGTTGGTGCAGGTAAGGGGTTCTGGTGGGTCTAGTGGAGCAGTGTCTAGCGAATTTGTCTGAGAGGTAGCGAGGGGTGGTGCGTGACAGGCACTTATGGGTGATGACCAGGGTTCTTAGCTTGATTCTGTCGCGGATCGGGAGCCAGTGGACTTCTTTGCTGGCCGTGGACATGTGAGCATTGCGCGGGAGGTTAAGGGCACATCTTAGTGCATTATTTTGCAGGATCTGGAGCCTGTTCACATTTTTTGTGGTAGTGCCTAGGTAGAGTGTGTTGTAATAGTCTAATTTAGACAATATCAACGCTCTTGATAAAGTGAGGCAACTAGAGATGGAGAGAAAAGGCCTGCAGGCATTGATTAATTTATTGGTGTAGGTGGTGGCTGAGATAGTGGAGTTTATTTGTTTTTTTAGTGACAAGGTGGAGTCGAGGTACACACCTAGTGTTTTGACCTCTTTGGAGACTTTTATGATGTTGCCGTCAATGGTTCAGGATTGATACCTTTGGTCTAGTTTGTTGAGGCGAGCCTGGGAGCCTACGATAAGCAGTTCTGGCCTCGTCCTGACCAGAACAAAGAATGTTTAATAACAATGCAAGAGACAGACGAGGAAGGATAACATTTTCTATTTTTTTCCTTTCTACAACTGCCTCGTCGCAGATGATCCTCTCGTCACTTCCGTCCCCTCCCTTCCCATATCACCTCCTCTCGTTTATGTCCCTCCCCATTGGTACAGTGTCCTGACGAGGACACAACAGAGGCTACAAGAACATTTGGGAAGGTTTAAGCTGGGGCACACGCTAGAGAAGAGGAGAGTTTCAGCAGTGGGGTAACCGCTGGAGCAGGAAAGTCAGGGTGTGGTGTGTGTCCCATTTAAGGTCCAGTGACATGCCACGCCATCGCGCCCGGCTAATAAATGCAGCCTCACGCTGAAACGTAGTTAGTGCATGGGCGGGGGACCGGAGAGCACATACTGGTTGCTGTGTCTCCTCTATTACTGGCAGTACGCATTCCTGGGCACTGGCTCCGGTGTCCGATTAGGACACAACAAGGGAGGCGTATGGCTTTTTTTCTGGTCAATGCTGTGATGAAAACATCCATCGTAGTCCTAAAGGCCGGTTTTCCCTGTGACCAGACAGTAATTCACTGTCACGCTTTGTTTTTTTTAATGAAACTAGTTAAACACATATAGGGGGCTGACAAACCCATCTCACATCATTTACAATACACACTGACAAACCCACTTACTGTTGGTTGATAAAAGCACTCATTATGATATTCAGTTTCAGAGGAGTTATGTGAGCTCATTGCTCCAGAATGTTCTCAGCATAGGGCATAGATCTCTGAGGGCCTAATTCACAGAGCGTTTTCCAATGGGGTTTTGCCATTGTAAAACGTGTCTGTGAATTAGGCCCTGGTACTTAATCCGGGAGTTAACAGGGTACTGCTGAAGTGCTTAATGGGCTGGCTTCAAACGATATATTTTCCCATTTTAAGTTCCCTGTCTTTACCTCTGGGAATACAAAGTGATCACCTCTCACTTTTCAAGTGCGAACCCCTGGCAGGGCTGACTCCGCCTTTCATTCTTCAAAGTCAATAAATCAAGGTACCATTAAAAAATGAGGAATAATATTCACTTTTATGACCGTGATTACAAGTGAGATGAATCTGCCAAGGACCACAATTAAGAATACGATGTAACGTTCCCTGTATAATCAAGGGCCTGCTCATGCTCACTGTCACATAAACGAATCCACTAGGCAACCACCTTCGCTCCCATAAGCGCCCAGTGTAAGCCTATGAGGATGCTTGACTCGCATGAACATAACCAACACCTTAAAGGCCCTAGCAGGACTCGAGAACCTCCAGGACGAAAGGACTGGGCTTTTGCTCCCAAGGAAGCCGTGATCGAAATCCCACTCTCAGTTAAACGTGGCCATATTTCCCTCCACCTTTCCCATATATGGAGCCCGGCCATTTGAGGCCATTCAGGCCTTAGTGGAGTAAGGAAAGGGGCTTTGCACGTTGTGTTTTATTTGACATGGCTTTCTATGTGCATTCACTGAACATGACACTGTGGAAGGCTTAAAGTCTGTCCATAAGCACTTTGAGCACAAGCCTTGGGTTTTTGTAACCATGAGATACATGAGGAAACTAAAACTATGAGATTTGTTTGCTCTCTTTTCAGGGAGCCCTGGATGTAGCGTAAAGTGGGGCTCTTAGGGCTTGAGGGGCCTCAAACCTCTGCCTTGGAGTGACACTACCAAAAAATAATAGTGCAAACATTTGCGCTAGCACATTTCTGGGAGCTGAGTGAAACATGTGTGTGTTGTGTTATGTTACACACATATTTTATGCTAAGCAAAATGACCACCGCCATTGTCACGCAACTGAGTTTGGGTGTTGGTGTATTGTACCCCCGCCAGCAAGGTCCAGACAATAGTTGTGTGTTTTCGAGGACATGGGGGTTTGGCTTGCATTGCATGACATGTCATTGCTTTTTACCCAGATCGGGAACAACACAGAGTGACTGGGTTTTAAATGTATTTGCTGCTGTGCGGATTATCTGTAAACTGCAGGGGTAGCTCAGTGGGTAGAACGATTGTTGGTGAGATGTGTATGTGCAACCTGTGTGGCCTGTTTCAGCATCTCAATCAGATTTCCAGAGTCCTCAGCTCACTAACAAGAGTAGCTGTGACTTGAATAAAAATACAGCAATGCAAAACAGCAGAATGCTCAGTAATACGTGCTGCATAAATGCACCTTAACACTGTGCTACATAAAATCCCCTCGATGCAAATGCCTTTTCTATGCGAATTCATCTGAAAAGCACAAGCATTGGCAATGCCAACAGGTTGGGATATGGCAAAGGCTTTTGCAAGTCACTGAGGAGTTCTGAGAGCGACTCATATGAGACCAAAGGCTGATTATTATAATACAATGCATAAAGCGCAAACGGATCTCCTGTACAAGGTCACAGAACTCCAAGGTGATTTGCAAAATCCCTATAACGTACAGTAAGGAGGGGCAGTACCTATAATGCATGTTCACACCGTCACCTCTATAATACTTGCAGTCTTCAATGTGGTGGAAGAATTCAGAGGCCAAAACCAATTGGGAAGCCCTGTCAGCCCCAGGGAGCTTTGTGGAGTTCCTGTGGGACCTCTACACACCAAGAGCGAAGTCAGGTTTTAGGTGTGCCAAATATGCACCCAAATTTGACGAGGAGACAAATATGTGTGAAAAAAAGGCTTAAGAAAGGCAATAAGAAATATACAACAGCATGGCTATGCTGATATGGCTTTCAATCATGAGAAAGTAAATCGCAAAATACATGTAGGAATTGGTCTCGTAATCACAGATTCCAGCGGAGTTTGCGAAATGGACAGATGATGCTAGAAGCAGTCAGACCAGAAAATACAAAACAAACTTTGGCCTCTGGTGAACCAACAGGGCTTAGTACAGGGCTCACTACAGTCGAATGTGGTTGCAGAGGACGTCTTGGTAAAATACTTTAGTGAGGTTTTTGGGGATTACCAGAGAACCTGTTGGCAGTAGTTATATACTTGTATGAAAACACACGCATACAGGTTAGACTTGACATGCAGGCAAACCTATCCTCAGAGATCCCTACCTATAGGGGTAAAAGGCAGGGATGCATGTTAGCACCCTGCCTCTTCAATCTATACCTCACAGACCTTGCAGAATCCCTCTCGGCTCTAGCCCTCGCCAGCCGCAGAATAGGATCATGTAACATCAACCGGATGGCCTACGCAGCCGATGGTGTTATTAGACTTTACTCCCGTAGGCCTGGAAAGAATGATCACGGCCTTTGAGAAATATGCAGAGATAAATGGCCTAGTAGTAAACCCATTACATAAAACAATAACAATCTTCTGCAGCCCATTAAAAACGATCCCAATATTTATCTGGAGGCTGAGTAGTCTATCTTTTCCTGTGACAAACGAGGTTAAATACCTGGGCTTTCAACGAAGATCATTCCCCTCGTCCCTCGTTAAAGAAGCTGGAAGACGGCCCAGAGAGCAAGATATCTCAATTGACTGGCCAAAGGAAAAAGATCATGAATAAATGTTGCAGATTCTCATTACTGCCACTATTTAAATTCTACAAAGCGAAAGTAACTCCAACAATTTTGTATGGAATGGAGTCCAATGCTATTCCACATAGTGAACTGGGTACATTTGGAGGGGCTTTTGTGGAAGAAGTTGTTCAATCTTCCAAGGTCCCTCCCAATGGGCCGGTTAAACTATGAATAGTGAATACAATCATTACGAATGTATTTGGACTGGAAATTGCGTTCACTCTATAGACGGGTGGTATTGCCGGGAAATAATTAATTTTATAAGGATATACAAGAACATCTGAAACAAGATAACTGTGTCTATCTAACAGACTTAAAAACTGATTCATGTGAGACCTTGTTGAAATGTGAGCAATCATAGACTGTCCTCATCGAAAATCCAGACTAGTGAAATGTGCTCTGCCGCAAATGAACTGGATCTTGACATGGGCAAGTTTCATAGAAATTAAATCATGTAAGCTAATCCCGATAAGTGACAAACCAAGAGGCTATGTCTGCCATCTATACGAAGATTCCCAGAACCCAGATGATGATCAGAACTCCTGTGGTTCTGACTAAATCTAACCGTGACTGAGGAAATTACGAGGATACGGTTGAATATGGAGCCTCGGGAGGGTTACTGTGATCTCTGTGGGGAAGGAATACCTCAAGATCTGAAACACTTCCTTATAACTTGTAGCTCGACTACAGTAGTCAGGCAAAAATATTTAGCACGTTTTGTACACCAGTAAGAATGGCTTAATACAGAAGAGTTCTGGGTGAGACTAACGGCAGGGAAGGACACTTATTAAATGAACTGAAGTTGGTGAAACCAATGGGATAACATGGTTTTATGTATTGATTGGAGACAAAGTTGTATTATACATTGTGTTTTTTCTTTGGAGACATTGTGTTTTTTCTTTTTGCTATGTATAATGGATCAGTCATTTTTTTCTCTTTTTCTTTGCTATGTAAATGGATTTGTTGTGAAAAGTCAGATTGTTGACTATAACACAAATAAAAAAATAAAAAAAATTCGTTGGAAGAGATATTGCAGTTGAACGTGAAGTACGTGTTGAATCATTCCAGTTGGAAAGTACACGTCGAAATACAGATTGTAATGTGGTCCAGTGAAAAATTCAACTCAGTTTAACACAAATCTTTTTCAAACCGGACCTTAAGGTACAGATTGCGTTCGTAACTGTAGCAGTGCACTAAATATACATAGCACTCTGTCTTAGCAATGCATTTATTTCATAAGCAAATCACACCTCTTCAATTATATGCATTAAGCAATTAAATCAGACGTGCCAATAAAATTAATGAAACTAGAAAAGGATGCTCTGACAGCAGTCAAAAGATAAGAAAACAAAGGCCCCGGGGGCATTATACCTGAGCAGAAAGGGCAACCTAATTTATCCCGGGTGTTCTCGTCACCCGGACAATGACCTCCCTCTCGCCTATGTACAAGGTCACACGTTGCGCGACCATGAAGTCCAAAAAAAGGCCATCTTTCAGCCAAGAAACATCCAATGACTGAGGAATCACACTTTTATTCAATCAGGGATGTACCTCTGTAACTGTGCCATTTGGAACTGACCTCTCATTTACATGTCTTTATTACGAATCTCAAATTGATGCAGCTGGAAAGCTAAAACAAGACCTTCATCCTGCACACCACCACCTTCTCCTATGCTAACACCAGGCATGGGGGGCGGGGAGGAGGATAACTAGTGGTTCTTAAAAACATTGCAAAGGAAACCTCTGACCCGCGCACAAGGAGTTAACAAACTGTTTTCATCCACTGAAGGGATTTGATTCCTAACCCAACGGTTTCATTTTCTCGAGAATCTATAACTGTCTGGAACCGTTGGTGGCTGGTGGCGCTCTTCCCTTTTCACGGATGATTTATTTCATTGACTTCAACTGTAAAATGAAAATAAAACCAGAAAGAGCAGTAAACCAGCAAAAAAGGGCTGCATGTTGCCAATCTCTGGGACCAGGTGCTACCCAGGCACCCCTTCATGGTGCAGTCATTTAATCACAGCAGAAAACAATCGGAAACGCTATTACTATTAATGAACACCACGCAAGTTATCAAGTCAATTGCTAACACAAACTCACCCGATAACGAGATTACTTTCCGATGGTTTCAGTATTTTTCTCCCTTTTGAATAGAGGACCGAGCAGCGGGGCACTCAATGCCCACAGCAACACAACAAGTCACAGCACAGTCTGCACATTTTTGTTCATTGCTTCGCTAAGTGCCTTCACTTTATCCTTTCTTATGAGCTCAAAACCTCAGCACACATACTGCCAACTAAGCCCCGCAGAGCATTCAAGACATGACGGCAAACTGCATAATTATGAGAAAAAATTCGAACAACTGGCTATTTTGAAAAGTGCTCACACATTCATAAAACAGTCTGATACAAAGCAGGCAGGTCACGTTTACAGCAGCCATGGCAGCACTGCTCACTTGCAAGGCCGGGGCTCGCTGCTTGAGTCCATGGAGCTTCCAGCATCCATCTTCCACCTACGGTACCCATGGACCTTCGTGCAGACACGCTGGTGAAACCAACATTGCTGCTGCAACCGGACACCTCCATGAACAACGCGGCAGGGTCAAGCCTAGAGCTCTCAGTCCTGCAGCCTGTCTCCAAGCTTTGCCTAATCAAAGAGAGTCAGTGTACACGCTCCAACACCAGGGTGAATGGAGATGACACAAAAAAAGGACAAATGGTCAAACTTGTAGCGCCTGTGATAATGAGCATGAACGGCATGCCGAGATTCCATAAGAAAGACACTAAAATGCAGGAAAAGCATGCAAGCTCTGACATATTTTCCAACAACAAGCAATATATAAAAGAATTCCAGAGATGGGCAGGAATGGGTGGAATTAGCATGGCTAGGGGCAGGGAATGGGAGGGATCAGTAACCAAACACCAAAAAACACTGGGCCTCATTATGAGGTTGGCGGTAACCCACCGGTGCCACCGGCAGGTTGCCGCCAACCCTGTAGCACTGTTTCCAGCGCCTGACTTCCCAGTGCCACCAGGACATTACAAGTCCCAGCAGATCTGGAAGTCAGGCACTGGAAAATGTTAGTCCCCATTACCGTGGCATCCCATAGGACTCCACGGGAATGGAGACTCGGAAGCAGGGTGTAAAGACTGGAGGGGGGTCTATACGTCTGCTCTCTATATGGCAGAGAAGAGGCACAGAGGACCGCAGCCAAGATTCTCTATTATTGGGACGTGGCCAAGCAATAAAGGACTAGCTTCTCAGGAGGTGATGCAGGCTGGTTGTTAAGTACAGTTTAGTCCCTACGCCCCCACAAAGGAATGCCCACACACTGTATTAGTTAAAACACAGTCTTTATATAATTAATATTCAAGGTTATGTACACTATCCCAATAACTCTCTTTCTGCTCAGAAAATCTACAATGGCAAATATATACAGTTCTAAAGTGGTACCACAATTGTTATCAAATCTCATTAAAGTGCATCAACTATACTCTGGTCAAATGTCACACAGATGACTTAATAAAGGCAACCAACAATAGACATAGGAGGAAAGCAGTTGGTTAGAACAATTGGCAGAATACTGGCCCCTACCACTAGACACAGTTCTGTGTGGAGATCCCCTCCCCCCCACCTGGGCAACATGTAGAATAAAGATATATCACAAGCCCAGTCCATATATTGTTCCCAAGAATCTTTCCAATAGTTCAGCAACCCCAAAGTACCTGGTGTTGTAGAGTTCCTCGTCGGGAAATTGACGGCCCTTCTTGAGTGCACTCCCTTTAAGGCAGGAGCCACGGGTCGTCGAACATCTTGTGATGAACACGGTGAACTACGGCAGTGAAGTGGCAGCTTTGTTCCTAGCGGTGCTCGTCGACAGGGAAGCGTAAACATCCTGCAAGGAAGAGGAGTGCGGGGCACCTCGATGTCTATAGTTTTGGACCGCAAAGAGTTTGAAGAACTGTGGCCCAGCAAGGGCGTGGAGTCATCGGCAACTCTGTGGTCTTTGGGTGACGGGAAACCCACCGGTGGATGCTCCTCGGCGCGCCGATGGCCTGGCCTTCTCTGGCAGGATGAGCATAAGGAGGAAGAGGAACAATCAGAAAAAAGAAATAGAGGACCAAAGTGTATGCGTGCGTTCATAGATAGAAACCAAGGATAAGGATGGTCTAATGCACAGATACACTTGACAATAGTACTCCCACAACAACATCGGTTTATCACAACATATAACACCAGTGAACACAGTAATCATGTGGCTGTCCTATGTGTCCTTTAAATGTGTAGGTGGTTCATAGACATCTTGGATTTCCAATTACATTTATCAACACTATTCTCCATTTATATAAGGACTAGCAGCATGTGTCTGTCTCAGTACAGTTCTATCAGAAAGGTTTCTGATAGACTTGCAGGATGGTGGTGCCCCTCCTGTTTGCCCTATATATTAAGCCACCCATCTCACATATCATCCAGGATGGAAATATTAACCCCTACACTGTTCCAGAGATCAATTGCACCACGCATATCAATTTTGTTGCTGGCGATATCACCCTTCTTACCTCTGGCCCAGTATCCATAATAGCAACAATGGACAATATTTGGGGGTAATATTGGAAAGTCTGGATGAGTGGTACTTAATTTCACACTTGTATCTTTTTTGGGCTAAATATTTCTATGTTCCATGACCAATATTTTAAAAAATCAACACACATTTCTTTGATTTGTGACAGCAACTGGCCAAGAAAAGCCATCAAATGGCTATACTTAGTAATGATTCGTAGTGGTTTACCCTTTCTAGATATGCAATATTGCTATTGAGCTGGATGAGAGAGGAAATAGCTTGGCCAATCAATTCTCAGATCCCTATCTCAAAAGTAATTCAACTACTTTTCTCACCGGCACAGCATAACATGTAGCAAAACAAGGTACTGCCGTGAGCACAGGTTGGGCTGAAAACATTCCTGACCATTGGCTACACATGCATAATGACATTATGGAGATTGCAATGCCAGTAATCACGAAGCATGCCCAGCTCTGGAATAGTGTGCATAGTTTTCCAAATATAACTGAGGTCTGGGTGAGACAATGGCCGTAGTTGTGAATTCTTTCAATAGGAAAATTATGTGAAAGAGATTTTTTAATGTTATATTCAAGTAAAAACTACATTGCTTAGGTTTTGGTAGCAGTTGGCTAGTTAAATATGAGCATTCATGATCTTGCATATCTATTCTTTGCCTATGCCAGTCTCCATGTATGTATTTTCCTCCTATTGTGAAACCATATTATTTTTATCTTTTATCAAACTTTGGGTATTTCTATGCTAGAGAACCTATGTTGTAAATGATTTCTTCATACCATATGGAACTTTCTGTACAGGAGAATTCTCCAGAATGGCTAATTTCCCTTACCTGTTGAGTCCCTCAACAGCTTTGGTGGATTTCTAGGGTCTAATCTTTTCACCTGGTAAGAGTGTGAGCCTTTCTTTCCCACTCTTACATGTGTTTTTCTGTGTGTTGTACATTTTATGCTCATGGGCTATGGAGTCTCACCCACCCCGTAGGCATCATCTTTTTACTGTGTGTCACACAGCACCTTTAGTGCAGTGACACAGGGTTGTCTTTTCAGACTTCCCACTTTAAACTCTATTTTCTGGCACTGACTACTGTCTCCAAGAAAATGTAAAGTTGCCATTAACTTTACTTGTCTTTGACCCAGTACAGCCTATCTTCCAATAGAGTGCTGGAGGGGTTAATAGTTATCCTTTTTTGTCTGTTTCTCATGGAACATTATTTTGTTCCCTTTCTCTAAGATTTGGCTGGTGGCAGTGGTATCTACCATTTTTATTCTACCTCGAGCTATGAAAATAGCCTCTGTACTGTTAGAGGCTATTGTGGTAGCCCCAAACTAAAACCCGGTAATCAACTTTTAATTTTACTTGGTTCCGGCCGAGTTGTTTCGCCTTATCTTTTTATAAAGGTTTTTCTAGTGTTTTACTCTGCGAGCCAAACCAGGTTTGGTTCCTTTGTTCGCCGTCCTTTGGCGGGCTTCTACACAAAAGCCCTCCTTAGGCGTCTGAGTAACTGGGTGGACAGGATGTGAGGGAGGGGTTTGAGGCCCCCTTCACAGGGTCTCCTTGGAGACCCAAGTCGCACTCTTGTTTGATTGGCCAGGTGGGGTGCTAAGGTGGGATTTATAAGGGTATAGACAAGGAGAGACCATTACTAAAGGTGCTTGGTCTGGAATTGTGCACTTCCAATTGTAATTCACTCTTCCATTTTAATACTTATGTTATTTGTGTATATTCTGCTGTGGTTGTTTCCCAAATGAAAAATAAGAATGAGGGATAAGTAGTAGAGATGATCAATATAATTATTTTGCTGAGCAAATGGGAACCTCAAAAACATCTGCCAAAACTGACTAGTGGAGAGTGTTAAATCCAAGAGGACATGGTGATTAGGGACAGGAGGAGTGGGGGCAACCCCCACAATGATCGATCTTTGGAAGCCTGTATTTTCAAAGGAAGGAAAACAATAACAGGTCGTCTACAGCAACTGTGGTACGGCAATATTGTTGCATTGAGAGTTGGCTATCATTAAACATTACAACAGTGATGTGATATTACTGGTGCCCACGGGCCGGTCACATGTAATGGAAAACGGGCACTAACTTGTATTGAGTCAAGGTGCTGTCTATGGGTCCATGTGAGCAAACATACAGCAATATTTTCTGTTTTAGAAGTCTGTGCTTAATTTGTGGGGCCCGTGTACCTTACATTTTAAGGTTAACAACAAAAAGGTTACATATTATGATTGATGCAGGCTGTGTTTAATTATATTAATCATCAGAGTGTAAGCTCCATTTAACATATATCTGATTGGGGGGTGGGTATGGAGCCAATGGCACACGACATGGCTTCCTAAGAGCTCCCGGCCCGAGCACGACAACCAAGAGAATAGAAGCGGTAAAAAAGTGTGGTTCAAATCACGACTCAACAATAAAGAAGGATGCAGAACAGAGAATAATGAGACGGAGTGTGAGCTCGCATTATGGCTCCGTCTATGCACACCAAGCTACGCTGTGAGGCGGGTGCTCATCTAATAGAGCTACCAAAATGGCAGATGGGGTCTGGCTCGCCGAGGTTCCAGAATGATGGGAGACCACTAAAAGGCGATGACCGCCTAATGCAGCCCTATACAGATACTGGTGCCTCTGCCGCACAAGCAGCATTAGTCGCCATCCTTCAGTCGCCAGCCGCTCCAATGGAGGAAGCAGCCCAGCGCTGCTCCGGAGACCCGGAGGTAGAGCTCTGACCCAAGCAGAGGCAGCCATCCACCCCAGTTGGAGAGAAACTGCAAACAGCGCAGGTAAGCCCTGAAGCAATGCTAAGGCATCGCTGATCGGGCTACCCAGATAAACCTACCGAGGTGGGGGCAGATCGATGTGTGAAATCAGAATTCCAAAGAACAGCACCAGACCCCCGCCGCTTGCAGCACCCCTAAAGGCATCAACACCCCTTCCACTCCGGAGACCCAGACGGAAGGGACAGAGCAATGCTGCAGTAACCGCGGGTGGAGGCAACTTTGTTTCCCAGAGATACCAACCGCCACTTAAAGTCCCAGCACTGCTGTAACAGCTCCGGGGGAGACACATGCACCCACTCTGGGAGCACTCGCATTTACCTACAGCAAGAGGCACGGAGGAAGTGCTGAGCTGTCCTTCATCACTGCACCAAGCTCTGCATTACCCTCCGACACAACTCATTTCCAGGGACAAAAGACAAATCAGCACAGCCTTAAATTATGTGAGCTTGGGGCTGGAAGGCTCCGATCAGGGGTAAATCCCCCTCCCCTTGTCCTTGAACCCCAACCGAGCTGGAGAAAATACAAAGACAGGGCCATCGATAAGCCCAGATAATCAAGTAAGGCTGCCTGGAGAGCATGAGAGCACCGACTTGGAAGAACTACAGGGGGGTTGAAGCGCACACGGCACTCTAGGCCCAGCAACATCTGCAACGCTGCTTATTGAACAACTAAAACAGGACGGTACAGAATCCACAAACAACTCTCCGCTCGTCATCCACACAAGCCCACCTCACAGGGGTAATGCCCGAAAGGGAGGGAAGTGTCAGCGGAACCCGCCAGGAACGCAAGGTTTAGCAAGCAGAACGAAGATTCACGCAAGAATCACGCTGCAGCACATACACAGACAGAAGCAGTAGCAACACAACACGGCACACGACTACGGCAGAAGGGCCTGCCCGGACACTCCTCCACAAACTTCAACAACGAAGGGAAAAATGGAGGAGAAAAAAAACAAAGCAGCAAAGCAAATAGACATATCCTCTCTATTGGCAGCACCTGCCATGGAGAAGATGAAGCGGGGGGAACGGACGTAGACACTGACCAACGGAGGAGATCCAGAGCCCACCAGCAACTCTCCTGCAAAAGCGTTAACCAAACAGACCTCCAGGACCTGCTGGTAGCCATGACTAAAGAATACCAAAAGGGCACGGAGGAATTAATGAGGAAAATCACCAGTTTGGACAGGCGCATGGACGAGGTGCAAAGCAGAACCGCAGAGATTGAAACCACACTATGCGACCAGACATACTAGATCGGGGAAGGCACAGACAGGATAACGGCACTGGAAGCTAGATGCAAGTCCCTGGAAGCAAGGAGACTCAGAAATCGGGGCATGCCAAACTCCATCACAGAAGCAGAACTGGGCGACTTCAAGCAGTACCTCTTATATTTTATTCTGACGCTGCCTGATGGCATCCCACCAGAACTCAATAGGGTGCACAGAACCAGATGAAAACAAGGATTCGCCCCCCCCCCCACCCGAGCATCCTGGCAAGAGTGCACTTCTATAGGATTAAGAAAGAGATAATGCAAGAAGCCATTAACTCCACGCGCATCCAATTTAGGGACGCATTCATCATGCTCTATCAAGACTTAGCCGTACCTATGCTGCTGAAGAGGAAATCCCTAAAACCGCTATCGGAATGGCTGCGGGAAAAGAAAGTGCTGTACCGGTGGGGTAACCCCACCGCACTGAACTTTAACCTGGAAGGCAAGCAGTGGCAAATCTGCACCGTAAAAGAAGCGGAAAGACTCCCCGCTGGGGAGAATGAAAACGCCAAAGAGGGAACATCACACAATCAGATCACGTTAAGAGACACTGCGAAACCTTGTACCCGGGTGGACCGAAGATGCAGGATCAATGGCCCAGTCCACAAAAGCAAGATAAGCGACCAAGACTGAGAAGTAGTAACTCCCCTTTTCATAAGGACGCCTCGCTTCTGGGGCCACAGTGCTCGTACCTCAGTAGGTCCCCAGGGCTCTGCCCACAAACAGGCGGCCACCCGCTCCGCAGGGCTCTGGCAATTTACCTCCCGAATTTCCACTGTTGAGCAAATGTTGTGAACAGGGGAGGAGGTAATTATGGAAGACACCTGCGATAGGTACTCAGTGGAACATTGTACAGATCGAAAGCAATTACTATGTTTACCTATGTCCGCAAGAGGCCCTGTTGGCCTGTATTAAGGTTGGTTGTGCAGGCTTTGAGCCGGTTGCCCCGTAGGTTGAGGGCTGTGCTCTACTGCTCACTTTCCATGGGGGGGGAGGGAGGATGGGGAAAGTTTGGGGAGAGTTTGATTCGAGGGAATGGTCAAGAGGGAACAGGAGGAACATGAAATTACTTTATCAGAGAGGCAGACGGGCAAGCAACAGGGGTAACCTTAATTCCACTCTGGGACACGCAGGTGTGGTATGGGGATGGATGAGCATAGCAACTGGGAGTAAACATGGCAGTTGACACTAACAAATAATTACGTATGGTAACATGGAACGTGCAGGACCTCAGTTTCCCAGGGAAAAGAAAATCAGTGGAGCACAGACTAGCCCAACTCTCCACCGACATAGTATGCCTGCAGGAAACTCACCTCCGGGAAGCGGATGAAAAACAGATTCCCTTTAACCAATACACGGGGTGCTACTTCGCTACAGCATGGGAGAAAAAGAGTGGGGTGGCTCTAATATTCAGCCTGGAGGTCCCCCTCACACGAGTCACAGTAAAGTGAGATCCAATGGGGAGATATCTGCTAGTAAAGGGCCTCCTCCTCGAAGAACCACTAACTGTGGCCTCCATATACTGCCCAAACAGCGTGCAGGATCGTTTCCTCTCCAATATCCTCCCAGATATGAACACATTCACAGAGGGAGCTGACTTCAACCTAGTCCCAGACCCACACAGCGATAAAACATTACCACCTACAAGGGAAGATTCCTCACAGGCAATATGGTTCGCTCAATTCCTCAGGGAAACAGGATCAATAGACACCTGAAGACGCACTAATGAAGAGGTCCATGTTTACACATTTTACTCCCACGTCCACAAGGGACTTTGTAGAATAGACCTAATGCTGATGTACAGTGCACTTTTTCCCTATATCTAAGAGGTCCACATCCATCCTAGATTGCTATCAGATTACGCCCCAGTAATGGCCCATGTGCAAGTCCAGGGTCTCCCAAACCCACTACAAAGACACTGGAAACTATAAGACTCCCTACTACAAGACACAGCAATCAGAAGCGAACTATCTGAGACACTCACCTGTTACTTTAGGGAAGAAAACGCACTGGGGTGCTCTGAAGTAAGGGTCTGGGATGCAATGAAACCAGTGGTGCGGGGAGTACTGATTAACTGCTCTGCAAAGGAGAAGGGGGCAACTACAACAGACCAGATTAGAGGAGAGGGTGGCGTAGCTGGAAAAAAGGTTAAAAAAACACCAAACCACTAAAATAGGCAGAGAACTTAAACAAGCAGAATCCACTCTGGAAATGCATCTGCCCGATAAATCATCCCGAGCTCTAGCGTATACCAAACAATACTACTATATGAACAGCAACAAAGCAAATCGGATTTTGGTATAGAAGTTTAAAAAGCTACACACCCGAAATAACATCCAAACACTTAGAGGCCAAGATGGAACAACCTGGTACGCGGAGGGGGATAAGATGGAGGCAATGGTAAGCCACCATAGGGGAATCATGTTGGGAACCCCAACGGAGAAAGTGGCACAAATCTGCTACTTGAAAGCCACCCAGAATAGGGAAACCCTGCCCCAACTAGAACCCATTGAGCACCCAATCACAACCAAGGAGATAACGGAAGCAATCAAATCCCTAAAAAATGCAGTCCCAGGCCATAACGGGTTTACGGCAAAGTTCTATAAAACATTTGCTCACATCTTAGTCCCCCAACTCGCGACACTATTTAATTCCTTCCTGACAACAGGAAGCTTTACTCCCTCTATGGAAGAATCCTTAACAGTGCTTATCCCAAAGCCAGGAAAGGATCCAGAGCAACGTGCCTCCAATTGGCCTATAACACTAATGAACAATGAAGCTAAGATCTTTTTCGAAAACTTTACCAACCAGACTGGCAAGAGTCCTCCCCGAACTAATCCACCCAGACCAAATAGGGTTCATTCCGGGGTGCACCACGCAGGACAACATCAGACGCACCCTAAACTTAATTGAGAGCGTAACCAGGACAGGGAACGAACTAGCGGTGATCTCACTTGACGAGGCGTTTGACTTGTTAGATGGGAGACAGACAGCAAGTTCAAACAGCGGTTTATTACAGCCAAAACCAACAGGGATCTGTACAACAATAGAAGAAATCAGTGGATGTCTCAGCCTCCTCTGGCTCATGGGCCATTTTTGTGGCTTCATGACGTCAGAGTGACGGTACAATCTGGGCCCTTATGCAGAAAACCTATAGTTGTCTGGGATTGGGTGTTGAGTTATAGTCCATCTATAGTGTATTCTCTACATGTTAGTCTACTGGCTCTCGCATGTCGGGTGGCTGGCCTCGTCCATCCCCAATTATCTAATTCTACACAATGTTGCAGTGTGAGGGTTTTACCATTGGTTCTTATCCATTGCTACCCACTCCTGGGGGCCTGAACTGTGATTGGCTAGAGCTGATCTCCCTAGGCTTGGGATCTGCATGGTTCTCAAGGTAATAAGAGTGACTATGTGTCAGTATTGTAACTTATGTGCACCACCTTAGACCATGAGGGTACCCATTCACATCGTGCAACACGTGCCTACATTGAAACGCCTTTGTTGCATGCTTCTGTCTGGAGGCGTGGGATCGAGTCTCTTCCCCAGCTCTGGTTTCGGTTCATCATCAGAGTCGACTGAGTCACGTGTTCCGAGACCATGGCCTCATTACAAATGTGCCTTTCCGGGAACAATGGTGCTGGTAAACCTACTGGCACCATTGATTCCGGACCGGTACACTACAACTCTGCAGGTGGATGATGTCCTGCCCGCCAGTGCCTGTGTTTCCGTGTCCCCATTCCCATGGAGTCCTATGGGTTTCCATGGGAATGGGGACTAGCAACATTACTGGTGCCTGTCTTCCCGGCCACCAGACTTGGAAGAGCCCGGGGGCACCGGGAAGTCAGGCACGGGCAATTTTTCCAACCTGTGAAAAACAGTAATTTTTCACAGGTCCAGCTGTAACCCGCCGGTAGCACCAGCAGGGTTACCGCCGGACCCGTAATGAGGCCCCATGATTTGGAGATTCTGCAGCTCTGAATTAAGAGGAATTATTTGTATTTACTGCAGATGGTGTTACTGTCGTTCAGGGAATGGAATGTTGTTTGTATCTAGTGGCCTTGGCAGTGGCCTTGTCAGCGGGGTCCTGTCTCACAAGTTTACACTTGTCCAGCTTAAATTCGCCTCAGCTGATGGCTTGTGGCTTACTGTAATTTTCCTAAGCCATAACATGGCTTCTACATGTTCATGTTGTCTATACTCCCTATATGTTAGTAACACTGGAATGTCCGGTCCCATAGGTGCTCCTGCAGTTCCATAAGGTTAATTGCAAGCTTCATTCAGGATCTCTTGCTTCTTGCGGTTTCTGCGTTGCTACATTTAAACTAGTGACAAAATGATAAAGTAATGGCAGTATATAGGTGTAGCTGTCCTCTAACTATAGAACTGCACATTTGTGTTATTCATGTAATCGAGTGCTTGTTTGTGTTTCACTGTGCGGGTGGCATGTGTACTTCCTGTCTAACGCTGCTACATCGTGGTGTCTGCTTCTTGGCGCTTTAGTCAATACTGTCAATTGAAGTCTCCTTAGTTGCGGCTTGAGGGTCTTCATCTACCTTGGGCAGGGTTTGTACTACAGCTGGTCTGTAAGGTTAGCTGAGTTGGTACCTCTCGACCTACTTATCAATGATTGGAGCACTAGGAACTGGTCCGAAATAGTATGGGCGTTCACGATATCTTTGGTTCTTCTTCTGCATCATATACCTCATTGGAGTGGGAGGAGGGGGTGATTTTGCCCATTCCTCTTCAACCCACTTTGACTTTTGCCCAAGATTTATTAAATGGGGACTAGCCAATTATCAACACCCCACCACTTCCCAGAGAATAAACGGCACCAGATCCTCAAAATTGGCTATTTCCAGAGGCACACGTCAAGGATGCCTCCTCTCATCGTTAGTATTCGCACTCTCTATGTAGCCTTTTGCCACCAGACTACGCGACAATCCACGCATACAAGGCCTAAAGGTGGGCGGCAGCTGCTACAAAGTTGCCATGTATGCGGACAACATGCTCCTCACCCTAACCCAGGTAGATGACTCATTGGAAGCTCTCTGGCAAGAGATTGAGGCATTCAGTGAAGCATCAGGGTTTAGGGTCAACTACACTAACTCAGAGGCCTTATGTATTAATATCTTGCAGAAGTACAGAGAAGCACTGGCAGGCAGACACCACATCCCCTGGACCAAATCCCACATCACTTACCTGGGGGTCCAGCTCCCAAATAAGGCTGAATAAGGATTTCCAGCTAATTTCCCACAACTATTCAGGGAGTTGCACAACGACCTGGAGCGCTGGCACAAACAAGAGGTGTCATGGCTAGGAAGAATCATGGCCCTGAAAATGAACTTGGTCCCAAGACTATTCTACCATAGTCTAGCCCTCCCAATCACGATCCCTTAGAGAATGCTCCAAAAACTGCAAAAAGGTTTACTAAAATATGTATGGATTAGGGAAAGACCATGAATAGCCAAGCGAATCATGTTTTGGGGCACGGGCATGGGTAGCGTGGGGGTGCCGGACGTCACCAGATACTCTCTTGCAGTGCAACTCTCACAGGCCTTTGCATGGCAGGCAACCTCCAACCAGCCCCGCTGGAAGCAAATGGAGGAATCATGGAGCCCAGAGCCACTTGCAACCCTACCACACACCACAACGACATGGGGGCCCCCAAACACAAGCCCATTAACATCCACCAAAAAACACAGTTGAATGCAGGAGCAGGGCAGCTCGCAAATGGGACAACAGGGCTCTCTGGGACCCCTTACCCTGATATGGAACAACCATGAATTCACCCCGGGACCACCCAGGAGGGCCTTGACAAGTAAAGGGAAGGGGCACTAAACCGATTAGCAGACTTTTTCATCAATGGGGCCCCACTAACATTCGGGGAGTGTAAGACGAAATTGCAGCTCACAGAATCTGAAAGATTCTGGTACACGCAACTTAGGCACTGGATGTCACAAAGCAAAACAAAAACATATGGGGCAAGGAGCTCACCGCGCTAGAGCGCACCCTAACAGCATTGGCTCCCAAAGTGAAAATCTCACTTCTCTATAGGCTACTCGACAAATCCGAACCCAATAAGAAAGAAAACTACATGCTCAAATCGGAGAGGGACTTCGGGCGAGAACTAGGGTTGGAAGATTGGGGATGCATTTGGTCCCGAATGCACAAGAGCTCTAAATGTATTATGAACAAGGAGGGGGCAGTGAAGGTGTGCTGTAAGTGGTATCTGTCCACAAAAATTATAAACAAAAATAACCCAGCAATACCGCCACAATGATGGAGGGGCTGTCCAACAACAGGCTCACTACTACATCTATTATGGTCATGCCCAAAGTCAACCTGATTTTGGCAACAAGAGGTGCTGGAACAGATCCAACTAATCACGGAATTGACAATTCCATGGGACCCGGGAATTGTTCTACTGCGGGAAATGGGCTTTCCCACTGACGGATCACCTGGCGGACCTATGTACGCCCTTGCTCACAGTAGCTAAAATCACCATAGCCCGGCTATGGAAACAGGCCGAGGGCCCGGTGCTCCCTATGTGGCGGCGAAATGCTGGGACACAGTAGTTGCAGAAAAAATAACCGCCAACCGCATGGGAAACATGGGCAGATTTTATAGCACATGGTTACCGTTTCTAGACTACACAGACATTTCAGGGAATGGCCGACCAGCCTCCCGCGCTCCGGTGGTGCACGAAGCACTACCCATCTACCCCCTCAACTCCCCCCTCCTTCCGCTCTCTCCCATGAACCCCTCTCATAGTTCCCCCTTCCAGAAGCAGTAGAGTAGTAAGGAGCTTGAGGTGAGGTAAGGCAAACAAGGAAAGCAAGGACAAAGTGCATCGCAAGAATAATGGAACAGAGGAGAGATTGGCATGGGGGCAGTTAATAGGGGTATAAATAAAGTAATAATATGAAAACCTCATTAAAATCGAAAACACGGGAATAGGCAATGAAAAGAGTCAAAATGCAAAAAAACAGACATAGCAAGAAAAGCGGAACCATAGGAGAGACAAATCGAGAAAGATGAGTGTGATAAGCTGCAAAAAAAGAAAAAAATAGAAAATAAATGATAGGAGGGGTTTTGGATTGGGATGGAGGCACCCACATATTACAAGAAATGGATCTCCCCCGGAGTTCTGTGAAGTTCTAAAGGAACTTGACCTTTAACCTCGTACCTCTAAAGGATTAATGAACTCCTTAGTGCCTTTCAGTATCCCAGTAGCTTACATTTGGGGGTACTTTACTCCATATATAGTACTTTCTAAAGAATCCAGAAAGAACTACTCTTTATGAATTATGTTATGAACTAAGGCGGTGATTCTTAAAGATTTGCACCGGAGCTAATGCAGAGGTGACATTGAGCATCTCTGATTTTCTACTGCCATCTCATACCTGGTTCACAATGCCTAAAACTGAGCAAATCTAAAGGTGCCTGGAGCATGTACAAGTTACTCACAAAGGCCAAACTCAAAAGTGCTCCGGGCATCTGCAGATGTGTTCCAGTTTGAGACTTGACAAATCCCCGTTAACATAGTAAGCGCATATTTAGTTTATCCATATGACCTCATTATTATTGTGGAACTAAAAATATATTTTTAAATGGATGCCTTTTTTTTATTTACGGATCTCAACACTGTATGTTGCTATTAAAAAGAGGGGGTCACTTATTATCTATAGACTGTCATATGTTACATAGTCAGCAGTGGTTATTCTGTTTGCAAGTGTGTAGGTCTGAAAAGTACAGTGGTGACAATATAAAAAAACAATCCTACCACTACACATCATGAATCATATCTTTTTTTAGGGCCAAGTTGCCTGTTGTATTATATACATTCTTTTCTGGCTGTAAGCTCACGCAATGTTGAGAGCTATTTGTTATCACCACAGTCGGATGAGTAACTGTAGTGCTCTTCTATATGGGGATGAGTGTCATTTCATCATTAACCCCCGGCGGCCTTAATCATGTGCTTAGTTATGCCAATGATTTTTTAAGAGAAGCATAGGTACAAGTTAAAGAAAATCAAAATGTTTTTGGAAAACAAGGGACCAACACAATGGGTTTTTTATACGGTGAGAGAATTGAGGTGGTCGACTCATGCACGTACCTTGGTCTTCTGTTCACGAGGAAGGGTTTATGGTCCAAACGTATGCAGCTTCAGGCAGAGAGGACTGCCCTCAGGCAGAAGGGGCTTCTTTGGTTTTACTTTCAGGGACTTGACAAATGCTCGGACGTTTTCAAAATTAGGGTCTCATCTATGATCCTATACGTGTGTGAAATCTGGGGATACAGAAATTATAAGTCCCTGGAACTAGTCTAGAATAAATGTATACGTCAAATGATGGGCCTTCCTCACCCCCCGCCCCCTCCTCCCCAAACCCCACAGTAGTGCCATGAGACTCGAGTTAGGGATACAGAGTATAGAGTCAATAGCCCGTGCAAGATATTTAACCTATTTCCTAAAGCTGAAAATGGGCATTTCCACTAACCCTAACACTTTTGCTGGGTTTTCAGAGCTGGAGACCTCAGTTTTAAGTAATAAGTATAACTGGTACTGAGAAGCTGATGGCCTTTGGCATGATCTGTTAGGGTCCAGTAGGGACCACACTAACCTAGGCTTTATAAGTCATGTCAAATCAACAGTTTAAGTCTGGCCTAGATCAAGGGCAAGTGAATCAGACATGTTATACACTCTCCTCGTTGAAAACATAGGCAGAGCTGAAGGTGTACACATCAAGCCAGGGATGTAAGATAAAGTCACATGCTTGTAGGAGGCTGCTGATAATGGCGAGGTTGAACCTGCTACCCCATAACAGGCGAAACAGCTTGGTAAATGGCTCCCAAAAATGTTTTTTTGTGGCCTGGGGCATGAAAAAGACATGGTACATTTTCTTTTGCTCTGCCCTCGCTACTGGAATGAGCGGATGGAAGGGTTGAGACCCTTTTTCTTGACTAACACAATTAGATCTTGTATTGAAGCAGTGCCCATTTTAATTAACTGCGATGGCCCACTGTTTTTGTAGACTCTAGCTGAATCTGTATGTATAAAACACGTAGGTATGTTTCCGTACTAAGCTGATGCAATTCATCAGCCGTTAGGTTGCCCTCTGCTGTCCAAATGGCAAAGCTATCATTTTAACAAACAGAATGAGCACGGTTCTCTGCGGTCTCCTTCACTTTCCAGTACCGCAAACATTCGGAATAATTTCAAGTTACTTCTTTCCACCCCCGCTTCTCTTCACAAAGGGCACAGCGGTTTCCAGTGTCAATGAACAGTTAATCAGGGGCTCAATGTTGCAGTCTCTAAAGAGCGAAACGCTGTAGGACAAATCCCTCCTCACAAGCTAAAACTGAAAGTAGGTGCTGTAATTGTGCTACTGCGCAATCGTATGCCATCACGGGGACTATGCAATGGAACAAGGTTGATAATTACTCATCTACAAAGGCACATCATAGAGGCCAATGTAATCGGTGGAACTTAGATACTGTTCTTATACCGCACATACCTCGCATACCATCTAATACTTATATGCCTTTCAAATTCAAAAGAAGACAGTTACCTATACATTTAGCCTTTTCAATGAACATTAATAGGTCACAGAGACCTACGCCCACTTCCTGGAAGCGATTGGTGGTAGTTCCGATATTTGAGAAGGGGCACAGAAGTGACGCTATGAATTACCAACGATATTGACCTCTAAGATCTGCTAGAACGGGTCTGTTACACAGGGAACAGCTAGTACTTAAAAATAGCTTTAAAGATACCAACTAATTCTGTATAATGAATTAGAAAGTTATGGATTTCATTTGTTTTAATACTTTTGGTCAACTGGATGACTTATTAACAAAACCGTGGTGGGAATATCTGTTGGGTTGATTTTATATGTTTTGTATCAAGTTACTAATTGAATACTGACTTTTAAGTGCATTGTGTTATATTGTACTTGTACAACTACTTTGGTGTTAATGAAGAAATCTGGTTAAACAATAAAGTAAGTAAGGCTGAGGGAGACCGTGGGAAATTGCAGATTGTGAGCCACACTCAGGGCTTTCACTAAGTTTACTGCATCCACAACTCTCTCTCCTTGCCACCCACCCCAACTCGGGCACTACCGGCCTATATCCCAAATCCCATTCATCCTCCTTCATATAAAAAACTGTTTTCACTTAAACTTTGTCTCCCTCCTTCTCTGACACATCACTTCGCTCATGTTGTGCGTCCATTGAAATAGAAAATATAGCTTTTTAACTCCTTTTTCTTTTTTCCATGGCAGCCATGTTGCATTGGGCTCTTTCTGTTCGCTGATGTAAAGAAGCTTCCCAGCGATCGTCTTTATTACATAAAAATAACAATAGCACGCCACTGATGCTTTGCCTAGTGACTTATTGCAATACACCACTCGGCAGCATGTAATACTGACTGGTACAGCCTGTCCCTGAAAGCTTTATCAACAAGCGTGCATGATGAAAAACGTTTTTACGATATGTGCAATTGGAATTGTAACAGTTATTTATTTGATTATGTGCGTCAGTCTCTCGACAAAGAATAGCTTCAAGTAAGTAATATAGAGGACAAGGGTTTAAAAAATAATGTATGTTTTCTCTTTGTTTTCTGTAGTACATCAATTATTGCAGAAGGACTGATGAACCTAATTGAAGACGACGCTTTAAATGGAGCAGTAATGAAGATCACGACGTCACAGGGGATTCACTTTGAAGATTACAGCACACCTTATAAAACGAAAGTGTAATGGCCATTAATTGAGCACTTTGAGTCGAGAAGGGGTGTTATTGCTAGAAAAGAAGATATGAGACCAAATAAAGCAATAATGTACAGTCAGAAGTATACAGCTTGTATAGAAAATGGGTGCACCCCAATTGATTGAAAAATGTTGTATACACTGGTTTGAGCCTAGTGATGTTTGATTTACTGTCCTTAATATGTGAATGACCTATTCATGACAAACAGGAAATGTACATTTTTACATTTGTTAAAGCTTTGTTGAAATGCAGAATGTGCCATATGTTATATCAAAAGTATTCAATGAAATAAAGCATACTAGGACAAGCATGTATAAGATATAATGTGCATGCTTGTCTACATAGTATCCATTTAGTCCGTTTGTAATATGGGTTGAAATGTTCACAGTTTCCACCACAAATGACCCACAAAAGCTGCTCCATACAGAAATACCTTAAGCGCAGTACAAGGTTAAAGAAAATGATGCCATTTCTTTGAATACTAATCTTGAATAGTTATCCCATTTTTTTCTAAAACAAATGTATGTATGCATGGGATTTGAAAAATGCAAACTTGGCCAGGAAGCAACAAAGTACTGTATGTTGAGTATGCTACTGGGGGTTAGCAGACAACCTGGAATGGGCAGGGAAGAGCTCTGAGGGGAGAAGTAGAGTTGAATGAAGTGGTCAAATGTGAAATGATTCGTTTTCTGGTTGTCATGAAAGTGGGACTTGTCGCAATTTATAACCTTACTGTACAGAGTAAGGTCAATTCATCTCTTTTAACTCTCCGTGGTACTATTTGCACTCCTTATTTGGACTATTAAGCATTATCTGAGGGATGAGTACATTTTTTGGGACCAAAGATATCTATATTTTTCTACATGATTTGGAAAGCATATGTCAATTTACTTCAAATGCAATTGATAATTGAGTTTTTTTTTTAAATGTTAATTTAACCATTTCTTTCCATGAATGCAGTTTGGGACCATTATCTCTGCAGCTCTCCCTAAAACATGGTTTCAATTATGTAGCATCCAAATAAGCTGTAGTTAGTTGTACATTTAATATTTAACCAGAATATAAATATATCTAACATATTATGCGCACAATAGTAGGATGTAGAAACCTGCTAGCTATTGGCACAGCAACATTTACAAAACTGCACACCACACATAAAATCAAGACAAGCCGTTGATGTAATTCTCATTCGTACCACCACTCTTTGGGGGGTTTTATAACACCCGCTGTGAGCTAATTCACATCTTCATTCTGTGAATTTAGTGGACAGTAAGTGGATCCGTTGAGAGCACAGGGAAGTTATAGCCAGGCAGAAACATCGGCTTCTAAAAGCTGAATATCATGGCGCATGAAACATACTTAAATAGAAAGTGGGTCGTTCTAATTGTAACATAATCGAGTTCCTAGCCTCAGTGATTAGAATACCAATGGGGCAGGCTGTGGGTAAATGCCTAATGTGATTCTTGCTTTTGAGTAAAGCAAATGCCTTTGCATGGGATGAAGTCTGGTATGAAGATTGTGCAGCTTCCAAGAGAAACCCAAAAATGTATTTGTCAATTCGGTGTAATCAGGGTTGTAGCCAGTATTCAGTTGGTAAACTATAATCCTATTTCAAAATGTTTGGACATCCATGATTCCAGTCCCCTCTAATGCTGTGATATTCTCAAACATGTTGTGATGTTGCATATTTCAGCTCACTCAACAAGTTAGGGAGACTGTTGTGCACATGGTTCAGTTATGCGTTTGTTAATTAAACCACATTTTCCGATTTTTCTGACAGATTTCAATTATGCTACGGTTTTTTTCTTTTTTTATGGAGAAAACATTTGTGATTTCGAAATGTTCTAACAATTCCTAATCAAAATGGAGGCATATGTGAAGGAAAGGTTTTATGGGTAAAAATAGCGTTGGTTCATCTTCGTGCATAATGATGGCTTTGTGTCTGTTCTGTGCTGCCCAACAGAATTTCTGTTGATAATTAAAGGTAACGTTGATGCCGAATGAAGCTGATTTGAGGGTTCTTTCTATCAAATGGCACTGTATTATTGAATGTGGAGGGATCATTATTTGGGCCTGATTTACAGATAGTTTTGCATGGCCCAAATGCACTTTGCAATGAAAAAGTGCACTTTGTGCCACGCAAAACTAATTTTGCCGATTCATGGACCAGAATCCATTCACAGATTAAATCATGCGTCCGCGCTAAGTGGAAAGGACCCAAATGTTACAGCCACCCGTGATCAGGTGCAAAGTAGGACTACACCGTGAAATCCCAAGTATAAAAGGGCAATGCAATCCTAGAGAAATGTCACAACCTTGCCCGTTCCTGCCTAGCTCGCATTCATAATACTTCATGGAAGGAGGAGGAGAAGGATGAGGAGGGCCAGAATCTTGAATTAATGCGCAGCAATATTCGGTATGCCGCATGATGAATGGGAATGGCACATACCATTTCCCCCCACGTCATAATTGATTTGGTCAGGGAGTGGAAGAATGACTTGGTGTCCCTCACCATGTGCTCACACCCAATACCACCCCTGGTGAAAGTGATATCTGCCTTGCACTTCCTGGTCACTGGCACATTCCACGGGTTCACAGCCATGGTTGGGGGTATTTAACAGCCCACACAATCACGCTGTCTCCAGCAAGTCTTGCGCTGCATTATAGCATGCGTGCAAAGCCACATAGATATGCTGCGCACCCTGCAGGCAAAGCAAAGAGTGGCTCATGAATTATATGCAGTTGCCTACTTCCTGCGGGTTCTTCTGGCCATTGATTACACACATGTGGCACTTCAACCTCCATTATTCATAGAAAATGTAATTTGGAATAGAAAAAATTGGCATTCAATCAATGTGCAGGTCATCTGTGATGCGAAGGGGCATATCATGCAGGTGAATGCAAACTACCTTGGATGTACCCACGATAGCCACAGATTATGTCATTGCCCCATCCACCAGGCACTGGCATCTGGACATTTTGGCAACAAGTAGATCATTGGTGAGTATCAGCCATCACACGCACACAAACATGCTGATTGGGTCACATCCAATACATACCACTCTAATATTACATACCATTAAAAGAATTTGAATATTGTCATTTAAAGGGGACGTTGCCTACCCGCTATCACCATTCATGATGCTGCCAATCCAATGTAGCTGACATCTCCACTAAGAGGTGTAGTGGAGCGCACATTTGGAGTGCTGAAATCACGGTTCCGCTGTCTTGACCCTTCAGGTGTAATATTAGTGTATGCACCACATGTTGTATGAAAATATGTTGTATCCCAATAGAGGTGCATGAGGGGTTGGGTCCACAGCCACAGGCAGTACCCATACCCTTAGCAGGCCAACGGGTGAGAGAACAGCACATACGCAATGAGCTTATTCAGACATACTTCTCATGAAAGGAATCCTGTGTGGAAGGCACTGTAATGGTTTATTGAGAGGTCACCCTCAACACAGGGAGTTCCTTCCCTCCCCACTCAAGGCGTTATGAAACAAACTGTTTAATGCATTATTTTCTTCAGCCCTACTTCAGACGCATATCATGCCCCTTGGATCATCCCCCCCGAGCTAACAATGAGCCAAGAACAAGGCCGATGTACAAGAAATATATTTGTATTTATTTAAATTAAAAGTTATAGCATTTGCAAAACTACACACCGACCCTCTTTGTGTCTCACCATTAATTTCTTGTTACACAAATCAATTCTACAAATTAGTTAAGAAAAAAACCCAAATTGCAAGTCTTTACTGTCTACAAATTTCACTTCAAGAAATAATTAAACTGAAGAATAACCAAAACAATAATACATGTAGTGCTGTGCAATTTTGATTTTCCTGCACGCTTATAAGCTAGCAGTTTATTTTCACAAATTTGTCTGAAAGCATATGGCAATTATTTCACCCACACTTTCACTTTAAAATACACAGAGGGTGATTTAGCGGTTGGTTTTTTACCCCCCCCCCAATATGGTCTGAGTTTGGGAAGTCTGACCGGAAAACTGGATTTCAGACCTCCCTCCACTGAAAGGCATGCGTTGGGGGAAGCTAGATGGTAAAAATTGGGATGATTTGATAATTTTGGATTTTCAGACTCAATGTTTCTTCTGATTTTGGACTGGTGTAAAGTTTTAGGGTCTTCCCTTCCAGTGTAGATTGCCACTTATAACTGGGAGGAAGGTTGATTTTCAAGAATGGAGAAGAGTTCCCATCACTAATTTGTTCTACTACACAGAAGACAGTGATGTCTGGGACTAAGTTATTCTTGAAATGGAACTCTACATTCTCAGAAAGTTAATCAATTGCGTCACAGGTACCATTCAGGCTTACATAATTGGTACTCATTTTTAATTTTATAGGGGGGTTTGCCTGAGTCCAGAGGACCTCGTTTACACAGTCTATCCAAGGTGATAACCTTCTCAGGAGATCATTCCCCAGTAATCAAGGTGTGCCCTCTGGAGTCACAACTATCACCGGATGTTTCAGCCGATGCCATCCATTTATTTTTTCTCCAGATCCGAAACCCCTTAGACGGAAATATAATTCCTGTTGAAATTTTGGACTTGTCCAGGAAGTGGTGTGAGGGGAATTTGGTGGCCCGCCCATCCTGAGTTTAGTTGGTCAAAGGACAGGTGGGTGGCTTGGGATCCAGTATCACCAGGGCTGATAATTCCCACTGACCCTGCACCTTAATTAGTGCATAAAATCAGCAAAGAAAGTGAGAGTTATTTGACAGCTCTGTGGTCATTTTCTTAATATTGAACTTCAACATTGCGATCTTAGGCAATATTCTGTTTGAGTTTCGGGAATCTATAGATCAAATGTTGCAACTCACCATAATAGTTGTTGGGGAATCCTCCTTTTCCCCGGCTCATTGGCCGTACCACGTTACCTGGCAACAGTTCTCAGAACCGTCATTGGAGAAAGGACAACCCCTCCATTTCAATTCTGTGTGGATCACATGTTTGGGGTTGAATAGTTTCTGGTTCTGAGTTGGTCTCCATACTTACCCTGTCCCACTCAAGGTCTTTTGGAACCCATTTTTCTTTGGGAAGCATCCCCCAGTTTTTGAAAGAGAAGGTCTGTTTACCTTAGTCCTCCAGGGATTCTTCTCTTTCAAAGGGGATGATCTGGACTACCTCCACAAATTGGGTTCTTCTTTGGCCTCTCCTACGTACCCTTTGCTCTTTGGGTTGTAACATTTCGGGGGTAGAAGAGACTTTTTCAGGCTGAGAGGATCTTAGTGGTTCTGTTTGGGTGAGAAAGGAAGCTTTCTCTAGGGCTTGGCATCTCCCCTCCACAGGGCCCCCTCTGCAGGAGCCTGTGGGTTGTCAGACATTGCCCCACTGGTGGATCGGACCTGGGGTTTGGAGAATTCTGGGAAGCAGGGTTAGGTTGAGAATTAGACTGAGCCCTCAGCATGCGCCCCAGATCATCGATCAGTTACTGAACCTATTGCTCTAGTTGTGAGACCTTGTCTGGGTGTTAGCGAGGTCTCAAGTCATACCTCTGCGGTTCCCAAAAAGTGTAACTGTCCCTTATGCCGGATCTATTGTCCTGGAATCGGGGAGAGAGAGGAGGATTGTTTTGGAAGTTCTGGTTTGGGGGATATCTGGGGAAAAAGTTCAGATTGGGAGATGCAGTGATTCTTCTCTCCCGATGTAAGTTTAGAGGGAAGTTTCCTGGGGCAGTACTTACCTGATTAGCCCCCACTTGGGCCGGGGGAGTGTATACATACCCCAGGATTGGTTTTGTACCCTTGGACCTAGGACTTCTATAGGTGGCAGGGTACAGGGATCATTGTTCTGGGCCTTGGCTTGACTACCATTCGATTGGGATGGTTGGGGCATCCCTTCTGCCATCCATTTTGCTTGTTGGCAGGAGGGTTACTTAGGCCCCCCATCTCCAGATCAATGGAGGGGTCATTTTTACCTCTGCCACCTTTGCTGCAGCAGGGGTGTTAGATGGTTTTGGGGGGGTTTAGCGATATCTTTACTCTCAGCAGGCTTTTGGACCTCATAGATTCTGGGGGCCTGTTCAATCACCCAATCCATGGTCCTATGCTTGTGAAAATAATGCACCAACTGAGTAATTATGTATCTGGGGAGCGCATGGAAATATTTAGTTATGTACACCCTACTATTGGTGTTCACCCGCCGGGTAGCCTCAGAAAATGCCTGCTTTAATTCCAGCATAAACTCCCTAGACGCCTGTTCCTCCCCACATTTCAAGCTATATGCAGCCTTATGGGTCTCCTGTGGGTTCCTATGTGTGGAAACATGGTTCAAATTGCCCCCCCTGGCCCCACTATAAAGGGAAAGGATTTGGGGCAAACAGATTCCCCCACCTTTTGGTTTCCAAGGGTTCAGTTCTACTTACATAGAAAGCCTCTGTTTAAAGTTCAGGAAAGACAGCTGCATTTCAGGACACTCTGGAAAGATAGTGCAGGGGTCTGGTCACGCCACTCTCAAGGATGACCTCCCACGTCTCCACCATGGGCCCAATCAGCTTTTGGGCCCTCCTAGAAATAGACAGCTCAGTGATATCCTCTGTTGTTTCCTTGCAGCTGTTAGATTTTAAGTTTCAGCAGGACTCTTGATGATAAATTTCAGCAGCTCTGTGTTTTCCTCCAAGTGCAGTCCCTCTTATATAGTAGCGATCACACCACCAATTTTACAATCCTGGGGAAGTACCCTGCAAGAGTTCTCACAACTAGCCTTGGACAGTTACCCTTTTCTCTCCTTCCAAATCCAGCCCATCTCACAGGATTGGTTAAAGAGTCTGGAGCAGATATATGTCAGCCCCATTTGCAATACCCATTTGTTCTCCTAGTCCTTTGGCTAAAACTAGTTATATAGCAAAACTTCATAATTTTATTAGCATCTGCCATAATATATATATATATATATATATATATATATATATATATATATATATATATATATATTCCTTTTCAGTTAATCATGAGGAATTAAAAAGATTACAGCCAGGTCCGCACCATGTTGCACAACCGTTTAGGAATTACCCTCTGTTTTTCACAGAAAGCATAATAGTTAGGATCATGTAATTCATTACCCATAGTCCTAATGTTATCCTTCACCCGTTCACCAACTCTCCCATTTGGAGCATTTTCAGATCAGTCAGAACCCCATTTTAGATGGCCATTACAGTTCCCTGAGTCGCAGGTGGATGAGTTTTAGATAACTACATTTGCCTGGAAATTACATCATACATTTAAACAAATCCGACTTGAGGTTGCTGGGAAAAGGGCCTAAGTTATAACAGTCATTTTAAATTAATTGTAAATCTGTATGTTCAGCAAATGGGAGATCTGTTTCATCCAGCCATTTGTCTCTCTGACCCAGCCTGTGAGTTTATGTTTAGAGTCTCTATGGGCCTCATTACCCGGTAGGCGGTGAGCCATGGCGCTATTAGCACCATGGCTCATGCCGGTAAAATACCGGCACCGCCTTGGCGGAAAGGGGATTTACCGCCCAATTCCAAGGTTGGAGGGGCGTTAAATCCCCTTTCCGCCATTGCCCTTCCCCATTCCCATTTCTGCCCCATAGGGCTCTATGGGAATGGGGAAGGCGCTAATTACGGCACCGCAATTTTGCGGTGCCATAATTAGCTCCGAGGTCCCTTAGCGGGTTGGATTTTAACGCCTGCAAAAAGCAGGCGTTAAATCCCCCAACCCGCAAAGGGACCTCGTAGTAAGGCGGTAAGGATTTACCGGTACCGGTACCGGTATTTTACCGGTACTGGTAAATCCTTACCGCCATCCGTGTAATGAGGCCCTTTGTGTTGGACACTTGCTCTTTAAAGTTACAGATTCAGGCTCTCCTAATGGTAGCCCCCCACTCCAATCTTCACACCTACTGTCTACATTTTGGTCATGCATCAGCCAAGGGAAATGGTCCTGCAGGGACAGCCAGTCTAAAGGGCACTTAGTTTGCCACACCTTCCAGAGCAAGCCACATTGTAATGTAGTTGTAAGCACTAGGATGCCAGCCGTGCAATGTTGTAGTTCTTTGTGACGTGTCCCACAGCCAGAAAAAGGGTTTGTTTCTGGCCTACAGAAACTTTTCCATGGAAAACAAAGTGGCTTCCAAATATCTGCTGGTATTTTGTATGCAAACATAATATACAATTATTTTTGTCGGCACACACCATGTCTTTTTCCCTGAAATTTTTCTGTAAACACACACATGCAAAGCTGTTTTTGTGTCAGTGTTTAAAAATCCAGTTTTCCATGTGAAAGGGACCTTCAATTCCTTCTTCTTTTGTGGACTAAAATGCGCCTTTTCCTTTGGTCGTGACAGGTAGGCCTTTTCCACATGGCCCTTCAGTTTTAACTTGGAAAATACACATGAAAAGCTGTTTTGGGGTCAGTTTTTGAAATCGTGCTTTTCAGGTAAAAGGGACCTTCAGTTTGGGGCCTTTGAATGCACCCCACAGCACACACCAAACCCACATACTTGATGGCCTTCAACGAAGAAACATGGCAACCACAGTTGGGTCATAAACAACACCCTGAGAACGGCTGTCTTGGGTAGACACATGGGGCCTCATTACGACCCAGGCGGAGGACCATGGTGCTATTAGCATCATGGTCCATGCCGGTGTCCGCCATGGCGGAATGGGGAATTACCACCCCATTCCGAGGTTGGTGGGGCGGTAATTCCCCATGCCGCCATGGCCCTTCCCCATTCCCATTTTTGCCCCATAGGGCTCAATGGGAATGGGGAAGGCGCTAATAACGGTACCGCAATTTGCGGTACCGTTATTAGCACCAAAGTCCCTTTGCGGGTCCCTACTTTAACGGCTGGAAAAACCAGCCGGTAAGGTCGGGTCACGCAAAGGGACCTCGTAATGAGGCGTTAAGGGTTTAACGGCGCCGACACCTTTTACGGCGCCGCTGAACCCTTAACGCCAGGGCCGTAATGAGGCCCATGGTGTGTGCCCCCTACTCAAACAATCACACATCTCCCACATCTACAACCATCAAATAAAATGCAGAAAACATGTGCAGACTCATTTGTATTTCATGTTGTATTTTTAATGTCGCTGCCCCAAGAATACTTACACAGACTAACAAAAAAGTAACATGTTCATTACTAGTTGAACATTGTCAATCAAAAACCCTGCACACCCTCCCACATTCACTCACTTACATTTCTCGTTACCCACTCATCAACCCTTAACACGTAAATCATACGAACCTCCTGAAGGCCTCCTCCTCTAAGAACTAACCCTTAACATGCCTGTCTGTCTGAGCAGCAACAGCCACATTCTACCATGACATACTAAGCACCAACCTTCACCCAGCTATTCCGACAACTGGTGATGGATCACACCCAAAAGAATACAAAGCCCAGAGGAGTTGTTACTACCCTGCCATCCCTACAACTATCAATGCTACTACCACGCCATCCCTACAACTATCAATGCTACTACCACCTCATGAACTACAATCTGCAGATCCAACACATATAACTCCAATCACAAATAAATAAATACTCAGACGTGCATAAAACAATGTACCACTGCATACATGAAATAAGGGCTGTGCACGTCATGCAACACACATACATTGCTGAACAGCAGCATCATCTTCTTCCAACGTATGTCTACTCCTTGCCACTGCTTCCTCTTCCAAGAACCCCCTCCATTTCTGTCTTGGTGACAGTTTAGTGAACATTACCCTGTTCAATGCCCCTTTATCATGCAACAGCGCCATTTCCCATGCGTAACCACTCCATCAGTGCTTCCCCTTGCAGTTAAATCAAAGCATCCTCACCTGAGTGCATAAGTATTGGTGGACTCATATCATGCCCCTAATTCTTATAGCTAACATTGGAAAGAGATGTTCTCTCTGCAATCACACAAAACGGGAACACCTTGCCCACACATCTACATATCAGCACTCTGTCAAATTTTGAAACACTCTCCTCCCTGTCTTGCTTTTCTGCACAGAACATAATTGATTGGCCATACATCCATATATCAGGAACATCACTGCAGGATTCGCTGTATCCAAAATGAAAAGGAAACAACAATGAATTAACCTGCACCCTGACATCCAAACCCCACCCCTCATTGAATCTATAACCCCTGATTTTGCACTCACCCCTCATTTATGTCTGAGTTCCAGGGCCCCAAAAATTAATTACTGCCTTCCCCATCCAGTCATTTCACTTGTAATGCTGCATCTATCCTGTAAGAAAGAGTCTGTAACCAAGGCTGTCTCTCCCACACTGACACCAATGCCCTGCACAACAACCTCAAAGCATGACTGGAAGGCATCGCTACACTTTCCTGAGTCCCCAAAAAATATCAATGCTGGACTGCAAATCTAAAGACATACATACCCAATCACTAATGGACATGACTGTTTTGTCCCTTAAACCAGTTGTGAACCACCACACCATTGCTCTCTCACACCCCTTGACACTTGCAACCAAAATATGCTGCACCTTGTTAGATTGCCTCACATATTTTTTATTTATTTAATTGTTTTTTTATAAGGTGCTTAATACCGTACCTGAGTTTGGTTACTAAGCGCTGATCCGGAATTCAAACTCATGTTAATCTGCATGGTCTTGCTTCCATGACTAGCGTGGTGTGTCCTGTGCTATCCTCCATCGCCTCTGTACTATACTCCCACAGTACACCATCCAAACCTTTCCATATAAATAGAGATAGATGATAGAGATGAAAGCCCATTAATCAATAACAGGTAAGACTGCATCTAAACAGCACCTCCACCCATGAGTACACACACACTGTTCCATTACACCATCATGGTCCTGCCCAGTAAAACACCAGTAAAGGGCTTCCTTCCTGCCACCTCCAAGCCCACCCTACAACCCAGCCGCACAAGATTGACCTGCCCATCTCTCCCCAGTCACCTGAAAGCGCCAGAATCATTCCCCAAAAACACATCCTCCCTGCTAATGTAGGTTCCATTGTCATCCTGAATCCACACAAATCCGACTGTCTCTGCATGCATGCAATTACAACATCTCTACCCCTTTCATCTGCATCATCCACATTCACATCATGGCTGCAAATACAATTTCCAAACTTCAACACCATTGCAGCGATGCTGTATTGTTAGTGGGCAACATACTTTCAAAATCACTCCTGTACCCTCATTTGACCACATGCCATAGCTCATCCTGGATATGGCAACCTTCTGTGTCCACCTCTGGTAAAAGCCCATGGTAAGATCTGCCACTGAATAGAAGACAAACCATCATTGTGACAATTAACTATTCAGGCCTGCTGTTCTGCCATGAAGACAGCAGTGTATGTCAAACACATCTGAACCAAGTGAGTACATAGTTAATTTACACCCTAGTCTTTTTGGATTTTGAAGTCTGTGTTCATCATGTACACCGCCCCTTACTCGTACACATTGAAGTTGATCTACCTGCCTGCCCATAGGGTCAGTTAGGTGAATGTCAACACAAGTGGAACTAACTATAGAAAGGTAATGCAATGTCCCTTACTACTCCTATGATATGGAGACCTCTCTTCACAAATCCAACCTTCCTGGAATGCACTGAAACCAGCTGAATCAGACGCTCAAACAAAATATGAATTGCCTAAATCTATGGATCCCCTGCAGACTCTTCGACACCCATTTGAACCCCTGTAGAAAAATCGAATACACCTTTTCATCCTCCTGTACACCTTACCATACCTGCACCCGATGATTTGTCAACCTACTACCTCACATAAATACAACAATACCCCTCAGAGATCTGCCTACCATGGTAAACAGCTCCCATGAAAACTGCAAAAGCACAATCCATTGCTAATCCTTACTCAATTCCATCTTCCCTGCAGGTACAACCACACCCACCCTAATAGAGAATCATGGTTCTAGCAGCAAACACGACATAGCCACTGATTACAGACATATGTGGCAGATTTTGAGGACTGATTATCTCAAGAATAAATTAACATGGTGCCAAAATGATCCCTTGATGCACCAAACTCAACCACCACCATATGGCATGAATCACCGAGCTCCCTGCTCATCTGACAGCAAATTTGATGGACTGTCCCTTGGCATCGTTCTGCTCGGCTGCACTGCTCAATGTTTCATAGAAACAGCGTGATTACCTGTGTATATGGGAAGCTCATACATTGATTGCACGCCCTGTGTAATCGCCCTGTTTTTATAAAAAGAAGGGAGTATTAAAGAAACTGCTATTCGGACTCGCACTATCACATGTCTAACCCAGTATAAAGAGCTTATTTGGTGTACGATAGGGACAGTTCCTCCTCTATCCTTCACCCTAGATAAATAGTGCACCAGCATACCCTAGGCTAGAACATCCTCCTAGGGTTAGTTCAGAATGGTTGGGTGACTACATAATATTCTGTGGAATATAAGTAAGCAATTTGAAATCGATCAATACTTGTGTGTATCACTCCACATGGCATCAAATCCAGCTCCTGCCTGTAACAGTTGGCATAAGAGTTCAGGCTGTCCACACCCCACTAGTCCCAAAACACAGAACACCCAGCTGAGTCATCAGAGAGGTTGATGTCTACAACACATCCTACATTCCCTGCCCCCAGTGCAGTGGATAAATATACCCAGATGAGAAAGTGATGTGCGTGACCTCTGGGAGCCACCACACATCAGCACACATATCACAACAATCACACATGCCTTAACACATCACAAACAAATACAACACATGTGTACAACATGTCGTTCCAACACCTACACCACTCATGGTCAATGTAGATTCTTGTCTTGTGAAGACTATTCAATTCAAAGAACATAGTCATTTAATCTACCCACGACGGCACAGCCAACATGTGCACAGGCAGCATGACCCCAACATCCCACCCGTTGTGCAGCAAGTACGACCTAATGGCTGAAGCTAATCTGTCCTGCAGCAGTGTTTCCGTGTGTGTATGGACCATAGTCTGGACATGGAACAGATAGCCTCACTTGGCAACGATAAACCTAAATACACAATTCTACTGAGAGCAGTCCCTATGCTCCAACCACCCCTATCTACACAAATATCAAGCAATAGGAAGCATGCACCATGACAACCTGCATGATATGATATGATAGTTTATTCATATAGCGCCTATACACAATGTGTTTCAAAGCGCTTCAAGGCAAGGCAAGGGAGGGAACAAGGTAAAATACAGTGACATTCTTGCAGGCCATGAACAACAAGAATGTGAAAATAGGTATTGTACTTGGCCTGGTGACATTTCAGATAGGAAGGAAAGGGGAACAGACAGGCGACTACCGTACTGGGCCTGACGACATTTCTGATAGAGCCCTTGTGAGTGGCCTGCATGTCAGCTTGCATGGTTACCCTTGAGGCATCAATTTGCATGTTGAGAGTGTCCCTCAAGGAGGACCTCTCCAGACTATAACAATGTCTTAGGGCACAGATGAACTTGTGGGGAATACACAGATTCAACGCTACATTACTCCCACACCCCTATTCCTTGTCCATGTACTAAACAACAGAGGTGGCTCAACTCCTTCAGCAGTTGCTTGATTAGAGGCATGTGAGTTAGAACACCTAGTGTGCGTGTGTGTGTGTGTGTGTGTGTGCGTGTGTGTGTGTGTGTGAGCATGTGTGCATGCATGCATGCGCACACGCGCCACTGGCAATACAGGAAGAGTAAGTAGGAGTTGCCTGGCCTACTGGGTAGATCACAGCCTCACTGGCATATGCTGCGTAAGACTTCACCTTTGCCTGTGCCTAATTCTTCACATTCAATGCCGAACAACAGGTCACCATCAACGGACCAATAAGCTGTGGCAAGCCGCAGGTGATCCTTAAATCAGCAAGGACACCTGCCAGACAGGTAGCTAAGTATCATGTGTGGTCCCTGTAATTGACACGTCCTTCATACTGATATGCACAATGTTGCCTGACATGTCTGGTGACATGACAATCCTACTGTCTGACCAGGCCCTGCATGCAACACCCCCAGAAGCATGGTAATAGAATGAGGTAGAAGGGAAGTGGGAAAAGTGGCAATAACTGACATGGAACACCAATTACAACCAGTTGTAACAACCCACTGTCCAGTCAAGTCGTACAGGATTACCTCCCACCAGGGTGTGTGCAAGTCTAATCTGAAGCCTTCAGTCAACTAACCTCCTTCCCCTGAAATGTGTCCTGCACGCAGATGCACAGACCATCAATGGACTCCTCAAATGAGGGTTTGTGAACATCACCCTCTCGTCCCTGCACTGTCACCCAGTGCACGCCTGTACACTATTTTAAATCCAGCAGCATCTTCTTTAAGGCAATCAGCCCGCAGTCAGACAGATGGCTCTTTTACATATGCTGCATCTAAGTAGGCCCATCACACATCAGAAGTGACAATATCAGTAGACAACTACTCTGCTGGAACATCAATGTAAAAAGCCAGCAGATAGCCCTTTCCTGCCTATGTTTTCTTGTCTATGCCTGTTGGACCCCCAACAGCACACTGAACAGTCATGCTCACAGTTAGTGCTGCAGCATTTGAGCCTCACCCGCAGGCCAAGGTAAACCATGCTCTCATTTATGAACCATCATGGGACATTTCCTGTGCAGTAACTGTGTAGCCTGTCGATGCAAAAAGAAAATGAAAATGTGCATATTTACCATTGGTGAGAGAACTTCGCAACATAAAGAACTGCAAGACAAAACACCTTCCAATCATCACCCTACCTGAGACAGTGTGAGAAGCTTCTCTCTGTAACCTCCCCTGCTGGCAGCATCATACCTTGATGGGCATACACTGGCCATCCCTCCCCTGCAACCTCACACCTCATGTATGCCTCTGGTACCTTAAACATGTACATCTCCCTATGATCATGATGTCCTCCATAGCTTCAAGTAAGCAATGTTGACACACACTGAACACCCGAATACATCTCAACCTGATGCAAGTTCTCACACCAATTGCAACTAAGTTGGCACTAAAAGCAACATGGCAGCTGCTTTGCAGATTCCAACAGAGAAACGTAGTTTGTCCACTTACATCGGCACTTCTCCATCAAAGTACAAAATACCCTACTCATAATAAACATGGAAACATGTGAAACACACAAATAGTGCTGCATGTTGCAGAAAACATGCGCTTACGTGGAAGCTGAAAGTCAAGTCTTTTGAATGCTCATGCATGATAGAGTGGCTACTTGACAGCAATCATGGCAGGACATGGCATGCAAGGCTCACAGGACATGAGTGCAAATGACATGGCACCAAACAAGTCAGTACATGTCCCTTCGCCAGTATCATGTTCACATATACAACTTCTGGGGACAGGCTACTACCAGCATGCTGCAGAGGTTCAACCAATGTCCACAATAACGGAGATGAGACAACTCCCATCTTTGTTGTCAATGAAAATCCCCCATATATCACCAGATTGACACTTTCATGCACAACCCTACTCATGCCATATCAGGACACCATTTTAATGTATAGGTCAACAGCCATGCTCATGCTTCAGTGATCTGAAATGATAGTAGAGATGTCTAAAGGAGAACTCGAGGACTCAGTCAGACAGACTAAACATATTATGCACATCCTGGCACATTACGTTTACCTGAATGTGGGATCATGTTCTTCACTAACTAACCACGTCAGACATCTTCACTGAACATGTCTGTATGTACAACCCACCAGATATATCATTTGCAAAGTATCATAGGCAGTCAACCAACTGCTCATAGAGCACTACGGCAATCTCTGTAGAACCAAAATAAACAAGTCCACCGTGGACTGCTAAAAGAACAAAATATACCAAACTCCATTACTGTGCTCATAGTCAGCAGGGGGCAGGAAGAAGGGGTGTGGAAAGGGATGTGGTAACAGGAGATGGGTGTGCAGGGAATTTTCCAATGGCATCTCTTGCAAGATTTATTGTGAAGACTCACCCTGCAGAGGATCCTGTGATGGGGGATCCTGTCCATGCAAAGACGATACCTGGTCCTCATTTGCCACAGCCACACGTGATACTGTAGCATGCAACAGTGTGCCATTGGCAAGTAGGTCCTCATTGTTACATCTGGTCCCCCTGGGCCCACGCAGGCACACACACAGACACGCACACAAGAACACTCGGGACGCGATGCTGCTTGCTCCGCGTCCCGGCGGGAACTGCCGCACGGGCGCACTTTATTAAACTATGCATGCGCGGGGCCACCACGAGGCCCGCGCATGCGCATCAACCAAACTGGGACGTCACATCCCTTTTTAACTTTAATCAAAACAACATAAACAGTTGGGCGCGCATCTCCCTGCATGCCGGGTGCACGGGCGGACATATGACCGCCCAGGAGTCTCACCTTTCCTCGTTCAGCTCAGTCACATGAGACGTGAGTCCAGGACATAGTCCTTGAGATGCCCGGTCAACCGCCGCTCACGGCGGATAGGGTACCTTGGCGAGGTGGGAGGCGGAGGAGAAGCCTCATGTTCTGGTCTCGGTGGTTCCTTTCCCTGCACGCTCTCCTGAGCTCCTGGCGGACTAGCCTGCCCGCTCTCCGGATCTCCTGGCGGACCAGCCAGCCCTGCGCTTTCCTCGGAGGTCCCATTTCAGCCGGTCTTTCAATGCGTTTGAAGAACGACCGGTTGCGCGTGACTGTTCCTCGGTCGCAGGCTGCCGTCACCATGGTGCCCTTGACATGCGTTACCTTCCACGGGCGCGGCTCGAAGGGCAGGGACAACTTCCCCTCGGGGTGCCTGTTCCGGACCAACACGGTGTCACCCACTCGCACCTCCTTTTCTTGCAGACCCCTCCTTTCACTTTCTTTATCATTGCGCCTGGCCCGTTCATCCCTGACACCCTCATCGTCTATCACTCCGGGCAGACGGCCATCCTCCTCCGGTAGCATTCCCCTCGGGCGTCGTCCGGTATTCCCTCAGAAACTCCACGAGCTTCCTCTCCAGGTCTTCACCACCACAGGCGGAGATCCTCAGGACCTTGTTCAGAGTCCGCATCATTCTCTCAGCCTCTCTGTTGGCCCGCGGCCAGAGCGGGGACACCCTGCGATGCCGGATCCCCCGTTCACGGAGGTAAGTTGCGAATTGGCTGCCGGTGAACGGTGGCCCATTGTCCGAGCACAGGAGGTCTGGGAATCCATGGGTGGCAAACATTTTGTCTAGTGCCTTCGTTGCGAACTCTGTCGCCGTAGACTGTACCACCTCCACCTCGGGGTACCTGGACCATTGGTCCACTGCCACCAGGAAGTACATTCCCCGACCCGTCGAGCCAAAGTCCACATGGACAGTTTCCCATGGTCTGCAACTACTCTCCATCGACCTTATCGGCGGAGGTCTGTCCCCCGGGGCCGCCGCTTGACATGCGATACACCTCCTCACGAAACTCTCCACTCGCCCCTCCAAGTCCGGGAACCATACTTTGTTTCTCAGCCGAGCCTTCATTTTGACAATCCCCTGATGGCCGATATGGGCAAGTTCGAGGATCCTTGACCGCAGTGCCCTTGGGACAACAATTTGCCGCCCTCGAAGTATGAGTCCATCGTCCGCGACTGAGAGTTCATCCTTCACCTTCCAGAGCGCCCGGAGGTCGTTCTGAGCCTCCGCTTGACGGCGGGAGTTGTCCTGCAGCACTTCCCTCCACTCGCCGCTCCTCACGGCATTCTTGACTATGGTGAACACCTCATGCTTTGAGCATTCTGTTGCCATCTCCAGCCTCGATATTGCCATTGGAAGAGACCCTTCCACCACCTGACACAACAGCCCGTGGCACTCATTCGCCCCAATGTCGGTGACAGAGTTCTCCTTGTTGGGATGGCGCGACAGGTAGTCGGCCGGGTTGTTCGTGCCTGGTCGGTATACGAGTTTCACCCCGTACTCCATCAGGGCTAGCATCCACCTCTCTATCCTGGGGGGCGGCTTGGACGACCCCCCAGCCAGTATGGACAGGAGCAGCTTGTGGTCCGTTACCACCACTACAGGTTTGCGCAGTATGTACAACCGGAAGTGGCGACAGCCCCACAGGATGGCTAACGCTTCCCGTTCAATCTGAGAGTATCTCATTTCCGTGTCCGAAAAGGCCTTACTCGCATATGCGATGGGGCGCATGTCCCCACGTTCGTCAGGTTGCATCAGCACCGCTCCCACTCCTACCGGACTGGCGTCAACCACCACCTCTGACTCCACTTTGGGGTTGAAATAAGCCATGGTGTCTCCACCTGATAGGGCATTTTTCAGAGTCTGGAATGCCTCCTGCTCATTGGCTCCCCATTTCTAAGCAGCGTCGTTCCTCGTTAGTACTCTGAGTGGTTCTGCCAGCGACGCTAGCCCCTTGATGAAGCGCCCACAATAAGTAACCATCCCCAAGAAGCTCCTCACTTCCGTAGGTGACTGGGGGGGGGCGGCTTCCTTAATGTCCTTCACTTTGGCGGGGTCGGGCGACACACCGGCTGCGTGGAAAATGAACCCAAAGAAGCCAATGCGGTCCTTGAAGAACTCACATTTTTGTCGATGAAGGGTGAGCCCTAGGTTCTTCAACCTCAGGAGCGTGTCCTCCAACCTCGTCATGTGCTCCCGTTCAGAGTCCGTGAAGACTAAGATGTCGTCGCTCATGTTCAGCACCCCTTTAAGGCCAGCCAAAGCTCCTCTGATGGTGTTCTGGAAAACTTTGGTGGCTGATGAGAATTGGAAGAGGCCGTCATGCGTCGTAAAAGCAGTTATGAACCTGGAGTCCGGGTGCAGTTCGAGCTGGTGGTAGCCCGCTCATAGGTCCAACTTCGAGAATACTCTCGCCCCCTGAAGCTCTCCGATGATGTCATCCAGAGTGGGTGTGATGTGCCTTTCCCTCTTAATTGCGGCGTTTGGGAGGCGCATGTTCATGCAGATTCTCACTGCCCCAGGCTGCTTTGGCTTGGGGGCCACCACTATCGGGGACACCCAGGGCGTCGGCCCCTCCACTCTCTCAATAATGTCCATCTCTACCAGTGATCGGAGTTCCTCCTCCACCTTTTCCCGTAGGTGAAACGGGATCCTGCGATGCTTGAGGGCCGTCGGTCTGATGGACTCGTCGATATGCAGGCGCACTGGGGGTGCTTTAAGTTTCCCTATGCCTTCGAAGATGCCCGAGAACCTGTCCAGCAGTGTCTCAATGTCTATCTGGTATACACCATATGCAAAATGAACCAAGTTGAGGGCCTCCGACGCCGCGCAGCTGAGGAGCGAGCGAGGGCTCACGTCAGTGACAAAGAATTTTGCCTTGATGCTACTACCCCCTTTCGACACAGGTGACACGAACACACCCTTGAGTGGCAGCGGGGTGTCTCCTCCAAAAGTAAATATCTTCGCCGTGGACTTGTCTAGTGTCGGTGGACCTGGAAGTTTCTGGTAGTCCTCCTCTGCCAGCACGCACACAGAAGCACCCGTGTCTATGAGTACCTGGGTCGGCACCCCCAATATGTCCACCTCGCACCTGGGCTGCCTCCTCCTTTTGCTCTCCGAGGCAATGTTGGAGATGAAGAATACCTCTACTTTGTCCTCTTCATCTTCTTCCTCTTCCTCCGTGATCTGTAACTTCCGTATCTCCTGTTCGAGGGCAGCAATGCTGCGTTGCCTTCTGAATCCGCCACCTCTCGCCCTCGCGGGACCTCTCTGGGTGGGTACAGGGGCCGGTGCGCGGCACATGCGAGCATAGTGTCCTAGACCATTGCACCGCCCGCACGACCTCGTCTTGGCGGGGCACTCCTCAACATGGGGCAAGTCATACCCGCAATCCGGACAAATCGACCCAGGCGTGGACGGGTACCTGTTCTCCGATGCCTTCGGGGCCCACTTTTCTTTCAGCTTAGTTCTCTTGGAAACAGCAAAGGCCTCCTCCCTTGCATTTGGCCTGACCGCTGCGTCCATACTCGCCCCTCTGGATTCCGCTAGCTCGTAAGTCCTCCCACTGTCCAGTATCTGCTGCAGTGACCATCCTGGCTCCCTCAGCACTTGACGTCGCAATTTGCCCGAGCTGCAGCCCTGGAGCACCTGGTTTCTAATCATCAGTTCGTTGTTGTCCCAGCGACACGTGCTGGCAATCAATCGAAGTCTGGCACAGAATTGATCGAGAGATTCTTCCTCCCTTTGCTTCTCTCTGCAGAAAACGAACCTTTCGTAGTCGACATTGGACTGTGGGATGAAATGGTTTTCCAGCGCGGTCTTGACCGTGTCATACGTGACCACCGGTAGGGCAAGTGATTCATAGATGCGCATAATGTCCAGGCCAGCTGAATATAGAAGGGTCGCCCTTTTTGCGTCGTCATTCGAAGTCCCCGTCGCTGTAAAGTACATTTCCAACTTCTTGACCCATAGGAGCCACCTGGGACCCAGCTTAGACGGGGGGCCTGACATGTCGAATTCCTGCATGGGCAGTAGCGATCCCCGTTGTGTCCTCACCACTCTTGTTGCCACTTCCGCTTCATCCTCGCTGCCTGACATCTTCACAGGTCGCACAGGCACCCCTCGGTGTGAAAGAGGCCGCTAACCTGGCTGATGCGTTCTTCCGCGCACTTTTCGCTGTGTCCAATCCGCGGCTTCGTGTCTGTCTTTTTGTAGTTTTTTTTTTATTTTTGGATTATCCCCAGATTGCTGGGGACAGTCAAAAGTTCCAAAAATTTCCCTCGTGGCAGCGCACGAGCACCTTTTCAGGCCGCTACTGCCTCGAGGCGACAAACGTTCTCGCTCGATCTGCGTCGTGCACTCTCGTGCCGACGACGTGTGTCCTACGCCCATGTCCGTAGGGCGAACGCTGTGGCAGCGATCCCGCCTCATCGCCAGTTGTTACATCTGGTCCCCCTGGGCCCACGCAGGCACACACACAGACACGCACCCAAGAACACTCGGGACGCGATGCTGCTTGCTCCGCGTCCCGGCGGGAACTGCCGCACGGGCGCACTTTATTAAACTACGCATGCGCGGGGCCACCACGAGGCCCGCGCATGTGCATCAACCAAACTGGGACGTCACACTCATGATTCTTTTTGCGAGTGGCCTGCATGCCAGCTTGTTTGGTTACCCTTGAGGCATCCATTTACATGTTGAGAGTGTCCCCCAAGGAGGACCTCTCCAGATGGTAATGCTTCCTTGAGAACTCCATCTGAAGATTCAGGAGTACCCCCAAGTATGACATCTCCTGCCTGCAGAGGTTCCTTGAGGCTTTTATCTCTTCATGTAGGCATTGCCTCAAGGCAGAGACTTCCCCACACAATAGCCGGACTTCAGGCATTAAAAGAGATGATATTCTCAGCCAGACAATTAATGTCCCTGCCCATTTCCTGCTGTACCTTGCCCTGCTGGGCAATTTCACAAAGCAATTCTTCCTCCCACTCCAAGTGGGCAGCAGGCACACTTCCCTCAATTCTGCGTGGCCTACCAAACCGGGATGAGACCGTGAGGCCCTGTCTCGGTGAGCGCAGTGGCATGGGCTGTTGGTCTACATTAATTCCACTCCCATTACCCACCTCTGCTGCCTCCAGGATGGGTGAGGCAGTGTTGGACTGGGACAAGAAATAAGCCTGGACACCCAAAGAAAAGTAGCCCTCGCCTCAAAAAAAGTGGCCCGCAAACCATCGTACGTGAATCACGTCAATTCACGACTCACCTGAAAATGCTAATTATGGAGGGTTAATGTGTCACTGGTAGAGCCACCTACGCATGTACAGGAGTCATGACTCGTCTCCATATACACACCTAAAATTCCATACCTATGCAAATATTACACTTCAGGTGGTAAACCATCTAATCAAATTCTTTTCTTTCTGATGTTCTCTAAACCCAGACACTTTCTCCTGTATTTACAACTGGCTGACCTCGTCCTTCCCAATAAAGTTGCTTCATGTTATGTGGGGTACATTTACCAGCCCAGCCGAACTTCCCCTACATCACCAAACTGCATTTTCAACAGTTACAGGAAGAATGGTTGTGCTGGCTCTGCGGAGCACTATTCCCTTGCATCAAAACTGTGCTTTGCAGTTACAAACATAATGGCTGCGCTGGCTCTGTAGAGCACATATGGGGCGAGATGAAACATAGAACACTCTGAGAATGACTGCAAGTGTTTTCTTCATGTGCAGCAAAGAAAGTAATTCAAAGGCAGCGCTGCTATGCTGCCAGCTAAAAACTTCTCACTGAAAAATAACATATTCTGTGTTTAAAATGACTGCGCACTGATGCCATTTCCGTTTTTTTCAACATTACACAGTTGCTTCCAGTAAGACACATCTATGTTCATCCATATTCAGGTTATACACCAGCAAAGGAGGGCCACCCTCCCTGAAAGTCATTATGTGTCAAGTAAAATCTGTGAAATAGCAGAGAAATTCACTCCAGGCCGTACGGCGAGTGTTTTACTTTTGTGACAAAGTGACAATAGCAAAATTCCTCACAAGAAGCTCTCTCTCTCTCCCTTGCTTATGTCAGTTTCAAAGAACCCTTGCGTTGAACAGATTCCTGTGTTTTCGAAATTGACTAGGGCCATGGAAATGTTCAGGATAAAGATGCAAGGAAACACCACATTTGTAAAGTGACATCCAAGAAGAATTAACCCATGTGTAAAATTGTGCTTTTGCCAAGCAGGGAAATGCCTTTTGAAAGTGAAATGTTAAAATGATACCCTGTGCTTGCACAGAAATGTGATGGAAGATGGGGTTTGCTCTCAAATATACATGATATGTACTTCCAAAAAGACTTGGTTTCTGTTTAAAGAAAGGAAAAAAAAAGAAATAAATAAAATTACTTTGAGAACAGCAGACCAGGTTTGGCAGGCACTGGCTTCAAAGGGCCCTGCCCCTTCTGGGAACGGAATTACCTTGCCCAAGTGGAACAGCCTCCTGGGCACATGAAAGGGACCATGGTGTGGAATGTGGCGACCTCATCAGGCTTCCTGGCATTTCTCCAGCCGGGAAGAATGGATCAGGGGAATGAGCCTTGTCACAGGCAAGTGTGGATTCCTGGTGACACCTCTCTTCAGCTGCATCTGCAAGAATGAAAGGTTGCTATGGTAGCCCTGCTGCCCAGAGCTGACACAGTGGGGGTAGGATGACTGGGGAAATCTTAAGGACTGCCCTCCAGTGACAGATGCCATCCATTTGATTTGATATGAAAGTATTTATTTCAGTAACCTAAAGAAACAGTAATGTGGAATTATGACCATTTAATAGTAATTTCTGCACCATTGAAATAAGACGTTGCAGGTCCTTCTGACATGTGGTGGAGGCAAACACCAGGAAACTGTCATTTCTGGGGAAAGAGTACGTGGTACAGTTTTGCAACTTAGTGAAGATATGCCCAGTGATAATATGTATATATGTAGACAATTGTAGAATTTTAGGTGTGACGCTTTCCATGGAGATGGTGAAAGATTGCCGGAATGACTAAACAATATCACAAAAACTTGGTGTGTGGACAGAAATGTTCCTTGTGAAATATGGTATTGTTACGCTCACCTGGTATCCACAGGGACGCCACCCAGCCGGTTTACCCGCTGGTATGCTTCTCAGCTTTGCCCTGATGTGGTCTGCGGGGAAGGTTCTGCCTGAAAATACAGGAGGACTGTGTTCAAGACTGACCGAATGGGGTAAGTATCCTCCCTCCACCCCGTATGCTTTCAGTCCCTCTGGCGCCCTCTCCTCACCTTGTGGCAGAATTAGGCGTGCTCTCCGTCCTGCCTTCTTTGCAGGGGCGTGTTGTCTTTCATGGTGAGTGCGGTCCAGTTACTTCACTGATGCCGGCCCGTTTGATATTGGTCAGGTAGGTCTTATTGCTGTTCTTTAGTTTTGTTGCTATCCTGCATGCCTTTCTTTGTTTAAAATGTCTCTTTTTTCTCCCTTAGGTTTGCGGAGCTTCAGCGTGGCGAACTAGCTTGGTTGAGCCCCACTGGTAAATGATGGTGCTTTAAGAGCGCTATGGTGTGGTAAGTAAGCGCTATATGCAGCGCTGCAAAGTCTTGCCTTTGCTAACCTGTGTTTTCCTTCCTGGTAGGTCGCGGTGTTCTTCAGCGCGAGTGGAATGTCCGGAGTGGTGCCAGCCGAGAGGCGACCAGCCAGGTAAGCCTTTTGAGCAGTTCGTAATTTGTAAATGTCTCTACATATTTCTTTAATGTTGCCTCTATCTTCCTCTTTCAGGTCGTTCTGTCCGGGAGGCGTGCAGATTCGAGGAAGCTGTTCTCAGTAGCTGAGAATGTTTAAAGATAAAGACTGCAGGTAAGATGCTGCTGCTAATGATGTTCCTTTTGTCTCCTTGCAGGTTCTGCTTGTCCGAGGTTCGAGGGAATAGCTGGACATGGTGAGCGTCACGTTGCAAGCTGCAAAGTAACACGAAGCATGTTCTGCAGTCAGGGTGTGGTTTATATAGCCCAGGTAAAGTAGTACCAGGGAAAGTAGTTCCAGGCCTGCCACACCCAAAACACTAGACCGCATAGCTTGGTTCTTAGGGTACCAAGCTATGTGGATGCCTCCATGTTGGCTGACAATACAATAAAGTAATTCCCAAGCACATTGTTGTTCATGGTGTATGAGCCTGGTGCCATAGGCGCCAGGACTGGCCCCATGAGGGCTTTTGAAGAGGATGCCAGGCTCTAGAGGCCCGAGTCCTGACTCCACCTGGCCAATAGGTTTGCCAGAAGGGGTTTTGGGCGAGGGTCGTGACAGGTATTTGCCTATCTAATTTTTATAAGGGCGATGTTTATAAAAATTAGCATTTTGTGTCATAACTGATTTTGGCAAAAGTAACTTTGGTAGAACAAAGCACATTGTGAAAACACCAACATTAAAACTGAGTCACCACCTTCAATCCAATCAGATGACAGGGAGGCGGTGACATCCACAGGCTGACCTATCCGATTCTTAGAGGTAGGTCTAGCTTAGTTCTGCCCACATTGTAAAAATCCGCTGATGTCATTCGGCCTTTATAAGGAGGAAGCTTAGGGGGGAGTCAGGACATTCAAAAATCCAACTCAACATCCAGAGATCCAGACATCCAACATTCACCCTGCTAGATCCCAGACTCCAGTGCCAGGCCAGGGGTAGCTGATAGCAGATCCAGCCAGAACCACCTCTTACCTAGGCTGAACCTCAAATCCAGAATTAAACCCTACAAAAATCCAAATAAGTTAGGGAAAAAGGGGAGAAGGCTACTGAACTCTTTTGGGATTATTCTGCTTTGCGAAGCTATCTGATTTGGCCAGGTACCTGCTTTGCCCAGCTGATGCACCCGCTGTTTAATGACACCAGACTCTGGTTGCCCCGATATGTCCTTAGAGGAGAGCCCAGCTGTTGCCCAAGCGATCAGATCTTTGTTCCGTGTCCCGAAGCCCGGCTGGCTGTCCAATCTATTCCATTCAAGTGCCTGTTGTATTTCCCTTCCCCAGTAACCAAACACTGCACCCCTTGCTTTGTTACCTGGTATTATGCCTTTAAAATGGTTAGAATCCTCTGTGCATCCTGTCCTTGAAAAAAATATTGTGTTGATCTCCATGTGTTAGCGCCATTATTTCCTAATCATTTCCGTCTGTTGTATAAGTCCCTAGTACTATTTTGAATAATTTAATTAATTCTCATATAGAGCTGACTGCAGCATGGATAGGTTGCCATTGCAAATAACCTCCTCAAATAATGTGCCTTTCTTTAACAATCTAGTCACTAAATATAGTTTCAGTAAAATAAATCACTTTACTAACACAACCGAGCTGTCCCGTGAAATTGTTCCTGTTTAAAAACTGAGTTTCCTTTCCCTTTAAGAATTCCATACTGTCATCCATCCAGAGTTATCCTTTCACTTTCAACCAATCCCTGTTATGTGCCTTTGTCCCTTAGCATTAAAACCGCATTCCAATTTTATCTGTTTCGGTCATTTTCCAAGCCGTTCTGCTATTTTAAATCTGTGAAACAAAACAAGTGAAATTTCGCCATGTGTGATTCTTGCTGCATTGTGTTTTTCATTCCAAAGTCGATTTTCTAAACTGTATGCCCATTGTTAGTACATTGCCTTGTAGCTGGCGAGCTTTCTTGCTTATTTGATACAGCCACACACATTCTTGCCTTATTCATTCAAGCGCTCATGTAAAACAACTGCTTAGTAATTCCGAGTGCCATTTTGCTCATTTTTTGAGGGAGCTCAATCCGGTTTTTGCCTCCCATTCAGGGGTGGTAGGTTGGATTTTCAATCCGATTTTTGCATGGTATACCTGACTCCTTGCTACCCCTCTCCACCCACAACAGGGGATTGAGGGGGTTTTGCAGGGGGAATGCTTAACTGTATTGCCATTTAAGTAATTTTGCTTTCTTTCAATTGTGCATTGTGTATCCTGTGCTAGAAGTTTAGTTTAGTTTATTATTTGATAATGCGCTCCAAACCCAGGGGTAGCCAGGCGCAGCAGTTACAAGTATACTTGAGCTTGGTTACATACAATAATGCAATAATAATACATAAAGAAAGTATAGTACAAGTGTTGTTAACGATTAGCAAGCAGGTAAGAAGGTACAGGCCGAGAGGCACTCTTATGCAACAAAGGAGTCGGATCAGGGATCAGGAATATCATATCAGTTATTCACAGTGGTTAGGTTTATATAGGTTAAACTAAGTGTATTCTATTATTTTCCTGTGTAATTATCACCACACTGGTGATTGCTGCCCTATATTGTATGTGTTTTATTTTTATTCATAATTAAAAATAAATAAATGTTCTATCATTACACACCGCCCTGGTTCATGGTCCATTGCGACACGGGGTGTATGTTAAGGGGGGTGTGAGATGGGTTGGCTGCCTTCTCAAAACGGAATCCAAATTCAGAAATTTAAAGGCATTTTGATTGTGCGCTGCAGCCTGGCCAGTATAAAGAGTCCTGGTCTGGAGTGTGATGCATCTTCAAAATCCTTAACACTCACTAATCAAATGTTTTGAACATCACGAATAACAACGAGCTGGAAGTTTGTAACAAAGAATCTGCATATCTATCATTCTTTGTTTATTACACACACAACTTCTTGCATTACATATCTTAAATCACTGAAAGTACAGTGGGGTTAACTAGATTTTTCAGTTTGACAATATCTTGCATTCTGGGACTTATAGTTTACCATTGAGGATATTAACATTAAACCCACAAGAATATTCTTTTGGTTTAACATGCTATCATAAGGATATACATGTTGTCATGTGGCTTTATTATGCAATTTGTGTTTTTTGTAAGTAACTCTATAAGACTTTATTACTGTGCAGACCTGTAAATCCAACAATTTGAGCCAAAGTTTATAATCCTGGTCATCACTACACCCTCCCCTGACCCCCCAATCTGTCCGACCATTCCACTTTCTCTTTTCTGGATGCAGCCAGAGTATCACTAGTTCCTTTTTTTTGCACTTCCACCACTGCCCACAACGAACATGGAAAACGTTCAGTTTTCTGTATACACGCACATGCTCCACCAGTAGAGCCTGCTAGCGACCCAAGGGTCAACACAGACAGTTACAGAAGGGCATGGGTATTGGTAGGTGTGGAAAAGATCTAGGGTCTCCTTGTTCTTAAAACCCGGACTCCAGCTTTACGCCTGTTGAATATAGGCAATCCAACTTTAATCTGTATTGGTACTCACGTGAATTGAAGTAACTCTTAGTTGCTCAGGGTTATATGAATTGTGGTTAGAGGAGGCCCCTGGTATTCATTGTGACATTATTAACTCTACCTATAGATGGATAGATGTAATGAAAACCCAGCGCCTCCTCCAAGCAGAATTCGGATAACTCATAGCTATATATTTGCGTAAATATTATGCACTATCCATATGTTGGTTTGACAAAGAAAAAATATGAAATTTAACACAATTAAAAAAAAAATCCTTTAGTGCCATTTTCAAAAACCCATCCTTGTATGACTTTTGTTTTGAAATGTAAGTGCGTCTGAAATACCCCGCCCAGTCCACTCCCCCATTTTTGTTCTCATACCACCACCCCCTCCAGCCGCAGTGACGGGCACAGTGATAGTAAACATGTCTCCCAACTCGTGCAGACTGGCAGATTTTTATTGAACACACGCAGCTGTGCAGCCATGAGGAAAGGAGTCCTTCCAACAAATTGCCAGATGGCTTGTCAAACCACAAATGTCTCAAGGAAGAGATGCATATTTATTTTGCTTTTGACTATCGGTTTATTGGCAGCATGTCTGCGCTACGAACCAGCCTAGTCCATGAAGCTGTGCTATGCCTTGTTGTGGCGAGTCTCCTGCTCCTGTTGTTCAAAGTGAACGTGGCCAACTGCCCCCTTTGACCAGGGTTGGACTGGCTGCATCGGCCCATCAGCCAGTGGCCGATGACCTTTGAGAACCTGGCGGGCCAGTTTTCATGAGGCCACCCCAGGGCCGTTTTTTTTGCCGGTAAATGTTTAGTAATTTTGGTAAAACATATGCAGCGCGAATCCGCGACTCACAGAGTGTCTGCTGCGGGCCGCGCGCGTCCCAAGCTGGGCCATCATAATTTTTTTTTTGTTAAATTGTTGATGTCAGTCTCACTCTCATCAATTTTGAAGATAGATAACAGTGTGTGTGCCATGGGCGGCTGCCTGGGCACAGCCCGAGCAGCTCGCCTGAGGCTCGGGACCAGGCCAGCGTCAGAAAGGAAACTGAGACTCTCTCTGTGGGGGGGGGGGGGGGATTTCCAGCCATGTTCCTAGGGGCTGGAGCCTGGAGCAAGCTGGAGGAGCTGCCTGGTGCGCTGCTGGAAGCATAATTATTCATCAAAGCAAGGTAACAACACGTTGTTACCTTGCTTTGATGATTTGCAATTGCAAATTGCATGCATCAGGGCCGGCCGCCACCACCAGGCCAGAGGCGGCGCAGCGGGTGGTGGCCCGGTGGCCGTGAGTGCTCCTGTGATGATTGATGAAGTCCTAGTCAAGTCAAGTGTTAATACAATTACGAACACTGCACCGGGCCCGGGCGGCGGCCTAGTGCTACTGTCTCTGCAGCAGCAGAGTTGGCTGGGCTGCTCGCCTGCAGGGCTGGCTGGGCTAGGGGCGGGGCTGAAGTAAGTTCACACAACAAGTTCCTTTCAACTTTGCAGGAACTAACAACAACGTGTTGCCCTGCAAAGTTGAAAGCAACTTGTGCCTGGGGCTGGGGGCCGATACAGTTTTAAGTGGGTGGACAGGACACGTGACTCTCTCTCTCTGAGTCTGAGAATAAAGTGGGCCTCCCCTCCTCACCCTCTGCATTAATTTTTGGCCACCGGACCCCACGACGAGGCAGCCAGTGCCCAGTGCCAACTTGACGTGACAACGACGATGAGGACACACATGCACCGCAGCACCAGCCCAGCAGGCAGGCAGCAGTCAGAGACCTGGGCCCCGGCCCGAGAAGACAGTGACCGTCGACCGAAGTGGGTAAGCCAGCCTGAGCCCAGCAGCAGCAACACCAACAGGCAGGCAGGCAGCAGTTGTTCACCTGCGCTGCGGCTACACTTAAATACAGAAGAGTCGACTACTCTCTCGACCGTGAGGTAAGAAAGATTGATTGATCCACACAGGGACTATGCTTTAAGGCAAACATTTAGCACTTTTTCTGCTAAATGATGACTAGGCCTCATACGAAATGTACTATCACCTCTCTATACACCACCCCAGCACTCACCTTTCGGCAGGTCCTGATCTCCTCATCACTCGCCCATCATTTCACCCCATGTGCACTGTCACCTCTCTTCCAATTTCCTGCCCCACCACCCAATAGTACACCAACCCGTGCCTACTCCCCACTCCCCCGACCATGACACCACCCAGCCTGAACTCACAATTCACTCCAACCAGACATTGCCCTCCCTGTACTCCCAACTCCCCCACCCTGCCTGGGCTCCCATGGATCTGACGCTCTCCCACACCCACCCCTCACCTTCCCTACTCTCTCACATCAATCGCATCCCATCTCTACTCCTAACTTCCCCCCAGTCTGCCACACGTTGCTCTGCCTGTCGCGCGCCACTCTAGGTTCCCAACACACCCCACCAGCTGAGACCTACCTGTGCCTGCCCCTGCCTCTCCTCGAATATACCACACCGCCCCACCTGCCACACACCATGCCCCAACTTTCTCTCTCACAACCCCTCCCGATTTCCCCCATTTGCCATACCATCCCCTCCCGCCTCAGTCCCTCCTGCTAGTACTCCATACTCTCGACACTTAACCATCATCCCATCCCCTCCCAACCGCTTACCCCAACACAACTCAATCCACTATTGGCCACACTAACACTTTGCTACCCAGAGTTGCCTCCTCCAGACAATGTCTGCCTCCTCCCGCCTCTTCTCACCGCCGTTACTCTCTGTTCCTTATCTGCCCGTTTCTATCCGCGCCCCTTCCCCATCACCCTGCGTCCGCCACATCTCTGATTAGTTCCTTCTCCCTCTTTCAACAGTTTGCCCCCTCTTGTCTGGTCCACCATCCTCTCCCCCACCGGCTCCTTCCTCGGACCTTGTTTTTAAAGCCCTCCCCTTTTTCTGACCCCCACCTTTTTCTAATCCACACATGTTTCTAACCCACCCTCCCCAACTGTTTCTAACCCCTCCCGCCCCACCACGTTTCTGATCCCTACCTGTTTCTGTCTGACACCCCTCATTCCATTCCATGCTTCCTGGCCTCTGTTCATTTCTGTGTGTACAGTGGTCCATTTTATTTCTAAAGCTATATTAATGCAGCTTCACCTCCTTTCATGCTGCCCTTCCCATACCCCCTCTCCCCCTCACTCATAGGCGCCTCTGTCCCTTTTTTCCTCATTTCCTTCTCTTGACTCATGCCCTCCAACTTGCTCTCCTGCCTATTCCTCTTCCGCAGGCCACACTCTGCCCCTCCTTCTTTTTCTACTCTCCATCATTTCGTCTCCAAAGTCCTTCATTTCACGCCTTACTCCTTCACTCGTATGCCTGCTTTAATTCCCTTCCCTATACATCCTTCCCCACCTCATCCTCGTCGAGTTCGGCTTCTCCCACCTTTCCAGTCCTCTCCCCCACACCTACACACTTTACTTACTCTGACTGCCCAATCGTCTTGCTCTCCCCCATCTTCCTAAACTCTCATTCCCGACACTCCCTCGAACTTAACAATTCATCCGCTCTCATTTCCAATGCCCAAGTTGCCTCACCCATCACCCCTAACTAGTCCCTCTTTTGCTCTTTCTGTCTCATTATGAACACACTTAAAACAGCCACTGCAAGAGACTTTACGTTTCATTGCGGTCCAGATGTTGGCATGCATGCTCCCTGAACTAATGTAAATGTAGCACTGGATATGTTAATGTTATGTAGACATCCACGTTCTGTATACACAACTGTTAATTGCTTTCTCTGACACAAGCATTGATTTCCATGGACGGGGCACACCAGCGGCATTCTGCTCTGGCTCTTTCAAACAGCAGCAATTTAGTTTAAGCTGGTGTCCTTAAAGGCCATTGATGTGCAGCATTTGTATGAAAAGAAACAAACACACAGGCTGATTCATGTAATTCCTCCCAAAAGTGTCGCACGCGGCTGGCGCACAGCGTGCCCGTGCGAATGTCTGCGCCAGCCGTGTGCGATAAAACCAATTCCCGCGCACAGCGTATTCATGGATTCCCACCTCCAAAAGCAGACGTGGCGCAGAGTGGCGCAGCGACCCTGCAGCAGTGCCAGTTACGCCCCCAAGAACGCCCTCGCGCAAGGAAAAGCCATCAAGATCGCAAAACCATCGCAAAGGGCTGCGCCAACCCTGTACCAGTGCGAGAAGTAATACGCGCGACCTGGCCTGGGGGAGCGTGTGCGTGTATTCCAGGGGTGCGCGAGAAGTTCCACACGCGATTGGCCTGGGCGCGTGTATTTCAGGGGCTCGCGGGTGGTTTCACACACGATCGGGCCTGGGGGAGCGTGTGCGTGTAATTCAGGGGTGCGCGAGAAGTTCCACACGCGATTGGCCTGGGCGCGTGTATTTCAGGGGCACGCGGGTGGTTTCACACGCGATCGGGCCTGGGGGAGCGTGTGCGTGTAATTCAGGGGTGCGCGAGAAGTTCCACACGCGATTGGCCTGGGCGCGTGTATTTCAGGGGCTCGTGGGTGGTTTCACACGTGATCGGGCCTGGGGGAGCATGTGCGTGTATTCCAGGGGTGCGCGAGAAGTTCCACACGCGATTGGCCTGGGCGTGTGAATTTCAGGGGCTCGCGGGTGGTTTCACACGCGATTGGCCTGGGCGCGTGAATTTCAGGGGCTCGCGGGTGGTTTCACACGCGATCGGGCCTGGGGGAGCATATGCGTGTATTTCAGAGGTGCGCGAGAAGTTCCATACGCGATTAGCCTGGGCGCGTGTATATCAGGGGCTCGCGGGTGGTTTCACATGCGATCGGGCCTGGGGGAGCGTGTGCGTGTATTCCAGGGGTGCTGAGAAGTTCCACACGCGATTGGCCTGGGCGCGTGAATTTCAGGGGCTCGCGGGTGGTTTCACACGCGATTGGCCTGGGGGAGCGTGTCCGTGTATACCAGGGGTGCGCAGAAAGTTTTACACGCGATTTCTGCAGGGTACGTGTATTTCATGGGTGCCGGGGAGTCCTACATGTGATTTGCCAGTGTGGGTCCTCCCAGGTGTTCCCTGTACACCCTCCACGGCCCCTGCAGGCAGCCCACACCACAGGGGACTACCCTGCATCCCTGGTCATGTCCCGCAGGCAGCCCACCCAACATGGGCATGCCCCCCAGCAAAGGCACATGTCTCCTTGCACTAATGATCACCAACTCATGTCCCCTTGCACCCCCACCCCCAGCATTGCGGGGCACCTGCCAGCAGGCCCCCACTCATGTCCCACTCATGTCCCCTTGCACCCCCACCCCCAGCATTGCGGGGCACCTGCCAGCAGGCCCCCACCCATGTCCAACTCATGTTCCCCACCACCCCCAATCCCCAGCACTGTGGGGCACCTGCCAGCAGGCCCCCACTCATGTCCCACTCATGTCCCCTTGCACCCCCACCCCCAGCATTGCGGGGCACCTGCCAGCAGGCCCCCACCCATGTCCAACTCATGTTCCCCACCACCCCCACCCCCCAGCACTGTGGGGCACCTGTCATCAGGCCCCCACCCATGTCCAACTCATGTTCCCCACCACCCCCACCCCCCAGCACTGTGGGGCACCTGCCATCAGGCCCCCACCCATGTCCAACTCATGTTCCCCACCACCCCCACCCCCAAGCACTGTGGGGCACCTGCCATCAGGCCCCCACCCATGTCCAACTCATGTTCCCCACCACCCCCCCCAGCACTGTGGGGCACCTGCCAGCAGGCCCCCACCCATGTCTGCCAGCACCCCCACCCCCCAGCCACCAGGGGCACCCTCCACCAGGCCCTTGCCCATGTCCCATCCATGCCCCCCTGGACCTGGGTCCCAACAATCCCCAATCATGTCCGTAATGGCCATCCTCCCCTGCCAAAAGGCCCAACCAACTATCACACCCACCCACATATCAAAGGCAATTACATGTAACACCCCCAATGTAAATAATGCAAATGAACACATGTCTGTCACACACAATGGCTGCAAGTGAATGTTAAAACACCCAACATGACATGCATGAAAGCAATGAGATGATACGACACATTGAAGGATGAAAATAAAAATGTATTGTAAATCAAGATGAATGGAAATGAAAAGAGAAAAACCACAAAGCAAAACAACCAAAAGAAGATGAGTGTCCAAGAAAATAATCCAAAAAATAAAAAAAGCCATTGAAGAACTATTTACAAGATAATCACGGGTCCATGAGCCCAACCAAATGAAACCTAACTATGACAACTAACTAAAAACTGAACTATATACAAAATTGTGGTGCATTGTCCAATCGCAACCAAATAAAAAAAATAAATTAAAGGAAACCTAACACTAACTATACAACTATATACAAAGGCAGCAGGCTAGTCCGACGGCTCACTAGTTGTTGTCATGGGCCAGGGCATCATCGAACTCCTGGTCAATGGCTTGGAGGCGGGCATGTTCCCTGGCCCCGAGGTCCCGCAGGGATAATGCTGTGTCTAGCTCCAACTCCCTGCGAAGACCCTCGAGGCACTCAACCCGCCTCAGCGTCCTCCGCATGGAGTCCTCCGCCCTGGCCATTGTGAGCCGTTCCTCCTCTGCCCGCTGCCGCTCCGCACCTATCTGCTGGCACAACCGCTCTCACACGGAAGCCACTCCCATCCCAGGGTTCTCCTGCCCTCCGGCCGATGCCTGCACCCCTGATGTTGATGGCCCCGAGCCATGATGACTCCCACGTTGAGCCTGCTGCTGCCTCCGACGCAACTGCCTGTGCCAGCACGACGGCATCCAGGCTGATGGAAACCACCGACGCCGTCGTGCACGTGCCCTGCCCGATGATGCTGTCACATCCTCCATCTGCTGGGGTCCAGTTGCTGTGGTGTCCAGCCCTGCTGGACCTCTGACTCCCGACTGTGGCAGGGATGGGATCCCCACCGAGCTGGCTGCATTGGTCAGGGCAGGTCCACAGGGGGCCCTGGTGGCATCTGGGCCGGAAGACGGCAAGGAGAACGACTGGCGTATAGTCTCCACAGAGGAGGAGAGGGCCGCCAGATTGGCCGACACATGCAGGAAACCCCCGAACATGGCCGATCCCAATTGGGCCACGTCGGCACGGTGTTCTTCGTGATGACGTGCGTGCTCCTCCTGGGAAGCACGCACGGCATCACGAATCACAGCCGTGCGCATCGCGACCCCAATCAGGACCTTCTCCATACGGCCAGGGGTCCCCTCGTCCGCAGGTGGAGGGGAGTCAGATGACATGGACATCCCCTCTACTTGCGGACGGGCCTGGGACGGGGCATCCCTGCTGGTGCATGGTGGTGCACCCACAGGGTCAGGGACAGTGACATGCACAGGCCCCTCCACGGTGACCTGTGCTGCCTCCTGCCCCTGCCCCTGGACTGCACCACTTGCACCAGCAGGGATGCCCCCACCAGGCCCCATGTGCGCCTCAGTGGCGGCCTCCTCCTCCTCTGGAAACCACCAACCTGGATGGCTCCTCACCGTCTTCCGCCGTAGCAGGCCCCTGTGGGGGCTCACCCACCCCTTCCGCTGCAGCCGTGGGGGCATCCCCGCTGCCTTGCTCCACGGCGCCGTCTCTGCCGTCTTCTTCACTAGCCGCTGCGTAGAGGGAGACATAGAACACAAGCATCAGGGTACTGTACAATGGTCCCCTAGACAGGAAGCAATAGCAGATGAGTGCCACTGTCAAAGTACACTTCCATCATGTCCCTCCACAACACATGTGTCAGTCCAGGCAAAACACACACAGTGACAGTCATGGTGCATGCCATGGACATTTCCATACATGTCCAATGGACTCTCGAAACATACAATGTGATGGAACTCACATGCATCATGGGTCATGCCTATCACATGCACACACTTCATCCCAGTCACATCCATCTTGCCCCGTACACCCCAATCACAGTGGACACAAGGATGACTAGGCTGCATCAGTGAATCTGTAAATTGTCACAGACATGTGTCATGCATCCATGGCATTCACAAGTCACAGACACGCAGGTCAGGCACACAGACATGGATACCATATATGTACCTGGCATCAGCACCCATCCCTCACCCCCACCCATGTCCAGGAACAGAGACTGCCATGCTCTCATGTGTACAATCTGCATAGGGCTCCCCATGTCGCATTTAAACACATGCAACAACCGTGCGGTTCACACATTACTGGTCGCACATGCATTACCATGATGTCCCTGCACACATACATGCGTACATGGCCTATGTCACACATACAGGCAAGTATCAGACAAAAAGCACACTGCAACATGCCCTGTCTCACACAGCAATGCTTGGCCACTTACCGCTCAACTCCAGACGGGTCTCCCTCTCAAGGACCTGGGCGTGGAGCGCTGGGTGTACGTGTTCCAGGACTCTCAACTGGATGGAACTCATGCGGCCCCGGCCCCCCTCCACGAGGCGCCGGGCCTTCATGAGGTCCTGGACCTCAAGTCCTCCCAGCGCTTCTTTACCTTCTGGATGGTGCGGGTTGCCACCCCCTCCGCGTTGATGGCAACCACACAGTCGGCCCATATCCTCTCCCGTCCTTCCCTGTTGGCGAGAGACGATCCGAAGAGGGCATCATACTGCCCCAGGACTTGCTCCACCAGGACACCAACTTTGGTGGCAGTGAAGCTGGTGCCCCTCTGCCCCTCTGGCCGGGGGTTGCCACTGGTGTCAGATGTTGATGTGCCCGACATGGCAACCCCAGGGGCAGGAGTGGGTGGTCAACTGGGTCCTGGGGCTGGGCTGTGGAGCGATGTTATTCAAGTCGGGAGTCTTCTGTTCCAGCAGGGGTGGACACAGCAACTGGACCCCTGCAGATGGCTGATGTGCAGGCACCAAATGGCAGGGCACGGTGGCAGCAGGCAGGCAGGCAGGCAGCAGCAGATGGCACGTGGGAGGCTGCTCGGGGCACTGGGGGGCAGTAATTCGGCCTTCTGGGCAGGAGCGTGGTCTTCCGTGTGTTTTCGCGTGGCCAGCTTGATACGGAGTGATTTGGCACGTGAAAATCCTGCACGTCAGCGTGAAATTCGAGGAAAGGCCCTTAGCGCGTAAGTGCGTCAGCACGCGTACGCGATTTCATTGGACCAAAGGCCCTTACAGCATAAGCGCGTCTGTGACATTTCGCGCATGGGCGTTGCCCTGGCAGGGCTTGGAGATCCTGCGTGCCTTTACACTGCTCTGTACGTGCTTTTTGTGCGGTGCGTGTGTTTTCCATCCGTTGGGGTTCACACACTATTACTTCACAGCGGGTGTTGGCTACGCGTTCTTCTACACGCAAGGCAGACAGTGAGTGGTACCCCGCTCCCCCCAGGCCCGATCACATGTAAGACTTCACGCGAGCCCCTGAAATACACATACCCCGCTCCCCCAGGCCCGATCGCGTGTGAAAACACCCGCGAGCCCCTGAAATACACGTACCCTGCTCCCCCAGGCCCGATCGCGTGTGAAAACACCTGCGAGCCCCTGAAATACATGTACCCCGCTCCCCCAGGCCCGATCCCGTGTGAAAACACCCGCGAGCCCCTGAAATACACGTACCCCGCTCCCCCAGGCCCGATCGCGTGTAAAAACACCCGCAAGCCCCTGAAATACACGCGCCCTGGCCAATCGCGTGTGAGAAACTTCTTGCGCACCCCTGAAATACACGCACACGCTCCCCCAGGCCCGATCGCGTGTGGGCCTTCTCGCGCGTCTAGGACTTTGGCGCACATTTTTTTCCTGCGCAGGGACGCTACCGCCTGCTTTCGTGTGGCGGACATGTATGGGCCTGTGCGCGTCTTTGGCCGTGCGCTGTTTTTCCCTATTCGATTCCATGAATACGTGTTGTAGGCGAGCGTGTGGGCGTTCTGCGCACTTGCCTCCTGTACTTCCCCCGTGACGCCCACATTTTCACGAGTTGTTCCCCATTCTGCGTGTGACGCCCCATGTTACGCCTACTTTTGTTATGTGCGCCGCGCTATGTGCGAATTCGCTGTGGCCTTATCGCACGGCGTTCGATGACCTGTGTGCCAGCGTGCGCCACACACTTGTTCAGCGCACATCCCACATTTTGCGCGTGCACGGACTTCCATGAATAGATGTGCGATGTTTTCTGTGCGATAATCGCACTTGCACTGCGATAATCGCACTTGCACTGTGATTTTCGCAATTTCACTGCGAATTCCACGTTTTCGCACGCGTGCGCCGTTTTTTCGGCGCACGTTGATTCCATGAATCGGCCTGACAGTGTGGAATTTGTTTTCTGGGTTTAACAGATTTGCTAAGCTGTGACAAGCCGTGTATGCTGTTGTGCGTGTTCTATAATCTGGCCATGCCCTCTCGCTAGCCTCGACAAATGGCGTCTTGCCTTCAAACTTGTTCCTGTTTGTTGAGTCGTAAGTGTCACTGCATCTGTGGCTTCCCCAGCAAGTTACGACTCCATCCATTGCAGCCTGATCACTTATTTATTAATGCTGGCTACTTTACATTTTTTGGTGAAAAGTTTTGTAATTTGTTATTTGTCTTTATTGTTCTGCGTTTGTTTTTGCCATATCCCCACATAGTCACATGTTATTTTAGGCCCGCCCGCCTTTACTTAAGTTGACCCAAAATATATATCACTAAAAACGTCATTTGGTATTTTAGAAACGTTAGTTGGGCTGCTGGTGGGCAAAGGGGGGCTTTAGAGAGCAGTGTGTTCTATTTGTGTTGTTGAGGGTAGCCATCCTTGACCGCTACACTACACGCACGCACATCTTAGAAGTGTTTCCTATCTGTGCATGAATGACTGTGCACTGAAACGGGTGAGCTTGGGTGCAGCACGTTAACACCTCACCTTCTTTCACGAGGCCACTGACTTTCTTGCACAAGTAACAAGTTGTGGCCATACTTGATTTTACAACTTGCTCTTTTAAATGTCTTTGTGTGGAATAATTCATGTTGCCTGGGCCTGTGCAAGGTATGATGTTTTTCTTTGTGCTGGTATAATGGGGCACCCAAGCTCCGTTCGGTATAGGGCCATTTTACAGAATCGTGCAAATGGTCTAGCGCTTGCACTTGGACAAAAAATGACCCATGTGCAAAAGACATATTCTTTCAATGCATCTTTGCACCAGGGCAAATTCTGCACCAATGCTGGGACTATGGCAAACATTGCGTTGGTGCAGAAATGCATTGGAAGGATATGCTTCTTGCACTGGGGCAAATTTGACCATCTATTTATTTATTTATTAACCATACTTCTTATTTCACTTGAACTGGTGCAATCATTCTCTACGGGGCCTGGTTTACAAAGCATGTTGGATTGTGTCATTGTAAAATGCTGTTTATCAGCCCCATGTTCTTGTAACAGGAAGACTGGGCCATGCTGCTTTTGCATTTTACCCTTATCAGTGTCAGAGCCCGGTTCCACAGAGGTGTAGATGTTAGTCAGACTAGTGTTTGCCAACAGCTATTAGGACCGAAATGAGGCTTGTAACGTGGAATAGAGCTGACTGTCTTTGCTTTTTATGCATTTTCAAATTTCACGCACAAGCTTATAAAATGTCATGGTCAGCACATTTTTCACACGTTGCTATGCCCGTCAACAGGGAAAATATTAGTTCCACAACTGTGAGCTTATGTCCAAAAAAACGGTTTCTTAGTAAGCAGATGCGTCATTGCACACGCATTATGCAATGTGAGTGATAAACGAACACGTATGGTACCAGCAGCAATGTGCTAGTTCTGAGCCCAATTAGAAGAGTTTCAAGGGCCGAGTAATACAGGCCATGGGCTTCACACTGCACCTTGGTCCCCGCATCTGTGGGGTCCAATGTCTCACCGAGCAGTGGGGTGCGTGCCCGAAACTGCTCCAAGCGAGCGGGTTAGTTGTGTAGCACCACTTAGCACACCGCCTCTGAGTCCTGTAAATAGGTTTCCTCACACAAGGCATTTATGAAGGTCTGTCTGCATAGTAAACCAGTCACTTTGATGTAATCTTGTACAGTTTGACGCATGCAGAGAAGGCCTAATACTATTGAGAGCAGGAATGTTAGCAAGTATGATGATATAAGGAATGATAGAGTATCAGGCTCTGTGCAAATTCCAAACAGTGCTCACAGCCCAGTTATATCTCAGACTATTTAATTCGACAACCCCATTATCTAAGTACCTCCAGACAAGTGGAATGGTCATCCTACAGGCACAAAGAATGGTCTCGGACACTACAAAAGCGCTTGCTGCACAGTAAAGAAATTCTGATTCTGTGTATTCTGCAGCTGAAAAATTTGCAGAATGGGCCAACGTGGGCTTGGAAGAGAGAGGCTATGATAAAGGAGTGGAAACTGCACTTCAAGAGGGGAGAGTGTCCCACAAAAAGAGGATGCCTGGATTGAATGCAAGGGATGAGCCAATCACCTTGGCTAAAGACCCAGGGTTTTAAGTGGGCAGGGGCCTCCCGGGGCTGGGCCCTGGCAGGCTCTGAAATTTCATTTTTAGGCGGGGTCCTGCCAGGGCCCACTAATCTCCCCTGGCAGCCCCGGCCACTACACGAAAAGGCATTTTTTTCTACAGCCTGAAGCTCTCGCTCATGTGCGAGAGCTTCAGGCTTCAGAAAAAAATGCCTTTCAGCCATAATGGTGGCACAGCACCTACGAGGCATCCCTTTAAGCAAGTTATGCCCATGGGCTGGCGCCACCATTATGGAGTCAACGTGAGGCTGCTGGAAGCAGAGGACTTGCTTTCTAAATACTGAAGCTCCCGCGGATTCACGGGAGTTTCATTCTTTAGGAAAAAGGCCTCTGCTTCCAGCGGCCGCACCCTTTCAGCCTTAATGGTGACGCTGCCCCTCCCCAGCTGGCGAGGGGCAGCGCCACCATTAAGGCTGAATAGGCGAGGTGCTATCCCCTGCCAGGCAAGCCTATAGAAAATAAATGCAGAGATCAGCAGGTGCTGATCTCTACAAAAGGCTGCCTGGCAGGGGTGCCAGTAGCCCATTGAGCCGAGGCTCGTCAGGGGGCGTGGCCTAATAGGGCAGCTGGACCCCCGCCGTTAGGCCACGGCCCCTTGATGAGCCCCGGCTCATTTTGTAGTGCCACTTAAGGCACTGTAAAGACAGGTTTAGAGTTGCTGTATATAATGCCATTATGGACAACATTCTTCAAAGCCTAACTAGTCTTTTTAAAACCCACTCATCTCTTGCCGCAGATTTAGCATGCCTGGATCCCAAAAATGTCAATGAAAGTCTACCTGACAATGCTCTTACAAATATTTGCTCCTTGCTTGAAAGACTGGATGACTCCATAACGCTACAGGGGTTAAGGGAACAACTCTCAGACTTTGCAAGCAAGTGGACTAAACTGAGGAGGACACTACCAGAACAGTATGAAGAGTATGCCTTTGAAGCCCTACATAGTGAAAATCCAGCACTACAAGATTTTGGAGAGCTACCTTTAGTACAGAAATGCAATACATGCCGTAACTGTGCAATATGTTGCTATGCAATTCTAAAAAGGTATGAACTTTTTAGTAGTGCTTACCGGCAATTGTATTTGGCATACAAGTTCATCTTGACCTTATCTTGCACACAGGTAGCATGTGAAAGAAGTTTTTCAAAACTGAAGAATATTAAAACCCGCCTAAGAAACCACCTCTGCCAGGACAACCTCGAAGCCTTTATGCTCATGTCTGTGGAGCATAATGTGCTTGTCCAATTGCAAAATCCGGACATAATCGACCTGGTTGCACGTAAAAGTGCATTGTTGCAGGAGCTCTTGATTGAGTAATTTCCAGGATTTTCATGAAGCTGGAAGCAGGATTTCCAGGAGCTGTGGACCCTCTCACAGAAATGTATGCAAAGTTATGTTATTTTATGAGTTGTGTTGTTATTGTGTCATCATTTGGCTGTACTGCTCATTAAATGCAACTTTATTTTCATTACTGGGATCAACGAGTAGACATGCTTTGAGTCTGGTTCTGCAAAATAAGTATTTTACTATGTGATGATGATGTTTTGTTTTAAAAAGAACAAAAGGAATGTTATCACTTTCTCAAGCGTTTACACAAACATAACAACATGCAACAGACACATGAACCCTCCATAAGTAGCATTTTCTGTTAAATCGTGAATTGACGCGATTCACGGATGATGGTTTGAGGGCCACTTTTTTGAGGTGAGGGGTGGGCCACTTTTTCAGGTGAGGGGTGGGCCACTTTTCTGAGGCAAGGGGTGGGCCACTTTTCTTTGGGTGTCCGGGCCTATTTCTTGTCCCAGTCCGACCCTGCCTTTGGCCCAGCGTACTCATCACCTATATCCCAGTCCACCACTGATTCAATGAACACGATGGGCCCCCAGTCCACCACTAATTCAATGGCGTACAATTTTGTTCCTGTGCTAATGAGCTGTATTGGGAGACTTAACTGTGTACTCTGTAATTCTCGTTATCACTTTCATGAGATTTGTTTGGCCAAGTGCTCAAAGAGAAGCATGTTTATACCATGAAATGCAGTGTGGTCCAAGCGCTAAATAAAACAATGTATGTTTTAAAAAGAAACTTGCCGTTTTGGGTCGGTTCGTAGATGTTGGGATTGGTATCATCCGCATCCTCGCTGGAGCACCTCCCTTTGCACTATCCCATGTTGCGTATTGTTTCTGATGACTGTGTTTACGATTGCTTCGAGGCCCTGTGCCATACCTGCACGCATTCTCTCTCGCTCTCGCTGTTGCTCTCTCTCTGTCTCTGGCAGTCTGCTCAGCTAACTCCTTCCTCCACTGCTCTGCATGCTGGATCTGGACATCCTATACCCCTCACGCACTTGAGGAAAGATTGCAGCATGGCGGCAGGCACCAGGAGGCAGAATGGAAGGCGGGAGCATGGAAGATCCACACACGTCATGATTGGTCAACCCACCACCCGTGCCCCAGAACAATTTGTTGTACTCGCAACAACTTGGCAACTTCAATCACATTGCATTTGCAACGACAAGCCGGCGGCCTACCGACGCCACGCCGTCGCCGGCGGTTTGGCTCGGCTCAGGGGCACTGCCAAGCCAGCACGCCTACTCTCTATTGTGATGCATTCATCAAAGAAAGGTAGCACTTGCGTATTACCTGTCTTTGATTAATGCATCCGCTGTGCGTACCGCAACGAGGCACGAGCTGGCTGCTGAGCGGGCTGCAGCCTGCAGGCAAGCCAAGGTAAAATATTGTATTGTAAACTGGCTCAACACTGGCCCACTTTGAGACCAGCCCCCAGGGCCTCACCCTTCAAGTAGTGATGGGCCCGGCCACGGGCTGAATGGCCGACGGCCCAGTCTGAATCTTGGGTGAGGGTAATGTTGCAGACACAGTGCTGATAAATGAATCATAGTTCACCACTGGCAGGGGCACGGTCTCCTGTCTCTCCTTAGGCTCAGCAGCCTCCAAAAACCAAAGGAGATCCATAGGATTGGGACTGCTGAGTGCTGGTTCTTCCATCATCTGCGTCACTATGGCCACAACATCAGAATCAGCATCCTCATCCAACGATGAGTCTGCAGGCCTGCTGATGATGATCTGAAATAGGAAGAGGTTGTCACCAGGCACAGCACCCCAGCGTGTGCTGGCATATAATTGTGTCTCCTCTACCTCCTCCTACGCCTCCTGCACCTCCTCTGCTGCGTCAGTACCAACACAATGCTAGACAACAATAGCCAGATGCCTACCCAGATAAACACGTACACATCAAATCAAATACATGCAGATAAAATGGACCAGCTATACATGAGTCAGACTTCTAAACTTCCTATACAGTCATGTTCAACATCCATGTCACCCTTAGCACAAGCATTACGGCACCTCTGACACCCCATATTTGACATACATGATGGTTGTTTAATCCTGGTGAGTATGTAATGAGGTATTCATAGAACTTGGACATGTCTGGAAAGTCATCAGGATGTTTGGGGAGTCCACTGACAGCACTCTGGAGACAGCTGCATGCATTGTTCGGGATGCAAGTGCAACATCCTATTCAAGCTAAGAGTTTTAGGCTGCAAAAAATGTATTAGCAGAATGTGCATGTATCACTTGCAGTCAGTTTTGACACATATTAGCAGCATCCTATAGCTACAAAGAAACAGCAAAACTGTATTTCCGTTGTCGCTGCAGGGGTTAAAAAGAGGGCACTATATTGTAGGTTTAGAATTGAGTGGTAAAGCACAATGTCATGTTCAAAGGAATGTGCAAGTAGGTAACTGAGGTAGGTAGAAGTGGAGTCAGAGAGGTGTGGTAAATGCGAGATCTGTGGGCCAAGATGGCAAGAGTTAAGCCATGTTGGATTGCAACCCTGTGGACAACACATATTGGGAAAACCCCTTTTCCACAATGGTGGCTGCGGTGAAATCTAATAACACACACATATAAATCCACCACTGAGCTTATTGATTCTAGACAATAAGTAAATAATTTCAACATGCGAGGATATCAATAATATCAGGCTGGGTAAAATTCCAAGGTGACACTGAACACTGTGTAAGAGAAGCAATAATAATAATCGAACCCTCCGGTATCTGAGCGCTGCTTATTATTACCCACAGTGTGTGGTGCTCATTTATCGACCTCGGAAGGATGAAAAGCTGATTTTGGCCCTGCGGGGATTCGAACCTGCATCAGCAGGCTCTGCACAGATGTCAAAGCGAGCGCGCTACTCGCTGTGCCACTTGACCAGCGATCGTGTGCAAAAGAGTGCAAAGAACTGATACACAACAATTGAAAATCTGTTACAACAATAAGAGTTTATTTAACCTTAATGTGAATTCAAATATCAACACATAAAATTATCATTCATTTTGCATCAAGTAACAGATCAATCAAGTGAACAATTGAACAACAGAGTTCGGGGAACAGAACCAATGGGAAAAAGGAAGAAAAAGACCCCGCAGAGGGCGAGTGGTGTTTAAATGGAAAGTTCAGCAACAATTCCTGTTTCTATCATCATAAATAAAGATGGAGAAATAAGTGTATAAAAACAGAAAGACAGAAAAAACAGTTAAAACACAAAATGTTACAATTAGGACGGAGTTTATGACATATGCTATTGCTTTTTGGATTATGTCATGACCCCACTCTTCAATTAGGACCAAATTATCTAATCATTTGGTTCATTATTAGCATACAGTGTATGTATAGTGCATAGCTTACTTTAACAACTTAATCTATTCACAATGATTACATTTGATATAAAGTATTCGTAATTGATGTAGCCAAAAGTATGCCTGAAATTGAATTTGTACACTGCTAAACACTGCTAAAGTTGTTTCCGCACTGGGGTCTACCTACGTCTGTGAATTTTCACAAATTGATGGAGGGACATGGCTGGCACATTGGGGGTCCCACACCTGGGCACGTTTTGGTGGTCAAAAACCAACTGTCGTGAACGCCTTCCTCAGGGCACCTTAGAAGACCCTAGGGTGACATAGATTGTGTGCATCAGTGTCATTTTAGGAATAAATATCCTTCAAGTAGCATCTGACCCTTTTTTTTAGCACCCGGGGACCACTTACCTTGTATTAACGAAAATTGAGGGTGTTCCATAAGTCACATCCCAGATCAGGGCGAGCATCATATCTTAGGGCTGGTCTTGCACTGTCACAAAGCCTATAATAGGTGTGCCAAGTTAGGAATATATGTCATGGCATGGCTCTGAGTAACAGCAGTATAAGGATCTAATAAATAGGAGCAAGGTGCATGTCCTACCTTCTGATCTTGAGCGTGTTGAGTATCTTGTCTGAAAGTACTCAAAATCTGGAAATGAAAGCATGACCTTTTGTGAAAAAGGGCTCTAGGTCCAATAGGTAATGTAGACAGCATCCAAAAAGATGCATATTGGCTTAGCAATACATTACTGGTGCAAATCTGTCGCCGCAGGGGCAAACTGACCTGCTGCGAAACAACATGTCTGTCCGGCGGCTGATTAAATCCAGTTCCTGATACTGAAATCCGAGCTAAGTCTCGTCTGCACTTTGTCTGGATCCAGCAATAAAAACACAAGCTAATCTCTGGGTACAATAGATAGCAAAGTTACGTCACTGTATCAATTTAAGGGTTTAGCAATTGTATGTGAGGGCAGCACACTCACCTTGTACGGTGAAGCTAAATGCTTGTGCAGCAACTCATGAAGTGTGATTCCTGGTGCTGAAGCCAAAGTCGGTCCAAAGACCAGAGTTTTGGAAACCTTTTGCTCGGCTTCAATGGGGCAATGTCAGCGTCAATGTGCTGCCATCATCCACAGTACCATAATTATGGTAACAGCATCTGTAAAGACTGGAGGGGGTATCTGTACTTCTGCCCTCTATATGGCAGAGTAGAAGCACAGAGCACCCCAGCCAAGATTCTCTATGTGCTAGCAATGGACGAGGAATCAAGACTTAGCTCTCAGGAGGTGATGCGGGCTGGTCCTTAAGTACAGTGTAGTCCCCATGCCCCCACCAAGGAATGTCCACACACTATGTTATGTGATAACACAGTTCTTTATATAAATAAGGTTCAATATATCTATACACAATCAATAACACACTTTGTGCGTTGGCAATACTAATAGGGTAAATATCTACAATGTCTATGTGGTACCACAGTTAACTCTTGACTCCTTTAAAATGCACCAACTGCTGACAGTCTCAATGGCATACAAATCAAACAGTAATGTGAATCAACCATAGGCATAGGAAGGAAGACAAGTTGGGATAAACAAATGGCAGAATACTGGGTCCCTAGCATCAGACACAGTTCTGTGTGAGGATCCCCCACCTGGGCTACCTGTAAATAAAGGGTATCAACAAGCCCAGACCATATATGTTTAAAATAGTCGTGTTTCCTGCTAAGAATGTTCTACTACCCCAATGTACCTTAGTTTTGCAGAGTTCTTCGATGGGTCGTTGACGGATCCCTCTTGAGTGGACTCCCTTTAAGGCAGGAGCCATGGGTCATCGAGATTCTTCAAAGAAAAGGTGAACATTGTCCTTGAGAGAGCAGCTTTGACCTTCGCAGTGCCCATCGACGATCGGTTGTGGATGTCCTGTGAAGATGAGGTGTGTGGTACACCTCGATGATGAGAGTTTGTTGCCTCAAAGAAGATCGATGAAGGACGTAGGCCCAACAAGGGCGTCGGGTCATCGGCATTTGGCATTGACGATCGGGACTCAACCGCGGCTGGCTTTCAGATCTTTGTCAGTGTCTTTGTGGAATTCAGGTGGCAGGAAACCCACCGGCGGATTCTCCTCGGTTCCTCAACAACCTCGACTTTCTCCGGCGGGACAAAGCGGTCGACGGTGATGGCAAGCGAGTCCTTGATTTCAAAGTGTCTTAGGAAATGGAGCGTTGCAGCTCCAGTCAACAAGTTTATAGTGGTCCTTTGAACCTCGGTCGACGGTGATGGTCGTCGATGCCCTTGTCGCCCTGGCGCTTACTTCAATGTTTCTCGGCGGACCCCATCTTTGGTCGACAGCTGTTAGGGACTGACTACCAGGATGCCTTGAGGAAGATGAGCTGGTGCATGATGTTCCCTCATAGCTCGGGAAGAGGTTTCCTAGCCATGTCCTCTCTTGGTCAGTTCTTGGAGACACAACAGCTTTCGGATTGTGTCTAAGAAAAGCAGCAGCAAAGCCTTCTTCTTCCAGCTGGGCTCCAAGGTTAGGCATCAAGTTTCGACTTCAGCTTCTGAACTATTCCAGTCAGTGAGAGGTCCCCAGATATACTGTTCTGTCTCTCATTCACACTGCAGTGCCAGGCTCATGCAGCCAATCATTCAGAAGGGCATTCAGCAGGCAGGCAGCCAATCAGGCTCACAGTGCATTCAGATCATTCTTCTCCATCCAGACACTCACAACAAGGAATGTAGATTGGGTCAAGCACCCAGCCTTTCAGCACACCACACTGCATTCATACCAGTTTCGTGCAGGGCTGTCTCATTCATTGTGTCACACACCAGAAACCAGATACCCATAACATGAAATGTATATTGGTCACACACTCCATTCACCCAGGTCCCACCTCAAGTGTGTACCCACAACATACAGTCATTGGGAAGGCTCCAGCCAGTCTGGCCTGGACTTCCCCACAATACCATATATGGAACTTCCACCCAACAGCCAGTCAGGGGACTGGACAGAGTCAGAGTTTCCCAGGACTTTGGGAAAACAAGATAACAGGCAATCGAAAGCAAGAGGTCACAAGGGCCATCTTGTCTCCTATCAGGAACCAACTGTTTCCAATGGCAGGACCTGGGTAACCAAAAATGCAGGCTACTCAGAGCACCTGTCAAATTCAGCATGGAGCTGCAACAGCCCATACCCTGCTCTGTGGGCCACACAAAGGAGCCCAAAAACATACACTACGGGTACAGGGTTGTACCCCCGCCCATGGGTGCCAAAAGGGCATCCCAAGGGTCTGGTCACCACAACCAAAATGAGGAAGAGCTGCACTGCCAGGAGTCCCACATGGACTCCTGTGCAGAAAACAACACAGAACACACCTGATAAGGGAGTAAAGGACAGATACATGGAGCCCTGTCCCTCCAATGCATTTCCAGCATCACAGCGGCGTCGGACAAGAGTGAAACCAAATGGGAGATTGGTACTCCGCCTGTGGTTTGTTGTATTGTTACCATGGTGATCTTAAATTGGGACGTGTTGATATGAATGCACCGCCATGTCACTAGGAAGTGTTGTCATGGTGACCAGTGTTTGATGTTAATAGTGGCTGAAAACCATAAAACACATTACGTTAACGCCTGCATCTCACGCTAGTAGTGCATGCTAATAGCGCCACGGGAAATGCGGGGAATGCGTCACCGCCGTAACAAGAAAAGAAACAGCTACCTTTTTGGAAATCACAATCCTCCCAAACTCAGAGCCCTTGGAAGCCATCTACAACAACATACCACCAAAAATATCTCAGGAGCTTGTGAGGGGCAAGTCTGCCCCGGACAGGGTGCATAAACCTAGGTTTTCAGACTCCAAACTGTCAATACTGGTGGAGGAGGTCATTTCCCACCAGGATGAGCTCTATGGCTCCCCAAAAAAAATACTGGCTCACAGCGGCGTAACCACATCTGGACAGACATCAGCCAGAAGGTCACTACGGCTGGCTGTGTCCCAGGAATGGAGAGGACTGCTGAAAGTGTTTTAACAACCTGCAGGTCCGTATCCGGAGCCTCCTGGCACAGCACAGGAGTGAGACCATGGCGACTGGTGGAGGGCCACCACCACCGGATCTGACACCATGGGAGAAGCAGTGCACCACCCTCATTGACATGTTATCCAATGAGGGAGTGGGAGGAGCGGAGGCAGGCACCCCCCCTTGCAAACTGCATTGTAAATAAGCCACCACTCCATCCCCAGTGTGAATATCCAACAGCCGGGAACTGTGTGTGGGTTGTTAAGGATTTCAATCAAGCGACACACACACCTTGATCTTGGCCTAGTATGTAGCGCACAATTGAGATGCTTTTCTCCTTATTTTATGCAGATTCAATGTTGAGATCCTACACCACTCATATCACACCCCCTTTTCAAACACCCCGGGTCACAATGGACCATGAACCGGGCTGGTTGGTAAAATGCATTATTTATTTATTTATTTTAAAATTCAAAAGAAATCAAACTATTTTAATATGGGGCAGCAATCAACAACGGGGTGATAATTACAATGAGAATGTGAGCAATGCACTGGGTTTAACCTTCTAGTGGAACATATACACAGCACAGCGGAATAGGAGCTCTTTTTGGTTTAGGAAAGATAGCACCCACGTTAGGATTTCCCCCTGCAATGTTCCCTCAAACCACAAAAATCAATTCTGAGTGGGTAATAAGAAGCGGTAGGTAATCAGGAATAACAAACAGGAAACGGAATCCAAATCTGACCTTCCCTCCCCAAATAAGAGAGAAAAACGGATTTTAAACCCCTTGCAATGTTTATGAAATGACACTTGGAAATTGACAAACAAATAATGAATGTGTGTTAAAAACCTTGAAGAAAATATAATTCCTCACTAAAGCAACAATGCAAAGACACTAATAATCACAAAAAATTGATTACCAAGAGCATACAGTTCGAAAATTAGTGGACATTTTAAAACAGATTGCAGCAAAATGACTCGTGTAAAAGTTGCATTTTTTTCAATTCCCGCCTTAAATTACCCAAATGGTTTTTAATAAAAACGGGTGAAATACACTGATTTGGAGTGTTTCTGGATTGGGGGATAGAGGTATATCACCGGGGCATTATAGAAGTGAAAGTAAGTCTCTAGCTGGTAAATTGGAGGCGTTATACAAGATATAAAAAGGTGCGCTTTGAGTAAAATGAAGCTGTGAAATAGGAAAGGAAATCAGTTGTGACAAGAACAGTTTTACTTTCAACCAGAGTGTTCAGGCTAGACCACCAAAGATGGACACAGCAAGATCCAAGGTTGATTTGTGAGTTCAACCCTATCACCCCAGCACTTAATCCTGGCGGAAACCAGTCCGATCACTCGAAATATGACTAATGGCATAGGATTACACAAGACAAAATTGAAAAGAGAGCTGGTGCTATCACTACAAATCAAGGGCAGGGTTGCAAGAATGATTCTGACAGTTTTACCATGTTATCAGGATAAGGATAGGATGGCTTAGAGAGTTAGATAAGGACCATGGCAAGACAAGGTATGCTATGTATTTCTATGGGGTGGTGATTTATACTTACAGTCCACTTTAATTTGGGATTTTTGGACCATCAATAGGGTCTGGTCACAACACGGTGGCGCGCCTGGCAAACAGCTTGGCATTTCTGGTCACCGGATGACACTGGACTGGAATGGCAATTCTGGTCACTGGATATGAAAAGTCAGCAGGATGGCAGGATTGCAGTTAGTGGGCAGCAAGCCAGGCTGGTTCAGGATGCAGAAGGTACCACAACTCTCCCCTTTTTCATGGGAGATTAGTGGGTTTTCAGAATTGCGGCCTTGCTAGGACTAGGATCAGCAATGCTTGGGTTTTGCAGTGGGCCCTGGAGTAGGGTCAGCCATGCTTGGGCCTTGTAGTGGGGTCTGGTATCTGAACGGAACAGGAACACAGCACAGGAACTTCAGGAAGAGTGTGTGTCTAGAGTCTTGTCAGGGACTCTTTATATAGAGCATGATGAAATCATAGACTATATTGCTGGGCCGGTTTAGCTAAGCACCCATCTAAGCAACTGGATTGGACAGTCAATGTTGGCTGCCTCCCCTAAGATGTGACTCAGTTTAGGAGGTTGCATTTTATGGTGTAAAAAGACTTCCCTCAGACCTTTTTGCTAAAAATCAGTCATAACAGAATTTTCAGCACCTTGATAAATGACCTAATCATGTTACATATTTTATGTAGAGCATAGCAGTCCAATCCTGCAATCTGTGAGATATTGTTTGGTCAGTTTAATACTTTTTAGTAATTTTGAGTATGAAAGATCCAGCCTAAAATTCCATAACTTAACACACATGTGTGGATGATCATAAGGGATGTAAGTATAACAATTTGCATTGGCAACATGGATGCTTTTCTTGTAATCCGCAATATTTTGCCATTTCTATTCCCACGGTGTCAGTGAATTCTACCATGTCTTCAATGAAAGCCCATAAAATCAAATTTTAACTGTAACATTTTCGCATTTTTACAAAGTCTTGCTGCAGAAATAAAAGTCTTTAAAGTTTATTTATGAAATGGTCTCTGGAAGCAAATGGCAATCCTTTGTCTGTCACTGGACCATTTTTTTTTCTCTTCAGCTGCCACCAACTGTCACTTCCCCCAAAGGAATGGTAGGTTTTTCCAGCTTGGTTAAATGTGTTTTGCCCCTTATCCACTTCGCACTTTGATGTCCCAGAATTTCTATTTAAAGAGGCCCCTGCCCAGACTGAAGTCTGATTAGTATGTGAAGTTTCTTTGTCCTGGTCAGTCACAGTTCTCCAACCTAGCAATTATCACGTTCACGCCCTGGAAGTTTATGGTGGCTCCCTTCCTTGGGGGAAGCCTTAGCTCTGCCAACTAGAATAACGTGTTTTTGGAAGCTTGCAAATTCAGCCCAGGCAGTTTAAAACTTTTATTTTCTTATATTTGGTCCTGAATTAAAACAAGCATGTGGAAAAAAATAGCCCATGCGTGTTTCCCAGCAGCCAACCCCTTCTCGTTGCTAGGCACAGACGAGCTTCCCTTCAACATATTACTTTTCTTTTAAAACTGGCATTTATTTTTCTTTGGTTTGCAAAGCACATTTTGCACGTGTGGTGAAAACTGATAGCATTTCCTTTCAAATTCAATTTTGCCATCTGACTTCCCAATATTGTCTTGCAGCCATAGTTAGTTTCTTGTACACAACAGTCTGTACAAGGCAAAGGTCTCTCATTCCTTTGACACTTTGTATCACAACATAAAGCATTTCCCGTGCATGCAAGACAGTGAAGTTTCTTGGGCCTTTTTTTCAGATTTGGCTTAACAGGCCTGTCATTCAGAAAACATGCCGTGTTTTGCTGAAGCACAATGAGATATACTAGACATAGCAGGGCCTTATTGATCACTGTGGTTTAAGAAAGAACAGATGGAAAGCAGCATTTTTTAAAAATGTTATGTTATGTTATGTTACTTTGCATTCATACAGTGCCTTATGTATCAATGGTATGATCTCAAAGCGCTGGTAGGTTGAATGCCCTTGGGAGTCAGGAGAGAGGGGAAGGGTCGTAAGGTTCATGTGTGCACCGGCAATGTGTGCAGCCGACATGGCAGTTACGTGTTAGCTGCTTCTTAACGGTAGGTGTAGTGGTTGGGAGGTCAGACATATGTGTTTATTCTGGGGGGATAATGCCCAGACTGATTTGTGGCTGTGTTAGGCCTGAGGAGACGCTTAAGCTAGCGGTGTGCTCAGCTGATGTTTAGTCAGGATGATGGGGAGTATGCGGCAGGTGTTAGTATGAGAACAGCTATACCGAATGTGTCATAGTATCGCTGTGTTCTAGATGAGTGTTGGTGTGTAGGAGAGAGTAAGCATGGTGGTGTGATATGGCGGTTATCAGTTATGCATTTGAGGTCGGGAACTCCATCTGTACCATCCACTCCATCCGTTCCATCCATTCCAATTCGTTTCCTCGCCTCCACTCGTTTAATTGCCTTGATAGGTTTCATTCACTCTACCTGTTCCATCCACACTACCTGTTCCATCACTCTACCTGATTCCAACCACTCTACTTGTCCCACCCACTCTACCTGTTCCATCCATTCCATTTGTTCCATCCACTGCAACAGTTTGGTCTATTCCATCTGTTCCATCCACACCATCCGTTCCATCCACTCCATCTGTTCCATCCACTCCATCCACTCCATCTGTTCCATCAATTACATCCACTCTATTCGTTCCATCCACTCCATCGGTTCCTTCCACTCGACCCGTTTAGTAGCCTCCATATGTTTCATCGACTCTACCTGTTCAATCACTGTACCTGATTTCATCCACTATACTTGTCCCATCCACTCTACCTGTTCCATTCATTCCATTTGTTCGATCCACACCCTTTGTTCCATCAATTCGATCTATTCCATCACTCTACTTGACCAACCATTCGATTCGTTCTATCCACTCTACCTGTTCCATCACTCTACCTGTTCCATCCATTCCATTCATTCTATCCACTCTATTAGTTCCATACATTCCATTTTTTCCATCCACTCCATCTAATCCATCCACTCCATCTGTTCCATCCACTCCCTCTGTTCCATCCACTCCCTCTGTTCCATCCATTTCATCCACTCCATCTGATCCATCCACTTCATCTGATCCATCCACTCCATCTGATCCATCCACTCCATTTGATCCATGGGTTCCATCCACTCCATCTGTTTCATCCACTCCATCTGTTTCATCCACTCCATCCGTTCCTCCCACTCCATCAATTCCAACCATTCCATTTGTTTCATCCCTTTCATTTGTTTCAGTGCTTCCATATGTTTCATTCACTCTACCTGTTCCATCCATTCTACCAGTTCCATCACTCTACCTGATTCCATCCGCTCTACTTGTCCCAGCCATTCTATCTGTTCTAACTACCCTTTCTGTTCCATCATCTCCATCCGTTCCATCAACTCCAACCGTTCCACCCACTCTACCCGTTCCATCCACTCCAACCGTTCCATCCACTCCACCTGTTCGATCACTTTACCTGATTTCATCTGCTCTACTTGTCCATCCACTCTGCCTGTTCCATTCATTCCATCTGTTCATCCATTCCATCTGTTCATCTGTTTCATCTGTTCCATCTCGTCCATCCACTCCATCTGTTCCATCCACTCCATCTGTTCCACCACTCCGTCTGTTTCATCCACTCCATCCGTTTCATCCACTCCATCTGTTTCATCCACTTCATCTGTTCATCCATTCCATCCATTTCATCCACTCCATCTGTTTCATCACTCCATTTGTTCTGTACACTCCATCTGTTCGTTCACTCAGTCTGTTCCATTTACTCCATCCGCTCCATCCACTCCATCCATTCCATCCACTCCATCCGTTACATCATTTTCAGTGCACTTGATCTACTTTCGTTCCATCAACTTCATCCGTTCCATCAACTTCATCCCTTCCAATCCATTTCATCTGTTCCATCCACTCCATCCATTTAGTAGCCTCCATATGTTTCATCCACTCTACCTGTTCCATCACTCTACCTGATTCCATCTGCTCTACTTGTCCCATCCACTCTACCTGTTCCATTCATTGCATTTGTTCCACCCACTCCATTTGTTCGACCCACTCTATTTGTTCCATGCACTCCATCTGTTCCATCCACTCCATCTAATCCATCCACTCCATCTGATCCACCCACTCCATCTGATCCATCCACTCCATTTGATCCAAGGGTTCCATCCACGCCATATGTTTCATCCAATCGATCTGTTCCATCCACTCCATCCGTTTAGTAGCCTCCATATGTTTCATCCGCTCTACCTGTTCCATCACTCTACCTGATTCCATCTGCTCTACTTGTCCCATCCACTCTACCTGTTCCATTCATTCCATTTGTTCCACCGACTCCATTTGTTCCATCCACTCCATCTGTTCCATCCACTCCATCTGTTCCAACCACTCCACCTGTTCATCCACTCCATCTGTTCATCCACTCCATCTTATCCATCCACTCCATCTGATCCATCCACTCCATCTGATCCATCCACTCCAGCCGTTCCCTCCACTCCAACTGTTCCATCCACACTAACCGTTCCATCCACTCTAACCATTCCATCCACTCCAACCGTTCCATCCACTCTACCTGATTTCATCCGCTCTACTTGTCCCATCCACTCTGCCTGTTCCATTCATTCCATCTGTTCATCCATTCCATCTGTTCCATCCACTCTATCTGTTCCATCCACTCCATCTGTTTCATCCACTTCATCTGTTCCATCCATTCCATCCATTCCATCCACTCCATCTGTTTCATCACTCCATTTGTTCTGTTCACTCCGTCTGTTCCGTTCACTCCGTCTGTTCCATTTACTCCATCTGCTCCATCCACTACATCCGTTCCATCCACTCCATCCGTTCCATCATTTTCAGTGCGTTTTATTTACTTTTGTTCCATCAACGTCATCCGTTCCATCAACTTCATCCGTTACAATCCGCTTCATCCGTTTCATCTCCTCCACCCGTTCCATCCCTTCATTTGTTCCATCCCCTTCATCCGTTTCATCCTCTTCATCCGCTTTGTCCGTTTTATCAGTTTGATCTGCCCCATCCGCTCCGTCCGTTCCATCCACTTCCTCCGTTCCATCCACTTCATTCAATTTGTCCACTTCATTTTTTTCATCCACTTCATATGTTTCATCCACTTCATACGTTTCATCCGCTTCATCCGTTCTATTAACTTTGTCCGTTTTAATTGCATTAGGCAATTTAGTTTTCCGTTTGTTCTATAAGTTACTATGGTGGATTTTATTGATTTATTTATATATATTTTTGATTGAGCAACATTGGTTTCTTTTTAATTTTGGTTGTTTGTTCTGATTGTGCTAAGAGTCGATTTTATAGAAAGAGCCACGTTTTCAGTAATTTGCAGAAAGACAGGAGGTCTTCGGTGAGTCGTATTTGCGGCAGAAGTGAGTTCTACAGAGTGGGGGCCAAGGCTGAGAATGATGATCCACCTAACTTGACTGAGTTGGTGTTTGGTATCACCAGGAGGCGGGCTGAGCTTGATCTTAGAGTGCGCGATGGATGGTAGGGTTTTAGCTTTTCCTGAAGGTATTGGGGTCTGGTTTTATGCATTGCTTGGTGTGAGATGCATAAGGTTTTGAAGGTCACCCTTTGTCCGACCGGGAGCCAGTGGAGAGTTTTGAGAGCTGGGGAGTTGTGATCTCTTGGGCCAAGTGCTAGTAGTAGTTTGGCTGCAGCATTTTGTGCTCTTTGTAGTTTAGTCAGGTGGAATGCTTGGCTTCCGAGGTAGAGGGGGTTAGCATAGTCCAGTCTTGACATTACAATTGATTGAACCGCGGCAAGTCTGTTGGGAAAATAGAGTTATGGAAAAATGAGCCTAAGAATTTTGAGGTGGTAATGGCAGGACTTGGAGACGTTGTTGACTTAGTCGGAGAGTGTTAGGTCTGAGTTGCGAGTGCCTCCAAGATGATTTTTTACTGAAGTAGAGCTTGTCGGGGGATTGCCCATGGCTGATGGCCATGGTAGGAGGTGAGGAAGAAGTTTGGTGTTGCCACACACCATGATTTCAGTTTTGGCGGGGTTTAAAAGGAGGTGGTTTGTAGACATCCAGTGATCAATGTCAAGTAGGCAGGCAGCAAGGTCGGGTTGGCAGTTGTTTTTTTAGTTAAGGACTTTTAGGATTAGTTGGGTGTCATCGGCTTAATTGTAGCACAGGATATTGTGCAAGCGGATTATTTGTGGGAGGGTGTGTAAGCGATATTCAATCAACTCTGCAGCCAAGTCAATGCCTAGTCTGGGATGCTGAGGAAAACCCTTATTAATGTATTTTTATGTCTAGTTCAGTACTCTGGATGACCACCCTTGTATAACACCCCCCTCTTAGAATTCCCCTGACCCCACTGAGCCAAGAAGTAGGTTTGTTTTGCAGAATTAAAAGGTTTATTTGAGAATTTAAACAATATATATATCACACTTTATAATAAATTAATATCTGACAGTACACTTAGACATATGATGTTGATCAACAATGGGTAATCTGGCACTAGCACACTTCTTTACAATCAATGAGGAGTTAGTATAGGATGGATAAAGTAGCAAAAATACTTTTATGATTTCAAGGGAAAAGCAATGAGGAATAAAATGCAGTACAGAAATACTTGATATGATTTTAGCAAAAGATAAGATAATCACTTTTTCTCTGGCAATTCACCCCCCTCCCCTATGCAATGTAAGAAATGGAAGGAGATGGAAAGAGGAGCACACCGTTCTCAGGAAATCAATCAAATACAATCCGAAATTCAGTCCCCCCCCCCAGCAAGCTTAGAGGAAACAGGTAGGAGTTTGAAACACAGGCCCAAAATGCTTTTTAAATGTGATGGCAATGGATGGGAAAATGTGCCAATGATTTTAATTCCCTCTAGAGATTCAGGGTGAGTGGGAGATGCGTGTTGGTATTAGTTCAGGCTCACTTTAGCAATGCTCTATGAGTTATTACCAAGTTGCAAACGGATTTTAACAAAGGAAAGAATGGAGCTGATATTTTGACAAGTGGAGAAATTGAGCCAAAATCGCAAATCGCGGTAAATTCGCGAGTGCGTGAATCGTGATTGCGGCAAAAGTATAAGGAGTAGCAAGTCGGTCTAGGCTTGTTGGAAAGCTTAGATTCTAAGCTTTCAGAGGAATCTCGTTCCTAGCCCAAACGGTTCCAGAGATACGGACGATTAAATAAAGGTAGTTTTTCAGATTTAAAGTAAAACTCAAAATGACAGCTGACAGCTTGCAGCTTCAGAATTCACAGGTGACAGTTGTGCAGCTTTACAAATGACAGATGACACAATTTCTAGGAGGCTGTTCTACTTAGGTTAAAATAGTTTGGATTAGATTATTTTAACTAAGAGATTGGTTCTGCACAGTTCTGCTAGGTACTCACAATATAAATTTGAACTAGGCCTCGTCACGGATCTGGTCAACACGTCTGGCTGCGGTTCTGTCTGCTTGGCGGATCAATCAGGCACCGGTTCTGCTCACAGCGATCTGGGTCAGCTCTGCTCTGCTGGTCTAGCCTCTCTGGATTCAGCGGCCTCTGGTTCTGGATACTGCTCTGCTTTCCGGTCCGGATCAAGTGGATTCTGGATGTAACACTGCTTTCTGGGTACTGGCAAGAGTTCTTGGCAAAAGAATTCAGACAGCTCGCCCGGCTGTGGAATAGTTTGCAAATGATTTTGAGGCCTGCTGACAAATACTTTTGCTTGCAGTGGGCCTTCTTGGTTCAAAGTTCTGTAGTCTCTGTTTAGCTTGGAAGTCTAAGTGTTGGATCTCTGGATGTGAAGTCGTCGGTCAGCATGCTCCGCAGCAAATGGAATTGAGTGTCTCTACCTGTCCCAGCAGTCTCTTTTTATGTGTTTTGAAAATGGGTGTGTGCCTGGGCCTAGCTAAGCCTGCCCCTCTCTACTTGTCATTGGCCCAATTCTCCCCTCTCCCATGATTGGGGGAACTGAGTTGTGAGTCAGAGTGATGAGGTAGATTTTATGGCCAGAGGGCCCTCCCCTGTCATCTTTACACACAATCTATATTTGATCCAAATACATATTTTCCCAAATACACAGTTGTTTTTACATCACCTACACACATCATATATCACATGAGGTAGGCACTGTTCCGACTCTGGTGTTTCTAGGAGCTTGGGTAAAGAAATGGCAACTTATTTTCGATTTCAGTGGGTTATACAACATTGGTTTTTCATTAAAAATTATACACATATACACGGCCTGTCCATACATACTCCAGTAAATTCCCCTGTCTCTAGCTTAAACACAGAGTCTGTAGTATCAATAAATAGCGGGGTTTTGCCCCAGAACATCACACAAATTGGAGCACACTTCTTTACAATCAATGAGGAGTTAGTATAGGATGGATAAAGTAGCAAAAATACTTTTATGATTTCAAGGGAAAAGCAATGAGGAATAAAATGCAGTACAGAAATACTTGATATGATTTTAGCAAAAGATAAGATAATCACTTTTTCTCTGGCAATTCAACCCCCTCCCCTATGCAATGTAAGAAATGGAAGGAGATGGAAAGAGGAGCACACCGTTCTCAGGAAGGCAATCAAATACAATCCGAAATTCAGTTCCCCCCCCAGCAAGCTTAGAGGAAACAGGTAGGAGTTTGAAACACAGGCCCAAAATGCTTTTTAAATGTGATGGGAATGGATGGGAAAATGTGCCAATGATTTTAATTCCCTCTAGAGATTCAGGGTGAGTGGGAGATGCGTGTTGGTATTAGTTCAGGCTCACTTTAGCAATGCTCTATGAGTTATTACCAAGTTGCAAACGGATTTTAACAAAGGAACGAATGGAGCTGATATTTTGACAAGTGGAGAAATTGAGCCAAAATCGCAAATCGCGGTAAATTCGCGAGTGCGTGAATCGTGATTGCGGCAAAAGTATAAGGAGTAGCAAGTCGGTCTAGGCTTGTTGGAAAGCTTAGATTCTAAGCTTTCAGAGGAATCTCGTTCCTAGCCCAAACGGTTCCAGAGATACGGACGATTAAATAAAGGTAGTTTTTCAGATTTAAAGTAAAACTCAAAATGACAGCTGACAGCTTGCAGCTTCAGAATTCACAGGTGACAGTTGTGCAGCTTTACAAATGACAGATGACACAATTTCTAGGAGGCTGTTCTACTTAGGTGAAAATAGTTTGGATTAGATTATTTTAACTAAGAGATTGGTTCTGCACAGTTCTGCTAGGTACTCACAATATAAATTTGAACTAGGCCTCGTCACGGATCTGGTCAACATGTCCGGCTGCGGTTCTGTCTGCTTGGCGGGTCAATCAGGCACCGGTTCTGCTCACAGCGATCTGGGTCAGCTCTGCTCTGCTGGTCTAGCCTCTCTGGATTCAGCGGCCTCTGGTTCTGGATACTGCTCTGCTTTCCGGTCCGGATCAAGTGGATTCTGGATGTAACACTGCTTTCTGGGTACTGGCAAGAGTTCTTGTCAAAAGAATTCAGACAGCTCGCCCGGCTGTGGAATAGTTTGCAAATGATTTTGAGGCCTGCTGACAAATACTTTTGCTTGCAGTGGGCCTTCTTGGTTCAAAGTTCTGTAGTCTCTGTTTAGCTTGGAAGTCTAAGTGTTGGATCTCTGGATGTGAAGTCGTCGGTCAGCATGCTCCGCAGCAAATGGAATTGAGTGTCTCTACCTGTCCCAGCAGTCTCTTTTTATGTGTTTTGAAAATGGGTGTGTGCCTGGGCCTAGGTAAGCCTGCCCCTCTCTACTTGTCATTGGCCCAATTCTCCCCTCTCCCATGATTGGGGGAACTGAGTTGTGAGTCAGAGTGATGAGGTAGATTTTATGGCCAGAGGGCCCTCCCCTGTCATCTTTACACACAATCTATATTTGATCCAAATACATATTTTCCCAAAAACACAGTTGTTTTTACATCACCTACACACATCATATATCACATGAGGTAGGCACTGTTCCGACTCTGGTGTTTCTAGGAGCTTGGGTAAAGAAATGGCAACTTATTTTCGATTTCAGTGGGTTATACAACATTGGTTTTTCATTAAAAATTATACACATATACACGGCCTGTCCATACATACTCCAGTAAATTCCCCTGTCTCTAGCTTAAACACAGAGCCTGTAGTATCAATAAATAGCGGGGTTTTGCCCCAGAACATCACACAAATTGGAGTTTGGGCTTGAATTGTGGGCAAAGTTTTCATTTTAAGGATCCCCAAATTTCACATTTCTGTCATCTGGTTACCAAGAGTTATCAGCGTTTCTGTAAAATATATATTTGCGTTCAATTCAAAGTACTGCAGTGTTTGAGTCCGCCCCCAAAGTTTGGGGATGACAGTGATCACATGTCTCTCCTGGCTGGCAGATCTTTGTTGACAGGAAACAGTCAAAATCACCATATCCTATTCAAGGGAAAAGGTCTTTTGTGTGGGCTCCAGCAAGCTGAGGTCAACAGACCAGGGGGCCACTTTGCATTTGGTTAGCATGACCATGTGATATCCTGGGCTTTCTGAGGTGAGAAGGTTTCCCAGCATTTTGGCCTGTTAATCAAATCAGATTGTCTCTGGGAACAGCAGGTGGTTAGATTTTCAATTAACCCACAGTCTTTTGAAGTCCCAATTGTCACAGAAGGCTGATTAGCTTCTGAAGTAGCAGTTCTCCTGTCAGAGTTTAGACCACTAGCGCCGCCTTGAGTCCAAAGCGGGTACTGCATGCATTTTTTTTTTAATCAGTCTTGAATTAATGCATTTCAAACAAGAGATTTTACATGGAAGTATATTATCCAGGTTCAGCACATGGCACTGGTGTGGTTCTGCAGTAAAATAGTTTTGTTCCCATAATTTAGCCATATTTGACCTGAAGAAAATGAATTCCCAATAGTTATGGGTTGCTTTTGGCAATCAGCATTGGCAAACCATTTTGCAATGGTTTCAGGCTACTGTGTGTAGCCCAATGGTGGTTTTAGGCAGTGCCCTTCTGTGCCCACAACATAGGCAAAAATGGGTGGCAGCCTATTCTTCATGCATTTCCCTGTGCATTTTCTGGGAAGTTCTGGCCAACATGATGTTTTCAATGCGAGTAAGGCACAGTTTTTGTGGTAGGGCTCGGATGCATGGGTAAAAGCATCCCACAAGCCCCCCCTTCTTGCGATGGCCATTCTGATCCTTCACAGATGGAACTCGCAAGATCTGGGATGTTTTCCTCTTCTTCCGGTAGATGGCACAGTTCAGCATCTTTTCCCCCATCCGGTTAGATCGATCGGTTCTCCTCGCCGGTCCTGATGGGAATATTGGGCGGTACCCCGGGCCCCTCGGATCTTTGCTCCCGGTCCTTGGATCATTCTCCTTGGCCAGTCTCCAGGTTTTCTTTCTTCTAGGATGACAAAGGAAAAGCGGCAATACCTATTCGTAGACATTTTTCCATCACTACTAATGGTGTGGCAGACATATACATTTTATACTTTAACATACCTAACATTTTACTTTTGAAATACAAGTTATCATTCAAAGACAGTGGCTTACAAGAGTATAATATTTTAGAGACTATATGTGGGATATTTTAGGGTTGGAACTGAATTAATCTGGAGCGGTCCCCTCTGGTATTGCAGAGGACTCCTCCAGTTGCTGCAAAGTGTGCCTGGGATGGCAACACTTTAGCTGGTTAATATGGACCCACTTGTCTTCCCCTTCCGCCAGACTGCCTTTGGGGATGCAGATCTTATAGGCCACAGGGGAGATCTTGTCTATAATTTCAAATGGTCCCTTCCATGTAGGCAAGAATTTTCGCTGTTTGGCCTGGTTCCTTTGGAAATTGTATAGATAGACCCGATCACCCACCTTATATTCCTTTCGGGTAGTTTTTAAGTCATAGTGGGTCTCGGCTGATCTTTCTAGATTCCGCTGAGCATAGGCAAAAGCATGCTGAAGGTGTTTCCTTAAATTCTCCACATACTCATGAGTTGTGGAGGCATTTATCAACGTTTGCTCTTGGGTTCTGTAGAGCAAATGCTGGGGAAGCACCATCTTGCGTCCAGTCATCAACTCAAATGGTGACATTTTGGTTGCAGATGAAGGGGTAGATCTGATGGCCATTAGGACCAGAGGTAATCGGATATCCCAACTTGGCCCAGAATCTGCCACAAACTTTTTTAAGATGCTCACAATGGTTCGGTTATATCTCTCCACTGCTCCAGAAGAAGCTGGCCTGTAAGCAATATATAGCTTTCTTTTGACCCACAGTATCTCCCACATCTTTGTCATTACTTCACTGGTGAAGTGGCTACCTCTGTCTGACTCAATCCTTTGAGGTAGACCAAAACGGGAAAAGATGTGGTTAATCATCAGGGCAGCTGCTGTTTCTGCCTTGCAGTTTGGGGCTGGGAGACATTCCACCCACTTGGTAAACAAGCATGTAACGGTCAACATGTACTTGTTTCCTCTAGACGAGCGAATCACAGGGCCTACAAAGTCGATTTGCAAATCTGACCATGGCAGTGTCATCCCCCTCTTTTGGAGAGGCGCATGGTGTGTGAGGGATGATGACTGAAATTGTGCACACACAAGACACCCCTTCAAGTATTGGTCGAGGTCCTGCTCCATGTGTGGCCAGTATGCAATCTCTCTTAAGATTTCCAGTGTTGTGTGAAACCCCCTATGACCGGCGGTGGCCGGGTCATGGGCTTGACTTAACATAAGGCTTCGGAATGAAGTAGGAACCACCCACTGATCATGGCCAGCTTTGGTTTACCTTACCAGCAAACCGTCTTGGATCCGGAACATTTTTTGGACATTTCATCAACACTCTTAGGTCCTCTTTCCCAATGTAATTGGTATCCGTCAGGGGAAAGTTCTCAGGGTCCTCAAGGTGTTGGTAAACCTTACCAATAATTGGATCCCCCTTCTGAGCTGTAATCAAATCAGCATCAGGGGTCTCCTTGCTCCATTGGGCAGTTGAAAGATCATTGTGAGCATTTGTCTGGGACCTAGTGATCGCAGTGACCTGGATTTCCCCCAACAGGAAGTCTATTTCTATTAGATCCCCTTGGATGGCCCCGGTTTTGGCCAGCTGATCAGCTAAGTCATTTCCAGTTTTGTCTGGTCCCTCTACTTTGGAATGACCCTTGATCTTTTTCCAGTAGATGGTCATCCCATTCGAAGTGACCAGATCATCAATGTTTTGGATTAACTTCCCATGTTTCAAGGGTTTGTTATTAGCACATAACATGCCTCTGGTTTTCCAATTAACCAGGTGCTCCACGAACCCGTTCCGTACATTATCCGAATCTGTGATTATGACCAGTTCATGGAGTTGATTTTGGACAGCAGTGAGGATGGCCTGATGCACAGCCATCAATTCTGCCACCTGACTACTTCGGGGACCAATTTTGTATCCAGCGGAGGGTTCTGGGGACTCATTCACCCATGCATTCCCTACGCCAGCCACCAGTTCTTTCTCCCCGTCGTTGTCAACATGGTAAGAGCATCCATCCACATAGACAGTGGGCATTCCCTCACACTTGTCTTCTTCAAAGACTTTGTGTGGGGAATTAAGGTATGCCTCCATGTTGTCCTTGATTTTTAGACTTTCGTCCTCGAGACAGTTTTCTCTGGCACAATCATGCAAGTCAGCCAGACCTTGCGCGAGGGGACTCTTCTTGTTTTGGCCATATCTGACCTCCACAGGAAAGCCTTGCATTGACAGAATCCAGGAAGTAATTTGGGAATTACTCACATTTCCGGGCCGGATTCTGTCACTTTGGAGATATTGCAGAGGCTGGTGTGGAGTCTCCACTATGATGTGTTCCCCCTGGATAAACGGGCGGTCATTCTTCAATGCCCACACCGTTGTCAGGAGTGCCTTCTCACAATCATTGAATTTTTCCTCCACAGAGGATAAAGTTTTGCTCGCATAGGAGATTACTTTATTGACCTTGTCATGCTTTTGTTATAATACTGCTGTCAAGCACGTATTAGAGAACACCGTCTCCAGGAAGAACTCCTTGTTTCTGACAGGGTAAGCTAGGCAAGGCGCTTGTGAGAGGCTTCTTTTGAGTTGTCTTACCGCCTCAGATTGTTCTGGACCCCATTCCCACTTGACCCCCCCCTTCAAGAGATGAATCAGGGGTCTAGTGATCTCTGAGTAGCCTTCAATGAACTTTCTGCTGTAATTAGTCAGTCCAAGGAGGCTCCTTAGTTCCCGCAGAGTTGTGGAGTCTTTCAGTTTCTGGAGTGCTTCCACTTTCTTTTCTTGGGGACTGAGACCCTTAGGAGTAATCTCATGCCCCAAGAAATTAACACGGGTTCGACACCACTGTGCTTTCTGAAAGGAAAGTTTTGCTCCGGCGGCCCTCAACTGTGTCAGAACATAACGGATCTCTGCTATATGTTCCTCCACAGATGAACTTTTGATGAGGACATCATCTACATAAGCCAGGTTACCCGTTGCACCCAGGTCGGGCATGGCCTTGTGTAGGAAAATGTTGAATTCATTTCCGGAGTTGAGGTATCCGAAGGGAGTCCGGGTCCATGTGTACTGCTGGCCCCCAAAGGTAAAAGCCAGTTTGTATTGGTCCTCCCTACTGACATGCACGGTCCAATATCCATTGGTCAGGTCTAGTGCAGTGAATACCTGTGACCACTGGATCTGGGCCAGCCCTTGGTCAATGTAGGGCAGAGGCCATCGGGAAGTATGGACCTGTTTGTTGAGCTCCCTGAGGTCGGCGCAGAGTCTCCACTGGCCGTTTGGCTTCAATATTCCCAGCACCGGATTATTGAAGGTGCTGTGTACTGGACGTATTATTCCCCGGGACTCAAGGTTCTTAATTATTTCAGTAAGGGACTCCCTGGATGCGAGAGGCAAACGATATTGCTTCACAAACACTGGAGTCATTCCAGGGTCCGTGGGAATTGTTGTGGTGTGGATGTCGGTGCGACCACAGTCATATGAGTCTACCGCAAAGAGATCTTGGAAATCCAAGAAAACTTGTTTGAACTTTTGCTTCTGTTCCAGAGTCACACAGGCATCAGCTAGGTTGACTCTCTCTTCCACCATCTGCCTGAAGCCTGGAAAGACTTCTGGTTTGGCTATCTCAGCGGCCTCCTCCAGCTGGGTGGAGAAGTCCCTGGTCAGAGTGCTGATTTGGACTGGGGGCCCCATGTGGGAAAGGCAGCCTTCATGAACCTGGAAAATCACCTCATCCCTTCTGAAGTCACAAGTCACATCTTCCTTACCATAAGGGCAGGAAGTGTACACCAGGAAGTTCCCCCCATGCCGGGTAAAGATCCTGTCTGGTGTTGTGTCGTCATCACTGTCACTGTCAAAACAGTCCTTGGGGATTGGTCCTAACAGTTCATTTCCTAAATCAATGGAGAAATGTCGGTCATCAACCACCATTCCAATAATGGTGCCTGCGGCTAGAGTAATGCTCTTTAAGACGCTGTTATTCACCTCTATTGGAATGGTGTCATGTTCTATGTTGACTAATGGAGTTGGGTTTACCCCCAACCCTTGTTGTTGGAGAGGAGCATTTAGATGGATATAAGCATCAGGGTTTTTCAATTTTTGTCCTCTTTTAACTTTCACTCCCAGGGAGAATTGTCGGGTCCTTTCCGGGATGGTGACTTCCTCTTTAAGCTGAATTTCAACTGCATAAGGTAGCAATTGAGCTGACCTAAATGCTTTTTCTTGATCATCAAAGCCCATGGGATTATCCACTAATCGGGACCAAGCTTTGAAGTTTATTAAGTCCAAACTAATGGCAAAGCGATTGAGAATGTCACTGCCTAAGTAAAAGGCGGCAGTGACGTCTCGCACAACCCAACAATTATGGACTATGCTCTTGTTGCCAATGGAGATTTTGAGCATACATCTGCTTGGCAGGAGATGTTTGGATTTGGGTGCTTCCAGGTCCATTTCCCATTTGTCTATCAATTTGAATGTGGAAATGGCTAGATCCTTTGGGAGTTGGCGGAACATGGCTTCGCTGATGAAGCTCTTACCGTTGTTCACACACACTCGAGCGCAAACAGAGTCCTTCCCATCATTTAACTGAACAGGGATGAACAACTGCTCTCCAATTTGCTGAATATCAGCCAGGCTCTGAGCTGATTTCACATCTTTCTGGGCTATAGGAGTGGGAATTTCTGATTGTGGATTGGTGAAGAATTTCAGAGTGTTTCCTTCCAGTGTGGAATACCACCTTAAACTGGAAGGAAGGTTGATTTTCAGAAATAGAGAGGACCCCCCATCACCAGTCTGTTGTCCTACTGCTATTACTGTCACGTCTGGAGTTTGGTTGTTCTGGAAGTGAAATTCTACTTGGTCAGATTTTTGTTCAACCATGTGGCAGGTGCCGTTTAAACTAACATGGTTGACACTCTGTTTTAATTTTATGGGTCGGCTAGTCTGGGTCCAGAGAACCTTTCAGTTTCTATTAGGGGTGACACCCTTCTCAGGAGGTCATTCCCTAGTAAACAAGGGGTGCCCTCTGGAGTCACTACTATGACCAGGTGTTTCACCTTGTGTCGCCCAATTTTAATGTCCAAGTCTGCAGTCCCCTCAACGGGAATTTCCTTCCCGTCAAAGTTCTGCAGTTGTCCAGGAAGAGAGGTGAGAGGAATTTGGTAATTCTCTCCCCTTCCTGCATTTAGTTCCTCAAAGGCCCTTTTGGACAGAAGGGTAGCTTGGGATCCAGTGTCCACCAGTGCCAAAATTGTACCCTGCCCCTGTACTTGTACCGGGGCATAGTATCTTCCCTCCTTCTCCTCAAGGGGGCACAGATAATGCACATTTTTGGACAACTGGTGGGCTAACTTTCTGGTTTTGGACATTGCTAGCGAAGAGATTTGGGCAGAATTCTGTGGAGAGCCTTGGGAATCTGAAAGAAAAAGTTGGCAACTGGAGATCAGAGCCATTGTGGGTTCCCCTGGTTCCGGTTCTGGGCCGCCCCGCCCTTTTTGGAGGCAGTCATCAGGATGGGTTTGACCCTTGGGATTTTGGTATTGTCGGTTCTGGGATGAGATGATGGGCGGCGGTAGCTCAGTCTCCACATCTCCCCAGTCTGGATTGGAATCCCTTGGGACCCATTTTTCCTTGGGAGGAGTTCCCCCATCTCTGAAGGAGAAGATCCTTTTCCCAGGATCTTCTGAGGATCCCTCTCCCTCAAATTGGAAGACCTGTACCTCCTCCACAAAGTGGGTCTGTTTGGGTCCTTTGTTTCTCCTACCCCCCCTCTGCTCCTTGGGAGGCAGGCTTTCAGGGGCAGGAGATTTTGTTTCCGATTCCTGGTTTTCCAGGGGCTGTTTACAAGTTGGGAAGGAAGCTTCCTCCAAGGCTTTACACCTCCCTTCCCCTTGTGCCTCCTCCCTGGGAACCGGTGGGTTATCGGGGTGCTGCCCCCGTCATTGTTCTGGAGCACCAGGTCCAGAGTTTGGGGCATTCTGCGGTGGCATGCTCATCTGAGGGTTCTGTTGAGCCCTCAGTATGTGACCCAGATCCCGTGCCATATTTTGGACCTGGCGCTCAAGTTGTGAAACCCGCACAGGCTGATACGGGGCTCTATTTTCTCCCCAGGGATGATCCCGGGAAGGGTAGCTATCCCTTCTCTGGTAGTACCTCTGGTTGGGAAGATTTTGGTACCCCTCCACCCTTGGCCTCCCCTCTCCCAGATTAGGTTGTCTGGGCTCAGGGAATTGAGGAAAGAAGGATGGATGATTTTGGGGCTGGAAATTGGGCGGATACATGGGGAAAAAGTTCTGCCCAGGATTTGGAGAATTTCTGCCCTCCTGGGGGAAGTTAGGAGGGAAGTTCCCCGGGTCAGGTGCTTGGCTGGATCCCCCCCCTTGGGCTGGAGGAGTCCACACATAACCCAGGATTGGTCGGTTTCCCTTGTAGCGGGGACTTACATAGTCAGGGGAGCGGGGGACCCCATTTGTGGGACTACCTCCTCGACTCCCTGTCTGTGACTGGCCCGAGGGCCTTCTGGGCTGTGAATTATTTGGTGCAGGCAGGTTTTTAGGCCCCCCCATCCCCAAATCTAACACAGGGGCAACCTTTACCTCTGCCACCTTGGCAGCAGCAGGGGTGCTGTTGGTTTTGGGGTTTTTCGGCGCATTATTTTTATTTTCGATGGGCTTCTGCACCTCATAGATCCGGGTAGCCTGTTCAATGACCCAGTCTAAAGATCTTTTCTCATGAAAATCTCTCACGAGCTGGGTCATTATGTATTTGGGTAAGGCATGGAAAAACGTATTGATAAATTCTCTGCTATCCGTGCGCACCCTTCTGGCGGTCTGCGCAAAAGCACGCTTTAATTCTTGCACAAACTCTTGTGGGGCCTGATCCTCCCCACATTGCAAATTGTAGGCTGCCTTGCGAGCCTCTTGAGGATTTCTGTGCACAGACAAATGTTTAAAGATGGCCGCCCTGTATGTGGACCACCTTGAATGGTTTTGATCCTCCAGCCCCGCAAAGAAACTGGAGTATTCTGGTGAGAAGGTCCACTTTACATATTGAATACAGCTTTGGCTGTCCTTCAAATGGAAAGTCTCCATCATTTACTCATAGAGCTCCAAGTGTTCCCAAACAGAATACTTGGCGTTCTTATGATAAGGCGTGATGACACTCCTTATTGACTTTATTTGTTTCAATGGGTCCTTAAGCAAGGCCCTTTTTGCCTTATTGGCCTTTTTGGTTCGGGTAACCCTGGTGCATTCATCCTCCGACTCAGAAGCACTGCTCCCAGAGGTGCCCGTCTGATCTTCCAGGTTTTCCCAGATTCTGCAAGCCTGGGAATGGTTGGCAGAATGTGGGGACCTGGTCTCCTGTGTCCTGTAATGCTCAGAGGAGTCTTCAGACCCCTCCTTGCTGCCAGGATTTGATGGGTACCCCCCCACTGACCTAACTGGGCAGAGGTTTTCAGGATGCCCTTAATGGGCCTACTCTCCTGGGGTTCCCCACTAAATTGCACTGTGCTTGGGTGCCCATACCCGGATGCCCGCCCATCCATTCCTTGGAAGTACTGGCCTATGAGCCCCATACTTCTAGCTGGATAGTAATCTGCCATCCCCGTGGCCCTGTGCTCATGTGCGTGAGGGGACATGGGGGTGGCAGAGTCCAGGGACTGGGAGAGATGAGGGCCTCTGGTACTAGGGCTCCTGAGTTTATGCTCAGGAGTTTCTCTTTCCCAGCGAACCTCATCTCTATCCGCCCCTGCTTCCTGTTGCAATGCAAGAGCCTGCGCTTTCAGTTCCTCAGTTAAGGCCTTACTAGACTCTATCAGTCTCTCCTGCCTCGCTACCTGTTGCTGGAGCCTATCATTGTGCTGACAGAGAGCCTCATTTTCTCTCTGTGCCTCCAGATTGGTCCTGGAGTACTGGGCCAGTCTCTGCTGCAGGAGGGTTACCTCCTGAGCTGTGTCCCTATTGGCCTGCTCCTTTCTTGCCAGAGCATCCTCCACCCTCCTGGTGTGCTCTAACAAGTTCTGGTGTTCTTTTTGGAGGTCACCCAGTCCCTGGAGGGCCAGGTGATTTTCTTTCATTTTCCTTTTTAAGTGGCAGACTTCCTGGCCTAAGGTATCCCTTTCCTGACTAAGAGCCTGTATCTGTGCCGCCAGGTCGTCCCTTTGCCTTTGGAAGGCACCAGCTTTCTGGCGCTCCTGATCAAACTCTGCCTGTGTATCCAGGTCTTTCAGAATCAATTGATTGCTTTCCTCTTTCTCTCTGTCTAATCGAATTTGCAGGGTGGCTACCTGCTCTGTGCATGCCCTGTTGAAGTCCAGTTGTTGCTCCAGCTTTTTCTGACTCTGCAGAAGGGAGTCCAAACCTTCTTGGTACTTCTTCTGCAAGGCCAGAAATCTGGTATCCTGGTCAGCCTTCTCCTGTTGCAGTCTATCCATGTCCTCTTTTATTTTAATGATATACTGCCTACTATCATTTTCTGACTCCTGGCTCCTCTGCAGCCTCTGCTCAGAAGAGACCAGGTCAGATTGGGCTTTTTCTAACGCCAGCTGTTGCCTACTTGCCAGATCTTGGCCTTCAGCACATTTGTCCTGCATGGCTCCCATATATAGATACAAATATGCCGCTATCGTAACCATCTTGTCGTGTTCATCTTTAACTTTAGGAGCCATGTATAATTCACTCAGGGCCACATGTAATGGACCCTGATCTCTCCATTTATCTGACCCTGTTTCAGTGACCTGTTGCGCGATTGCCTGCAGCCAGACCGTTTGGTCCTAATGAGTCCACTCACCTCTCACAAATAGCTTATGTAAGAAGTGCTCTCTGGCTATTTTCATATCAACCAAGGTCGTCATTCTGGAATTTGAGTTCCTTCCTGACTTACAGAAGTTTGTATTTTATTTTGCAAAACAGACCGTTTCCTTAGAGCGTTCCTTTGAGGGGTGCTTTCACAGTGTAAAACAGCGTGGTGATCTAACCGGATATGTGTATCTGGTCAGTTGGCACACTGTATTAATCTGCACAAATGGTAAATCTAACCCAGAATATCCCGGCTCCGAGCCCCCACTTTTGTAAGCGATATTCAATCAACACTGCAGCCAAGTCAATGCCTAGTCTGGGATGCTGAGTAAAACCCTTATTAATGTATTTTTATGTCTAGTTCAGTACTCCGGATGACCACCCTTGTATAACACCCCCCTCTTAGAATCCCCCTGACCCCACTGAGCCAAGAAGTAGGTTTGTTTTGCAAATTAAAAGGTTTATTTGAGAATTTAAACAATATATATATATATCACACTCTATAATAAATTAATATCTGACAGTACACTTAGACATATGATGTTGATCTACAATGGGTAATCTGGCACTAGCACACTTCTTTAAAACCAATGAGGAGTTAGTATAGGATGGATAAAGTAGCAAAAATACTTTTATGATTTCAAGGGAAAAGCAATGAGGAATAAAATGCAGTACAGAAATAATTGATATGATTTTAGCAAAAGGTAAGATAATCACTTTTTCTCTGGCAATTCACCCCTTCCCCTATGCAATGTAAGAAATGGAAGGAGATGGAAAGAGGAGCACACAGTTCTCAGGAAGGCAATCAAATACAATCCGAAATTCAGTTCCCCCCCAGCAAGCTTAGAGGAAACAGGTAGGAGTTTGAAACACAGGCCCAAAATGCTTTTTAAATGTGATGGCAATGGACGGGAAAATGTGCCAATGATTTTAATTCCCTCTAGAGATTCAGGGTGAGTGGGAGATGCGTGTTGGTATTAGTTCAGGCTCACTTTAGCAATGCTCTATGAGTTATTACCAAGTTGCAAACGGATTTTAACAAAGGAAAGAATGGAGCTGCTATTTTGACAAGTGGAGAAATTGAGCCAAAATCGCAAATCGTGGTAAATTTGCGAGTGCGTATATCGTGATTGCGGCAAAAGTATAAGATTCTAAGCTTTCAGAGGAAAGTTAAACCTCGTTCCTAGCCCAAATGGTTCCAGAGATACGGACGATTAAATAAAGGTAGTTTTTCGGATTTAAAGTAAAACTCAAAATGACAGGTGACAGCTTGCAGCTTCAGAATTGACAGGTGACTGTTGTGCAGCTTTACAAATGACAGATGACACGATTTCTAGGAGGCTGTTCTACTTAGGTTAAAATAGTTTGGATTAGATTATTTTAACTAAGAGATTGGTTCTGCACAGTTCTGCTAGGTACTCACAATATAAATATGAACTAGGCCTCGTCACGGATCTGGTCAACACGTCCTGCTGCGGTTCTGTCTGCTCGGGGGGTCAATCAGGCACCGGTTCTGCTCACAGCGATCTGGGTCAGCTCTGCTCTGCTGGTCTAGCCTCTCTGGATTCAGCGGCCTCTGCTTTTGGATACTGCTCTGCTTTCCGGTCCGGATCAAGTGGATTCTGGATGTAACACTGCTTTCTGGGTACTTGCAAGAGTGCTTGGCAAAAGAATTCAGACAGCTCGCCCGGCTGTGGAATAGTTTGCAAATGATTTTGAGGCCTGCTGACAAATACTTTTGATTGCAGTGGCCTTCTTGGTTCAAAGTTCTGTAGTCTCTGTTTAGCTTGGAAATCTAAGTGTTGGATCTCTGGATGTGAAGTCATTGGTCAGCATGCTCCGCAGCAATGGAATTGAGTGTCTCTACCTGTCCCAGCAGTCTCTTTTTATGTGTTTTGAAAATGGGTGTGTGCCTGGGCCTAGCTAAGCCTGCCCCTCTCTACTTGTCATTGGCCCAATTCTCCCCTCTCCCATGATTGGGGGAACTGAGTTGTGAGTCAGAGTGATGAGGTAGATTTTATGGCCAGAGGGCCCTCCCCTGTCATCTTTACACACAATCTATATTTGATCCAAATACATATTTTCCCAAATACACAGTTGTTTTTACATCACCTACACACATCATATATCACATGAGGTAGGCACTGTTCCGACTCTGGTGTTTCTAGGAGCTTGGGTGAAGAAATGGCAACTTATTTTCGATTTTAGTGGGTTATACAACATTGGTTTTTCGTTAAAAATTATACACATATACACGGCCTGTCCATACATACTCCAGTAAATTCCCCTGTCTCTAGCTTAAACACAGAGTCTGTAGTATCAATAAATAGTGGGGTTTTGCCCCAGAACATCACACAAATTGGAGTTTGGGCTTGAATTGTGGGCAAAGTTTTCATTTTAAGGATCCCCAAATTTCACATTTCTGTCATTTCGTTACCAAGAGATATCAGCGTTTCTGTAAAATATATATTTGCTTTCAATTCAAAGTACTGCAGTGTTTGAGTCCGTCCCCAAAGTTTGGGGATGACAGTGATCACATGTCTCTCCTGGCTGGCAGATCTTTGTTGACAGGAAACAGTCAAAATCACCATATCCTATTCAAGGGAAAAGGTCTTTTGTGTGGGCTCCAGCAAGCTGAGGTCAACAGACCAGGGGGCCACTTTGCATTTGGTTAGCATGACCATGTGATATCCTAGGTTTTCTGAGGTGAGAAGGTTTCCAGCCTTTTGGCCTGTTAATCAAATCAGATTGTCTCTGGGAACAGCAGGTGGTTAGATTTTCAATTAACCCACAGTCTTTTGAAGTCCCAATTGTCACAGAAGGCTGATTAACTTCTGAAGTAGCAGTTCTCCTGTCAGAGTTTAGACCACTAGCGCCGCCTTGAGTCCAAAGCGGGTACTGCATGCATTTTTATTTTTTTGATCAGTCTTGAATTAATGCATTTCAAACAAGAGATTTTACATGGAAGTATATTATCCAGGTTCAGCACATGGCACTGGTGTGGTTCTGCAATAAAATAATTTTGTGCCCATAATTTAGCCATATTTGACCTGAAGAAAATGAATTCCCAATAGTTATGGGTTGCTTTTGGCAATCAGCATTGCCCCTTTTGCAATGGTTTCAGGCTATTGTGTGTAGCCCAATGGTGGTTTTAGGCAGTGCCCTTCTGTGCCCACAACATAGGCAAAAATGGGTGGCAGCCTATTCTTCATGCATTTCCCTGTGCATTTTCTGGGAAGTTCTGGCCATCATGATGTTTTCAATGCCAGTAACGCACAGTTTTTGTGGTAGGGCTCGGATGCATGGGTAAAAACATCCCACAGGTGGACATGTAGAGGTTGAACAGGAGGGCTGATAGTCACGCTCCTTGTGGAACTCCAGTATTGACTGGTCGGGCATCGGAGACAAAGGAGGAGAGGAGGGTTATTTGTTTTCTATTGTTAAGGAAGGATGCTATCCATTTGAGAGCGTTTCCACGGATTCATAGGGAGTGGAGGTGGTCAAGGAGGATTGAGTGGTTGATTGTGTCAAAGACGGCGGATAGGTCAAGAAGTATCAGTGCAGCGCATGCCGCAGCATCTGCAGTGTTTTTAAGGTCATCCCAGATTGAGGTCAGGGTGGTTTTAGTTCCGTGCCGGGATCTGAAACCTGATTGAGCGGGGTCTAGGAGATTGTTGGCTTCGACAAAGGTGTTTTGTTGGGAGTAAGCAGTTCGATCGATGGGTTTAGCAAGGAACCTGGTGTTTGAGATGGGGCGGTAGTTTTTCTAGTCGAGAGGGTTGAGGCCCAGTTTTTTTAGGAGGGGTTTGACATGAGCAGTTTTGAACACGTCAGGAAAAATTCCCGAGGAGAGGGACTTGTTTATGATGGTTCTCGCTCATTCTCCTGTGCAGGTGGATGTGAATATTTCTTTGAGGGTTGAGACTGGGCAGGGGTCTAGTGGAGAGCCAGATGGTTTCCGGGCAGAGATAAGTTTGGTAAATTGATCAGTTGATATCAGTGTGAATGTGTCAAAGGTCGGGAAGGTTGTAGTTGCAGGCGGAGGGTTGGTAGGTAGTGTGGTTGGATTGTGCAGTGGGTGCAGGAGGGCCAGTTTGTTGATTAGGGAGTTTGTTCTTTTGAGAGCAGTGGAGTAGAAGTGGAGAGAGAGTGAGTCACAGAGTCATTGAGAAGGGGTTGATTGGGTGGTGGTACATGATGGTTTGGTAAATTTAGAGATGATTTTGTGGAGTTCTTTGCTGGGATTTCCAAAATTGAGGATTCAAGAGTTGTAATGGGCTTTTTTTGATTTCTGGATTTCGGCTTTGTAGTGGCGATGATGCCGGGCCAAGATGGATCTGCTCAGGGTGGTTTTATCTTTCTGCCATTTGCGTTAGCAGGATTTATAAAGTTGTTTGCAGTTTTCAGTTCTGGTGTAAACCATCTTGGAAAAGGGCCATGGCGTGCAGTTGATTGGCAAGTGGGTGTGAGCGGGATTAATGTGGTGTTGAGCCATGTGTCAAGGGCAACGGGGGTTAGCCATGAATTTCGTGTGCATGTAGGGGGGAGACTGAATGAGCGCATCAGCTAGGTCGGGAAGGATTTTTAGTTTCTTCCAGCATTTTCATCGCTTTGGAGGTTCTGGTTTCGGTACGGGGGGGTGGGAGAGCGAATGCTGAAAGGGATAATGATGTATTCAGACCAGATGACCGGGGGGGGGTTAGATGTATCTGGTAGTGGGAGCTGAAGATGGCATTGAGGGTGAGTCTTTTACCATGAGTTGGCCCATTTATTTGCAGAGGTTAATCGCATCTTAGCAGTCGACCAGAGAGTGGGTCATAGGGCTGGTAGGGATGTCGAGCCAGATGTTGAAATCTCCTAGAAGAGTGAGGGTGGGATGGTTTAAATGGATGGTGGCTATCGAATCACAGAGGTTGCTCGAGAATTGTCTGTCGTAGCCAGGAGGTCTATAGATGAGTAGGAAGTGGGAGAAAGATGGGGGGAGGGATAGTTTGACGAGAAGCGATTTGCAGGAAGGGATGGTTGGCTGGCTGCCGGTGATTGAGGTGGAGAAGTGTGACTTGAAGGTGATTTCTGTTCCTCCTTCTCTAGAGGGACGGTTAAGTGGGATGAGGGAGTAGTCTGGGGGAAGGCTTCATTGGCAATACGGGCAAAGTCGTCAGAGAGCCAGGTTTCTGTAATAAAGACTAGGTCTGCTTTGTCTGAGGTGAGGAGGTCAAAGATGCTGGGTCTGTTTCTTGCTACAGATCGGGCATTAAAGAGGATGCATCTTACTTCGGGACTGGAGGATGATGTGGGGGGTGTAGAGGTGGAGATTGGAACGGGTGGGGGTTTGGTGGGGTGGGAGGGTGGTGGGAGGTAGGTGCGGGGAGTGGGATCTGGGGGGTGACGCAGGGGGGATGGACCACGGTTGATGGGAAGAGTAGGCGGGAGGTCGAGGAGGTGGTTGTGGGGGGGTTTTGGTTGTACGGTGTGTGAGGCTGGTTGGATTTGGGTCAGGTGAGTCGAAGGTGGGTTGTAGGGGCTTGGGGGTTCCGGTCATGTTTGGTGAGAATTCAAGGGATTGGGGATTAAAGCAGGGTGAGGAAGGCGGGGGTGGTGGGGATCGAGAGTGGGAGGTTGAGGTGGTGGGACGAGACAGGAGTAGCGAGGAGTAATGAGAGAAGTAGGGAGACCAGGTACATTTTCTTTTCAGGGTTTTTGTTGCAGTTGGAGTGTGAAAGAGTGTAGGGGGATCGGAGGGTGAAAGGGATGCGGCTACTGTTTTTACCAGGGTGAGATGTGCAGTTTTTAGAGAGGGGAAGCAGAGGGGTCGGGGGAGGATGTTTAGGGGAGTTGATGAGACGAAGCGGGAGGGAGTGGTGGCAGAGCTGGGTGGGCCTTGGGGACAGGGCAAGCAGGCTGTTGAGGGGCTGCGGGTGCGAGCATGTTGATAGTGGGAAGGTGGGCGGAGGGGATGGAGGAGTAGGGGTTTTAGGATGGTCGGCTCGCCATTGGGCTCCTCTGGCTTGGTGTTTGGTTAGGGGTTGGGATGGGGGCGCAGTGGACAGCGATTGGGAGTGGGCTGGGGATGTGGTCGAGGGGGGGCAGTTTGGGGAGTGGGGAGTGGGGAAGGTGGCAAGGGAGGTAGGCGTGAGTGTGTCTTTTTCGGCAGACCATGGTGGGCCGGGAGGGCTCATGGTGTGGCTGAGTTTGAAACTATGCTGTGGTTGGCGTAGGATGCTATTTGTTCACTCTTTCAAGTTCAACTATACCTCTTAATGATATTATTCACAGTTTCTAGTTTGGTTATACCACAGTTAGGGACACATTCTAGGTTCCACTAAACGACAGGATGATTATTCGTACTTTCTGATTTCAACTATACCATAGGATGATATTATTCACACTTTTTAAGTTTACCTATACCACAGTTGGAGATATTTCTAGGATTGACTGAACCACAGGATGATTATTCACACTTTATAAGTTTAACTATACCATAGGGTGATATTATTCACGCTTTCTACGTTCAATTATAGCACCAGAAGCTATTATTCACCATTTCTAAGTTTGCCTAAGTCATAGGATGAATATTCATACTTTATAAGTTTAACTATACCATATGGTGATATTATACACGCTTTCTAGGTTCAATTATAGCACCGGAAGCTATTATTCACCTTTTCTAAGCTTGCCTAAGTCTCAAGATGATTATTCACACTTTATAACTTTAACTATACAATAGGATGACATCATTCACCCTTTCTAGGTTCAATTATAGCACAGGAAGCTATTATTCACCTTTTCTATGTTTGCCTAAAACACAGATAGGGATGCTTTATAGGTTTAATTGTACCACAGGATGAATTTTATTCACACCTTCTAAGATCAATTATACCATTGGTGAGTTATTCACAATTTCCAAGTTTATCAATACCACAGGATGATATTATCACACTTTCTTTAATACTACAGGTACGGATATTTTTCAAAGTTCAGTAGGACCACAGGAGGGGATTATTCACACCGTCTAAGTTCATCTGTACTACAGGGTGAGATTATCCATACTTTCTGGGTTCAGTTATACCAAGGATGACGTTATTTGCACTTTCTAAGTTTATCTATTCCACAGTTATGGACAATTTCTGATTCGGCTGTAGGAGAGCGTGATATTGTTCACAGTTTCAAGTTCAGTTCTATCACAGGATGATGTTATTCCCACTATCACTTTCTCGGTTCAACTATAACATAGGGTGATTATTCACAGTTAAGATTGTTGACAGGTTCCACAGTGGCTCTACTCGGCACACTTTCTATATTCAACTAGACGACAGTTATGCTAATAGGCACACTTTCTAAATGCAACTAAACCACAGTTATGCTATTATGCACACTTTCTAAATGCAACTAAACCACAGTTATGCTATTAGGCACACTTTCTAAATGCAACTAAACCACAGTTATGCTATTATGCACACTTTCTAAATGCAACTAAACCACAGTTATGCTATTAGGCATCCTTTCTAAATGCAGCTAAACCAGATTTATGCTATTAGGCACACTTTCTAAATGCAACTAGATCACATTTATGCTATTAGGCACACTTTCTTTATTCTACTAAAACCACAGTTCTTGTATTAGGCACACTTTCTAAATGCAACTAAACCACATTTATGCTATTCGGCACACTTTCTGTATTCTACTAAAACCACAGTTATGCTGCTAGGCACAGTTTCTGTATTCAACTAATCATCCAATGCAATTTGAGCACAGAGTCCCTGCTAAACTCGAGGGACCTGTATAGTGGGAGAGAGGCCTATCAATTCTATCTAAATATCACACATTGCAATTTGGGCACGGAGGCCCTGCAAGATTTGAGAGACTTGTATAGTGGGAGAGAGGCCTATCAATGCAATCTAAATATCACACAATGCAATTTGGGCACAGAGGCCCTGCTAGATTTGAGAGACCTGTATAGTGGGAGAGAGGCCTATCAATGCAATCTAAATATCACACAATGCAATTTGGGCACAGAGGCCCTGCTAGATTTGAGAGACCTGTATAGTGGGAGAGTGGCCTATCAATGCAATCTAAATATCACACAATGCAATTTGGGCACAGAGGCCATGCTAGATTTGAGAGACCTGTATAGTGGGAGAGAGGCCTATCAATGCAATCTAATATCATACAATGCAATTTGGGCACAGAGGCCCTGCTAGATTTGAGAGACCTACATAGTGGGAGAGAGGCCTATCAATGCAATCTAAATATCACACAGTGCAATTTGGGCACATAGTCCCTGCTAGATATGAGAGACCTGTATAGTGGGAGAGAGGCCCATGAATGCAATCTAAATATCACACAATGCAATTTGGGCACAGAGGCCCTGCTAGATTTGAGAGACCTGTATAGTGGGAGAGAGGCCTATCAATGCAATCCAATATCACACAATGCAATTTGGGCACAGAGGCTCTGCTAGATTTGAGAGACCTTTATAGTGGGAGAGAGGCCTATCAATGCAATCTAAATATCACACAATGCAATTTGGGCACAGAGGCCCTGCTAGATTTGAGAGACCTGTATAGTGGGAGAGAGGCCTATCAATGCAATCCAATATCACACAATGCAATTTGGGCACAGAGGCTCTGCTAGATTTGAGAGACCTTTATAGTGGGAGAGAGGCCTATCAATGCAATCTAAATATCACACAATGCAATTTGGGCACAGGGGTTCTGCTAAAATTGGGAGACCTGTACAGTGGTCAACAGCCAGCCGGTCGGTTGGTTATCGTATTACACAGCTTGATCTGTCTCTCTTGAGGGAGCGGGAGGGAGAGGGGCAATGGGGAATAGTCACACTGCTGAACATTGTTTTGGCCAAGTGGTCAGGTTTCTAGGGTAGAGCTGTAGCTTTCCTCCAACCCAAGTCACTCCTACCTTACTGGTCCATGTAGTTGCTGGTTGACGGTTGGCCACTGGATTCCCCTGCTGACACCTCCTGGAGCCGCCTCTGTTGGAGCCACCCTTGGCCTTGGGGCATTTAGCCACAGGGGGCTGCCTGGCAGAGGGCTGCCCTGGGAGGACCAGTGATAAAGGCCGAAAGGTGAAAGAGCCTCCTTTTTACAGGGGATTTGGGCCTGCAGCAAAGCAACGCTTCTTTTTCACTTTCTTCATTTTGTATATGTCAAAACACACTGGCACGCTCTCTCAGTGTGTTCCCTGGTTCCATCCTGCCTGATGTGTGCTTGGTTGGGCAGTGCAGCCATTTTTTGTTGTTGCTGCAAAACACACTTTTGAGGCCATGGCGCTCACAGGAGCCAGCGCCGCCATTTTGCTGTATCTGCGCAAATGCAGCTTGGTGATGTGGAGAAATACTGTTGAGCGGGTCAATATATCCCACATATCCCCCCCCCAACTTCTTCTGAGATTCCAAGACGAGGTAGAATCAGCCAAGTGGGATTCCTCAATGGTGCAAAGCAGGATCAGTCATGTATGAGTCCTTCTTCCATGAGATAGCGGTGCATCATACTCCTCTTGGTGTCTCTGGTTGGAATGTGGACCGACACCCACAGCTTTCCCTGAGGTCTTCCTTTATGGTATTGAACAACACCCCCGGATTTCCTTTGGTTTCTCCTTTCCCGGTCCCCGGGGAGGTCCACCTTGGTAGTGAAAGCACAACCAGTTCAAATCTATGAAAGAAACACAAACTGGTTACTACAATTTCAAACTAACTGTCCTCCAATAGGGTTGACAGCAGTGGGATACACATACATTCAATACGGAAAGTTGACAATGAAGAAAAATACTCCCTGTTACATAATTATATTTATAAATCCTATCAGTTTCCTTCTGGTTCTTCTTTTTCTTATTCTCAGGTTTCAGATGTCTCCTCTATTTGATTCTATCTGGGCTCCTCAATTTGATGCAAAGTATGCTTAGGGTGACAACTCTTGAGCTTATTAATAAGGAATCATTTTTCTTCTGTCAATTCGCCTTTGGGGATTCGGATTCCGTAGGCGACAGGTGACATTTTATCTACAATTTCAAAAGGACCGTGCCAACTGGGCAAAAATGTGCGCTCTTTGGTCTGGTTCCTTTGGAAATTGTACAAGTAGACCCTGTCTCCTACTTGGTATTCCTTTTTGGTTGTTTTTAGATCATATTGAGTCTTCATGTCCTTTGCAGATCTTTCTAGATTCCGCTGAGCATACGCAAAAGCATGTTGAAAGTGTTTTCTTAGATTCTCAACATACTCATGAGTTCTATAGAGCAAATGCTGAGGTAGCACCATCCTTCGTCCAGTCATCAGCTCAAATAGAGACATCTTAGTTGCAGAAGAGGGTGTAGATCTGATGGCCATCAGGACAAGCGGTAATCGAATATCCCACCTTGGCCCACAGTGCGCCACAAACTTTTTTAGAATGCTCACAGTGGTTTTATTGTACCTCTCAACTCCACCACTAGAGGACTGGTGGTATGCAATGTGAAGATCCTTTTTGCCCCACGTATCTCACACATCTTTGTCATCACTTCGCGGGTGAAGTGACTACCTTGGTCTGACACAATCCTTTGGGGAAGGCTGAAATGAGAGAAGATACGGTTGATCATCAGGGCAGCTGCTGTTTCTGCCTTGCAATTTGGGGCCGGGTGACATTCCACCCATTTGGTAAAAAAGCATGTTACGGTTAACATGCACTTGTTCCCCCTAGAGGAGCGAATCACGGGCCTGATGAAATCTACTTGTAAATCTGACCAAGGCAGTGTCATCCCACTCTTCTGGAGGGGAGCTCTGTGTGTGAGTGATGTTGGCTGAAATGGTAAACACACAAGACACCCCTTCAAGTATTGGTCGAGGTCCTGCCCCATGTGTGGCCAGTATGCAACCTCTCGCAAGATTTCTAAAGTAGTCTGAAACCCCTGATGATCGGCTGTGGTCGCATCAAGGGTGTGACTTAGCATCAGGCTTGGGAATGAGGTAGGAACCACCCACTGGTCACAGCCAGATATGGATCTCCTTACCAACAAACCGTCTTGGATTCAGAACATTTTTGGACATTTCATCAACACTCTGAGGTCCTCTTTCCCATTGCAATCGGTATCCATCAGGAAAAAGTTCTCAGGATCCTCAATGTGTTCATAAAATGTACCAATGATTGGATCCCCTTTTTGTGCCGTGTTTAAATCAGCATCTGGGGTCTCCTTACTCCATTGGGCAGTTGAGAATTCATTATGAGCATTTGTCTGGGACCTCATGTTAGCAGTGACCTGTATTTCCCCCAACAGGGACTCGATCTCGAGGAGACCCCCCGGGAAGGCTCCGGTTTTGGCCGGCTGATCAGCTAGGTCATTTCCAGTTTTGTCTGGTACCTCTATTCTGGAATGACCCTTGATCTTCTTCCAATAGATGGTCATCCCAGAGGTGACCAGATCATCAATATTTTGGATAAGCTTGCCATGTTTAAGCGGTTTGTTGTTAGCACATAGCATGCCTCTCGTTTTCCAATTTACCAGGTGCTCCACAAACCCGTTCCGGACATAGGGCCTCATCACGAGTTTGGCGGTAACGCCGGCGGTATTACCGCCGGTGGTATTAGCCCTGCCGCCAAACCCCCAGTGTTATTAGCGCCAGATCACGGGTTTGGCAGTAATGGAAATACCCATTCCCCACTGAGCCCATTCGGGAATGCCCCATTCCCCATTGGGCTCAATGGGGAATTTTTGCGCTCTTACCGCCGGCGGATTTCCCGCCAGCGGTAATAGTGTGAATTTTCGGCGGAATTCCCCCCAGCTCAGAGCTGGGGAGAAATCCGCCGAAGCCATATTTTGCGGACCCTTAAATCCGGCGGTAATAGCGCGACCGCCGGATTTAAGGGTTACCGCCAAACTCGTGATGAGGCCCAAAATCTGAATCAGTGATTATGACCAATTCTTGGAGTTGGTGTTGGATGGCAGTGAGGATGGCCTGATGAACTGCCACCAACTCTACCACCTGACTACTGTCGGGACCAATTTTGTACCCAGCAGTGGGTTCCGGGGCATTATTCACCCAGGCATTCCCAATGCCGGCCACCAGTTCCTTCTCCCTGTTGTTGTCAACATGGTAGGAGTACCCGTCCACATAAACTGTGGGCATTCCCTCACACTTATCTTCTTCATAGACTTTGTGCGGGGAATTCAGGTACGCATCCAAGTTGTCATGGGTTTTAAGACTTTCGTCCTCGAGACAGTTTTCTCTGGCACAATCATGCAAGTCAGCCAGACCTTGCTCGAGGGGACTCTTCTTGTTTTGGCCATATCTGACCTCCACAGGAAAGCCTTGCATTGACAGGATCCAGGAAGTAATTCTGGAATTACTCACATTTCTGGCCCGGATTCTGTCACTTTGGAGGTACTGCAAAGGCTGGTGTGGCATCTCCACTGTGATATGTTCCCCCTGGATAAACGGACAGTAATTCTTACACTCCCAAACCATTGCCAGGAATGCCTTCTCACAATTGTTGAATTTTTCTTCCACACAGGATAAAGTCTTGCTTGCATAGGATATGACTTTATTGACCTTCTCATGCTTTTGATATAATACTGCGGTCAAGCATGTATTCGAGAACCCTTTCTCCAAGAAGAACTCCTTGTTTTTGACAGGGTAAGCTAGACAAGGCGCTTGTGAGAGGCTTCTTTTGAGTTGCTTTACTGCCTCGGCTTGTTCTGGACCCCACTCCCACTTGACCCCCCCTTCAACAGATGGTTCAGGGGACTTGTGATTTCTGCGTAATCCTCAATGAACTTTCTACTGTAATTAGTCAGTCCAAGGAGGCTTCTTAGCTCACGCAGAGTTGTGGGGTCTTTCAGTTTTAGGAGTGCTTACACTTTCTTCTCCTGGGGACACAGACCCTCAGGAGTTATCTCATGTCCCAAGAAGTTGACCCGGGTTCTGCACCACTGTGCCTTTTGGAAGGATAGTTTTGCTCCGGCAACCCGCAACTGTGTCAGAACATAACAGATTTCCTCCACAGTTGAGCTTTTTATCATGACTCGTCCACATAGGGCAGGTAACCCCTTTCACCCAAGTCGGGCATGGCCTTATATAGGAAGATGTTGAATTCATTGCCGGAGTTGATGTATGTGAAGGGAGTCCAGGTCCAGGTGTACTGCTGCCCTCCCGAAGGCCAGCTTCTATTGGTCCTCCCTACTGACAAGCACAGTCCAGTACCCATTGGTCAGGTCAATGGCAGTGTATACCTTTGACCCCTGGATCTGGGCCAGCCCCTGGTCAATGTAGGGGAGAGGCCATCAGGACATATGGACCCGTTTATTTAGCTCCCTAAGGTCAGCACAGAGTCTCCACTGGCTGTTCGGTTTTAAAATCCTCAGCACCGGATTATTAAAGGTGCTGTGGACTGGACGAATTATCCCATGGGACTCAAGGTTTTTGATGATTTCCTTCAGGGACTCCATGGATGCGAGAGGCAAGTGGTATTGCTTCACAAACACTGGAGTCATTCCAGGGTCCGTGGGAATTGTTGTATGGATTTTGGTACGACCACAGTCATACCAGTCCACCGCAAAGAGATCTTGAAAATCTAAGAAAACCTGTTTCAACTTTTGCTTTTGCTCCGGAGTCTCACAAGCATCAGCTAGGTTGACCCGCTCTTCAACCATTTGCATAAAGCCTCAAAAGACTTGCGGTTTTTACTATCTCAGCTGCCTCCTCCAACTGGGTGGAGATGTCCCTGGTATTGACCAGGACAGAGGGTTCCAGGTAGGAGGGGCTGTCATTGTGGACCTGGAAGATCACCTCATCCTGCCTAATGTCACAGGTCTCCTCTTCCTCACCATAAGGGCAGGAAGAGTACACCAGGAAATTCCCCCCTTGCCGGGTGAAGATCCTGTCTGGTGGTAAGTCATTGGGCCTCATTACGAGTGCGGTGGTAATGGGTTAACAGCGCTGGTAAGGATGCCGGTGCTGTTAACCCCTTAGCGCCACATTCCGAGGTCCCTTAGCGGGTCCCACTAAGGCCGGCTGGTAAAACCAGCCGTCCTCAGCGGGAGCCGCTAAGCGACCAGAGAGCTAATAACGGGCCCTATGGGGGCTCGAATGGGAATGGGAAAGGGTATTTTGAATGGGGACTTACCGGGTCCTCCGAGGTTGGAATGACCTGGTAAGTCCCCATTCAAAGAACCCGGACATGACTTTGGAGGCAGCCATGGTGCTAATAGCACCATGGCTGCCTCCAGACTCGCAATGACGAACCCCATTGCCACTGTCAAAACAGTAATTGGGGATTGGTCCTATCAGTTAATTACCTAGATCCATAGAAACATGTCGGTCATCAACCGCCATTCCAATAATGGTGCCTGCGCCCAGAGTGATACTCCTAGGGTCACTGTTATCCATCAATATTTGAATGATGTTGTGTTCTATCTTGACCAATGGTGTTGGGTTTAACCCCAACCCCTGCTGTTGGAGATGGGCATTGAGGTGTACATATGCATCAGGATTTTGCAGTTTCTGTCCTCTTTTAATTTTTTATTCAAGTGGGAATAGTCGTGTCCATCCTGGGATGGTGACCTCCTCTCCAATTTGAACTTCAACTGCATCTGGCAACAATTTGGCTGACTGAAATGCTTTTTGTGAATCATCAAGGTCCATGGGATTACCCCCTAGTCGGGACCAGGCGTTGTAATTTATCAGGTCCAAATTAATGGCAAAACAATTGAGAATGTCACTGCCTAAATAAAATGCAGCAGGGACATCTCGCACGACCCAACAATTATGTACTATGCTTTTGTTTCTGATAGAGATTTTGAGCATACACCTGCTAGGCAGGAGATGTTTGGAATTGGGAGTTTCCAAGCCCATGTCCCACTTATCGATCAATTTAAATGTGAGAATGGCTGGATCTTTTGGCAGCTTTCAGAAAATGGCTTCACTGATGAAGCTCTTACCGTTGTTCATGCACACTCGGGTGAGAACAGATTCCTTCCCCTCATTTAACTGAATGGGGATGAATAACTGTTCTCTAATTTTCTGAATATCAGCTGAACTTCGAGCTGGTTTCTCATCACTTTTGGCTATAGAATTGGAATTTTCAGATTGTGAATTGGTATAAAATTTCAAAGTATTTCCTTCCAGTGTGGAATGCCACTTGAAACTGGAAGGAAGGTTGATTTTCAGGAATGGAGAGGAGTTCCCATCACCCGTTGGTTGTCCTACTGCAATTACTGTCACGTCAGGTATTTGATTGTTCTGGAAATTAAACTCAATATGATCAGGTTTTTGTTCAACCATTTGGCATGTGCCATTTAAACTAACATCGTTTACACTCTGTTTCAAGTTTATTGGCCTGCTAGTTTGAGTCCAGAGGACCTTGTTCACACAGCCTATTAGATTAGGGGGGACAACCTGCACAGGATGTCATTCCCTAGTAGACAGGGTGTTCCCTCTGGAGTCAGGACTATGACAGGGTGTTTCACCTTATGTCACCTCATGGGCGATTCTGACTCAGTCCCGACATCCACCCAGTTTTCATTTAAATCTCTTGAGACCCATTTTTCTTTGGGAGGAGTTCCCCCGTCCTTGAAGGATAAGATCTTTTTCACAGAATCCTCAAAAGATTCTTCCCTTTCAAATTGGAGGACACTAACTTCCTCCACAAAACGGGCCTTTTTGAGTTCTTTATTTCTCCTACCTACCCTCTATTACTTGGGATGCAGGTTTTCAGGGACAGGAGATGTTGGTTCCGGTTCCTGGGTGTCCAGGGGCTTTTGACGAGTGAGGAAGAGAAACTTCCTCTAGGGCTTTACACCTCCCTTCCCCCCGTGCCTCCACCTCTGGAACTAGTGAGTTGTCAGGGTTCTCTCCCCATCATTGTTCTGGGGTATCAGACCCTTGGTTTGTGGGGTTCTGAGCCGCCAGGTTTATCTGAGGGTTCTGTTGAGCCCCCAACATGCAACCCAAATCCTGGGTAAGGTTTTGGACCTGGCGCTCCAGTTGGGACACCCGTTCCGGCTGGTACAGGAGCCTCTGGTCAACTCTAGGTGGATCACGGGGAGGGTAACTATCCCTTCTCCTGTAGTACCCTGGATATTGTGAATTTGGGTAACGCTCCAACCCTGGCCTCCCCTCTCCCGAATTGGGTTGTCTGGGTTCCTGAAATCGGAGAATGAAAGGAGGGTTGTCCTGCAGGTGGGGGTTTTGTGAGTATCGGGGAAGAAACTTAACCCATCATTTTGGAATTACTGCCCTCCTGGGGGAAGTTAGGAGGGAAGTTTCCCGGGGTGGTACTTACCTGATTGGATCCCCCCTGGAGCTGGGGGAGTCCATACATAACCCAAGATTGGTCGAGGGCCCATGTATCGGGGGCTGATATAATCAGGGAAGTTAGGGGTCCCATTAGTGGGATTCCTGCTCTGGCTGCCACCTGTTTGTGATTGGTCTGAAGGCCTTCTAGGTCTCTGATTTTGCTGATTTTGTGTAGGCCCCCCCATCTCTAGGTCTAAAATGAGGGCAACCTTCACCTCCGTCACCTTAGCAGCAGCAGGGGTGTTGGCTGGTTTGGGGTTCTTGGCCAGATTTTTATTTTCTGCAGGATTTTGGACCTCATAAATGCAGGTTGCCTGCTCTATGACCCAGGCCAGAGATCTTTTGCCATGGAAACCCCTCCTAAGATGTCTACAGTGATGTGAACATGAGATAAGATACCGTTCTGATAATAGTCAGAGGGATGCCTGGCACCTCCAATGCCTATACTTACATGGCCCCCCCTTTCTTTTTTCCAATCATCTAATACTGCAGATAGAAACAGGATACTTCAATACCGAAATTTTGGGCATGGAGCATGATTAAGAAAACGGCCCCCACCAATCACAGAGGGACTCTTTGATGAACACTTACTGCAGCATATATGAGTGACGGTCAGTGGTTTACCAGCGCTCCAATTGAGACATTGGTGTTTTTTGGCTGACTAGAGCATCTAACAAAAATTTAAGTTGTGAAAATAGTTCATCTCTGAGATCACACACCATTCTAATACACACTACCACCTGTCATTGTTCTTTGACAGATACCCCATGGACACTGAGAACAGTTCTCCGCCATCCTGAAGAAGGCCATCCTCACTAACAGCTTCAAGAAATAGCTTAATTTGGCCGAAACATTATAGTGTAGACCTCACTCTTATAATGTTCTGTATTTTCTGTCACATTGTGTATTGTTCAGTACTCCAGAGTTGCATCATGCTTTGTAGAGCACACGCTTATTTGTAGATACTGTATCACGAATGATAGAACATGTGCATCGTTTGAGTTAAATCCTTTGGATCTAATTGGGTAGTACACAGTGGTACTACCACATTGTTAAATTGAAAGAAATGTCCATTTTGGGTTTGTCTTGTAAAATGTGTAATATATCAACAAATTGTTTTGCGAAATAAATAATTAAGGGTCTAAGATTTGTTTCCCCAACAGTTCTAGCAATCTGTTATTTGATTTATGGGTGTGCAATAATACATCAAAGGAGTTCATGTGTGATCTCTCACCCTGATTATTTGTAAAATATTATTGTGCACAATTGAGATGCGTTTCTCCTTATTTTATGCAGATTCAATTTTGAGATGGTACACCACTCATATCACACCCCCTTTTCAAATACTCCAGGTCACAATGGACCATGAACCAGGCTGGTTGGTAAAATGCAATATTTATTTATTTATTTAAAATTCAAAAGAAATCAGACAATTTTTAATATGGGCCCCAATCACCAACTGGGTGATAATTACAACGAGAATGTGAGCAATGTACTGGGTTTAACCTTCTAGTGGAACATATACACAGCATTGCGGAATAAGAGCACTTTTTGTTTTAGGAAAGATAGCACCCAAGTTAGGATTTCCCCCTGCAATGTTCGCTCAACCCACAATTCTGGATACAAAGAAGCAGTAGGTAATCAGGAATAAGAAACAGGAAACGGAATCCAAATCTGACCTTCTCTACCCAAATAAGATGAAAAACCCCTTGCAATACCATGAAATGACACTCGGAAATTGACAAATAAATAATCAATGTGTGTCAAAAACCTTGAAGCAAATATAATTCCTCACTAAAGCAACAATGCAAAGACACTAATAATCACAAAGAATGGATTACCAAGAGCATACAGTTCGAAAATGAGTGGAAAGTTTAAAATAGATTGCAGCAAAATGACACTTCTAAAAGTTGCATTTTTTTCAATTTCCGCATTAAATTACCCAAACGGTTTTTAATAAAGACAGGTGAAATACACTAATTTGGAGGGTGGGTTTCGTGTTGGGGTATAGAGGTATACCACTGGGGCGATATGGAAGTGAAAGTAAGCCTCTAGCTGGTAAATTGGAGGCGTTATACAAGATATAAAAAGGTGCGCTTTGAGTAAAATGAAGCTGTGAAATAGGAAAGGAAATCAGTTGTGACAAGAACAGTTTTACTTTCAACCAGAGTGTTCAGGCTAGACCACCAAAGATGGACACAGCAAGATCCAAGGTTGATTTGTGAGTTCAACCCTATCACCCCAGCACTTAATCCTGGCGGAAACTAGTCCGATCACTCGAAATATGACTAATGGCATAGGATTACACAAGACAAAATTGAAAAGAGAGCTGGTGCTATCACTAGAAATCAAGGGCAGGGTTGCAAGAATGATTCTGACAGTTTTACCATGTTATCAGGATAAGGATAGGATGGCTTAGAGAGTTAGATAAGGACCATGCCAAGACAAGGTATGCTATGTATTTCTATGGGGTGGTGATTTATACTTACAGTCCACTTTAATTTGGGATTTTTGGACCATCAATAGGGTCTGGTCACAACACGGTGGCGCGCCTGGCAAACAGCTTAGCATTTCTGGTCACCGGATGACACTGGACTGGAATGGAAATTCTGGTCACTGGATACTAAATGTCAGCTGGATGGCAGGATGGCAGGATTGCAGTTAGTGGGCAGCAAGCTAGGCTGGTTCAGGATGCAGAGGTACCACAGCGCTCCCCTTTTTCATGGGAGATTAGTGGGTTTTCAGAATTGAAGGTTGCTGGGAATAGGATCAGCAATGCTTGGGTTTTGCAGTGGGCCCTGGAGTAGGGTCAGCAATGCTTGGGCCTTGTAGTGGGGTCTGGTATCTGGATGATGAACAGAACAGGAACGCAGCGCAGGACCTTCAGGAAGAGTGTGTGTCTAGAGTATGTCAGGGACTCTTTCTATAGAGCATGGTGACATCATAGACTATATTGCTGGGCCGGCTTAGCTAAGCACCGCTCTAAGCAACTGGATTGGACAATCAATGTTGGCTGCCTCCCCTAAAATGTGACTCAGTTTAGGAGGTGGCTTTTTATGGTGTAAAAAGACTTACCACAGACCTTTTTGCCAAAAATCAGTCATAACAGAATTTACACATTTGTACATTTGCAGCACCTTAATAAATGACCCAATAGGGTTACATATTTTATGTAGAGCAAAGCAGTCCAATCCTGCAATCTGTGAGACATTGTTTGGTCCTTTTATTACTTTTTCGTAATTTTGAGTATGAAAGATTTGAACTAAAATTCCATAGCTTTATACACATGTGTGGATGATCATAAGGGATGTAAGTATACAAATTTGCATTGGCAACATGGATGCTTTTCTTATAATCCGCAATACTTTGCCATTTCTATTACCACTGTGTCAGTGAATTTTACCAGGTCTTCAATAAAAGCCCATAAAATCAAATTTAAACTGTAACATGTTTGCATGTTTACAAAGTATTGCTGCAGAGATAAAAATGTTCTAAGTTTATTTATGAATTGGTCTCTGGAAGCAAATGGCAATCCTTTGTTTGTCACTGGACCCTTTTTTTTCTCTTCAGCTGCCTCCAACTGTCACTTTCACCAAAGGGAGGATGGATTTTTCCAGCGTGATTGAAGGTTTATTGCCCCTTATCCACTTCACACTTGATGTCCCAGAATTTCTATTGAAAGAGGCCCCTGCCCAGACTGAAGTCTGACTAGTACGTGAAGTTTCTTTGTCCTGGTCAGTCACAGTTTCCAACCTAGCAATTATTACTTTTGTGTCCTGGAAGTTTATGGTGACTCCCTTCCTTGGGGGAAGCCTTAGCTCTGCCAACTAGAAAAACTTGTTTTTGGAAGCTTGCAAATTCAGCGGAGGCAGTTTAAAACCTTTATTTTCTTATATTTGGTCCTGAATTAAAACATGCCTGTGGAAAAAAAAGTAGCCCATGTGTGCTTCCCAGCAGTCAACCCCTTCTCATTGCTAGGCACAGACAAGCTTTCATTCAACATATTACTTTTCCTTTAACATTGGCATTTATTTTTCTTTGGTTTGCAAAGCCCATTTTACACATGTGGTGAAAACTGCTAGCATTTCCTTTCAAATTCGATTTTGCCATCTGACTTCCCAATATTGTCTTGCAGACATAGTTAGTTTCTTGTACACAACAGTCTGCACAAGGCAAAGGTCTCTCATTCCTTTAACACTTTGTAGCATAACATAAAGCGTTTCAGGTGCACGGCAGAAAGTGAAGTTTCTTGGGCCTTTTTTCAGATTTGGCTTAACAGGGCCTGTCATTCAGAAATCATGCCTGGTTTTGCTGAGGCACAAAGAGATATACTGGACATGGCAGGGCCTTATTTATCACAGTGGTTTGAGAAAGAACAGATGGAATTAGCGTCAAAGCAGCATTTTTTTAAAGGTGAAAAAGCCTCCTTTTACAGGGGATTTTGGGCCTGCAGCAAACCAACGCTGCTTTTTCACTTTCTTCCTTTTGTATATGTCAGAACACACTGGCACGCTCTCTCAGTGTGTTCCCTGGTTCCATCCTGCCTGATGTGTGCTTCGCAGGACGGTGCAGCCATTTTTTTTGTTGCTGCAAAACGCAGTTTTGAGGCCATGGCGCTCACAGGAGCCAGCGCCGTCTTATTACTGTATCTTCGCAAATGCAGCTTGGTGATGTGGACTGAGTGGGTCAATATATCCCACAGTGTGCAGTGCATGTGATCGACCACAGCCACCAACAACTGCATCCTTGTACCACTGCCCCTAGGCGACCCCAGAGATCCACAGTTGTAAGTATGGCAGCCAATGGACACATGCAAGCACCATGGCACACACATCCATAGCGGGGCCACAGCAACGTCAGGGGGGCGTGTGCAGTATGAACACCCACCCGGACTGCTCTGTGCATTTGCATCATATTCATGAGAATGCTATCCCAACAATTCTGAACTGTGCCCCCCCCCCCACATGTATGCCCCAGTAATACCAACATTGTGAATACTAAACAGGTCAGGCCCAAGCATGATTGAAACTGTCCAGTGAAACCCCCCCGTAAGCCTTGAAATGCATTGACATTCATTTGATGTGCCCTGTCCTCATGACATACCCTGTGTACCCTACAAGCATGCAGGCATCATCCGAGTGCATCGTGGATGACGAGGAGGCAGGCCCATCCTGACATCTGCCCAAATGTGCCTCCACCAGCACCATCACCTGCAAAGGGACCGGCAGGATACACCAAGATGGAGGACCCACCCCACCACACCAGGGGCTCAACACCTCAGCGCCCCCAAGCCACCAGGGGCTCACCACCTCTGTGGCCCAAACCACCAGGGGCTCACCACCTCTGCACCTCAAGCCACAAGAGCCACCTCACCAAGCCCATCCCAAGCCACCGGGGGCTCACAGTATGTTGAAGTTGCCACACGTGCAACCACCCCAGAGTAGGGTCCCTTATCCTGTGAAGATCAGCATTCTGTACCATTCCTAACATCAATCGACAGTCCGGTGCAGCCAATGGACACACCCGAAGGGACCCCTGAACATGTTGACAGTCCCAGCCACAGTCCACATGTCTGTGCACGCCGCCACCGCACACACACAACAGTTGCGGATGAGGACACACCCTCATATGGGTCACCTGCTGGCAGACCCTCATTCCACAGCATCCCCACCAGACAGGCCAGCACCACAAGCAACAGCAGCCCCACTACCCCATGTAGACCTGCCAGGCACTGCAGCCCCACTATCCTGTGTAGACCTGCCAGGCACAGGAGCCCCACATGGGACACAGGAAGAGGCCCGGGCAATGCAGTCATGGCATGCCTGGATCTGATGGAGGCATGCCACATGAGGATAGAGGGCATGGGCAGCGAACACAACTGCCACATCAAGGCTATTAGCAATGCTATTAGGGGGCCTGCCAAAACCATGGCGCACAACAATGCCCACACATGTAAGGTTGTAGAGGGATGCACTGCGCCACTCACAGGGTTTGGCCAGCGAGTATGTGAACTGTGCAAGGTGCAATATGCACATACATAACAGAGGTGTGAGGCAAATAATCTCCTCCGCCAGCAGCTGCAGTTGGCTGCATCGGTGCCATCCACCTCAACAACCTCCTGAAGGCAGAGCAAGTGAAAAGCGACAATGTCCTTTTTAGATGGACAATGCACTGTTGGCCTAAAGGCCAGGCACATGGACCCATATTCACTGATTTGGGGGAGGTGGATGTGTGCTCGGTAGTTAGTAGGGGAGAGGGGATGTGTGCTGGGGAGTTGGTGGGGAAAGGGGATGTGTGCTGGGGAGTTGGTACGGGGGGTGTACGCTGGAGAGTTGGTGTAGGAGGGGGTTAGATCCACTTGAATTAAAGTGTGTTCAAACATGACAGAAAGCTCAGACATTCATGATTGTATACAAGTATTATTTATTTTACAAGTGCTCTTCATGACATGTGACCATCCACCAAATCAGAAAGAAATTGCAATCAACGCATGTCTGGCCAACCTCCCCGCACATGGTCATCGTCACTCCCATCCCCTGGGTGTTGCCCGTCAGCATCAGGGGATATTGGCACATTCCTGCAGCAGCAGATGTTGTGCAGCATGGCACAGGTGAGTACAATCGTGCCAACCTTTTCTGGCGCATACATCTGGGCCCCTCCAGTATGGTCCAGGCACCAGAACTGTGCCTTGAACAAACCAAATGTTCTTTCCACACATCGGCGGGTACGACTGTGGGCATTGTTATATGCCAGCTCTGCCAGAGTTTGTGGATTCCGTATAGGGGTCATCAGCCATGTGAGCTGCAGGTATCCTGAATCACCTGCATGGGATGAAAGGTGTACATGAGGCCTAGGTTGCTTCACTGGGTGTGCAAGGTATAAGCATCATTACACTATGAACTGTGGTCATCTTTGAGTACAACAGGAACATGCAATGTGATTGGCTGATTGGTATGCATCCATCATATTTCAGGACATGCATCATCTGACCCGTACATGCACCTTGTGTGATTCAGTGGGCTGTCCTATGGCAGATTACATTTGCCTGCACTTGGGATTACTGGCCTTGCAGCAGTGGATGATGATCTATGTGTATGGGATTGTGTGGGACACTCGTGCTCAACAAGTACTGTCATGTAACCATTTGTCCTTTGATTATGGTGTATTCATGTGCCATGGATTTTTCTCTACAATGTGCCCCATGTCCCTTGTAGCCCACTTTCTACATGCACTGCCCCCTGTATTTGTTTGGCACAGTGGTACATCCATACAGTCAGGATGAGGCTCCCGTTATGACTGCCTGTTCAGGGCCAGTGTTGATTTGTATTTTGTTGTGGCTGTCTCAGTGGATGGTGGGGCTTTAGCTACGTGGCACCTGTTTTTCTTTTTTTGTTGCATGCAAGTAAAAGTACATGCATGGGTCACTCTCTCAGGGACGTTCTTGTTCTGGTTTGATCCTGACAGTGGTTTTGTGGATGGATATTGCATTCTTCTCACTTTGCATTCCTGTGGGGTGCCCTGGGTGAGGTTACTCTGGTGCGTCAGGGTGTAATGCAGCACTGCAGCACAGACAAGGTGCATTCTGGTTGTTATGATCCTATATTTTATGGTGTTTTGAGAAGTGTGAACCCATCACCTTTTATGGGTCCAGGTGTATTGGCCATGTCCAGGTGTACTTGTGTGCCACACATATGTGGTACTGGTGCTCTGATGGTGCTGGCTGTGGCTCCTGGTGGAATGCAAGGTTCCTGTGGGTATGCCCCCTCTACATTTGGTGCACTTTGGCATGCATTTCAGGCAGGGTTTGTACTCACCCACTATCCATGTGCATTGGGCTCTGTGCCTCTCCATGTAGGCTGGCAGTGTGCTGTTGAGCAGCACCATGGAGTCGTGGTTATATCCTGGGTAACAAGCACAGCAGTGTCTGATGGTCAGGTCTGGGCTACAGGTCATCTGCACGTTCAATGATTGGAAATGCTTCCAATTCCTGTAGGCTGCCTCATGGTCCCGGGGTGCAACCAGTGCAACATGTGTGCAGTCTAGGGCTGCAATCACGTTCGGCACTTGGGTAATGGCTTAGAACTGTGCCTTGAGTTTGTTCACCTGTGCCTGGGCGGTGGTCAATGTAATGTGTTTGTTCACATGGCACAGCAGTGCATCCTGCACCTGGCCCAGGACGGCTCTGAATGTGGACTGGGACAATGCATCATGGCAACTGTGTGCTGGAAGCTGCCGTTCCAAGGTATTGTAGGACTGACACCAGCTTCACGAGTGGGGGCACAGTGTTGCTGATAGCAATGTTGCTACCAATGCCACCTTGGATTGCCCTGCCCAGCCTGTACTCAGATCCCAAGTGATCATCAGTCAGGGCCCAGGGTGTTTGCCTGACCCTGGGCATGGCTGCCCACCTTGCTGGGGCTGGTCTCCTCAACCTCCTCCAACTCCTCCTCATCCCCCCACCCCCATGGTCCCTTTGCCCTGGCATGGTTGTCAGGCCTCTGTAGCTCCTGACACAGCAAGTAAAGGTCCATGTCAAAGCTCCCAGCTACAAATGGCAACATGGTGTTGGGAAGTGTGTGTGGGGCCTGGGTGGGTCTTTTGTAGGCCTCTTGTGTGCATTGTTTGCACCTGTACCTTTATTGCTGTCACCTCCCTGCTCATAATGGCAATATGGTGTTGGGAAGGGTGTGTGGGGCCTGTGTGGGTCTGTGTGCATTGTTTGCACCTGTGCCTTTATTGTTGTTACCTCCCTGCTCATAATGGCAACATGGTGTTGAGAAGGGTGTGTGGTACCTAGGTGGGTCTGTGTGTATTGTTTTCACCTGTGTCTTTATTGATGTCACCTCCCTGCTCATAATGGCAACATGGTGTTAGGAAGGGTGTGTGGGGCCTGGGTGGGTCTTTTGAAGGCCTCTTGTGTGCATTGTTTCCACCTGTGGCTTTGTTACTGTCCCCTGTGCTCATTTACCTCCAGCATTTGGAGGCCAGGGGTATTTTCAGTGCTATTAGCGCTAGATTTCCAGTGCTAAGAGAGCCGATACCGTAGATTTCCAGTGCTAAAGAGAGCCGATACCGTAGTTGTGATAGGTCTGTGATAGCGCGTTGGGTTATCGGCGCTATTACAGCTGGCACTATTACAAGTGGCTGTAATTGTGCCCGACTGCAATAGCGCCGACTGGATTGCAGCTGTGATCCGGCGGAGTTGTATTGGCACAGCTAATACCGTTACTGCCGGATTAAGAGGCTACCGCCCAACTCGGGATGATGCCCAACGTGTGGACAATAGGGCAACAAACTATATGGTGCAATTAGAATTGTATATAGTTGGTAGCCAATGAGAGTGGTGATATTATATTGTAAAATGGTTCTTGCTAAGCGTGTGTTTTGTCTCTTTGGAACATGTAACGCTTTTGAAACGGACAAGCTCCATTTCTGTTTGGTTCTACGGGACAGTCTGTCACTTGTGCATACAAGATAACTTTGTTTTCCTAGAAAAACGTTGCATTTGTTATTAGGCCTTTTTGAGATTGTGTTGTTTTGTTTTGTTTTGGATCATACGCCATAAACATTTCCTTTCAGTCCCTTTGGCTCTTCAAATAAGGTGTGTTGTTATAGTGGGCTTTATCTTCTCACAAACCCTAAAGCCAGCTCATCATTATGCACCAACAACACTAATAAGTCATGCAGCACACCATCTTTATACTACTGCTGGTATGTCAAATTGAAATGGGAGAGATTGCCCAATGAACCCCCTGAATGGGAAGCAATGACTAAAGGCACATCACAGGGCACACAGTGCTTACATAGAATGCAAACACTGTACACACAGAAAGGAATGTAGGTAATTTAACTTGCACAATGTACCATTACATATTGTGTGTGTGTGTGAGTCCTGCACATCTCACGAAAACACACCAATGTCACCTGCAGATGTTGAAGGCACACGTTCCTAACATGCAATACTGAGTTCCAGTATCAAGGTTGGGATTGGAGGCACGTGTGACCATGCATACACATTGGAGAAAGGGACTTCACAAGTACAGTACGATAGTTGAAATTCATGAAATTCACTCATGCATACTTAGTGATATCAAGAGTTACACATATGCCACTACTGAAATTTCATGCATGCCTGATCTTTTGGTGACAACGTCCCCAACCCATCTTCTCCATTTCGCCCATGGGTATCGAGGTGTAAACGCTCACATGCATCACAACCATGTCTGGGGAAAGAACGACATGGATGTTACCCGTGTGCACTTGTATGGACACATGAGTATTGACAGTCCGAAAGCATGACTATTATGTCTGTTGGCAGCATAAGAACTGCAGTCGATAACCCCCCTCCCCCTGCCTGCTGCTTTTCACTGACATTGTACCCTTTCCTAGTCCACTGCTTGTCCGGAGAAGTGAATGATTTACTCATGCATCACCCACTGCTGAGTGTCATCTCATGTGGGTGCACAAACATTGAGAGTGCTCTCTGCCCAGGCATGACGCTGATACTGTATTCAGTTACATGTGCCATGCAGATATCTGCATATTGGTATGCTTCCATTACTATCATCAGATTTGCCAGTCAGGAGTTGTAAAATGTCAATGATTGACATACCCAGTCATCAGCCAGCCACACTACATATCGTGTAGACTGAGTTCCCTTGCATGTTTAGCTGGATTGTATATGGATGGCAATGAATCATCCCTGACAACATCAAAGCGCTTATTCATTAGCATGTACAGTGGTGTAGAAATCAGATTTATCAGTCACACATATCACTCACATGATATTGGACCGATGGTGTCAATGCCTCCCATGCCAACCACCAGTTCACTTTTGATGGGGCCACAGGCAACCTCTTTGAAAGGAGTGAGCACTGCAACATGTGATAAGCCACCACTGGTAGCCTGGGCAGAAACACAATTACTACTAAGAGCATCCTTTGTATGCCTGTTTAGGTCATCCATTCTCTTGTGGACTTCCACTGCTGCCCGCCTCTCCACCCGACAGGCATTTATCAAATCAGTGACCCCCTGTCACTTCCTCTGCCACTGATATAGTGCTGCCAGCCCCCATGAATTATATGATATTTTGTTTATATCGCGCTTGTACACAAGTGTTTCAGAGCGCGACAAGGCAAGGGCGGGTAACAGGGGAGAACAAAACAATGACCTTACTAGGCCCAGTCACATTGAGAACGAGCAAGTGCATGGGAAAGGGGAAAAGTGCATGGGGGAGTGGAAAGTGCGGAGCAGGGGAGTAACAGATAAATAATAATAAATAAATAAAATAAATAAATAATAAGGAGAAAAACCATGGCAGTGCAGCCAGCAAGTGGCAAGTGCTGGGTTTAAGGCAGCAGACAGGGTATGTCTGATAAGTGCAGAAAGAAAAGAAAAGGGAGGGGTGTGGGGGACTGTATGGGTACAGATACAGACCCCAGTGCAAGGGGTGGCTCAGAGGCAGTGCAGGAGGGTGGCAAGGTGAGCAGGTACCTGGGCCCGGGGGACAGAGGGTGACCAGGTGCACGGTGCCGATAAGGAAACAGATCAGCAGGAGAGGGGGGTGAAGGCAGAAGCGAAGAGGAAGGTCTTGAAGTTCTTCCGGAACCGGAGTTGGATCTCCTCAAGTTTCAGAGTCGCAGGGAATCTGTTTCAAAGGGAGGCCCCAGCCGAAGACAAAGATCTACCCCCCAGATTGTTTCTTTGAAAAACGACTGATCCTGAGGGAGTTAGAGGTAGAGGGGCGAAGAGCTCAAGAGGGGAGATATTTACGGGTGGATAGTTGAAGGTATTTTGGACCCAGGCCCCAGAAAGCTTTGTGGACAATGCAGAGGGTTTTGAATTTAATCCCTGCAACCACTGGGAGCCAATGAAGGGATTTCCAGAGCTGGAGAGATACGATCCCAGGGCTTAAGGCCAAGGACAAGTCTTTCAGTCCTGTTCTGGATTAGTTGTAAAAGACGGAGAGTAGAGGCAGGTAGATTAAGAAAGAGGCTGTTCCAATAGTCCAACCTAGAGAGAACCAGAGTTTGGGAGACAATGAGCTTCTGGGGGAAGGAGAGGAAAGGCAGAGTACCTTTGTGGAGGTGTAGTAGGAAGTTTGACTTTTTAGAGACGTCAGTGATGTGGGCAGAGATTGGTGCTCATCCATATAATCAGTGAGCATTTGCAACTCCTCTTCTGAGAAGCTCTTCTTCCTGCTTGGCCCCTTCTCAGGAACCTGTAGCTGTCCCTGGGTCATGGGTGTTTCTGTACCATCTTCACTTCCAGCACTGCTGCCTCTCTCTTGTAGTGGTGCTTCCCTACCTTTTGGGGGTACTGGAGTCTTCTTCCCACGTTTGGCTAGTGGGCCTTCTTATTCCCTGGTCTCCCATCCCTATTAGATCCCAACTCACTCATGATAAGTGTACTGTACAAAAATGTGCTAAAATAATGAAATTCTGCCTTTGCGTGTCGCAAATGCGCGGTGCCTTGTCTTGCTATGCGTGTCTGAATGGCAAGAGGCTCTGCATCCATTGGCTGTTAGGATTCCGTGGCACAAATGCACTATGCACATGCGCCCCTTATTTGTAGTGAACCCTGCATGCATTGACATGCGCAGGGTGTGCAGTGTGCGTCATACCGCAGATAACTCGTGCACTATAGGCCTTTCTTCTAAATGACTGCCAATGCTGCCTCACTGAGCTCCTGCAGAGTCCTGTGCCTCATTTTGCTGCCTGCTTTCTGCCTTTTGTGCCCAATCCTACTTTTGCTTGCCTTCTCTCTCCAATAACTAATTCTGTGTGCAATCTTGTGTCTGGTTTCTGACCACTGCCTTCGAGTACCTGATCCAACTCCACTTCTTGTTCCTCTGTGTGTACCCTGCAAGACTCTGTGACCACGTCATCTGCCTCATTTGGACAACAACACCTCACTTGTCACATCGTAGCTCCACTGTACAGGTGCAATCAGGACCCTGTTTCATCCCACCAGCAGCGCCACATCTGGCACCTCTTCCAGCACACCCAAGGTGGTTTGGCTGAGGGCTGCCAATGTCTCTGCCTCAGAAGTTGGTATCCTAGGGGAACAGGTCTTGTAGAATTTTGATTCCCGCTTCCATCCGGAGAAGCAGCTTGGAGCAACTGGACGTTAGAGGATCTGATAGGAGATAGCGGCTGCTGTGAACGTGGAGGGCGTGGCAGCCCATACCACAGACAACATCAAGAAGCGCTGGGATGACATGAGATTGCAGGGCCAGAAGAAAGCGAGGGATGCCTTCGAGGCAGGACCCACCGCTGAGGTGCACTCTGGCGGGCGCTATCGTACTTCACCACTTCAGCCCCAGATCCTAGAGAGGGTGAGTCCAGCACTTTACGCCCATGTCCTAGACCTGCAGGTCCAGATCCAAGCTACTGGTAAGTTCCCACAGTCAGAATGATGGAGCTGAATGGAAATGCCATGGGAAGGTGATGTATGTTGTGAGGATGATGGGCAATGCAATGTATTATAGTATGTCATTTTCTCCTAGTGCCATTGGTCTGGCCTTAAAGCGCTGCAGGTGAATGTCTTTGGAGGATCAAAGGCCGAGCTCTGAGTAATTGTCACATGTTTGTAGAAAGTGTGTGCATTTTAGCCAGTACGAAGGTAGCTGGGGTGGCTTTGTCCCTTCTAGCCACCCATGGGGAACTGGCTTGTGGATGCGTGCTGCGATGGGCTGTCGGGAGAGTATACGAGTCAAGGAGACTGATCATGTGCCCAGGTACAGCAAATACATTTTGTTGGACTTAGCTGCATTCTAATGGCAGAGGTGATGTGCGATATGAGATCAAGTAGTGGATGGATGCAGGTGTATGTGTGTAGGTGGGCATGCTTTGGGAGGGATATGGCTATTTAGCATTGAGAGTAAGTGTGTTCTGTAATCGTGAGTCAAGGCAGATTTCTTGTACCAATGACGGAGTGCATGTCCTGACAGGCGGGTCTATGGCAAATGTGTTTGAGCATGCTCAGTACTGTCTTGGAGTCCCCTCATGTGACTCGACAATGCCCCTGCCTACCTATCTGGGTGTGTAAGTTCGCCCGAGAGGTCGATTAGGTCAGTCATGATGCAGATGGGTAGACCCAGGTCTTCAGAGACTTCCGAAGACAAGGTGACCCTCTATGTGATTCTAAGAGTGATGGAGTTCAATATTGTGAGTGCTTGCATGGAGAAGAAGGATTCCCCTATTTAGGTCAATTTGGCGGAGGATAACAAGGAGGAAAACTGTCTATGTACTCAGGCTTCTGTTGCATCTGTAGGTTGTGAGCTTGTGTTGCATATTTTCTGGGCCTGTGTTTTGCAGATAATATGGATATGTTGATATTAGTGCAAAGTAACTATAACGTCCCCTTAACAAAGTTTTTGCACTGAATTCGATAGGTTTTTATTATGGCAACTGAACCCCAATGTCCCTTTAACAACATTTTTTAGCTGAATATGATAGGTTTTTAGTAGCACAATTTAACTATAACGTCCCTTAACAAAGTTTTTTCACTTATATATATATATATATATATATATATATATATGTATATATATTTATATATATACATATATATATATATATATATATATATATATATATATATATATATATATATATATATATATATATATATATACATTACATGGCCACGGTAGTGGCCATGTAGTTATGGTTAAGTTGCTATTTCCATAGTAAGAGCACTTTTTGGCCGGCTTATAACTTCGCTCTCCCTGGACGGATCCTCACCAAACTTTGCAAAACAAGTATATGGGTCACTCTGAATTTCTTTGCAAAGTTTGGTGAGGATTCGTCCATAGACTGAATGGGAAAAAACTTTGCGCACGGCCACAATCCGCTGGATGGATTTACACCAAATTTGTGTCAGGAGCGGGGGCTTGGTCCCGAAAGCGTGCTTTTGCAAATTTGATGTAAATCCGTCCAGTAGTTTTTTTATAAAATGACCAAAACGTAAGGCAAAACAATTAGTGATATCTGTGTTCGCTTCGCGAACGGACTTCCCTGTTCGCTCCGCGGACAGCACCCCTATTGGCCCATGGCCTTGCGTCATGTCCGCGGACATGCGACGTGTTCGCTTATTGGACGGCGAGGGGCGTGGAGCGCGTCAGATTTTCTGTGGCGCCCACCATCTTGTATTCGCCGTCGAACGCGTACAGCGCGGTGAAACGTGGATAAAAAATTGTATTTAGTGCTGTGTGTTGGTGTGTAAGAGTGTTTGGGGGAATATGAGGGGGAGTATGAGATAGGTTCAATGTTTTGTTTTTTTTATGTGCTAGACGTTTTTGTTGCGTTCGATTTGTCCGCGGAGAACACGGCTGTTCTGACATTTTGTAAATAAACTAAATGGTGGGGTGTTTAGAGGACGGAATATGTGTCATTTTTGTTCGCAAGGAAGGTAAAAATGAGCTATGAACACTCGAGGTGTACTTAATTGTTCGTAAATACACAAACTGGGGGTGTCCTCAGGACGCTGTCCGTATTGTGATCTGTCTAGTTGAATGTGTTCTAAGTATACTCGCGGTGTCCCAAAATGGTTGCAATTACACAAAATCGGGGTGTTCTGAGAACGTTGTTTGTATTGTTCGTTGTCAGGGTGAAAGTGTTTTAAGACCACTCCTTTTGTCCGCTAATAGTACAATTTCCTATGGGCGTCAACCGACTTTTTGTCCACTAAAGAAACGATAAATCCGGCTGGTGTGCGCCGACATTATGTGATAATCCTATGACTGGCGCTATTGACCTGGCTGACTTGCTTTTGCGACACTAAATGATATCTCCCGCCCCTAAGCCTGATATTATCAAACCATTCATTTTCCCCACCTCTCTCCATGACGTTACAGGGTGCGTCATCAAACGTGCCCAGTTCTCTGCAGTCCTAAGTGACTTTACACAGAACCCGGAAGACAACACATATTATGTCACAACACAGTGCGCCACAATTCGGAATATGAAATAGTGATTTAAAAGCAAACAGCAAGATTGTAAATTTTGTAAAGTACATTTGTTTGACATCAAATGTTTAGAGAATATTCAGCAATTTTCATTTGTCTTTGTTGTCGATCCGCAAAAGTTCATGTTGAGGCACGCGATGTTCCTTTGCAGTACAGAGGGTGTGAGATCAGCTTACAACTCAGTGCGCCACAATTCGGAATATGAAACTGTGGTTTAAAAGTGAACAGCAGGATTGTACATTTGGTAAAGTACATTTATTTCACATGAAATGTTTAGTGAATATTCAGCGATTTTCTATTGTCTCTGCTGTCGATCAGCAAAAGTTTTTTTTCAGCCACGCGTTCTTCCTTTGATATGATATGATATGGCATTTGTAACGTGCCTATACACAAGTGTTTCAAGGCGCGACAGATAGGCTGTTGATAGGCTGTTGGTTTATGATAAAAGCAGTAAATGGTCGCTCTGATAATCGGAAGGTTGCTCCAACAATGAGCCATTAGACCACCCTATTGGTTGGTATGTTGTTTGTAGCTGCGTAAGGGCATATTGGTCCTTGGCGATTGTCCCATAAAATGGTGAGGGTCATGAAGTTGCACATTTGGACCTGCACCTGGCAGTTGAAGACCCTATCCGCTGGAGTCTGTAAATCGTGACATAGGCAAAATGGGGCCACATACCTGTTTTAAAAAACATAAATTAGTCTCACCAGCCGATATTTATTAAAAATCATCATTTTATTTATTAGGGCGTGAAACTATTTGCTATCGAAGATAGTGCAACGGAGTATGTTAATAATAAAATAATAATATTTTCCCATTCATATAGCGCTAAGAACCGTGAGGTATCTAAGCGGTGCTTATTATTAACCACGGTGTGTGGTGCTCATTTATCGACCATGGAAGGATGAAAGGCTGAGTTTGGCCTTGCCGGGATTGGAACTTGCGTTAGCAAGCTGTGCACGGATGTCAAAGCGAGCGTTGTACTCGCTGTGCCACTTGACAGGCTACAGTGAAGTGGCACAGCGAGTAGAGCGCTTGACCGCCTATAGACCGGTTAAATTATTTCTATTAACCCACCCTGTGTCGTCTGCCTTTTTCAGAGCCCTCTAAACGACAGGGGATCAATTCGGCGGTGATAGTGCGTGGTAGAAAACATTATGCCACTTTCAACGAACAAGTTCAACTTGAGCGGTCTTTAATGCTATGCTATTGTAATTATATTTGGTATAAAATAATCTAAACGGTTACTTACAGTACAATTGCAATTTCCATTGTCTAGGAGTAGTGCAGTCCCAAAATACGACTCAGCGTGTGCGAACGATCTTTCGCATAGTGATATAATATATAAAAGTGGTTTTGTTTCAGAAATGTCATCCTTATCTTCTCTTACGTTTTAGCAACACTCCTTCAAGAGAAGTCTTTCATCACAATCTCTGTCTGTCAAGGTCAAAACACAATACAACCTTATAGTCCGCTTCGTGAGCCTCTCCGGGGCCCGAGAAAAAAATGGAAGCAGCTGACCTTCACTGTGAACGAGCATAAATTCTTACTTTGCAACATTCTGTGTAAAGCCATCTGTGAGAAGTTGGTTTTTGCACGCCATGTTTGTATATTGTTTGCGTGATATTAAAAAAAGTTTGTTTAAAGGACGTTATGGTTCTAAATACAGCCGAAAGACCCCTGAAAATCGCAAGTTATGGTGAGCTATGAAAAATAACTCGTGCCACCACCGTGCACTGCTAAGACTAACACCCAGGACATCAAAGATGACATCGCAAATGTCATTGATGAAATCACTGATGACATCACATGTGTATGTACTTTTCATGGAATTTGTTTACTAGGGATTTTTATTATAATGTTGCGAAAAAAGTGTCAAGGATATTGCAATAAATATCATACCGTTATTTGTGCTTTGAATGATGCATTGATATAAATAGCATTGTATTATGGGATTCTATCTAGTATACTGAGCTACTAATGGAGAAACATAGCATTGTGTGCAGAGTACAAGATGAAAGTATAATATTTGTAATGTTAATATGTTGAATAATGAAATGATAATTCTCCTGAAATGTTCGAAAATTCACAAAATGGGGGTGTTCTGAGGACGTTATTCGTATTGCGTGATTGCTTAGCTGTATGAAATGAGGGAATGGCACAGAGAGTAAAGTGGACGCCGTCCGCGGACACCGTGGCTGTTCGTGGACAGGGCGTGCTACATCCGGGTTTTTCCAGGAAATCCAACATGGAAAGAAGACTGTACGGATCAGCCAATCAGATGTCAAGGTTGTGGATTTGTGTTGAAAGAGACTGTGTGTAGTGAAGATGGCAGAAGTGGAGAAAGTCAGGGTGTTGGTGCTCGGAGATATGTTTGTGCATGGTTTACAGCAGAACGCTGAATGCAGGGATGTTGCAAAGAACTTTGATGTGAAAGGAGTGGAGGTAGTGTGGAGCACTGTGCCTGATTGCAATGTACAGGGAATTGTACAAGTTTGTGAGGATATGGCCACGATGAACAGTCCGCATGTGGTAGTTTTGCACTATGGTGCTTTCCATTTGGGCAACATCAGTGCCCCTACTTTGTTGGCTGATTTGGAACGCTTGGTTCAAGCCGTAATGAAGATCCTTCCAAATGCGAAAGTAATTTTTTCTGGATTACTACCTAGGGCAATATGGGACAATAGTTCATTTTTTGTCCTCAGCAAAACATTGCTAGGTGTGTCATCAACCAAGGCATGTGTGCCTTCATGCTTAGAGCTGGTATGTTCTTCTGTAATAATGAGAATATTGATGCCAGTAATGCTGTTAATTTTAAAGAAGATGGCATTTCTTTATCTTTTACGGGAAATGCCTTTCTATTTTGGAATGTAAGGGTTGCTATGGAGAAGGTTATGTGAAGATTTTAGGAGTAAAGTAAGAAAAAAAAACAAGAAACAAAATACAAAATAACAGGTGTCTGTCAAGCATCTGTAAAAAAAAATCGGCTCTTTTCAGAGCCAACTTCAAAGGGGAAATGGGGCACACTATTTAAATTTACATTCACCACGCTCAGATTTTTGATATGTCCGCGGACATGGCGGTAGTCCGCGGACATGAAAATCACTACGAGGGGGTTAGTATGTTCTATGTTACATGTATATGAAGTCAGGGATATTATGGTTAAGTTGTGCTACTAAAAACCTATGAAATTCAGCAAAAAAACTTTGTTAAAAGGATGTTATGGTTAAGTTGCACTACTAAAAACCCATGAAATTCAGTGAAAAAACTTTGTTAAAGGGACGTTATGGTTCAAAGTAAAACCGAAAAACCCCTGAAATTCGGCAGTTATGGTAACGTAAGCAACCATAACTTGCGCCACCGTGCACTGCTAACACTAACACCCAGGACATCAAAGATGACATCACAAATGTCATTGATAACATCACTGATGACATCACATGGCTGGCTCTCCCTTTTTATCCTTTACTGCCATATCGAAGCCACATTGTTTTCTTCAGTAACAGTCAGGAAGTAAAAATTGAAAAGGTACTATATTTGTAGACTTAGGGTCAAGTCACATCATATGAAACATATACATAGTGGAAGACACAGACTTGAAAGAGAGCAATCCTTTCTGTGCATGAAGATAATCATTAGGGTTATCAGCACTTTCTCATAGTTTTATTTTTATTACTCTACCTTCTCTGTATATGCTCATATTTGTATACATTATACTCACTCTCCTTTCCTTTGGGTGCAGTCACATCATGTGATACACATACATATGGTAAGTAGCAGCTTTGAAACAGAGCAATAGTTTCTCTGCATAAAGACAATCAGTTAGGTTATGAACTTTTTCTGCTACTATTTCTGCTTTTTTGTTTACTTCACTGTCCCTGTATATACTCATATTTGTATGTGTTGTTGTCTCTTTGTGTTTTGTCTGTAATAATTATGTATTAAGTGGGTTTTATTATCTACTTATTACATGTTTCACAGTACGCAAAACTCTAATAAGAAAGCAGTTATCATTTCAGTATTCAACATGGCAAGATTATGAATATGGCACCTTCATCATGTATGCTGCACACACTGCCTATGTTTCTGCATGAGTAGCTTAGTATGCTGGATAGAACTTCATAATAGAATGCTATTTATATCAATGCATTGCTTAATGCACTAATTAGCTCATGATATTTATCCCAATGATCCTTGACAGTTTTTGGTCAACATTATAAGAATCCCTCCTACAGAGTTTTCATGAAAAGTAAATGCACATGTGATGTCATCAGTGATGTCATCAATGACATTTTTGATGTCATCTTTGATTTCGTGGGTGTTAGTGTTAGCAGTGCACTGGGGCGCGAGTTATGGTTGCTTATGTTACCATAACTGCCGAATTTCAGGGGTGTTTCGGTTTTACTTTGAACCATAACGTCCCTTTAACAAAGTTTTTTCACTGAATTTCATAGGTTTTTAGTAGCGCAACTTAACCATAACATCCGTTTAACAAAGTTTTTTTACTGAATATATACATATATATATATATATACACACATATGTTTATTTATGGCTTGATATAGTGTTGTTTGTGGTGTTTGGGAAGCTACAGTTATAAATGGCCTAATCCCATGGTTGTTTCTAGTGACTCATACAACTCTCAGAGTTTTGAGTACCACTGCCAGGGACTGTGTTTCAAATAAAAAAAACTGTTGGACTATCTGCTCTGGTAGCTCCCCTTCCTCTCTGCTGGGAAGGCTTGAGACCTTCCCAGCAGGACAGGATATGTCCAAATTGGGTGAGGATGGTAGTAGTGCTTCAAAGGAAACTCTGTAAGTACAATGGGGAGTTCATGCCAAAGAGGTAATTACTGGAGTCTCTTCGATGTAAAGAAGACTGGGTAGGGGGATGTTTAGGGTAGACCAGTAGAGGTTGCAAACATGAGAGGAATTTCACTATGTGGATTTTCCTATGCCACACACACTTCCTGTCCCTCCATCCCAACTTCTTTCAGACAAGTGCTGAGATTAGCCCCTTACAGAAGGCTTTCAATTGGCCAATCTGCTGTGGCAAAATTAGTATATTAGGATGTGAGATCACCTTAATTGAATAATCTTTGGCCTTCAGGAGAAGAAGGATTTTGCTGAAACTGTATTGAGTTACAGTTTGCCTACAGTTCTTGGACACTGAGGAGAAGATGAAGCTTTCAAAGGAAAGAGACATTACTTTTCCCCTTTCACTCCAGGGTAACAGTTTCAGTGCCCTGTTGTTTGGACACGGAATTCTGGCTTCCTGAACATTGGTTCCCAGGACTTTGCCTACTGGATTTGACACACTGCAAGTGCTCTCTGGCAACCTCCTTGCGCCGGAAGGACTGATGAAAGATTTATATGGAAGGCCTCACACAACGCCAAGAATTGGCTGCTGGAACAGGCCTGCCTGCTTCTTGGACACTAGTACCCAGGATTCTCCCTGCTGAAGAGGCAAGCCCTGAAAGTATCCCTGGCGACATTCCTTACTTGCAAGGGCAGAGGAAAGACCAAACTTCTTCAGATACCCTGAAAAGGGCTCCACAACTTGCTGGAACAAAAGAATTTTAATTTGGCAGACGCCAAAATTTTGAACTTCGTCGAGCACTTGTAAGCTACTCAGACCTGAACATCGCCTGCCTGTCTCCAGCTTACTGAAGTAAAATGATGTTGCTGCTTGTCTCACTACTTATGTTAAAGAGACACTCTTTACCTTTTTAAAGACGTATACTTGAATTTGAACATTGCTGCAAAAGAGAGTTCCCTGCAATCCCCTGTCGTTAAACCTGGAGCGCCTCCTTTGATCCAAAGTCTGCATATTCTGTGTATTTCTTTACAGAAGTGGGTTGTTAGTGATTTTATTAGTTTGCCTGTTCGTTTAGTTTGATTAAAGTCTTTAATTGTTATCAAACCTTGATTAGGCATTTCTTTTATGTTGATACGGTTCCATATAATTTCATCGCCGGATGAAACAATGATGGGTTTTTCTCCGTGGATATTTCAACGAGAAAACTCATTGTTTTTTTTCTTTATTTTTGGGGGGGTTCCCCCCAACCGCCATATTCTTTAATTATTTAACTATTCCCTAACACCCACACCCTATCTATATATTTTTTTAACCCCCCCTACAAAATTCGATGAGTTTTCTCGTTGAAATAACACAGAGAAATACCCAGCGTCCTTTCATCCCACGATGAAAGGACGTTGTACCGTTGATACCAAAGTACTATTGTTCTCTCGATTCTTTCTTGCTGGTTTACACCCCCTTAAAGAGAATAGCCTGCTGCCTGCCCATGAAACATTAAAGAGGTGATGGAGGTGTATCATTCATTTCACCTTTATGAATGAGATCTTTGCTGGTCTAGTAGTAGTGTGGGGCTGAGTGGGACTTTAGAATCCACTTCCTTCCCATACTCCTGCTACGCAGTAGTAACTTCTTCAAAGGACCACCCAGACTGCAATGTATATTTTGCAATTGAGGCTAACCCAAACTGGGGATAAATAGAAAATAATTCTACTGATGAGGATGTATTGGTGCAAATGGTAAAATAGTTTTCCTGCAGGCATTCTGAAATGGAAATATAATATGTCTAGTGCACTGGGGTCTCCAGAATGAAATTCTCCATGCTTAAAATAATCATTATTTTTCTATTCCTATCACAAGGTTTTGCTCCCGAAATAGTCATTACTGCTAGGCCCACCTGGGCTGGAAATAGAGAAAGTTAAAATATTTGTAAAGAAGAGCATAATTGTTCTTTCTACCAGAGGATGCAGCCTTGTGTCAGAAATATACATTTTTCATTTCTTACATTAAGTATGCCGCTGCTGGAAGTTATTGTTTATTTCTATTGCATTGATTCCATGCAGAATGCATACACAAGACTATTTCTAGCACAAGCTGGTATTTATTCTATTTCTACTTCACAGCCTGTCTGCCCTGGAAATAGAATGAATACTGTTTGCAGTAACATAACTATTATTTAATCTGTTTGTAGCAAAGGCCCCTAATAATAGGAAAACAAATAATGCAAATTATTTCGTGCATGGCTTGCACTACAAAGAATATTGTGTCTATTTCTATTATGCCTTCAGCAGTCTCCTGAATCAGACTGAAAGTTTGTGGTATGATTCAGAGCCCCAATGCGTCATAAATATTCCTGGGTGAATTTCTAAAGAGCCTTCACAGGACTAGTTGGTAGAAATGATAGGAGATGCAAAATGTCTTTTCCCAGAGCTGAGGCGCCTGAGAGGGTAAGTTGAGTAGCTTCAGGATTTACTCTCTAACAGGGAGGTGGGCTGGCGAAAGAAAGCCAGCTCAGCAGTACTTGTGTGAAAGCAGCCGCCCCATTATGGTCTGCCCTCACATGGAATATATGATGTGGGAGCGAGGTTCTTATCTTAGAGTTTGATTGGTACAAGATCTTCAGGGAAAAAAAGGTATGTTACAAAATTCTTCAGACTGTGGAATGGTCACGTTACTTTAATACCAAAGACTCGTGTGGCTTGAGAAGAGGCAGATACATTCCTGAAACACTTTTGGATCTAGCAAGCAGCCATCCCATCACAATCATGTGCATCCCGGGGAGTGGCACTCTTACTGGGAGTAAAGAAACACCCATTATAGAATCAGCGTCCAACCTATGGCCACGATGGGTTGATGGGAAGGTCAAATACAGGGATAGGATGTTCTCTATGGGTTTTATGTATTGGCCCCATCGTGGAGGAGGGCAAGTGTGCTGACCATGTGCCATTCTATTTAATAGAGGATATAGCTCCTCTTGTTCATCAGATAGTAATGTTTAACAAATCCTACTGTTTAAGAGGATGCTTGCTTTCTGGATTTAGAATGGAGCAAGTCTGTAAGGCTATTGGCATTAGCTCAAAAGGATTAAACGTGTGTGAGGTCTGAATGAGAAAAATAAGTGCAGGATCATTCTGCGACAGGCTTTTTCTCATTGATGAGAGTAGGGCATCTTGACCACATATCTTGCCATCTCCGTTGCCATGGGGAGGGGTGTTGGTACCTAATGGAACAGACCTTTCAATTGTATGATGAGGAGCTTGAGCACTTGAAAAGAATGACAGGTCCCCTTTAACAGTCAGGGATGGCAGACCCATCGCTCTCACAGACAGAATTGTCTTTTTTGAGCAAGGGCTTAAGTAAAGCAAGCCAATATTGTGTAGCCTCAATTGAATATTTTAACTGGAGGAGCTGTTAAGCCGGGATGTCTCATGAGTTTGGCATTCTGACAAAAGTGGCAAGAATGTAACTTGTAGATACAGATAATAACATATATTTCATGCAGAAAACATCTTGTGTCAATAATAACTATGCCAGAGAGAGCGCATGTCCTATCAAGCTTTTCTTCACGCTTTCCAGTATTTTTAATCGGAAAAGCAGAAAGCTTCTAGGGTTGAAATGGAGCAGTTCATAGCGTGCATCACATTGAGTTGGAAAAGATGACTGCATCAAAATATTTCACTAGGGTAATTAAGGCAGGCCCATGGCCGAACCAAAAACACAAAATGCTGATGTCAGCCAGTTTTTTGGGTAAAAGTGGGCCACTTTTCTGGCCAATTTGGGCCACTTTGATGAGTTAATTCACTCTTCAGATAGTAGTTTTGACCAGTGTTTCTGAATAAATATTCTTTAAAATGCACAATTTGCATCACACGTGATCAAACCCCGTCCCCCTGGTTGCTATTCAAACAGTGTCACAAAAGGAATGAATAGCCATTTTCAATTGTAGGGCACTTTTTCATTGGTGCCCGAGACAATTTTATGTCCCAGTCCAACCCTGAATAAAGGAGTCGAAAATCGGAAGGCTTCAAGGCCACATGGTCTCCCAGAAGATCTTCAGAGACGTTGTTGCTTCTTGCAAAAGCTGTTTATTGAACATATAGAAAAATCAAATGTGCAAGAATCTTGGCCAGAATCTACTGTTCCACTGATATTAAAACATGGGAAGGTGCTATTACAAAGGGGAAATTATAAACCCATTAATAATTATTCAATAATAATGTTAAGGACTTTGGAAAAACCTGGACGGTAGAACAAACGAGGTCATTGATACGAAAGCTCACTAAGGCAGGAGATATTTATTCCCAAAATGTACCACCCTCAAGACATAAGAGGGGCTATAGATACAGCGCAAACATTGGGATGTGTGTTGCTCAGAACAATTTAGACAACAATTGATAAAGTTATTTTATGGCACATACAAGAGAAGCTCTGGTTTGTACATGGGTTCTAAAAGTCCTACGTGTTGTGGCCTAGTATATCCTGGCCAAAGTTCCCTCTGGTTGTATTTCCGCTCTATAATTCCCTTTTCCTAGCCAAATATGATTGGTTGCCTCAGTTTTTCTCTAAGATTTCATAACCAAACACCTTGTTCTTTTCTTTTGTTCTCCTTTCATTCCAACCAACCACCCTGTTTGCATTCTTCCATGATCCCATCCTTTCCTCTCACCAGCAATATCTGAGGTTTGCAGTGAAGGATAAACAATTCTACATCTACCATTTGTCCTCAACTTTGCTCCAAGCGTTTTACCCAAAGTTTTTGTTCCTTTAATTGGCCTATTGATTTGCTTCTTTTTGCAAGTGGCTGGGGAATACCTGAAAGAAACCATCCACCCCCAACCCCTTTTAAACGATGGGTCTGCTCCTGCTGCATGAGTTCTGTGGCTGTCCCAGCGTGTACGATGGACATTATACCAAGGGGATGGCATTTTTGGACCACCTTTAACGGTGTCTCTCATGGATGTCTGCTAGGTGGCCATCCGGGCCTCTCCCAATAGCTGTCTCTTACATTATAAATTGGGCTTGGTTGGAACGGTCGCATCTGTCAAAACAGCTGTCACTACTGTGACTCTCACTGATGTGTTATTATCGATATTAAATCATACTCTGGTTTTCATGAAATTGGTCTATTGTCTGTTTTTTGTAATATCTCTGGTACTGCTTTTTATATCCTCATGTGTAAAGGTGTGGACAAGGAAGCAGAAAACAGGGTTGATGCCTAGATAACCTAGAATTAATCCCCATTAATATGAGTCCTACTCTTTATCCTCCTAGACCTGTCCCCACCCTATATAATTGATAACGAGATCCACCAGACCAACCTCCTGCCGCCTCACTAGAAATGTCTACTCAAACCTATTCCCAGTACCAAGATTCAAACGCACTATGTCTGGAGGGAATAGCTTTCCTGTCAAAGCAGCACAATTTTGGAACTCCTTACCACCATCCCTTAGGGAAGACTTTCCCTACCCTCAATTCAGATCCAACACTATCTGTTGGCTCAAGGAACACGGCATCTAATGCTTTTCCATTGCCGCGCATACTGTACATTGTATATAAATTGTATATCCTCTCACCATCTATGCTTAGATATATTTACAACTTGTAAACTATGTATATGTACCTGTAATTATATTTTGATGTATCGGTCCTAATATTTTTGATGTTTCCAACATTGTAACCCACCATCTACTGCGTGTTCTATAACTTAAGCTATACAATCCTCTTGTGGCTTTTGCGCCCTGCTACCCACGGGTTAGGTGCGCTTTACAAATAAATAAACAAACAAAACAAACATATAATGGTGGATGTTTAGATACTACTTGCTAGCTATACAAGTGGTGACAAAGCAGCTGATGCCCTTCATCCTCTACTAGGGAGCTGTTTAGTTTGTGCTTGTTTTCAGAAAAAGAGGTGCCTGTCTCGAGGGTGAGTCGCCTTCATATGAAAGGACTGCTGCTAGACAAGTAGGTTTCAGAGAAATGAGGATTACTAATCAGTAATTCTGTTCTAATTTTTACGTATCCTCCCTCTGAATAATATTGTAATTACATGCCTTAGAACATTAGTGCAGTCCTGTCACTGGGAAATCTGTGGCCTACACAAGCTGATAGATCCAGCGGATCCAATGAACCCAAGAACAATTGCCCATCATGCAGCATTCCAAGTCTACCAGTGGCACTGCAGTGCAGACAACGGCTCATGTGGATTTATGTATTTTCAGAAGCCAGTACATCCCGTATTAATTTCGCTAGTAATCCTCTTGCTGCACGTATATATTAGTTCCATATACTGAAACGGAGTATGTTACTTTTAAGTAAAGTATTTCTTGCACAATTGTTCAATGAAAGTTACAAAGATAAAATACAAAAATCCTTTCAACTTAGGGAAGGGGCATTCTATTTCCAGAGAACAGGGTGAAGTCGGCCATTGCTTAAGTTCTGTGTATGAGAAAAAGGCCTCGTAAAAGTTAGTGCACCTGGAAACCAGGAATCCATTAACACACTGGAATGACTTCAGCTGTCATTGGAAAGTTACTGTGATTCCTGCAACAGCTTGTTTATGAAAGCTTGAGAACCTAGAAGTCATATTTTACATCACTGCCATAGCACAGAAGAGATGTTTATGCTTAAGTCAACCATGCACGTATACATTTAATTTCACTGCACGATTTGGTTGGCAAGACAAACAGAGGATGTGCAATGTTTTATCGGTTTCCTGACTGGTCAGGTGACATCATGCAATGCTGAAGGGAGGCTCAGTTTGAGGAAAATCATTGGATTGTGGAAACTATCCTTAAATGCATTGCTTTATTTGTGTAATTATTTCCAGTGACAATTGCAAGATGTAGATTTGAGCAAGCAACTGATATCGTTCAATGACAGGGAGAATTAACTGAAACAAAGGTTTAAAGCAAATAAGAACAGACACAATATGCATATTCTTCATGTATAAGGTAACATGTTGGTACAGTAAAAAACATTTTATGTGAAATGATGCTTTACTTGGATAACTATGAAGAAAGCTTAAGAAATATAGCGTAGCATAAGGGGAATATGTATGAAAGCCATCCTTCCACAGATACGGCCCTAAACCAGTTGTCCACCTTTCTTACCCCTGCATATCATAGCAAACTCTCGCCATCGCCATTCTTCTTGATCTGGCTGCAGCTTTTGACATTCTCGACCACCCTTCTCTCCTTCTGTCTATCTCTAAGAGTGGGATTCTGGACACTGCAGTCACGGCAATTGCCTCTTTCCAATCAAATTATTCCTCCCCATATCCTGAAACCTGGATACCTTGGTTCCTGCCCCCCACCTGGTGAAATCACAGAAGATTCTACCCTCGGCCTGCATCTCTTTAGCCTCTCCACCGCCCCCCTCGGTGAACACATCTCCTATCACCTTTTTGCTCTTGACACCAAAATCCTCTTCCCATTTCCTGCCTTAGCCCTCGACAGCACTAGATGCCACTTCTCTAATGTATGCACAACTTCTCCAGGACCAATGTCACCTATCTCCTAGCCCTAAATGACACTGCCTTATTTTCCTTGTCATTATCTTTTACACCAACCTTCTCCACCTCCTCAAAGACTTAGGGTGCTCTTCAACTCAGATCTAAAACTCCAACACTTCATCATCTCTACCACTATCTTTGCAAAGACCAACCTGCTAAACTTCAGGAAAATTGGACCATTCAACCAAAACTTCCATCTTCACTGTGGGACTGGGCCAGATACACTACGGTTGTAGCATCCCTCTGTGCCTTCATATCTAGTACTTTTTGCCCCTCATCACAAAATTATCACAACTGTGTTTGCACACTTTACAAGCTCCCCTGGTCTTCTACTACCTCAGCCCACCACCTCAATTCTGATTGGCCCTCAATAGACACATTCTTAAAGTGGTATTTAAATCTACTCAGGGACTTACCCCTACCTGGCTGCATTCCTCTCCCACCCCGCGACTATCCCTCCCAGACCCATCATTATAGCAGCCTTTTTTCTTTGTCTCTGCAGATTCTATCATGACTGCTTCTTCTCCAAACTTGCCTCTACCCACCCACCCTCTCTAATCATCCAGCCTATCCCTGATATCAAAAACCATCACTTGGGCATGTAAGCCAGCCCCAAAGCTCTATATTTACCTATCAAAGAGCCCCAACACTATCTTGACACCCCATGAGCCACCTCTGCCTTACCTGTACTGCAGATATCCTGGCATCTCTATGAAAATACTCACCTCGGTTCCACTGTCTATCAATGTTGTCCCTCATTTGTGTTCTAGCCTACACCTATTATCATCCGATTTTTGGTCCACTGTTCAAAATGTTTAACTGTAAGGTAACGACATGTGGGGTTGCCCCGGTTACTTATGTAACTATGTATTTGATTGATTTTGAAACATGATGTCCTAAATTGATTTAAAAAAAATATAAATGCAAAGTGTGTGTGGGGGGTGAGGGAGACACCTAGACATATATGTGCGTGTTTACAGAGAGTGCATAACATTTTAGCAAATTTTTTTATCAAACGATGTAGATCAGAAAATGTCTTCCCAGCACTGACCCACTTGTAGTGGAATCTAGTGGAATGTAGAGTGGGTTTTGAGGTCCTGTCTATGACCCATCAGATGTTCTACATTACTGATTTCAGTTAATTTTGACATAAACTGAAAAAATACATGTCCCTGCATTACCTTGAGGTTTCCTGATGAAGAGAAGAATGTCTGCCCGTAGAACAGTAATTGCTTGGACTAGAGCGGCCACAGGATCTCCACCTGAGTCCTCTATACTCCAGATGACAATAAATGGCTTCACAGTCTGTCAAGACTTGATAGTCGTGTAGATTATAAAGGCCTCCATCCCCAAGTACCACACAGGGAGATATAAAATGACTCCCTGTGCAATCTTTGAGGCCACAGGGATAGGTACCAGAACGCTGGAACCACGGAACACATGAAACCCCAAGGCCGCTGTAAGGCAACCAAGTAATTAGCACACCACTAATATATAACTGTCAACTAAGGACAGCTGATTACTATCAGATACAATAGCTTACCTAGTTGTGGAAAAAATGCTGCTTTAACCAAACTAGGACTTTGGGAGCAAGGAATGTGGTGGGCGTTAGAAGGAGTACCCTCAGTGTATGGTAGGGCGACAGCAGTAGTATAAAAATGGTAGGTCACCACTCCGGACTGGTAAGTACAAATCGCTGTAGATGTTTTGAAATGGCACTCGGGACTGAATGGGAGAAGGAGCTTGAAGCGGTGCAGCAATGGGGAGTGCCACTAGAAGTCAATGCAACTAATCCGTAATCCAGGTAAGTTCGGGAAGAACAGAAGAGAACAACAAATCCAAGGACTGGAGCAGAAGAAGTCCAAAAGCAGTCTGTAGGTCGGGGCAACAAAAGATCCGTTTGAGAGGCGCCAATACAAAGGGGTAAGACAAAAGGAGTCAGTTAATCGTAGTCCGTGATCAAAAGGAAGCCAGGAATCAATTTCGTGAAAAACGCCAAACAGTGCTAGCAAGAACAGCTGTGAAGCACTTGTGTAGCGCTGAATCATGGCTTTTATCCTGTTGCTATGATATGATATGATATGATATGATATGATAAGGCATTTGTAACGCACCTATACACAGGTGTTTCAAGGCGCGACGAGGCAGGGAGGGGGGAACAAGGGGAAGACAGACAACGATCCTACTAGGCCAGGTGTCATTCAGATCGCGCAAGTGCAGGGGGAGGGGGAGGGGAGAGGTGCATGGGGAAGGGGAGGGGGGAAGTGCAGTACAAGGTAAGTAGAATAAATAAATAAAAGGGCCAGCTGGTGGCAAGTGCAAGGTAAGTGCAGAACAAGTGCTGGGAAGGGGGGGCTGTAGGGATACAGAGACAGTCCCGCAGTGCAGGGGTTGCCAGGGAGGCAGTGCAAGTGGAGAGTGGCTGGGCCCAGGACCGAGGTCGGTGAGAGTGGCCCAGTTGCAGATTCAGTGCAGTTTCAGCGAAGAATTAGCAGGGGAGAGGGAGAGAGAAAGCAGAAGCAAAGAGGAAGGTTTTGAGGTGCTTCCGGAACCGGAGATGGTTCTCCTCAAGTTTCAGGGGGCAGGAAGGCTGTTCCAGAGGGAGGCCCCTGCCGCGGAGAGAGATCTACCCCCAGCTCGTTGCTTCGAGAAGCGGCTGACCCTGAGGGAGTTGGAGACGGATGAGCGAAGGGCTCAGGAAGGAAGATATTTAGGAAGAGAGAGTTGAAGGTATTTAGGCCCCAGGCCCCAGAAGGCCTTGTGGACAATGCAGAGGGTTTTGAACTTTATCCTCGCAGCCACTGGGAGCCAGTGTAGAGATTTCAGTCCTGGAGAGATACGGTCCCTGGGCTTGAGGCCAAGGACAAGTCTCGCAGTTCTGTTCTGGATGAGTTGCAGAGGGCGGAGTGTGAAGGCAGGCAGATTAAGATAAAGGCTGTTACAGTAGTCCAGTTTTGAGAGAACCAGGGCTCGGGAGACAGCGAGCTTCTGGGGGAAGGAGAGGAAGGGAAGAATACCTCTGAGGAGGTGCAGCTGGTAGTGTGACTTCTTAGAGACGTCAGATATATGAGGAGAGAAGGAGAGTGTGGAGTCGAAGATAACCCCAAGGTTTTTTGCCTTGCAGGTAGGAGCAGGAAGAGGGCCAAGAGAGGCCGGCCAGAGAGCTGCAGGGAAGGAGGGAGTGGGTGTGCCGATGAGCAGAATCTCAGTCTTACTGGCATTAAGGCAGAGGTCATTGGCGGCACACCATTCCTGGATAGCAGACAGACAGTCAGAGATGAGGGAGGGAGAGGAGGAGGCCGAGGGTAGCCTGAAAATGAGCTGGGTATCGTCCGCATAGCACTGAAAGTTGGGGCAGAGAGCGGCTATGCGGTGGGCAAGGAGTGCCAGATACTGGTTGAACAGCCAGGGGGAGAGATTAGATCCCTGGGGGACACCACAAGTGGAGAAAAAGATGTCAGAGAGGAAGGACCCGAGTTGGACCTGGGAGGGTCGATTGGAGAGGAAAGAGGTCAGCCACGCCAGAGCCTGACCAGTGATACCCAGGTTATCACGGAGACGGTTGAGCAGGATGGCATGGTTGACAGTGTCAAAGGCAGAAGAGAGATCGAGCAGAATGAGAACACACGGAGTGTTGGAGTCAAGGTTCAAAAGCAGGTCCTCACGGATGTTCAGGAGAGCAGTTTCCGTGCTTCTGGCAGCTCTGAAGCCAGATTGATGGCCATGAAGACTGCCAACAGATTCAGCATGGAGGTTAAGCTGGGAGATGGCCAGTTTCTCCAGGAGCTTTCCCAGGAAGGGAGTGATGGAGATTGGGCGATAGTTAGCCGGGCAGGAGGGGTCAGAAGAGGGTTTCTTAAGAAGAGGGTGCACAAGGGAGTGCTTAAGGGGGGATGGGAAAACTCCAGAGGCGAAGGAGTGGTTGCAAAAGTCAGCCAGGGCAGGGGCCAGGGAGTCAATGTGGTCCTTGATAGTTTTGGAGGAACAGGGGTGAACCTGTTTAGACGAGACTTTCATAGATCGGACTTGTCTGGAAACCTCGTCAGCAGAAAAAAGGGGAAAGGCAGAGAAGGAGGGAGGAGGGGTGGCTACAGAAGGGCCCGAGGAAGAGCCGGACAGAGAGGGAGGGAGGTGGTAGGAGGAGAGTGAGGATAGGATGTCCTGAGTTTTGGAGATGAAGTGAGAGGCCAGTGCAGTGCAGAGGGCCTGGGAGGGGACAGGAGAGGTAGAGACTGCAGCAGGGTTGGCAAGCTCCTTGCAGATTTTAAATAGTTCGGCCGAGTTGTTGGATGCCGCAGAGATGCGGGCTTGGATAAGGGCTCTCTTCTTGGTGAGAACGGAGAGACGGTATTGCCTTTGGAGCAGGCGGCAGGCCAGTTTGTCAGAGGATGAACATGAAGCACGCCATTTCCTCTCTGCCACCCTGCACTTGCGTTTTAGGGTGACAAGATCCGAGTCATACCAGGAGTTACATTTGGCTTTGGGCTTCAGGTGGATTCTCATGACAGGGGCAAGGATATCAAGAGTATCAGATATAGCAGAGTGGAGCATGGAGAGGGCTGTGTCAGGGTGGGAGTCAGCCGAGGGGGGAGGTGGGGGTGAGAAGGTGGCTGCGAAAGCCTCAACTGACACGCGCTTCATGGGTCGGATGACCGAGAAGGTGGGTGGCAGTGGTGAGGGTGGCTTTGCCTGTGGGGTAGGGAGGGTGAGGTGGGAGGATAGGAGAAAGTGATCACTCCAGGAGAGAGGAGTGGAGAGAGGGACGGAGAGGGGAAGGTCAGAAGAGATCAGAGCATCAATAGTGTGCCCTGCAGAATGAGTCGGCCCAGACGGGAGAATAGAGAGTGAGAGAGAGTCGCAGAGGTCACGAAAAAGTCCCGTGGGGGGACAGGAGGCATCCAAGTGGATGTTGAAGTCACCAAGAAAGAGGAGTTGAGTGGTAGAGGACAGGAGTGAGGAGGAGAGGTCAGCCCACTCAGAGAGGAAGGAGGAGATTTGACCAGGTGGCCGATAGACAGTAGCCAGGGTAAGGGAATGGCTAGGAGAGAGAGAGAGACGGCAGACAAGGCATTCAAAAGAGGAGTAGGTCTGCGTAGGAGTGACAGAGGCAGGAATCCACTCAGGGAAGATAAGGGCCACACCCCCACCAGCACGGTTGGGCCTGGGCACAGAGAGGATCTTGTAACCGTCAGGTAGGAGTGTGTCAAGGCTGGTGACAGAGCTGGCCGTGAACCAGGTCTCAGTGAGACCTAGGACGTCAAGGTCCAGTTCCTCAAGATGGTGACAGATATCAGAAGAATGCTTGATTGCAGAGCGAGAGTTAAGAGTGGCAATGTGGAGAAGGTTGCCATCCTTGAAGGACTTCCGGTGAGGGGTACAGATCAGAGGTACGCCCTGCGGAGGTGTAGAAGAGGGAGGTGAAGAAGTAGCACGAGAGGGGGCAGGGAGGGAGCGTAGAGGCTATGGAAGCAATGTCACGTGAGCGGAGCTTCTGTGCCACGTGATTCGTGGATGTGTCAGGTGAGCGGGCTTTTCGTATCATGTGATCCGGGAATGAATGTGGCTGCCTGGCAACAGGACACCTGACCCTGCCTGTGCCAATACGCCAGGGAAGCTGCCAGTAATGAAATTGATGTAGTCATCCCAAATGATGTGAAAATGGTTTCCCCAAACTATGGTTAACACCAGCCCATGCATGAGGCAAACGGAACCCAAACTGCTGTCGCCCTCTTCGTGGACCGGAGGTGGAGGTGGGTGTGCATGCAATAGGGACAGCAGTAGGTGTAGGGACGTGATGTATGACAGGAGATCCTCTTTATCGGCACACCTTCACCCTCCTTTCCCCTCACTCTTTGGCCGGCCTATCTTGGCCCTCCACCTACCTCCACCTGTGAAGCTAAGAACCTCAGGGTCATCTTTGACTCCACACTGTCCTTCTCTGCCCACATCTCTGATGTCTCAAAAAAGTCTAACTTCCTGTGCACCTCCTTGGAGGTACTCTGCCTTTCCTCTCCTTCCCCCAGAAGCTCACTGTCTGTCAAGCTCTTGTTCTCTCTAGGTTGGACTATTGTAAGAGCATCTTTCTAAATCTACCTGCCTCTTCTCTCTGCCCTCTGCAACTAATCCAGAACAGGACTGAGAGACTTGCCCTTGGCCTCAATCCCTGGAATCGGATCTCTCCAGCTCTGAAATCTCTCCATTGGCTCCCAGTGCATGCAAGGATTACATTCAAAACCCTCTGCATTGTCCACAAGGCTTTCTGGGGTCTGGGTCCAAATTACCTTCAGTTATCCCTCTGCAAATACCTCCCCTCTCAAGCTTTTCACTCCTCTACCTCCAACTTCCTCAGGGTCAGTCGTTTTTCAAAGAAACGAGCTGGGGGTTGATCTCTGTCTTTGGCTTGGGCCACCCTCTGTAACAGTCTCCCTGCCACTCTGAAACTTGAGGGGAACCATCTCCGGTTCCGGAAGCATCTGAAGACATTCCTCTTTGCTTCTGCCTTCACCCCTCCCCCCCTCTCCTATGCTGATCTGTTCTCTCTCGGCACTGTGCACCTGGCCTACCCTATGTCTTCCAAACCTTGGTACCTGCTCAGCCTGCCACCCTCCCGCACTGCCTCCAGGCCACCCCTTGCACTGGGGTCTGTATCTGTACCCATGCAGTCACCCCCTTTTCCTCTTGCACTTATAAGACATACCCTGTATGTTGCCTTAAACCCAGCACTTGCCACTTGTTGACTGCACTACCATTGTTTGTTGTCCATTATTTATTTATTTATTATTATCTATCTGTTTTCTCCTTTGCTCCGCACTTTCCACTTCTCCCCGTCTCCCATACGCTTTTCACCCTCTCCATCTCCCATGCACTTGAGGGTTCTCAATGTCACTGGGCCTAGTAAAATCATTGTTTTTGTTCTCCCTTGTTTTCCCTCTCTACTCTGGTTGCGCTCTGAAACCCTTGAGTATGAGCGCGATATAAATAGAATATCAATATCAATATTGATTTGTCATTGTTCCCTTACATTTTCTTGGGCAAGTGCAGAGCTGACCTGATGGTGAACTGTGTGTTCTAGGTACTGAGCCACCAAATCTGGTGCAAAGGTGGAAACTGGGCACCAGCAATGGTAGATGTGGATAAATGCAGTGAATCCTATAATAAGGCTGAAGTAATGGTTGTATGTGATTTTGTCAAAAATGTGAAGTCAAATTGGATTTCCTTGAATTTTTTTTTGTGGTAGATTTTGCCAAAGATATTTTTTAGGGAGATCCCTTGCAGCTCCCGCCATAACCCTCAAACCCCCACATTAGTTATATGTCTTTACGCACCACCGACATATAATTTCGGGCAAAAGCTATTGACAAAATTTGATGAATTGAAATTCGATGTAATTTCCCACGACAAAACCTCCATATCACGAAATAACATCCTGGGTCTAAGAAAATGGAGCCAACATTATTCATGTGAATGTTCAGCAAAGAGCCTACCCCGGATTGGGTTAGTGCTCACACCCCACTCTCTCTGGCCCAGACTCATCTGTGTATGTAAAGAAGACCAACAGGGCATGGCCTTTCCAGGGTTATGACTAAAGCTACAATAGAATTGTGAGTCTGTGAGCTGCACAGCTGGGGATTAATAGTTACCCGGACACAAGGCTACCCGAAAAGATTTAACAATTGCTAGTGCTAATCCCATGCCTTGGCGCTCAACGCTATTGCAAAATTCAAGATGAAAATAATGCCATGATACCTTGATATGATTGATACAAAAAGTTCAGTTGCAATTTATTGTTGGATGTAACACAGGACACTGCCTACACATGTTTCGACCCCTCAGTGCATCATCAGAAATGTTATAATAAATGAATGTAATATGTCAACCAGTAAAATAACCCAGCAATTATAATACATCACCCATGCCCCCAAAAGTAGTGCAATTGTACAAACAAAACATGTTAAAAAAGCAAACCAATTTGTCATGAAAGGTACAACCCACAAGTAAAATTCACATGCACATAAATAACAACACGATATTTGCAAAACAGAAATACAGATTATAAAAAACATCAATAATAAAACACCACAACGCAATAGAAATACTCACCATATAAAAGGGCAAATAGACATACAAATAAAAAGAGAAAATAAATAAAATAATAAATACACACTGAGTTACTTCTTTGCAGGATCACATGGTTGTGAACAGCAAAAATCCACAAACTTCCACAGACCGCCACTAGGGTGTTAAGAAAGTAGAAAAAGGCATATGAACTATACATTCCTATTTGGTAAAATTAGAGCAGCCTCCAATCCTATATTAGCATTCTAGTTGTCCATTGTCATGAGGCCTCAAATAGGCTATCAAGAAAGCTTCAGAGAGCACCAATACTCAACACAAAACTCAACATAAAACATCCAAAACATGAATAGATTCTTCGAGTTGACAGGACCAGTTAGAGAAGTGCCAAATTGAACTACTGTGAGAAAGTCTCAAACGATATCTGTGAGCTCAAGCTATTACTACCACCTCTGTATGTGCCTGGATAATGATACGTCTTTCCATGATTGAAAATCTACTGACTGGTTTCCTCGTGCCTCGCCTCACCCGGCTCCATGCAACGTGATTTCCCTATCCCTAATGTGGGTTGGAACCTCTGCCGCGGGGTCCTTTTTTGTTGTTTTAAAAAAATATTTATTATTCCCTGAAAACCTTATTATGGAAGCAGGGGACACCACCACAACTGCCAACCCCATTATACCATTCAAGGGGAGACGGGGACACCCCTACAATCCCTGCTCCTCTTGTTCGTGTAATGGGATTTGGCATTTTAGTTACTGACGAATGTGCAGTAAAAGTACATTCAGCATTTCTTTTTGTTATTTTCGAGCAATACCTGTGCATGAGACTCCTTTTGTGTACTCCTTCACCTACAAAATACATGTGTTCTTTAGACTTATTTGGCATATTCCCCACCTTTAAAATGTGTATGTGCCTAACACTGCTTTTGCATCCTTCAGCACCTACAAATTGCAGACATGCCACAGACTGTTTTGATGTACTCTCCCGCCCTCAAATTCCAGATGTGCCTAAAACTGTTTCTGTGTATTCCCACAGCTACGAAAGGAACATGTGCCTATTTGTTTGTTTGTTTGTTTGTTTATTTTATTTATATCACGCACATGACCTGGAGGTAATTGGGCGCTAAAGGATAGTAATGGTTACATTATATACATTACATTAGATTACATGGCATAGTATAGACAGTTGTGTACATGAATACAGTTTGATCATTCAAGAAGAGATTACCATGGTACATATATACATATTGAACATTATACATATTATACATAGGTCATAGCAGTAGTATGGGACGGATGATACATACTAGTTGTGCAGACCACCTAGCGGTTAGTAGTATCATGAGCTGTAGTTTTATGTTTTGTTGAGTATCCATGTGATAACATGGCTTCTGAATTTGTTGAAGGTTTGAATAGTCTGAATATTCTGAGGGAGAGTGTTCCAAAGCTGGGCGGCTAATACCAGGAAGCTAGTGCCTCTGGCACTTTTTAGATTATATCTGGCCACCGCCAGACATGGTATGTTGGATGATCTAGTAATTCTGTTGCATACCTTCCATGTGAACTTATCTGTGAGATAGGGGGGCTTGGTAGTTAAGCGCTTTGTGAGTGAGACAGATAGTTTTTCGGACAATTTTGTCATGTATAGAGAGCCACCTGTAGTGCTTTCTAGTTCCTGAGATGGGCTCTCTTTTGGGAATATTCAATGCTGCTCTGAGCACGTTATTTTGCATGATCTGAAGTTTATTTAAGATGGTTTTGTTCGCTCCTAGATAAAGGCTGTTGCAGTAGCCCAATTTAGTTTATATGAGCGCTCTCGCCAGAGTAAGGCAGCTGGTGGGGGATAGTAAAGGTCTACAGGCTCTGATCAACTTGCCTGTGTAGGCTGTGGCCGATGAGGTCATGTTAATCTGCGTACTTAGGTTAGACTGGGCATCAAGGTAGAAGCCTAAAGTTTTTACATGTTTGGCAATGGGTATACTGTTCCCATCGATGAGGATATTTGTGTAGTGAGGACTTAGTTTGAGAAGGTTGTTAGATGATCCGACTAGGAGTAATTCTGTTTTATCATCATTCAGACAGAGACCATGTGTGGCCATCCATGCCTGAATGATGATGTAGACCTCGTTGATCCGCGCAACGTCTAGATCATAGGTTCCTGAGAGGGGTAGGAGTATCTGGGTGTCATCCGTATAATTTGTGTAGATGACAGCCAGACAGTCCAGTTTGTCGAATAGTGGCTTTGTAAAAATGTTGTACAAAGTGGGCGAGACGCAGGATCCTTGAGGGACTCCGCAGGTGATGGGGATGGGGTCATCCGTTGCTGAGGGTGAGAACACACGCATAGTTCTGTTAGCGAGGAAAGATTGGATCCAGGCAACTGCAGAACTGGAGAAATGTGCCGCTGAGGAAAGGTGGTTACAAAGTATGGAGTGATCCACCAGATCAAAAGCCGCAGAGAGGTCGAGTAGAAGTAGGATGGCATCTTTCCTTTGTCTTTTAATTCATCGATCTGGCTTTTGAGGTCGACAAGTGCGGTTTCTGTTCCATGCTGGGGTCTGAAGCCAGATTGACGGGTACTGAGTAATTTGTGAGTTTCAAGATAATCTTGTATTTACAGGTAGGCTATTCTGTCCAAAATTTTCAGTTGAAAAGGGACTGTCGTAATTGGTCTGTAGTTAGTGGGTATAGCCGGGTCAAGGGTCTGTTTTTCTAATAGTGGTAGAACCCAGGACTGTTTGAGGTTACTAGGGACGGAGTTGTTAGAGAAGCAGGAGTTTACAAGTTTAGTCATGAATGGGGCAAGGTCTCTTGCTGCATCTTTTATAATCTGGGCTGGGCATCTATCGCCCTTACAGTTAGATGGTTTAAGAGATGCAATGATTTTGTGGTCTTCAGGAATGGTGACTTTTTTGAATGTGAAACCTGAGTTAATGTGAGGGGTAGGGGTCGGTGCTGGAGTAATGACTGTTAGTTGGGATCTTTTGTCAGCTATTTTGGTCTGCAGTCCTTTGATTTTATTGGAGAGGGCATTTTGAATGCTGGTGCACCAGGCTTTATCCTTAGTGCATGTATCTGGCGGTGGGTTGGGGTTCTCAATTTCTCTTAGAACACTGAATAATTCTTTAGTGCTGGAGCTGGCTTGGGCTATTGTGTCATTATAGGTTTCTTTTTTCACCTAGATTATCTTATTTTTTTTCTGACCATACTAGTGGAGTCGGATCTAGTAGGGTGATGGTGCAATAGAGAACCGCAACCCATTCAAGTATCGTTCCTTTTTCGTGGGTGGGTTTGGTGCTAATTTGAGTATAGCCTTGTTCTAGTGGTGCAGAGGCTAGAGAGAATGGCATATGAATGGCATATACCTATCTTACCTGAGAACAACTTCGATGCCCTATCAGTAAAAATCTCCCTCTCTCCTAATGACACCATGACAATGCACCTTATCTACCGACCACCAGGCCCACTCCTGAACTTCCAAGCCGACATCCTTCACCTACTAGAGAACAATCTCAAACCCAACACTAAAGCCATGCTCCTAGGTGACCTGAACCTCGGCTTCAATGACACAAAAGACAAACACAGCAAAACCCTTGCTAAAGCCCTTCTAGACCTACAATTCATCCAGAGAGTTGACTCTGCTACTCACACCAAAGGCCGCCTACTATGCTGGCTAGTCGACCATAACTGCAGGGTAGACATCAGTTCCACAACCATGGACCGACCACCACCTTATCCATTTTTACATCCCAACAAAGACAGCTATTACTCAAATACCTCCTATGCCAGCTGCTCTAGCTAGATCTAAAAAGCTACTCTCCAAAGAAAGGATGTGCCCACTCCTAGAAGTCTCAGCACTAGCATCACCCACTTCCAACGACCCCAAAGAACTAGTCCCACTCTACGGCACCACTATTAAAGAGATCATTGACACTATTGCCCCATTAGAAACAAAAAAAGCAAAAAAACTCTTCCATGCTAACTCATGGTTCAACCAAGATTTACGTGACCTAAAAACACTCAAAAGACAAGCACTCAAAAAATGGCAATCACCCCCCTATGCGACTCATACTTAACTATTGCCAAGCAATACAAAAACTCCATAGCCAAAGCCAAAGCTGACGCATAAAACACTAGAATCGACAATGCCCAATCACATTCAAAAGAATTATTCGCAAATTTCAACAAACTAGTCACACCGCCCGCCTCCAAACACCAAACAATCAAAGACGAGAATTGGTGTAATGACATCCAAAAGGCTATGCTAGACAAAATTGACTTACTCCAAAAGAAAATCAAAGCCAACCTTGACAATCTACCAAAGTCTCCACACAAAACGGGGACTGCCCCCAGCCCCAAGCACCCCCCCAAAACAAACGCAACAACAATCCTCCACCACCTTTCACCTTTAGAGAAGTAACTACCACAGAGGTCCTACGCATCATGAAACAAATCAAACCCTCACTCTGCAAGGGGGACATCTGTCCAGCAAACATAATCAAAGACTGCGTTGAACCCCTAGCCCACATCATTGCTACCTTCATTAATGCCTCATTCGCCACCGGCACAGTACCTTCCTCCCTCAAAGAAGCTTGAGTTCGCCCACTACTAAAAAAACCTACGCTAGACACGGATTCACCCAACAACTACAGACCCATTTCAACAGTGCCATTCCTGCTGAAAATCCTCGATAAGGCCGCATAGCTACAGATAAAAGCTTACCTTGAATCTCACAACATCCTAGGCAAGAGACAGTCTGGCTTCTGCCCACGCCATGGCACAGAGTCTGGACTACTCGACCTTAAGAACCAACTCCTAAAAATCATGGATAAAGGCAAATGTGCCATCCTACTACTCCTTGACCTGTCGGACGCGTTCGATTTAGTCGACCACAAAACACTAAGTACACATCTCACCAACACGGCCCACTTCTCAACTAAAGCCACAGCCTGGATCTTTTCCTTCCTGGAAGGCAGAGCTATGAGGGTCTACTCAGACCAAGCGTCAGCCACCCCCTCCCCAATCAACTATGGAGTACCTCAAGGGTCCTGCACCTCCCTGACTCTTTACAACCTATTCACACTCCCACTATTCAACGATTTAGAAGAATTCGGCATAACGTTCACCAACTATGCCGACGACACTCAAATCCTTCTCCCACTAACTGGTGACTACGAGCAAGACCTGAAAACCCTACAAAACACCTATGCCATCATCCAGGCATAGATGGCAGCCAATGGCCTCTGTCTCAATGGAGACAAGACAGAGATCCTAATAGTGGGCCCTAAAGAAAATCTCAACAAACTAGACAATAAATACAGTACTTTCCTCATCGAGAACTCAGTAATCTCCGTATCCCCGGCTGTAAAAACTCTCGAGGTATACCTAGATTCTACCCTGTCCATGGACAGACATGTCAGCTACATCTCCTCCTCAGCAGCTCTTACAACCAAGATAATCAATGCAGTAAAGCCCCACCTGTCCACCACAAACCGCCTCAACATCGCCAGAGCCACCATAGGCGCAAAACTAGACTACTGCTAGGTACCTCGGCCAAAAACATTAATAGACTCCAGATTGCACAAAACAACGCTCTGAGAGCAGCCCTCAATATACCAAAGAGAGAACACATCTCCCTAGCAAGACAAAATGCCCACTGGCTCCCAGTTAAAGAGCGCATCCAATTCAAGACTCTCACAATCACACATAGATGCATAGCCCAAACTGCCCCTAGCTACCTTAATGAACGGATACAACCAGTCCAATCACTCAGACCCAAAAGGGACCTATATGCCAACCAACTTGCAATCCCTAACTTCACTAGAGTCAAAGCTGGCGGCTCGAGTTTCGAAGTCCTAGCACCAAAAGCCTGGAACTCCCTACCGCCCAAACTAAGAGCGAAAACATCCCACACAGCTTTCAGAAAAGCTCTGAAAACTACCCTATTTAAGTAAACCCAGTTTCCAATTTTATCGCATGCAACAATGTCTGTAAATTACAACTGTATCATGATTACGGTTCCCATGTAACCTTGGAACCACAGCCATTCCTGTAACCGAATGAACATGCCAAGTAAACCTTCTTGTAACAGCGCCACGATGCCCGAGCGCAGCTTCCGCGCTTTAAAAATGCAAATAAAATAAAAAAATAAAATAAAATACCCCTCTACCTACAAAGTTAATGTATACCTCATACTGCTTTGGAGTACTCCATCGCATACACAATTCAGATGTGCCTTAAACTGCTTTGGTGTGCTCCCACACCTATATAATCTATGTGTGACCAAGGCTGCCCTGTCATGCTCATCCCAAAAAAATGAATGTGTTCCTAAGACTGTTTTGAAATACTTCCAAACCTGCAAAATCGATGTATTCCTAAGACTTTGTTGACATAGTCCCACACCTACAAAATGTATGTGTGCCTAAAACTCTTTTGGAGTACTCCAACACCTACAAACTCTGCTCTATCTGCCTCCAAAAGCACATGTGCCTAAAATGCCTTAGGCAAACTCCCTTGCTTCAAAATGCTCATGGGCATAACGCTCCTTTGGTTTTCTTCCCTACCTACAAAATTAATGTGTGCTTAAGACTGCTTTGGTGTACTACATCACCTACAGATGACACATTTAACCAATACTTCTTTGGCCCTCTACTTCACCTACAAGGTACGCTGTTTGACATACTCCCACACCTATAAAAAGCACAAGTGCCCAAGACAGCTTTGTTTTACTCCCACATCTACAAAATGCATGGATGCCTAAAACTGCTTTGATCTACTCCTCAATGTTCATACTAGACATTGGCCTAAGACTGCTTTGTCCTACTCCCCACCTACAAAAGCACATTTGCCAGATTTCTTTGGTGCTTTCCCTTGCCTACAACATGCATGTTTGCCTAAGACTTTATTGGTGCACTCCCCACCTACAAAATGAATGGGTTCCTCCCACACCTACAAAATACACTCTGGTGCCTACAAAATGCACTTACGGCTAAGACTGCTTTGGCATATTCCCCTGTTTACAACATTCACATGTGCCTAACACTGCTTTGGTGTGCCACCACCTACAGAAAGCATGCATGCTTAAGATTGCTTTGGTGCATTCCCCCAACCACAAAAGTCATGTGTGCCTAGCACTGCTTTCACGCTCTCCCCCACCTACAAAAAGAATGTGGAATTCCTCACTTCTTTGTCCAATTCCTAGTTTGGTGTGCTGCCCCTTTACCCACAAATCAAGAGTCCCTAAAATCCCCTAAAAATCTAACCTAAATCCCTAACTCCGCTTAGGCCTTATTATCAACTGAATACTACTCTAACCTACGCTACAAGTAATCCTACCTACACAAATTCCCATTCCTACTTATCCAGAGGCAGAGCTCATAGTATTGTAAGGATGGCCTGGGAAAACCCCAAAATTACACAAAGGACCAGGATCCAAAAAACAGACTCAATAACGGAAATAGACAAAGTGAAAGGCAAACCCCAGCTTTATTAACATACAAATAAAGCAGGGACAGCATACAAGCATAAACATCTCGAAGCTCTCAGCGTGCTTATCAAAAATAACAACATTTGCACCACGAATGTGTCATCTACAACGTCATCATACTCTCAAAATTACCAAAACCTATGCAATGAGATTATTGGTTAAGGGGATTGACTACCTTTATTTATTGGTGGGCCTAATACGTACTAGGCGGCCTAACTAGGTTATTGGTTGGCTTTCTCCTAACCAATCTTGGACAACTGGCAGGTCTTCAAGACATGAGCCAGACAGGAGTAGGGGTAGAGAGGTCAATGGACTGCTTTCCATTCAATTAAAGAAGATACCATTCCCTTATTCCTAGCTCATGCGCCAGAGTAATTTCTTTGTAGTTGCCTTTGTGTGCCATCTCTCTTGTGTCTGGGAATATGTATGAGGAGTGCGGCAGGTGTCTTATCTGTATTAATTGCTAATGAATAGACAGTGTTCTTCATTTATGTGTCACGTGTGATGAGTCCGCATTTAGAATTATTTCACCTTGCATTTATTTGGATTTTAGCTAATATTAATGTGAGTGATATGATTCCTTTTACCACTGAGGACACTCTTCAGTTATTCATTTTGAATTTATCGTAGGTTTATGGTTCGCTCGCATCTGGCTCAGTCGTCAGTTGTGATCTTCCAAACTTTAATTAGATAAGAAGTATTCTTATGTCCTGGGAACTATTTTCTCGTGCCTATTCTGCAGCATTCAGATCCTCCCTATTTGCTCAGTGACCAGCTACTGTCTGAGCTGTGCATGGTTGTGTATTTCTTTGATTTAAGCATCTTAAATTCTCATGAAGTCTTGAGGCCTTTTATTAACTTAAAGTATGCTGTGGCTTCCGTTTTGGAAACACATTGCGTTTCTATGTTAGTGAGTTTTATTCGCATGTCATTCATGTTGCATTCAGTGTACACATGTTTATGTTAGTGTTCTTCATGTCTTTATGGATGCCCTGTTAATATTCTTCATGTATAAATGCATATTTTACCTAGTGTGCATATTTGTTTTGTATCTAATGCATGCACAATTAATGACACAATGTTAGCTTGGTATTAATTATGCGATCTTCAGCTTAAATTGTGCCCTCTCCTACTGTACATGCCTGGGATATGGTTGGTATGGTTGTCTTAGTGAGTAACGCTTCTTACCTGTGCAATATTGGCCCATGAGCGGGGCAGTAGCTATGGAGGACATGGTCCTCTGCCTCTTAACATTAAGGCTCCTTCCTCTTCTAAACCGAACCACTGAGTGTTCCAAGTTTCAAGTTTTTTGTTCTGTGACCCTGCATTAACAAGTTCCACCACAGTTAGGGGTCTGAAATTACAAAGTCTGAAAAAAGATGTCTGAGGTGTTTTGCGCAAAGGTCTTTCAAGGCTGAACACGCCGTGACCAGATGAACTAGAGATTCAGTTTCAGAGGGGATTTTACCACATCGACAATGGTTTTCCTTGGACAAGCCACTTATTGCCTGGATCTCGTTTGTTGAATAAAGATTCAGACATGCCCTCATTAATTAGTCTCTGATCCTTTTATCCGGAAATTGTTTCAAATAGGCACAGACAGTGTTCAGTTTACTACCCTCAGTTGGTAAATGTGCTACAGAGTGATAACTGTTGGCAGTTTCCAGAGTTTGAATCCAATCGTGGGTTTTCAGTTTTACTTTAACTCGCGTTGGATTTGTCACCAGTTGATCCGAAGAGCTTCCAATTTCTGCAAGGCATGTCGTCATTTGTAAACGCCACCGCTGCAAGGATACATTGTTCTCCTGAGTTCCTGCATCACATTATTAAATACGTTCTGTGTGTTTTCATTGTAGCCTGCTAGCTGAATGATGCATCCAGCAAGAAAATCTTCCACTCTAAGTATTGTTGAGGTTGCCGCAGTATCCTAGATTCATGAGACCAATTCATCAATATTTGAATCAGACATAGTATGTGATTGGCTGGGATAGAGTGTGGGCCTGGGCGAAGATCATAAATACAAGTAGTGGACGTGCATGCCTAAATATTAGTTGAGTGTTTCCACAGGCATTATCATTATTAGCCCAGCACAAACGAATGTCAGGATGGGAGCAGGAACTCTACAATAGCCCACAGACCAGCTTCCTTTTTCTTCTGCTAAGGATGGGAGCAGGACCATTGTGTGGGAAAGTGGAAGATTAAAAAATATGTTTATAGCCTACTTCCCCAAATGCAGAGATCCACAAACAGTGGAAATTGGGACCTATCATAGGTGTTGTGGTGGGGAATTCAGTCCCTGAATTCCCCATCAGTGAACATGTCTCCCCATGTATATATGCCTGCTTCCTCCCATCTCCTGGGAGTGGGAAGTTCCGCCTCCGACTTGCACACATCCACCATTATCGGGTTATCCGGTGAGTACGGATGTTTCACTTGTAGATACATCTACATATTAACTTGGTGAGCGGGGATACGTTCTGTATTGTTATATGCATAGTAGTGCACTATCAAAACTGCATAGCTGGAGTATCACTGCATCCGATAGGGGTCATAGATATTCATGGAATAGAGTATCCATCTTGGTAGCAGTGAGATAGCGTCGCCGTAATTGGTGTCATAGACTTAAAGGGACAAGTGTACGTGGTTGTGCAGAGAGTGAATTTCCGCCAGGGGTGTATGGAATGAAGGAGCGCACAAATGTTCATAGAAGAAAAACTGTGTACAGCTGTGCATAAGTAGAGTGGTGTGAGTTAAAAAGCTTTGGCTGTTCCACTGATAACTGATTTGCAGTAGCAAGTCAATGTTATGCCGACACAGGAGGTGTAGCGATGTGTACAGAGTACAGGGGAGGTAACAACATGGCAAGTCAGAGATGATGTTCTGCTTGGCTCTAAGATGGTTGTGCATAGATTGACATTTAGGAGAGGGATGTTACTTATTGCAGCTGGAGGCATCTTGGAGGGTTTTGGAGTGTGGTGCAGTAGAAGTAGGAATCCAGGTTGCAGGTTGCCAGTTCTTAAAGAGTATTCCACTCTGTGATGTCTGCCATGTTCTTCCACCCGGGTTAACAGGGTTGCTTCAGCATGGTCTGTTGCATGCCACCTCTCTCTTGGGATTGGTCAGAGTATTCTCTTTCAGCAATCAGTGACAAGGTCAAGGTGTGTCGCAATCCTTCCATTTTGCTGGGGATGCTGATATTCGACAAGAGGATCCTCACACGTCTTGTTCTGCTCTTGCGCCAACACCTTCCAGGGTTTTCTCTAATGCTGTAAGGTTTACTCCAATAATACTATCAGTTGACAGGTGCCCGTTAAAAGAATTTAAACCGCAAAGGGCAACAAATTAGATGTTAGGTGCTTTACTTAAAAAGTTGGGGAGTGTGCCTAAAATACTACGTAAATCAGGCTTCAGAAAGCATCCCAAAGTGTTATTAAATTAGAAGCATCTTGACATGTCCCTCTGGTGTTCCTACTGATACCAGATACATTTTATGTGTATCAGTGTTTATCCCCTGAGTTCAGAGTAAAGAGTTCATCAGAGTTTGACATTTAGAAGATCTCCACGTGTAAGGTTATCTGAGTATGTTGTATTAATTGATCAATAAAATAGGCTATTGCACAGGGAATAGTTCATAGGGGCTGCGAAAGAAGGGCATGCCCAAAGGAGGAGTTAGGAGCTTCATGACCCTTTCACTGAAAAAAACCGAATTCCAAAGTGTAACGTCACGCCGCCGGGTGCGCGCCCAGTCATCGGGCAGCGCCACACTCCTCCTTTTTCCGGGAGAACAATAACAATACTAATACTAGACACTGCAAACCAAACCAAAATGAAGCCTTAGCATTTTACGAAAACCCCATGTTCAAAACACCCCTTTATTGACATCCACCCGGGACCCCTTACTTAACAGTTCTCATCCTCAGGACAAACAGCCAGGTGACCCAACACGTAATCGCTGAGGTGAGCAGGTTTCCCTCGCCCAGCCCTCTGGGGGTACCTCCTGCTCACCTCCGTCACGTGTGATCTCCCCAGGAGCATGCCCTGGGCCGGGGACTCAGGCAGACAGGGTGTTTCCCTTTTTTTTTTTTTATAAAGTATTTTATTGGTTTTTTCAAGAAAGTGAGAAACATTACAAACTTACAAGTGTGGTAATAAAGAAACGATACAACAAAAAAAAGTAACGTGAGAACAACCAAAACAACAGCAGTCTACATGTAGCGTTAATTATGAGATGTTTGGTGGCAAGTAAAAATTATAGTTCCGATGTTACAGGAAGCGAGGGGAACAGATTCGGGTAATTCCATCTCTGTATCAGTATGAAAAATCGGGTGTTGTAGGACGCTACAGTCCCTCAGGGAAGCTTATAGTCTGCCTTGAAGCGCATGTCACTCAGGAGGGCTTTCCAGGAGTCCAGGGTTCCACTTGTGGCTTCTCCGCTGGTTGTGATCCCGTCTTGCCAGGCCCTGGTTTCAGCAGTCGTCCATCTCGCCAGTTCGCTCAGCCACCGAGCATGGCTGGGGCCCGCTGCAGTCTTCCAGGCCATCGCTATTGTTCTCTTGACCAAAATGCATGAGATGTCCATTAATTTCACCAAGTGTTTAAATTTGCCCGGTCTAGGATATATACCTAGTAGGCACTCTCCGGGCGTCCAGTCGTATCTTACCATGCCAGCTTCTGCGCAGGATTGTTTGGCTTTGAACCAGAGTGATTTCACTTTGATGCAGGACCAGAACATGTGGATCATGTCTGCCTTGTCATTTCCGCACCATGGGCACGTCGGGGGTATTTTCGGGTTGAATGAGGCAATCCTGTGGGGAGTCATATATGTCCGGTAAAGGACATTCAGCTGTATTTGTCCGAATCTGGAATTCCGGGACACTTTCTTGGGGTAGATCAGTGCTCTCTCCCATTCCTTGTCAGTAAGTGGTGATTCAAGATCTGCCTCCCATTTCGCCTTCAGTGCCTGACCTTTGGGGTTAGGCTTGTCTATGAGTCTGTTGTAAAGTCTGGAAACTGGTCTCCATCCATCTGAGAGGTCGTGCATTTCCTGTAGCAGTGGGTCTGGGGTGGGCTCTTCCGGCCAGCTGTTCCACTGCTTCTTAGCGATCTGTTTGATCCTGTGGTACCAGAGGAACTGGCCCTTGGATAGTCCTTCAATGTTCTGTAACGACTCGAAGTCCCTGAATTCCCCATCAGTGAACATGTCTCCCCATGTATATATGCCTGCTTCCTCCCATCTCCTGGGAGTGGGAAGTTCCGCCTCCGACTTGCACACATCCACCATTATGGGGTTATCCGGTGAGTACGGATGTTTCACTTGCCCTATGTGACAGGCCCTAGCCCATATCTGCCTGCCCAGCTTGACAATCAGCGGAGTTTCGGGAGGTAGCCGAGGGGGAAACCATAGAGTTTCTTTGGGGATTAAGTTTGTGGAAGATTGTCTGAGTAGTTCCAGTTCGGCCGATGTGTCATCAGACAGCCACTTCGTAATGTGACTGAGCTGGGCCGCCAAGTAGTAAAGGTGAAGGTCTGGGAGTTTTATTCCGCCTTCCTTATGTGGGAGAGACAGCGTGGCCAGTGTGAGCTTGTGTCTGCGCGGACCCCACAAGAAGTCCTTGATGATGGCCTCTAGTGTCTTGAAGAAAGGCGGGCGAACGTAGTGGCAAATATTGGCAAAGAAGTACAGGAATCGAGGAAGGATTATCATTTTGGCAATCGCCGCTCTACCCACCATTGACAGTGGTAGTTTGGACCAAAATTTGATTGAACGCCGAAGGCCGGTGACTGCTGCTATAGTGTTATGTTCGTGTGTGAGTAGCGGGGTGTGACCCACATTGATTCCCAGGTACCGGAACTTGTCAGGTTGCCACTGTATTCCGATAGGCGGGAGGTCGTCTACTGCAATGCCCCTCAGGCTAGCTAGGGGGAATGCAGTTGATTTGTGTCTGCTGAATCGTATCCCTGAGTACTTTGCATAATTGTCGAGAACTTCTAGCGTTGTGGGTGCGTTGAGCTCAGGGTTCCTCAAGTAGAGAAGTACATCATCCGCGTATAATAAAATTATGTTGTAAACGTTGCCCACCTTAATGCCCGCATCAAAAAACTGTTGGCGAAAGTATATGGCTATTGGTTCTAGGCCCAATATATACAGCATGGGCGAGAGTGGGCATCCCTGTCTCGTGCCCCTTTGTATTGCCCAGGATCCCGAGACAATTCTGCCTGTTTTAACCCTTGCCATTGGCGAATTATAAAGTACCTGGATCCATCTGATGAAGCCCGCACCAAAGCCGAAGCCCCTCAAAACCTCCACAAGCCACTCCCAATAGATAGAGTCGAAGGCCTTGATGGCATCAAGTGACAGTATCGCCAGGTCCTCCTCTCGGTCGTGGGTTTCGGCCATGATGTGTTGTAGTCTCCTGAGGTTGGCCGTGGTGTTGCGTCCTGGGACGAATCCATTTTGATCTTCGTGAATTATGGATCCTACCACTCTGGCGAGTCTGTTGGCTTATATAGAAGTGAGGATCTTGCTGTCGTAATTCAGCATGGCCAAAGGTCGATAAGAATCACAATCGGTGGGTGACTTGTGCGGCTTGAGCATTGGAATAATTATGGTCTCTTTCATGGTGTTGGGCAGGATGCCATTTGTGTAGGCTTCTTGATAGACTTCATGCAGGATGGGGGTGAGAATGGGTTCGTAGGTCTTGTAGAATTCGGGCGGGAGACCATCACTGCCGGGGGCTTTGCCATTAGCGAGCGATCTGATGGCCGCTGTCACATCTTCGGAAGTGATCTCCGAGTCCAGTTCCTCCCTCTGCTCGCTGGAGATTTGAGGGAGGCCTATCTCCTCCAATGTTTCGATTAATTCTGCGGCGGGCACCTGGGACTCGTGGGCATACAATTTGGAGTAGAACTTAGCAAAAGTCTCGTTGATCTCCATCTGCGTCTTGTGTGTTACTCCTTTTTCGTCCTTTATCTCCGTTGGCAGGTGTTTAGGGTGTTCCCGCTTGCAGAGCCAGGCAAGCAATCTGCCGGGTTTGTCAGACTCGCTGTGGGATCTGGCGGTATGTGTTGCGAAGTCAAATTTCTCCAGTCTGACCCATGATTCCTGACATTTTATACGGGCTGTTTTAAGGATCTTCTCGGACTCTGGGGAAATGTCAGGGGCGGACTCTAGTCTTGCGATCTCTAATTCCTGGGCCTCAAGAGAGGACTGTAGTTGTCTGCGGGTTCCGCCCGCTCTTGAAATGATTTCTCCCCTGGTAACCACCTTCATGGCCTCCCACAGTGTGGACCAGGTAGCCACCGATCCCTTATTGATTTCGACATATTCCTCTAGCTTCTCAGCAAGGTCCTCTCTGAACTCTGGATCATCCAACGCTGCTGTAGGCATCCTCCACATGGGAATTGGAGGTTTGGGTCCACGCAGCTGCCAATGCATGGCGAGCGGGGAGTGGTCGGAGATCGATCTCCCCAAATATTCAGTGGATGTGGCCAGTGGAGATTGTTCCTTATCAACAAACAAGTAGTCGATCCTTGTGTGGACGCCATGTGGAGCTGAGTAGTGTGAGTAAATTCTGGCCTCTGGATGTTGCACTCTCCAGATGTCTACCAGGTTGAGCTGGTCGAGTGTTTTTCTGCAAGGAGGTGGATGCGGGATTGCTTGGCTGAGGAGGAGGGCGCGATCTGTCCTTGCTTAAGTCCATGACGCAGTTGAAGTCTCCCCCCCACACGAAGGTCCTGCCTCGGTGTTGTGCCAGTCTAGCACTCAACGTGCTTAAGTATGACGGGATTCCATGCTGCGGAAAGTATGTGTTAATAAAGCACACTGGGGTTTGTTCTATGGTGCCCCACATTGATGTATATCTCCCTTCCTTGTCAGAATCCCAGCCTTCTAGCTGGAAAGGCACATTCGGGTTCACCCATATCAGTACGCCTCTCGCATATTTGGAGTAAGGAGACCCCCTCGTGGTCCCATCCCATCGATCTGTTAACTTAGACATGTAGTCCGCTGTAAGGTGGGTCTCTTGTAATAGCGCAATCGAGACCTTCTTCCTCCTGAGGTAGGACTGTACGCGGTTCCTTCTGAGGTATGAAGCCATTCCCCTCACATTCCATGTCATCACAACAAGTTGCGACGCCATTGGATCAGTGTTCTGAATTCGTCTTGGAGTTCTGGCCCGCTGGCCCGGTGGCACAACGAACCACAGGTGGCGTTCTGCGGGCGGGGGGCCCCTGGTTCATGAAGTCTTGTGTCATAACTTGCCACCATCTTGTACTTTACCAACATTGGTGATTCGTAGACTGCAAAACCAACTAAACTAATAACATAACACAAACTGGTGCGCCCAGCGACTACAACACTGTCGCGGTGCTCAGGCGCTCTCGAGCCGTCTGAACCCATCCGGGAATCGGGCGTGAGCTGGGTCGGGCGGTGAACTGGCCCAATTGGATTTTCTGCTGGGGGTAGGGTTGGTGCGAGGCGGCAGGGCCGTGCGAGGGCCGCTTCCGTAAGTTAAACTGTTGTTTGGATTACCTGCTGGGGTCCGGTTACTGGTGGTGCGAGGAGACTCGGGACTTAATCATCATTCCGAGGAGGATCCTTGCCATCGGCTAGGTTATTATCTTCTAGCCACATATTGGCCGCCTCCGGGTTTTCGAGAAATATCGCTCGCCCATTATAAACAACTCTCAGGCGCGCGGGGTACAGCAGCCTGTATTTAATGTCCAGTTGGCGAAGCTTCGCCTTGATCGGGACGAATGAGTTCCTTTCCCTCTGCACTTTCTGGGTGTAGGCGGGGTAAATAGTAATTTTTGAGTCCCCCCTTTCAATGGGACCTGCTTCCCTGGAGTGCCGTAGGATGGTTTCTCTATCTTGAAAATTCAATATTTTGGCTATTATTGGCCGTGGATGCGAGCCGGGGGGAGGACGTCTCTGGAGGGATCTATGTGCCCTTTCGACCGCAAAGCCTTGGGTTAGTTTTCCGGCCCCGATCTCTTGTAGCAGAAGGGTTTCGACATAGGATGTGGTGTTTAGGCCCTCTGTTCCCTCCGGGATACCCAGGATCCTGATGTTCCCCCGTCTGGCCCGTCCTTCGGCTTCCTCCGCCCTTTCCTCCAGGACGGCGACCCTCCTCTTTAGATCGGAGACTTCGGACTTCAGGGTTGTGGTGGCCCCGGACAGCTCCGTCGTGGAATTCTCGACGGTCGTTACCCTCTCCGTCAAGTTGCGGGCATCTTGGCGGATGAGTTGTATGTCTATTTTGAACTCATCAATCTTGGAGTCAATGTGGGTTCTCAGTGAGGCAATGGCATCCAATATCTGAGAGCGATTGTCGTTGACCTCCCCTTCGTTCGGATGAGTGTTTTCGGAGAGGCTAGGTCTGGACTGGGTGGAGGTCTTCGCCTTGGTCGAGACAAAGGAGTCCATGGTGGCGGCCCTGCTCTTGTTCTTGGTGGCCATCTTGAAGCCGCTGGACGTAGATCGCCGAGTCAGGGAGCCAAGTGCAGGCGGCCCAAGGGTGCGGTGGTGGTCAGGGGCCCACCAAAGGGTATTATGTAGGCTCACGCACCTTGAGTTTCAGGGCCCCCGAGTGCTTCGGCTGGAATCAGGTCGTTCGGGTGATGGCCGTGGGGCGGGGTGCTGCTTCTCAGAGGTGGCGAGTTTCTCTTTATGTGATGCCATCCACGTGGTTCTAGTTGTAGTCCGCGTTGCATAAATTGGGCCAGCCCAGGGGTAACGGAGTCAGGGGCCTGGGGGCCTGTGTCGATTCTGAACCAGTGTCAGACAGGGGTCGCCCCCCCCGGCCTTGTTGCCGATCCCCAAAGCGCTCCGTCAGGGGACGCTGGTTCAGGGGCTGCGTGAAGCTGTGCCAGGCGCCATCTTGGATCAATGCGCGGCGGAGGGGAGGGTGGGATCCGGAGCCCGCTCTTCCTCACGGGGGCTCCGAAAATTCCAACACTCGAGTAATTCCTAATGGGGAGCACTTCCCCCACCGATGCGTGCTTTTCCGCTGGCTGCAACCACTCTTGTACCGGAGAAAAAGGATCAGGAAGCGGCGTCTCGGCCGGAGCCCGGCAGATCCGCTTCTGCCCTCCATCGGCTCCAAGCCACGCCCCCCAGGGTGTTTCCCTTTCATCCTCAGGGATCTCGCCTGGGTCTGGATCAGGAGGTGGATCAGTTCTTGGATCCCGCAGTTTCTTGAAGAAACTCACATTGCGAGTTACTGCCGACCGTCCGTCCGATGCAGTCACCATGGATCCCCAGACCGCGACGACATCCAGCGGTTCTGGTTCATACGGGGAGAGCTTCCCATGGGGATGCCTATTCCGAATGAGGACCTCATCGCCAGGCTCCTGCCGCTGCGGGCGAAGCCCACTCCGAGCGTTCTCTTGCTCGATCCTCAGCCGCCGATCCATCTCGACCTGTTGGTCATTGATCACCCCAGGTTCTTTCTCTCCTACCTTCGGTAGCAAACCCCCAAGGACACTGCTTGAAAAATTCCTCAGCCGGGGCCACTCCAGTGGATGCATGTGGCGTGGTGCAGTAAACCCTCAGAAACTGGTACAGGGCTCTCTGGAGTGACTGCCCCTGCCCCTGAGCAATTCTAAAGGTCTTATTTAGTGTCCTCATGAGCCGTTCCGCTTCGCCATTGGCCCAGGGCCAGAAGGGCATGATTTTCCTGTGCACCACCGCATAGCTCTCCATCAGCTCCGAGAAGCGTTCGCTCTGGAATGGCGCCCTGTTGTCCGAGCACAGCGTGCGTGGGAAACCATGGGCCGCAAACACCTTTTCCACGGCCACCACGACGTGCTCAAACGCCACAGAGTCCACAAACTCCACCTCAGGGTATCTCGAGTACTAGTCGACCAGAACTAGGAAATGGGTGCCCATGGTGGTGGATCCAAAGTCCGCATGAACGATTTCCCAAGGGCGCGTCCCCCTCGGCATTGTCTCTATTGCAGGTTCCCGCTGCAGGGGAGATGCCGCCTGGCACCAAACACAGGCCACCACGAAGTCATCCAACTAGCGTTCTAGCTCAGGGAACCACACCTTCAGCCGTAGGCGTGCCTTGGTCTTGGCAGCACCCTGATGACCACGGTGAGCCAAAGCAATCACCTCGTCCACCTTCGATTGGGGCACCACAATCTGATCTCCAGGGAGCAGAAGGCCAGATGTCGAGAACGGGACTTTCCATAGTTGCTCAAGTCCGGTCCTGGCCTCCTGGGTGCGCCCCACCAGAGCCTCCAGCACCGACTTCCCGGATCCCTGTTGCATCGAGTGCCTTAGGATCTGGAAGCACTCATCTTGCGCTGCAGCTGCTTCTAGATCCTGGAGAGGCATGGCATTTGGCGTGGCTGCCTCCACCACCACCCGGACGTGTTCTTCTGCTTCTTCTGCACAGGCGTCCTGGACTTCGCCTGCGTACGCCCCCGGGTGTCTGGAGAGATAGTCTGCAGCGTTGTTCGCCCCTGGCCGGTATACCAAGGTGACTCCATACTCCAAAAGGGCGAGCATCCACCGCTCAATGCGTGCCAGTGGCTTGGATGACGACCCTGCTAGGATGGGAAGCAGCGGCTTGTGGTTTGTCACCACCGTCACCGGGCGTCCAAGGACGTAGAGCCGGAAGTGCCGGCATCCCCACAGTACTGCCAGCGCCTCACGCTCGATCTATGAGTATCGCTGCTCCGCATCGGACAGGGCCTTGCTGGCATATGCCACCGGGCAGATGCCCCCACCACTGTCAATTTGTGTTAGCACAGCGCCCAGGCCGAATGGGCTGGCGTCGACTATGATCTCTGAAGGCAGCGCAGGATCGAAGAAAGACATGGTGTCTTCAGCTGCCAGGGCACCCTATATGTCATCAAAAGCCGCCTGTTCTAGCGGGCCCAGTTCCAGATGACATCCTTCCTGGTCAGTGCCCTGAGCGGTTCCGATCTGGAGGCCAGATTTTTAATGAACCGTCCACAATATGTGACCATGCCTAAGAAGCTTTGCACCTCAGATACGGACTCCGGAGGCTGCGCCTTCTTTATGTCCTGCACTTTCTGGGGATCAGGAGACACCCCCCCTTCTTTGAATACAAAACCACAAGAATTCTATCGATGGTCGGAGAAATTCACACTTCTCTTTGTGGAGGGTGACTCCCAAGGATTGCAGTCTTCCGAACGTCTTCGCCAACTACCTCAGATGGTCTACCTCCGTTCTGGCAAACACCAGGATTTCGTCGCTTATGTTCAAAACGCCCTGTAGATCAGCCAGGGCGCCCCGAATAATGTTCTGGAACACCTCCGCCGCCGAGGACACACCAAAGCTTAGTCTCTTGTAGCGGTATAGCCCTCGGTGTGTCGTGAAGGTGGTAATGTACCTCGACTCGGGGTGGAGGACAACCTGGTGATAGCCCACTCGAAGGTCCAGTTTCGAAAAGAAACAAGCGCCCTGTACCTCCGCAATGATGTCGTCAATCGTCGGGGTGAGGTGCCTCTCTCTCTTAATGGCCTTGTTCAGGAGCCTCATGTCGACACAGATTCTAACAGCATCGGGTTGTTTAGGCTTCCGTGCCACCATTATCGGGGACACCCAGGGTGTCAGGCCTTCCACCTTTTCTATAATGTCAAGATTGACCAAATTGTCCAGCTCCTTGTCAATAAGTTCACAGAGGTGGAACGCCACCCTTCGATGTTTCAGGGCAATCGGCTGCACCGACTCATCAATGTGTAACCTCACTGGGTCACCGGCCATCTGCCCGATCTCCTTGAACAGCACGGCATACTTTTCGAGCAAGTCATTAATGTCCTCTAAATAGACAGAGTATGCGAAGCTGACGATGCCGAGGGCCTTTGCTGCAGCACAATTTAGCAGCGTGTTGGTGTTCACCGGTGTCACGTAGAATCGTGCTGTGATTTGGGAGCCCTCATGTTCTACTTTTGCCACGAACACACCGTCCAGAGGGATGGGGTCAACACCACCGAAGGCAAAAATGTGGGCCTTGGGAGCAGCCAGCTTGGGGGGCTGGTCCATGGCGTCATAGTGTCCACGGGCCATTACATTCACCGACGCCCCAGTGTCCACAAGGACGGGGACTGGAGATCGGTTCACCTCGACCACGCACCTTGCTGTCTCCTGTTCTTACTTTTCAGGATCCCCACACTCGAGACAAAGAAGATGTTCTCTTCCTCCTCTTCTTCAGCTTCCTCCACCTGGGCATCCTCCTCAGTCTGATCCACCTGAGCGACGTTGGATGGTCGACACTGGCGATTGAGACTGGACCGTGCCGGGCCCCTCGGTACCAATACTGGCATTGCGGCTTTGAATACCCTCGAGAAATGATCCGCATCCCACACCGTCCACAGGTCTTTCCAGCCGCATGGCACTCAGCAGGGTGGGGCAGGTCATACCCACATTTTTGGCAGATTTCTCCTGCCCTCCCGACTTGATCCCGGGGTCTGCTGCCAGGTCTTCGGGTGCCCCTGCCACCTCGCCACATCGCACATACCTCTTCGGTCTTGATGGGGCGCGACCCGGCCTCCATTCTAGCTGCCCTCGCCTCCGACACCCCATGGCACCTCCCCAGTTCAAGGATGCGCTGAAGTGTAATTCCAGGCTCCCTTAGCACCTGGTGCCTTAATTTGTCTGATGAGCAAGCCTGGATCAGCATCGTCCTGATCATGTCCTCCGCATCACCCCAAGCGCAGGCCAGCGAGAGACGCCTTAGGCGCCCATAGAACGTGTCCAGAGTCTCATCGTCTTTCTGTTTGGCAGAGAGCATGACAAAACGTTCATAATCCGCATTGGCGAGAGGCAGAAAGTAGGCCTGCAGAGCGGCCTTCGCCTGATCATAGTATCCATCCCCTGGCGGAAGCGATTCAAAAGTCTCTTGGACAGATGGACCTGCCGAGTACAGCATAGTTGCCAGCTGGGTATCATCATCTACCACCTGGGCAGCCCAAAAGTACATGTCCAGGCGGTCCACCCACCTCCTCCATCTGGGCCCCAAACTGGAAGGTGGGCCCGATACATCAAACTCCGGGATGGGCTGCAGAGCCGCCTGTGCACGTGCCTGAGCCATAACGGGGAGAATCTGCTGAACAACGGGTGCTGCCACAGGCTGCGCTGGAAGTAGAGGACCATGAGGGCCTGCCTGACCACCTGGAGGCTGCTGTGCCGGGTGCACTGGAGGCAGCAAACCTTGAGGTGCTGCTGGCGCACGTGGAGGCCGCTGCACCACTGCTCCGTCCTTGTCCTCAGTATCAATCATTCATTCGAGCGCACAGGCACCCCCAGCGTGGAGGACAGGGGCCACAACTCAAACACCAAGTCCAAATGCCTCCAGCCAGCACCATTGAAGAAAACAGCTGCTGCACCACACCTCTGTGATGATGAAGATCAGTGGGGCCACTAGTCTGATGATGAAGAAGATGAAGAGAAGCCTCAGCTTCCAACTGCTTCAAAAATTAGGACAAGAAAGAAATATAGGCTATGCAGGCCCAGCCATTGTAGCCCTCCTTCTTGCTTGCACTCAACGTAGGAGACCCAGGAAAATGCAAAATCACCAACTGGGCATAGTCACATGCAGGTATCACTGCCTGCTAGCAGGATTGCCAAAGATTAGGCCTGGATGCACTTCTCAGCTCAAACCGGAGCTCGGAGAAGTTTCACGGCCTGATTCACAAAATGGCCGCCAGCCGCGTGGGTAACGCACGGCCTGCGGGCCGGAGCGAAGTCTCAAGGCGACCTCGCTGCAAATAAACAAAAATTGCCGGGCCCAGGCATTGTTTCCCCCACTTGTCGCCACTGTTGAGGGTTTGTCGGGACCCCCCAGCACCTTCCGTAAGCCCCCAACCCCGAAGGACTCAGACAGAGACGTCCTCTCGGTTCGGGCTTCCCGGTCGCTCTGACGCGGCCGGAAACGCCCCGTTTATTTATGTTGCACGTGGCGGTGTGCAACGTCATGCCGCCGCGTGCGCGCCCAGTCATCGGGTAGCGCCACAGGCCTCACCGTGAAATTGTAGGCAGAGTCTCACACACCGGCATGCAACGAAGGTGTGTGAGACTCTGCCTACAACTTCATGATGAAGCACAAATGGCAATCTAGCCTGGGAACCTAGCAGTGAAATGTCAGTGTATGCCGTTTAATTTAGCCTTTCTGATGCTAGTGATCATTTACATTGCACTGCGCATGTGTGACACGGAGTCTTGGCAGAGCAGGTTGTACCCGAAGAATTTCTGGGGGCTTGTTGTCTATGCTGTAAAAAGACAAAAACGAGCCATATGTTGCTCATCGCGTGATCGATTAATCATTTACTATATGGAATCTTCAATTAATTGTGCCGAAATCCTATTGAATGCTGCGTTGTTGATGTTATCAAGTTAATTGAAGGACTGGATGAAGCCTGGACGTATTAGACATTTCAAGAGAGTGCGGTTGTTACCAGTGTGCGTGGGTGTCTGTGTGTGTGTCTATGTATGTGTGTGTTTGAACATTCCATCTGCTCAGAATCGAATGGATGCCATTATGTGTTCCACATTAAAATCCTGGCCAAGCCCATGTACTGTAACTGTTCGATGTAAATATGTCAGTACTTCACCTTGCCTATAAAACAAAACAATTCAGATACACTGTGAGCATGCATACTGTTACACCAAGTAATATCCCTGAGCTAGAATATATCACAAAGCAGTTGTCGCTTCTCCTGGAAGTACCTTGGTAACACTGCATGTGTTGTTAATATAGCAAGTTTATTTACTGGGTGGTCTGGTGAAAGTAAACATCACCCCTCTCTCTGAACTATGCTATTTAATCAGTTGATGAGCTGCCTCTAACCCTAAACTCATCCTCATAAAATTCAGAGAACAACTCTTGCCCACGTACTTCTTGCTCATCAAGTACTACAAATCACAAAGGCCAGTTTATGAGATAATTAGGCGAAGGAACACTTCAGGGCAAACATCTGTTCCTACTGATGTCTTCCCCCTGCCTAGTACTGTGTACAAAGCCACATGTTTCATTTTGGCACTGGGGCAAGGGGATATTTTAAGACTGCAGTTTGAAAGAGGCCAGCGTGCACTACAATGAGTCAGCTGTTCAGTACAAGCAGCATATAAACATGTCACTACATTACATTTAAGGAACTATTAAATAAAATCCTTCAGCACAATGTAGGCTGGTGATAATAGCTTTAGTTTTCGAATTTCCAAATTTATTTCTGTATATGTATCATCTTGTTTTTTGATGCGTATTTGGATTCTGTCTAATTCCTATCTCATTATCTCACAGCCGGTCAGACATCTCACTTTGACATCTGTGCAGAGCCTGCTGACGCAGGTTCGAATCCCTGCAGGCCCAAACTCAATCTTCCTGCCAACCTTCCATCCTCCGAGTTCCACAAACCGTGGGTAATAATAAGCAGCGCTCATATGCCTGAGGGTTCGTAGCGCTATATAAATGTAAATTATTATTATTATAGTGTATGAAAATGAAGGTGTTTTGGCACCCCAAATTTCGCAATAATAAAAGTTATTTTCTTAGATGTTCACAGTACAATATTTCTAGATTTCTTTCATTTTAATAAACAGTTTTAAATTCTGAAAATAAGGTTTTCTCTTTGTTTAAACCCCCCCACCCCAAATAGATAAACGAATTCCGACAAGCAAAGAGGGCAGACTGGCATCGAAGTGGCAACTGTTCTTTGCTGTGGCCAGCTCATTTCACAGATGACTGCTGTGAATTATCTTCCTAAAGCACGCCCAGAAACTGTTCTGCCAAGCACCTGACACCTGGGGAGATGTGTTCAGGTTACAGAGAAAGTTTTCAGGCAGAGAACGAGGCCAAGAAAAGGTCTGGCAGTGATGGAGCTCCGGGGGAAGAAACAGATGCCAGGGGGTACACATAGTTTTGTGAGGATGTTGCAGTTCATTCTGTTTAAAGCAACACATTGTTTTATTGTACTTTTTAAAAACACATTTTATTAAGTGTAAGTATTTTTAGAAGAAACATGTCATGGTAAATAATTCCAAGAATAAGAACTCTTCAACAGGACAAGATAAGTTTGTATATTAAGCAATAACAATGAAAAAGGTTGACGATTATTCAACAATTATTAAAACGTAGGTGCTTAGGCAACACAAACAATTGTGAGAGCACATGACGCTTAGAATCAAGCAATACATTCAACACAACAATACCATAAAGGGGAGACCTTTACTTTAAACATAGAGTTAATTAAATGATGACCAAATTACATTACATTTCCTTGCATGGACTTTTTCTCTTGTCGACAACACAATTAATTCCTGCATCCATCCCTCACAAAAAGGTGTGTTGTTTGACTTTCAAACTTCAGTCTATCTTGGGGAGAGAGTTATTTTGTTGCCATATTGATTTGGCCTCGTTGTGACCAAGCGGTAGTATCGAAGCCATGGTTCCTTTGCATGTGCGGTAAGGATTAATATAGCCGTATAGACTGAGTGAGGGGTCGTTATCGCGGGACAGTGACCCGTCACCAAGTTACAGCTCGCGACGAAGCCAAGTACTATACGTTGGGGAAGGGTAATTGACCCAAGCAATAATGACCCCTCCCGAGGTCTGGAAGGCTGTTAGCACATGCAGGTAATAGTAATGCACATTTGGGAGCTTTGGTGGTGTAGTAAAACATGTTGCTTTAAAAGTGAGTAAAGTAAATGTGGTTTTATTCTGTACTATTTAAATATCATGGTTGTCTTCATAAGTTAAGCATTCTAAGTGACACTTGGTTGAACTGGAACAGGTTTAACAAGAGCATGCATTAAGTGTCATGTAAAAGTCAACAGTTTCCCCATGAGAGGGTTAAAGCATTTTCCAATGTTTTATCATTCTCTTTCATTTGGCAAATAGCATGATGCAATGATGCAGCAAAATAAATGGACCTCCCAGAGAGGAAGGGTCTTGTTGAAATACATCTTCCCTAGAAATTGCATTGTTGACCGCCTGCCTGCTTCTGAAGACAGGATGTTCAGAATGCAGAGAATACCAGTAGTTATTGACTGCACTCTAAACATTCTAATTGCCTGGTGGGAGGTCAATAACGATTTCCACGACCTAATTGAACATATACGTAGTCAAAGATTGAGAAGGAGTTGCTTTCAAAATGCTTAACTTTGTCATATTTTTTTTTTATTTGTTTTTGGTTAAAAAAAACCTTTACAAAATGTTTTGAATTGTATTTCTCACATATTAAACACGTATTACATATACAAGTCATAGAACACATTTAAAGAAGAAAAAAAACGTACAATTTTGTCATTTAATTTCATTATCCATTTACAAGACATATATTCGTACAATGAATTATTTTCCTTTTTTTCTTTTTTTCTTTTCCCTCCAAAACATATTCTATTTAGTATGTATTACATCAAAGAGTCTAAAAGATTAAGATCATACATCTTTGTTAGTTTAACGTTGTCATATAACAAGAATGCCAGAAAGTCAAACCATCACAAATGGGAAGGCATTATGAATATGGTGGACCATTTAAATATTAAATGCATTTGCTGGATGAAGACATGTCTTCAGTAAGTAATGTTGGCATGAATGATGATATCTGAGGCAAACTAATATCAACTAACCATAAATCATGCAATTGGGATATACAAAAAAATGAGAGTGAAAGGTAAACAAATGCATGCTGACATGGAGGCCCAGCAGAGTTAGCGGTATTTTAGAATGCTCGGGTATTGTCCTCTCCCCATGAAATGTTTTTCTCCAAATGAATTGGAGGAGGAAGAGGAGGAACAAAACAAACGTTTCCTGTACATGAGTTATTTTAGGCAAAGCGTATTCACATGCCCACTCTCACAGTTGTCGAAACATGGGAAAAATCGATGCTTAACCAATGTAACTTTAGTAAATGAGTAAATCCTTGGGGAATATTGTCAAAACATGTCATTGCAAATCGAGGAAGTGTAGTATAAGATTATGTAAAATTGCTGCTCCTCCCCGGCTAAATTATGCAAAATCTACCATAATTGTGAGATAAATGTTAGATGGAATGGGAAGACACAGGTAAAACTCTGCATGTGAGGGTTTGCCCCAAAAGAGCTGTGTATTCGAGATTTTAAGATACTTATTTATTTGATTTTAGTAGGAGATACATGCACAAATGCAATAGATCATTGCACAAAGATTACAAAGTAAAGGAAAAAAACTAAATTAGGCAATCAATTCCATCATCACAATATCTGGGTGTGTCTTTCTGGGAAATTGTTCACAATGATTCAAAAGGCTTTTAAGGTCCTTGTGGAGGTGAGCTACTAGATGGTGATACTCGTCCTGGGGTTGAGGAGGTCTTTCTTTACAAGCCGTTGACATTCCTTGAGGTTTGGTTCATTTTTATTGAGCACCCAATGAGCATTGCAGAGGGGTGGGCACTGGTTAGAGAGAATTCTGAAGCCCAGTTTGGTGCTGTTTTATTTGGTGACTTGCACTGTTCTTGTTGATGCCAAACTGAGGGGGGTGCTGGGATAGCAGTGTCCTGTGTGGATCTGCAGCTTTCTTACAGAAGATCTTATGGCTCTGGCTCAGGGTTGTAAGTTCAATCCTTTGAGCGAGTGGCAGCCACTGCAGGGCATGATCATATTTCTGAAGACTAATAATAAGCAGCAATATTCAGGTCAATTTGGAGTTCATTTTGCTGATACTTGTGTAGGCCATCATATAGACTGTTTAAGTAATCTGGATATTTAGGACTACTGTTTGGATAGTTTCACTTTGTGGTTTGTACTGATAAAAGGGAGTATTTTCTTCAGTGTATGAAGTTGGTGGGGAGCCGCTATGGACAGTGCATTCATATGGCATTTGAATTATATTCTTGAGTCAAATAAGATCCCTAAGTGCTTTGCTTTAGCTTTGGAAGTAGGCAATGGTCCAAGTCCAGGGGCCATGAGAATGGGATTGCCAAATTCAACGAGTTGCTGATATTAATGATTCCATTTTTACCTGAATTGAGGCAAAGTTTATTTGAAGTCATCAACGACTGAATTATTGCGTGTCATTGGGCTGTGTGGTTATTCTTATTGTCTAGATGTTGATAGCATAACATAATATAACTATTTATAGACTTAAACATTCACTCCAGGGGTTAACGCAGTGACATGGTAAGATACCATATGTGTATTGTTACCCAATTCAATGTTACCCGGTTTATTGACCATACAAAGATGAAAGGTTGATTGAACCTGCTCGGATTGAAACTTGTCACCAAGAGGGCAAACACAGGTCCCTGTAGTGGATGTATTAGTCCACCCAGCCACTGAGCCACAAGCCCGGCTCTTCGTAGAGCAGCTGCATATCATCAGCCTAAAATGAAAGTTACCCCAGGTGGTCTTCAGTTGGTTTGCCCGGGGCTCCATGGATGTATTAAAAAGCCACAGTGATATATAAGAACCCTGGGGTAGTCCACATGTACCAGGGATGGAAGATTACAGGGATTTCCCAGGGACAACCACTAATAAGTATGGTACAACCAGTGCTTTAAGTGGGCCGGGGCCTGCCGGGGCCGGGCCCCGGCAGTCTCCAGAAAGTGGGGCTGAGCCGGGGCCCAGCCGGGGCCCCCCGTCCCACACAACATTGGCAGGATGCATTATTCCGCCGCGGCCGCAGCCGCGACGGGAGATGCGCCCGTCATTATGTCGGCCAAGCTGACAGAAGTGCCAGCCAGCCAGAGCGACGCTGAGGCTGGCGGCACTTCTGTCAGTTAGTGTAACTCCCTCTGATGACCCCTCATCAGGGTCATCAGAGGAAGTTACTGTCCCTTTGTTTTCCCTCCCCAGGTCACTGACCCCTGTGGGCTCCGTGATCTAATATGCAGATTAAATCACGGAGCCCGCGGGTTCGCAGAGGGTGAAAGACGCCTCGGGCTCAGTGATCTATGTGCTCTGAGCAGATAGATCACAGAGCCCGAGATGCTTTCTCCGTCGGCAAAGCTTTATAAAAGATGCCTTGTACTGTGTATGTTTCAAGCCATCTTTTATAAAGGTAGAAATATTTCTATATTTATAAAAGACGGCTTGAAACGTGCACAATTCAAGGCATCTTTTATAAAGCTTTGTCGACGGACAAAGCCACCTTGCGGTTTGTTTTATCTGTCATCAACGCTTCATAAAAGATGCCTTGAATTGTTTACGTGTCAAGCCATCTTTTAGAAACATAGAAACATGTTACAAATATCTATGTTTATAAAAGGTGGCTTGAAAAGTACACAAACCATAGTAAGGTAAGCACACAAGTGTGCGTAACTTACTATGGTTTGTGCACTTTTCAAGCCACCTTTTATAAACATAGAAATATGTAACATTGCTATGTTTATAAAATATGGCTTGAAAAGTACACACACCATAGTAGTACGCATACAGACATATAAATGCTCACATACATTTATATATTTGTTTGTGCACCTTACTATGATTTGTGCACTTTTAGGCCACGCCCACAATGAAAGCCACGCCCCCAAACGAGGGCCCCCCCTCAATTTCTTACCCCACTTAAAGCACTGGATACAATCCACTTCAAATGGGTGTTTCATATAATCAGGGAGTGTTGCTGTCTTCTCAGGGAGGATCTTATGACCCACTAAATCATATGCCATGGAGAGATCAAGCATGACCAAGGATCACTTCTAGTTCTTGTCCAGTACTTTCAAAACACTTTCCCTAATGTCATGGAGAGAAGGATCAGTGCTTCTCTCTATCCTGAAGCCTGATTGTCTTTCATGTAGGAGGGTTCGAGTTTGCATTAACTATGCAGTTGTGCTGTTGATATCCAATAACAGCAACATTACGGGTCCTCATTCGGGGCTTGAGAGAAGCTTCTCCAGAAGCAATAACAAGTTAAGACAGAGTCATATTGAAACACTGATGATTAATTGCTGCCAAACACATGTAGTTTTAGGGAGGAAGAAAACAAACCTGCTGGCTTATCTATAATGGTTCCAGAGGTTTAGAAACATGATAGTAATGCAATAAATAACAGGCTCAGAATAATCACAGATGCTTCATCACCACGTGGCAATCTTTAACTGTTTGGGAAACGATTGCAGGAGATTAAACAACAAAGCCTTGAAGTGCTCCATATGTGCATACAATCATTCTTGGTAATTATGTGGTGACATAAGTCGTATTATTTCATTGAGGATTTTTACAGAAGGTTTGTGATTGGTGGACCATTTCCAAGTTAAGTACAAGGCTTAACATAATTTAAATAATTTGAGTATGGAGTGCATGAAAGATACGTTAGGGGTAAGGGTAACGTGTCACTAAGATAGTGTTGTCAATAAAAATATACCGTTTAGGTTATTTTCTCATGTGTTTTCAAGCATTCCAGAAAGCAGGGCTTTTACGCACACCAATTGCATGCGTCCCAGAGATGTTGCCAATCAAATATCAGTTCATGTCTTGAGGGTCTCCTTCTTGTTCTGAGATTTTTGGTTTGTGCATAGCAAGTATCAAACATCTATACTTATTTAGGCACTGTGTAAAAAGCCTGTTTTATTGCATTCCTTTACTATTCCTTTATGGGAAGAAAGTGAGTCCTCTACTCATATTGATGTAGGTGTATTTTACTTACTCACTATTTCAGTTGAGAGTCTAATTATGTTTGATGGAGTAAAAAAGTAATTTCCAATGTTAAGGTTTTTTTTTGGCAAATAAAATAGATTTGGATTCCAACCCCGATATTGTTTTGTAATCCATACTTCTTTGCACCTAATCATTCAGGCAAGTTAAAATATGTTTTCGAAGAGCAAGTGGTCAGTTGATGCTACTAGAATTGATGTGACTAGTGATCCAGACATAGGCAGACAGGATTTGTCAAATGGTTCCTTTTTGTGTTGGCAGTATTTTGACTCCCTGCCTTTTGGTTGCCTTTGCCTGTAATTGGGGGGGTGAAAGTGGATGGTACGCCACTTACCTTTTCGGCTGCACGCACCACATAGGGATTCAGTAGATCACCTTTAAGCCGAGTTTACTATATTGTTTTTTTTTTTCTTTTGATATCTGATATCAAACTTGTTGAAGCCTGAGTTGAGGAATGCCATGTCCAGAGTACTGCTGAGTTTTTTCTAAGCTCCCCAGGTATGATGGAAAGACGTGGTGGCACCAGAAATCTCAACAAGGGTAGTGTCGCATTCTCCCACCCATCTAGCAGAATTTGATAATACTTGCCTACATGGAATTTTGTATCTGCCTCCACCTACCATAGGAGAGGCCTGTAGGAGCTCCAGGGGGGAATAACCCCCAAAGCGAGACGGAGCTCCATGAACTTTTCCAGGGCAGACACAGCCTCCATCTGGTACATATTTAGTGTCTCCCTCACCTGACTTGTCTCCTCAGTCTCAAGTCACCTTGTCACCAAGATCCGAACTGTCAATCCCCAACTATCAAATCCTGTCATTTACCCCTACTGTCTTTGGTATGTCACCTTTCATTCACAGTCTCGTAACAGTGGGTCGTCCCTGCTACATAATATCTGGACACCACACACACCCTAAGGTGAAAGTTATGTCACCACAGTTCAGGTAGTCTGCCCATTAAAACACAAGTGATGTCACACTCAGGTCCAAGGAGATGTAAAGTGTAATCCCCTGCCATCAAGCCCACAGCTCCCAAGGTAAAAACATGAACAGAGTGTTACGAAATGACTACTTCCCCAAAGGAGTTCAAGGATGAGTAGTGGTTAAGCCCACCTACTCAGCCCTCACATTTCTACAAAACCGTGATCCCAATCAGAAAGATGAAACAGTCACAGTCAAGAGATGTACCTCCTTCTTTTGTGGAAATGTGGGAAGCCTATCCTTCTAAGAGCAGTGTGAAGGTGATGACAGTAGCAACCCAAACAGCAATATTACAGTAGTCCAAAATGAAGGAATGTTCAATCAATGTTCTATAAATAAATATGTATTCTTATTGAACGCACCAATATGCATTAACTGTACTATAAAAACACTAACAAAAGCCCTCCGCTGTGGAAAGATCAAAAACTATGTTTGATGTAAATGATGCAAGCACTCCCGGTAAAATAACAGGGGTGAAAGGTAACAAATTACAAATAAGGTTACAAAAAAGGATATTTCTATGTTGACAAATGTTCAAATGGGTGGTTCAGTAATCGCTAATGTCCCAAAAGTGGACCAAGGGGGCTGGGGCAATGAAACAGTACTGTATCCAGTACTTGGTTGTTTGGACCATGCAATGTTCAAGCGATGCAGTTTGATGACTCACCAGGGTTGGTTAGAAGGTCCAGTCAGTTCGAGTGATGCAATGTTTCCAGTGGTCGAATCGGGGTCTGGCAGTTTGAAGGGGTGACCTTGATGATCCAATGTGATGCTCGAAGAGGCAGCAATTCAAAGTCATCCACAATTGCGAGGTGGTTGTTACCCAGCCTCACGAATTAACAAAGAGAGGCACAGTCCTCCTGTCTAGTGTAGTTTGTAGATATTTGTAATTGAAAATCTTATTTCATCCCCATGGTCTATGGTATGTTTGTAGTTCTACAAAGCAAGGGTGATGGGGATAATCTTGAGGTACGCTGGGTGTCATGATTCTATAGGGGGATTCAGGTGATCCAAATCATATTTGTTGGATGATGTTCTAAAAGAATTAGTCAATCCGCATTTTCTAGTTGTCCCGTACTTTTTCTGAGCATCTTAATTCACATATAATGAGCCATAGTTTTGCAGATTGCAGAAAGTGTGATGAGTGCTGGAGCTGTTCGTTGGTCTTCTCCAGGTGAATTACGGATATCCTCTCTAGGACTGGAGAGTGTGGTCTCTCTTCCTCTGGTTGTGAACTTGAATGTCCTTTTTCAAATGTTACCAAATTGTCAAGCTAATATATTTCTTTTAGCTGTTTTCCTTTGCAGGGTACTAAGGATTTAGATGTTAAAAAAACGTTATGATTGTAGGTGTGTTTCTGCTCTAAGCGGTCATAACTCAAATCATCAAAAAACTGGGGGATATGTCCTGGAGAAAGGGTATGTTTTAAGATTTCTGCTGGGCATGGTCCACCAGCATCTGCAGAGGGTTTACCTTTATGTGAAATAAGGTTGTGTTAATAAGAATCTATATCCCCTCATTGGTTTTTGCCATTTTCATGTCAAAAGTTGTCAATACCATCTTGCAAAAATGATGTGTAGAGAGAGGTTTTTCTTGGGACCGCTGTGTTTATTAGTTCAGTGAACTTCCTTCAACTTCATGAATATTTCTTTTAATGCTTTGTTTACCTCATTGACTTTGTTGCAATGGTAAGCTTTTATGTATTTGTACTGCTTTATCCTCTTTGGCTTTAGGTCAGCAGCATGGGTGTCCAGATTACTGCCTCTGCTTTTGGTGAGTTCTGTTGTTGTGCCGTTTGTTTGTTACTTTGGCATACAACTACTCTTTTGATGTTTTTGATGGAAGGTGCCCTATCCAGAGCCCTTTTAAAGCTGTGTGACAGAGTTTCAACAGTATCTGTTTGTTTGACTATCATTGCGGAAGTACAATGTCTTTTCTAAAGCACTTTTGAGTTTAGTTGTGCTTGTGTTGTTGTCTATCTAGAAAGGCAAGAAGAAGATGCAGTACAGTGGCACTGACCCATATTTGAAGCAGCACCGCTAGGCTGGTTATATCCATGTTATGTACAATGTCTAGAACCAATGTACGTCAGACTGTGTGCATGGCAAATTAACATATTGATGGGAATGGGTGCAGAGAACAGAATACATAACACCCCTTCCGCCGCTGTCTCTTGTACTGAAATCGCTGCTGCTAAACTTGTCATCTTTCCACACCTCTCATTTTCCCTTTTACTTGTTTATGGTCTTCACAGCACTGTGCAGTAGCAGCTTTGGGCATTCTTATGCGCAGAATGGGATTACCATAATAAATTATCTCAGACCCAAAAAACCGGACAGACTCAAAGAATATGGCAAAATAGTACTTTATTATCATCTCAATAAAGTAGAGAAACCTAGCAAAGAAATTGTAGCTCACACACTCTCAGTTACATTTTGGTTACACAAGGGCTTTATACCTCGTTGTGCGTCAGATATGACGTCATCCTATGTGGCAAATAATAAAACCTATCAGAGTCAGGGATTGGTTAGGGGAACATATCTACTTATAGTTGTATGTAGGTGTTAGTAACCTGATTGGCTGCCTCTCATCTGTCAGGCATACCTTGAAATTCCCTCTAACTATGTATAATACAGATTATAGAAGAATAACAGCAGGGGATTGCCCCCTGCAACAATGTATGTTCACCATTGCATAGGCCCTCGTGATTGCTTGGCATTTTCTCCTAACCTTGGACATTCGGCTCGTTAGAAGCATGTAAGCCAAACAAAACCTAGGTGCAGAGAACAATGTCAGACAACTACCCACTTAGCCAGTTAGTCCATCATCTTTCATCATTTAAGCCCTCAGCCAAGGCTTCTTCTTTGTACTTGACCTTGCTGGATGTTCTCTTCCCTGAAACGTTAAGGGGAGTTAAGGTACATCATTATCTTCGCCTCAAGCTCATGAATAGGCCTTGTTTTCTGGTCTTGCACCTCGTGTGAGTAGACCATGATTTTGTCTGTCTCGCCTTTCTATTTAGTACTATTTGATTCAAATATCCTCAGTGTCATAACTCTCTTCAGCTTCTGGAGACTTGGTTGCTCGGTCTTGCATATATCGTTATGCATCTTTCATTTTTGAATACATGGCATTTGCAAATGTTCTCTCATTTACTTAATAAAAGAGAAATATGTCCTGCGCACATTGCTTATCCTCGATGACTCCCTTTGTATCCTATTCTTATTGTGGCATTCTTGATCTCTGGCCAAACAGCTATCCTTTGTTGGTGTGCGAATTAATTTTCCAGTGCCTGTCAGCTCTGCAGCCCTAGTCTCTCTCCTTCAAGCTTTTTGCGCACTATTATTCAGAGCCGACGTCCATCTTTTCAACATGGCCAATTTACCTGTGTTATATTTTCTACTTCAACAAGCCTCTATGTGGCTCATCTACCTTGCGTTTCTGCGTATATACATTCACTACACATCTGGATACTTATCTTCTTTGTATATATGGTTTCTTTTCACTCGTATATATGTTTGCATTTGTCTCTTCATTTACACCTTCATTCTTTGAGTATTCTCATATGGTTTCAGTGTGTCATTGTGTCTTCTCTTTATGACATCACTTTGCACTTGTCAGATTTTACTTATAGGTCTTCTAGCTCCATTGACGACTGTTGCTGATTGGTTCATGGGCACATTGTCTCATCTCACCCTATCTCTTCTCATCCTCTGATATAAGGGAATTTCAATATCTGTACTGAATTCCCATCTTTTCCTATTGTGCGATAGCTTCATGAAAACTTGGCTATCTAAAATCTCACACAGCATGTCTCTGAATCAACTGATTGGGTTGGCGACATGCTGGAGCTGCTACTCAGCAGCCCCGTTTTCATTGTCTCTTCCCTTTATCTTCCCCTGGAAAAGTCTGATCACCTGGATATTCCCTTTACTACAAATTTGCCCAGTACCTGTCCCTCGATCCTTATACTTCTTTTTCTGTTACCTTCAGACCTTAGAAGAAACTTGCCACCAAATACCTGCAATGTATTCTAGTAAACGCCCCCCCCCAAAGTCTCCAATGATTTTCTCATTCAACTCTTGGCTTAGTTCAGCCCTGTATTCGGTTCATTCTAAACCCTGCATTTGCAGCCACTGACCATTGCAACCGAAAAGGTTCACTCCTGAAATCATCAATATCTAAAAGGTCTCCAAAGCTGCCAAATGACATTGTTGTTGCATGTACTCTATGTTGACTATGTACCTCTACCATCAACAGCATAAAATCTATAAAATGGACTCATTCCTGCTAGGCACTCTTTGTTGTCGACTCATGCTGAGCCTACTCCAAATTCCTATAAGGATTTTTTCTCTATCCCTAATGAGCTCTCCCAATTCCACTTATTCTATTTGCTCTCCACTAGATATATGTGATCAACTCAGTTTTTTCACTGACAGAGTAGAATCCATGCGTGCAACCATTTTTGTCTGCACTGAGTAGCGACCTTTTCCCTCCATTCTCTTTTGGGTGAAGTACAGTGCATTCCCACTTCTACTTAGGACTCTTTCACCATTTGTCTCTGATCTTTACACCAAGAACGGCTCATCCATAATGGGCAAGGTGATTTATAAAGCACCAACCACAACCAAATATTTTCGCAGGCCGCAAGAGGAGAGAGAAGGAACACAGGAAATAAAGGGAAGGGGCATCTGATAATTCACAGCCTTCAAACATTACAGTTCAGTTAAGCTAAAGGGGACGCATATATGTGAGTACAACCAGCAGGCTGTGCATTCAGATAAAAAGAAAAAGGACCAATGTCAGAAGTCAGGGGGGTTTTAAGTGCAAGAATGTAGTCTTTTTGAGTAGCTAGACTATTATTACATACAAGCAGGGAGTACATTTTTTTCCAAAGAATAAATACAATTTTCTGCTTTCAGGGTAGCCATTCGAGTAGGTCCTTGCACTGGCCAGACCTTAAAAGTCTCACTCTGCAGTATTTTTGGTCTTTATGTTAAAATAATTAAGACCAGTACATGAGTAGCCTAAGTGGATCTGAGGGAACGTGAGGGGGTTAACTATAAACGAGTGTCCACAGGGAGCCAGATAAGATATTTTAAAGCCAGAGTGATTTTATCTCTCTCTAGAATCAGCCTGGTGACTGTATATTTATTGAATGATCTGCATTTTGTGAGCACTATAGCTCTAATCACCTCCACCTTAGGTGACATGTTGAGGCACAATAGGATGCACTTAAAGATGTGGAGCTAGAAATGTGATTTTGTAGACAGATATTAGATTTGTGGAGTGAAGGTTAGCTGCCCATTGATGATGATCTCCATGTTCTTAGCCAATAGAGTGGGGGCTGGGAGAGATAGGGAGAGTGTGATATATGGATGGTGTTAGGCCAAGTGAATGGGATGGAAGAAAGAAAGGAGGTTATCAAGTAAATACTTTTCAATTTCTAGGCATTAAGACTCAAACTGATGTCACTGATCCAGTCATGTGTATGTTGCACGCAGGCTGTGAAATAGCCTGTTTCAGGACATGCACCTTTGAGTCTGAATGTAACCTGGGTCTCATGAGTTTATGTTTGTACAGTGATGGATAGAGAGCAATGAGCTCTAAAGCCACAGAGGGAGCACTGACACTGGGAGGACAAAACAGTTGTAGACTCTAGGCGTAAAGCAGAAAGGACCAGATCTTACTTGTATGTCTCTGTCATGAAGATGCAATGCCATTCAATTAAGAGCACTGGTCTTCAAACTAGCAGAGCTTTTCAGGCACTTTAGTAGAGTGCCATGATTTAAAGCATCAAAAGTAGGTGATGGGTCCAGATGAATGAGGGTGGCAGAGGTGTTGTCAAGTGACCATAGACGTTCATTTTTCATAAGGAGACAGGCTGTTTCAGTCCCTCTGGCAGGTCAGAGCCCAGGTTGGTGGTCATGGAGAAGATTGTTTGACCCTTTGTTTTACAAAAGGTAAACAACATCCACTTTCTCATCCATTTTGCATATAGCAATGTGTTGGCAATAGGGCAGTAATTAATCAGGATAGTTGGGTGATCATTTGGTTTCTTCAGCAGAGGGGTGATGCATGCCATTTTAAGGTTGTGTGATAAACAGCCAGTGCTAAGGGAGCTGTTAAAAATGTTGGCTACTGATGGGGCCGGGGATGCAATCTTATCTATCTTTAATGGCATAATGGGGCCAGGCGATAGCTTGTTCAGATGACACCATGATTTTTTTCCACCAGTTATAAGATTTCAATAGGAGTGGGGAAGGGTATGTGATGAATCAGAGATGATTCAGTCAGGAGACCTTACCTGGGACCCTTCTCATGTGGCCAGGGAAACGCAGAGGCTTTCTGATCCTGGGGGTATTGTTCTGCGGGAGTATCACATGGGGGGGACTAGGGCAGGATGAATTGGAAACCCCCATCTATAATTTTCCCCAGGATCCCAACATTCTAATAGCCTTTTGCAAAGTAGAAACTGTTAGAAAAGAGAATTGTGATATTGTGGACTTCAAGTCCCACAACTCCCAAAGCAGTGGGACAAAGAAGAAGACTGCAGAGGTACAAGACTGCAGATTCCAGTCAATCAGGAATAATGACCCACACCTGAGGAAGACCGGGAGGCATGATATGTTCCCTCGGGTGCAGGCCATGAGAAGGAGCAGTAGTAGAAGGTGGAGTTGTTTTTCTGCCTTCATGTGGCAGCAGAAGCAGAGGTCAGATGTGAGCAGAGACGCAGAGACCATGGTGGCATGTAAATTAGATGCCGGTCCTGAGTGGGTCTTTTGATCTCAAGACCATGATTGCAGAGCTAGTGCAGCAGGGATCGTTGGAAGTGCAGACTCTCCCTCTGAGGATCACAGTTTCAGAAGTTGCACAGTGGAAAGCGAACCCTTTAATAGTGTTCCTCATTTTCTGTCAAGCACTAGTGGCCGGTGAGCACCAGTGAGTTGTGGGAGCCAGGAGAGCCCTGCTGGTGATAGACAAGAGTCATGGAAGGCCATGAAGGAGAGATTTCATGACCACGTGGGGAAACTGAAGCAAAGAACATGGAGGCAGCAAGGCAAATGGATGCTCACGCCAGTCCCGGTGAGTTCACAGTTAGATTGTGACCCCAGAGCACCCTGTAACCACCCGCTGGCCAAGTCTCGGAACCTTAACTATAGAAATGTGATAAACAGAGTAAAACAAGTGAAGAAGGAACTTTTTGAATGCCGAACCAATATAAAGCAGGTTAAATCTTCTGTTGTGAACCAAGCTGATTTAAATGGGTGCAGCTGGCAAATTAAGAACTTGAATCCCATACTAGAAGAGTGTGATTGTCACAGTGTGGGATATAATGATAGCCAGGAATAAAATGGGCAATATTTATAAGAAAAAAGATCGACCATAATTGCCAAAGCCAAAAGAGAAATATACACAGGCAATTAAGAAAGAACCAGAATTTCCCAAAGCCAGAATAAAGCAGTTGATATTTTCAGTGTTGGTAAATATTGCCCATATGAAAAGGAGGTCCTAAGAGAGAATGGCTTAAACCCACATTGCCAAAGCCAAAGAAGTGTGAAATTGAATCAGAAGCCATATCAGCAGCTAGTTAGTGGGAAATGGGAGAAGCAAGCGTGGCAGGAAGGCTGCCCTCCTGAAAGAAGCCATTCAGAGGGAGTGGAGCATAACCTGCAGAGAGTGTGGAGATCACACTGGTATAACAAACAGCACCAGTGTGGTTCTTGTTTCCCTTGGAATGTTTCTTATATTTGTTTTTGTGGAGCAAAAGACATTGCAAACCTGTTTGAGTTTAACATTTACCAAAGAAGTACTTGCAAGTAATATATTGTTCTGGCCTGGCTGGGGTGTGCATCAGGTCAGAGAATGTTGTATTTTTATCTGTTCTGGCAGGAGAGTACACCAGAGCAGAGATCCTTGTCTTATTAGACCTGGCAGGGGAGTGGAAAAGGTGGAAGCCATTGAAGTACTGTGGTGTGGTTAAAAATATTGAAGAAGTTGAAGAGCCACCAAAGTGTATGTGTGGATTAATGCAGAATCATCCTGACAAATTAATATCATGGAAACAAGGGCTGTATGAACTGTTGCTGAAGTATTTAATATTGTCAAACAAGTGTTTTTGTGAACTGGTACAGAAATCTTTGTTAACCACTTATAAACTGTTGATTGAAAACACGCTGGAACTTTGTGTTATCAAATTGGAACCAAGAAGTAGAACTTTAATACCAAACAGGATTTCCTTAACCTTTTTGGAACTGTTCACAAAATCCTGCTGGAATCTGGGAAAAGGGAATTCAACCAGATTAGAAGGAGAAACTTGCTATGATGTGAATTTAACTGTTATATTTGGTGCTGTTGAACTGCCATATATTGCCTTGTTAAATTGGTGTATGTTTAAGTGTAAGGGACATAATCCTGTTGTTAGAGTGTTTCCTTTAGTTTATTTAAGGCTGGTAAATACTCATAAGGGTAGGGATATTGAGTCATTTATCCAACTTTTTGAGTTAATAAAATGGCATCTTTTGAAAAACCTTCACAAAGTTGTCAGCCTCACATTTCTGAACCCTGTCATAAACTTGTACTCTGATACTTCTGTTTAAACTGTTGAGGCAAATGATTGCAGTTGTTGCATGGCACTCAGGGGAGCACAATGTGGTGCTTTTGTGGGCGGGGATGCTGCCACTGTGTGGGGTATTTTTCAGTGTATTGGTCTGAGGTGATCAGGTCCAGCTTCAGGGGTGCAGAGGGAGGCATGGAGATGGGAGGCTGGCAAGTCATTGTTTGCAGTTGTTGCATGGCACTCAGGGGGAACACACAGTGGTGGTCTTGTGGGCAGGGATGTTGTCATTATGTGGGATGTTTTTCAGTCAATTGGCCTTAGGTGATCAGATCCAGCTGCATTGGTGTGGAGGGAGACATGGAGATGGCAGGCTGGAGAGCCATTGTTTTTAGTTGTGGCATGGCACTCAGAGGGGCACAGGGTTCAGTGTCATTGGGTGAAGGGATGTGTTACCTGCTCTGACCTTGTGTTTTCCTTTCTTCTGGGGCATTCTGCTAGGGGATGTGGTTGATTCTATGCAAGGACACAGGGCTGTTGAATGCCTGCATGCCACAACTTGTCAGTCTAGGCTGGTTTCAGCACCTACAGAGAAGTGCATCGCTACATGACTGAGGACAGGTGGAGCATACTCTTAAGTGAACAAGCTGAGGTGAGATGGGCCTCTTTCTTGTAATGAACTTTCACTTTTCTCCGTCTGTATGACTATTTACATGTTGATGTTTTTTATGAGCTGTATTGTTGGCAGGCACTGGAGTACCACTCGACATGTATTTTAGGGTGAGACACGCCTAGAGTGGCCAGAGCACTCCTCACACGTGTTTGGTCCTGCTTACATTATAGGCTGTGCCTTTCTAATTGGGTTTTCCTATGTGTTGTTGGGTGTCTGAGTGCACACTCATTGGTGGTGAGCATGTGAAAGTGGTAAGAGACTTAGTTGATTGTGTAGTGTGCTTGTGTGTGAATGACAAGAATACTTTTGTTTCCACTTGTTATGATTGTGCCAGTGGTTTGTGCAGATTTGATGGATATGGACACACACAGTTTGACTCTCCCAGACACACATTCTCAGGATTTTGATATGGGCAAGGTGGATTAGCCCTGACTCATCAATGTAGGCCACCAGGGATGTGGCTTCACTGTGTATGCTCCACAGGGGCTGCTATTCAGGCAAAGTAGGTTTTCACAACCTGATTGTATGTATCCTGTTCCTTTCCCTGTGCCCTTTGGTCTGCCAAGGGGATGGGTAGGGCCTGTGGCTGTGGGTGATGTCCCTCCTGCAACTCTACTGATATGCCATGCTGTGAAGCAGCATTGTGCAGGACACAAGATGCCATGTTGATCTTGCATACTACTGGTGGGGCATATAGCAATACACCACCAGAGTGGTCAAGGGAGCAGAAGCGTGACTTGAGCACCCTAAATGTGTGTTGCGTTATAACTTACCTCAGCTGGTGTGGCAGGATTCCTGAAAGGTGTGAGCTGGAATGATGAGAGTGGGTAGGCACTGTCCCCTGCAAATGTGAAAATGGTTGTTCTTAGCATTGATTGTCATGAGCTTTTATTCTGTGTGTCATATGACTGCTTGCGTGTGTGATCATTGATACTCAGAGATGAGCCAGGTGTTGCCAAAGGTTCCCAATGCAAGAGCCTGCTATAGTGGAGAACAGCAGTAAATGAAGCTATTTTATTTTTTTATTGGATACGGATAATATAATCTTCCTTTCAAATATGTATAAAAAGCAACACATAATTATTTACATTTTACATTTAAAACATATTACACTTTTTACATATCTTAAATTGAGCATTTTGAAAATGCAAACTTTGTGAAAATAAAAAGAAGAGAAGTAAAGTGAAGAAAAAAAAAGCATTCATTATGAATACAAGATACAAATGGGAAAAGTGAATATATAAAAATTAAGCATGTAAATAGATTAGACTCAATATATACAGATTTAGTCACACAAACAAGCATTTCCCCCTTTTTCTTTGTCAAAAACAAAAAGAAAATTTACACCTTGCCAAAACGGCTAGTTACAGTTTGCACAATATTTTTGGGCAATGAGGTTACTGGATGCAATAGAGGCCTATAAAAAGCAATCTAAGATTTAGGCGCAAACTACTTCAGAGTGACATTTAGGGAAGATGGCATCTAAAAAAAGAACTATGGCCACCCTCATGCCCAAGTCTGGGTTATTGCATATATAGGACCATATATTGTCCATTGACATGAGATGATATTTAGTCAAGCTGCATCTTTTAAAATGCGTCAGCCTTTGATTCACGAGCATTGGACAATATAGGACACAATGTTCCAACGTTTCTTTTTGGGTTTTATCTAAACAAAAGCGACAGAAGTTTTGGTCTTTCTGAATCAGATTTCGTCTTGACAATAACTTAGTTGTTGGCCAAAGATTCAGGCGAAATCTGAGAAATTGTTGTCTAACATAAGAACTGGGGCATTTTATCAAATAGAGCACCGTGGAGTGCAGGGATTTAGTAGGAAATACACGAGAATCAAAGTCCTTATATTTTAAGCATAGACTACGATTAATGATATAGTCATGAAGACATTTTTTTTGTTTAGCACGAACTGGATTTGATATGATCAAGTCTAGCATAATAGATGCATCAGCTAGGGTGTCATGGACTACACTGCACCAATTCTTAGTAAAAGCATGATCCCGTGCTAGAAGATGCTGAGCTAAAATGCCCAACAGACCACTGGAGGTCAGCCCCAATAGGGCTTTCCTAAATAGGGCACACATTCTTCATTTGTTATAAGATTTTAGGGATGGAATGCCCAATTTGTGCCGTATGAGAGGTAGTGGCGCATTCTGAGGCAATTGTAAAAGTTGTTTCCAAAAGCGAGCCTCTAGAATTTGCCACCATTCGGGTTTCTTAGCTGTTGAAGTTTCAGAGCCATAGCATAAGGTAGGTATCACTTTTTGCTGATAAAATAAAAGTATGTGTTTTATTGTGAATTTGCCATACTTCTTCTTTAAAACTTTGGCCTGCGAAATTAGCATGCAAAGTTTGAGTTGCATTTCATCTTCTCTCTCATGATGGGATGAGGAAGCCTGTATAGTGACGCCAAGATATTTATAATAGTCAACTTGAGATAAGGAGACTTGTTGTAAGTGCCAACTATAAGACTTAACTTTAAATTTAGCATGCGGTTTGCAAATCATGGTTTGAGTTTTTTGTGTATTAATTATGAGATTGTTATTTAATACATAAGATGCCAAACAATCAAGAAGGTTTTGGAGCCCAGAAGGAGTCTGGGAAATGAGGATTAAATCATCAGCATATAACAAGTGAGTTATAATGTGGGATCCAAGTTTAGGGGAGTCACTCTTTGTGGCTTGTAATCTAATTCCTAGATCGAACAGAAAAAAATGAAAATTGATGAGGCCAGAATGCAGCCTTGTTTGAGACCTCTTGCAGTTTCGATGATGGATGAAAGTTTGCCTGCCATGGAAAGTCTAATTTGGATGGTTGTGTGAGTGTGAAGCATCATGATTAAAGTCAGAAGAGAAGTTGGACACTTATGTGAAATTAATTTCTGATGTAAAATGGACTGGTCGATAGAATCAAATGCGGCTTTGAAATCTATGTAAGTTTCCTGTCTGCATATGTGGATTTAAGGATGTTTAAAGTTAGGAGATTTGGGCATGTCCCAAGGCCGGCAACAAAACCCATCTGGAAAGGGTCTCTGAAGTTGTTTTGCAATGTCCATGAATTAAAGTCCCGGAGGGGGATTCTTGCAAAAAAAAATCCTGGAGCGTCTAATAACGCTATGGGCCTATAACTGGCCGGGGAAGAGTGATCACCCTTTTTATAGATGGGAACAATTATCGAATGAGTCCAGGATGTAGGTAAACATTGTGTAGTGTTGATGGTAGTGAAGATTTTATGTAATATCATGGCCCAGAGATCAGAATGTGTCTTAAACATTCAGTTTGAGAGACCATCAGGACCACATGCACCAGAGATACTGATCTTCTAGATGTAAAATTTTATGTCAGTAAGATCGAAAGAAAGATGAAAAGCACTTGGGGCAACGTTTGTTGGAATACAAAGGGAATGAGAAGGACGAGTATACAATAGAGAAAAATTATTAATCCACTTTAATTCAGTGACTGCGTTAGCTTGCAAAACAACTTGTGGAGGGGGAGTGGTTTTGTTTATTAGAGACCATACTCCTGCTGCAGATTTAGATTCAAAGGAAGACACCATGGCTTCCCCATCAAACTGATACATTTGAGCTCTATATGCCTTAATGGCATTTTTATGCCTCGTCTTAATGGACTTCAGAATGGCAGTTCTAAGTAGAGCCGGGGCATACATGGCTTGACGTTGGAGGGCACGAGTGTGAGCTTTTAATTGTTGGACCTGAATATTAAAAACATGAAGTCTGGGGCCAGGCTTCGTGAAACCAATATTAGTTTTTGACGTTTTGGAGGTCTGGAAATATTGCAACAGATTGCAATAGTGAACAATTTCACAGTCACAGTAATTTTCCAGGGCTCCATTTAAATCACACAAGGCTTGAATAGACCATCAGAGGCGATTTCCTCCATTATTGAGCACTTGATTTGCCTGGTAGTAAGGATGTTCAGACCTTGCACCTATAGGATGAGTTGTCCACTCAGTAACTAACTGATTTATGTTCACTGTTGTCATTGGAGAAAACTTGGAAGTTGTTCATGCTTGAGAACAAAGAGGCATTTACAAAAATGTAATCAATTGTTGACAGACAGCAACCTCTTTTCCAGCTAGGCTTCGGTGGTGTATCCGATGGAAATGCTCCATTGAGCATGACTAAGTCATAGTTGGAAACCAAAGCCAGCCATTTTGTTAGTCTAGATTTGTTACTGGCCCGTGGCGTAAAACAATCTAAATTTAAGTCTGATTACATTAGTAACCGAAGACTCAAGGCAACCAGATCAAATAGTTCTGTAAGGGCCTTCAAAAAGCATCCATTGGATATACCAGCCACATTCCAATAAACATTGATTAGTGCATATTCAATATCGTGAACAGTTAGTCTAATCATCTGCAGAAACTGATTCGGGCAAAACATCATGATGGTCCCACAAAGGGGCCGAAGTCATCCAGGTTTCTTGGAACAGAAGTATATCATAACGCATGAGGAGATTATTATCGTTATTAATTAAATGGGAGAAACATATGGTGTTCCAGCAAATGAACGATAAAGGTTGTGCATTATACTCCGAAAGTAGCTAGTTTGGCTGCAAGCCTGCAAGGTTTCGCTGACCAGTTGAAATGGCAGCTTGCTGAATTTGATGACCCTGGGAAACATATTCACAATTGGCGAACGAAACAGAGGTTTGATTAAGGGCTAACTTTTTAAGAGTATCAATTGAAAGAACAAAGCCCACGGAAAAGAGTTCAGCTCTGGCCATCCAAATAAAATTTTGGATGGCTCTTGAGTGAATCCACATTCCAACAGAGTTAACACTATGCTGGACCAGAAATTCAATTAGCGCAATATCTGTTGAGCTAATATCTTCAAGTGAGCGAATGTCAGAAAATATAGCCAGAAGTGTGCTTCTATTCAAGATGTATTGAGTAGCTGGACTAGGTTTACAGGCCAGAAGAAGTGAATAATTAGCCGGAGGTTTGCCTGGTGGCTTTTGAGGCAAAGGGATTTTTTGAGCAAGGGGGACATTTTCCGCCTTCAAAGGCGGAATGTTTGATGTTTGTCTGGATTGAGTGCCTGAATGTAACGTTTCAATCATTTCTGGAGTGATTTTCGCCAGCAACGCATAGGGATCAGTTATGGGTGCTGACACAACATTTGCAGTGGGCTCATGATTGGAAACGTTGGTAAGATTTGAGTGAGGCACATCAGGCAACTTGGGGTGCGGCTCATAACTAGGCTTCATGATATGCATATCGGTAGAAGGAAGGCTATTTGAGATATTATTGATAGGTGGCTTCTGCATCATGGAAGATAAATAAGTATCGACCGCCTTCCTAATCTCTTCCCGATGTGCAACATTGGGACTGGGAATAAGAGTAGCACTGATTTTTGCAACAGGAGCCTCAATTGTAACAACTTTAGGGCCAGAAGTTTTGTGGTGATCCAATTGCGATAGTTGATGAGCAATTTCCACTAATTGATCCAAAGGAGGGTACGATGTGGGATATTGAAACTGAATTATGGCGTTATTTGTCACCTTAGACTGTTTCATTGCAAGATATTTCTTAGAGACTGAAAGAGCCACATTGAACATGTTTTTTTAGGCAGATTCAGGTTCTTGATGAATGATTTGGATTTAGCCGTGTTTATTTTGTTGTTTCCAGAAACATTTTTAGGTAGTTTTGGAACAATAGAAAGAGTCTTTTCTTTTTTTGCGAAAATGCTGCATGTCTCTTTGTTGGAGGAATCTGCTGGTATTTGAGAGGTGACCAAGCACGAGGTCTTTCGAGACACATTTAACAACAAATTTGTTTTTGAGTTGGCTAATGTGGGCATCAAGTTTTTCTTATGTTTATCAGGCCAAGAAGGGGTCTGATCTGCAGGCAAAGACTGTGGATTCATGAGAACATTGCAGGAATCGATGTTCAAGCCGGTGTCAGGACACACAAATTCCACAGTGACTTCAATTGGGCGAATTATTTGATCAATATGAGGCAAACGCTGATGCGGAAGGTCACACAACAGAGTTTGGGTGACCGTGACTGAAGTCGGTGAAGAACAGTCATCAATAGGTAATGAAGGACTGGAAGGAATAATAACAGCTGAAACAAGAACACAGTTTTCAGACAGTGGTTGAGAACCAGAATGAACAGGAATAGGAAAGGACAGTAAGCCTGATTTAGGATGCTCATTGGCCCACTCCATTTGCCATGGACTTATTTTTTCTAACAAAATTGTTTGATTCTGTAACTTCACCTCAAGAGTGTCATATAGTTTAGGTATGGCTGTTAAAGACACTTGCAAAGCATTGAGCGTGAACTGAGTGAGCACCAAGTTGTTATCAATCTGAGGTGCTTGTGGTGCTGCAGGGTGGAGATGGAGTTGTTTACAAGTGCATTTCAGAGAAGATGCTTGAACTCGACTGCTAACAGTCGAGGGGATCGAGATGGCAGTGACATTTTCAGGAGGTGCTACTGGTCTGCGGGGCGTTGGAACACAAAAAGAAATATTGGAGATGGAAGTGCAACATCTCGAAAACATGAAGATGTGGAGAAAATGAGGAATAGGAGGGATTGAGATCAATTACTGCAACATCAGAGACATGTGGCATAATGGCAGAACGATTCAGTAAGAGTTCAGCAGTAGGAGGAACATTTTCCAGAATAGTGCTGTCCGTAATTGCATTGGAAACCCCAAGATTTTTACTAAACAGAGCTCCTGATGGCTTTGGTGCTCCATGGCATACAGATACATGTTGTTGACCCTGGGGAGTAGGAAGAAAGCTCAAGAGGTGAGCGGGAGGCTGGCGCGGGTTAACATTCATCTTTTTCAATAAGGTTTTGTGAGAGATGTCACAATGCACAGGTGTACAACACTCATCTGCCAAGACCTTCGGAGGTTGAATAAGGGTTTCTTTGTAGAATTTACAAATGTTAGGAGAATTCGTTTTTTTTAAAGTAAGGTTCACGCCTCTTTTGAACCGTAAGGTTTGCAGAGTAGAGGTAGAGTTCACAACAGGCTTTTGTAGATTTTTTGAAACCACTGTCCAAGGACCAGCTTCCCTTTTAAGGCTCCGCCTCTGCTGTTATGCCAGAAAGCCTAAACAGAAAGAAATACTGCGTATTAGAAGGTCCTTTGGCACTAACAGTGCTATCTTAAAGTCAATATTGAAGTCACCTTCTGGTAGCTGTAGTTGATGAGGGAAAGCGTGTTACACACACGAAGAAACGCGTCCGAGGAAAGTCCAATTCAGAATCCAAACGAACAGCAAAGTCACCCGCGGCAAAGCGGGACTTGAGGGGACTTGCTTGGGTGCGCGCGGAGCTTCCCTTTTAAGGCTCCGCCGCTGCTGTTATGCCAGAAAGCCTTCTGGTAGCTGTAGTTGATGCGGGAAAGTGTGTTACACACACGAAGAAAAGAGTCCAAGGAAAGTCCAATTCAGAATCCAAACGAACAGCTATAATGTGTTCTTCTGTGGAAATGTGCATTCACATACATGATTAATCCCTTTGCATCGCAGATGACCTGTACATTGATTGAATTCTAATGGTTCCGGTTTTGGTACTTGTGGTTGGTCATTCAGGGGGCTGTAGCGCAACATGCATACAATCAATGGCGCTCAGTATCTGTGGGACGTGTCCTATGGCATAATCTCTGAAGAAGTCAAACTATCAGTTGCACCTCCTCAGAGGTATTCTTCCTTTCCTCACTTTCCCCCAGAAGCTCACCGTCTCCAGCGCTATGGTCCTCGCTAAACTGGACTACTGCAACAGAGGCTTTCTAAATCTGCCTGCCTCTGCTCTCCGACCTCTACAACCTATCTGTCAGGTCGTCCACATCGTTGTGTGGGCGGACCCCGTTTGGGTCCTCAGGACATTGACGTCCCGGACGTGACGTCAGGGGAAGGGGGGATGGACAAGGGGTTTCCGGCAGTTCCGCCGGCAGTTCTGAATAAAGAAGGTTGCGTGCAGCAGAGGCTCCCGTGTGTTATTTCGGCGTGCGCAGTATCCACTGCGTGGGCCCGCTTCCATAAGAAGCGGGGACCCAACACTGGCGACGAGCGGGCGTGGACCCCGCAGGCACCGTGCCGAGGTCTGCAGCCGAGCAGTTTAGCGCGTCGGCGCGCCTCGGGCACGGGTGCCCACCAGGCAAGGCCCCGCCTCCCGCGTGACAGAGGCCTCACCTCAGCACGTCACCCTCCGCTGCAACGGGTGCACCGTGGGAGTGCGGCCCCGGCTCCCGTGTGACATTTCACGGGTAAGCCAAGACACAGGCGCTCAAGCGCCACCGAGCACGCATCGCGGGCCCCGGCTCCCGTGTGACACTCAAAGAATAAGCCAAGACACGGGCGCTCTAACGCCACAGTGCACTCGTCACGGGTGGCCCCGCCCCCGACAATTACGTGCCCATAACTATGAGAGCTGTATAAGCGCGGCCCCGGCCCCGTGTGACACGGCAGACACCCGCGCTGAGACGCCCACAGGACACGCGTGCTCTGAACCAGGGGAGACACCCCACAGCACGCAGCAGCAGCACAGGCCAAATACCACACCAAGTGGAAACACTGACGTCGGTACCCACAGCAGACCACAGTGCACATAAGTCAGCACCATCACACCCTTACGGCGACATAGCCATGTCGGATACCGCAACCACCCCGGCGTCCTCCTCAGGGGGAGCAGGACAAGCTTCAGGAAGCGCTGACACTGCACAGGACAACAACCCGCAGGTACATCAGGAAGGTGCCGCCCAAGTCATGCATATGCCCAACCCATTTGAGATCAGAGACACTTCCAACCTAGGGCCCAGATGGAACATATGGTTACGAGACTTCAAATTCTACACAGGGGCCATAGGTTTGACAGACGACACGAGGCTGAAAAACACTCTGTTCATGGCAGTGGGACCAGCGGTAAGAGACATTGCGGGGGAGTTGCTGGATGTGGACACCGTCACGTATAGCCAACTACACGCCAAACTGTCTGAATACTTTGCACCGCACACAAACGTGGATTATGAGCGCCACATGTTCCACACAACTAGACAGGAAAAAGGGGAGTCCATAGACAATTTTGTGATGCGCCTACGCATCAAACTAAAACATTGCGAATTCCACAGATACTCCAACGAAGAGGCGCTCAGGTCCCAAGTGATAGCCGGATGCCTCTCACAGCCTTTCCGCAAGCAACTGCTACAAAAACAACGCTCACTAGAAGAAATCCTGGCGCTGGCCCGCATGGAAGCAGCGGTAGACTCACAACTGGACAACCTCGGCAAGGTGTCCATTCATCAACCCAGTGACAACGCAGAGACAATCAACAAGATATACACGCACTCAAGTCAGACCACCAAACACCTCGATGCCACGTGCTTCAAGTGCGGCTACGAATATCCACACTCTGGCACGTGCCCGGCCATAGGGCAGAAGTGCGCCGCGTGCGGGATTATGGACCATTACAGGGCCATGTGCAAGAACGCCCCTACCCACTCAACGCCCAAACACCGATACCAGGAAAGGCGCAGGCCCACACCACAGAGCCCGCCCAGGCCGCCAGCGGACAGTGAACGGCGGCGCAACAGGAAAGACGACGGAGACCGCAGAAGTCGCTACACACGCGAAGACAAAAGGTCATCCGAGGACACAAGAAGATCACACAGGCGGCGTTTCGTAAGGTACGTGGAGACTCGATCCCCCACCAGCACTGACACCCTCTCGTCAGAGGAAGATCAGAGAAGAAAAGGATACGTGTGGGCCCTACAGGACAACACAACGGCCACCCAACACAGCCCCATCCTGACACTCCATGTGAACCACACTCCACTAAAATTCCTCGTGGATACCGGAGCGACGGTTAACATAATCAGCGAAAGCGCATATCAGGCCTTGACCGCCCCACCAAAGATCCGAAAAGCCACGGTAGACATATACCCCTATGGGTCCACGACACCCCTGCCATGCAAAGGCGTGATCACGGCCACATGCACACACAAAGGACACGCGGCAAAGATCCAGCTATATGTTCTAGACACCGAAACCAACAGTGGCTGCATACTGAGTTTCCGGACAGCAGTTGACATGGGACTGGTACACATTCTATACCAGTTGATGGCCCACAAGTACTTCGCCAAGACGGACTCAATTGAACAATCATTCCCCAGACTCTTCACAGGTTTGGGCAAACTCCGCAACCGGAAAGTGCACCTCCACATCAACCCTCAGGTCAAACCGGTAGCCCAACACTACCGGGGCATCCCGTTCAACATCCAAAGACAAGTAGAAGAGGAACTGGACAAGCTTATCAAGATGAACGTTATAGAACCCGTTTCAGGACCGACACCATGGGTGTCACCCATCGTCCCTGTCCCCAAAAAATCACCAGAAGGATCCATACGGCTATGCGTCGACATGCGCAGAGCCAACACAGCCAACGAAAGGGAGCGACATCAAGCACCAAGAATCACAGACATGATTCACCTACTCCACGTGGCGAGGATATTCTCCAAATTAGACCTCACAAAAGGCTACCACCAGATCGAAATAGCACCGGAATCCCGCTACATCACCACGTTTGTCACGCATCTCGGCCTATTTCAATACAAACGGCTCAGCTTTGGCATATCCTCGGCCGCTGAGATCTTTCAGGAAGAGATCCACAAGGTGATCAGGCACGTTCCCAACTGCCTAAACTATTCGGACGACGTCCTAGTATATGGAAAATCACAGGAAGAACACGACCTGGCTCTGCACAGAGTATGCCAGGCGCTAGACGACGCAGGGCTCACCCTAAACAAAGCTAAGTGCGAATTCTCCAAAGGGTCGCTGAGGTTCTTCGGGCACATCTTCTCAGATAAAAGCATGAGGCCTGACCCGGAGAAAGTGGAGGCCCTCAACTCGGCCCCAACCCCCGTCAACACCACCGACCTCAGATCGTTCCTGGGATTGGCCAGCTATTGCTCCAGATACCTGAAGGACTATGCCACCGTCAGCAATCCCCTCCGACTTCTCACCAGGAAGGACACGCCGTTTACATGGTCAAAGGAATGTCAAGCAGCATTCGAAGCGATACGGAGGGCCATCGCACAGGCGGAGGACATGGCATATTTTGACGCCAACCGTGACACCGAGCTGATAGTGGACGCCAGCCCCGTGGGACTGGGCGCCATATTGATGCAAAAAGACCACCGGGAGCCACAGTCCACTCACGTGGTAGCATACGCCAGCAGGAGCCTGATGAACACAGAACAGGCATACTCTCAGGCGGAAAAAGAGAGCCTCGCGGTTGTCTGGGCCTGCGAATACTTCCACCTATTCCTCTTCGGCAAGGAGTTCACTATCATCACTGACCACCAGGCTCTACTCACCATTTATGGCAGCCCAAAGGCCAGGATGCCACCAAGAATTGCCAGATGGGGACTCCGGCTGCAGGACTACAAGTTCACCATACAACACCGGCCAGGAAAAGAGGAAAACCCCGCAGACTATCTCTCCCGACATCCCATGCCCACAACGACGTCCCAACCGTCCATAGCGGACGCGTACATCAACTACATCATCCACCACCTACAACCGCTGCCGGTAGGTTGGTTGGAGCTGTCCGTGCAATCCGAAGCAGACCCGGCACTGCGGATCGCCCGGCATTGCCTTCAAGTGGACAAGACGGCCCTCATGAGACAGCAGGCCAGGGATGAAGCGGAAACCACGAAAGAAGACGTCAAGTGGCTAGATCAAGTCCGCGACTAATTGACAGTGGTGGAGGATAACATCGTACTAAAAGGCTGCAAGGTCATTGTCCCGAGAACTCTCCGGGAGAGGATAATACACCTAGCCCATGAAGGACACAGGGGCATAGTTGCCACAAAGCGCCTCCTACGCCAGAAAGTCTGGTTCCCCCAACTCGATCGCCTGGTGGAAAACATAGTGGGTAATTGCCACGTCTGCGCACAAGTGGCACCCCCGCCACACCCGAACCCCCTACAACCCTCACCGCTACCCAACAAAGTGTGGGAAGAGCTGGCAATATACCTATTCGGACCACTGAACAACGGGACACACGTGGTTGTACTCATGGACGAGCACTCAAGATACCCGGATGCTCAGATAGTAGAGAGCAGCGCCACGACGTGCGTCATTCCAGCTATAGACAGGATGCTCTCTGCCTATGGCATCCCCAAGATCATAAAGTCCGACAACGGCCCCACGTTCATCAGTCAAGACTTTCAACAATTCGCAAAATACATGGGGTTTCAACATCGACGCATAACCCCCCGGTGGCCACAAGCCAACGGCATGGTCGAGAGGTTCATGGCCAACATAAAGAGGACTCTACAAATAGCCCATATACAGAACAAGCCATTCGAACAGGCCCTCAATCAACTCCTACGAGAATACAGACACACTCCCCACAGCACAACGGGTGTATGCCCGGCAGACCTAATGTTCCGAAGACCGATCGCCACGCGACTACCAGAGGACCCGAGACCACAAAGCCCAACACCGCTGGAACAAGAAGCGCAAATAAATGACACCGCAAACAAAGCGAAAACCAAGGAGATCACGGACAGGAAAAGGAGGGCTCGGGAGAACACAATGCAACCAGGAGACGAAGTGTGGCTAAGACAACCGAAGAACAGGAAGGAGGAAGCCACCTTCGCACCCACACCGCTGGTCGTGACACACAAGAAAGGCTCCATGGTCACGGCACAAAGAAGTGATCACTCAACAATAACCCGGAACAGCTCGCACTTCAAATGAGTCAGATTGACGCCAGCAGGCCCCTGGACATGGGACCGAGACAGCGAAGAAGACAGACCACGCGAAGAAGCGTATCAGGGAGACGGAGAAGAGTCCGAAGGCGAAGTGCCCCACTCCCCACCCGCCAGGGAGGAACCGACCCCGCGCAAGACACTCCGACCGCAGAGGAGTCGCATGAAACCAATGCGACTCATCGAGGAGATGGGGTAAGAGAGGGGCCCTGTAACTAACGTGTTAAAAGGGGGGAGATGTCAGGTCGTCCACATCGTTGTGTGGGCGGACCCCGTTTGGGTCCTTAGGACATTGGCGTCCCGGACGTGACGTCAGGGGAAGGGGGGAGGGACAAGGGGTTTCGGGCAGTTCCGCCGGCAGTTCTGAATAAAGAAGGTTGCGTGCAGCAGAGGCTCCCGTGTGTTATTTCGGCGTGCGCAGTATCCACTGCGTGGGCCCGCTTCCATAAGAAGCGGGGACCCAACACTATACAGAACAGGACTGTGAGACTTGTCCTTAGCCTCCAGCCCAGGGATTGTATGTCTCCAGCTCTGAAATTTCTTCACTGGCTTACTGCTTTGGCAAGGATCAAGTTCAAGACCCTTTGCATCGTCCACAATGCTTTCTGGGGCCTGGGACCGCACTACCTCCAACCCTCTCTCTTTCTAAACATCTCCCTTCTCTAGCTCTTTGCTCATCCACATCTAACTCTCTGAGGGTCAGATGCTTTTCCAAGCAGAGAGTTGGGGGCAGATTTTTCTCTTCGGCTGAGGCCTCCCTCTGGAACAGCCTCCCTTCCTCTCTCAGACTTGAGCAGAACCACCTCTGGTTCCAGAAGCAACTCAAGACCTTCCCTATCGCTCCTGCTTTCTCACTTCCTCTCCCCTGCTGATGTCCTGATTGCTCCACGCACTGGTCGCCTGGCTACCCTCTGAACTCAGGCCCAGGCTCCTGCTTGTCCAGTTGCCCTGCACTACCTCTGGGCTCCCCCCAGCACTTATGGTCTGTATCTGCAACCCTTCAGTCCCTTCTCTCTGCACTTATGAGCCACCCGCTGGATGCACTTATTGAGTTACCTGCACTTCCACCCCCGTCGTCACTTCTCCCCTGCCTATTCCCTGCACTTGTGCAATCTGAATGACACAACGCATAGTAAGATCATTGTTTCTGTCCTCCCTCTGTTTCCCCCTCCTTGTCTTGTTGCGCCTAGAAACACTTGTGTACAGGCGTGTTATAAATGCCATATCATATTATAGCATAAAACTTCAGGCACACTCTCTGCCTTGCCTGCGGTGTCTGTGGCATGTATGTGTGCTTACACACATGTGATGTTATGTGATGCAAGACTTGGTGTAGGCACCAGGATTGTGTGACCTGCAATGTGCCCTCCAACAATGGCAGATATGTGCTGGAATGAGCCTGTAGCCAAAAAATTTGGGGCTGTAAGCACCTTCTCCAGGGGTGTGAGTGCATGGGAGCAGATAGAGGTAATGCAAGTTCTTCCTCCCACTCCCTGATCAGGACTAGGATGACATGGGGAGGGAATCTGTACCTTGCACACACCTCGTCATCTGGCATCCCAAAAAGCATTGTACAAGGATGGACTATTCTGTCCCTCACCAACCTCCTCCTCCTTCTTCCATAAACACATACGATCGCTGCCACTACAGTGGGATTCATCCTAGAAGTGCAATTTTGTAATGGTGTGCATTGCATGCTTTTATACGTGGCCTTTGTGTTTTGTATGTTGCGTCAGGTATCAGCTGGCAGAGAGATCACAAGGTTTACTCTGGGAAGTTGCGGTTAGTCATCCATGAATTGGGTTATGTTTGTGCTTGACTGGGTGTGTTGTTTGTATACATGGCGCATCACTCAACAAGCCCATGTTATTCCTCGTTCTTCCACATTTTTCGCAAATAATGGGGAGTGTGCATGTTTCGCCCCCTATTTCTTTCTTTGAGCTGGCCCTTCCCACACTTTGCACAGTGTGTTGCACAAAGTGCTCAGCACAATGCAAAGTAGGTAAGGACCCGCACAAAGTGAGTGCAGACCCACACATAGACACTGAACTATGAATCAGCAACATGAGTTGTGCATCCCGCAATGTATATATTTTCACGCACATTGCCTTTGCGGGATGCAAACCTTTCTATGAATTGGGCAGTTAGAGTCAGATTAGATCTCTCAGGTCATTTATTGAATGATGCATATTTATGTATTTTATTATTTATTTATTTGGTAATTGGCTTAGTATAAACCTTTCAACTTTGTAATATCACATAAACCGATACAACCATTAGAAACATCATTCCAATTTCATAAAGAAAGAAGTAAGTAATGTTAGAGAATTGTTGCGGATCAATTGATTAAAAAACTTCCATTAAAAAGTTAATCAATGCTATAATCAGAGAATGCAAAAGAAGGTCTGGGAGTCCCTCTACTGACACGAACACAGCTCATTGACCTGTTCTTGGGTGGATGGCCCCCAGGAGAGTCTCATCCACACTTTAGCCCACTGCGCTTCTCACAGACGAGACATTTCCATATGCATATCAGTCTTTGTCCCACCCAAAGGCAGTCCAGCACCAAAATGCTAGCCAAATCTCCTCTGAACAAGAGTACCAACAGCAACCCTAGACACGTGTTTCAGCCTAGTCTGGCCTCATCAGTGAGGTGGAGCTGTGCCTCTCTGAGCATTGTGATCAAGGGGTCCATGTCTGGATTACCCTGGTAATTTAGGGTGAGACCAAAGTACCTCAAAATAAGCTAAAGAAGGTCTTGGAGTCCCTCAACCGGTACAAACACAGCCCATTGGCCTGTTCTTGGGTGGAGAGCCTCAACGACGCTTTAGCTCACCACAGAGGAGACATTTCCATATGCATGTCAGTCTTTGTCCTACCGAAAGGCAGTCCAGCACCAAAATGCTAGGCAAATCTCCTTTGAACAAGAGTACTAACAGCAACCCCAGACACGTGTTTTGGCCTAGTTGGGCCTCATTAGTGAGGTGGAGCTGTGCCTCTCTGAGCATAGTGATTAAGGGGTCCATGTGTGGATCACCCTGGTAACTTAGGGTGAGACTCCAAATAGCTCAAAATATGCAAAATAAGGTCTGGGACTCCTTCTAACGGCAGAAACACAGCCCATTGGCCTGTTATTAGGTGCATGGCCCCAGAGGAGTCTCAATCACACTTTAGCTCACTGCGCCTTTCACAGATGAGAAATTTCCATATGCATATCAGTCTTTTCCCCACCCAAAGGCATTCCAGCAATAAAATGCTAGGCAAACCTCCTCGGAATAAGAGTACCAACAGCAACCCCAGACACGTGTTTTCGCGTAGTCAATCCTCATCAGTGAGGTGGAGCTGTGCCTTTCTGAGCATAGTTATTATAGTGAACAAGGGGTCCACCTCTAGACTATCCTGGTAACTTAGGGTGAGACTCGAAGTATCTCAAAATATGATAAAGAAGGTCCTGGAGTCCCTCTACCAGCACAAACACAGCCCATTGACCTGTTCTTGGGTGGATGGCCCCACAGGCGAGTCTCAACCATGCTTTAGCTCATAGCGCTTTCCACAGGGGAGAAATGTCCATATGCATTTCAGTCTTTGCCCCACCTAGAGGCAGTCCAGCACTCAAATGCTAGGCAAATCTCCTCTGAACAAGAGTACCAACAACAACCCCAGACACGTGTTTTTGCATAGTCTGGACTAATCAGTGATGTGGAGCTGTGCCTTTCTGACTACAGGGAGCAAGGGGCCCACGTCTGAATTACCCTGGTAACTTAGGGTGTGACCTCAAGTACCTCAAAATATGCAAACTAAGGTCTGGGAGTCCCTCTACCGGCACAAACACAGCCCATTGACCTGTTCTTGGGTGGATGGCCCCACAGGTGAGTCTCAACCATGCTTTAGCTCACTGCGCTTTCCACAGGGGAGAAATGTCCATATGCACATCAGTCTTTGCCCCACCTAAAGGAAGTCCAGCACTCAAATGCTAGGCAAATCTCCTCTGAACAAGAGTACCAACAACAACCCCAAACACGTGTTTTTACATAGTCTGGACTAATCAGTGATGTGGAGCTGTGCCTTTCTGAGTACAGGGAGCAAGGGGCCCACGTCTGAATTACCCTGGTAACTTAGGGTGTGACCTCAAGTACCTCAAAATATGCAAACTAAGGTCTGGGAGTCCCTCTACCGGCACAAACACAGCCCATTAACCGGTTCTTGGGTGGATGGCCCCCTGGGAGAGTCTCAACCATGCTTTAGCTCACTGTGCTTTTCACTGAGGAGAAATGTCCATATGCATATCAGTCTTTGCCCCACCCAAAGGCAGTCCAGCACCAAAATGCTAGACAAATCTCCTCTCAACAAGAGTACCAACAGCAACCCCAGAAACGTGTTTCAGCATAGTCCGGCCTCATCAGTGAGGTGGATCTGTGCCTTTCTGAGCATAGTGAGCCAGGGGTCCACGTCTGGACTACCCTGGTAACTTAGGGTGATACCCCAAGTACCTCAAAATATGCCAAAGAATGTCTGGGAGTCGCTCTCCCAGCAAAAACACATCCCATTTTCCTGTTCTTGGGTGGATGTCCCCTGGGAGTGTCTCAACCACACGTTAGCTCACTGGCCTTTTCACAGAGGGTTATCCAGACGTGAACCCCTTGCTCAGTGTGCTCAGAGAGGCACAGCTCACCTCACTGATGAGGTGAATCTGGGGTTGCTGTTGGTACTCTTGTTCAAAAGAGGATTGGCTAGTATTTCGGGGCTGGACTGCTCAAGTGAGCGGGACAAAGACTAATATGCAAATGGTTATTCCTTCTTTGGGAAAGGTACAGTGAGCTAAAATGTGGTTATAAACTCTCGAGTGGGAACCTTCCCACAAAACAGGTCATTTGACCGTGTTTGTTCTCACAGAGGGACGCTTGTATTTCTTTTGCTATAATCAGATAAGTCCATTCCCCACACATAGAAATGAGCCACCTCTCATCTGGGGTTGCCTAGGAATTATGATCTTAAGTTAATTACTGCTGGGTAAAACAATAGCAAGTGTAGAAGTGTTTTCTTATCGTTAGTGACTGTACAGAGTCTACATTTTGCAGTTTTCTTCATGTTTGTTTCTGGCAGCTAGTACTTCTTTCGTTGGATATAAGTTTAATCGAAATCTCATGTGTTGCATTCTGTAAAGGCTGTTCGGGAACTTCAATAGATACTTTGTGAGAGTATTCTATTGCCTGCACACCAGGAAAGGTTGAGTATACAGTTTATAAAGTGGTATTTGCTCCTGTGTGTCAATCCAGTCTTTCCCCCATAGCTTACTTTTCAATGACACTGGATTTGCCAGCAACAGCTCCTGCGTAGTGTCCTAATTTACTAAAATCCCAGAGTAGGCCCTCTTCCAGTCATGAAAAGTTAGGTCGCTGTTTGGAAGGAGCTCCCTTCACCAGCTTAAATCGTCTTACAAGGTTCAATGATATGCATTTGTGATATAATGCCAAATATTTCCATATAACCATAGTGTAAAGGGAAATCAGACACATTTCTAACCTTATAACTTGAATGTAGGGCAGGCTGTACGTTATTTGGAAGTGCAAAAAAGGGTTCAGGACCATATGTTAGTGAAGGGATTACCTTCTTTCTATCAAAAGTTACCACCGGGGAGATGGAACATGTGCCATATTTTTTCAATAATAGGCATCCCGGTGCTGCCAAACGTTTAGTTGTTGATCTTAGTAGGGCTTCTCTCAAACTGATGTTTAAGCACATCCCCAGGTACACAATTGAATCAACTCTGGTAAGTCTTTTGTTGTTTAGGTACCACAATGTTTTACTGGATTTCTTTCCTTTTGCTGACTGCAAAATTAATAATCTTGATTTAGCTGTATTGACTTTCAGGCCATTTACAACAACATAGTTATGCAGTCAATTAGAACCAGGTCATCTGCATATAGTACTCGATCAAGGGGATCCCCGTTAACTTTAGGTGGAAAGCTACTTGGCCTACCCAAAGTTTCAGACAAGTTCAAAACGAATAAGTTAAATAGGGCTGGCGCAAACAGGCAGCCCTGTCTTAACTCCTTTCTCGCTTCAATAGTACCTGGCAACAATCCTTTCATATCCAGTCTTATCTTCAAGGAGGTCTCCGAATATAAATCTTTAATGGCTTCCAGGGGGTCCCTGAGGCAACCCCAACCAAGAAGGAGCCTTCTATCAATGGTATCAAAAGCCTGGGCCAGGTCGATGAACGCCAAATATAATTTTGTGTTGTTTCTGATGGCTCATGTTTTCAAGATGTTAATCAAAAAGACATTCAGGGATGTACCCACCTCCTTTACAAATCCCGACTGGAAAACATTGTGGTGACCCGATGCCCCACCCATGCCGTAAGGCCCTTCAAAATCAATGCAGCAAATATTTTACCCATTACATCAAGAAGGGCGATAGGGCAGTAATTTGTAGTGTCCGACCCATCCCCTTCTTGAAGATTGGGACCACTATAGATAATCTCCAAGATTGTGGTATTCTTTTTTAGCTTTTTGATCTGGGTAAACAGTTTCCACAGGAAAGTGGCCCATAGTTCTGATTCTTACCTGAGGAGGGCATTGGTCAAACCATCTGGCCCATGGGCCTACGAGTTACTTGCCTTCCTGATCAAAGTCAGGATGTCCTCCTTGTCTGCTGCGAAAGCCACTCCCCCTGGGCTGACCTCCATTGTTTGGTTTAAATCTTCATTTTCTATGTTAAATAAGGTTGGCATCTGATACTGAGTTTATTTGCAGAGCTTGCTGCGGGACATAAGTCAAGTTTATTCATTTCCAAATGTCTCCCATTCTTTTCTTAGCAATTTCTTGCTGCATAGCCTCTGCATCCTGTTGCAGCATTGCACTTTTTCTTTATATAACCCAATTTCGATATTGAGGCTCCCTGTTTTTAATTTCTTTAAATCATATTTTAATTTCCATTTTTCCACAACTAATTCAGCACCATAACAGTGTTTTTGTGAAAATGAAGGCTTCATACCAACTTTACGCGTCTCCACAAAGTCCATCAAAAACCGTGAGTAATCTAATGCTATTCGGTGATCGCAGTTGAAAGTTCTTTCTATGTTGTTTGAGAATCGTTCCGTCAAAGAAATTATTCTGGTAGGGTTCATGATCAGCCGATTTCTACCTTGAGAGGCATCCCCCGAAGTGAGGTATGTTTCACTGGAGTTTTACCGTGTTGTGGTGCATGTCAGTTTTAAAATATTATGATTGCTGCACTTAGTCAGTCATATCTCAAGTGTGGGCACCCATTGGAGAATATTACCAGATGCGAAGATGAAATCCAATACGTTGTTTTGTGCACCATGCTTCCATGTAGGTTGAGCTGGAATTTCTCCCCTAGTGTGGCCATGTAAGAGATGTAGACTCTTCATACTTATCTCCTCAGTCCAGGCATGTCCTTTCTTCACTGCGTTGGTAGTGGCCACATTGTCTTCAGGTCTCAATCTGTCAACACAATCTGGAATTTTCATGTTTAAATCGCTACAGATAATTATTATTGGATCTGGGAGTGATTCACAAAACATTTCAATTATGCCCAGTATCATGTTTATAAAGGTTGAAGCTTCGATTCCCGTTGAGTTCCAATACAGGTTGCACACAATCAACCATTTAGGACTTCTGGTTCTTATTCTGCTCATTCGAATCAGCGGCACTTGGGTGTATGCATGTGGGTTGTATGTCTTCCGTTCTAACTCAGTGTCAGAAGACCAGTTACCGGTCTGCCTTTGGTTCCTTTTAGAGCCAGATTCAGGCTTGCTGTGAAACCATCCAAAATTGGTTATGGACTGTAACCAGGTTTCTTGTAAGCAGATTATGTCATAATCATCGCATTTCACTTCTTTCTTTTCAAATAAATGCCCAAAGCCTCTTGTGTTCCAGCTGCACTGTACTAGTTTATTTGTTGACTTTAAGTGATCTAGTGAAACCTTTCTTTTGTTAAGTACTATTGCTTCTGTCAACCAGTTCCAGTACTCTTTCTGTTCAACTTTAGGCCATTCTTCCTGCTGTATTATCACTTTCCTAGTAGATTGTTCAAATCCTCCTATAATGATCTTAAACTGAGTTTTTATATTTTCAGCGTCTGTTCTTCTAATGTTATCAGCAGTTGGTCTTGTTGTTGTTATCTTGCTGGACAGTCCTTTTATCCTTTCACTGACCTCGATATTTGTTTCCCCTATGTTGTATCCTATCTTGTCATTCATACACTTAAATAAAGTTGTTGTTTCTGCAGACACCTCTACCAAGTCAAAATCCATTGGTAAGAGAAGCCGAGCTTCTTCTAGAATGGCCTGCTTGATTAAGTTAGATACAAGGTGAACAGCTACCTTATCAAGACACTGCTCATTTAGGAATCCAACCATTGCTCTATCATTGGTGGCAATTAATCATAATCTTGGGATATGATGACCCAGCCTCAGCACGTTTGCCCTGTTCATTATCAAACCATCATCACGGATTCTTTCCAATATGATGCACCTCTTATTTGGTTGGGCTTGGTTTCTCTCGAAGTCTATTGTCTCAATTGGAGTCCTATCGTCTTGCTCTGAGGTAATCCCGGTGACTTTTGAGGACATGACCAGGCACTTCTTTACCAGCGTTAAAAATTGAGACATGCATGCCTTCCCATGTTGTGAATCTTCAAATTTTTTCACTAATGACAATGTTAGACAAGTGTGCCTCGCTGCTTCCATTCTGACAACTTTGCTCAAAAGTCACAGCCAGATGTTTCTGTTCCAAGGTTTGGAAAATATCAAAGTTTTTAACTATTGGCTCTTCCTGATCATGGTCAGCCATTGTTATTAAGGTCAAAACCATTGGTTGGGCTGCCAAGTCATCAGCCAATGATGTACTATAGTGTGTCATATCTTTTTATTTGTCCTCAAATGAGTATGTTTATATGTTTAAGAGAGTTTTGTTGGAGTCCCCTAGAGATTTCCTTCAGCTAATGAGATTATTCAGACTTCCCAGAAACATTTGGGAATTGTTACTTTTAAATCTCTTGATTATTTTGTAGATTTTTTCGTTTTTTTATTTTCTAATGTGGTTGTGGTTGCTGTTGTGTTTTCTCTGACCTAGTTTTACTTGCCGGAGTCCTTTGCATTAGGTTCCACTCTGGCCGGCTGGTTTGATGCCCCCAAGATGCTATGATCTTTTACTTCTCCCCTAATTACCTCAGGGTTTGGTGCACGTTAAAAATAAATAAACTAAACTAAACTAATTCTTGATTGTCTTCTTATGTTTGGCTCCTTGATTAGAGGATCAGGGATGCTACAAAATATATTTGAGGTTTGTTCTGTGTTTTTTCCAGGTCTCCTTGGACTGCTGTAACAAAACCTTCCACAAATAACATCTTGGAGTGGAGTATCATAATAAGAGTGGTTTTGTAATTCAGTTGGTGGCTTATATTCCCATACAATTTTGTGAATGGTGCCATGTTGACAGATAAGGCCGCCAACGTGCTGGTGTTAATACTTGTCATTGACTTTTGAGTTCCAGGCAGTTTTCATTTCCTTGTTCATTTAAATGTTCGATAAGGACTACTGCATGACATAGTTGTCATCGATCGACTTGATGATGAAGTCATGGAGCTGTCTGAGTCAGTCCTCCTTTTTCTTCTCCCTTGTACACCCATTCTTTATAGAGTTTCAGATGTGTTTAATATGGTTGGTTGTTTGTTGAACTGTTTACTCCCATCATTAGGTTCAAGCGGGGGATCAGCTGTTTGTCATCCTCCACTGAGTGTTGGACTTTGTTAGGATGCAAAGGGTCTTCATCCCAGTTCCCTGTTGTCGCAGAAATGACATTCTGATTCTTTAACCTTTTGTCATACTCCCTGATTTTGGTTATGTTTAAAATGTCTTAGGTTAAACAATCGTCTTGGGCATGGGTCCACTCTAATATATTCAAACTTTCCAAAACCACCTCATCTTCCACTTTGCACTCTTGAAATTGTGTATTGGGTGGAGGAGTTGCTTCAGGCCCAATTTTATCAACTGAAGTCGAATTCCGATAATAAAATGCTTCAGAAGGCCCTTGTTGAACCCCAAAACAGATGGTTGCCAACTCAAATATCCTATAGAATGTTTTGAATTGTTTGAATTTAGAAGCGGCTGAGTAGTTATTTATATAATTAATTGTGTACCTCTAAAGTCGCTCAAGTCATCCTTTAGTATGTTAGCTTTAGGAGTAAATTCAAAGGTTTGTAGCCAAAGAGCTCTGTGACATTGCCAGCACTGAAAGAAAGATGAGTCTACCCGCTTCCACCTTCTGGGGCATTTGCAGCCAGTTGGTTAGCACTAAGTGCGTCTGCTTTTGCTTTTGCTTTTCTATAGGTGTTAGTGACACATTTTGCACTGTTTTCACTATTTGCTCCCCAACTGCACCACAGGGTTCCAAGCTCTCCTTGTTAAATGGAGATAGTGCCGCAGAGGGTGTCACAGTAGCTTTGTCAGTCTTTTCATGGCAAAGGTTTTTACTCAATTTGTCTTGTTCCTCTAAGATGCCATGCTAGCAGTTACTAGGACGTCGATTGTAAAAGGGGTCGGGGAAAACACGTTGTCTCCATATCATCAGGGGAATCAATGCGATCAATACTATCAGTAGGATCAGTATAGTCAATGCAGTCATTAAGATCTGCGCTAACAGTTTCCAAAGCACTGCATGAATTCTCACTAACCTCAACAACAGCAGAGATGTTCTGATGTTCAATCCGAGCCTGGTTCCATGGCATGAGCTCTAACTCAGGCATCTCTCTGCCTTTGTCGTTCACTTCCACCAGTTCTCCCTTCTTCGCCGGGCGGCGTGCAAATTCGATTCCTTTTTCTGAAAAGTTCAGATGCTTACAATTAATGCCTTCAGGGAGCCGGTGCCTTCCTCTCGTCGGACAGCAGCCAGACTGCACTCCTGCCTGCAATCACGCCAAAAAGTGATTATGAAGAAAATGTTAATTAACGGAACAGCATTCAGTCGTCTTATTCCGCACTGCAGGGGAGTAAAAGCACCTGTAGTTAGCTTACACAGGTGGCATAGTAATAATGGATCACACTCCAATTGGTCGGCACAGTCTTTTTGAATCCTTAAATTGCTATGAGAAAGAAAATTATCCAGTCATAAGAAAAACCAAAGCTAAGGCCATAAGGCCTTATTCTACTAGAAGGAAAAATGGTTTCACATGAACCATAGAAGGGACTCCCATGGAAGTTGCTACACATTTTATTTATTTGGGTATCCCATTGTTTTCTGAAGAGAACAAGACAGTCTTGATGGTCCTGCTAAAAACTAAGGCTGCTAAATTGATCCCCACGATGAAAACATTGAATAATAAATATAGGAGATTTTCCATCTTGCCCAAAATGATCTCTGTTATTGAAATAATCCTTTCATAGAACTTTAACAATTTCAGTCTTATTGAAGCCAAAATTTGAAGAAGTGTCCTGCATCATGTATCTGCTATGAACCTGGCCTGGCCTGCTTTCACTGAAGGATAGAGTGGCACGGAATGCTCTTTGTATAGGAAACTATTATCTCCTCCTCCGAATTTGCTGTTTGTAGATTTAAACAAACTCTTTAGGTTTAGCAAAAGCGATCCTCTTGTGGGATGGGCCTTGAACTGGAACTTGGAAGATCTTAGTTTTAACACAGAAAAATTGGTACAGACACCGCAGCTTATTAAAAAGCAGTTTTGGGACCAAGATTGAATAAATACAAGTACTGAAATATCAAGTGTATACCTTACTACGAATTGGCCCGAGTGCATAAAAAAGGGGAGTTTTGCCTTTTTATTTGTTGAAGTTTCCCAATGGCAAGTAGAGGCTACAGTTTATTAGAGTAAGATTCAAGCTTATACTTACAAAGGATATACTTCATACTGGAAACAAGATGGATCCTCCGCCTGTTGCTGCTTTTGTATCCATCAAGTGATTGAAATATTGAAGTGTGATCTGACCTTGTGGGTTTTATGTATTTTTGGACGTATGTTTTTAATCATGCCTTTGTGGATACCGATATGTTAGAGTTTCGTATATATTCGGGGGTAAATGTGCCCCTCTCATTGGCTGCACTTTTTTTTAATATTTGAAGCTCAGTGATTAAGCACAGAAATGGAGTTCCCTTCTAATTAATTTCTGATAACTGTCTTTTAACATGCGTATGCATTTATGTTATGTTGCTTGTTATATAATGTAACTATTTATATATATTTATTAGTGATTTTCTATGTAATCTTTATATGTAATTCGATTTACCTTCATTTTGTGTTTGTGCAAGGTTTAAATAAAACAAGAAACAATAAAAAGAAAGATTGCTTTTATATCTGTCCTGCAACTACTAAAATACACATAAATATTAGGAAATTGTATTTTAAGCAATAAACACATTAGTAAATTAAGTATGGTTTGTGTTATTAGAAATCAAATCAAAACGCACGTCACCAAATACAGAAATTCACAACATGCAAGAACATGTGAACTAAATATTTACTGGATTCTTTTCCCTCCACTGTTACCCTCCTCAAGACCTATTTGCCTTACCAGCTACACACAGGAGCACCTGCCTCTGATGCGCTGATCATACACCTGAAGAACAGTGGGTCGCCAGAATGATTACGAAACCCTGGGCCTGATTCATGGAAGTGTTTTATAATGGCGTAATCCTATAGGAAAACGTTCCATGAATCAGGCCCCCTGTGGTTAAGATAGTACGTGTGGAAAACTCGATTTTATCTGCTCATCAGGTCACCAATATATCCCAACAAAGCTATACAAAATATCAGCTCATACAATGTAACTTGTAATATAACGTGCTATTATCCATAACCTGCTTTTATCCATGAGCTGCTATTATCCATAAGCTGCTAAAGGCCATTTTCGAAAATAGGCCTCATTGCTCACAATGCATGAAAAACTGCTTTTCGTATGAACAACACAGCTTGACCTTTATACAGACGATGTACGTGTTTTTTTTCTTGATGCAGATAAGCACATCACATCAACTCCAGATGTGATAAAGTTCTGCTGAGAATACTTCCCCTTTTTCTGCTCGTGGTCTGACCTTTATACACAGTAAAGCACAGAGGCACATGTACTCGCTGCTCTCTTCGTTGAATTTATTTCACATTTCCTCCTCTTTCTCTGACATGACCCAGTGATGTGAATACACTTTGAAATACATATACTGTCCTGACACATTTTAGGATAACATCACAGAGGTGACGGAGGGGTGATTAATCAGCCACAAGATGTATAGGCACGGATTGTGTGGAAAATGCTGTCTGGTATTTGCCTATATAAACGTGAACATTCTGCATGTAATTTGTCAGTCAGTAAGCTGTGGTGGCTATTTGCCATTGTGGTTTTTGGCTTTCCCATATATATATGTGTTTCATAATAAATGCAAGCTTGTTTTGAAACCTCTGTGTCAGAGTCTATGAAATATCTGATGTAAAGATTGTTGTTTTGTTATTTCCAGACTGGGCAAATCCAATCACATGGCATTGTAAATTCCCTTTTTTACATATGGTTCTTCAAATATAGGTTAGTTTAAAATTAACAAGAGGTAATCGTCTTGATCAATTGTTTGTTATGTGATATAATTTTGAATACATTGAATTATTGTATCTTGTTGTACACCTTGGGAGCAATTATATGATATAATGTGGGCCCAGTAGATTTCACGCACCAGAGCAGGTGTCACCCGAAGTTGTATGTTCATTAGGGGATGGCTAGGGAAGAGGAGGGGAGTCAGGTCTAAAGGAGGTTTTGCTACTGCCACAGGGGTAGGAGATGGATGAGGAGGCTTGGTTAAGAACAATGGAGCATTGGCAACTTCCACAGCAGATGGCCAATGAGGAGGTGGAGGGGCGGGGTGAATTCAGAAAGTCCCTATGGGAGAGGAGTTGGATATACCTGGAGAGAACTGGCAAGAAATACTTGACTTAATGTAGTCAGGGGGGTATTGCAGTTGTGCATCCACTGAAGTGGTTGCTGGACAATGCCTTAAACACATTTGGAGTAGTAGAGGAGACAGGGAGGGTGTAGCAGAAATGGTACGGCTACATGTATCCAAAGGTAAGGTTGCAGGTGGAAGGGCCGGAGGGGATGTAAAAGCAAGAAACAGAGGCGATAGAGGTTGCTCCCTAGCAGATGTCTCAGTGGGAGGGAGAATCTGAGGCTTCTATATCAGAGACTGCTCTTGCAGAGGGGCAATGCAGGCGCTAGCATCTTCTGTCACATGTCAAATGGGACAAAAGAGACTTCAGGCCCAGGCCCTCACACCTCATCATTGACATAAGAGCACCTTAGGTTGCCTGGGGATAAGACACTGCGGGGGCAGGAAAACACTTTCATATGTAAATTATGCAACACACAATGAAGTGGTGTCCACCAAAGAAGGATTGCTTCTAGGAGACAACCATATTTCACAACCATATGCAATGGAAGCATTGCCTAACTAGACCGCCACACTTCCTCTGCACTCTCAAGTGGTGGGGTGACAGACCTGTCTATTGCCTATGCCACACACAGGCACAAGCAGCGGTCCAGCCTTCCCAAGCACCTCAATCTTTGCTGCAGTCTGCTCTAGTGGCACAATCCACCAGCAAGGCCTAGTTCCCACCAACAGCAGCACTGCTACTGCAGGTTTGCATTGTTGGCAGCCTTGTAAGAGTGCCGCTATTTGGGTAGATATGGATGTGAACCAAATGATGCCTTATGCTAACAAGTACTGCCTGTATTGTCAAATGATCAATGGTCCGGTAGAGCTGAGTGTGAGGATTGCCATCTGGCCAGGGTGCAAAGGCTTGGCTTTTATTATTGTTATTAGTACATAAAATGATGCAGGTGATTCCTTCGCCAAAGGGGTAATCTGCTAATCAGATTCCCCTTTTTCGCAACTCCATGCCAAAAGCATAGTGCACTTGTGCCCTGCTGCATCAGTAGCCTGATGCGCAGCACCCGCTCTGCTCGACGTACAGAGCAGGTTCAAAGGTCACCAAATGCCCATTTGATGCAGGCAGTGACAGCAAAGTCACTGCAGCAAAGGGGCGACATTTAGCATATGCCCCCTTTACTCAAACTATGATGATCATGACTACCCTGTGCTGGTGGTAGGGTTATCTCTAAGAATAGGCTAGGCCTGAGTTTAGGCAGAGTGCATGGTGATGCTTATGATCATGGCCGCCACATCCCAATTGATATTGCACATTTGTCAGCTCCTGTGAGTCAGCTCTGCTATGGAAGGGTATGTGTATTCGGGTCAGACAGGCCGAAACTGCCACACAGCAGGACAGAAACACAGAGGACCCAGACTCTCTTTGATTTTGTTTGGGCTGGCAGGCACCGTCTCCCCCAGAGACAGCCACACAGCATGCATCTGTCCTGGGCCCAGGTATCCAAGCAGAACACCCATTCAGGAGGAGTAGCCTCACACCAGGGTGCTGCGTATCTAAAGTTCTTTGTTGTCAGTAAGAGAGAAGGGGTGGGAGCAGAATAGGCCAGAGGGTTGTGGACACTGGAAGAAGCCTTCCACATCTTCTTTCTGACTGTCTCTCTCTTTCCCTTTCCTGTCGCCTCCACTTCCTCTAGAGCAAAGCTCTTTGGGTGCAGGATCAACAGGGCAATGTCCAGGGATATCATTTCACCAAAATGCCATTGGTAGCAGACCGGACATCCCATGGCCCTTGACCTCTGATGACATCACAGAAAGTGGTGTCATTTGACCCCCACTCCCAAGTGACATCTTGGGAAGTGATGACACACAACTTTTCACCCCTTGACAAAACAGGACGTGGCATCACATAGCATTGTTACAGTACACTAAGAAAAATATGGTTACAATATCACTGTAATATGATATACATTTCATACAAGTAGCATTAATACCAGTCCGTATAGAGTCAACAATCGTATGGCAATAATAATATGCAGGGCCACCATCTTTGATTCAATCACGAGCAGAGCAATCCCATGCAAGCACTCAACGACCCAGCTCGCAGGAGCCCTGTGGAATACTGACAGCTGCCTAGCAAACCTCTCCTGGACATAGCTCTGCCTGACTCACAGGGTCACACTGTAACTGTCCCATGAGTCCAGGTGGTAGGCCCCTCCTTCATTGCAAGTATGTACCTCCAAATTAAAGTCACCCTTAGGAAACAGATCAGGCTGAGAGCCTCCTCTTTGTCCGCAGTCATCTGATTACAGCCATTCTGAGATAACATGTCTAGTTGAAAGTATTCTTTTGTCCACACGCATTTTCCTCTTGCCAAGGCTACTCTCTCTCTATGCAGGAAAGTGACAGTGGGTCGTTTATAGAGGGCTCAACTTTTCCTTCAAACAGGGGTCTTTCAGGAGGGATGACTATCAATATCAATACAGAGGGTCTTCGTATGAAAGGGTAGGGATGTCTCTGTTGTAATGTGTGTGTATATGCTGTGAACTGGATGTATCAGGCTTGCCCTAATGCTGCCCAATTATAGGTGTCATTTGCCCTCCTGCTTCATCACTCCCCTCCCCTGTGCCTGATGATGTAGATGATCTCAGGAACTGGGGGTTTTAGTTTAGCAGAATCTGGAAAGGTGGGGCCTGGATATCAGGCTTCTTCCCAAGGCTAGTGGTGCATCAGGGGATCCTCAGTGTATCTCCTCCGAGGTGTGCATCACAGAGCGGGTAGTGGAACCCATCGCCCAGTGTCACCATATTCCCATAACTCCGCCTCCAGCATCTGACTTTGTCACACTGGCCTCCCTCCTGATAGGGGCCTGCACCAGGCACATAGCCAAGGGGTAGAGTAGAGATCATTGCTACAATCACTGGGATGCGTTTAAAGGATCTTCAGTGGTGATCACCCCATGTATGCTTTGACGAGCCATCTGTTAGATAGCATTATTTGTGCTAGCTATATGTTTTTGGCGTTGCTGGGTCGCTGGATTAATTGCTCGACAGAGAACAATGACTGATAAAGCTTTAATGTAGATTCATCTTAAGAACTGTTTTTTCATCTTGTATTATTGATTCTCTGGCATATCGTATAGCCCAGAGTTGTCAGAGTTATTGGGGCACCGTGACAAGATGCAAATAGAAATTCACCAGTTGGAGCAATTTCTTGACCTACCCTGAGCGGTGAACTTCTCCAAAGAATTGTTTCGCATTTTGATAGAGATTACTTTGGGGCTACTGAGTAATTGCCATCAGGTCCCCTATCGCGGGTGCAATGATAGGTGTGCCCTGTTTTATATTAAAATGCATGGCAGGGGCATCTGTCAAGTGATATCTAATCAACCACCCTGGAACTTTATTGAAAGTGCAGGCCCCTAGTAACATTACCCAAGTGTAAAGCAGTGCCTCTTAGAGTAACAGAAAACCCTTTGTCAGGAAAATAAATGTCTGGTCTACATTTAGCACCTGCGTGCAGCTTAGAATACCTCAGCTAGCTTGATAGCCAACAGCTACCAGATGCTACTTGGGACTTCCTTGGTCAACGGTTGGCTATGCAGAATTACCTAAATGACATTAGCTGTCTGTGGAAGGAACAGTATATGAAAGGGGTTTTAGGACAAGTCTAGAGGTCATGAAAGGAAATGGGTCATATATAATGGAAGTAAAGGTATAGTTTGAATCTTGTCTAAGATAGGTTTGCAGGACTCTGCACAAGCAGCTTCGTCTCCAAAGTTAGCCCTTGGTTACAGTGTGATGCTCGATGCACAAGAGCCACCTTTAGCACCCGTTCATCATATTGTTATTTGCATCCCTGCCATGGATAGTGAACCCGGCACACAGCTCTGCAGAAATGCATTAAAGGAGTCACTCTTCAGCACTACCTGCTGTTAAGTAAGCCAACCTTTGATGAACTAAGCCTGTGCCACCTCGGGGACAGTAGCTGCCAGGCACACTCTAGGTGAAACAGCAGAAAACCAAGGTGCAGACGTACTACCAGTAGTAAGTTGGACCACCAACAGTAGTGGTGCATGTATGTGGTCCACCAAGGCAGTTTGTTCTCCAATCTGCCTGCTACCTGACGCCGCTGCATACTCAGATCCTTTTTATGACAAACGGGGGGCACAGAGAAAAATAAGAAGTAACAGAGGGATCAAAGGAGGCCCACACAAAAAAACAGCTGACGGAAGGGACGACTTTCAACACGAGGCAATTATAAGTTAACCAACGCTGCAACCTGACAATAGTGTCATTTAGAATACATTTTGCCTTTTATGTCTAATTGGCAACATATAATGTCATAACTAATTACAAGAAATGGCAGAAGAAGCTGATTAGGATGGAATGTGCCAATGTTATTTATGATCATCTTTGTATGACTGTTGCCTCTAATTGCTCACCCTGAACTGTGGTGTCATTGTGTAACTTTGGAAACTGCCACAAGCTCTTATTATCCACTAAATAGTATTTACAGTCTTCAACAAATGTGCATTGGTTCTTAAGGTACTAATCAATGCAGAAAATGTAAAGAAGCTTAGAATATTTAATTTGCATTAGCGGATACAGGATCACCAAAGCAAACAAGGGAGATGCTTAGTAAAAAAATATTCCTAACACCTCAGGTGATCAAGCTTAGAGCTTTAACGCATCTTTTACCAAACCAGGTGCTTGATACAGAAGATTGATGACACGCAGACATTTAGCACAGTAGTCTGGATGGTGTTGGGTAATCTTACCACAGCCTTCTCTGTGTGGTTTACCCAGTGGTGGGTGGTGAATTTTTTAATTGGAGGGGTGTAAATGTTTTCCAGAAAAATGTGCAAGCGACTGAGCATAGCGAGGGAGCCCAAACTAAACAAGGAGGGTTTTGGGTGGGGGGGTTCTCCCCCCAAGAAATTGTTTACAGAAAATGGATTAAAATTGTGCATTTAAAGCTACACTTTGCAATTTGGTTTTTATGGTAAAACATGAAATAATCCAATAGATGCCAAGTCACAAACAGTGCACATGAGCATTTTCCAATGCACTTTCATCATGCTTTTGCCCACAATATATCCAGTAAAACTGGATCCAAGCCAACCAATATTACTGGCATTATGCCCAAAGAAAACATGAGTATGTTCTTATATGGGAAAGAAATATCAGCTTACACTTGTGTAGCCAGCATGGACAGGTATGTGCACAGAGAGCATTAACATGTCTTTTCCATTTGTATGTATTTCGTTTTACTGGTATCCAGTGATTTTAGCGAATAGAAAATAAATAATGTATATATAATGAAACAAAAATCAACGAAAAAATACCAAATTGTTTTTTAAAAACATATGTGGAGGTGGATCCAAGCCCCCATTTCCCCGTGTTTAAAACCCCAACCCAACCCCTTCCCACCAGATTTAACCCCTTACCCCAGATAGGTTTTTAAAAACAATTTGGTATTTTTTCATTGTTTTTTGTTTCGTTATAATTTTTAAAGAATACACACCTGGAGTGACCTAAGCTTGGGCAAGGGAACTGTGTGTTTCATTAAGCTTGGGAAAGGGAGTCCAAGCGAACCTAGGAACGTGTGTGAATTAGGTTAATTTGATGATACACAATCCTTGCCTAGAAGATTCCAAGGGCATTTCTAAGTTGAACAATTTTTTTTAACTGGCAATGCAATTTCTGACAAGCATGCAACCTGATTCCAGTTTTCACTTATACTTTTCTTTGGAACACTAATTTTCTTTTAGAAGAAATCCTGCACAATAGTTGTATCCAGAGTGAGGGAAAGCATAGGCTGGACACAGGCGGATTTTATTTTGGGACTTACTGACTTCGACAATTCTTAGAAACATCATTTAAGGGAATACCCAAAGTAGAGATAGGGCAAGATAGGCCTTCACCCCAACCCATTAGTGAAATAAAGGTTTTTAAAAGACTATCTTTTGTGTCTGTGCCTCTCTTGTCACCATGCTTGCCTCAAATATGGTGTCAGAGTAGGATGTGGCTCAACTGATGCAAGTTTGGGAGCACCAAAATACAAAAGGTTGAGATCCAAGGTGTCACTTCCATCAGGTGTCACTACCCTTAAAGACCCCATCCGCAGAACCATTTATGAGTCTCTTTCTTATTCCCACTATAGAATAGGAATAATTTTCCGACCCCTCTTACACCAGACTATTCTACCAGTCAGAGAGTATGTAGAGAGAAATGCCTATCAACTTTTCTGTCATGAGGATTATTTGATACACTGAAGAGATAAGGTGATAGTGGGCCTCATTACGAGTTAGATTAGTGTTTTGGGATATGTGTCGGTACAACTTCTTCTGTTGGCGACCAAGATGGGTTTGATTTGGCCTCTCAGCCGTGTCGCATCCTATGTGGCATTCGTTGGAGGAACCAGTCCCCTACCTCCTTGGTTACTAATATGAATAGATAATCTGCCACTCAAGAATTGCGCCACACTTGTTAGTTCAGTATTTTCAAAAGAACATTTCTTTTTATTCCTTATTTGCCCTTTGAATTCTTGTTAACACGTGTTTCGGCTACTCAAGAGCCTTTCTCAAAACAAAACAGGGCTTTATTAGGTACATATCCGTTAATTCCATGAGTCCCGGGTAAATCCCTGATGCTGCCTGCAATCAGGACATGAGCGTTTCGTTAACGACCCCCCTTTCTAGGGGATGTCCTGGAGTCCCTCCATGTAGACCCAGATGAGAATGGTCCTATAGAGGAAGGGTTAACTGGTTAGGGAAGGCATGGAGACTTCTCTGGTGAATCAGGGTGAAGAGAGTGATTCTGACCTCTGTACTCCGAGACCCCCTACCAGACCATAGAGCCGAGGTTTGCTCAGAAGTACTTTAAGACAAGATAGCTGCACCCTTGAGATGGATGGGGGTGCAGATTCATTACTCCAACACAAATCAATAAGGACAACTCAATGGTTTGGCAAAGGGAGTCCGTTTAATGACAAGTACAGAAAACAGGGAGTAATGGATATCAGCAGTGATGCAATGGTCCTTCTCGCCTCAAACTCCAACGATCTTCATACAAGTTGTAACATTTATACTCAAAACTCGTCATCATTGACATGTAACACTCAAAAGTTCATGTGCAATTCTATTGGTTAGGAAAAGGTAACTTTACTATAGGTACTATATCTGTATATGGTAACAGAGTCAGGGGATTGGATGCACACTTTCAGGTGGGCATCTAAGCCCTTCCCTTAAAATGACTACTATAGACGTCACTAAAAGAACAACGTCCCATTGGTTCTACTAACTATAAGAACCTAGATTATTTGGTCCATTGTGATTGGGTTGGCACCAACCCCATGCATACTTTTCCCCTTCGCTTAGCATCATGCAGAATGGTTGGCCAGGTGTGAGGTGCCCCTTAGTTACCCGGCCTTCCTCCAGTCCACGTTACAATCAATCATCACTTTAGTAGCCATGTGTCAATTATTTCTTTGCGGTTGGCCTCGAAACTGCATCTTCTGTCTGGAAAAGTTCTGATATCTCTGCTTGGTCAGGTGCCAAGCGTAGGTGTGAACCCTCGCTTCTCCTTGCTCGGCTGGTCATGTGATTCATACACTGTGAATTTGTCTCTTTTCTCTCAATTTGTGTATTTGATTCTCATTTAGCCTGCCACCTGCCTATGTCTTCTTATCTCGACCTTTCAGAGGCAGGATATTCTGTTCTTAGTGTCAATTCAATGTAGCTACTGTTCATAGCTCCTATTGGTATGACCTTGGCTTTGCTGGCACGAGCTGCCTCTGCTGAGTTTCGATTCAGCCTCTTCTCGTTTTGCTAAATATGAATCTTTTCTTGTTTGGCCTCTAGTAACCTGGGTTGATTCTGCTTTTTGTGCAAAATAGAACTATACTTATAATATTGTTATCCCCTTTTTTGCTCAGAGGAAGTGTCCAATTTAAGCCAGAATTTGCAAAAAAGTTCTTTGTCTTTGTCTGGCTGGCCATGCATCCTATTTCTTTGTCATGGATCTCGTCTGCACCTGCTGTGGTTCTTCCCCGTCGTTCATAGTCCCCTCGCGCTGGGGTGCAGGCAGGGGGCCTTCTCTGATGTATGGTTTGATATCGCCCAGGAAAATTCAAGCTCTCCTGCCTTGTAGATTCACTGCGGAGGGAGTGCAGTCCTCCACTGTAAAGGGACTGTTAAATCTTGGCTCGTCCCAACTTTTCCTTGTATGGTTCCTTACAAGGACGGTATCTCCAGAGAAAACGAATGGCACACAAAGTCCTTGAGCTGTGTCTGTAGTAGTATCTCCTGTGTTCCGTGCTGCCCTGCACCCCTGCACCTCTTTTGTCGTCGCTGTAGCTGGTCTGAAATTACAGTAAGGCAAGATGTCATGCAATTCAGGTAATTTTGCATTTCAGACCCTAAGATTTCTCCTGTTGACTGGGGATCACATCTAGCTCTATCTTGGGATGTCAGGGGAGTGCGCATTCTTCTTCCTGTGGCTATCTTGTGTGGCGTAAGATGATGGTTGGAACCTGGTAGGTTCCTGAGTGCATACAGTGCCAAGGGAAGGCAGTGCAACCATCCCTTTCTTAGAGTAAGCTTCAACTTGGCTATCCTTTCCTTTAATAAGCCATTGAGCTTCTCACAGGTCCTGTTACCTTGCAGATGATACGCCGAAGGGAACTTGTGCCTTATACCAAGCAGCAAGCTAATCTGTTCGAAAATCTCGTTTACAAAGTGAGCTCCATTGTCTGATCTCATGACTTCACACACCCCCCAACTGGGAAATACCTCTCTCCCTAAAAATGTGGACGTAGAGGTAGAGTCTGCCTGTGTACATGGACCTGCCTCTAGCCATCTAGAGAATGAACACACCACAACAATTAAGTATCTGTACCTGTTACATACTTGAATCATGTCAACGTAATCGACGTGCAAGTGCTGAAAAGGCCCATTTGGCCTGTGGATGACTCCTCTCATTACTTTTAGTGTGTGCCCAGATGTGAATTGTTGGCAGATTATACAGTTCACTATAAAGAATGCAACGTGGGTATGAACCAGTCTTCTGCGAGCGTTGCCGCTAGATTCTCTTTTGTCATGTGTGCCGGATAATGGAGCTGCTCCAGCGCTAATTTTAACAGGGCTATAGGCATTACCGATTTACCAGTGCTGTCGTGTCACAACAAACTGTCATCAGAGGGGTTTAAAGAACACCCTCGCTGTTTCCATAGATGTTCTCTTCCTGTGGTGCTTCCCCTTGGAGTTTCATCAACTGTGTTTGCCCTAGACTGTTATAGCTTTCAGGTGTAGTTCGTGCAACCATCATTCTCTCATTGGTATGGGTGACTTCCACTTCCATGATCACCTCACTTTTGGATGCCATACATTTGGCTTCCGTGTCTGCTGCTTGGTTTCCGTGTGAGATAAAATCTGTCCCTTTTGTGTGGGCGGCGCATTTCACAACTGTTATGCCCACTGGGAGCTGTAGTGCCTTGATCAGCCTGTCCAATAAGGCTGTGTGCTGCACTGGCGTGCCATCTGCTCAGAGGTAGCCCCTAAACCTGCATGCACTGTTGACGTTACATAGGCGGAGTCACTGTACACTGTTACTTCCTGGTCTGTGTGACTTTCAATGGCGAGTATCAACGCCAATAATTCTGCAGCCTGTGCTGAATAATGAGATGGTATTCGTGCACTAAGGAGTACTCGAAATTCTCCATTTGTAGTGTGTTTCATCACAGCGACGCCTGTATATCTTTGCCCGTCGCTTTGATCGATTCTTGAAGAATAAAAGACACTTTCTCCTTCCCACAAAGCATTTTCTTTCACTCTGGGAATTTCATCATTGAATTCTTCATAGTTCACACAGTCATGTATTGGTTCTCCTTTAGTGACTGGCTCTGCTATAAACATAGCTGGGATCACTATTTTACATTAGACTACCTTAATCGATGGATTTGATATGATTACTTCATTAGCAGAAGTTCTCTGAGATGTCAGTGTGCCCTTTGGCTTCTCTAGAATATCAAATAGTGAGTGCTCGACGTATAACGTCATTGAGCATTCCATTACAATGGTAGTAGCTTTTTCGATAGCGAACGCAGCGGCAGACAAACTTTATTCGCATGGGAAATGGCCTTTCATCACTGGGTCCAAATTCCCACTGTAATATGCCAGTGGCTTGTACCCCAATGCGGTTCTCTGTGTGAGCACTGCCGTCATGACGCTGCCATTTGTGTGTGAGAATAGGTACAATTCCTCTGCATAATTGGCATAAATGGGAATCCCTAAAACGGGTGCTGTGCAAATAGCTTTTTTGAGTTCGGCAAATCCTTCCTCCATGGTCTGAGACCATTCAGTTTTTTCTTTCGTAACTTGGGCCTGCTTTAGGGCCTGAAGTAAAGGCTTAGTGCATGAACTATAGTTTTTTTTTATTATTTTTTTTATTGTTGTATGATTAGTTTACATAAAACCTTATACAACATAAAGTGCATTACAAACAAATAAGAAAAATACATTTCATTTTTTTATAGACAAGTATACAAATATACAAATATCTATGTATAAAAAGATTTCAACGCATTTATCAACCTTTAAAATCGTTCCCAGACATAAAATCAAATTCCCTGCATGTTATATACAGTTTACATTTCATATACCATAGATCATTTCATATACCATTTCCTATACCATAGGTCCGCTCTAATCTCTCTGCTCATTAAATTCCTTATTTTTTACTTCCAATTCCTCCTGTATGTTAAGTAGGAGTGAATTCAATGCGAGGATTAGGGAGATATTTACACCCCACATGCAGCGACTCCAGAACAGATTCTTCGACGTTTCCCAATCCCCATCGAATCTATCTATAAAGTAGAGAGATCGTTTAGCCCCAAAATGGGTGCATGTAAGGAGTAGATGCCTAAGGGTTTCTGTCATGTCAGTCGCTCCACAAAATCGACATGAGGGATTTTTAGAATTTTCATTTGACCCTTTTTCTTTATGGGTCCAATGGAAAATTCTTTCTAAAGTGGGCATCTGGTTAAGTCTGAAACGCATAAATGTGGTTCTCACCCTCTGGCAAGGAAATCTTTGAATATATAGAGGAATCGATTCCCTTGCATGCAAAAATTTAGCATACTCCTTGTATGTTACATGGGACTCTATATCATTTACTGTGTCTACCCAGTCTGACCTAAATAAGTTTTTTTTAACTAATCCCGGTCGTTGAATCAGATCATCTAAGCAAAGTCCCAGAGATTCCAACAGAGAAAGCATTCTATCGCTAAAACTCTTGATAGATAGTACCGCCCCCGATATAACTACCTTATTTACCAGCTCATATAAGGTGTTTATCGGAGGATCATGTATTTTTCTAAATGAAGAGAGTTGCCTCCACAAGTATCTGGCTTTAAGTGATATGAGACATAACTCGTGCCGAATAATGGAATTGGGGTCTGCCATAGAAAGGCCCATTACTTCCTTCCACAATTTCCCCTGGATCACATTTAGATAGGAACTCAAGTCCTTTGTACAAATGTCCAAACCGTACAAAAGAACCGGTTCACATTTCGCAAGATAGAAACGTCTAATAGGCAAGAGCGAGAATTTACATACTTTAGCCCTCAAAAATTTCATCTGAATCTTTAGTTTAGCTGCTTTATCCCCGAGATTCAATTTCCACATCTTTAGGCTAGATTTGTTGGAAAAATTATAACCTAGATAGGTTATGGCCTGGACCTGTTCCACCAGATTATCTCCCATCTTCCAGATACATGGTTTGACAACTCTCTTCCTAGAAATTACAATCGTTCGGGATTTCGAAGCGTTGGGGGAAAGATTATTCGCCAGTGCATATTGATAAAAAATATCCATCCTTCTGCGAAGGCCTCTCGGGGTACGATCAAAAAGGATAAAGTCATCTGCAAAGGCCATCCACTCTATAGCCAAGCTCCCCAACCTGACCGGAGCAATGGAAGGGCCCTGCCACATGTCCTCCACATCACTGACGTACAGGTTAAAGAGCGTGGGAGCAAGGGAACAGCCCTGCTTGACCCCAACCTCCGTATCTACAGCATCGGATAGGGAACCTTCTTGAGATAAACGTACCCTGACGGAGGTATTACTATGTAGAAGAGCCAAGAGTTGGACAATCTTGCGTGGAACATTCATAGCTAACATTTTTGTCCACAATCTTGCTCTAATAACCCCATCAAAGGCATTAGAGAGGTCCAGGGAAGCCATATATACATCTCCCATTTTAGTTTGATGTACTGTATCTCTTAAGTGAGCCAAAATCATCCCATTCAGGTCGGTTCCCAATCCCTCTCTGAAACCAACCTGAAATTTACAATAGCAAGCCTTCCTTCTAATAACCTTATTAAGGTCCCTCAAAAGCAAAATACCAAAGACTTTGCTCGCTGCATCTAACAGTGCTATAGGCCTGTAATTCTGTGGATTAAGGGCGTCCCCTTTTTTATAGATAGGGACTATGATGCTCTGCGACCAGGTTTTAGGGATGGTATGATATTTAAATACATCATAGTATATGGGTTTGAGTAACTTAGCCCACATTTCCGGGGCCGACTTTATAACGAAAGGGGGAATGCCATCGGGGCCCGGTGCTCTAGAAGATTTGAGCTTGTTGATGGCCCATTTAATATCCTCTATATCCCACAGACACTCACCTACAACCGGAAGGCCTAAGTTCGCATCCTGTTCCCTAGAGAGATTAGGGGATAGAGCGAACTTTTCCTTATAGAAGAGAGTCCACACATCCGCTTGAATGGGGCAGTCTAATTTGTTTTTAGAAGGCGTGAGTATAGAGTTAACGGTAGACCAAAATTTGACATCTCTGCCCTTGCATAGATTATACATCATCAGTTGGTGTGTTTCATGATAATGATCCATTCTCAGAGACTTGATAAAGTTTTTGTGTTTCTGAATTATTTTTTTCTTTCTCAGCCTAAGTTCTGAGAAAGGAATGGACAGTTTATTCAAGGCTTTGATTTCCCTATATTTAGTACGCTTAGCATTTTGAATTCTGGGATCAGCCGCCCGCACCCTTGGTTTCGGCACCCCCAGATCTCTGGCCATACTAATTTTATAGACACATGACAGTATGATATTATAGTAGGAACCTCCCAACTCAATGTCATCTCCCCTAATAATTTGTAGCTGCACCTTGGACAAATTTTCCAACACCAAGGTATTAAATTTCATACTTATTTTCTTATTCCAAGTGACCCTTCTCCCATTGTTTCCCACCTCTATACCCTGCAACATGGGATTGATATAAATACCCGTGTCTGGGATGGAGAGAGAAAAACATAAGGGAACATGATCACTGAACTCAACCTCCATAAGTGACAATTTTCCACAAGCTTGCTTCCAGCCGTTAGATACATAGAAGAAGTCAATTCTAGAGCTATTACTTCCTCTTTTCCAAGTATTTTTCGGAAGATTCCAATCTAGGGCATGATCTAAAAGACCCAAATCCCAAATGTCCAAATAATTATCCCACCTTATACCTCTTTTAATAATCGTGCTGAGGAGTCTAGGTAATACCCCTCTTTCGTTGAGCACCGCACCATCGGCACAGGCTGAGTTAAAATCCCCTCCCAAGATAATGCGATTTCCGAACCCTTTCTCAAACCAGCTTCCCAGGATCATATCAAGAGAGTCCTCCACTTCCTCAATGTCTACTTTTAACGGATTCCAATAGAGATTCAGGAGGAGTATCGGCTCTACGTTATTCTCCGTTGAGAGCATAATAGCCAAAAGCCAGTTACTCCTAAAGATCACCTCCCCTAGGAATCCCAAGTTACGATCAATGGCAATAATCAGACCGCCACTAGGTCTGCCCAACTGACCCCTATTAGCTACCGAAGAAAAGGTATAGAAGCCTTCTATGTGCATATCCGACAGCATCATAGTTTCCTGAAAGAAATAGATACGGGGGCGTACATAGTTTTCCCTTTTTTTCAAAAACATGTTGAGATGGGTTCCCCCACAAGAATTCCAAGAGATCACCTCGATCTCTATATTGTTAGGAACAACCCTTATCCTGTCTAAATATTTCCAAGGTTTTGAGTACCGGCTGTAGCCATGACCAATCCTGATTATTATTCAGGAGGCTTGAAATAAGCGCCAATCCTGGACCCAAATTTTCTGATTTATTATTATCAAATTGAGTAATTTGTTTATTTTGAATATTATTCGGTTCCTTATATTCAAGAAAGTTGTTGGCCTCTTTATCATCTACTAATGAGAATAGATCGTAGCCCAAAGAGTTAAGGTTTTTTTCTTGGGCACGCACCATATCTGCTACCATCACCGAATGAAAACAACTTACCATTCTGTGATTATTACAGTTAGGAAGAGATATGGCATCTATATCGTCTGTTGTTATAGCTCGTAACACGGGGATCTTTTTAAACAGATTTAGGAGATGAGTTCTATTCAAGCTAACCTGTGAGTCTGTTATATTATTGTTAATCCAACCCACTATTTTCCCTGTACAGATCTTAGTAGGGGCCTCAATCACAGTAGATTGCTTCTTTATGTGAACTGCTCCAGAAGTGATCATAACATTACCTTCCAGATCTTGTAGTTTGGAAGGTTGTATATTTTGGGGATTTCCTCCCATGATATTAATGGTTGAATCACTATCCCTCCCTAACAATTCAGTTGGCCCCTTAACGGGAAGGGTAGTATTACTTGTAGCTGGCAGTGTTTCTTTGGAAACCGTAGGGAATTTGACTTGTTGAGTTCCTACGGATGTTCTGGCGTGTTTGGTACTAATTATTGTGCCAAAAGCTGTCATCTTTGTTTGTTTGGTTTGAGTGAGCGCAAGGCCACATTTCAGCAAGTTATTCTTTTCCTTATTAGAGTCTATAGTAGTTTCCCCACTAGCCACAAGGCCTTTCTTGTTCGGCTCGCCCAGGGCAGGACTATCTTCCTTATGAGCATCCTTAGGACCCCCCCTAACTTCCCGCTCTTCCTGGAGCGGGATGTTTCTAATTCCTTTCAGGTTGGCATTTCTACCTTTAATTTTTGTGTTGGGCATATTTTTGCTTTTTTTGAGTATCCTACCTTGCTTTTTTGATTTTTTGCATCTACCAACTGGGGATTGGGGCACCTCATTTATATTATAGTCGGAAATATTCACGGGGACTATTCCATCATTATTACTTTTTGCCTCTAATTCCAGATCTTGATTTACTGATTTTTTTTCTCTATGTTTGATCTTTTGTTTACATTTTAGCCCTTTTATTGGTGTAGTGTGTAAAGGAGATCTTGTGTCTTCACTACTGATATTCAAGGATTCTTCGTCATTTAGAGATACACTCACGTGCGTTTGTGCTCTGAGGTTATCCAACTCCTGTTCTTCGGAGCACCCTTCGGTTGCCATCATTATGACATCTAAGAGGACAGAAGGACTATCGGGAGAAACCATTTTCTTTCCGTAATTATTATTGTTGTCCTCATTATCTCTTTGGCCCTGGGAATCAAGTTCCCCTAGCTCTCTCTTAGATGAAGTAGGACCGTCTCCTGTAAGCATAACTTCCAACAGAGTGGTAATTTTTGCATCCATGGTAGTTAACCTTATATCTTGATCCTTTCTATATTTGTCACATCGACTCTGTTCTTTAATAATCTGTTCATTCATGGTCTTACCCTCTACTATTCCCTCCAAAAATGCCAGACGAGTCACCAGTTGATTAAAAGCCGCTTGTTGACCTATCATGGAGCCAACAATAATCTCTTGCGACTCCCCCAGAGTTTTCAAGGCCAAATTTAGACTAATATGTAAGTTGAATAGGAGTGGTAACAGATAATCACCTCTCTCCTTCCTACCTGAACCAGATATTTCTTGTTTATCTTCCTCTACTACATGGTTTTCTCGTAGAAATTGCTGAGGATCCGTTGCTTTGTCCTCCATTTCCACTGTATAATCCTCCCATTTGTCAGTTTGAGTAGAGGCTATTTTATTATGTATAAACAAGTTGGCTGTTTCCATAATCGGTTTAACCAGAGATTGTTTCATACCCACTTGTTGATTCCCAGTTATGTAGTTGTTTTCATCACATGGGTGTAAGTTAGAAGGCGCACCCTCTGATAGACTCCTTGTCCCCTTTTCATTACGCACAGATCTACATGCTGGTATCTCTAAATCCACAATTTCTATAAGTAAAACACCCGTAGCATCTGCCACAATAAAAAAAGAGTCATCTAAATCGCTTTCCCCAATAGGTTGATTGGGGTTATACTTAGGGCGACGAGAAGTCCCTTTGGAATGATCCCCCCAATCACTTTGCTTAAGGGTTTCTAACCTAGGAGAATCTAGCAAAGACTGCGCGTTATCCTTATTCTCCTTTCCGAAAATGAATGTAGCTGGCGAAATATGAGAAAATTGCATAAGTCCGGATGGGTTTGTTCCCTTCCAAGTTAACGATTCTAAACCTTCTCCAGCTTGTATTTTACCATTCAAAATCCTCCTCTGAAGAGGGGTGGAAGCGTGGTAGCGAACTACCCTTTTAGTACCAATAAAACTTTGTTGGAGGCATTCTTCATCTGTAAGGTCCTGTCTAAAGTCTGGGATATCCCTAAGAACCCCGTTAGATTCAGAATCTGCTAACTCCCCATCCCTATTGCTAGGAGCCACAACATCTGACACTACGGGGTCGGTAAAAGAGGAATCCCTCTGACCCCCTTCAGCACTAAAAATGGGATTTTCTTTATTCTTACCCACAGCTAAAACATGGTTGGACATATTTCCAGTAGAATTTATGTACACGGGTGCCTCACTCTGCATCCCGGAGCCTGGTTGAACCTCTACTATTATGGGTGCTTGATTCTCAACAGTTTCAAACCCACTTCTAAGTGCGGGCATATTAAAAGTAAAGGCACAGATACTATGTTACTTACAGAGGGCAGATCAACTCTCAGCCTCTAAGTAATAAAAGATAATATCTCCAAAATGGATATTAGCAAAATCAATGAAAATAATGGCTGGGAACGAGAGATGTGCGATTAAAATAGTATATAGTGCTTATCAATTATTTTTAAAATTGCTGTCACATATACTTTTTTTTTTTTTGTTTTTTTTTAAGAGGATAAATTTGTATTTAGTATAATTGCATCACCTTGGGAACGCCCGATGGCTTGAGGACCAGCCAGAGTCCGTCTCTCCTCCCCCGTGTCCAGCTAAGAACTAAAGTTCGCCCTTGTTGTTTCTCCTTGGAGAGCTAAGCCCAGCTGGACTTCCTGCGCCACCCAGAGCCAAACAGCAGTAAAACAGTGCAGCTAATGATGGACTGCACCGCCCTTTACTCCGCAGACGGGCTTAACGCCGCAAGGGTGGTTCGGGCTGCTCTATGAGGCTGCACAAAGTCACGTGATTACCCACGTGATCGCCAGTTGGCTCCGCCTCCTCCAGGAAGCGAGCGTGCCTCGGCAAGAGCCCTCAGTGGCTCGCAGTGCCAAGGAAAGTGTTTCAGCAGATGAATGTTCTATCAGAAAAGGCAGCTCTCTCCTCCAGCAACAAAATACACCGCTCGGGCGGTTTGAGCTGCTCTATGAGGCTGCACAAAGTCACGTGATTACCCACGTGATCGCCAGTTGGCTCCGCCTCCTCCAGGAAGCGAGCGTGCCTCGGCAAGAGCCCTCAGTGGCTCGCAGTGCCAAGGAAAGTGTTTCAGCAGATGAACGTTCTATCAGAAAAGGCAGCTCTCACCTCCAGCAACAAAACTATAGTCAAAGACTCATCCCCTGACATAGTTGCACAGGCCTAAAAAGCTCTGCATCTGTTTTATCGTGTGTGGCTTAGCCGTGTTCAGTATGGCTTCAGCCCTTTCTGGTGTCACTCTTTTTCCCTCATGTGAGATCAGCCAGCCTATGTACAGCACTTCTTGTTGACAATATTATAACTTTTCCTTGTCAACCCTATATCCTTTCTCAGCCAGTATAGCCAATAGTTGAATAGAATCACACCTGCATTGCTCTTCTGTCGTGCTGCACATTAAGATGTCATCCACGTATTACAGGACCACGCTTTCCAATGCAATATTGCTTAGGTCCATTTGTAGGAATCTGTTAAAAATAGAAGGAGACTCACAGTACCCCTGGGGCAGCCTCGTGCATTTCAGACACATCTGCCTGAACGTCAATGACGTCAGATCTTGAGAGTCACGGTGCAATGGGATTGAGAAAAATGCATTTTTCAAGTCAATCACTGTGAAATATTTTGCCTCAACAGGTATATTACATAGAATTGTAGCCGGGTTCAGGGCTAAAAGGAACTTGGCCTCAACAATATCATTTATTGGGTGTAAATCCTGGATTAGCCTCCAAGACCAGCCCTTTGATTTCTTGATCGGATAAACCGCAATATTGCATGATGACTCTGACATCACTAAGATACCCTGTTCCATCATAGCCGAAACTGTCTTAAAAATCCCTTCATCTGCCTCCCTGGACATGGGATATTGTCGGGCCATTGGTAGAATTGCTCCTGGTTCTAGCTTAATTTTCATGCCATGTCGTCATCAAAATACTCTGGACGGTATCGTGCCAACATCATTCTCTGAGGCACTTCTCTTTTGATCATTCTCATCCATAAAGTGAGACTTGCCTCCACTATGGTCTCTTCCATATCTGCTTGCTCTTCAAACAATCGTCATCAGTGACGTCAGTCAATCAGTATCCTTCTTCAATGGCGATTATTGCGCACCATTTTCGGCCTTCATCGTCATAACCATCTATCAAGGCCATTTTCCCTCATACCGCAGATGTGTGTATCACCAAGGGAAATACTTGTCCCTTCTCCTCCTGCATAGGTATTCTTGGTCTAAATAGAAACTTATCTGGGGTTCTCATGGTTCTGTCTGCAAGGACTGGCAGCCCTGCCATTAGCACACACATTCCATATGCAAATATTTTGGGCTCCAATGGTATAGCCCTCATAGCTGTGTGTCCTGGGTATGCTCTAATCATTTTGCATACGTTTGAATAGTACATTCCTAGAGTTGAGCATACTATACCCTCCTCCGTGAATGAGATTGTCATATTTAACTTTGTCATTAGATCTCGACCCAAAATGTTTACTGGGGTCTGTCGTGAATATAATAGAGGCACATTCATCTCACATTCTCCTATAGAGACTGGAAGTGTGTTTTTACAGGGAACACAACTTGTAGCTACTGTGAAACTCTTGAGTATTTATGGCTTCTCCAGACAAGGAAAACTTGCCTTCACGTATACACGAGCGTGTTGCACCCATGTCAACTAAGAAGGAATATTCTTTATCCCCTATAACAACATCCACCCTAGGTTCCCGATGAGAGTCTGGTGTCACTGATAGGATACAATACATCAATGTTTCCAGTGAGCTGTCCTAATCCATATATAGCTTGGGCCCACCGTGTGCTAATGGATTTCCCCCATTGGCAGTGTTATTTCTCATCCCAGGGTTCATGGTCTGCCCTGAGCTCGTTGTTTGTGACAATTGCAGCAGTGACTGTTGGGACTGCCCTTGTGGAAAACTCACTACATTTTGAGGCTGTGGGTTTTGCTGAGCTCCTGACATTTGCTGTTGAACCGTGTGATTCTGTGCAACTCCCTGCTGTAAAACTGCAGGTGGATTCACCATGCCTGCTCCCATACCTTGGCCGTTTGGAACATGCCTTGGTTTCTGCATGTGCGCGCTAAATGCCCCATCATTCCAAACAACCAACATACTGGCGGTGGTTGGATCATTTGCCCATTTGATATATCTTGATTGCCATTTTGCATGTTTTGGAAACCTCCTTGATTATTCTGAAAACCTGCCTGATTACTCTGCCATTCCCTTCCTCTAAATCCTCTTCCCCTGGGGTAAAACCCAGTACTGCCCTGATTATTCTGCTGCAGATTATTGACCTGCTGCATGCTTGATTCAGCTGTGCTAGTTATCATGGCTCCCCCAAGAGCATATTTTGACAATTTCTTTTGCACCAATTTGGCTTCCTCACCCTTTCGTGTAGCTTCCTTTTTGCGGATCCTCAGACTCCTTCATTTTACATGTTTGTGCTGCAGCAGAGGCCTTAGGCATTGTCAGTTTTGCCTACTCGGTATACCTCAAGGACATTCATGTTCTGCTGGACAAGTATTCGGCTCTGTTCCACGGAATTGGACAAATGGCTGGTGACCCGGGGAGGCTGCACATTGACGAATCTGTGCTGCCCATAGCCAGGAAACATCGGAGGGTGCCTTTTCATCTTCAGGAGCAGGTAGACAAAGAACTGGACAATCTCGTAAACTTAGACTTCATCGAGAAGGTGGAGGGTCCGACACCATGGGTATCACCAATTGTCATGGCAAGAAAGCCTAAGTAACCAGACTCCATCCGCATATGTGTGCAGGAGGCTACCCAATAAGGCCATCAAAAGGGAGAGACACTTAACCCCAACCATCGACAACATCATCGCGGAGGTGCAAGGTGCTCGGTTCTTCTCAAAGTTGGACCTCCGGGCCGGCTACCATCAAGTCGTCCTGCACCCGGAGTCAAGATACATAACCACATTCACCACCCACCGTGGACTCTACCAATACAAGCGACTCAGTTTTGGTGTGTCATCGGCAGCGGAGGTGTTTCAGAACATCATTCGAGGTGCCCTCACTGACCTGGATGGCATCTTAAACATCAGTGATGACATCCTAGTGTTTGCCAAGACTGAGGTGGACCATCTGCGCAAGCTGGCCAGGACTTTTGAAAGACTGCAATCACTGGGCCTCACGCTCCAAAGGGAGAAGTGTGAGTTTCTGCGCCCAACCATTGAATTCTTTGGGTTCATTTTCAAAGAAGGAGGTGTGTCGCCTGATCCGAGGAAGGTGCAGCACATTAAGAAGGCCCAGTCGCCCGAGTCGGTGTCGGATGTGAGGAGTTTCCTTGGCAGGGTAACATACTGTGGCCGATTCATTCAGAACCTCGCATCCAGATCGGAGCCCCTGAGGGCCCTTACAAAGAAGGAAACAACCTGGCATTGGGGTCCTCTCGAGCAGGCAGCATTCGAAGACATCAAGAGTGCCCTCATGGCTGAAGATACCATAGCGTTCTTCGATCCTACCCTGCCGTCCGAAATCAGCCCTTTTGGTTTAGGGACCGTGTTGACACAGGTTGGTCGGGATGGTGGCGTTCGCCCAGTGGCCTACGCCAGTAAGGCGCTGTTCAACACCGAGCAGAGATACTCACAAATTGAACGTGAGGCCCTGGCAGTGATATGGGGTTGCAGGCATTTCAGGCTCTACGTCCTGGACCGCCCGGTAACTGTCGTGACAGACCATAAACCCCTGCTTCCCATATTGGCGGGGTCCTCGTCCAAACCACTGGCGAGGATAGAACGATGGATGCTCACCCTCCTGGAGTATGGGGTCACCTTAGTATACCGGCCAGGCGTGAACAATGTGGCCCACTATCTGTCCAGGCATCCCGGCGTGGGCTGCGGGGAGGATCAGGACACGTGTGCCGAGGAAGCAGACGATCACGTTCGATTGGTGGTGGAGGCGGCAACCCCCAATGCCATGCCCCTCAAAGATCTGGAGGCAGCCGCGGCTGAAGATGAGTGCTTCTGAATCCTGAAACACGCCATGCAACAGGGTTCGTGGAAGACGGTGCTGGAGTCCCTGGCCGGGAGCACGCAAGAAGCCAAGGTGGGGCTGGAGCAGCTATGGAAGGTGAGGGAGGAGTTGTCATTCTCGACATCCGGCCTTCTGCTAAGGGGCGACCGGATAGTCGTGCCCCAATCGAAGGTCAAGGAAGTGATCACTCTGGCCCACCATGGACACCAAGGACCTGCTAAGACCAAGGCTTGGTTACGCCTCAAGGTGTGGTTCCCGGAGTTGGAGCAGAAGGTCGATGACTTTGTTGCTGCCTGGGTCTGGTGCCAGGTGGTGTCCCCCTTACAAAGACAGCCGGCGATCGAAGCAATGCCCCGGGGAACGCGGCCTTGGGAAGTGGTGCATGCAGACTTTGGCTCCACCACGCTAGGCACTCACTTCCTGGTGATCGTGGACGAGTACTCACGCTAACCGGAGGTCGAATTCGTGGACTCTGTGGCATTTGAGCATGTGGTGGTGGCCATCGAGAAAGTGTTTGCTGCCCACGGGTTCCCCCACACCCTGTGCTCAGACAACGGGGTGCCGTTTCAAAGCGAGCGCTTCTCGGAGCTGATGGAAGGGTACGGGGTCCAACATAGGAAGATCACCACCCTCTGGCCATGGGCGAACGGCGAGACAGAGAGGCTCATGAGGACATTGAACAAAACCTTCCAGATAGCGCATGGCCAGGGGCAGTGCCTGCAGAGGGCCCTTTACCATTTTTTATGCAAGTGTATCGCACCACCCCCCATGCCTCCACGGGAGTGGCGCTGGGCGAGGCCCTGTTCAGAAGGTTTCCCCGAGGGCTGCTGCCCGAGGTGGGGGAGAAGGAGCACGGGGTGATTGATGATCAGCAGGTGGAGATGGATCGCCGGCTGGGGACAGAACAGAAGAACTGCAGGAGAGGACTCTGACCTTAACGACTGGAGCCGGGAGATGAGGTGGTAATTCGGAACAGGCATCCCCATGGAAAGCTCTCTCTCCTCTATGAACCCAAGCCACTTGATGTGGTGGCCGTCAAGGGCTCCATGGTGACGGCCTCGGACGGGAGGGCGGCCATCACCCGGAACGTGAGCTTCTTTTAGAAACTATGGACCCCAGAACTGAGCCTCCCCTCGAACCAGGTGGAAGTGCCAGACGAGGGTGGAGGCCACTCCCCCATGCCCGCGTCCCCAGCCTGGGCAGTACCACAGGATGGACTGCCCGTGCTGGAGGTAAGCGGGAGGTACCCCCAGAGGGCTGGGCGAGGGGAGCCCGCTTACCTCAGCGATTATGTGTTGGGACATGTTTCATAATTGGCCTGTGGGCCTCCAGTGTTAGCTAGGGGGATCCAGGGTGGTTGTGAATAAAGGGGTGTGTGGGGATTTGATGTTAATGTTGTGGTGTTGTTTTGTTGTTGTTATTAAACTAGTGAAGTATTGTTGTTTGTCCTCATGGAAAAGGAGGAATGTGGTGTGGCCCCCTTAAGGGACGCGCACATGGCGGCATGACGTTGCACGCTGCAATGTGCATTATAAATGAAGGGGGCGTTCCCGGCCGCAACAGTGGGACCGGGAAGCCCGAGCAGTGCAGACGTGTCAGTGTCAGTCTGTGGGTGCTGGGGGCTTACGCCCATCGCTTCTGGGGGTCCCCACAGACTCCCAACAGAGAGCACGTTGCTGGAATGTCTGTTCGCGGCATCTAACTCTTCAGAAACAGCAGATGCTGCTCTGAGGTACAAAGCAACCAGCAGCCCTCGAGCAACCCAATCCATGTCCCTAGACAATTTAGAATGCCAGCACGCTGAGCTAGCAGAGAGGATGGCCCGAGACATTGAATTAATTTACATAGCTCTCAACCATTTGTGTTGCAAAGGCGTAAAACACCCGATTTATTTTTGGTGGGTGAGAGGCCCATTGAAACGAATGGGCGTGCAGTGAGTTGAGAGCTATGAATTTAGCCTCCTTTAGTCTCAAACAAAAAAGCTCAAGAAAGCACTGAACAAATAAGGGCATAAATGGCAAAGGCACACGACACCTCAATTTCATGCAAAGACGATATTGTGATGACACATGAACTAATGATAGATCCCGCTAGCAGTCATCCGAGGGAAAATTCTCCAAAGGCAAGAGAGGAAGAAAAAGGACTTAAACACAAGGATATAAGTCCCACAAAAGGAGTGACAAACAGTGGTCATAGACAACCATCTTCACACAAAAAACAGGCTATTAGCCTCCCCAGAGTCAAAGGCCTACTCAAAGACCTTCACATATCTGGTTTGCAGCCTCCAACAATCTGGGGGTGCCTGTGTGCTCAAGTGGGGACAACATACACATCTGGTTTGCGGCCTCCGACCACGTGGGGGTGCCTGTGCGCTCAGGTAAGGACAACGTACGCTGTGATTCAAGGGTGATAACATGGACGCTGCCCAAGGCAACGCCCAGGTTGCGGCAGTAGGAAATGCGCCAGCAGCAGCAAGAGCCAAGGGGAACAGACAACAAGGATCCCTAGCACCAATGGCAACATTTGATACATCAGGACCAGCATCCAGCCTGGAACCAAGATGGAACCTATGGATTGAGCATCTAGAAATGTACTTCAGGGCCACAGGGGAGGTGAATGATGAAGCAAGGATGTTGACCCTAATCTGTGAAGCCGGCACAGCAGTACGCAACATCTTCAAGACCCTGCAGTCCACTGATGATTCTTACCAAGCAGCAAAAACGTGTCTATCAGAGCATTCCATGGCGTTAGCAAACCTGGACTATGAGCGGCTTGCAATGTGTGCAGTGAAACAAAAGGACGATGTAACACTGAACAATTTTTACGGACACCTCCGGCACCGAGCATTTACATGTAACTGGGACAATGAAGAGAGAATGGTCTGCCAACAATTGATCCAGGGATGCACGTCCGGAAAAATGAGGTGACAAGTATTAAGAGAGGCCGGACTATCTCTAACCCGTATTCTCGAAATGGGACTCTCATTTGAGTTGGCCGACGTGCAGGGCTTAAAAATGGACGCGGCAATACACACACTGAAAATGTGTCTGGTGGGATGCCAACAAGGAATTAAAGCAGCAAAAAAGGGATCCTGAGGAAAGAAAAAGGGCAGGAACAGCTTACCCCATGCCCAAGATGTTGGTATGGCACCCGACACCCAGAGGAATGCACTGCTAAGGGGCAGACAAGTGGAAGATGCAGATCAGACCATTTTGCAAGGATGTGCAGGGCTTCAACATCTGCCATAGTTCCAAAAGGCCCTGGAAAATTGAACTTCGGCATGCAGAGACAACCTCAAATTGTGGCACAGGTAGAGCAAGAAAAATACCACAGAGACCCAGACATTGCCGAAGAAGGGGAAGAGGACAGAGAAATATTCTTCATCTCCAGCCTAAGTGCAATAAAGATAAAGAAGCAGAGACAACTGAAGTGCATAGTGAGCATAGATGGGTCGGACATACCAGTACTAATAGACACCGGGGTCTCAGTTAATGTGATGGCACAAGGACACTACAAATCACTGCCAGGTCCACCGGCACTGACGGAAGCCAATGCAAAGATATTTACATTTGGTGGAGTGAGGCCCATACCACTACAAGGGGTGTTCATTTCAAAAGTACATCACGGAGGAAGCTCCATAAAGGCACGGTTTTTCATCACGGACATCAGCAAGCATACGCTCTTCAGCTGTGCTGCGGGGGAGGCATTAAAGATTGTCAATTTTGCATATGGAGTGTATGTCGAAGACATCAACACGATGTGTGAGAAATTCACAGAGGTCTTTCGAAGGAATTGGAAAACTGATAGGCGAACCGATCAAATTGCACATAGGCCAGTCCATTCACCCAATGGCGCTGAAGATACAGAGAATACCATTCCACCTGGGGGAACAGGAAGACAAGGAATTGGACCATCTAGTGTGACTAGACATTATTGGAAAGGTAGACGGACCTATCGTGTGGGTGTCTCCAATTGTGGTGGCACGAAAACTGAAACAGCCAGAGTCGGTACGCATTTGTGTGGACATGAGGCTGCGAATAAAGCAATTAAATGCAAGCATCATTTGACCCCCACGATTGATGAGATTGTAGGGGAACTTCAAGGGGCCCATGTATTCTCCGAGCTGGATCTTAGGGCCGGATAGTTCTCCACCCAGAGTCCAGATGTATAACCACCTTCACGATACACAAGGGTTTGTATCGATACAAAAGACTCAGCATCGGGGTGTTTTCAGCTGCTGAAGTATTTTAGAACATTATCAGAGGAGCACTGGCAGACCTGGAAGGTGTTTTAAATATAAGCAATGACATTCTCCTATTCGCTGGATTGGAAGCTGAACACATGGTGAAACTGGAGAATACGCTGCAGAGAATCAGAGAACTGCGACTCAAACTCCTCAGAGAAAAATGCAAATTTCTCTGCAAACAAATCAAATTCTTTGGGTTTGTGTTTCATGAAGGAGACATGTCTCCAGACCCCAGAAAAGTGAAGGACATACAAGATGCAAGACCCCCGGAAAGTGTGGGTGAGTTGCGTAACTTTCTCAGAATGGTGACATATTGCGGGCGTTTTGTCCAAAACCTGGCGACGCTATCTGAACCGTTGAGGAAACTGACAAAGAAATAGTCTGCATGGAGATGGACCCCGCTTGAACAAGAGGCATTCGAGAGAATCAAAAAAGTGCTTATGGCGGAGGACACAATGGTGTTTTTCAACCAGTGAATGCTAGCATGTTCGGTCTTGAGGCACTTCTAACCCAGTGTGACCCCAGTGGACACATCAAGCCAGCGGCTTTTGCAATTAAGGCGCTCTCTGAGACGGAGCAGCGATACTCCCAAATTGAACGGGAGGCTTTGTCTGTTCTGTGGGGGTGCCGGCAATTCAGGTCCATCCTAATATCCGCAACTTTGCATCGAACTATGGATGTTGGCACTGTTGGAGTGAGCCTGGTATACCGTCCGGGGTCGCACACCATGGCAGACTACCTATCAAGACACCCCACCCAGCCAAGTGTGGATCCGGACATCGAAATAAGTGAGGCGGAGGACCATGTGAACCTTGTGCTGGATGCAGCCACATCTGTGTTGCTGTCAATACAAATTCTGACACCTCAAATAACAACTAATGTTTCAGCCTTATCAGTGAAGCAATGAAGAATGGATATATGATATGATATGATATTTTATATATATTGCGCTCATACACAAGTGTTTCACAGCACAACCAGGCAAAGGGAGGGGAACAAGGGAGAAGAGAATAAACAACGATCTTACTAGGCCCAGTGACATTAAGAACACGCAAGTGCATGGAAAAGGGAAAATGGGGGAAAGTGCATGGAAGGGGGAGAAGTGGAAAGTGCAGAACAGGCGAGATAACAGAATAAATGATAAGTGCAGTAAATAAATAAAAGCAGTGAAAAGTGGTAGTACAGCCAGCAAGTGGCAAGTGCAAGATTAGTCAGATAGTGGGGGACTGTATGGTACAGATACAGAATCCCAGTGCAAGGGGTGGCCCTGAGGCAGTGCTGGAGGTAGGCAGGGTGAGAAGGTACCTGTGCCTGAAGGACTGAGGGTGTCCAGGTGCACGGTGCCGAGAGAGAAAAACAGGTCAGCAGGGGAGAAGAGGGGCATAGCCGGAAGCAAAGAGGAATGTTTTGAGGTGCTTCCGGAACCGGAGATGGTGCTCCTCAAGTTTCAGGGTGGCCAGGAGGCTGTTCCAAAGGAAGGCCCCAGCTGAAGACAGAGATTTGCTCCATGTTAGATTCTTTGAAAAACGACTGACCGTGAGGGAGTTAAAAGTAGAGGAGCGTAGGGCTCGAGAGGTGAGGTATTTGCGGACGGATAGTTGAAGGTATTTTGGACCCAGGCCCCAGAAAGCCTTGTGGACAATGCAGAGGGTTTTAAAGTGGAAAGAAGTCCTGGTGGGGTTGAAGAAAAGAATCAAAGAAGCCAGAAGAGAACTCGAGCAGCTGCGGAGAGTCCAACATGAGTTATCATTCACACAAGAAGGGCTATTGTTGAGGGGGAGAGAGGATGGTGGTCCCCCTGGCGTTGATTCCACGGGTGGCGGGACTTGCTCACAAAGAGCATCACGGATCTGGCCAAAAAAAGGCCTGGCTAAGACTAAATGTGTGGTTCCCCAATCTCGAAAACTATGTTGATTAATATATGTGGGGGTGCGTGTGGTGCCAGGCAGCTGCACCAGTGCACCATGAGCCACAAATAGAATCCATGCCCTGGAGTGACAAGCCATGGGACATGATACATATAAACTTTGGATCCACAGGGAGGGGCTACCATGTTATGTTATTCATCGACCAATGGTCAAGATACCCTGAAGTCGAGCTGGTGAAATCCACTTTGTTCAATCATATACTGCCCATTATTGAAAAAGTATTTGCAGCCCATGCGTTTCCAAGAGAAGTATTTTCAGACAATGGTCCTCTGTTCCAAGGAGAACGCTTCGCAGAGTTTCTGAGGGAGGGTGGAGTGAGACACAGGATAATATCACCTCTGTGGCCGAGAGCGAATGGGGAAGTCGAACGCTTCATGTGAACACTCTTATTCAATCTCAAACAAAGGAAGGGTGTTAAACCATAACCAACATTCACATCTGTACCATCAGACACAGTATGTACCTAGACATCACCATATACACTAAAAAATGATATCTGGTGTATGTCCTAAAACTAATTCACATAGCATATTTTACTGTTAAATACTCAAAGCCACAAAATCCTGACACATAAATCTAAAAAACATAAAAACCATATGCACATGTTACAATACAATATACAAAACACATTAAAAAAGTTTTTGATTAAAAAACCAAGAACCAATAATTAGAACCGGAAAAGGCACAGAGCCAAATTAATTGTTGTTGCTCCACACTGTACCCATCATAGCCCGACTTATATAAGTTTCTGTCCTGAATGTTATGGAATAACTGGACATTCCTCAGGGGCAATCATGTATCTTGTGCTTTGACGTGGCATTCTTTTTCCACTCAAGATTCTAATTCTTAATCTCAATAATGGTACTCCAAAATCTGTAGGTACAACAACCATACACAAACATCAATATGTGGGCATCACAGGTTTAATTTACTTCATATAGTCCTAACCCTCAATACCAAAAGGTTAAAGCAAGTAGGAAAATTATTTTTATATCTCTACCTGTCAATACGCATCCCAAGGGTATAATTCTCTTAGGCCGTATAAGGATAGTACTCCTTAGTTCCATCCAGCAAAGGTAATCACATCAAACAAGGTCCAACACGGTCAAACTGTACAAAAAAAGGGGGCGAATATCCCCAAACAAAATGTTAAACAAGGCACTCATAAAGCTTGCTACGAGTTTAAATGCACACACCCTAAATCACAGCGCACACCTACTCCAAAGTGTCACCTCACCTCAGAGGTCCAGCTCCATTCTCAGAAGATACATCCTGGAGCAACCACAGTCAATTCCAAGTGTATACAAAGTTCTCAACGTCTCCAAATTACGTGACCAATAACATAGACATGATTTGTCTAATAATCTTCACCAGTAGCCAGGCCCTGTAAACCAGAAGTGAATGTCAACTGCTTTAGCAAAGATAAAGCTCCGCATATCAGAGCCTTTGGAGCCAAATACCCCGTTCACCGTATGAGCCGTACTTTACACGCTTACCTTGTTCTCGCTTATTCCAAACGCGGCTCCACAATTTGCACAGTGAAGGAAAAAACCGAAGCAACCTCACTAGTGAACAACGCTTGGCTTAAAACACTGCACAGTCACGTGATCCCTCACGTCCTTACTTACTTCCGTGAGTTGCTAGGTAACCTCGCTGTGTCAATAGCTCGCAGACACGTGACATCTTCACGTATTCGCTTGATAACGTTTGTTGCTAAGAGACAGCAAAGCTTGTATTTCCTCTTCAAAGGAAGCGTCCTCCAAAAAGCAAAGTACTACGAGCAGCTGAAATCAAATGTAACAGAGGGCTGATCCTATATGTGTGAGGCTCGTCTAACCTCACCACACCATTTCCGGCTAAGCAACGATGTCCACTGACATGGAAAAAGCCATAAACGCCAAGTAAAACAAAGGCACATCATTGAACCCCATCCTTGGAACACCAAGTGTGTTTACCCTGGAAATTCTAAAACAAAGTATGTATATATTAGTCAAATACACAGCACAGCTGCAATAATCATGCTCATGCTAAACCATTAACAGTATACACAGGGTGCTACCAGCACGAACGCAAAATATGCAAGGTATGATCGAAGCAGGCAAAGTTATTTCACATTATGCCACTCAATACTCTCTTTGAGTCCTCTAAGATGGCTTTTGGTCATAAAGATATGTTTTTGTTCTAAATTGACCAATTTTCTGTTGATCAATTCTTGACACTTGCCTGTAATCTTTTGTAAAATGCACCATTCAAAATCATTTTCAGAATGACCCATATTTTTAAAATGAGCCACCAAAGGTGCTGTTTCAATATTATTCCTAAGGCAACTCCTGTGTTTGATCATATGCGTCTTGCATTTCCTGTTGGTCTTGCCAATGTATATAAGGGTACACGGACATTTAATCATGTAAATTACATTAGTTGTATTACAATTAGTATGTTCTTTTAGAAGCCAATCATGTTTGAGACCTAAATTTACCACAGACACTTTGGCCCTCATTACGACCCTGGCGGAATCCGCGGTGCTAAATGCACCGCGGAGCATGGCGGAAAGCCGCCGATAGCGCCATGGGGGTTGGCGGATTTACCACCCCATGCCGACCTTGGCGGAACGGTAAATCCCCAATCCCCATTTTACCCTTCCCCATTCCCATTCTTGCCCCATAGGGTATAATGGGAGTGGGGAAGGAGTTAATTACGCCGCCGTAAAGTACGGCGGCGTAATTAACAACGAGGTCCCTTAGCGCCATGGTTTTCTCCGCCCGGTAAAACCAGGCGGAGAAAACCTCCATGGCGCTAAGGGAACTCGTAGTACGGCGGACGGGTCCGCCGCGATTAGCGCTGGCGGAAACCCACTCCGCCAGGGTCCTAATGAGGCCCTTTGTGTGTTAAGGGACACAGTACGCAGTTGCCACACGGATGGTGGCCCACAACTTGGGGTAAGTCCCAAAGAGTCCTCTGTACCCGTAGTCAGGCTACAATTTGTTGCACATCATTTTTCATCACCAGGTTCCTAATATTTTGCTTTTCTTAAACGCCACCACTAGTGGGGGAGAGCCCATACATTGTTTCCAATTCTTACAAATAATCCCCTTCACTTTGTAGGATAAATTACTAAAAGTGTTAACTAAAACCAAAGGTGGATTGTCTGTGTCTTTATTCTTTTACTCAAACAGAGAGTCTCGGTCATTATGGAAGGCTCGCTTGGCTACTTGTTTAACCACTCTCAAAGGATAACCTCTATTGTTCAATTTCTCAATCAGAACATTGGCGCCTACTTCATAATTTTCTTTAGTGCTACTATTGCGTTTAATCCGCAAAAATTGACCAAAAGGCTTTGAGTATTTAACAATAAAATATGCTGTGTGAAGTAGTTTTAGGAGATACACCCGATATAATTTTTTGGTGTATATGGTGATGTCTAGGTACATACTGTGTCTGATGGTACAGATGTGAATGTTGGTTATGGTTTAACACCCTTCTTTTGTTTGAGATTGAATAATATTATATCCCCACTGAGTAGGAGGGGTCAATACCTTATGTGTGGGGTGTTACCCCTGTAGAAATTTTTTCATGTGAGGCGCTATTCAGAATGTGCCCTAGAGGTCTCATTCCTGGCAGGGATGGGAGAGCCCCAGGTGAAATTTACAATATGAGGGTGTTCAAGTAAGAAGACTCAGGAATGAATGAGAAAATGTGAGGAGAAACCTCCAGTCACATGACATAGCTGCGGGTGATTAAGTGCTTGTGAGAAACAGGCACCGTAGAGAAAACTATTTCTAACCTATGAACCTCACCCCATGGATGTGATCATGGTAAAAGGGCCCATGGTCACGGCTGCAGACGACAGAGGGACAGTGACCAGAAACTCGAGCTTCTTCTGGAACGAGAGGGAGATTACGCCACCTGACGAGAGAAGCAAGGGTGCTGACAGTGAAACCAATGAAGAAGAAGAAGCTGAAGGGTATCCCAAGACCCGATTGATCCAGGACCTTTGAGGCATGAACAGGAGAGCGAGGTACAAGACAATACCCTCAACGAGATGGAAGGGTGAAGACCTCTCGGTTTCATGACTATATCATCAGTGGGTGAACTCTGGTGGCACCCCAGGAGCCCACATACTTTTGTAGTCGGTGAAGAAAACCCAGTGGACGAATGTTGCTTGTGATTACCAGTTGTGATTAATTTGTCCTTCGCTTTTGTTATGAAAAAGGAGGAATGTAGTGTGTCACGTGATAGTGTGCGATGGAGGGATGCAACTCCGTGGTGCAGTTATAAAGGGGAGTTCCTGCGTGTACACGCCAGTGTGCGCCCGAAGACAGAAAGGTGAACACTGTGTGTTTATGTCCTCTGCGGGATGTGGGGTTCCCGGGCCCAGGCTGGCATCGGCCACATGCCCACATTTGAGGCTTATTTATTATAAGTGGTTCCGCGTTCCGTAAACTGGAATTCCAGTGGCCATACAGGGATATTATTTTTCTCTGAATGGCATAATTTATTTACACATCAGGTAGCACTTTCCTGCCTGTTTGGATTTATGACAGGTTGGGCCACAACCAAGGAGCCATGTTAGGCAGAAGGGCTATTGTGATTCAGGGTGCCATTCAAACGGATTTAAATGAGCATGCTACCTTTGTTGGGTGGTAGAGTTACCACGACAAGCTGCAGAGTTTTGCAGAGCTGCATTTCACTACCATTAACTCATCCTGGACCTTATCCAACATAGGTTTGAATATTTGTCACTGTAGAATTTTACATAAGCAGACCTGTTATACAATATTTACTGTTTGTTCTTTCTATATTTATGTGCTGACAGACTTGTTTATTTGACATTCACTGTCTACCTTGTTACAAAAAAATATTTCTCATGTATCGAGATACAAATTTTTCATGAACTTACGAACCATTTATCATTGCACATTTTATATGTTTTTTGTTGTGAAGTTGTTTTTGTTGTTAAAAAATGTTTTTCATTGTTAAAATACAAACAACATTATATATATTTTTATTGTTTATATGAATCTTTGTCAACTATCATTGAAATACAGCACCATTTTGGATACATCCGTCTTCTTGTTTGTTATTTGCTCTCTCTTATAATTAAGTTCTGTTTAAAAGGGCAATTTAATTAGGATATCTTTTGATACCAGCCTAGAATAAGTATGAGGATTTAATTTTTGATTCATTTTACAGCTTTTTGGATTCCTTGTTTTTCATGCAATTCACTACCAGACCAGAACTCCCCGTTTCTCCTTCCCGCTCCCCAATACAATAACTCCGCCTCCCCAACGGCGGGGGCTGCACTCATTAACTCTCGAGTGCCTGGCAACAATGGTGTGTGCATTTTGGGGTTGTAAGGCGTGGGATTATATGACAAGAATGGCCGACCATCTTGATATTTAAGACAAGTATGAATACAGCATAAAGTTGGCAAAAGCTAGCGCAGTGATTGTAGCACAAGTTGCAGAGATGTATGCTCACCTTTCCTACCACAGCACCTGATTCTGGTAAGTCCAGCCCAACCTTTCCTCTGGCTGAAGTTGAGACTCATATTGTGCATGTGGTTGTTTGACACTTTCAGTACTGCAGACAGTATGCCTCCCCGGTATTAAACAGTTGCACAAAGTGATACTTCAGGTTCGTATTAGCACTGCTTATTTTCAGAATTGTATACGCATAAAGTGAAACTGGTCAATTCAAACGCGTTTGGTGAATCGAGAGAGCTGTGCTGTTTATGCTCCGAATTTAATGAAGCTGCTTGAAGACAGATTGCCCTTTGTCGTCATTAAGGTAATTGGCAGCCAACTCTGTAAAGTATATTTTATGGCGCGGGGGGTGGGGGGGGGTGGGGCTGCCAGTTATTTTGCTGATGATCTTTGCAATGGCACGTTCTTCTTGTGGGTTTCATTGTACATGACTGTTTTGTTTTTTTCCCTCTCATGTCAAAAAGGGTTGTAGACCTGCTCCTTTATGTTTCTCCGGGATTAAGCGCATCTGCAATAAGCAATTTTGCCTTCAGCCACTTGATTTAAAGTGCTAAAGTCCCGTGAAAAAACAAGCATTGACATAGACAACAGTTTTGCCTTGTGAATAGGTATTAGATGGGCATTTGCCAGGCCCTGCTCTCGGGTTCCCAGGGAATCGCACCATTTTTCAGCTAGTTAGTGCCATTGTAAAAACGCATGGCAAATGACTATCCAGTGACAATGCAAAATCTAAAACTGTTGGCTTTGCCAATGCTTGTTCTTAGTGTACTGTGGTACAATGCTAGGTTATGCCACTAACTGTTTTGTCAAGGTGTGAAAGGATGTGTGCTATCACTTCCCGTGATGTAACGTGGGGGTGGGGTCAAATGGCGTCACTTCCTGGGATGTTATCAGAGGTCAAGAGTCGTGTGATGTCACTTCTGCTATCCTTGGCATTTTGGTGAAATTGACGTCGCTGTCCATACTCATATGCCACTTCTCCCCAGTTGTACTCTAATGGATTAGTTTGCTAATGTGCCACCTTAAAGCCAAAGCCTTAAAGTCAAAGTGGCGAGCGGATGAGGATGTGAGCCTTTGTAGCTCTGCCAAAGCCACCAATATCCTGACCTTTAAATCCTGGTCCACGGTGCTATCAGACTGAAACTTGGACAACTGTGGGCAGTGCAAGAGCCCCGCTACACCCTGCATGTTTTTTTGGAAAAATATCAGGGCCGAGAATCCCTGTAAGCAGAAGCCGAAAGCAGGCGACCGAGTGGCAGGCCAGGCACCATTTTAGCAGAGCGGTGAGGCACCGCCGAGCCACTGATACAGGGGAGAGAGCAATGGACACCCTGGCTGAGGGACCCGCAGAGGTGTTGCTGGTGGAGAAGCAAACAGTTGCAGTGGTGCCTGCCGAGGGGATCCCGCCACGACGTCAGGACCTCCATGGAAGTAGCCGTTCCTGGTCATGTTGCAGTAAAGAGAAACTCTAGCAAGAACCCAGGGAGCAGCAGGGGGCGTAGGATGTGACTTGGCCCGTTGCAGCGCTCCTATGAAGTGCTGACGGGCGGAGGAATGTATATCTGGCACACAGCGGTGATCCCTGTGAAATGGGTAAGCAGCATCAGTGGAACACAGTGAGGCCTGGGGGGCTGTACCAAGGAGAGCGAAGCGGGCGCCCTTGCCCCATGAACATCGGATCGGCAGGCAGCTGGCCCACACCAGACACTGGGAACAATACTAGTATATGCTGCCTGGGCCGCGGCAGTGAACATCTTGTAGTAAGTCCATGCAACCCGGTGGGAGGGGCAGGCATTGAGGTACCAATACCTCTGGCATAGCAGAGACCTGACACACAAGACAGGTACAACAACAGAACACCAAAGGAGAGGTAAGAGGATTAAGAGCCTTCTTCTTGGCACAACCTCTAAATGTTTCGGAAAAACCTAAAACCATAAACAAAACAGTGTCAAGAGGCTTAAACTGTTCCCCTTTCAATTTGTGTCCCAATACCTGCAGGGTTAGTCACCCATTATAAAAATGGATTCCATACAAGTTTGTGAAGAAAATATATATATCTCATTTATTTATTATAATCATGCTTAAAATCATTGAATTGCTTCATAGTCATCATTGAAAACAACAGTAACCAGAAAACTGGTATAAAGTGCAAGTGCTAGTATCATATACCTCTTCACAATGTGGAGGTAAAACAGCAGAACAGATAGAAAAAATATGTATATAAAATATGTATATAAAGTAATCACCAAAGATACCAGAAATTAATACTAATAAACCAAGTGAAAACCAGGAGTGACTGATGGGTGGGGTCACTCCGGGGTAGTGCTGTGTAAATATCACTCAACTCAACCTAATCACTCACTACATTCATTCTAATTCAAATTCAGACATTCTCATTCATACATACATCATTTCCCAACATGTTTCTTTCTGAACGTGTGTGTAAACAAAAAATAAACAGAAATTCATCAGGGGTAGTCTGCCATCTGCCAGAACCACAAACACCAATTACTAGTGTTGGTGAGAGTACATAACAGGACTTAATCATTAGATACAAACAATACGGATACCAGCATGTAAAAACCACAGTAACTCATGCAATAATTAGATGCATATGTACAAATACAATGGCAATCCAAGGGAACTCTTCTTGTCCAATAAATGATCCAAAGAGGAGTTTGAAACTCAACAACAGGAAAGGGACTCCATATATCAGGCAATCGAGTTTCACAACGAAGTGAAAAAACAGGTCATCCAAGTCGATGTCATGATGCCTACCCCCATAGCACCAGGCCAGGCCCAGCACCCCCGGGAGCAGGCATCACGCCCCCGGGTAAAAGCCCAGCGGCCCTTTATAGGGGCTCTTTGGACTGGCTCATGTTGGACATCAGTCCTGGCGCCATAGGCGCCAGGCTCATAAGGGGAAGTGTTTGGTGCACTTACCTGAAGCAGACCATGCTGCACACTCACCTGATGCAGACCATGCTGCATGAAGAACCAAGCCAAATGAGGCTTAGGAGGGACTATTTTTCTGAAGGAACTATTTTGTTACTTGGGTAGGGCTGTGGAAGAATACTCACCTGGAACTTCTTCCAAAGCTATTTAAGCCACGCCCGGACAGCCACACGTGCTTCGCGTTGTTCTGCATCCCAGCAGCTGAACGCTCACAGTGTCTGCTCCTGCACCTGGACTCAAGCCACGCCCGCCTCGAACCTGGAACACCAGTAAGGGAATAAGAGAAGAGAAAGGTGAAAACCAAGAACTTATTCAACCTTCTTACCTGCATCCGGAATCTTCACGCCAGCATTCCTGAAGGAAGACTTCCATTTAAAAGCACTGCGTTGCTCGCTGCAGCTCCGCGCTTCACTCACCTGTTCCCGAGACGCCGCCCGGCTCCATCGCGGCTCTCAGCACCGGTCGCCACATCTCTGCACCTAGGGGAGAGAAGAAGAGACAAAAGGTGAGCAAGGGAACACAAGAGGAAAGCTGAATTTTCAGCCATATTACTTACCGGCTTTTCTTGGTGAACCATTCCACATCTCGGGTCGGCGCCGCATCTTTGGCAGGTACCGCACCCCGGCCCCTATGGGGAAAGGACAAAAGACATTACTGGGGAATTATAAAGACATTTAGAGGGGTCACCCTCATCACAAACTCACCTGATTTTACCACCGGCAATTTAACCCCTCAACGCATCGCCTTTGTTCTGCACCTGAAATAAAGGACAGAAAAAACAACATAAAAGGAGGCTCACACTTGAACTTTTGCATCTTCATACTTACGGCGTATCGCTCAGAAAAGTCAAGTGGGTGTGCCAGCGCCATTCTGAAAACCAGTGAAGTAACTGGACGAACGCGCGCCTCTGCACCAGAAGCAGGATGGAGAGTTCATCCTTCCAAACCATAAGGTGAGCTTAAACCGGGGGTTTTGGAGGAAATCAGAGAAGAACGAAGGGGGAAAGGGGGGAGCAAGCACACTTTTCAGCAGACAGTTAATCCCCTTTCTCATCTGCAGAAGGATATTCCTACGGGCCAGACAAGCAAGATTTGGGGGTCCTGTTCAATCGGTGGTCCGAATTCTGCGCATCAAGCTTGAAGAGGCCACAGCAACCCAGACCAGACCAGCGCCTCCGTGGGAGCCAGGTGAGCGTTACAGAACGCGAAGCCTTCCTACAAATTCCCACCCAGGCGCTATGGAAACTTCCGAGACTGACCAGTTGGCCCAACTACTGGGGGAATTACAGGCCGAAGTACACGCCGCTCGTAAAGAGACTAATGCTCTCAGGAGGGAAGTGATTGTAACAAAGGAAAGAGCTGATGACCTGGCTAGACAGCCTTTGCAAGGTCAAGCTGGACAAACTCCTTTACCCGGTTCCGGAGGGAACCCCGCTCCTGTGCTTTCCAGTAACCCGGTGCAGATTAATCTACCTGGAAACATGCCGCTGGCCCCACCCGAACGCTTTGCTTGGGACCCCAAACGATTCGCCGTATTCATGAATCAGTGTCGTTTGCATTTCCTGTGCAGACCTGGGGCCTTCCCTAATGACCAGACCAAGGTAGCCTTTGTATTGTCATATCTCAGCGGCAGTGCTGCCGATTGGTCAGTTCCACTGGTAACTCAAGATGACCCGATTATTTGTGATTTTCAAGGATTTCAAGCAAGCATGGAAAGGTTATTTGCTCGTCACTCCCAGGGGCAGGCTCTAAATGACGAACTTCTATCTCTGCGACAGGGCAATCAAGACCTCCTTTCCTACATTGCAACCTTTAATAGACTAATTGTGGAAACTGGGTGGCCAGAGGATAAAAGAATCACGTTATTTTATCAAGGTCTACGCGGAGAACTTAAAGATGTCCTGGCCCAAGTTGTAAATCCGCCCCAAGAATGCTCAGAATATATAGACTTAGTGGTCCAATTGGATCACAGACTGCAAAACAGAAAAGCAGATCGGTCCAAGTTTGAGACCCGGGTGTTAGTCAAGACCCACGCTAACCTCAAGGGGGCTGAAGCCTCTGAGCCAATGCAAATCGGAGGAGTTAAAGGACCTTTAACGCAAAAGGAATGTGAAAGAAGACGGCAGATGCACTTATGTCTTTATTGTGGATCCTCTGGACACTTTCTACGAGATTGCCCGGCAAGGCCGCCCAGGAAGGTGGTAGGAGCCGCTGATAAAATCCATGAAACCTCTGTATCGGGAAACGACCCCGCCCGACAAGCGTAGGGCGCTTGCCGAGCTTGAAAACAAACTCTCAGACCTCGCATTTCACTGTGCCAATGGTCCTCGTAGATCCGGAACAGCCTAAGCATACATCGATAGTGGGGCTATAGGAAACTACGTGGATCGTGAATTGGTCTCCAGGATTAACCTTCCCCTGCCTCCTAAAACCAGCAAAGATGTCATCACCACAGTTGATGGAACCGGAATTGCCTCCGGACCGGTAACACATTCCACAGCTGAGGTGACACTTGTAGGTCCGGACTGCCATCGGGAGGCAGTTGTGTTTGATGTAATCAAGGCTCCACAGTTTCAGGTTATTCTCGGAATCCCTTGGTTAGAGACACATAATCCTCGAATTGATTGGCGAGCGAAGAGAATAACCTTTCCGGAGTGTGCACGAACCTGCTACCCAGAAAATCTGAAGATCAGTCTAGCATCATTAACGTCTGTCTCCATGCAACTACCTCCGGAATACCAAGACTTTCAGGACGTCTTCCAAAAGGAACAGGCAAACATGTTACCTCCTCACAGATCGTACGATTGCCAAATCGATCTGATGCCCGGTGCACAACCCCCTTTTAGCAGGATTTATGCCCTTACTGAGCCGGAGAATCTGCATTTGAGACAATATTTAGATCAATACCTAGCCAATGGTTTCATTCGCCCGTCAAAGTCTCCGGCATCCTCGGCTTTGTTCTTCGTGCCAAAAATAGAAGGCGACCTTAGAACTTGTATCGATTACCGCGCATTGAACCAGATAACTGTTAAAAACCGTTACCTTCTGCCTTTGATCCCTGAACTCCTTGACCAGGTGAAGGACGTTTGCATATACACCAAGTTAGATCTCCGGGGGGCTTATCATCTGGTACGAGTAAAAGAAGGCGATGAATGGAAAATGGCCTTCCGTACAAAATATGGACTATTCGAATACCAGGTGATGCCTTTCGGGTTGTGCAATGCGCCTGCTGCCTTCCAATTCTTCATGAACGATGTCCTTCGGGAACTCATCGATGTCTGTGTTGTCGTGTATATCGATGACATTCTGGTGTACTCCTCTTCGGAATCTGATCACAGAAAACATGTCAGGGCCGTCCTTGAGAAATTGCGCCAGCACAAACTATTTGCAACGCTGGAAAAATGCGTTTTCCATACCACCGAGGTTGAGTTTCTTGGATTCATCCTGACACCTAAAGGGGTCCGAATGGACTCACGGAAAGTGGATGCCATCCTCAAATGGCCATCACCTAGTTAGGTGAAAGGTGTCCAAAGCATGCTTGGTTTTGCCAATTTTTATCGCAGGTTTATCCCGGAATTTTCACGGGTGGTGCAACCCATCACTGCACTCTTGCGGAAGAATAAACATTTTGAATGGACCGAGGAAGCTGAACAGGCCTTTCAGGAATTAAAAGCTAAATTTACATCCGCACCTATTTTGAAACACCCGCGTCCTGATCTCCCATATATAGTCGAAACCGACGCATCCAGCTTAGCCATGGGAGCTGTCCTGTCTCAGAGAGACCCCGAAACCAACCAACTGCACCCCGTAGCATTTTGGTCCAGAAACTTCTCGCCGCCGGAGATAAATTATGCAATCACCGATAAGGAATTATTAGCCATTAAGTCCGCCGTTAAGGCTTGGCGGCATTATCTTCTCGGCGCCAGGCATACCATCACCGTGATCACTGATCACCGAAATTTACAATATTTAAAAACTGCCAATGCTCAGTCTTCACGACTGCTCCGATGGGCTTTATTCTTTGCTGAGTTCGATTTTGTAATCACCTACCGTCCCGGCTGTAAGAATGGCAAAGCGGATTGGAATGGGAGAAATGGACACAAACTCAGAACCTGTGCCGATAATTCTCAAACAAATAATCTTGGGGATAACCACTTTGCAAACCTTTGAAGACAGTCAAGCACGGTTAAAACTATTCCTGGACTCTTCAGCCTTGCAGGATTGGATCAAAAGGGGGTCTGCCTTTTCAATCAACGATGGCTTACCTTACTTCCAAGGACGTTTATTTTTGCCAGAAAAGGAATTGCAAGAACTGGTTATTTCCCGTCATCACGATACTCTGATGGAAGGACATCCTGGCATTGCCAAAACAGAGGAAAAAATTAAACGATAATTCTGGTGGCCGTCCTGGCGAAAGGATATTAAATCTTTCGTGATGTCCTGTGGAGTTTGCGCCCAAAACAAAGGTCAAAAAACAAAACCCGCCGGTCTTCTTCAACCCTTAGACATTCCACCAGCACCTTGGCACACCTTGTCACTAGATTTTATCACGGACCTGCCCTCTTGTAATGGATACAATACTATTCTGGTTGTGGTGGATTTATTTTCCAAGATGGCCCATTTTATTCCGTTGAAAGGATTACCTTCAGCTTTTGTTCTTGCCAAGGAATTCCTCGAAAATATCATCCGTCTGCATGGATTCCCGTCCATACTAATCTCCGATCGGGGAAGCCAGTTTATTTCTCATTTTTGGAAAAAGTGTTGTCAACTGGCACAAATCGACATAAGACTCTCAACCAGCCGCCACCCACAGACCGATGGTCAGACAGAAAGAACGAACCAGACCCTTGAACAATATCTACGATGTAGGTTGCACCAATCGTAGGGTAATTGGAAGGATATTTTATGGGTGGCTGAATATGCATACAATAACTCGATACACTCTGGAACTGGTCAGAGCCCCTTTTATACCCTATATGGACATCACCCTCGTACTTCAGACTTGGACTCACCTTTGAGCCTCGAAATGCCTGATGTGGACCATTTGCATTCTACGATTACTCAAGCCTTCAAGGATGCTACTGCACACTTACAACATGCGAAAGGGAAATACAAAAAGAAAGCGGATCTGCATCGAAAGGAGGCGCCTCCATACCAAATAGGGGATCAAGTATGGTTGGCTACCAAACACTTATCGCTCAAGGGACCTCAGACTTTTAATCCAAGGTATTTAGGCCCTTACTCGATCAAAGCTATAATCAACCCAGTGGCAGTCAAGCTAGATCTACCAGCTAACATGCGGATTCACCCCGTTTTTCATGTGTCGCTTTTGAAACCAGTGCAACCAGGAACCAGATTAATAAAGCCACCAGAACCAATCCAGATAGATGGGAGCCTGAACAACAGAGAGGCACAGATCCACCCTACTGATGAGGTCCAACCAAACCGAAACACGTGTCTGGGGTTTCTGTTAGTACTCTTGTTCAGAGGAGAATTGCCTAGCATTTCGGTGCTGGACTGCCCCAGGGCAGGACAAAGACTGATATGTTTGGGATATTTCTTCTCTGTGAAAGATAGTGAGCTAAAGACTCTGTGTAAGTCTCTCGTAACCAGGACTAATGTCTGGCAGAGGGACTCCCAGGACCCCCCTTGTTAATTTGCATATTAAAGTAACTTTGGGTCTCACCCTAAGTTACTAGGGGAATCCAGACGTGGACCCCTTGCTAACTATTCTTTAGAGAGGCACAGATCCACCCTACTGATGAGGTCCAACCAGACCGAAACACGTGTCTGGGGTTTCTGTTGGTACTCTTGTTCAGAGGAGAATTGCCTAGCATTTCGGTGCTGGACTGCCCCAGGGCAGGACAAAGACTGATATGTTTGGGATATTTCTTCTCTGTGAAAGATAGTGAGCTAAAGACTCTGGGTAAGTCTCTCGTAACCAGGACTAATGTCTGGCAGAGGGACTCCCAGGACCCCCCTTGTTAATTTGAGTAAAACAGGCAAGACAGGTAGCCTGGAGCCATATTGAATACCGATATGTGAGTTATGAAGATTTATTAAGTTTTCAAGCTGATAGCAGAGCTATTTACATGTTTAGGTAAAGCAATTGCCTACACCGAATTTGAATACTTCAGTGAACATGTATCTGTGGTTTCTATCAGCACTGAGTGTTTGTAAGGATGAACAATATCCTCCATCATGTTTACACAAGTGGAAGTTTGTCTTTGACATTATGAGTTGTTCAAAACTGAATTTTGATATATTTGTCTACATTTCTTTTGTATACATTTCTTTTGTATTCTTTTAGAATTTTTTGAACATCGAATGAACTATTACAGCCCCTGATGAAGGGAAATGATCTCGAAACGCATTGGGCATATGCATATGAAAAATAAATCATCTTTGTGAACAAATTGATTTTTAAGTTGTACCTAAATCATTTGGTATGAATGCAAATGTTCCTAAATATCATGTACTTACATAGAATGTAATCTGATCACTATATTTACATTGAATTTCCCCTAGGAAATATAAATCTATTGAGCTTTTTTAGCCACAAATAGTGTGCAGGGGATGGGAGTTCCCAAAGTGGGAACTTAACTTGTCTTTATTTGTATGTACAACCCATATGCCAGGGTTGTTATCTTTCTCCCCTGCACCTTGAAATACCCTAAACATTGCTCTCTTTTCTTCAAAGAGAGTCCAATAATTCTAATTATTTCCATAGTTCACTAAGAGTGCCATGTGTTCACCTTCTAGCCCTCTGGCACTCACAACAGAGCCTCAGAAACAAGGACCCTCTAATCTGACAAACACAACATACTCCGCACCAGTCAGAGAATCTCTCTCGGAGATGCATCAGCACGAACCGTCTAGGACAGACAACGGTCAGCTCAGCGGGCTCTGGAAGGTAACCAGAAATAGGCGCCTCCTATCATTATGCACAGACACTGGGCCTCATTATAGGTTTGCCGGTCCAGTAACTACAGTACCGGTAAGCTATGAGGTCTAGCCGCGGGCGCCTGTCAGCCCGGCAGGACCGACCCGCCATGTGGAATGGCACCCGCGAGCAGACATGCCCGGTAAAGCTGGCACCGTTATTAATGGTGCCAGCGCTACCGGCCTCCCCATTCCAATGGGGAGTATTAAATACCGGCACCCAGCAATGGGCAATTGCCGGGTCCGGCGGGGCTGGAATACCCCGGTAAATGCCTATTGCTGGATGCAGGTATAACAACATCTCTGGCAGAAGCCATGCCGGTAATTACCAGCACGGCTACCGCCAACGTCGTAATGAGGCCCAGTCACTCATACCAATATGCTCATCCTCTCCTTTACACCCACGAACAATAGAAGGAAGCAATACCCCACCTCAATTCAGCCTAGCTGCACACCTACCTACACTACCCCATGAACACCTCAACAGTATTTTATAACCCAATTATACCCCACGAAAACATCGGCCTAGCTGCACACATAATCTCATACACAGGCTCCATGGACGCCAGAATGCAGACTCGAAGGCCAATACCTTGCTGCACACATTCCACTGTTCTCTCACAACCACTGCACCCCGCCTAGCATTAGAATGCATCCACTCCACATGCAAACCGCACTGGCTGCACACATGAGTGCACCCAAGAACTATGTGCTACCCTACTGTCTCCACTGACCTGGACTACGGTCCTCAAGGGCGTTCAACCCACAGCACTTTGAGATCATACCATGGTATTTAAGGTGCTATGCAAATGCACAATAACATAACTTAATGCCTGAAGCATGCCTTTTCGATAAAAAACGAGGTTATCTTTACTCACTTTATCTTTTGTTGTGAAGCTAAGTTTTGAAAGTACATTTACAAAACCCACAGACCACTTTTTAGTCTTCCACTGAATTGCATCATGGTAGTTGTAGTCTTCCATTCAAGGTGGGGGGGAAAATAACTCAACAATAAAACTTACTTTGCTTAACATTTCTAGAAGGATTTATATATTTGTCTCAGTACATTCTTATGATTTGTGTACTTTTCAAGTCATCGTTACAACACAGTATTGTTGAAAGCCAAACGTGGAGGAGGGTGGGGAGAAGGAAGGAGATGGTGAGTCTTGATAATTTATCAGGGATGTGGGAAGAAAGGTTGCTGTCCTGGAGACTGGCGACATTGTTTTCCCTGGTGCTGATCCTTTGCTATTTGGATCACACTAAACAGCCATCCTGGCAATAGGTGTACCTTTCCCTATCTGCCCAAGGCCCAATCCCTGTCCTCATGTCCTTGTAGGTCACAACAGGAGACATTCTTTAAGTGTGTAGCTCATTTTATATTTTAAAATAATAAAAGCATCAATTGGCAATACATTTCTTGTAACTGTCAACATATTCCTCATCTCTGGCTTCTAAATGAACAGCATTTTGCTAGTTTGGACATTATGGCCAAATTAATGCACCATAAACAAATAACACTCATGAAAGTGCTGCAAATACAGCAGATTACTTAAATTAGCAAAAAACAAACACATTTTGTTCACCGTATTCCAAAATCAGATGGTGTTCTCAAACCAGAGCTGCAAAAAGACCTGTCACAAACAATATTTCTACAAAATTACAACTGGGAAGATGCCTGAGTTGCAGACTTGTTTCAAATCATGGATTTGCCACTTAACCAAATTGTGTGCTCCCAGGCAAGCCCTTTTTAACTCACTGTGACTTATCTACCAAAATAAGAAGACCCTGGAAATAGGGATGTACCAAACTTTAGTTTTGAGTAACTATTCTGCTGGATTTCGTGTGAAAAAAGGCTATTCTAATTTCTTTGTTTTTGGTGCAAGCTAAATACTGTAGAGCTCCTGTTGGTCGAGCAGTAACATAAATAAAATGTGTAAAAGCCTTGAGGAAGGGTTTCGCATATTTAATATCTGCTAAGGCTCATTGTCATGCATTTGTATAGAGGAGACGAGGGGCAGATCGTAAGTTACGTTTCCACTGCCCCCTTCCCCTCCGCCACAAATACTCCATGCAAGTACTTGCATGCTGGTGCAAATACGTTGGATTCCTATTTAGTCCGCTTTCTATATAGACCAGCAAAAAGCAGACGGTCTCCATAGGAAACCAATGTAAACACTGATTGGAATGCATGCATGGCAGTCAGAGTTTACTCTGCTTGCAAGACAAGTGCAAAAGGGAGGCGTACAGTCCCATTTCAAAAAATAAGGGGGCAGGGACTTGGTTACACAAAAGTGTAAATGTAACAGGTCCCAGCTGCCTTTTAACGGGAAACTCTATTATGAGCCCCTTTTTCTTTTCTTCTATATGTTCACTGAGTTTTATTCGGCACTGAACCATAAAAGATACAAAACAAAAAAAGAAAAACAGAATTGATAATACAGTCATTAACAAGAAATTCATAAGATTTTACTTTTTTTAAAACCATACAATTTATTAAGAGTTCATTCAAAGGTTCTAAAAACATATAGCCCGATTCATGGAATTTGTTGCACGGTTAAAAGTGACTTTGCACTGCTGAAAAGTGGCTTTGCACTGCCAACACAAACCCTGATTCATGGAACTGTGCAAAGTGTATTGTTGCAGTGCAAAGTCAGTGCAAGTGGTCTTTTCTGCAGTACAAAATGACTTTGCACTGCAAAAATACACTTTACACAGTTCTATGAATCAGAGCTTGTGTCGGCAGTGAAAAGTCACTTTTCCCAATTCCAAAGTCACTTTGAAACGTGCAAATATTCCATGAATCGGGACCATGTTATATCAATATAAAATACTGGGAGGAGAGAACACTTGCAGCCCCCTCTTAACCATGATTAACAATCCACTCTATGCGTCTTATACTCTCACTTCTCCCTTCCTCTTAAGAGCCAGGTTCGAAGGATGAATTTAACTACCCGGTAAACAATTTGCAGATCATGCATTCGTTTGCAAAATGCTAGTGCCCCTGCTGTAGCACTGATGCCAGTTGATCTTAACAGCGGTTTCAAGTAGAGCCCCATCAGTGCTCTAAGTGCTCTTTTCATTGTAAAGCCATGTAACAACTCAGAGTGGAGAATACGGAGTAAAGATTACAAAAGGGAATGGAATTAAACATTACCTGAAATTATTCCTGATGAAATGTAAGACTAAGGTATATATGTTTGTGTATTGGAAAGGAGTGAGAGGTGACTATGGTATGTATCTATGAGAAACCTGAAGCACTTACACATCATAGTGGAGGCCATTAGGGCTGAGGTAGGTGTCAGACACACTGATATGCCCCCACCTAGGAAGCCCCTGATGACCTTTGTGTGAGGAAATCTCCTCAGATAGCCTGTTGGCAGTCTGCCGGAAGGAGTATAGAGAGATTTGTTGGAGGACTATGTGTGGGACATAGTCAAAGAGCTATGGTCTATTAGTGAAAACATGAAAGACAACAGATGTCCACAAACTTGTGGAACTCGCCCGTCCCTAGCACTCCTGGTTTGTGTTATACAACTACAAATAATTCAACAATACTTCAGTGTAAAAGGTAGTAATGTTTTTTTACTTTGCAACATATATTCAATTAAATTAAATTGTTCCATCACCTGTCTCAAAGGAAAATATATATATTTCTTATCTCAATAAAAAGTCAAACATTTGTGCTGTACATGATATGATATGATATGATAAGGCATTTGTAATGCGCCTATACACAAGTGTTTCAAGGCGCGACGAGGCAGGGGGGGAACAAGGGGAGACAGACAACGATCTTACTAGGCCAGGTGTCATTCAGATCGCGCAAGTGCAAGGGTAGAGGGGAAGGGAAAAGTGCATGGGGGAAAGGGAGAGGGGAAAGTACAGTACAGGGTTATTAGCATACAGCATACAGGATAAATAACAAGGGCCAGCTGGTGGCAAGTGCGAGGTAAGTGCAGACAAGTGCTGAGAAGGGGGCCTGTATGGATACAGACACAGTCCCGTAGTGCAGGGGTTGCCGTGGAGGCAGTGCAGGGGAGAGTGGCTGGGCCGAGAACGGTGAATGGCCCAGTTGTAGATTCAGTGCAGTTTCAGTAGTATTAGCAGGGGAGAGGGGGAGCGAAAGCGGAGGCAAAGAGGAAGGTTTTGAGGTGCTTCCGGAACCGGAGGTGGTTCTCCTCAAGTTTCAGGGAGGTAGGAAGGCTGTTCCAAAGGGAGGCCCCTGCAGTGGAAAGAGATCTGCCCCCAACTCGTTGTTTGGAGAAGCGGCTGACCCTGAGGGAGTTGGAAGCGGATGAGCGAAGAGCTCGAGAAGGAAGATATTTAGGAAGAGAGAGTTGAAGGTATTTTGGCCCAAGGCCCCAGACGGCCTTGTGGACAATGCAGAGGGTTTTGAACTTGATCCTCGCAGTCACTGGGAGCCAGTGTAGTGATTTCAGTCCTGGAGAGATACGGTCCCTGGGCTTGAGGCCAAGGACAAGTCTTGCAGTCCTGTTCTGGATGAGTTGCAAAGGGCGGAGAGTAGAGGCGGGCAGAATAAGATAGAGGCTGTTACAGTAGTCCAGCTTAGAGAGAACCAGAGCTCTAGAGACAGTGAGCTTCTGGGGGAAGGAGAGGAAAGGAAGGATACCTCTGAGGTGGTGTAGCTGGTAGTGTGACTTCTTAGATACGTCGGATATGTGAGGAGAGAAGGAGAGTGTGGAATCGAAGATGACCCCAAGGTTTTTTGCCTTGCAGGTAGGAGCAGGAAGAGGGCCCAGAGAGGCCGGCCAGAGAGCAGCAGGGAAGGAGGGAGAGGGAGTGCCGATGAGTAGAATCTCAGTCTTACTGGCATTAAGGCAGAGGTCGTTGGCGGCACACCATTCCTGGATAGCAGAAAGACAGTCAGAGATGAGGGAAGGAGAAGAGGAGGCCGAGGGTAGCCTGAAAATGAGTTGAGTATCATCCGCATAGCACTGAAAGTAGGGGCAGAGAGCGGCGATGTGGTGGGCGAGAAGTGCCAGATACTGGTTGAACAGCCAGGGAGAGAGGTTAGATCCCTGGGGGACACCACAGGTAGAGAAGAAGATGTCAGAGAGGAAAGACCCCAGTTGGACCTGGGAGGGTCGATTTGAGAGGAAAGAGGTCAGCCACGTCAGAGCCTGACCAGTGATACCGGGGTTATCACGGAGACGGTTGAGCAGGATGGTATGGTTGACAGTATCAAAGGCAGAAGAGAGATCAAGCAAAATGAGAACACATGGAATGTTAGAGTCAAGGTTCGAGAGCAGGTCCTCACGGATGTTCAGGAGAGCAGTTTCCGTGCTTCTGGCAGCTCTGAAGCCAGATTGATGGTCATGAAGACTACCAACACATTCAGCATGGAGATTAAGCTGGTTGATGGCCAGTTTCTCCAGGAGCTTGCCCAGGAAGGGAGTGATAGAGATTGGGCGATAGTTAGCTGGGCAGGAATGGTCGGAAGAGGGTTTCTTAAGAAGGGGGTGCACAAGGGAGTGCTTGAGAGGGGATGGGAAGACTCCAGAGGCGAAGGAGTGATTGCAGAAGTCAGCAAGGGCAGGAGCCAAGGAGTCAATGTGGTCCTTGATAGTTTTGGAGGAACTGGGGTGGACCTGTTTTGACGAGACTTTCATAGATCGGACTTGTCTTGAAACCTCGTCAGCAGAAAAAATGGGAAAGGAAGAGAAGGAGAGAGGAGGGGTGGCTGCAGAAGAGCCAGAGGAAGGGCAGGGAATAGAGGGGGGGGAGGTTATAGGAGGAGAGTGAGGACAGGATGTCCTGAGTTTTTGAAATGAAGTGAGAGGCCAGTGCCGTGCAGAGGGCCTGGGAGGGGACAGGAGAGGTAGAGACTGCAGCAGGGTTGGCCAGCTCCTTGCAGATTTTAAAGAGTTCGGCCGAATTGTTAGATGCCGCAGAGATGCGGACTTGGATAAGGGCTCTCTTCTTGGTGAGAACGGAGAGCCGGTATTGCCTTTGGAGCAGGCGACAGGCCAGTTTGTCAGAGGATGAACATGAAGCACGCCATTTCCTCTCTGCCACCCTGCACTTGCGTTTAAGGGTGACGAGATCCGAGTCATACCAGGAGTTACATTTGGCTTTGGGCTTCAGGCGGATTCTCATGACAGGGGCAAGGATATCAAGAGTATCAGATATAGCAGAGTGGAGAGTGGAGAGGGCTGTGTCAGGGTGGGAGTCAGCCGAAGGGGGCGGAGGGGGCAAGAAGGTGGCAGCGAAAGCCTCAACTGACACGCGCTTCATGGGTCGGATGACCGAGAAGGAAGGTGGCAGTGATGGGGGTGGCTTTGCCTGTGGGGTAGGGAGGGTGAGGTGGGAGGAGAGGAGAAAGTGATCACTCCAGGAGAGAGGAGTGGAGAGAGGGACAGAGAGGGGAAGGTCAGAGGAGATCAGGGCATCAAGAGTGTGCCCTGCAGAATGAGTCGGCCCAGACGGGAGAATAGATAGTGAGAGAGAGTCGCAGAGGTTGCGAAAGAGTCCAGAGGGGGGACAGGAGGCATCCAGGTGGATGTTGAAGTCTCCAAGAAAGAGGAGTTGAGTGGTTGAGGACAGGAGTGAGGAGGAGAGGTCCGCCCACTCGGAGAGGAAGGAGGAAATTTGACCAGGTGGCCGATAGATAGTAGCCACGGCAAGGGAATGGCTAGGAGAGAGAGAGAGTCGGCAGACAAGACATTCAAAAGAGGAGTAGGTCTGCCTGGGAGTAACAGTGGCAGGAATCCACTCAGGGAAGATAAGGGCCACACCTCCCCTGCACGGTTGGGCCTGGGCACAGAGAGGATATTGTAACCGTCGGGTAGGAGTGTGTCAAAGCTGGTGACAGAGCTGGGCGTGAACCATGTCTCAGTGAGACCGAGTACGTCAAGGTCAAGTTCCTCAAGAAGGCGGCAGATATCAGAGGAATGTTTGACGGCAGAGTGAGAGTTAAGAGTGGAAATGTGGAGAAGTTTGCCATCTTTGAAGGTCTTTTGGGGAGGGGTACAGATCAGAGATACGCCCTGCGGAGGTGAAGAAGGAGCACGAGAGGGGGTGGGGAGGGAGGGAAGAGGCAGGTTAGTCGAGGACAGAGGAGGGGGCACAGCAGGAGAGGAAAGGAAGTTGATGAGGCGTGGGAAGCGTCTATCGAAGAGGTGAAGGTTGGCCTGAGGGCCTTGGACCAAGACGGTCCCATTAGCATAGACATTAATGACCGCCTTAGAGGAGTGGAAGGAAGCCAAGAGGACATCCCAACGGGTGCTACCATTAATGGGAGAAGAGGAGAAAGGAGAGAGCACAGAGACCATATGAAGGGTCCATAGGTCAGGAGAAGGCACGAAAAAGAGGATGTCAGTGAGAGTTTCCTTGGAGGAGGCACTAGTGTAGGTGTCAGCAATAGGGAGGCCTGGGTTGGAGACCAGGATGTCCTTTTTAAACTTTTTCCTACCAGATTTAGTGAGGAGAGCAGGATAGTCAATGGAGCAGCAGTTAGAAAAGATTGGTGAGATAGAGAGCACCATAGAATAGGAGGGAGTGGGTGGGGGAAGACAGGACAAGCGCAAGCGGACAGGAGGAGAGCGGCAGGCGTTAGTTTACCACAAACTCAGAACATAGTAAGCATATCAGGTACACAGTGGAGAGGCCACCTAAGTTTGAAAATCCTGCAGAGGGAGAAAAAACCCTAGTTTACCACAAATTCGGAACACGCCGAACACAGTAAGGTGTATCAGGTACACAGTGGAGAGGCCACCTAAGTTTGAAAATCCTGCAGAGGGAGAAATACCCTAGTTTATCACAAATTCGGAACACGGTGAACACAGTAAGGGGTATCAGGTACACAGTGGAGGGGCCACCTAAGTTTGAAAATCCTGCAGAGGGAGGAAAACCCTAGTTTACCACAAATTCAGAACACAAAGAAGTGTAGCCACACTGCGAGGAAGTGAACATGTAGGGGTGGGGTGGGCCGAGGGAGCAGGAGGAGCTCACAAGATGAAGCGTTGGAATGGCCCTGGCGTCCCCTGCAGACACCTGTAGACACACCGGGAGCCGCAAAGGAGGGAGCAGCCCTTTGCCTAAGGAGGCCCTTAGCCGCTGGGGCTGCCGGGCAGGGGCTGCCCTGGTAGCACCAATAAGAGGAGGAGGAGACACGGGCCGGCAGCCAATCAGGGGGGAGCTCGGAGGATTAGAGGCGGGAGGGAGGGAGGGGACCAAGGAGAAACACGGAAGGGGAGAGAGGGGGGATGGGGAGAACACACGAGGGGAAAACAATGGCAGCAGCCCAAGAATGGGCAGAAAAACAACACACGGCCCACGGAGGGCTCAAATACCTTTGTCTGGGGGCCTGCAGTCACCGGCTCTGCCTGATGGAAGTGGCGAGCGCGGTGGACTGCAGGCAGCCTAGCCTCGAGAACACACGGGCCGGCAGCCAATCAGGGGGGAGCTGGGAGGATTGGAGGCGGGAGATAGGGAGGGGACCAAGGAGAAACACGGAAGGGGAGAGAGGGGGGCTGGGGAGAACACACGAGGGGAAAAACAATGGCAGCAGCCCAAGAATGGGCAGAAAAACAACACACGGCCCACGGAGGGCTCAAATACCTTTGTCTGGGGGCCTGCAGTCACCGGCTCTGCCTGATGGAAGTGGCGAGCGCGGTGGACTGCAGGCAGCCTAGCCTCGAGAACACACGGGCCGGCAGCCAATCAGGGGGGAGATGGGAGGATTGGAGGCGGGAGGGAGGGAGGGGACCAAGGAGAAACACGGAAGGGGAGAGAGGGGGGCTGGGGAGAACACACAAGGGGAAAAACAATGGCAGCAGCCCAAGAATGGGCAGAAAAACAACACACGGCCCACGGAGGGCTCAAATACCTTTGTCTGGGGGCCTGCAGTCACCGGCTCTGCCTGATGGAAGTGGCGAGCGCGGTGGACTGCAGGCAGCCTAGCCTCGAGAACACACGGGCCGGCAGCCAATCAGGGGGGAGCTGGGAGGAATGGAGGCGGGAGGGAAGGAGAGGACCAAGGAGAAACACGGAAGGGGAGACAGGGGGGCTGGGGAGAACACACGAGGGGAAAAACAAGGGCAGCAGCCCAAGAATGGGCAGAAAAACAACACACGGCCCACATCAATACACAAGTCAATTTCGAAATGTATGCAATTATTGGTAATAACTCCAAAATGTCTTCCCAACACATTTTGCTCATTTGTTTAAGGTCAAAAGTTCATAACCACTGTAGTCATGTGTGGTCCTAAAAACTTGCTCAAAGTGTTCCAGGAATGTGTTCCCTTCATCAGGAGCTCATTTTGTCAATAAAGTTATTTTCTCTTTGTTTTATCTAGGAGAGATAATATATACCCATCAGTTATTAATTTCCAATCTATTCTTATTGTAACATTCTGTCATGTCTCCTTTTAATATCACCTGGATGATGTTCCTGATGCAGGATTAATTTCAAGCTGGGTTTGTAGTTTTTCCTAATTTCTTTTGCTATCTTGTATACCATCCATAATCTCCTTATGTTGGGGGAGGATTAAATAAAAAAGGTAAAAATGTAGGAAGATATATCTAATCAAAAAAACCATTAAAAGTCACGCTATTCTGGGCATCTAAATGCATCTGTTAGTAGCTAGTACTCAGCATAGTTAAAGTGAACTGTACCTGCACGTGATTGCATGGAGTGCACCACTTTCAGGTAGATGAGGGAAGTATGCAGATTGAAATCCTTCTGTGAACACCTTTCTTGGATATTTTATAGATCTCTTCTGATCTAATGGAGAAAAATAACTGTCAGCTGTGCCACTGAAATACCATTTCTTCTATATTTTAAGGAAAATGACATAGTATGCTCTTACCTATTATATCTCCCTTTTTCATTTAAGGTCTCTTTGTATAGGTAGTGGTCTCTGTCATTAGCGTGTGCTATGCAGTCTGCTGTCTTCTGGTGGTATATTAATCTGTGAAAATGATCGAAATCCACTTTAGGGTTTGTTCCTAGGATTGATAATTTCCTCTAAAGTCGTCTAGTCATTGCGCACAATGCTTACCCATTCAGGTCTTACCTCACTTGTACAGCGTGTATGTCACACGTTCTTTGTTAACATCAGCGGGAAGAAAAGTTTCCAAAATGGCCGTTTTTTATTTATAGACATCACAACATATTGGCGTGGTGACGTCATGCGTTTATTTACTTTCTATTCCCTTTACTTTGCAGTTTTTGACCCCTCCTTCAAATTAATATTCCTCATTCATGATCACTTAGGTCCAAATCGGCCTCTAAATGTAATAAAAAGGTTGGCTGTCAGTTTTATGTTGGCAAGCATCCCACGGTTCTAGTTTAACTCCTCCAATACGAATATGGTAATTCTCTGTTGGTTATCAGAGATCCAAATCAGCCTCCGAGTGGGGTAAAAAGATTAGCTATCAGAATTATATCGTTAAGTACCTCCCGGTTCAACTTCAGCTATTTACCTCTATTACAGAATATGGTAATTCTCTGCCTGTTATTCGGCACCCAAATCAGCCTACATGTTGAAAAGACTGGCTGTCAGTATTATTGGTAAGTATCCCACAGTTATACTTTAGTTATTCTCATCCATTGAGGAGTGTGGTAATTCTCTGCATGCTGTCATGGTCGATGTAGGCCATTCATAACCAAATCCCCCAATTTCAAACCTACCTATCTATCTACTCCAGACCTGTCTTAGAGACTACGTTATCTTACCCATCGTAGAATTGATCATATGCTCCCTCAAGAATCATTTTGCAGACTTATTGAGACTTGTTCTATCGATGCAGGATCTATTCTGATCCATTCTGATCTTTACCTGATTCATGTAGTTTATGTGCACTATATTGCATTTAGTGAGAAAATGTTTTGGATTAGTCTAATCCACCTTCTAGTTCTTACCTCGTGTACTTCCCTTTCTCCACTGAAGTTCAATCTGAGAGGTTCATCCAAATATTATATGTACTTAAGTTCTTGACCCCTTATGGCATGTGATAATATGTTTATTCCCCCTTTAAATCGCTTTCCAACCTATAATGGTTAGTTCTCCAATAGCAATGTAATTTACTACTTGTGGTTATCGATTTTGATTATACATCATCCACGTGTTTATTATATCCAACATGCTCACATTCTTAGTACCCACATTCGAAATTTAATTCACGTTCATATAGTACATTGTGACATACAAATGATAACGCTGGCCTTATATGCTTATGTCTTTTGTCAATTGGAGATTTGTAACCAGTTTCTAATAGGCAATTTTTTTTCAACCATTGTGTCTCCTTCCCAAGTTATCTTCATATCCATCCCATCGTTCAAAACCAAAAGTTCACATTGCATGTTATCTGATTCTGCATAGCCACCCTGATCAGTGTAAGCTGTTCCTCCCATCCTGTTACTGTTTATATCGGCCAACATGTACAGGTCAAATTTAGTTCTCATTGCTCACAAACAATTAGTAAATCTAGACTCTCACAACCTTTGGTAGATTTACAGGAAGGCACCCTAATTGAACTCTTTGTTCATCCCATTCGGGGTCAGGCTATTTAGTGTTTCTATCCAGCAAATTTCTCTTTGGGCCAGGCGTCTTGCATGGTCACCTCCGCGATGAGCTTTCTTAACAATCTCTAGAATTACCACTTTCAGTTGTGCATTAGTGTGTCGCCTTTCATTGAAATGCAAATTAACAAGGGGGGTCCTGGGAGTCCCTCTGCCAGACAATAGTCCTGGTTACGAGAGACTTACCCAGAGTCTTTAGCTCACTATCTTTCACAGAGAAGAAATATCCCAAACATATCAGTCTTTGTCCTGCCCTGGGGCAGTCCAGCACCGAAATGCTAGGCAATTCTCCTCTGAACAAGAGTACCAGCAGAAACCCCAGACACGTGTTTCGGTCTGGTTGGACCTCATCAGTAGGGTGGATCTGTGCCTCTCTAGGAATAGTGAGCAAGGGGTCCACGTCTGGATTCCCCTAGTAACTTAGGGTGAGACCCAAAGTTACTGAAATATGCAAATTAACAAGGGGGGTCCTGGGAGTCCCTCTGCCAGACATTAGTCCTGGTTACGAGAGACTTACCCAGAGTCTTTAGCTCACTATCTTTCACAGAGAAGAAATATTCCAAACATATCAGTCTTTGTCCTGCCCTGGGGTAGTCCAGCACTGAAATGCTAGGCAATTCTCCTCTGAACAAGAGTACCAACAGAAACCCCAGACACGTGTTTCGGTCTGGTTGGACCTCATCAGTAGGATGGATCTGTGCCTCTCTATGAATAGTGAGCAAGGGGTCCAAGTCTGGATTCCCCTAGTAACTTAGGGTGAGACCCAAAGTTACTTAAATATGCAAATTAACAAGGGGGGTCCTGGCGACTGGTGATCTTTCATTGTTGGTCCTTATACTGCTTTGATGTTCGTTCCACCTGTCTTTGGCTTTTCTTATTCTTTGGCCCACATAAGAAATTCCACAAGGGCAACTCGGTAAGTCAGTCCTTAAATGACAGATTTAGTTTCATAGGTTGCAAAATCTTTTAATTTTATCTTGCTGCCTTTCTTTGGGTGTCTGCCAAATCCCGCCTTCAGGGCATTGTTGCAATTGCAACCATTTAAACATGGGTAGGTCCCTGTTTTTTTCTTACTCAAAGTCAGTTGTTTATCTTTTGGTAGTCTTTCTGCTTTGATTAATTGATCCTTCAAAATCCATCCCCTCTTATAAGCAATGATTGGGGGTTTTGGAAACAATTGCTGAAGTAGTGGATCTAATTGTATAAGGCGCCAGTTTTTCTTAGTAAGCCTAGTCACCTGGTGACTTTGTCCAGAATATCTCAAAGCATATAAGAATGGGATCTCTTTCAATTTTGTTTTAGGTAGTAAGAGGTCTGTTCTTACTAGATTTAGAGTCTTGGTTCTGGCTGTTTCAATTATTTCTTTAGGGTAACCCTGTTCCGTGTATTTCAATGCCAATTTTTCATTTTCCTCCTTGAGTGTATCTTCTAATAATATCATTCTTTTCAAGTGAAGAAATTGGCTGTATGGTAAATTATTCTTTAAATACTGTGGGTGCTGGCACTGATAGTGCAATGAATTGTTCTCATTCATTTTTTGTGATCTTTGTTGATATACCAGTGCCTTTAATTTCTAGCTCAACGTCTAGAAAGTATAATTTTGGTATGCCAACCTCCATTGTGAATGTAATTTACTCATGGATTGAGTTGATATCAATCAGAAACTCATCCAAGTCTCTTCTACTGCCTCTCCAAACAACAAAAACTTTGTCTTTGTTTCTCTTCCAAGTAATTGTGTGGTTGTGCCATTTTAAGTTAGACAATATCGGTGTACTCTCTAGGTGCAACATGAATAAATTGGCGTAGGTAGGGGGCATTGAAGACCCCATTGAAGTTCCTGACGCTTGTAAGTAAATTTGTGACTCAAATAGTTATTAACCAAGATTATTATACTTAGCTCGAGGATAAACAACTTGTTGGCCTCACAGTTATCACTTCTTAGTAATGCCCATTCCAGGGCTTCTAGTCCATCATGATGAGGAATTGATGTGTAAAGTGATTGTACATCAAAAGATACTAGGATATTGGTCTCCTTAATTTCTGTCAGTTCCCTTAATGAGTTCAAAAATCTGTTGTGTCGCTTAAATAGGTAGACGTTGTTTGTACCAGCGGTTGTAATGCTTTATCTACATAAATTGCCAATGGATTAAATCTGCTTTCTGTACCTGCCACTATTGGTCATAGTGGTGGTTTTATGGCATCCTGGTGAATTTTCGGTAATCTGTAAAATACCAGGGTAATGGGGTAATCATTTGTCAAGAAACTTCTGTTTTTGGGAGATCCAACCTTGTTGCCTTTCCCTATTGAGTCTTACTTTAATGATCATTGCTACTTCCATGGTAGGATATTGGTCTATCTTAATGTAGGTGTTCTCATCCTCTAGCAATTCCTTTATTTGATTTTCATAAAACAGAGTGTCCATGATGATAATTGCTCCACTTTTAGCAGTCGGTTTGAGGGTTACAGTGATGTCATCAGCTAAATCTCTTATCAATTGGCTTTGATGGTGTCTGGTGTCGTCGCCTTTGTTTCTACTCAAATGGACTGCCTTTAGGTCTTTCAACATCTGCTTCTCAAACATTTTGATTGCTATGTTATTCACCTGAGGGTCAAAGTAACTTTTGGGTTTCATTTCCAAATATTCATGTTCTGTAGATTGTGACTCCATCAGGTCTTTTGAGTCAAAGAAGACCATCAATCTCATTGTCCTCGCAAGTCTTTGTAATTTCATGTTTTCTTCTAACAAGTTGGAGTTCTGAGTTGGAATGAAAGAAAGTCCTAAGTTTAGTACATCTAGTTGATTTTTGGTCAAGATTTTGGAAGAGATGATAATAACTAGCTGGTTGCTTTGCTTTTGGATCTTAAGTTTCTTGTTGCTTCTTCTAGTTGTCTTTTTTCTAAAAAAAAAAGACGGTTGAATTGGTTGTGCATTAGAGGTTGTAGCTTCTTGTGTTGTATGCAGACTCTGAATATTTTGAGGTCCGTTTCTTGAATTCCCCCTCTCTTCTCCGCTACTTGGTACTTCACTACTAGGTTCGTTTTTGCATTGTTTTGGTGTTCCCGAATTCAGTGGTGGTCTCCTATTTTGTGTGGGTCTTCCTTGATTATAATGCTCCTGCCAAGTATAGACATATCTTGTGAATAATCAAGGTATCTCTTCTGAACTTGCGCACCTTTCTTTATTAAATGGCTTTTCTATAGTTCTCCAGAGAATTGTTCACATCTTCGAGTATGGTTTTTAATTTTTCTATTCTTTTGAAGGTAGCTAGTTGTTCTGTTAGTTCTTCAATTTCCTTATCTAGGTTGTTCACAGACTTAGATAACTCTTGTGTGGTCAAGAGAATCAAATCTAATAAACATTTGTTTAAGATGTGTTCCTATCTCTTCACAAAATCAGGGTTATCTTTGCAGAGCATCGGGCTCAAGTATACTCTTAAACCACATGGAACTGTTTTAGCCCTATAGTGTTGCGTGCAGAGACGTTGCTAGGGGGGGGGGGCTAAGGGAGCTATAGCCCCTGGTCTTTTGGTTGTAGCCCCGGATAGAATCTCAGGGGCTACAACCAAACGGCTAGCTAGCCTCCAGTCCCGACAGTTCCGACATTAGCGTAGCCCCGGGTCTTTTCCAGGCCTAGCAACACCCCTAGTTGTGCGAGTGTTGTAGCATGGAGTTCTTGAGATATTTTTATCCTGATGACTCTTTCCAATTGTGTAATAGGTTTTTCAGGATTGGATACTGATGAAATACTGCTTTCAATTCCATTTAGCAACCCTAATATGCGGTTTGCTTCTTTGTAATGAAACGCAAGTGTGGTTGCGTGTTTGTTATACTGTTTATTTGTTGGTGAAAACGGAAGGAGAGGGGATGTTTGGGAATCCAAAGAGTTCCCAACAGATGTGCTACATGTTCTGTATCTGGGCTGGGGATGATCCAATTACGGGTCAGGCAGAGCAAGATGGGGTGTTATTTCCCCACCCAATGTTGCCTCTTGGGAGAACTTGCTCCTTTGGAATTCTATCCAATAACATTATATGTCAGTCTGTCCCAGCAGGAAGTGTGAGGGAGGAGAGAGAGTGATAGAGAGAACTGTATCTGCTGATGTTGTGGGGTGAAGGGCTGAGGTGTAAGAGACATAGAGCCTTGCACCCTCTAGCGTCGTGGGAAGGATGCATGGCAAGTGGACGTAGATTGAGATTTGGTAGAATTGAGCCCATAAGGCAAGTGCTTTCTTAGAGCTTTGATGGTTTGTACAGATTGAGGTACATCTCAGATCTTTCTATGTGTTGTCATCCCTGCTTCAACCCTATCACCCTTTCTGGGAGAGACCTCTCCCATGTTTAATGTATGAGGAAGTAGTGCCCTCTTTATTGGATCCACTTGCATCACATGCACCCTCGACTTGTGTCCTGCATGAGTGGGCAGAAACATTGATACATGTCTGCGGGAGCTGGAAGGAAGATTCAAAATACACTTTCCATGTACACTGCCATGCAATTTACATTTAAAGTAAATTTTGAATTTGGAAACCTCCCACTTTGAGTAGCACTGGTTTTGTGTATGCCACATCCTTCCGTAGATACAGTCCCTGATTATTTGTTAATCCATTATTTTCTAGATTGTGTGCATTAATAAAAATAAGATGTTGATTACAATTAAGAGGCATAAATGAAACATTGAACACATATTAAAATATCACTTTCATTTTTTGGGGGGTATTTTTTAAGTTTGGACCATGAATATTTTAAATAAAACAGCTATTCAGATCACACACTATTCGGTGTTGGGCCGAATCCTAAATATGCTATTCGATGCCCTACTACTTAGAACTGATTCAGCTCTCCAAATAAAAGCCTCACCGCCACATATTTAATAATAACAGTGACCAGTATGATGCACATCACAAAGCTTATGTGTCTCTTGGCCTACTCCTGGCAGCAATCTACAACTGTAAGAGGTGTGAGGGAGGAGAACCTGCAAGCAGCCCCTGCAGTAGGTTTATGAACCTTCAAGAAAATACACAAAATGCTTGTAGGTAGGACAATGTTTCAGAGAGGTAACCGATCCCGTCAAGCAACATAAAGACAGTTAGATACAAAATAAGGGGTTTTCTTCACACTAGTACAATTAAAGTGTCTGGTGCTGTGCAAAACAGTTCTCAACATAAAACTCGCATCAGACACACTACTCACACTCTTGCGCTTCCATTCATTCTGGTTTATGCAACCTCATCCATCCCAACATGCTTCTTTCCTTTATAAACTGTTCAGGTTATTACTCGGAAATTCCTCAGGGGCTAACTGTCTACACGCTGTGTCACAATGCATTTATATACAACAAGGCAAGAACACATTCTCAATGCAACTTATTTCACTTGAAATTGGTGATATTGCAATTTTGGATGTTGATCCAATATTCATCTTTACTTGACCAGGGTATCGTACCTTCGCCTGAAACATTAAGAACATTGGTGTAAGTTGTAGAGTTTTGATCTACAAAGAACCAACACATGTTTTGAAAGTACCAGTATATATTATTTACACCACTTTTATCAAAATAGTCAGGACTCTTGGACTGGATTAATTTCTGTCCCCCATTTGGAAAAGGGAAAACTTTGTTCTCTGTTTATATGATAACAGTCATTTCTAAAAAAAAAAGGGTAACTGTTACCATTCTGAGTACATGCAGGAGATGGCCTTTCTGTAATTGATAAAGCATATTTCTTGTATCGATTGATCTTGTGTATGCTATGTCAATAACGTTTATAACATCCTCAATGCTTATCTTTGCGTCTAAAACTCACCAGGCTACATGAAAACACCTTCGTTTGTCGAGCAAAGCAGCTAATTTTAATGAGCCACTCGCCAATGTGGGGCCCCTGCCCATCTTTTGCTACCCAGGGCCCTGCAAATCCCAGGGACAGCCCCTGGCCAGAAGGAGTCGTCCCCTAGCAGCAAGAGTTTCATTTTATATGGGATTAATTTAAAAAATGACCTTCCATCCATTGATCAACAGCTTCTGGACTCAGCATCTATATTCAGCAAGAAATTAAGAACAAGGGTCTGACAGCATTATACAAAACAGTTGTGTGTCCTTTGCGTAATTAGGTATGCGGATTACAAAGCGTTGTATTAGTAATGATAATCGAGTCATCTAAATCCTAAAGAGAAGAGGGGCCAGGGTAAAGCCCTGTGTCACGCCATATGGTATATTCTCTTCCGTGAATTCATGACGGGGGTAAGAGTGCTCTCGTATAAAAGATTACATCCGTTTCATTGTCCATTCCCCTATTTCCTGTTACCTAGATGTCAAAATGGTGTGTTCCACTATATTAAATGTGACGGAAAGCACAAAGGGGTGAAAGTCTTTTTATTTATCTAACGACTTCCGCCCTGAGATCTTCCAGTATCGTTGTTACCATGCTTTCGCTTCCCTGCATATGACGGACACCAGTTTTCGTGTCAACAATTCATAATTGCAGTCGCACACTTTTCTTTCCTCCTTTTTGCATTCGGGCCCTTTAACTCAGGAAAGCTGAGGGGAGAGACCCAAATCCTCGTTCGTATAGCTGGCATGACGTAATTCTCAGGAAAACCACATCTACAGCCATCCTGCCCTTCGTGTCAGGTAATCCTTTTACAGAGCCTCTGTGATGTGTGCTGGGTTAGCAGCTGTGTTTACACTGACTGATTCTGGCTCACAGTGAACCTTTTCACTTGCTGATTCATTTAGGCGCGCATGCTCACAGCAGGTGAGGATCATATTTCCAGGCTACGTCAAAGGGCACCACCAGTTCAATCGCAGCAATCTTATTAGTTTGGTCAATTAGGTACTGCTAACATTAGAGTACAGATAGGGGAAAATGGACTATGAGGAGTGACACACAGCTCATAGGCGTTGCTTGGTGATTTGCCCACTCATTGACTGCCCATAGCCAGGCTAATCCCTATGGCCAATCCCACCCAGTTCCTGCCCCTACCCGCCCGAAACGCATCCTCATGTGAACTAATTAAGCTCGCTTTAATCAAGCCTTACTATTAAGCATTGCTCTCAAAGTGCCTGCCAGTGTTTTTCCAAGCAGTCTTCTGAGAGTTAATGATGTTTTAACCAAGTCTCCCTTCATCCACTGATTCATAAGTACTATGCGTGTCAAACAATGAAGTCCTGTTAAAAACAAGGATTGGCAAAGCCAACAGTTTTGGCTTGTGTATAAGTATTAGGCATTTTCCAGGCACTGCTATTAAATGCCAAAGTACTCGCACCATTGTGCAACTGCTGCCATCAATGGGCAGTTAATATCACCACAGCAGTGCCTGGCAAGTGCCTTTCCCATGCCTACACGAAGCCCAAACTGTTGGCATTCCCAATGCTTGTATTTTCTTTGCATGCAAGATATGTTTTCTTGCAGCAATGAGTTAAGCGCTCAAAAGATGGCGGTATAGCCTTCTGTTGGTCTTGCTGTGTGACGTTCACCATTTTTAAAAACATATGTGGGGATTTGGGTGCTATCAGCTCAACTCACCCAGCAGTAATAAGGAACACATTACCTCTTCCTCATCCGAGTACTTACCAATGATGTACGTTGCCTCTCATATGGAATCCTTTTCACTTTCCATTATTTTCTCTGCTTGGCCCAGCCTCTTCCGTCCAGGGCATAATAGCCCTCCTCCATCAACCACAAACAGTTTTTAAACATGTCCTGTCTCTGGCAGGGACTCTACAGGTGGTGCTCCATCGTCTTCCTTCCAGGCAGCGCAAGGGAGGGCACGTTCTTCAAGGCCGCAAGACGGGTTGCCTGCTGTTGGCTGAGGAGTCCCTTGCCCATTGCCATGACTCCTGGAGATCCTGAAGAGCGAGGGTGCTCCGGTTGAGGGGGCATTCGGCCCAAGGACTCCCGCCACCCATGCAGAGCACGGGGCGCCGGTTGACAAGGTCCTCCCTTAGCAGGGAGGACCTCAGCAACGGCAGACCACAGAATGGAGGTCCGGTGGAGCACCAAAAGCCCAGGGCGATCCCTCCGTGGGCACAGGTGAGCGTCAGGTTGCTAGGCAAATATGGGAGGCATCTTTGGCAGTGCGGCCGGGGTTGCTAGGCAACCGGCCCACTCCGGGTGACCTTGAGGTGTTCTTTCTTATTTAAGCAACAGGGAGAACAGCACTGGTTCTCCCGTGAGATAAGTTCCTATGTCACGGTAAAGCCTTTAATGGGGATGCAGACAAAAAAAAGACACTTTGTAGAGCCTCCGCCCCTTCTCCAATCAGGCCTCACAAGAGGAGGAGATAGGGTAACATCTCTGAAGAAAGGCATTTAGAGATCTTCAAGTAGACCCTCAAGGAGGACGGCATTAAAGAGCACAAGAGCAGGCATATTTCTCCATTCTCCTCAACCTCTTCAGAATCCTCCACTATAGTTCAGAGGGCTCCCCTTCCTCACGCAATGAGATGAAGGAGATCCTCAGGGAACAAAAAGAGCGGATAAGACAGTAGTCACCATATCCCTGGCCAAACTAAAGGGGATCGGGGGGAGAAGTCAATGCTGCAGTCTATTCAGGTGAATGAGATCCTCCCAATCCTGGTGGAGAAGTCATTGATGGTGCCAGCACAGGCTATCGGGGATCCCACAGAAAGAAAGTTTAATAGTGCATTGAGGAAGGCATATGGAGGTACTCACCCTGCCCTTAGATCTGCCACCCACTCTTTGTATACAGTAGAACCAGCCCTGGCAGGGCTGAAGTCAGTTTTTGCAGGAAGTCAGGGCCCAATTGGAGTTCATGTCAGACCTTGCAAACAATGGATTAAAGGCAGCTGCAATGCCCATGGGCTCCATAGTAACTGGGAGATGGCACCTGCATATCAAGGATTGGAGGACGGACTCTCATAAAATAAATAGCACTGAGGATTCGCTTTGAAGGACATATGCGGTTTGGGGACACACTGGAATATACGGTCCACAGGGCCTTAAAGGCTGACAAACATGCAGGGAAATTCAGCAAGAAATCAAACGCCAGGCCCAAAGTGTCCCTCTGCGCCAGAGGTCCGGCAAGATCTCATGGCGCAATAACTAGCACTAGCAGATGCCCCACCATGGTGCAGAAATGTCAATCCAGTCATCCCTCTGCATCAAAGCAGCATCGATCCTGATCCCTAAAGACTTGCCAGGCCAGTTGGGGGACACCTGTGGCACTTCTGGACCCCATGTACCTGGCTTGCCAGTGCCAAAAGGCTAGTAAGATGGGACTACAAAATCGACTTGGCATCCCTTCCACATCCATCAGCCACCATTCGGATGCCGTTCCCCAGAGGTAGGGCCAAGAGGTTTACTATGAAACAGGCAATCCAAGAGCTGCTGTTGACAAAAGCCACTAAGACAGTACCTTTAAAAGAGAGGGGGAGGGGTATATACTATACTGTGTTTCTGGTGCCCAAGCTGTGAGGGATGCTCAAACTCATCATAGATCTGAAACATCTAAACCTTCTTATGCCAAAACAGCATTTCAAGATGGGATGTCTGCAAAGAATGCTCCAGCTGGTACAGAACAATGACTTCCTAGCATTGTTAGACCTGCAGGATGTGTATTTCCATATCCTCATCTGGAGACCGTACCAGCAATTCCTGTGGTTTGCTGTCGGCAGGAAGCATTTCCACTTCAGGGCCCTTCCATTCGGTCTGAAATCAGCTCCCTGGGTTTTCACCAACGTCATGGGTCCCATTGTTGCAGATCTCCATCTCCAGTGAATACAATTACTTGGACAATTTCAAAACACCTTCCCTGGACCTTCTGATTTGGCATGTAGAGTTGACATGCAACATGCCAGAACCAAGGGGTTTCTCAACAACTAGTCAAAGACTCAATTACAAATGTTGCAGGACCTCCAGTTCATTGGAGTAAGGTTCCGGACAGCCAAGGGCAAGTGATGTTACCAGTCCATAGGGCTCGCAAGTTGCAGGACACCTTGAGACATTTACGACATTTACTGTCCCAGTCCCAGACCCCTGCAAGAGACTTTCTTCAGTTGCAGGGTTACATGGTCTCTTGTGTTTTCCTTGTCCCCTGGGCCAGACTAAACCTAAGGCCCCTTCTAATTCACCTCCGTGGGTTCTGGAGGGAGTACTCAATCCACCATTCCCTGTCGGATAATCTCTTCGGGAAAGTTCTGATGGTGGCTCTGGATGCCCAATCTCCCAAAAAAGGTCTGTGGGTAGTAGTCCACGGCCAAGTCCATAAGGAGCTATGGTTAGATCACGAGACAGCACGTTCATCCAACTGGTGAGAGATTGCAGTAGCATTCAATGCCCTTCATGCCTTCACCCTGTTGTTCAAAGGGAGGTCAGTCCTCCTCCAGTCTGGCAACACCACTACAATGGCCAATATAAAGAACAGGGAGGTGTCCGCTCAAGGCCCTTGGGCAGCCTAGGGATCCTTGGCAGAAGCAAACCTCCTGGAACTGTCTGCTGTCCACATAAGGGGCCAGGACAATGTAGTGGCAGACAAGCTCAACAGGGGGTTCACTCATCAGACTAAGAACTGAGGGTGGAGGTCTTTCAGAAGATCTGCATTATCCTGTGGTCTCCAACACTGGGCCTCTTTGCCTCCCTCCTTAATGCCAAAGTGTCAAGATTGGGTTTTTCATTCCCCTCCAGGGGAGGGTGGAGGGCGGACGTAAATGTCCTTGACTTGGCTGGGGGGCTCCTCTATGTCTTCCCTCCACTTCCATTGATCCCAAGAATCATGCTCAAAATCAGGGACTCCAGGCTGGAGGTTATTCTGATGGTTCCCTTCTGGCCCCACAGGAGTTGGTTCCCGCTTCTCCTGGGTATAGCTGTAGCTCCCATGCTCTCCCTCTACTTTCCTCCTGAGCCTGGATTGTCCTCTTGGTGGGTGGTCAGTCTGAAGAAATTGGTGTGGGGGTCTGGACATTGAAAGGGAGAGGCTGATGTCCTAAGGTCTCTCCAAGGAGGTAGCTTGCTCCCTCCAGTATGAAAAAAGGCACTCCACACTGAGGGCATATGGCAGGCAACCTCCTTGGCATCTCCCCTTAAGCCTTTGCAATTTCCTCCTTTTGAACCCCCGGGGGAGGTACATATGACATGTTTTATGCTTAAGACTGTCTTCCTGGTAGCCATCACCTCTGCCAGGAAATGTGGGCAAATCAGTGCCCTGTCATGCAAGACCTCATACTTTGTTGTCTCCCCGGAAGCCTTGTTCCGCAGGCGTTATCCCTAATTTCTTCCAAGAGGGTTTCCACATTTGGCACATCCCAGGAAATAGTTCTGCCCTCATTCTTCCCTGGCCCATCATCCCTGGACGAAGATCCCTGGGCCAAATTGGACATCAGACATGCTGTACTGACATACTTGGAGAGGAGCAAGGCCTTCGATCTTCTCGCAGTTTATTTGTCACCTTTGTGGGTTCCTCCGAGGGGAAGAAGGCAACAGTACCCAGTATAAATCGCTGGTTGGGAGACATTATCTTCCATGCCTACATATCAAAGGGCTCTACCCCAACTGCTGCCATTCAAGGGAGATCAACCAAGGGCATGTTGACATCTTGGGCAGAAGACAGAGGAATCTTCATTCGTGACATTTGCAGAGCAGCAACCTGGGCTGGCCTAAACACCTTCATTAGACACTACTGTTTAATCTGAACCATCAGGAGGCGGGGGGATTTGGTACTGGTGTGTTCATTTCTGCACTGCTGTAACCTACAGGACATTGAAACTGGGCTGTGACCTGTTGGTTCTTGAATAAAGCTGAAGATGGTCGGTGTTCATACCTCGGCCTAGTCTACTGTTTCTATTCTAGGCCCATTTGATATCCAGAGTTGGTATGCATAATAGTTAAGTACTGGGACGAGGAAGAGGGATGTACAGGTAATGCTCAGATTACTTACCAGTAATCTTTATTATTCCCTGTCCTGCTCTTCCTCATGCCAATATGTTCATCCCGCCTCTACCTCCCGAATTATACTATGACTAATGGGCCTTCCATGGCAGTTGGTAGTAACTGTTTGTGGCTGATGGAGGGGGCTAGTATGCCCTGGAGGGATGAGGCAGGGCAAAGCGAAGAAAAGTCTGGAAAGTGAAAATGGTTCCCAATGAGAGGTACGGTAAGTACTGGGACGAGGAAGAGTAGTACTAGAAGTAATGAAGATTACTGGTAAGTAATCCGAGCATCTATCCACATGTCATCAGTGTTCTAGTGACTTTCCAGCACACGCATCTATCTGTAGTTTATATAGTGGGCAACAATGCCAAATTTGCCTGTCAAGTAATTGTATCTCAGAATTAAATTATGGAATTGCTCAAAATATTACAAGAAGTCAACAACCTTCCATTTGGATGAAGCTTTCGATGCTGTGCTGTCCTGTATCATAGCATTTCTGGTCTTGTGCATTTTGGTGGTGTAAATGTGGAAAAACCTTTGCTACACAGAAAAGAGAGCAGGTGCGTGATAGAGAGAGAAATGTAGAAGTACTGTTGGTTGGCATGAAACTGAAAAGTGATTTTTTTAAATGTAACTGACCTTCCACTATTTAAACCCATATGTAGGAGTTTTACATTAAATGGGCCTTTGAAATCATAAGCTTTCATTCTGTTTTAGGTGCAAAGTGAGCCTTCCTTCGTTCCTGCTCAGCCCAGGTGATCCTCCAGCTGCTCTTTTCCCAATATGGCTCTGTTGCCTCCTCTGTGAGCTCAGTCTTGCTCCCTGTGACTTTGTCTCATCAAGCTTCCTCCCCATCTATGCACTGTCCGTAACTGTTCTTCCCCACCCTTCGCAAGGGGGGCCTGTGGGGAACGCGTAGCGGATCGCTGGGGGGGTATTTAAAGGGGCAGGGAAGGTTCGGGAGCAGGCGACCGTGGAGGGCGAGCTTTTGTCCGGGTCGCCTGCTCTCGAGCCTTCCCTGCTTTCTGGGCCTGTTAGGGTAGCGGAGGTGAGCGGTTTGGAGTTAGAGCCGTTGGTGGTAGTGGGGCAGGCAGGTATAGTGCCGGGTTGCGCATATAAAAAGAAAATATATATAATAATAATAATAATATAGTGGGGGTACCGTAGATAAGCTACCCCCTCCTTAACGGGTCTTGTGAGGTGGGTCTGCCGTCGGAGGGGGTAGGCTAGAGGGTGTGGGAGCTGCGGCCGAGGGTCTGTGTCCTCTTGGTGCTGGGAGGGGAGTGGCTGTGTCCATGCTGCGGGGAGCGGGCGTCCTGCCGGCGTTCCGGTCAGGCCCGCTGGGGGGGCCTGTTGTGGATTGCAGGGAGGGATTGTCCGTAATCGTCCGGTGAGTGAGCTTTGGCAGCCGGCACCCATCGTAGGTTGGCTGTAGCAAGGAGGTGCCGGTGGAGGGAGGGCGTGTGCCTTAAAGGGTCTGTGCTAGTTTGTAGGTTGGGTAGGAGCGGGCCTCACAGCAGCCTTTCATGAAAGGGTGTGCGAGTGCGGTGCAGGCAGAGCACCGCTAGGGGGCGGAAGGGTCCGGCAGGTGGGGAAGGGAGGGTGTGGGGGGCAGCCTTTAGGTTTAAGGGGCATATCTGCCTCGTAGATCCAGAGGGCGGGCAGGGGGGAGAAGGGGCATGTTGGGGGGAACATTTTGCAGGTGGGTGGGATATAAAATAAACAAAATAAATAAAATAATCATCCAGGCATGGATGGCCACACACGGTCTATGCCTGAATGACGACAAAACTGAAATCATCATCCTGGGCACACCCCCCACTCTTAAAAAACTGGGCCCCAACTACTCCTCCTTTAACATCGACAACAACCAAATCACGACCGCCCACGCGGTAAAAACTCTGGGTTTCTACCTGGACTCCACCCTTTCTTTCAAAAAGCAGGTCAATGGGATGGCTTCTGCAACCGCCTACACCTGTAAACTGATAAGAGCAGGCAAACCCTTCCTATCAAGCTATATCTGCATCACACTCGCTAGAGCGCTCGTGTTATCAAAACTGGACTACTGCAACTTGCTCTATATTGGGGCTAACAAGGAAATCATCAAAAGAATTCAAATTCTGCAGAACAACGCGCTTAGAGAAGCACTTTGCATTCCCAGGAGAGCCCACACCACCGCTCTCAGACGAGCTAACAACTGGCTCTCTACGCAGGAGAAAATCCAACTAAAAGTTGCATCTTTGGTCCACAGATGCCTTAACAACGCCGCACCACAGTACCTATCCGCTAGATTCACCAAACTAAAACCAATAAGACTTACTAGATCTGCAAATTCCAATAACCTATCTATACTTAGAGTCAAACTGACCAAAGTCGGTGGCTGCAGCTTTCAGGTGAAAGCAGCTCAACTCTGGAACTCCCTACCATCCACCTTGAAGACTGACCAACCCTACCTCACTTTCCGACACAACCTTATGATGTGGATCAAAAATACAGACACACTTTAGATCATCTACTGCCTGGACCTACTCAAGCCTAGGAACTTCTGTTTAGGACTGTAAATACATGCTTTTACACTTTTTACTTGCTGTATATTCTTGTATATTTGTTGTATTTTAATTGTTGTATTTTATTTTTGCTGCTCTACTTGCCATGTGAGATTGTAACTAAGCTTTGAGCTGTCTTATAAAATGCGCCCGGTTACCCCTGGGTCTGGTGCGCAATATAAGTAATAAAAACAAACAAACAAACAAACAAAAAGGACTTTGTAGGGATAAACTACTGTATGGCACTAAATCGCACAAGACCACTACAGATGATGAACCCAGACTTATTATCTCCTTTGATACTGCGTCCAACAATGTGCGCAAGATCATTGAACGACACTGGCGTGTCTTGATTTTGGACAAAAAGGCTAAGGGCGGCTCCAACAGAGGCAGCGCCAAGAAGTGTCAGCAGGTGTCCGCAGGGGAAGCAGTGGCCGGCCGTCAACCATCATCTACGGGGACCAGTAAGGTAGGAGTGGCCTGGATCAGGAGTAGAGCAACTACTTTGCCCCAGATTCCGAGCCACTTACCAAACCCAAAGCAAAGAAGCTGACTGCATGGTATGATATTTAGACTGCATTGATAGGCCTCTCTCCCACTATACAGGTCTCTCAAATTTAGCAGGGGCTCAGTCTCCTAATTGCATTGTATGATATTTAGACTGCATTGATAGACCTCTCTCCCACTATAGCAGGGGCTCAGTCTCCTAATTGCATTGTATGATATTTAGACTGCATTGATAGACCTCTCTCCCACTATAGCAGGGGTGCTGTCTCCTAATTGCATTGTATGATATTTAGACTGCATTGATAGGCCTCTCTCCCACTATAGCAGGGGCTCAGTCTCCTAATTGCATTGTATGATATTTAGACTGCATTGATAGACCTCTCTCCCACTATAGCAGGGGTTCTGTCTCCCAATTGCATTGTATGATATTTAGACTGCATTGATAGGCCTCTCTCCCACTATAGCAGGGGTTCTGTCTTCTAATTGCATTGTATGATATATAGACTGCATTGATAGACCTCTCTCCCACTATAGCAGGGGTTCTGTCTCCTAATTGCATTGTATGATATTTAGACTGCATTGATAGACCTCTCTCCCACTATAGCAGGGGTTCTGTCTCCCAATTGCATTGTATGATATTTAGACTGCATTGATAGGCCTCTCTCCCACTATAGCAGGGGTTCTGTCTTCTAATTGCATTGTATGATATATAGACTGCATTGATAGACCTCTCTCCCACTATAGCAGGGGTTCTGTCTCCTAATTGCATTGTATGATATTTAGACCGCATTGATAGGCCTCTCTCCCACTATACAGGTCTCTCAAATTTAGCAGGGGCTCAGTCTCCTAATTGCATTGTATGATATTTAGACTGCATTGATAGACCTCTCTCCCACTATAGCAGGGGTTCTGTCTCGTAATTGCATTGTATGATATTTAGACTGCATTGATAGGCCTCTCTCCCACTATACAGGTCTTTCAAATTTAGCAGGGGTTCTGTCTCCTAATTGCATTGTATGATATTTAGACCGCGTTGATAGGCCTCTCTCCCACTATACAGGTCTCTCAAATTTAGCAGGGGCTCAGTCTCCTAATTGCATTGTATGATATTTAGACTGCATTGATAGACCTCTCTCCCACTATAGCAGGGGTTCTGTCTCCTAATTGCATTGTATGATATTTAGACTGCATTGATAGGCCTCTCTCCCACTATACAGGTCTTTCAAATTTAGCAGGGGTTCTGTCTCCTAATTGCATTGTATGATATTTAGACCGCATTGATAGGCGTCTCTCCCACTATACAGGTCTCTCAAATTTAGCAGGGGTTCTGTCTCCTAATTGCATTGTGTGATATTTAGACCGCATTTATGGGCCTCTCTCCCACTATACAGGTCTCTCGGATTTAGCAGGGGCTCGGTCTCCTAATTGCATTGTATGATATTTAGACCGTATTGATGGGCCTCTCTCCCATTATACAGGTCTCTCAAATTTAGCGGGGGTTCTGTCTCCTAATTGCATTGTATGATATTTAGACCGCATTGATAGGCCTCTCTCCCATTATACAGGTCTCTCAAATTTAGCAGGGGTTCTGTCTCCTAATTGCATTGTATGATATTTAGACTGCATTGATAGGCCTCTCTCCCACTATACAGGTCTCTCATATTTAGCAGGGGCTCAGTCTCCTAATTGCATTGTATGATATTTAGGCTGCATTGATAGGCCTCTCTCCCACTATGCAGGTCTTTCAAACTTAGAAGGGGTTCTGTCTCCTAATTGCATTGAATGATATTTAGACCGCATTGATAGGCCTCTCTCCCACTACACAGGACTCTCAAATTTAGCAGGGGTTCTGACTCCTAATGTTTAGATCGCACCGATAGGCCTCTCCCCCACCATAGCATGGGCTCTGTCTCCTAATTGCATTGTATGATGTCTAGGTTGCACTGATAGGCCTCTCTCCCACTATACAGGTCTCCCAAATAATCTAACTGCGCTTAGTTCAGTACCCTACCAATCCCGAAAACCCACCACTACCTAACTCAAGTAAACCCCATACCAACAGACCGCTAACACCCTAACCCCCCCGACAGTGTACCCTTAGGAAACACCCCCCACCCACCGACAGAAAGCAACACCGAGCCAGAGAACACCCCAGCGTACCCAGAGAAGGAAACCGAGGTCACGGCGACCGCACAGGACAGCATAGAGGACCAACTACCACACTACGCCTGCACCTAGACTGAAAAATGGCCCATACCAGAAAAGGACGCCGAGAAAGAGAACAAGACCGAGCAACAAGAGACGCGAACACACAACACCGACAGAACCCACAAGAAACAGCCCCATTGCAAGGAAACACGCCTAAAGCAGCCACAACCGGAACAAAATCCACAAGAGAAAAATCCTCACACCTTACCTCGCAACAACCACGTTACACCAACACCCCAACACGGAAACCTCGAAACATGCAAAGAATTTCCTGATAGACCCAAAAAAAAGACGGGGGCAATCAACAAGAGAATGGGAAGGCTCTGACCCCATTACCCCTTACATTGCAAGAACAGAGGGACAACACCGATTCCCACCACGCCCTGCACAATACGGCGAAGTACCAACAACCAGCAACGCCACTCCCCACCCAACAATCGGACCCAAAGAACAAACCACTGCTGATCTTCATCCGAGTAGCATCACAGCAGAAACGCCAAGACTAATCGGCCCTGTTATCAACTTACTAGACCGCTTCAATGAAGAAGCAGCCGTCGCCGTTCTTCATCCTACCGACATCAATGCAGAAACTCCACGAACAGACAATTACAAACTCGAACAACAAATAACCTCAAAACAAAATCTCACCCAGTGAATCCACTGTAACCTAATAAACGCGAGGTCAATGTCCAAACACTCAACAGAAATATACGACCTGCTATCCGAAGGAGGCATAGACATCCTATTTGTAACCGAAACATGGCTAGACGACAACTACAAGATCACCCTCAACAACTGCCTGCCTGAAGACTTCAAATGCATCCAAACAAACAGGAAATCCAAAAGAGGGGGGGGACTAGCGATCATCCACAAGGAACAACTGGCCATCAAAATGGAAGATCCACTAAACATCGACAAATGCGAATCCTTAATGCTAAGACTTTCAGTAAACCCCAAAACCAACCTGAAATTCATACTGATATACAGACCACCAACCTACGATACGACTTTCATAGACGCCTTCACGGAAGCAATCACTACCCTAGCCATCAAGTACGACCATCTGATCATCCTTGGAGATTTCAACATCTGGTTTGACGAAGAAACCACAACCACACAAAAATCATTAAACGCCCAACTAGCAACCATGAACCTGCAACAATTAGTCAAAGGAGCAACCCACTCAGCAGGGCACACACTTGACGCAATCTTCTCCAACAAGGATCTCATCACCACGGCACCCCCAATTCAAATACTTTGGAGCGACCACCTCATTATTCCGTTCATAATCACAACGGCCGCTCCAACAAAAAAGCAACAAGAAAAACAACCCATCATGATGAAAAGAAATTGGAGAACCATAAAAAACTCCAACCTAACCGAGCTCCTAGAACTCAGCAAACCACAAGCATCAACCATGGAAGAAGCAGACCTAGACAAAAAAGTTGCCCTACTTCATACCTGGATCGCAACAACCCTTGACGACATCGCCAAAGAAAAGCCTTTCAACCCATCACGCAAGAAAACCACAGCAAAATGGTTCACCCCACTACTCAACGCCATGAAAAGGAAAACCCGAAAACTAGAAGCTGAATGGAGGAACAAAAACACCACTGCAAACAAAATGAAATTCCTACAACAGATCCGCGCATATAAAAAGGAAATACAAAAAGCGAAGAGGAAACACTACGACAACCGAATCGCCAGTGCACCAAACGCTCAAAAAGAACTATTCAAAATCATAAACGAAATAAAAAACCCACCGGCCTGCAACAACACGCCAGTTCCATCAACGAAACTCTGCAAGGACCTCGGAGACCATTTCAAAAACAAAATAACCTCCATCCAACACACCATACAAAACAATCCAGGCGTTCACAGCTCAAACCCCACCGGCACAGACAAGGAACTCACAAACAAGCAGCGAAACTTCCCAGAAATATCAGTTGAGGCTTTCGTCAAACTGGTAAACCAAAGCAACAAATCAGGCTCTCCTGAAGACCCTTGCCCCCCGGACATATATAAAACAATTCTCAAACAAGGAACCCCCATGGAATACCACAGGAATCTCCTCAACCTCTCAATCTCAACAGGCAAAGTACCGCAGGCCTTCAAATCGGCTTACATCAAGCCACTACTTAAAGACACAACAGGAAACGTGGAGGACCCATCTAACTACAGACCCATCTCCAACATACCCTACATAGCCAAACTGCTAGAAACGTACGTCTACCAAATAACCCAAGAATTCATAGAAGAGCATTGCCTACTAGACCAGGCACAAGTTGGCTTCAGACCTATGAGAGGAACAGAATCTGCTCTCCTCTCAATATGGGACGACCTAAAAACAAATGCAGACTCAGACAATAGCACCGCTCTGATTCTCCTTGATCTGTCTGCAGCCTTCGACACCGTCAACCACGCCATCCTCATAAAGAGATTAGAAGGACTAGGGATAACTGCCCTACTATGGATCAAATCCTTCCTAACAAACAGAACAGAAACAATATGGATGAAACCTTGTAAATCCAAACTCAGAGTCTCCACGTGCGGAGTACCACAAGGATCATCCTTCTCCCCACTTCTATTCAACATCTACATGTACCTATTAATCAAACTCATCAAAAAACACGGCCTCACATGCTACAACTACGCCGACGATACTCAAATAATCTTCAACATACAAGACACCCGAGAAGAAAACACCACACTAGAGAATTGCCTTCGAGACATATTCAACTGGATGAACCTCAACCATCTCAAACTCAACCCAGGCAAAACAGAGATAATGATTGTTTCAAAAAAGGGAGGAGAAATCAACAACATCCCTTGGCCAAGAGAACTCGGCACCACACCAGAACCATCATCAACTGTAAAAAACCTAGGGGTCCTGATGGATAACAACCTCACCCTGGAGCCACAAGTAAACTCGGTAATCAAGAAATGTTTCTTCCTCCTGCGAGCAGCAAAAAGGATCCTCCCGTTCCTGTCGTTCGCCAACAAAACACTTACCATCATCGCTATGATCATGTCCAGAGTAGACTATGCCAATAGCCTATACCTGGGCATGCCCGAACGACTGCTAAAAAAACTGCAACGCATACAAAATGCAGCAGCCAGACTTCTCCTCAAGCTACCCAGAAGAGAACACATCACACCCGCACTAAAAATACTACACTGGCTACCGCTGAAACAGCGAATAAAGTTCAAAGCCATGTGCATCACGCACAGAGCAATACACAAACAAGGCGCAGAATTCCTAAGCACCAAACTACGCCTACATCAACCGACAAGTACACTAAGATCAAGCACGGACATACGCCTGGAACCAAAACCCTACAACAGGAAAAAACTCGGAGGATCGTCTTTCTCTCACCAGGCACCCAAAACTTGGAACGACCTACCTAAGAATATACGGAATACAACAAACCACCTAGCATTCAGGAAACTCCTCAAATCATGGCTCTTCAAAGCGTAACCACTATGGAGACGCACCGGAATGCCCATACACTAAAACAATGATGAAAATAACTCCAACCTCGGCATCCTCAAATTGGACAAACACTCAAGCCAAAGAACCAACCACTCGACAGAGCATAAGACATCATGGAAATAGCTGCAAAGGAAGGCTACAGAGACTGACCACACAACTAGACCCAGACGAAACCTAGACCTAGACTCTCTCGCTCGTACACACCGGACAAACACACCCAGACTGGCAGACGCATCTAGATAGACGTTGGCCCGCGTTGCATGTAGATAGGATTGATCGAAGGATATCATGCCCGCGCCTAGAAAAACATGAATGCCAGCTTGTGCCACACTCAAAGCCATGAACACCAGCCTGCGTGGCGTTCGGATGGAGTTGTGAACGTTAGCTTGCCCACACCTGGACCAATCTCTAAACACTAGCCTGCGCCGCGGCTAGATAAAAGTGTGAATGTTGGCATGATCACACCTGTATGGAGCCCTAATCATTGGCCTGCGCCGCATCTAGATGGGAATGTGAGGGCCGACAATTGCCACACTCCCCAGAACTGCGAGTGCTAGCATTGGTAAAGGTCAGATAACCCACTAACCAATAAGCTCAAACTCTGCATACTTATCTCACTCAAAAACTCACACAGCCATCTCTCGCACAACAAACCGCACGCACTTCACAACACTGCAACAACACATAAACCGGATCAACAGCACATGCGGACTGACTCCGATCCGATACCTGCACCAAAGCTCAGCCCCCGGTGTATACTGAGTTGAAGCTGCCAACAGCACACCACTCCTCTCACTATCCTACTCCCTTCTTCAACCTACTAACCCATCCCACCTTTATCGTTTGCAGATCCGCCTGAGCGCCTGGGGACCAATTCCGTTGGTGACGGTGTGCGGTACAAATACCTTTAACATTTAACATTTAACAAAGATCTATGCTCCTTGCTTTCCAAACGTCCCACCATCACGTACAAAAGAGTACCATCACTCAGAGACAAGCTAGTTTCCAGCTTTTTGTCACCTACTGAAAAAAGTCCTACACTTTCTAATTGGCTGGCGGTCTCCCCCATTGGCTTTACGAAATGTACCAAATATAAAGCATGTGCCCACGCAACCCCTTGCAAATCTTTTTTACATCCGGTCACTAAATGTAACCAAACCATCAATTATTCCATGAATTGTGACACTACATTCGTGGTCTATGTCCTCTCATGTCCCTGCATGAAGTGGTACGTCGGGAGCACTATGTGCAAGCTCAAACTCAAGATCCTCCAGCATTTTAGGGCGATTAAAAACTCAGATCCCGCATACCCTATGGCTAAACACTTCTGGCAGGAACATGAGAACGACTTAAATTTGCTCACGTTTTTTGCAGTGGCACGCTTCCTATTCATCCTAGGGGTGGAGACCGTGTTTTAAAGCTAAGACAATCAGAAACACGATTTATTCTGGACTTGGATACCAAGTTTCCCAATGGACATAATCTTGATGAGGAGCTTTATACGTTCTTGGGGACTTAAGCTTTGTCGATTTATTCAAACTCTGTTATGTCCATCTTTTTTGAGATGCTTCTTGATTTCCTTTTGATATAGGTTTTTCCGTTGGCATTTTTCTCCACATGGTGTATCCTTGGCTTGTCTGCATTATATTACACCTTACTCCATTGGTGTTTTTTACTTTTTCATTTATACTTATGTCTGTCTAATCTTTTAGCTGCTGTATCACGATTGTATGGGACTCGGGCTCTTTATGGCTTCTGTTTACTATTTTATTCAAATTTTTTTGTTGTCCTTTTGCTTTTCCAACTTTTGCAGCTCCACTCTTTTCTTTTACGTTGCTACACAGTTGTACCTTTTTGATTTGTAGACCCTTATTAATAACTATTGCCATTCCCCATCAATGTTGAGTATTCCGTGTTGTCCCAGCCCATGCTAGAACATTGATTAGTGGTACGTTTTACATCTCCTCCTCTTTTCTGGTTAGCCATTGACCATGTGATTTTATATATACTAATGTTGCCTTTCTGGCTCTGCAAGTTTGCACATTTCGAGGCTGCTATATACTCTTTTAATGATGCTGATATCTGGCAATTTTTGCAATTATTGATTCTGTCATCATGGCCCGGTACATTTGCACAGTATTATGCTGCTATGCACTTGCACTTTATTCCATCTTTTATTGGGGACATGATGTTGTATATTGTACTTTTATATATTTTTATATTGCAATCTTGTCCTTACGCACTTGCGCTTCATTATGCTGTTATAACTGCTTGCACTTGCACTTTACTCCATTTGCCAGAATGTCGCTAATTGTATTTTTATATATATAGCTATTGTCACTTTAGTTCTGCACTCTTGCATATTATTCTGCTGCTACAATTGCCTGTACCTGCATTTTATTTCATTTGATTGGTATCAGAATGCTACATTTGTGTTTTGTGATGTTCCATTCATCTGTCATATGTCATATGTCTTTCTTCCAACTTGTGGCTGGGAACCAGGTTTATTTTCTATATTCCCATTTCATTCAATAGATGGGGTTTTTTCTCATTGTGGGTGGCTACATTCCTATTTCCTTGTTTTTTCCATATTTTGCAGGATCTTGACGGGTGGAATCCTCAAGACCTGACAGGGTGCCGCACCAGGGTTATATATGCTTGGCTTTGGAGTGCCTCATTTGAGGCTACACTCCCCCCCTTTCTCCACTGTGGGATTGGGCGTGAGCGTTTTCTCTGCTGACCAGATGACTACATCTACCATTAGCCCTTGCAACAGATTTTTACCACTTCCACCTGCGGTGAGCTGCAAGTCCACCCAGCCTCCCTGACGACGTGTATTGGCACAGAAACCGGTTGGAGGAGTACACCAGGTGCCTGGAAGGTTATGCAGAGAATTGGAGTGCGCACCTTTCCTTGTTTTTTCCATATTTTGCAGGATCTTGAGGGGTGGAATCCTCAAGACCTGACAGGGTGCCGCACCAGGGTTATATATGCCCGGCTTTGGAGTGCCTCACTTGAGGCTACACTCCCCCCCTTTCTCCACTGTGGGATTGGGCGTGAGCGTTTTTTCTGCTGACCAGATGACTACATCTACCAGTAGCCCTTGCAGCAGATTTTTACCACCTGCACCTGCGGTGAGCTGCAAGTCCACCCAGCCTCCCTGACGACGTGTATTGGCACAGAAACCGGTCGGAGGAGTACACCAGTGGCCTGGAAGGTTATGCAGAGAATTGGAGTGTGCACCTTTCCTTGTTTTTTCCATATATATATATATATATATATATATATATATATATATATATATATATATATATATATTTATATATAATAAGGAATAACACGTAAATATTCAATAAATATAGTGGCGGCAGATAGCGGTAGCCTGTGTCAGGAAGTGGGTTGTAGTGATTGGGGCAATCTTGGTGTGTCACTTGCCCTAGGGGCCGTGTGACCAGGCTTTTAGCAGTAGGTTGGACAGCGGGCTGGGGGAGGGGGGCTCAAGGGGCTGTGCTAGCATTTTAGGTGGTGCAGGGCGATGTGCAGGTGGGGTGCAGGATGGTGGGTCAAGGGGCAAATAGGAAGGGGATAATTAACGCCAATGCATTGAGGGAGGCTCTTGCGATTATCAGCAGTGCCTCCAAAGCAGGGGCGGTGTCGGACGTTATGGGAGGGAGGGAGGGAGAGGGTGAAAGGCTGCAGCTGTGAGCTTCGGCAGATGGGGAATTTGCAGCAGTGGTCGCATGTAGCCCTGCGGCTGGCAGGTGCGGGCCTGGGAGCTAGGGGGTAGGAGGAGCAGGAGGGAGACTCCCAAGAGAGCATCAAAAAGGGGCGTGGAAGAGGGAAATAGATCAAGGAGGGTTTTGGGGGATGGGGGTGCGGGCGAAGACGGAGGAGAGAGGAATGTAAATAGGGGTGCTGGTTGGGTGGACGAGGAGGGTAGGAGTGCTGGGGTGCAGAAAGGGTCGGTAGTGCAGAGAGGTAGGGGAGGTAAGTATCTACAGAAGAGTGTGAGGGGTAGAAGGAGGGAGCGGTCACCGGAGAGCAGTGAGGAGAGGGAGAGGTGCAGAACGGCCTCCCCGTTTAGGAGGGCTTTGGGTGGAGGGCTTGGGGCGGCCCCCACAGTTCTTCAGGAGCAGCCAAGGGAGGGCTTAAGAACGGCCCCTTTACAGGATATCAGGGAGCAGCACGGCCCCTAGCGAGATGGTCATCGGGTGGAGGTGAGGACCCCTCACCCAAGAAGAGAAGAACAGGCAGGGGTTTCCACGCCCCGCCGAGAAGAAGGAGAAGGAGCGGTGGGGCAGACGCCCTGAGTTCAGCAGAGGAGGAGCTGCCCGGCCCGACCTTGTGCTCGCAACAGCCCTGGTATGGCATTGGGAATGATGAAGGGGTGGAAGAGTATGTGGGGCAATGGGAGGATGAGCAGTATAGTGCGGCTAGGAGGAGGGAGAGAGGGGGGAGGGGTTAAGGTGGGAAGGTGCTGACGAAGGGCAAGGAGGTCGGTATTTAAAAGGTTGGGGGAATAACTGGTTGTGCGAGAATGTGGACATGTTTTCTTCCCGCAGCATGAGCCCATTGAGGAGGGAGATGAGGAGCATTGGAGTTGAGACAAGGCTGCAGACGGGTGACGGCAGGGCAGAATGAGGTGAGCAGGGAAGGGAGTGGTCAGCTGCGTGGCAGAGGAGAGAAATGAGGTTGGGGGCAAATGGGAGCTGTGTCCAGTCAGGTCAGGTCTGGCATGGAAGGATCTATCCGGTGGCAGGTTGGGGCTGGTTTTCCGGCATGAGGATGGGTCAGGAGTGTCAGCAGCACAGGTGCTGGGGGTGCTGAAGAAGGGATTGGTGGTAGTAGAGGAGAATCGTGAAGGAGTTTGGAACTCATTCATTCAGGATGGGTGCGGCATCTGAGGGTAACTGTTTGGGGCTATCAGAGGCAAGGTCAAGAGTTTGGGCCGATGGAGGTCGGCGAAGTATAAGGGATATATTAGGGAGCTGAAGAAAGGTTCTGGATGAGATGGGGTGGAGGGCTCGAGGGGAGGGCGCGGGGGTTGAAGGGGTGAGGAATGGTGGAGTGACAATGTTATTTCTTTTTCAGAGATGGCGAAGAGGCCTGGCAGATACTGCAAATCTGGATTGTCAGGCATTCTATTTGAAGTGGGCGGGTAGAGAGGCAGAGAAGAGGTTTTTTGGCACGCAACTGGGCTGCGGCTATGAAGTGGCGATTGTGAGGTGGTCGGGTCTTGGGGGTTGCGCTGGGATCAACTGTTGCCCATGCTGGCTGGGATGAAAGAGCGTTTTGGGGTCCCGGATGGGTTGATCATACACGCCGGGGAGAATGACCTGGTACGTGATATGGGAGTAGCTCTGTTGGTTGTCAGGGAAGATGGGGTTCATTTGTCGGTTTGGAAATAGCTATTACCTCTTCGATCTGACCTTGCAGGTGGTGGACATGGTAAAGAGTTGGAAGTAATAGGTAAGTGTGGTGGTGGGGCAGAAAAGAACACCTCGGGGGAGGGGTTTTCTGGTGCCAGGGGCTTGTCTCCTTTGGATGAGTGGGGAGGCAAGCACAATGGGGGAATAACACGGGTAAGGATGGGGGTGGTGCTTTTTGCTCGAATGGGCTACCCCGGGGATGCAGAGAGGGGAGCAGGTCTTAAAGATGGACGGGCATGGCCCCAGGGAGATGTTAATGTTAATGTTAATGTTAATGTTAAAGGTCATTTGTACCATGCACTATCACCACCGGAGTGGTCCCCTGGCGCTCTGGCGGCTCTGAAAGAGGGAGGGAGAGGTGGGTTGGTGGGTGGAGGCTGGAAAAGTGCAAGATTGCAGTGATGTGCTGTTGGCAGCCTCAGCCCGGTGGTTCCGTCGGCTGGGCCTGGGGTGTATGCGGCCGGTAGTCGTCGTGTGCTGATGTGCGAGTCTATGTGTGTTTTTTGTTTTGTTGTTGCAGTGTAGTGAAGTTCGTGTGGTTTGCTGTGCTGGAGGTTTGTGGTTGTATTTGGTTTGGAGTTTGAGAGGTGTATGCAGAGAAGGAAATTGTTAGTGGTATTGGTTAGTTGGTATCTCTATCCTGGATTTAACCGGTTGGGCTCGTGTAATCTTACACGAAGGGATGCTTGTACACCCTGTGCCTCAGGAGGTACGTGCCCGTTTTTTGCATTCGAGGCCATTTGAGAATTTAGCTGTTCCCTCCACCCGCTCCCTTAATAACTTTGCATGCTCCTCACCCCCCCCCACATGACTAGCGCAGCTGCTAGTGTCCATACTTCCGATTGTGTGGTGATTGGTGGTATCTCGTCCGTTCCACAGCCCCGTGGTACCTAGTTGTGGCTGTATGGGCGGTGGGGGATGGTAAGGGTTGGCTGGAGTTGTTGCCTCCGCCTCCCTGGGTCTCGCAGGTGGACCCCTGTGTCCAGCGTCAGCCCTACTGGTGCTCAGAGTACTTCTGTCGGTTCTAGGGGTTTGTCAATGTCCTTTTTTGTTGAGTCATTTGTCTTATTGTTGTTTCGGTTTTAGTCTCTGGCGTTGAAGAGCCAGGTTTTTAGTAATTTTCTGAATTTAAGGTGATCTTTGGTGTTCCTTATTACTTTTAGGATGTTGTTCCAGGTTTTCGCGGCTAAGTGGTAGAACGCGGTGCCTCCGAGTTTCTTCTTGATGTAAGGTTTTTGTTCCAGTCGGATTTCGTTGGTTGACCTGAGCGGTCTCGTTGGCTTGTAGATTGTTATTTTCTTTTGTAGGAATTCTGCTTCTTGTCCGCAGATTGCCCGGTGCGTTATGCACATTGTTTTGAAGATGATACGCTGTTTTACTGGGAGCCAGTGTAGTGTTTTTAGGGCCGGGGTGATGTGGTCTCTTCTGGATAGTTTGAGGAGTAGTCTGGCTGCTGTGTTTTGGATACGTTGTAGCTTCTTCAGTAGGTATTCCGGTATACCGAGGTAGAGGCTGTTTGCATAGTCGATACTTGACATGATGAGGCCGACGATAGTGAGTGTTTTGTGTGTGAAGGAGAGGAAAGGTAGTATTTTTCTTGCCGTGTGGAGGAGGAAGAAGCATTTCTTGACTGTTGCGTTTATTTGCGGTTCTAAGGTTAGGGTGTTGTCCATCAGGACTCCCAGATTTTTTACTACCTTAGATGGTGATGGTGCAGATCGCATTTCCGTTGGCCATGGGATGGCGGTTTCCTTCTCTTGGTCTTTGGATATGATCATGATTTTGGTTTTTCCTGGGTTGATTTTCAGGTTGTTGGCATTCATCCAGTTGAAGACTTCTTTTAGACAGTCGGTTAAGTTTGAATGATCGGCTTGGGTGTCTTCGATCTTGTAGATAATTTGAGTGTCGTCTGCATAGTTGTAGCATTTGATGTTGTGTTTCTTGAAGATTCTGATTACTGGGGTTTGGTAGATGTTGAAGTACAGTGGTGATAGTGAGGATCCTTGTGGTACTCCACAGTCATTGACTCGTGGGGTGGATTTGAAGGGTTTGATCCAGACGGTTTCAGTTCTGTCTGCTAGGAATGATTTAGTTCAGCGTAGCGCTGTGTCTGTTATGCCTATGTCTTCTAGTCTTTTGGTTAGGGTGTCATGGCTAACTGTGTCGAAGGCTGCGGAGAGATCGAGCAGGATAAGGGCAGATGTTGTGTTGGAGTCTGTGTTTGTTTTTAGGTCATACCAGATGGATAGTAGTGCTGTTTCTGTACCTCTTGTGGGTCTGAAGCCGACTTGAGCTTTGTCTAGCAGGTGGTGTTCTTCAACGTATTCTTGGGTTAGTTTGTATACGTAGGTTTCGAGGAGTTTGGCCGGGCAGGGGATGTTGGAGATTGGTCTGTGGTTGGAGAGGTCATCTACGTCCCCGCTTTGAAGATCCTTGGTACTGTTCCTGTCGCCAGTGATATATTTAGAAGGTTTCTGAAGTATTCTGCTGGTGTTCCTTGTCCGAGGATTGATTTGTAGATGTCCGGGGGACAGGGATCCATCGGTGAGCCCGCTTTCTTGCTGTGTTTTACCAGCATTGCGAATGCCTCTGCTGATATTTCAGGGTAGTTATTGAGTTTGTGCTGCGGTTCTGATTTAGGTTCGTTTGGTTGTATGTCGCTGCTGGTTGGTCTCTGTTGGATGGTTTGTCTGATGTCATTGATTTTCTTTTTGAAGTGGTCTGCAAGGTTGTTGCATAGTTTCTCCGAAGGGGTTGGGGTGTTATCACAGCCTGGTGGGTTTCTCATTTCTTTAATGATACAGAACATTTCATTTTGTGTGTTGGTGGCGTTTGTGATTCTGTCATCATAATGCCTTCTCTTTGCCTTTTGAATTTCCTTCTTTCCTTCTTGTATGCGCGAATTTGCTTCTGGAACATTGTTTTTTTGTCTGGGTTGTAATCTTTCCTCCATTCCATTTCCATATTTTTGTTTTCTTTTTTCATGGTGCTTAGTAGTGGGGTAAACCATTTTTCCATTGCTCTCTTTTTTGATGGTGTGAATGGTTTTTCTGGGGCCATCTTGTCAATTGTATCTGCAATCCATTTGTGTTATATCTCAGCTTTCCCGTCTAGGTCAGCTAGGTCTAGTTCTGTTGTTGAGGGCTTGCTTAACTCCAGTTGTTCGAATAGGTTGCCTTTTTTGACGTCTTTCCAGTTTCTTTTTGTGGTGGCTGTGAGTTTGGGAGGTTGGATGTAGACTTGAGTAGGCAGAGTGATTACGAATGGGATGATGAGATGGTCGCTCCACAGTATTTGTATTGGCGGTGCCGTGGTGATGAGTTTTTCCTCTGCGAATATTGCGTCCAGGGTGTGTCCTGCTGAGTGAGTTGCCCCTTTTACTAGTTGTCATAGTTTCATGGTGGCGAGTTGTTCAATCAGTGAGTTTTGGGAGTTGGCATGACTGTCTTCGAACCAGATGTTGAAGTCCCCCAGTATGATTAGGTGTTCGTGGTTGATGGCTATGTTGGTTATGGCTTCTTTGAAGTTGTCGACGAAGGATGCATCATAAGTTGGGGGTCTGTACACCAGGATGAATGTGATGTTGGTTTTTGGGCTAGCTGTTAGGTGTATGACCATGGACTCGCAGTTGGGGATGTTGAGTGGTTCGTCTGTTCTTATTTTCAGCTGCTCTTTAAATGCTATTGCGATGCCTCCTCCTTTTTTGTTTTTTCTGTTTATTTGAAGGCATTTAAAGTTTGCTGGAAGGCAGCTTTGGAGTGTGATTTTGTAGTTGTCGTCCAGCCAGGTTTCTGAGATGAAGAGGATGTAGATGCCGTTGTCGTCGAGTAGGTAGAAGATCTCTGTAGAGTGTTTTGACATGGATCTTGCATTTATTAGATTGCAGTGGAGTTTAGAGGTGTAGCTTGGTTTGCCTTTTTTGGTTAGGGTCGTTTTCTGATCTTGTTCAGGAGCAGGTTTCAGGTTGTCGGCGTCCTCGAGTAGTTCTTCTTGGTTTAGTCTAGGGTTTTTCTTTTCATCTGGTTCGTCTTCCAGGGGACGTGGTTGTGGGTTGGGGGTTCTTCTTGCTTTGGTGATGTATGGTGTTATTGCTTCAGTTGTTTGCTTGTTGTATCTGGTGGGGTTTGTCCTTCTTCGTGATGTTGGTAGGTTGTTCAGTGTAGTTGGTTTTGGCGTTGCGTTGGTTCGATCTGGTGAGCAGGTCTCAGCGAGGTATGGAGTTAGGTAAAGGGATTTGTCTCTTCTTTCAGTGTTGGTCCGATCTTCGAACCTGTCTGTGGGGGTGTGTTCTGTTGTTGCGGTTCTTAGTTGAAGTTTCGGTGTGTTTGTTCTTTCTTCTCTTCTTTCTCTCTGGGTGGGTCGTTTGCGCGGCATTGTATGATTCTGAGTTGTTTTAGTCTAGTTGTTGTCTCGGTCGGGGTATAAGGGTGGAGTTAAGGGTTGTATAGTTATATAGTTGGGTTTTAACAGTGGCACTCTTTAGTCTCTGTCTCCCTTAGCGGCAATGCAATTTGGGCACGGCGGCCCTGCTAGGTTTGAGACACCTGTATAGTGGGAGAGAGGCCTGTCAAAGCAGTCTGGAGAACAGATAATGCAGTTTGGGTACGGCAGCCCTGCTATCAATGCAGTTTGGAGAGCAGACAATGCAATTTGAGCACGGCGGCCTTGCTAGGTTTGAGACACCTGTATAGTGGGGGAGAGGCCTATCAGTGCAGTTTGGAGAACAGACAATACAATTTGGGCACGGCGGCCCTGCTAAGTTTGAGACACCTGTATAGTGGGAGAGAGGCCCGTCAATGCAGTTTGGGTATGGCGGCCCCGCTAAGTTTGAGACACCTGTATAGTGGGAGAGAGGCCTATTAATGCAGTTTGGAGAACAGACAATGCAATTTTTTGCGCGGCGGCCCTGCTATCAATGCAGTTTGGAGAACAGACAATGCAATTTGGGAACGGCGGCCCTGCTAAGTTTGAGACACCTGTATAGTGGGAGAGAAGCCTATCGGTGCAGTTTGGAGAACCGACAATGCAATTTGGGCACGGCGGCCCTGCTATCAATGCAGTTTGGAGAACCGACAATGCAATTTGGGCACGGCGGCCCTGCTACCAATGCAGTTTGGAGAACAGACAATGCAATTTGGGCACGGCAGCCCCGCTATCAATGCAGTTTGGAGAACAGACAATGCAATTTGGGCACGGCGGCCTGCTAAGTTTGAGACACCTGTATAGTGGGAGAGAAGCCTATCAGTGCAGTTTGGAGAACAGACAATGCAATTTGGGCACGGCGGCCCTGCTATCAATGCAGTTTGGAGAACAGACAATGCAATTTGGGCGCGGCGGCCCTGCTAAGTTTGAGACAACTGTATAGTGGGAGAGAGGCCTATCAATGCAGTTTGGAGAACAAACAATGCAATTTGGGCACGGCGGCCCTGCTAAGTTTGAGACACCTGTATAGTGGGAGAGAAGCCTATCAGTGCAGTTTGGAGAACAGACAATGCAATTTGGGCACGGCGGCCCTGCTATCAATGCAGTTTGGGGCGACGAGGTTAGGTATGTAGTGTAAAGCTCTACCTCTCCCAACCCCGGCCCCCCTACCTTACTGGTCCTTGTAGTTGCTGGTTGACGGCTGGCCACTGGGTTGGCTTCCCCTGCAGACACCTGCTGACACTTCCTGGAGTCGCCTCTGTTGGAGTCGCCCTTGGCCTCGGGGCCCTTAGCCGCTGGGGGCTGCCGGGCAGAGGGCTGCCCTGGGGGGACCGGTGATAAAGGCTGGGGGGACCAATGAGAACGGTGCTGGGAGGGGAGGAGAGGAGGGCTTTGGTTGGTGAAAGGCAGTGAGCACCTGCAGCGCGGGTCGCTAGACCCCAGGCCCGGAAGCCCAGTAACTAATCACGGGTGGTGGGCGGGTTGGGAGGCGGGAGGGAGCAAGGACACGCTCGGGGAGGGATGCGGGATGCGGTGTGAAGGGGGGCTCTGCAGGCGGATTCTGCGGGCCAAAAATGGAGGTTGGGGGCTCAAACACTCACCTGCCAAGGTCTTTTAGGAGGCAGTGAGCGCTTGCAGCGCGGGTCGCTAGACCCCAGGCCCGGAAGCCCAGTAACCAATCACGGGGGGTGGGCGGGTTGGGAGGCGGGAGGGAGCAGGGACACGCTCGGGGAGGGATGCGGGATGCGGTGGAAAGGGGGGCTCTGCAGGCAGATTCTGCAGGCCAAAATGGAGGTCGGGGGCTCAAACACTCACCTGCCGAGGTCTTTTAGGAGGCAGTGAGCACCTGCAGTGCGGGTCGCTAGACCCCAGGCCCGAAAGCCCAGTAACCAATCACGGGCGGTGGGCGTGTTGGGAGGCGAGAGGGAGCAAGGACACGCTCGGGGAGGGATGCGGGATGCGGTGGGAAGGGGGGCTCTGCAGGCGGATTCTGCGGGCCAAAATGGAGGTCGGGGGCTCAAACACTCACCTGCCAAGGTCTTTTAGGAGGCAGTGAGCGCCTGCAGTGCGGGTCGCTAGACCCCAGGCCCGGAAGCCCAGTAACCAATCACGGGCGGTGGGCGGGTTGGGAGGCGGGAGGGAGCAAGGACACGCTCGGGGAGGGATGCAGGATGCGGTGGGAAGGGGGGCTCTGCAGGTGGATTCTGTGGGCCAAAATGGAGGTCGGGGGCTCAAACACTCACCTGCCGATGTCTTTTAAGAGGCAGTGAGCGCCTGCAGTGCGGGTCGCTAGACCCCAGGCCCGGAAGCCCAGTAACCAATCACGGGCGGTGGGAGGGTTGGGAGGCGGGAGGGAGCAAGGACATGCTCGGGGAGGGATGCGGGATGCGGTGGGAAGGGGGGGCTCTGCATGCGGATTCTGTGGGCCAAAATGGAGGTCGGGGCTCAAACACTCACCTGCCGAGGTCTTTTAAGTGGCAGTGAGCGCCTGCAGTGCGGGTCGCTAAACCCCAGGCCCGGAAGCCCAGTAACTAATCACGGGCGGTGGGCGGGTTGGGAGGGAGCAAGGACACGCTCGGGGAGGGATGCGGGATGCGGTGGGAAGGGGGGCTCTGCAGGTGGATTCTGCGGGCCAAAATGGAGGTCGGGGGCTCAAACACTCACCTGCCGAGGTCTTTTAGGAGGCAGTGAGCGCCTGCAGCGCGGGTCGCTAGACCCCAGGCCCGGAAGCCCAGTAACCAATCACGGGCGGTGGGAGGGTTGGGAGGCGGGAGGGAGCAAGGACATGCTCGGGGAGGGATGCGGGATGCAGTGGGAAGGGGGGGCTCTGCATGCGGATTCTGTGGGCCAAAATGGAGGTCGGGGCTCAAACACTCACCTGCCGAGGTCTTTTAAGAGGCAGTGAGCGCCTGCAGTGCGGGTCGCTAGACCCCAGGCCCGGAAGCCCAGTAACCAATCCCGGGCGGGGGGCAGGTTGGGAGGTGGGAGGGAGCAGGGACACGCTCGGGGAGGGATGCGGGATGCGGTGGGAAGGGGGGCTCTGCAGGCGGATTCTGCGGGCCAAAATGGAGGTCGGGGTCTCAAACACTCACCTACCGAGGTCTTTTAGGAGGCAGTGAGCGCCTGCAGCGGAGATGGGAGAAAGCGGGAACGAAGGCCTGAGAAGATGGTAAGGACCTGGGGATAGGTAGGGAGGAAGTTGGGGTTATTTTTTTATTTATTTATTTGGGGGCATAAAGAGTTAATTATTCATTTAATGTTTTGGCTAATTGTTAAAGCAGTTAATTTTAGTCTGTAAGGCCAGGGGCCAGGTTAACGTTTATTTGTGAGCTTTGGCCTGTCACATTAAAGCAACTTTTTCCACTTCAAGCGAATCTGGGTTTTTGTGCAGTAAGCCCAAAGGGGGATCCCGGGGGGAACGCATAGCGTTTCCCCCCGGGGTGGTTTTGGGCATGCACAGGCCAGCAAGCTGGCCTGCGCATAGCGTGTAGCTGGAGGGGAGGTATTTAAAGGGGCAGGGAAGGTTCAGGAGCAGGCGACCGTGGAGGGCGAGCTTTTGTCCCCGCCCCCTCCGTGTTTTCTGAGGTCCATTGGGGTCAGAGAAATCCGGTAGTTGATTTGGGAGCAGGAAGTTTTTCTTTTTCCCCCATATATTGGGTTTTTTCCGCAATTTTAGGTAAGGATACAGGTCCGGGGGTAAACTGGTAGTTTTCATGTGACAGGTCCGGGCGTTAGTTGGGGGATATGTTTTAAGGTTATTGTTGCTGATGTGACAGGTCGTCATGGCTGCGGGTCTGAGGAAGAGGGAGTTTGGTGTAGAGGGGAGCTGAAGGGGCTTGAGTACAGGGATTACCAGGGGGCATGGCCCCTTTGGATGAGGGGGTAGGCAAGCACAATGGGGGAATAGCGTGGGTAAGGATGGGGGTGGTGCTGTTTGCACGAATAGGCTACCCTGGGGGTGCAGAGAGGGGAGCAGGTCTTAAAGATGGACGGGCATGGGCCCGGGGAGAATGTGAGAAAGCAGGAATGAGCAGGTTTGAAGATGGAGGGGCATGGCCCCGGGGAGATGATGGGAGAAAGCGGGAATGAAGGCTTGAGAAGATGGTAAGGACCTGGGGATAGGTAGGGAGGAAGTTGGGGTTATTTATTTATTTATTTGTTTGGGGGTGTAAAGAGTTAATTATTCATTTAATGTTTTGGCTAATTGTTAAAGCAGTTAATTTTAGTCTGTAAGGCCAGGGGCCAGGTTAACGTTTATTTGTGAGCTTTGGCCTGTCACATTAAAGCAACAACCTTTTCCACTTCAAGCGAGTCTGGGTTTTTGTGCAGTAAGCCCAAAGGGGGAGCCCGGGGGGAACGCATAGCGTTTCCCCCCCGGGGTGGTTTTGGGTGCTGCACATAGCGCGTAGCTGGGAGAGGTATGGGGGGGGGTATTATTTAAAGGGGCAGGGAAGGTTCGGGAGCAGGCGACCGTGGAGGGCGAGCTTTTGTCCCCGCCCCCCTCCCTGTTTTCTGGGGTCCATTGGGGTCAGAGAAATCCGGTAGTTGATTTGGGAGCAGGAAGTTTTTCTTTTTCCCCTATATATTGGTTTTTTTCCGCGATTTTAGATAAGGATACAGGTCCGGGGGTAAGCAGGTAGTTTTCATGTGACAGGTCCGGGCGTTAGTTGGGGTTATGTTTTAAGGTTATTGTTGCTGATGTGACAGGTCGTCCTGGCTGCGGGTCTGAGGAAGAGGGAGTTTGGTGTAGAGGGGAGTTGAAGGGGCTTGAATACAGGGGTTGCCGGGGGGCATGGCCCCTTTGGATGAGGGGGTAGGCAAGCACAATGGGGGAATAGCTTGGGTAAGGATGGGGGTGGTGCTGTTTGCATGAATTGGCTACCCCGGGGTTGCAGAGAAGGGAGCAGGTCTTAAAGATGGACGGGCATGGCCCCGGGGAGATGATGTGAGAAAGCGGGAACAAGCAGGTCTTGAAGATGGAGGGGCATGGCCCCGGGGAGATGATGGGAGAAAGCGGGAATGAAGGCTTGAGAAGATGGTAAGGACCTGGGGATAGGTAGGGAGGAAGTTGGGGTTATTTATTTATTTATTTGTTTGGGGGGCATAAAGAGTTAATTATTCATTTAATGTTTTGGCTAATTGTTAAAGCAGTTAATTTTAGTTTGTAAGGCCAGGGGCCAGGTTAGCGTTTATTTGTGAACTTTGGACTGTCACATTAAAGCAACCCTTTCCACTTCAAGCAAGTCTGGGTTTTTGTGCAGTAAGCCCTAAGAGTGCTCTTGCTAAACCCATGCCCTAATCTCTGCTGCTGGCCCCAACATTGCAGCAACACCTTAACCCTGCAAGGCCACCCGCAGAAAGAAATGCCCAGTGAAACACTCAGCCTGCAGGAACCTGTGGGGCATCACGATGCAAGTCCTGTCAACACCTCCAGCCACACATCCCTCATTCTAGCCGTGTTACAGAGCAGTCGGTGCCAGCTAGTGGACATGCCTCATTCTTATATTTATGTTATGTTGTGTCCCTGACAGCTACTTTACTCCACATCATTCCACACTGCCTCCACACCACTTCCCCGTGACCACATCAATTCACACACCACACCAACACTCTACACCACCACTGTATACAGCACTCCACACCACCACCATCACCACCACACAACCAACAGACCATTGCTCCACACCACCACCCCACACCATTCCACACCTCTCCACACTACCACAATAACCCACATGAGTACCACTCTACAACATAACTCTACACTACCACTCTGCACCACCACCTCACATCTCCACCCCCAAACCACCACACCCCTTTACCTCAACTTCCCAACACCTCCACTTCCCAACACTTCCAATGTACTGCTCACACCACAACTTCACCACACCCCTCCACACCACTACATCACTCAACTCCAGACCACTGTTCTACACCTCCAAACCACCACTCCACACTGCCACCATACCACCACCACACTGCATACCACTCTAGACCACCAAACCATTTCACACCACTGCCACAGCACTCCACACCACCACTTCATATATTTACAGCACTGCTTTACAACACCACTTTACACCACCACTTTGCACCACCACACCACCATTATACAACACCCCTTCAACCGACACCACAACTCTACACTGCCAATCTGCAGCACAATTTCACCACACTACTAAACCACATTACCCAAACACTCTACAACACCACCACTCTACACACACCACTACTCCACCCCAACACCACATCGCCCCATCGCTCCACTCCACCAGTCTCTGCCAGCCCACCGCTAGACAACACCACTTTACACCACCCCAGCACTTCATAACACCACTCTACACTACTACTTCACCACTCCATACTGCCACTCTTCACCACTCCACACCACCACCCTACACTGTCTTACACTACCAAATAACACCGCCAGTCCACTCACTGCTCTATACCACATTCCACAGTAACCCTTCACTCCACCACTCCACATGGCACCACCATTCCAAACCACCACAGCAACCACTCCACACAACAAAGTGAGAAATATTTGCCTCCCAGAGTATTGCACTTGTCCTATTACAATATCAGAATTTACTTCAAGTACACAGTCTCCAATTTGTAAGATGTCATTTTTTAATAGATGTACTCAGCCGACACGTGTTTCGACCACTGGTGATCTTCAAGTCTTGAAACATGCACTTACATACTGCAAAATATGCATCCTGTTTCTTATTAAAGCACTCATTCTTAGGATTAGTAATGGTCGTGGTTGCTATACCCCTCACTTGCTTGGGGCTTTTATATCATTAGTGAAGTTTAATCATTAGTAATAGAAATCATAGAAGTATTCACATTGATTCTGCTTAAAAATGCTAAATATATGTCCCATGTAATGCATATTGCTAATCTAGAACTGCTATTTGTAAAACAATAATAATGTTAGTCGTGGGCTGTTACAATTTCGATGATAATTGTCTTTCTGCAAATTAATTTATCTTCACAAATTCCTGTTTAGGATTCCCAAATCGTTGTTATTAACCGGAATATTAGTCCCTTGTTATGTATAGTGTAAATGTATACTTTTTCTTCCAATATTCTGGATCAACCTGGCTGTCCGGTGGCACAGTTGAGCCCTTACAAGCAGTAAGTTACAACACGATCCATTATTACTTGGGTTGCATATCCTAACACCATAATTATTTGTCTGACTTAGATCTTAACCTGAGATATTAAAGAAAAACATTCATTTCATGTTCCTGATTGAGGTTAATGGTGCTACAACGTAATTTACAGATCATTCTTGTTTCCATCTGTCTTAATAGTAGTTTCTGGTCTCCTCCTCCATTGACACATTTCACTTTCTGCAAACCGATGAATCGTATGCCATTCTTAGGATCCAGTTGATGCAACTCTTGCCAGGGGTTTTCTAGTACCAATCTCATATCCTGACTGTTAAGACTGTATAGGTGTTTCCAGATAGGAGTACGTTATTCACCTACCGTTCTTCCCATGTATATTTGTTGGCATGCACAAATGATCGCATAAACCACAAACTTTGTTGGACAATTCATGACATCTTTCATTTCTATTGCGATATTGTCATTACGCCCAAAGTTGGAACTGTCTGGATGTGCGTACTTACACATACTGCAATTTCCACACCTAAAGAAACCATGATTCAGGGGTCTCTACCAATCGCACTCCACACAACAACTCAACTCCACCACTACACAAAAGAATTCCAACCATTCCACCCCACCCACCTACACTACTAATGTATCCACCATCCAAGCCTACCACTTATATAAACCACTCCACCCTACACTCCGCACCAGAATCAGACAACTCAACACCACCACCCCACCACTACACAACAAGAATACACACCACCATTCTATGCCACCCCTCTACACAACGCTCTACTCCACTACTCCAGCCCACAGCTGCACTCCACCATTCCACCCCATGGCCCTACTCTGCTGCATCACCAGATCACTCAACACCACCACCACATGATTCCACACCACCACTTTACAGCACTACTCCACACCATTACTCTGCACCAAGCCACTACTCCACACCACCTCTGTACAGAAACACTCTACACCACCATACCACATCACTGCTCCACTTTAACACTCCACTTCACCGCTTCACATCAGCACTCTATAACACCACTGCACCCCACTTAATTCTGCAACTCCACCCAACTACTCCACACAACCCTCCCCCACCCAAAACTGTCACATGCCTAAACCACCACACCCCTACACCTTCATACGCCTATGTCTCCATACCCCGGACCACCACACCCCAACACCACACCCTAACGATCACATGCCCACTCCACACTGCCAGTCCACATCACACCACCACTCTACACCACCACTATTCCCCACCACTCTGTGACACCACTTCACTCCACCCCACTGCCCTACCACTCCACACCACCAACCCACTACTTCACTTTACCACTCCAAACCACACGCACTTACATCAGCACTTCACACCAAAACTCCACACCACCACTCCACCCATAACTCCACACACCACTCTTCACCATCCTGCCACTCCACACCACCACTTTACCACTCCGCACAACCACCCCACTACTCCACACCACCACTCTACACCACCCCACCAGTTCACACCATGACTCTGCATCATCCCATCACTCCACCCCATCACTCTACATCACCACCCCACACCACCACTTCAATCCACCACTGTACACTACCCAATCCCAACACTCCACGCCACCACACTCTCATTTCTCATCCACACTTCATAAAACCATTACAAACCACCACTTTACACCACCACTCAAAATCTCCCACACCACACCATTCCACACTACTCCATGTCACTACAGCACCACTCCATGCCACCATACCAATACCACATGCCTACACCTCACAACATCAACCATCACTCCACCACTCCACACACCTCTCCACCATCACACCACGCCATACCCCCACTCCACCACACCACACCATCCCACACCAAGAGACCACTCCAGACCACTATAATACAAAAATGGCAAAATACTGTTTAACACCCACATCTTTTTTCATGTGCGCAGCTTCTGCTGAATGCACGACTACCAGGCATACCCACTGAGTCAAATGTGTTGGAGGGTGTAAGAAGACACACCACCTCTGGACAAGTGCTTCTGTGGTACCCTCTCTCCTCACAGTGAAGCCAACCTTTAAACCACATTAAACTAAACAATAATATAGAATGCTCCCCTGAATTATTAGGTGAATTCCACTTAAGTGTCTCTTTGATCGATATTGTGTGGCCTTGTAAGTGTGAATTGGTGGGCCATGTCAAACACAGCCGAGAGGTCAAGGAGGACCAAGAGGCAGGAGTCACCTTTATCCATGATTTGGAGAGCATCACAGCAGTTTGCATTCTGCATCTGTGTCTAACTCCAGATTGGTAGTCACAGAGGAGGACATGTTACTTAATCCGATCATGGAGTAGGTTGGCAACTGCTGCTTCAAAGATTTTAAGGTTGCTATTTTGTCAGCAGGTGGCTATTTACTGGCAGTGGTCTGTACAGGAGGGCAGAGCGACCTCTGACGGGCCCATGGAATCAGAGCTCACCCTCGAGAACATTAAGATGAGATAGCTGCACCTTGAGGTGGATAGGGTGCGGGATTCTCTTACTCCAACACCAATCAATAAAGACAACTCAATAGTTTGGCAAAGGGAAGTCTGTTTAATGACAAGTACAAAAAACAGGGAAACATTAGGAAATCATCAGTGATTAGATCGCCCGTCTCGCTTCAACTTCCAACTTCTTTATTCAGACAGCAATAGTAATAGCGATTTCTCGTCATCATTGATGTGTAACACTCAAAAGTTTGTCATGCAATTCTATTGGTTAAAAAGATAACTTAGGTATAGGTACTAGATCTGTATATGGTAACGGAGTGTGAGGATTGGATAACTCTTATTGGGTGGGCGTCTAAGCCCATCCCTCTACATCACTCGTGCTAGACGTCACTAAAGGTACGACGTCTCATTGGTTCTACTAACTATAGGACCCTAGATTATTTGGTCCATTGTGATTGGGTCAGTTACACCCCCAAGCATAAATCTCCACTTTAATTAGCAGCATGCAGAATGTTCACCCAGATGCGGTGTGCCCCACGATTCACCCTGCCTCCCTTCCATCAATCAATACTTTAGGGCTATGTGTCAATTAGTTGGCTGAGGTTGGCCTCGAAACTGTAGCTTCTTATCAGGAAAAGTTATGGCATCCTCTGGTTTTAGGCGACATCAGACGTTGGTACCTCTTCACGCTTGGCTGGTCACATGTTAGTACACCGTGAATCTGCTTAATTTTCCTTCTATTTGCGTATTTGATTCTCCCTTCAGCCTTGCCACCTGCCTGGGCCTCCTTATCTCGACCTTCACGGGGCTGGCTGCTATGTTCTGAAGTTTCGATTCTTCGAAGTTGCTGCTCTCCTCCCTTCCATAGGTTGACCTCGAATTCCCAGGCATGAGCTGCTTCTTTCTAAGTTTCGATTCTGCTCTGTCATATGGTTTTGTGCTTGCGTATGAATCCTGGCCTGTATGACCTCTATCATCCTGGGCTTAATTCTGCTTTTGTATAAAGTGGATTTGCACTTACATAATGTGCTTCTTTGAGGTAGATATATAGTTGGAACTTGCTGCTCTATTCTTCTACTAAGCATAGCAAGCAGTACTGTTTCCTTAGCTTCTTGCGTTCCAAGCCTATTTACAGGCGTTAGCCAGTTGCATATTTTGCCTCCTGCTTTATGGTTACGTTTCTTTAAAGTTCAGCATCGTTTCTCCTTTTAAGTCCATTACATCATTATTCCATACATTTCGTCTTTGCGTGTCATCTTTTGAATGTCGGTTCATTCATCTGTATGTTCGTTCGGCCCTTGTCTCATCACCATTCGCCTTCCATTAAGGCCCTTTGGGTCTCTTTGGGGACAGATTGAAAGTAGTCTTTATGTCGTGTCAGCCGTTGGTACGGTTGTCTCAATGGTTACCGTGCTGCCCATGGTTGTCTGGTTATTGGCACTTGAATAGGTATTGCTCTTCCGATGGGCACTAGAGAGAGCCCTAGTGCTGCTCTCTGTTGGTTTATTTGCTCCTCATACTTCAGATATCTCGGTGTGTATGTTCCTGGTGCTTCAATATGGGTGGGTGGAGTGCAGGTCATATCTGGGACCTCCTCCACACTCCCCCTCTCTGGTCGGTTCATCAACCACTTCTGCTTCCTCCTTTTGATTCACCATACTTGGTTCTTCTGTATTCCTTTCTTCTTCATCTTCTGGGTTTGTACATGATGGTGTGAAGGAGTGTCTCTTTGGGGTCCAAATTTGTATCACTCCTTTAAAACTTCCTGCTGTTTTTAGATGTTCGTCTTTGTTCCAGGTCATTAGCTGGCATTGTCCATTTGGGCTGCAATAGATCAATTTTTCTTCATACTTTCTTCGTTTCCTGGTATACACAAATTTTGTTCCTTCTGGCGCATATTCCCTGGCCTTCACAAAGTCTCTTATTTCTTCATCAGTCAGGTCTCTGGGCTTCCATCCTGGTTTGACATTGATCATGATCCTCATCCCTATGGCTTTCTTCGCAGTTTTCTGGCATTGTGAGATGATTATCCTGATAACACAAAATCCTAATAGTATCATGAGTAGCAGGGCTCCCAGGAACTTGAATATGTCTGCCATCCATTGTGGGACCCACGAGAATAGTGTTCCATACCAGCTGTCATCATCAACTTCGTCAGTTTCGTTGATCATCTGGTTCTGTAGCTTCGTTAGCATCTCTATGGCTTCTGTCAAAGTTCCATTTTCTTCGTCATGAGAAGGTATAAATGTGCAACATGATTCTCCAATTTTTGCACAAACTCCTCCATCCATTGCTGTGATCATGTCAAGCACATATCTTTTCGGTAGAGTCATCAATCGGATTGCTCTTAGTTCTTCTTTAATCACGTTGAATCCTTTTATGGTGGTGTTGATGGTCTGCAATAACTCCCATCTGGTCATCTGTAACCATTTATTATTTACTCCAACTTGGATTCTTGGCATGAAGGTTGTTGTGAATACTGACGAAGTGAGTCTGAGGAGCATGTGCTCATACAGGATTGCATGGAATGCTTCTTCTGATTTGGCAGAAAAGTAATTTTCTCTCTTCCTTCGGGATACCAGCTCCTCAGATCTCCTTTTCCTCAGGTGGGCATCTGCTTTCGGGAAACTGTCAATATTCAGCCTGAAGCCTGAAGTAAAGGCTTGGTATATGAGCTGTAATCAAAGACCCATGCTCTTACATAGTTGCGCAGGCCTAAAAAGCTCTGCATTTGCTGTATCGTGTGTGGCTTAGCCATGTTCATGATGGCTTCAGCCCTTTCTGGGGTCACCTTTTTACCGTCATGTGAGATTAGCTGGCCTATGTATAGCACTTCCTATTGATAATATTGTAACTTTTTCTTGTCAACCTTATAACCCTTCTCAGCCAGTATAGTCAGTAGCTGAACAGAATTGCACCTGCATTGCTCCACGGTGGTGCTGCTGATTAAGATGTCGTCCACATACTGCAAGACGACACTTTCTAATGTAATATTGCTTAGGTCCATCTGTAGAACTCTGTTGAAAATGGACGGGGACTCACAGTACCCCTGTGGCAAGTTCATGCTTTTCAGACGCATTTTTCTAAATGTAAATGATGTCAGATCTTGAGAGTCACGGTGCAATGGGATTGAGAAAAAGGCATTTTTCAAGTCAATCACTGATAAATATTTTGCCTTGGTGGGTATATTACATAGGATTGTAGATGGATTAGGGAGCAGAGGGAACTCAGCTTCAATAATATCGTTTAATGCTCTTAAATCTTGTATTAGACGCCAAGACCATCCCTTTGATTTCTTGACAGGATAAATCACCGTGTTACATGGTCACTCTGACGTCACCAAGATGCTCTGGTCCATCATGGCGGAAATAGTTTTTGCGATCCCTTCATCTGCCTCTCTGGACATGGGGTATTGTCGGGCTCTCAGTAAAATTGCTCCTGGTTTCAGTTTAATTTTCACTTCTCCCACTCCCTTCAGGAGGCCTACGTCATATGGTCCTGTAGTCCATACTGAGACAGGCACCTGGGCCATGTCATCATCAAAGTATTTCCGGACGTATCAGTGCCAACATCATTCTCTGAGGCACTTCTTGTTTGATCATTTTTAACCAAAATATGAGACTCACTTCCAGCCTTGTCTCTTTTGAGTCTGGTTGTTCTTCAAACAGATTGCCATCAGTGATGTCAGTCACTCGATACCCTTCTTCGACGGCAATAATCGCACACCATTGTCTGCCTGCATCGTCGTAGCCTTCGACCAATGCTACTTTCCTTCGCACGGCTACAGCATGTATCATTAAGGGAAATACTTGTCCCTTCTCTTCATGCATCGGTATTCTGGGTCTGAATAGGAACTCATCAGGGGTCCTCATGATTTTATCTGCGAGGCCTGGTAATCCTGCCATAAGCACACACATGCCATATGCGAAAACCTCTGGCTCTAATGGTATCGCTCTCATGGCTATGTGTCCTGAGTATGCCCTGATCATTTTGCACATGTTCTAATAATGCATTGCTGGAGTGGAACATACTATGCCGTCCTCCGTGAACGAGATCATCATGTTCAATTTTGTCATTAAGTCTCGACCCAAAATGTTTACTGTTGTCTGACGTGAATATAATAAAGGTTCATTCATTTTGCACTCTCCTACGGAGATTGGGAGTGCGTCTGTAAAGGGAACTCGACTGTGAGCTCCTGTAAAACTCTGAGTATCTATAGCCTCGCCGGACAAGGAAAACTTGCCTTCTCGCATGCACGAGTGTGTTGCACCCGTGTCAACCAAGAAGGAATATTCTTTACCCCCTATGACGACATTCACCCTCGGTTCCCTATTAGGGTCTGGTGTCACTGATAGGATAGAGCACATCAGGGTTCCCAGTGAGCTGTCCTAGTTCATATATAGGTTCGGTCCACTGTACATTTGTGGACTCTCTCCATTCCCTGGGTTTCCTCCCCTTCCGGAGTTTGTGTCCTTAGACGTTCGCGGTGGTGCCTGTTGAAATTGCCCTTGTTGCAAATTCCCCATGTTCGGAGGTTGAACCCCTTGTTGCGGACCTTGCTGCACGCCTGGTGCTTGCTGCTGCACTGTGTGATTCTGTGCACTGCCTTGTTGTGAAATTGCAGGTGGATTCGCCGTGCCTGCTCCCATTCCTTGGTTATTCTGCCACGCGCCTTGACGCCTACACGTGCGCGCTAAGTGGCCCATCATTCCGCACAGCTAACATACTGGCGGTGATCGGATTATGTGTCCGTTTGACATATCTGAGCTGCCCGTTTGCACATTTTGAAAAAGCCTCCTTAATTGCCTTGGAACCCTCCTTGATTACTCTGCCATCCTCTTCCTCTAAATTCTCTTCCCCTTGGGTACGGTCCTAAGTTACTTTGGTTATTCCGCTGTGGGTTAGCCACCTGTTGTAAGTTCTGTTCAGCTGGGCTAGTTAGCATGACTCCTTCAAGAGCATACTTTGATCATTTATTTTGCACCAGCTTTGCTTCCTCACCCTTTCGAGTTGCCTCCTTTTTTCGATTCTTTTCTTGCAACAATCTACAGTAATGTGTGATAGTGAACTGTATTTCAGCCCAAGGTTTAGCCTCAACCCCTACCAATTTATTGAGCTGTTTCTGCCTGGTTCAGGCAACCCTTGGAACAATATGTGGTAGAACACCGGTATAGATTTCGTCCAGGTTTCATGCATTTCGAGCACCCACGCGTCTTGGAAATTCTGGATATAAATCAACGGATCTTCTGACTCCTTCATTTTTTGAGTTATTATAGCTCCCATATCAGAAGTGTCTGGGCAAAGCACTCATAGCGCTTTCCATACTGCTGCTTTGCAACTATTAAATGGTGCTCGGTTGTGTGTAGTGTTAATTATGGTTACGCCAGTGTACCCTGCCCCTGTTCACACATCGTCTGCTCTCTCACCAAGTATGGCAATCAGGAGACCTTTAATGTCCCCGATTGCAAGCGTGACTCCCCCCGTCATTTTTTCTAAATCGTGTATCCACTTCCTGGCTCCCGATGTCAGCATTGGAAGCTTATTTTTCAGGTTTTCATGATCCATGCGTGGCCATGGAATATACTGCGGTCTTGCTCCCCCCTTATCTAGTAGCGGAAATTATAGCTCTCCTGTCTATTGCAGGTATTATATTCCCACATCACTGTCTGCCTGGCAATGTCCTCAACCTGTCTACATAGGCGGGTGCTGACACCCCCCTCTGACCATGGGGTATCCCATCATGCCGGTCCGACTGTGTGGCAGACTCTGATGTCCTCGGTGCGGACTCACTAGCATCCGACCATCGTACCCCTTTGTCTCTTGGGAGCTGCTTTTTCGTGCCGTCTCCCTTCTTCATTTTTCTCACACTCTGTTTCATCTCCGGAGTCAGACATTGATTGTTCCCAATTCACGCAACTCCTTGTGCCATCATCGTTTTTACTGATTTCTAGTCTGTCCAGAGACAGTCTCCTGTTCCCACTACTTCGGGTCACATCCTCAGTGTCATACAGCTGAGTGCTTTCCAAGCGCTCATCTTCCCTTTCCGCTCGGGGTATTTGTTCTAACTCCATTTCGTCATATATTTTATCGATCGTCTCCCCGATGCTCTGGTGTCGAAGTCATCTTCAATACTTGCCCTAGTCGTGCCTGGTACTGAGTCGTATGCAGGAAAGAATTCTTCAATGTTTTCCCATTCTCAACAGGATTGGGTTTTTTAACTAACTGCTCCAGATATTCGAGATCGCGTGCCCTCTGTCTACGCTTAAGTTCAATATCATCATCAAATTCTATGCGTTTCCTCTCCTCTTCTCTGACCTTATCTTCTTCCCTTCTCCATTCATTTCTACATTCATTTTCCCTTCAAACTTCCTCATCCCTTTGTCTCCTTATCTTCTTGTCACGTACTCTTTGCTCTTCTTCTAAACTTTGCTGTTTCTGTCTGTCTAAGGCATAGACTGCTCTCTGTTTGCGATCGAGCTGCTTTTCTTGCTCTTTGCGATATAGCTGTTCATGCCTATGTCTATCCTTCCGTCCTATCCTTTCATCCCTTAACTCCTTTTCTTTCTCCTTTCTCTGTGCCTCATCTCACCTCTCTTTAGGTCTAACATCATCACTTCCTTTCCCATCGAATTTCAATATGAGTTGTCCTCCCATCCATTCATCTTTTGTAAATGCTATCTCATCAGTTCTGTCTTCACTTCCTTTCAATTTCTTTCCCTCTCTCTCCTTATCGAGAGATGCACTAGTCTGTGCCTGACCCTTCCTTTCATCATTGCGTCTCTTCTTGTCCCTCGGAACTGCGGAGGTAAGATTCTGGACCTGATCTTCCCTCAATTTTCGTCACTACTATATGTAGGTAACTCATGTGCGGGGTTTCTGTACCCTGTGGCTGCTTTAAGCTCCCTTAATGGGTACAGTTCCTCAGGCTTACTTCCAACGGTTTCTGTTTCAGGCGGGGAAGGTGGCACGGTAGGCGTCTCACCCCCCTCCGTGCATACATTTAATATCCAGTCTGCAGGTGGATCTTCCTCCTACGACTGTTCGAACATTTTCCAAAGTTTTAGAACAGCAAGGCGTTTTTCTAGCTTCTTGCCTCTATATGTGGCATGCAAGTAAGTCGTCATAAACTGTAAAACGGCTTTGGATAAGGACCCATTTTGTGGCCACAGCATAAACATCTTGTGGGCGGTACGCTTAACCCACTCGGTGCTATATTTCTTAAACTTGGGTGCATGTTTCGGCGGTTGCTTACATAAGTGTGCTAATGGTGTAATTTCTTCCATGCTTAAATCTGTTCTACTTTCCTCTTAAACACCATTTTTCAACGCTTCCATGCAACTTTAACACTGTCAGCAATATCAGCGAGCATCAAACACCACAAGCTCCAATCCAATTATTTCCCGCCAAAGCTTTTGTATCTACAATTTACTCAAAACATCAATTCGAGTGTGATTCCCACTAAACTATAGAATTGTGTGAAATCTTTTTAATTCAAACAACAAACAACAAAAATTCCTTACATGTGACATACAATATAACACGTATGACAGACACTTGACAGACTAGACAAACACCAGCTGGACACAAATATCTCTGCCTCTAGTTTGTACCCCGACATGGAGTTTAAACGAACCCCTTTTATGACGTCTTTATACGTGGTAGTAGCCTAGTTGTCCCCTATTATGTGGACTCTGACTTCACGTTTCCTCTGACCGCTATATTAAAGCGCAGGAATAAGGCGTATCCTCTCTCTTTCTCAGGTGTCCACCCTGGTATCCTCTATCTTCTCAGGTGTCCGCCCTGGTATTCTCTCCTTTCTCGGGTGTCTACCCCGGTATTCTCTCTCTTCTTGGGTGTCTAAAGCAGTATTCACTCTCTTCTCGGGTGTCTACCCCAGTATTCAGGCTCTTCTCGGGTGTCTACCCCGGTATTCACCATTTATTCAATTATTCTTGAGTCATTATCCCCTTATATATATACAGTCTTCTCGACTTCTGACTATTTTGTTTTCTCCACCTCCCTCTGTTACCTTTTCCCTTACTTGTTCTAATGCCTATGGCATTTTGCCAAAGCATTCAATTTTCTGTTTCACTCACCGCTCGCATCGTTCCTCTCTGGATCCTCGGGATCACCGCCTCCGTTACCGCCTCCTTTAGTCTTTCGCCTGTCCCGCTGCCCGTAGGAATGGAAGGGTTTATGTTTTATTTTAAAATGGGTCCCTTCAAACCCACTGCAGATTTGGATAAATTTAAACTATCATTGTCCACGGGAAGCTTCACAGTCTACTCGGCCAAATGGCGAAGGACTCGTGATATTGCCGAAGACCTTTAGTTACTTTGTGTCGACGGTCAATAGCTGTCTTATTTTAATCAATAACCAATAATCGATGGTCACAACCATCCTCTTTGCTACCAAGTGTACAGGAGAGCGGAGTGACCTCTGATGGGCCCATGGAATCAGAGCTCACCCTCGAGTACTTTAAGACGAGATAGCTGCACCTTGAGGTGGATGGGGTGCAGGATTCTCTTTCTCCAACACCAATCAATAAAGACAACTCAATGGTTTGGCAAAGGGAAGTCCGTTTAATGACAAGTACAAAAAACGGGGAAACATTAGGAAATCATTAGTGATGCAATCGCCCGTCTCGCTTCAACTTCCAACTTCTTCATTCAGACAGCAATAGTTATAGCGATTTCAAAACTCAAAAGTTTGTCGTGCAATTCTATTGGCTAAAAAGATAACTTAAGTATAGGTACTAGATCTGTATATGGTAACGGAGTGTGAGGATTGGATAACTCTTATTGGGTGGGCGTCTAAGCCCATCCCTCTACATCACTCATGCTAGACGTCACTAAAGGTACGACGTCTCATTGGTTCTACTAACTATAGGACCCTAGATTATTTGGTCCATTGTGATTGGGTCAGTTACACCCCCAAGCATAAATCTCCACTTTAATAAGCAGCATGCAGAATGTTCACCCAGATGCGGTGTGCCCCACAATTCACCCTGCCTCCCTTCCATAGATCAATACTTTAGGGCTATGTGTCAATTAGTTGGCTGAGGTTGGCCTTGAAACTGTAGCTTCTTGTCAGGAAAAGTTATGGCATCCTCTGGTTTTGGGTGACATCAGACGTTGGTACCTCTTCGCGCTTGGCTGGTCACGTGTTAGTACACTGTGAATCTGCTTCATTTTCCTTCTATTTGCGTATTTGATTCTCCCTTCAGCCTTGCCACCTGCCTGGGCCTCCTTATCTCGACCTTCACGGGGCTGGCTGCTATGCTCTGAAGTTTCGATTCTTAGAAGTTGCCACTCTCCTCCCTTCCTTAGGTTGACCTCGAATTCCCAGACATGAGCTGCTTCTTGCTAAGTTTTGATTCCGCTCTTTCATCTGGTTTTGTGCTTGCATATGAATCCTGACCTGTATGACCTCCATCATCCTGGGCTTAATTCTGCTTTTGTATAAAGTGGCTTTGCACTTATAAAACGTACTTCTTTGAGATAGATGTATAGTGGGCACTTGCCGCTCTATTCTTCTACTAAGCATAGCAAGCAGTACTGTTTCCTTAGCTTCTTGCGTTGCAAGCCTATTTACAGGCGTTAGCCAGTTGCATATTTTGCCTCCTGCTTTATGGTTACGTTTCTTTAAAGTTCAGCATCGTTTCTCCTTTTAAGTCCATTACATCATTATTCTATACATTTCGTCTTTGCGTGTGATCTTTGATTGTCGGTTCGTTCATCGGTATGTTTGTCCGGCCCTTATGTCATCACCTTTTGCCTTCAATTAAGGCCCTTTGGGTCTTTTCGGGGACAGTTTGAAAGTAGTCTTTATGTCGTGTCAGCAGTTGGTACAGTTGTCTCAATGGGTACCGTGCTGCCCATGGTTGTCTGGTTATTGGCACTTCAACAAGTATTGCTCTTCTGATGGGCACTGGGCAGAGCACTAGTGCTAGTGCTACTCTCTGTTGGTTTATTTGCTCCTCATACATCACATATCTCGGTGAGTATGTTCCTGGTGCTTCAATATGGGTGGCTGGAGTGCACGTCATATCTGGGATCTCCTCGACAGGTCCTTGACCTGTGGGAAAACGTAAAGCTTTTTCACAGCCTTACTGATAGCCACTCAAACACAGTATTGCACAATCTATGAAGTAAAGGGGAAATGATCTCAGTGGTGCTTCCCGTTAGTCTACCTGGAATCATTCAATCCATACTAGATTCAAAAAGAGAAGACTACACCAGCAGAAGAGACTTTTTCCCCAATTCCAAATTTCCGTTTCTGCACAAATTCCCAAACTACCACACCAAACATGAACTTAATATTGGACTTCGAGCTTTGTATCTTTTCCCATTTTTTCAGACTTTTTTATTCATTAGCTAAACTGTTCCATTTGTTTTCCCATAATGTGCCTTGTCTGTGCTATGAGGGTGATTAGCACGGCCCTTCCTGCATCCTGGTGGTCCTTGGCTTCCTGACTGATTGCAGTGGATCCTTGGGTCTAGAGCAAGATCCGTACGGAATGTTTAGAAATAATCAGATATGCGAGAAGGAAGCCAGTCACATGGTAAATTGACCCAACATTATGCCTCTAATCACATTCTCAGCAGGAACCTTTTGGGCTCTTCCCTTTGAATCTTGCCTCTTCTACCGTTCACGTCTTCCGGAGAAGACAAAAAATTAACCAGATGACAAATGTGTGTCGTTGTGTGCTTCATACATTCATGTACACCCCGACGTCCCTTTCCCTGATCTGTTAATGTTCAGCGTTGTGCTCCTTTGCCATTTCTCAGGCAGTCTCAATCTCGGGAGGATAGCTCAGCAACAACGTGCTCGTCTTGAAAGCAATATGATATGGAGCAACACAGGTTCGATCCCTGTGTCCACGCTTAGAAACCTCTGTTAAGCACGTTATAAATAACCTATTGTATCATCATTAGTGCCAAAGCTTATAAATAAATGCCCCCTCTCCCCCAGTTTGTCAAAGGCATGCTCTGACGAAAGCATTATGATCTTTGATTTATGACATCTTCCATATAGTGCGTGCCGAGTTTTTAAACAGTGCTGATAATAGCATGTCTCTTTCGATCCAAAGCTGCCCATTGCAGGTTCCCCCAGGTAGAGCAATAATTGTAATTGGTTATTTATTTATTTTAATACATATTCTTCATTAATGAGGATGAGTCAGGTCCATGAGTTTTTTCATGTATTGATTTTTTTTTTACTCTCAATAGTGTATGTATAGTCGGGGTCCAGGTGTTATAGTGTTACTGTGATGGAGTGAAGTTCTGCATGAAACCAGTGCATGCTAGCCGCAGTTTAACAGTGCGGCACTGAGGAGGTAGCCGGGGAGGGGGACGGGAGACACACAACCATGCCCCCTGACCCTGCTGGCTGCACCGCTGATGTTGACTTTTTAGAAGAGGTGATTTGTCTATGGGGCCATCATGTACTTGAAATGCACACTGCCCAGGGGTTCTGTATTTCTGGAAGAGGCAGGTGCAGTTAAAGGGGAGGCTCTGATGCGAGGTGGCTGGTGTGAGGTCTCTCAGTTGTGCTGATTTAACACCGGTTTGACTGGACAATCATTGCAGTGTATTTAGATGCCAGGGTAATATGGCTGACAGACATCCACCCAATTCCTGAAAGAAACCAGGCCACCGATACTCCCCATACTTGACAAAGAGAGTGGATACACACACCGTCTCAAAACATCTGAGGAAAAAGGAGGTGCAACAACTGGAAGACGCATTTTGGGGTTTTGTGTAATCTTGCCTTGAGAAACTCTCACCGGAAAAGTGGTTTTAGCTGATTTATGTGTCTGTGTCTCCCGAGAAAGCATATTGTCACTTTATTTTGAGGTAATGAGATTGTGATAGTTTGTGGGGATATGCTTTGGGTTCAACCTCTTACGCCGGCGATCCTAGTTTACATCTAATTTAGATATGTGTCGTGTTGGTGCGGTGGTTTTGGGAGGGGCCAATCCCCCCCGCCCCCCTCCTTGGTTTAATCCTGAAGTCAGTAAACCACACCTTTAACTGCGCCGCCAAAAAAGTTTAAAACAAATTTTCACTGTGGTTGCTGACAGAATATTTTTGCCCCACTGGTTTACACGTGTTTTGGCCTCTCTAGGGCCTTTCTCAAAACAAAAACTTTCTGGGCAAATGTAGTAACAAATTGGTTTCAAGTCGAATTCTTGTCTGTCACAGGATAATCCCTGGCTAGGCTGCGGATCGCATCTCTCGCGTCGGCACTGTTCCTGCTGCTATTTTGAGGTAACCATTTTAGCGTGCACTTTTTTGTGAATGCCAGTTGACACTGGGTCGTTCATGGTTTCACACAGATGAGAACTATTTCTCTTCTTGCCAGTCGCTTCTTTGTCATGGTTCATGCAGCCCTCAGTGTGCACATGGCTGTACGAGTGTTCTATCCCCTGCGAGAACGACATTCCTGGGCCCGCCCCGAGAAGCAACTCCCGGCCGGAAACAGTGAAGGCAGACCATTCCTGGGACCGCCCGAGATGCAACTCCCAGCCGGAAACAGTGAAGACAGGCCCGTTCTTGTTGGAGTTTTCAGCAGTCAGAACGTGATCCTGCAGCTCATTCATTTTTGGCACTTCCATTGGTGTTCCTAATCTCTGATCCTTGGTTTGGTGCTCTTTCCCCTGGCTTCATTTTCTTTTCTTAGTGCAACCTTTTCCTCCTTCAATCTAATAATACCCCAATCCTGCATGACCGCGTCTCGAATTGCGAGCTGGAACATGAAACGGATTCTGAGATTACCCTCCTTATCGCTTGTACCCTTGGGTGGAACATTCTAGACGCCAATGAACGCGACCTGGCTCCATTCCTTTTTCTTTTCAGTAGAGGAATAGTATTATATTTTTCTTTGCTAATGTTTTGCTTTGTAGCGTTCAATGTTCTTCCTAATGTGTTATACTAACATAAAACTTTTTGGGACGAATATAAAGGTCCCTATGCCAATGGTCTCATTCGTGGAGGAGTTATCACAGGTATATTTGCACATTTGATGTAATATTCTGCATTTATTTTTATGGGTTTTTATTATTATTGCTGACATGTTAACTTTAAATGGAACTCATTTAATTATTTTATTAGTTAGGGTCCTCCCGCAATCTCTTATGCCTGGTGCATTTTTTGCTCATATTGTCACTTGCCCACACTGATGTCCATCATCATTGCTATAACTTTGTGTACGTTACAGCCCCACTTTGAGCTCCCCTTTAAAGTTGCCCAAAACCACTGGCGTAACAGGCGCCCCCACAGCCCCTGCATTGCGGGTTGCCCCATGCTGCCCATGCCCAGCAGAGTGGGGGGGGCAGTATGCCGTGGGGGGTCCCCCTCAGCAAGGCTTGTAGGGGGGGGCACATTTTGTGTTACGCCACTTCCCAAAAACGAAGTGCTCAAGAACACTCCGGGAAGTCACCTTCAGAATGTGTCACTGAAATGACATCCAACGAGCATGGACAACTCTGCGCTCAGTGTCTGTGGTGGGTAAGGTTAACCTGCTGATCGCACTTCTCTTACATAAGCTCCATGCCAAACGCATAAGGAACACCTGTGTGCTGCTCCATCAGTAGACTTATTGCAGTGCCTGACCTACAGTGGCACAGAGCAGGTTCAGGTCACAGGTGCTCTCTTGACAGCTGAATTGGCAGCCAAAGTCACTGCAGCACATGTGTTAAGATCTGTACCCCAGTTCCAAAATATCATGATTATAAGCAGCCTATGTTGGTAGCAGGGTAAACTCTAAATATGAGCTTTGGTTGAGTTAAGTTATGGTGCATGGCACTGCTCATAATCATTGCAGCCACATACAATTTGATATCATACATGTGTCAGCTCCTGTAAGTGAGCTCAGCTGTGAAAGGCGAGGTGTATTCCGGTCAGACAGGCTGGCCCTGCAAAGTGAAAGGACAGTAACCAGAATGACCATGTCTCTTTTTTTTATTTCTTTGTGAGGGTAGGTAACACCGTCCTCCAGAAACAGCCACTTAACAGGAAGCTCATAGGCATCAAAAGAGCACATCCATTCAAAGGTAGTAGCCTCACACCAGGGTGTTGCATACAAAGAGTCCTTTGATCCTATTGAGTTGGGGTTAGTGTAGCCAGGGAAAGCTCTGCACAGTTGGGGGAGGATTCCACCATCTTGTTTTTCTATACCTCTCTCTCTCTCCTTCCTGTCCTCTCCACTTCCTCTAGCACAAAGCACGTTGGGTGTGATGTCAGAAGGGCAAAGTCCACTCATTCTAAGAACAGGGATGGGACCCCTAAAGCAGGCAACCTTATCACCTGTGAACTTTTACCATTAAAAGAAGGGGTCTCACACCACTTATTAAATACTCTATGGAACAACACCTAAGAAGGAGTCACTGGACCTCTTTTGGGAGAGTTGTACTTTCCAAAGTCCTCAAACACTGAGGTGAAGGAGCAGTCCAAGGCAAAGGAAAGCTCTGCCCGCTAGCCACTCCCAGGGCACATTGGGGTGGCTCTTTCTGTGGGCCAGGATTTACCACTCTGTACCAGAATCTCCTGAGGCTTGGAGAGCAGACCCTGAAAGGACTCATACTGTCCTAGAGCCTCTAAAAATGGGTCTCGCAGCATCTTGAGGACCAGATCAGCTTAGGCTCCCTGTTCTGCTGCCTCAGCACTGTTTGAACTGACGTTGCGCTGCATTCAGCATTGAGGAATCCTGCTGCAGCTTCTTTTTGGTGCTCCTCCTTACAAGTGCCTGCACATTGGGCCCGCTTGATGCTGCATCGTGCCTTTGGTGAGCCCGTCACCTGCTAGGATCGATTCAACAGCTCGATGCTGGGACCAGACTCATACCACTGGAGAGTCACTTGCCGACTCAAACTAAGGATTATGTCATGACTCAAATATTATCGGGAAAAGAGAGACATACTGAAGTAGGCAAGATAAATTGGGATAGTGCATCAATCAGGATATTTCAGGATCTCTCCTCTTATATTTTGAATCAGAGGCAACGATGCAGGCCCCTAATGGCATGGCTTCAGTCAGAGGGAGTGAGATACCGCTAGAGGTTCCCCTTTGTGCTCTCCTTTTGAATACAACGGCAAGCAATATGATTTGAAACAAGGAGCAGAGGCTGAGCAATTACTTCAAAACCTGCAGAGGGTTCAGGCCCCCCAGGAGTCCGAGGCACAGCATCAGCTCAGAGAATGTTTCAGAAATGTGTTTGCAAAAGCGGAGGGTGTAAGAGGGTCAGGGGGTCCATGGATGCCAGAAAGATAACCTCTTTGCAGCCGAGGAGCACGAGGAGAACTGATTGTCCAAACTCTAATAGGCAGTGATCCGATGAGCTGGCATTGTTATAGCTCTGAATATGGGATAGGCGGGTGGACGTTTGGGCTGTTTCTTTCTTTTTCCCCTTGGTGGCCTGGGGTTTCCTGTGCATCTGGGTTATGCTTGTTGCATTTCCCCAACCGGGAGGTGGATACACCGGGCATTGATAGGAGGAGTTATGGATGGGAGAGGAGGAGGAAGGAACAGGGATCAGTGGGGGAAGGGTTCTCAATCATGCAGGGGTGTTTGGTTCAATTGCTCAACATGGTGGTCATTCATGTACAGGTTCCAAGTGCCCACCAAAGGGGACAGGGATGGCTGAGATTAAGGTGGGCACCCTTAATGTAAAGGTGCTAAATTCAAAGCACAAGAGATCATTGCTTTGTGGTATATTTTGTAAACTACATCTGTGCATTCTCTTTCTGCAGGAGACCCATTTTAAGCAGGGGGATGAGGCGAGATTGAAGGGCAAGGGTTTAGGGCAAATGTTTTGGGCATCTCTTAAGGAAAAGAAAAAGGAGGATGTAGGTATAGTTTTAGCCAGATCGCTCCAATTAAGGTAGGTACATGTCAAGAGGGGGATGGGTGGATGACTCCTTGCGATTAAGGGACGTATCCACGATGCATTGGTGACATATGCTACCCTCTACGCCCCCAATGTAGTTAAGATTAAATCAATCAAATCAGCCTTTAATATATTAGAGCATTGGTGCGAGGGCTGGGCGGTATTAGGAGGGGATTTCATTGTGATTGCCGACCCTAGTCCGTACTGGAGGAATGCTAGAGGAGACAAGCCCAGGGAGCACACTCAGGATAATTGGGAATTCACCTACTTTCTACGCAAGCATTTCTGGGCCGATGTCTGGAGGGCTAAGTACACTCAGGCAGGAGGGTACATATTTTTTGCCTCCCTCCCACCCCACTATACATACACAAGGATAGATCTCTTGCTGGTTCCACAGGGGCAATGTCAATATATTGACCCTCCAGCTTTGGAAATGATAACGTGGTCTGACAATGATATTCCTACAGTTGCGTGGAAGCCGGAAGTTCACCACAAGGGAGGGGGGAAGATGGAGATGCAATGATGTTCCCCTTGGGGATCCGGTATTTTGATTCTTTATTGAGAAAGAACTCTAGAGTTATTTTGAGCTGAATGACACAGGGGAAGTCAGTCTCCATGAGATGTGTCCGGGAAGCTACCAAAGCTACAATGAGGGGACTTCTCATCTCAGAGGGAGCAAGCGGAGGTGTTGCTGGGGGAGGGGGAGGTGGCTATAGACCCAGGCTTTTGGCTGTAACCCCATATAGAAGCTCAGGGGCTACATCGAAAAGGCCAGCTAGCCACCAAGTCCCGACATAAGTGTAGCCCCAGATCTTTTCCAGACCTAGCAACACCCCTGGGAGCAAGAAGGAAGAGGGAAAGGAGTCTTATAGCAGGCAGCATTTACAATTACACATGTTTAATTGCAATTGAAAATGATACCTGCCATGCGCTGTTTACAATGGATCCCTGTGGAGTTTGCCTGCTTTGAAGATGGCAGGGTCCATATGGATCCAAGTATTTGCACAGGCATGAAGAAGCATGCCTAGGAGAAAAGGAGGTAGCAGAAGGACAAGTTGTATTCTGTCCCTCCTCTGCCATAGAAATTAATTAATTGTAATTGGTTATTTATAACACGCTTAATACCCAGGGGTTGCGGACCAAGGGATCAAACCTGTGTTGCTCTGTGTTGTCTTACTTCCAAGGTGAGCGTGTTGCCCCTGAGCTATCCTCCCGAGACAAGAAAATGGGGCGTGACGGCAATCAGCAGCAGCGTCTGCAAGGCTTTTACACCGCCGATTCCCGTTACGTGGAGCTGAAAATGAGCTCCAACATCTCGCTTCATTGATGTAACCACCTCACAGTGAGAGATTCAGAGATACATACAGAGAAATGCAAATACACATGTAATACGTTTCAGTGAGTGCTTAATTGTATTATTTATTTTGTTTTTTTTACTGTGTTATTGACTATTTCTTGCACATGTCTGATTTATAACATTGTAACGTTGCAGATTAGGCTGCAGCAGGCAGGACTGTTCCTGGCCTAGGAGGCCACGTTGATTATTGCCTTCAGCTGTGATTTATGGGCACGGCATTCAATGCGAGAGCGCAGTTTTGGCCTTTTTAATAATTCAGGCCCTTAGCACGCAGAGAGGAAGGTGCTGCAAGCACTCTAGTTAGCGGCATAACATGGGTATTGCTGTAAACAAGGGGACGGTAGAAGGCGTTGACTGAAAAGCGTGCTATTGATTTTAATGCTCAAAATGCAGTCTTGTAAATTACTGGAAAATAACGTGTGGCCATCGGGTGCTCTCAGCGCTGTGTGGGTCTAATAAGTCCCGAGTGTAATGTCCACAGCGGACTATCGCTTTAAGAAGTCGATTTTAGTGTTGTTGATGTGTGACAGTAGAAGGCTGGAATTCTTTTTTTTGTGTCGGATGCTTTCAGACGTAACTGCAATGTCACATATATACAGCTGAAAAACCTACAACACGAATGGATTTGGAGACATCCCCCGAGATTCCCTGGCCCTCATTAGGACCCTGGCGCTAAATGTTTAACGGTGCCGTAAAAGGCTGCGGCGCCGTTAAACACTTAGCGCCTTACTACGAGGTTCCTTACTAGGAGGTCCCTTTGCGGCTCCCGACCTTAACGGCTGGTCTAGACCAGCCGTTAAAGTAGGGACCCGCAAAGGGACCTTGGTGCTAATTACGGTGCTTCAATTTGCGGCACCGTACTTAGCGCCTTCCCCAGTCCCATTGAGCCCTATGGGGCAAAAATGGGAATGGGGAAGGGCCATGGAGGAAGGGGGAAATTACCGCCCCGCCAACCTTGTAATGGGGTGGTAATTCCCTCTTTCTCCATGGCGGAGTCGTTACGATACCGGCACCAACAATGGTGCTAATAGCGCCATGGTTTAGCACCAGTATCGTAATGAGGGCCCCTGTCTTTTGTCCTTACCATCTCGACTAACTGGAATCTGCTTCTTCCATCCATTAGAGGCATTGAATCCCACATGGCCTTCAGAAAACCCTAAAAACCCTGCTGTTCGTCTAGCCATGTGTTCTTTACGCCTACATTCAAGATCATAACATGCTAGATCATAACCAGTGTTAACCATGCTGGTTACAATGCGTAATTCATAAAACTGTGGAACACTGTCTGTAACAATGTAGACCCACCTACCCATGTAACTAAGTCACATTCTTGAAACAGCGCCGCAATGCCTCTGGGCTGCCAGGTGCTTTACAAATATAAAAATAAATAAAATAAAAAATAAAAAAACCTTAAAGCAGTCCACCCCCATCAGTGTTCGAAGTGAGCGGGCGCTATCAGGAGTGGAGTACCACTAGCTTTATTTTTTACTATTAACAGTGCCACTACTTTTTACAACCATTTTCACCATTCTGGAATGGTTATTTTTTTAATTTAAAACATATCTCTTCGTTTTACTGCCCTACAACCAGGCCCATTTCTAATGAGTGGCAAACCTGGCAACAGCCCAGAGCATAAATGGGGTGCAGAAGGCAAATTGTTAATCTCAGACCGTGGAGAGCAGGGCGCTTTAGCATTTAACATTGTTGATCACTACAGAGGCAGAGGACAAAAACCTGCCTTCCCCATAGCCATCTACCTCCGGTGATGCATACAATGGTTTCATACTCTGTGCAGGTCTTTAATAACGTGTATTCCTCCTAAACTAGCATCTCTTTGTAAAACTAAACATTGTCTGGTGACATGGAGTCACCTTTCCAAACTATGCACTTTACCTGGTGTCAAAAACGGTTTGTAATTGTACTTATCGTATGTTTGGTGGTGTGTGTGTGTTTCATTAATGGTGAAACACATGTATGTGCCAAGGTAGAAAATCATTATGGTAGCAACAATTCATGAGAAAGCCGACAGTTTTGACATGTGTCTAGTGAAAAGGTTTTCTTTCTTGCTACGTAGGCATACACATTACATGGCCAGGTACATTCATGATGTATCTAGTGTTTTAACCTGGATGTCCAAGTTACCATCATTTGATAGGTTTTGCCAGAATATGGTAACATAAAACCTATTATAGGTATTGTCATCATACATCAATGAACCGCATCATCGCTATGTATTCACACAAATGGCCAGCTTTTGCCACCAGACAACAGCAACCAGCTCGGTTTACTAGGCATGTCAATATGTTGGCATTGTACTTGCAACCTATAAATAGAGTTTGGTGATTTGTATAGAGCTTCATCTAGCTCGACCACTTCTAAGGTCTGTATTAATCAGTGTGATTATTACCCACTGAAGGTACTCAATTCCTCGCCTTCAGAACAAAGAAGGGACTAGTCAGTGGCTCCTGGGTTTCAAACGTTTCACCTGCCATTGCCCCATTCCCAAAAGCAAATTTGCACATTCCACCAGCAGCTGGCTAGTGATAATTGACTCTTGGTGAGTAAGAAATGGTGTACTGTGAGCATGTGTAGAACTAAGGCCTCTGAGTGACATTTTATGGTTGGCTATTAGCTTGTAACTTGACATGTTTACCCCTGAGCTGTCCATCCAAAATGCAACTATGTGCCAGAAGTTATCATAATATGGCCAGGATGCACCATTCGGTAGATGTTGCCATCCAATTCCAAAGTAATTATGCCATTGTTTAGATATTGCCTTTTTATACTAAGGTACTATTGTTATACTTTGTCTAAATTTGCAGATCATATGGCAACAGGATTCATTCTCCTCATAGCATACCTACTTATCTGGTCTAACCCCTATGGCATTTTGAAGTAGTATCAAGGCATTCTTTATAACGTAACCTTACTTAATATTCCATAAACTGCCTTCTTTTTCACCACACCCTAACTCTTTACCTTTATTACACACCCATCTTCTATTTTTCTGCATTGGAAAAGGCCTCTGGGTACTGCTTTTGCCAACTGAAGAGAGCTATTGGATCTTGCTTCACTTTCAATTGAGTGCAAAATTGTGCCGAAATATATAAAGAAGCAGCAGTAGACACTTTTGTGTCAGCTAGGAGAGTGCCTTTCATGTAGACAACAAGCAAACACATGGCATAGAAAATTAAAATATGGTTGTGTGCATTATATACTTATTACGTTTAAGTACAAGTCAATACAATAATATTTAAAATGCAATTATTACATTATTTTGAAGAGGCAGTACAGTGGGGGCTACCAGTAGAGGAGTAACCTGGGGGGGTGCATTCTGGTGTTTTGCCCTGGGCGCAATCCTTTCTAGAAACTGCCCTGCCTACAGCAGTTACAGCTGAACTTAAATGGTCCACCATACTTTCACAAATACTGAATGGCACATCTCAGCCCAATGAACTCTATCTGGCTTAATCTAAACTATCGGAAGCAGCAGGGAGATGAAACTTTGCCAAGGAGGTTAAATGCTTAGATGTTGCAGCTGATATAGGTCCAGGCCATTTCAACAGGAATTTATTTTAATTTTAAGTGGCTACATAGGGTTTAACCCTTCATGCCACTGGACATGTGTGCAGCTATAGTAGGAGCCTTACTAACTAGACACTTGGACTACTTTAATGCATTTGTGCAGGGTAGTTCAAGACTATTCAACCCTCAGACTTTATCAGACCAGAGGAGATGCATTACTTTCAGTCTCTGGATCCGGGGTTGTAATAAATTACCAAATTCTATTAATGACAGCACACATTTCTCTAGTAGCCGGTCCCTGTTGAAGCAGCTGCTGTTCAGGTAGGTGCTGAGAATGGGTTCCAGCAGAGTGTAGATCAGCAAGTAGAGGATATTGATTTTGCAAAGCCATATATAAATGTTACAACTGACTGACCAAGTGAGAGAAATGAATGAAAAACAATACAGATGGCTGCCTCCTTTTTCCTGTTAAACCCACTTGGCTGTTAACGTGTCCCATCCACAACCCCTTCAAACATGTGTTGAACACTGCTCCCTCAGGCCTACTCTGTCTCCTGGCATAGTAACAGTTCTACTACTTTTATTGGCACACTTCTACCACTGACCTCTATCTTCTTCTCTGCAAAGAAAGGGGAATCATACTTCTTGGCCACAGGGAACTGAAATGAACCACGTGCCGGGCCCTTCATGTGACAACTGCAGTAGCAGCGGGACCCAAGTCCTTCTGGGCCAAAATAGAGTAACCAACAGGGGACATTAACCCTCCTTCCTTATCTTGTACAAGGTCTTGGGAATGACGAAGAAGATGTGCCCCAACGCTTCTGGACAACGTAGAGGGACTCAGGCCCCTGGCTCTGGACAACTTGAGCAGAAGCCAGGGAACTGGGCTGAATGGGGAATGTCTACAAGGGGCATCCCCATCTCCTGCTGATATCTTCATGGTCCCAGGGAGTCCCTTGCAGTGAGGAAGGGAAGGTCCTGCTGAGTAAGTCATGCATTGTGTTGTCCTCTCCCCGAATGTGGAGAGCAGACAAAGCAGACGATTCTTCTCCACCAAGATTCTGATGGAGTAGGCCACGCTACCCAGTGGTCGCAATCTTGTTACCTCTGAAAGTTCACATAAGGGTGTGCTGTTGTGTTGTCCATTCTTATTAGTTGTACAAGTGAAGAACTTAACAGCCCTTTGGCTTACCTCCAGCTATCTTCAATTTGACAACATCAGAACCACGAATGTACTCCATCAGGTTTAGTCATCCCATTCTTCATGAAGATGCATGTGGTAATTAACAGAGGCGCAGGCGCAAAGCCAAACTACCTAACTGCTACCAGTCCTTTGACATCCAGGACTGTAGCATCTTAGTGAAGAAGGAAATAAAAACTCTCAGTGTACAAAACGACTGCTCGTTGAGTGTAGAATCCTATGTGAACCTAGTTGCCAAAAATTACTCGTACTATCTAAAGCTAATCAGGATCATCCGCCCATACCTCAATGAGGACAATTCAGCAACTATCGCTCGGGTAATCATTCTCTCAAGAATAGATTGTTGCAACATATGCTTAGTAGAGGCCGACAAGAAAAGTACCCAGCACCGCCAAGTCATTTAAAATGACGCGGTCCTGAGGATCAAAAAGGTCCCAAGAATATGCCATATTTCCTTCTACCGGCAGGAATTACACTGGTTACCGGTTGCAACCAGATGTAAATTCAAAGCAGCAACCCTACTTCACAAGTGTCTGTATGGGAAAGTTCCCATCTACCTGAAGTCAACCACCAAATGGTATAAATCACTACCTTCATTAAGATCAATGAACACCAGTCTTGTTGCTTGCCCATCCGTTAAGAAATCAAAAGGGCTGGGCAGATCATTTGCAAATTGCTCTTCTAGAATCTGGAATAGCCTCCCTATCTCCGTGCGATCAGACCCAAACGCAAGCACGTTTAATAAAGCACTGAAAACCCTTCTTTTCACATAGATCTAATTCATCCTGTCCCTGCCTGTTTTTGTCCTGCTCCTGTCTGTTGTACTTTTCTGTCTGTGTGCATCCTGATGCCTGCGGGCTCCGGCGTGGTATAAACAAATAAATAAATAAAAATTAATAAGGGTTAAGGGAAATACTTACCCATTAGGTTTGCCAGAATTGTCCACCACAGTAGCAAACCTCAGAGAAAAGATGACATGGAAATCAATGCCTTGAACTCTTGAGAGCCCAGAGATTAGTGTTCATGAAGATGTACCACCAAGGGGTTAAGATGCAGCCACACCCATGGTGTAATAAAATGGACTCAAAGTCACAAACTGCCACACATACCTCTGGTGCCCTGCAGGAGTGCCTGGTCTGGACTGTACTGCAGAGTGGCCCCCGCACTGGTCCCCATCACCCGGTCGCATGTCCCAGCCATGCCTTTCCTCACAAGTCGCCTGGAGGAAAAATCTCCAGGGGGCCGTGAGGTTGAGAGAGGCCTGGGTGTATTCGGGACTTGCGTTACTGGAGTTCTGGGGGTGTTGTGGGAATCTAAGAGGTGAACACAGGGTAAGTCTACTGTGGAAAAATAGCTGCAATGTCCCCCCGTTGCCCTCCCCTAGTCCCCTTAAAGAGCGAGGCTGGCTGGAGCGCGTGGATGCGGCTCACCTGTGGTTCTGTGTCTGCAAGTGCGGCTTCGGAGATTGGGTCCCGTAGAGGGGGCTGAAGGGGATGAGTGGCTCTCCCCGGGCGTGATGTCTCTACTAATTGTCTTATGTTCTTTCTCTCCTCTATGTGTTGAAACTTCAGCGCCAAATCAGTAGCGGAACCCTGAGGGAGGATCGCTCGTTTCTGGAAAGAGGTAAGTTCTTGAGTTCTTAGATGGGGGTTTTGTTCTGATGGGAGGAGAACAGGAGGCAGATGCTAACCCTGTTGCTTGCTTTCAAACAGGGCCTCTGACACCAGGAGCTGGGGGTCTAGAAGACAAAGGGCGGGAGCAAGTCTGAGCAGGATGCAAGGCGGACTGAGTCCACCGCGGAGCGGTGTTGAACAGGATGCTGAAGGCCGCAGACCAAGACTGAAGACCAGGGTACTGAAGATGGCTGAAGGATGCCGAAGGACCGAAGGATGCTGAAGGACCGAAGCATGCTGAAGGACCGAAGGAGTCCCAACTGGATACCGAAGAATGCTCTTGACCAAGGAGCTCAATGGGGGAAAATGCTTGAGTGCAGAAGCGGTAAGCAAAACACTACTCTTGTCAGGAGCAGAAGAAACGCTAAGCACAGTGTGCAGTCCAGGGTGTGGCTTTATAGTCCTGAGCCACACCCTGCCGGAGATAGATGCGTAAGGGCATTGGCTTTGTGCACGTGCCAGGTAATTTGCTGCACGTGCCAGAATCACACGTGCTCAGTGCTTCCTGACATGTGACAGGTGGTGCCCCTGCTTTCAGCCCTTTCTCAGGGGCTGAAGCTAGGTCACATCCACCCACAAGCTTGCACCAGCCAGCCACCATCCCCATCCACCTTCTCCCTATTGTATTAGAGGGGGGTTCCCTCCTCCTGTTAACCCGCCACCCCTGGGCCCGTAACGGGATCGTGACAGCACTCCCCTCCAAGACCCCCCCAAGGAGCGTCCCTCCCGGTCCTGGTTTGTGGGGATAGTTATGGTGAAAACAGGCAATCAATCAGGGAGCATGAATGTTTTCCTTAGGTTCCCATGTCCTATCCGGAGCACTGTACCCCTTCCAGTCTACCAAATAGTATAAACATTGCCTACATATTTTTGAGTCCAGAATTTCTTTTACTTCATATTCTTTTTCTCCTTCCTGGATTTCTATTATGGGAGGCTTGCTGAAGGAATCCCGAGTTCTGGGGTGTACGGGTTTAAGCAGGGATACATGGAAGACTGGGTGGATTTTTAGATTTGGGGGAAGTTCACGTTTTACCGCTACTGGATTAATAATGGCACCTATAGGATAGGGTCCTATAAATTTAGGGTGGAACCTTTCTGAGCCTTTTAATTGATTATGTCTGGTGGTGAGCCATACCTTATCCCCAACTCTATATATTTTGGGGCCTCCCTTCTTCTCCTATCTTTGAAGAACTTTTGTGTATTTTTGGTTTCCTGAAGTATTGCATGGGCTTTTTATAATGTTTCTTTAATGTTGGTATGAAGGGATGTGACCGTAGGCATCTCCAGAGCACTGGGTGGATCGAATTTGTTGGTCTTTGAATGTCGCCCATAGGGAAAATAAAAAGGGGTGAATCTATGGATGTTATTATTGTAAGCATGTTTCGGCCACCCACAGGAGGTCGACCCAACTGCCCTCGGATTGAGGAAACATACACCACAAATACTGTTCTAATGTCTGGTTGGTTCTGTCAGTCTGTCCATCCGTTTGCGGGTGATAGCTCGTAGATAGTCGGATGTCAATATAGGCTTGTTCGCAGCAATGCCTCCCAAACTTGGATACGAACTGACTTCCTCTATCCGAGATGATGGTTGATGGAAAGCTGTGTAATCTCACGATGTTGGTCAAGAAAGCGTGCGCTAATCTCTCTGCATTTGGCAACCCCTTAAGGGCAATGAAGTGTGCCATCTTTGTAAGTAAGTCCACTACCACAATAATGGTATTATATCCATTGCATGGAGGAAACTCGGTTATAAAGTCCATGTAGATGGGGCCCTAAAGTTGCAAATCAAATTCAAACTTTCTAAAGAATCTTTGCCAATATACATCAAAAACCACTGAGCAGATTTACACCAAACTTCCATGAAAACCTTACACCTGAGTCTTCTGATGAGCTGTGCTTGGTTTCGTGAACATCAGCCCATCTCGTTATATTAAAATAAATTAAAAAGTGTACCAAAAGAAATATAGACATTTCAGCCATTCACTTTATGCACAGTCTGATGACACAAATACAAATCTGAATCCAGGAATTATGGATTTGGGGTGAAAAATGTGTGCATGACGCTATCTTATATATGGATCCTTCGATGCAGGAACCTTTGAAATGGAAATATAGCAGACTCCTGTGGCAAGACATGAAAATGGGGAAGGTGTCTTAGATGGGTGCAATATGGCCCTATTCAGAAAAGTGGCAACATTTGACTGTGGGGTTTGTGGGAGGGGGGTGGGTCTGCTGACCCAAGGCGTAGATCTATACAACATGTTTCATTCACTGAAAAACAATTAGTTTGATTGGACCAGAGAAAAAGGCAATTTTAGGAAATGAATGCTCACCCCTCACATATCTACAGATCAACAGTGATCCCCGTTTTAAAGGTAAAACAAGCAGGGCCAAAGAATATACCTCCTTTACCTTTTCGTGGTAACATGGGCCAAGGAAAGGCTATATTCTTAGTAGGGGTGTGAATGTGAAACAGTAGTAACCCAATTAGCAGTAATGCAACAGTTCCAAAGTAAAGCAATGTCCAATTATAGATCCATACAAATACATATACTTTAAACAAAGCAACTATACAACTTACTATTAAAAATACTACAAAAACCACCACTGTAAAAGAAGACAGAACATGCAGAACAAACATTTATAGGCACTCTGGATAGTTTAGTGGGAAGTAAAAATGAAATAATTGCAATAATGTCACTCGAATTATATGTTTCTTTAAGGGAAAGGTGCACCAGGGCCTTAACCTGTCATTAGTGCCCCAAAAATGGACCAAAGGGACAGGGACTCTTAATAGTACCTGATTCAAATCCTTAAGCGGATTGACAGGGCTTCAAGGCTTCAAGATGCTGTAGAAACAGGTCAAACTGGGCTTGGTTGCGGTGAGTCATGTTAATCCTAGGTGGCCAGTCACTACCGAGTCAATTTGAGCAGTGCTCCAAGAGGTTCGAAAGCAGTAGTGAGCAATGCAGGTCTATTGAGCACACGGAGCATTTCGACGATCAAGCGTATAAAGTCAAGCTCCCAGGACATCTCCTGTTGTGAGCTACTGGGCCTTGAAGGAAAGAGTTACATTTCTCCCAGAGAGTCAATTAAACAGGAATCCTGTCTTGTATCCTATTTACTTGACTGCAGACAGTCAGGTTTCTGTAATCCACATTACCTTTCATAGCTGGTCTGCACTCATATGGTTGTCACTGGTATGCGACAAATCAGATGTGCCGTTTATCAATAATGTGAATCGCTAGTCACCATATCAAGACGTAGGTATAGCTTAAATTTCTAGATCATCCTGCCACCAGGAATTGGTTTATCATAATTGTGATGGTTTTGGAACAGAGGTATAGACTTAAATGCAACCTCTGCACTGCAGTGACGTGGCTGTCACAGTAGCTGTCAAACAGGGCACCTGTGAAATCTGAACCTGCTCTGTGTCACTGGAGAGCAGGACCTGCAGTATACTGATGCAGCATGGCACACGTGTACACTATGTTTTTGGCATGGAGTTTAATGAAAGGGTAGCAGACCACCCTTTCTGAGATGGAGTACCCACATCAGATCGCAATACTTCACATGATAGAATTTCATGAAACCTTTGGAAATGCCAACACAACCCACTTTACATTTACTTGGGAGATATTATGAAGTTCCATATGCAGGTAAAAGTGTAAGGAGCTCCCAAAAACACATTTCCCATTCATCTTCTGAAAGCGAGGATGGAACTGCATGAAACTTTAGAGAAATTATATACGGACTAGTCTGATGATATTTGAATGTTTCCCGAAATTCTGAGCAGGCGGGCAAATAATTGGCGATGGGGCGGGGGTCAAAACAAAACATTTGCCACTGAGAAATGTTGCAGAAGTGTAGAGCAAAAACTGCTAAACTGATTGATGTCAAACTATGATGAGACATTGGCAGGCAGACTCACTATTGTATGCCACTGATGCACGCCACAGGCAGAGTGGCCACTGGCCATGTGCTGCATGCACAATAAGCAGGGAATCTGTACCCTGAACATGGGAGGCAATGCTCCAAGTACAGTGACTATTCCAGTTATACTCAATGTGCACTATAGGTATATTCACTGTGTTCAGGAATTGCTACAGGTCATGCTCAGTGAGTGCATCAAGTGGGGCACATGTCCATGAGCATGTGCCAAGGTGACTGAGGTACAGCAGGTACTACAGATAGGGTCACTGTACATAGGTCAGGCAAAAAGGTATGCCCCAGCACATTGACTACTCTGGCAATACCCTGTGGGCACTCAATGTAGGCAGTTTCACTGTTTTTGAACCTGCTGGCCTCGCCCTGGGTGCACTGACCATTTTTGGTGGCCACAGGTCCTAGTCGCCAGATAATTGGGCACAGTGACTGCCAGGTATTGCTGCATGACATGTCCAAGGTCCATGTAAGTGGGTTTACTATGCCAATTGTGAAAAGGTTCTCAAACGGTTATGTGACAATGAAAATACATTTTACACCCCCAACTCTCCTGATCTTACTCCCCCTTCCCTAAAGCTCCCTCTCGCTCTCATCATGGGCAGTGTGGCAAGAGGGATTTCTACTTGTTGGTACCTTACTCACCCACCGTGGATGCTTTGGCGAGATGTCAAAGCATGAGAGACTCATAGGGTAGGGGGAGAAAGAAGACCATGGTCTGCACTAATTCCAATTAAAAGTACTCCCCATCATTCCCAGGCCATGGGCCTATCCATTCCTTTTTATTATGCCTTGCCCTTCATCTCATGTCTGTGTACATGTTAGGGTACATGCAGGTGTCTTATCTGTACTTGGATTATAACAAATAGCTAGTGTTCTTTCATGTCTTGATCACGTGTTAAGGGACCATGTTGGAGAATTAATTTCTTCCTATTTACTGGGCCTTTAGCTAATTGTAGCGTTCATGTTGTGCTAATATAATATTATTACCCTAAACGTTTAGTAAGAAAGGCATCGAAAAGAGCCTACAATAATCATAGAGAGGCACTCCTAAAAACGAATCCCAAGGCCAGGAATACTAGCAACTTGCTATGTGTATTCACATTCAGCAACCTTAGTTTACATATTAAAGGTATTATTAATAAACAATTGAAAGTGTTCCAACAAACAGAGCGAAAAATGGATAGACCTATTTTTGCTTTAAAAAAGAGTCAATGAATAGGCAATATTGTAAGCAAAAGAACAATAAAATGAAAAGAAATAAGAACACCAAGGTTATGTGAAAAATGGGGCATGAACCCAATCATAGGACACCACCCGTGTGGTAAATGCAACATTTGCAAAATGACAAAAAGAAATGAAAGAAATAGATATTGGACTATCCAAACCATGGGCACAAAACACGTTCACTACATGTAACTCAGACAATGTAATATATATATAGGATCATCTGTCCCTGTGGGTTGAGATATACAGGAAAAACAAACTGCAAAATTAAAACGTGAATTTATCAAACACAGAAGTTGTATAAAAACAAAGTGGAACAAGCACCCATTGTAAAACATTTTACCAAAAATAAACACAGATGGGAAGACTTTACCTGGGCAGTTATCTAACAAATTTGAGGCACCAACAAAAAAAAAAGAGAGGAAAAATCTTTTTAGAAAGAACAAGAATGTATTTATCGAACAAAGAGTGATACACTAGGCCTGGATGAGGAAGTGGAGTGGCACAAATTAAAATAAAAAGTTAAAAGCCTTGTGGTGGTTCCTAAATGGATATATAGATTCAGTTTCTCTTTCTCTCTTTCTCTCTCTCTCACTCTCTCACTCTTTCTCTCTCTCTCTCTCTTTCTCTCTCTCTCTCTCTCTCTCTCTCTCTCTCTATATCTATATTGTTTGGGCGGCTTTATAACTTTGCTCCCCATGGACGAATCCTCACCAAACTTTGCAAAAAAAAAGTATATGGCCCATGCTGAATTTTGCAGTTTGGTGAGGTTTGGTCAAGGGGGGGGTCCCAAAATTTCTTTTTTTCCCATAGATACAATGGGAAAAAATGTCTGTCGCACCTACAGCCCAAACTGCTGGATGGATTTTCACCAAATTTATGGCAGGAGTGGCAGCTTGGTCCCGAAAGCGTGCTTTTGTTAATTCTGTATAAATCCGTCCAGTAGTTTTTTTTTTTAAATGAACATGAGTGATATCTATGTCCGCTTGCGATAATCGGCTTGCGTCATGTTCGCGGACATGCAATGTGTTGTCTGATTGGCTGGGATGAGGCGTGAGGTGCGTCAAATTGTTTTGAAGCGCCTGCCATATTGGATGCGCGGACATGCGCTGGAAGTGAGCATAAATCTAATTTTGGGGAATGTGTTGGTGTGTATGAGTGTTTGGAGAGGGTGGGGGAGTAAGAGATGGGTCAAATGCTGTATTTGTTTAGGTGGGAGAAGGCCGTGATGTGTTCTTGGTGTCCGTGGGCATAATAAGGTGTCCGCGGACATCATAAACACTGGGCGCACTACTGGCTATTTTAGTTCAGTATGATGTTGGTTTTGGGTCATTAGAAGAGTATTGGGTGAAGAGGGTATGTACTGAAGAGTTTCTACGTTGGTTGTAATAATTTTTTAGAATGTTAATTGAAGTGGGTAGGTTTTGAGGTGAATGTATTATGTTTTCGGGTTGTGGTTATTTGGTAGGTGTTTGTTTCTATGGGTGTGTTATGCTGCGGTGGTTGTGGCCAGGGCCTAGAGTCTTGGGTGCATGGCCGAAGACACGGGGCTGAATTAATGGGTAAAATGATCGGCACTGAGACACATTTCTGTTATCGTTTTCAAACATCTATATCCTGCCTTTCTGTGATTGTCATCGATTCCAGATACCAATTGATGGGTTTTTCAACCGGCAGCTGGAGATACACGTGAATGGCTGGATAGGAATGACTGTTTATTTTGTGACGATCGGCATGGGCCCATTTGCCCTTATACGGTACCAGCGATAAGGAGCAACCTGACATCGTTTACGGTGGCCTAGCGCCAATCTGATGCCAAAGCCTTGAGATTCACAGTGCGTCCAATGTGCTTTTTATACCCAAAAGGGACACCGCATGACTCACGATAAACATTTGTGGATCTAGAATGAATAAAAAATTACTCATTTGCTTGAATATGGTAGTCGCTGGATGTTCTCGAGCATTTATTGTGAAATAAAATTACTTTAAAAATTGTACAGGTTTGCTATTTTCTTGGAATTGGGACGCGCTGTGTTGTGAGGTGATGTGTGTGGATATTCCGGGTTCTGCATCAAGTAACGTTATCACATAGATGATGACTGGGTGCGTTTTGATACGCTGTCCAGTAACGTCCTGGTGATAGGTAGAGAATATCACTAGGTTTAGTGATGTCAGCCTCAGGGGTGGGGCATATGAATTAGTGCCACCAGGGAAGTTCACCTTGGGCGATGCAACAACGGATAAGATTATCACAAGATGGCCGTGTCCTGCTGCCTGATTTCGCATGTGTAAAAAAGAGGAAAACTACTGTAAGGTGCATAGGAAATGTTTGTACGATCGATCAACATATGCTTAGAAGCATGTGCCTGAACACTAGGGACAATAATATTTCTGAGCGCACTATTCTTTTAATTGCTGCATTCACTGCAGATGATTGTAAGCTAAGCAACCATAATTCACTCCACCACCGCGTACTGCTAAGACTAACACCCAGGACATGAAAGATGACATCACTCATGTCATTGATGACTTCACTAGTGATATCACATATCTGGACTTCTTGCTTTTGTTTGTTTACTGACATGATTAGGCTAGTTTTTTGTTTTTATTGACAATGAGAATTTCTAAAATATTAAAGGTGATATATATCTACACATTAACCTTTTTATATGTTCTAAAAGTACTTTCCTTAGAGTTTAATCTGAGCTCATAGTGCACATACATGGGCCAATAAGCACGCCTCAAACACACAATGCGTGTACATGATGATTAACTGTAAAATTATTGTCATTTTTTGGTGCTGTTGTTTCTTTCTTCTTTAGTTTAGGTTCCCTGTATGTGCCTCTAATTTCTATGTATTGTGCGTTTCTGTATTTATTTTTTCTACTAAGATAATCTTGTGGTGAGTTTTCAATGGTTTATTTATTTATTAATTCGTATTTTTAAAGCGCACAACAGCCCGTGGGCATCGTGGAGCTGTTACAGAAAAACACATCAAGCTGGTTTCAGAGGAAGGCAGAGTGGTTACAAGGCATATTACATTACAGAATAGTTTGCATTACAGGAGCATGTTTGGATACATGTACTGGCATTATAGACATATCATTAAGATACAGATGAGGGGGGGTGGAGACAAAGGTCAGGGTTAAGTGAATAGCGTGGTTTTGAGAGATTTACAAAAGGAGTACAGAGAGGGTTCTGCTCTGAGCGAGTTTGGGAGAGCGTTCCAGAGCTTAGGTGCTATGTGAGGGAAGCCAATGCCGCCGGCTTTGGCTCTTCTAATAGTGGGGACTTGGAGTTGATTAGCGTGGTGGCTTCTTCTAGGATGGAGGGACACATTCTTGGTTATGGTTTCAGATGTTACCTATTTGTTCCATGTTTAAGATTACTCACAACTCTCATAAGGTAGCATTTGTTATTTTACTATCAGAAATTACCATATCAAACACATTGTACTTCTATAGTGCATCCTGCAAACATTGCCTATATGTATGTATGATTAGCTTCCTCTACTAACAACAACACTAGAATATCATGGTTTGTTTACATGATTACATTCTTTAATACATTAAGTAGTTCATGATAGTTCTCCCAATCACCCCTAACATCTTGTTTCCAACCTTATAAACTCAACCCCTTGTAGGGACTGTTTAGTAAAATGTATTTAATATCTGATGTCATCAATGACATTTGTGATGTCATCTATCTTTTTTTTTAATTAAATGAGATAGTTTGTTTATAAACTTTTTTATTTGTCTTACGGTAAGTATAGTAGATTTTAAAAGCATTTCAGTTTTTTCAGTGAGACCGAAGTTCAAGGATGTCTTGAAGAAATAGGGCAATTGTGTAGATGTATTTGTTTTTTTGCCCCTTCAGTAGAGTTGTCCATCTTTCTACAGAGTCCATTTGCCAGGATGAGAGATCGAAGAAGGCACCAAAGCGCTCTCTTTGATTTCAGAGTAGGGGGCATTCCATAACAAGATGGTATAAAGTTTCCGTTGTATCTTTGTCTTTGCAGAATCAACAGTACTGTTTGTTTGTGGATATCAATTTCATGGTGGCAAGATTCACTCTTGTTGGAATTGTGTTTAATCATATTTTTAAGAACATTTTTCTGATGGTGGTTTCAGGGAAGGTGCTCAGATGTTTAGGTAGTTCATTAATTGCCTGGATGTCTATGATGCAGTCAAGATTCTGTCGGTAGGTTTTTTTGAGTTGGATCGTCTTTAGCCAATCGTTACGCATTAGTTTGATTTTAGCGTGCTGCGGACGTAGTGTTAAGAGTTCCACGGAGATGTCTTCTTTGACCATTTCTTGTAGAAGTTTGTGTTTCCAGTCTTGCAAAACAGCATTGTTGAATGTGTCTGTGTGAGCCCTTAGGATTTGTTTGGCCGGAGTTCTGTGATCTGATAGAATTTTGCGAAATAGGTCCAGTCGCTTCCACAGTACAATGGACTCCATCGATTGTGTAGCCATCTCGTGTCTTATTCTCGGCATCGGGTATGATGGGGGCAGATGTAGAATTTTGTGCCAAAATATTACCTCGTATTTTGTCCAGTTTACGGTTGTTGCATTGATCATTGCCGCAGTTCCATAGGTAATGATGTGTATGAATTTGTGTCTATAGTAGTCTATGATAGGTTTGAAAGAAAATTTTCCATATTTTCGATGGATTACCCAGCCTTGCCTGGCCAGGGTTTGTGATTTCTGTTCTATTTTTTCAAGCCATTGGGTTTCTGCCATAGACTGGTTTATTGGGATTCCAAGATATTTGAAGGTTGCAACAGTTTCTAATGGCATACCATCAAAGCTGAGTGGTAGATCTTTTTCCTTTTTGTATGGAATCTTGGCTAGTGACATTACCTTCATTTTATTGGTGATAATGGACTGTTCTTTGTTTTCATGTATCCACTTAAAGAAGTGAGGCTGGTTTGTAGTCCTGTTAGGGTCTTGTCCAGGAGGATAATTTCGTCTGCATAGAGCATCACTTGAAGCGGAATGGAATTGATCTTAGGAGGGTTTATTGCAGTGCTCAAGTGGTGTTCATCGATGTCAGCCGTGAATAGGTTATTTAAGGTAGCGGCAAGAGGGCAGCCTTGTTTTAGACCATTTGACATCTGGATGGTTGATGTTGTTGCACCTGCTTTTGTTAGTCTGACTGCAATCGATGTTTCGGAGTAGAGAAGTTTGATCGGTTCTAGGATGTTTTTAGGACATTTCCATGTCTGTAATTTTGTCCATAGTTTATGTCTTGATATGGCATTGAAGGCCATGTGTAGGTCGATAAAAGCCGCGTATACTGTTGTATGGTTTTTGATGGCTTCATGTTTGATTAGGTCAGTCAGGAGGAGGTTGATGTTAGTTCCGACATTTGGCGTAAATCCTGTTTGTCTGACGGAAAATCCGCCCGCATTTGTTGCCCAATTTGTTGGTTGTTTGAGTAGAATTGAGGCAAATAGTTTTCCAAGAGGGTCTAGGAGAGCGATGGGCCGGAAGTTAGCTGGATCGTCGCGTGGGCCTTGTTTGTATATGGGTATTGTAATCTTTCATGTCCTGGTTGTTAGTCTTAGCAGTGCATGGTGGTGGCGCGAGTTGTGGTTGCTTAGCTTACCATAACGTCCCTTTAACAATGTTTTTTTATTGAATTTTATAGGTTTTTATTAGTGCAACTTAACCATAATGTTCCTTTAACAAAGTTTTTGAACTCAATTGCATGGTTTTTACCAGTGCACGCTAATTTCCTACAACTTACTAACATCATACTTACCCCAATATAGTAACCTTTTCTGTTCAATTTACAAAGTTTCACCTTAATAATCTGCCATTCCCCACCTTTTAGCATCATTTATAACACTTCTATTCACCTTTTGCAACCTTTTCCACTGTTTTTGTGTTTGCTGATGTTCGCGAAAGTCTGACGTCATCACAGACGTTTCGGACAGTGCCACGTGACCACATGCTCACGCGTGGCATGATGACGTGTTCGTGAACGCATCCACACTTCGTGAACATGTCCATGCTTTGCAAACAGTTCAGAACTGCATTTTCTGCTGATCTAGGAACTTTCATGCTAAAGATGTACCCATACACAGCTCCTACGCCTATTCTTACACATTATCCATTACCAATCTAGCACAGAGGACATACTTGGAAGAATATCAGCAAAACTGCTATTTACCTTTAAAATGGCATCATCTATTGCCATCCCTACTCTCCAAGAGCCACCACCACCCGCTGCAGGACCTACACAACACAAAAGTGGAATACTTCAAAAGACAATCAAGAGGACCACGAAGATGAGGTAGAGGAAGTGCCCACCTCTAGCACCCAGAGAGAATCATGGGTGTGGCAGTTCTTTACCACTGTTTGGAATGTACCAAATGCTAAAGCTACAATAGTGAAATACACTGAGTGCAATGTTGTACACAGTCTTGGACTACCTGGACAGTTCTCCTACGGGACCACCTCAATGCGCCGCCACACCAAATCTAACCACTGCAATGCTCTCAGAAAGGTTGTTCCTTTCTTAGCAAGTAGTAGGCTGTCTTCCTCCACCTCATCTCCCTCAATCAATACTGTAACCACACAGCCTCCTTCTGTGAAGCACAAAGTCCCACCAGCTACCTTGCAAGCAATAAAAGAGGCTTTTAATCCGTATCTTTCGAAGACAACAGTACTCTGTATAAACTGCAACACACCACTTTGCAGGGGGAAGCAATTTCGAAGCTTTCATCAAGGAGCATGAGAAACACTGCACCCTACCTTAAATGTAACATGCGTGCAACATCTTCCCCTGTCCACCTGCCCCTCTATATTTGTGGTTGGTGCCGCTTCCCTCATTTCCCTCCCCACCTTACTTTCTGAACTTTCCTGCAAAAAAAAAGAAAAAAAACAAAAAACACCCAAAAAATGTTCCACCTTTCACAGTTAAGAATTAGAACTAAGAAACTAAACAACATAATCTCATAGACTCCATCTACGTTCCATTTCTCAGTAAAGTAGTTAGACTCAATAAGATTCTCCAACATTTCCATTAGCATTTTGGGTTTTGCTAATGGGAATAATGGACAATTGCAAACTAGAAAAAAATATAAAAGACAGAAACACTTTTCTGTCCCAAATACTTTTTCTCTAGCATACAATAAGGACCATAATCGACAGGCCTTTGTAACTATCTGCGGTCTCCACGGTGCCCCTTTCCAGGCCATGGATCATTAAAAGACCAGGATGGCACATGCACACCATCGCACAGAGCAGTCCTTCTACCCTTTTAAGTTATATATTCGTAACACTCCCTCAATGCCTGCTTTTTAACAATCACACATCCATACACCAATCACTTCCAAAAACTGTGCATATAACCCTATGATCATATCAAGCTTCCACAAAATCTTTTGCATGTGCATATCCCTTACATTTACAAAATAATTGTACACAGTGCTCCTATAAATGCACATATGCATTGTGGAGTCAGAGAAGTGCATAAATACAAAGGGCAGTATGGGTGGGCAAGTGCTCATTAGAACCCCAGAGGGATGCCAAGGTGGGATGCACCTGGCTAACTATTGGGGCAGAGGAGTCCCATGGGTGGGATGCATCTTAACCATCACATCCCTTTAACAAAGTTTTTTCTGTCAATTTAATACATTTTTAAAGTGAAAATGTTTCAAGGTGTTACATCACTGTATATAAGTTATTAATAATTCCTCTTTTCATATATATTAAAGAACAATAAACCTCCTTTTAAGAAACATATTTTTTGCAGCATATACTTATGTGCATCATTATCAGCAGGGCATGCTCAGGATGCAAATCATCATTCAATTGCCTACGGCATAAGGCTCAACCATGACCCAATCCCAATCAAACCACTCCTTTTGTTCACTGCACCTACCCTGCATCCTAGCTCAGTGTCCACTATACCCTAATAATGTAACCAATGGCCAATGCTCATGGCTTGAACCCATGGCCAGTCTCCAAATCCATTGGGCATGGGCTTCGGCCATGCTGCATTCCTCAAAAAGCAAATTACAGTACACATTTGTGTTTTCCGAGGGCCAGGCCCACTACCCAGACACCAAATGTATATTACTAGTTTCTCTACCTACATTCTTACACTTTAGAAAAATTACACAAGGCATATTTCCAAAAATATGCTTTCAAGTCCTTGGTAATGCTCGTCGTGCATGTTTGTTGTAATTTAGTCCACCACAAGCAGAATATTTTTTCCCATTGAAACCTACCGCTTCAGCCAAGCCGCATGCCCCGATAGGCAAATTACAGTACACAATTCTCCTTGCTGACAGCCACGACCATTGCCCAGACACCAATGTTAAATCATGGTCTTGTGTACTTACATTTTCACACTTTCAAAAAAATAAAACACAGGACATATTTAGAAAACCATTCTTTGAAGTTCTTGCTGACCCTCCTCGTGCATATTTGCTACAATCCCATCCAGCACTTCACCCTGTACCCATGAGCAGATTTGTCTTTCCCATTCAAACCTACTCCGATTTCATGGCCATATCGACTTTAACCCCATTGCTGGTCCCTCATGGTCATGGCTAGTAGCCAGATTGTCTGGGTCATGGCCTTAGGCTATAACTCAGTCACCAGAAACAGGTAGAGTAGAGGTTTATAGATTAAACTTTTTCTAACAGAACCCCCTCTTAACACAAGAAGGGGTTTATGAAGAATATCTTAGTCACCTAACAAGTCTACAATATAGTTAATTCTGTATTGTTACCACAAGTAGATGTGGAGTGACTGAAGTTGTATATATACAGATACAAAATTATGAATTTTTCACTTTTTGCACTTTGTTCATTGATATACTATGCCTGATTTTTTTGGAAACCTGATTTAATGACTTTTTAAGATTTATATGTGATTGTTTATTAACATCTTATTTTAGTAAAAAGCTTTATACCTGTGTAATTAACTTGACACTGCCATAATCCTATTTTTATCTGCCCCCTTTTTGAATATTGTATTTATAGAGGGCAGGTTTAGGTCCGATAACTGCACTAGAATTTTCTAGTGCAGCCCGGGATTCTCGTAGTAAATTTTGAAATACTCTTTGTGGCCACTAGAGACACACTTCATCTATCTGGGATAAAGTCTTTTAGCATAGTGGTCTCATGCACCTGGACATCAATGGCTGGCTGTGCTCTTATTGAACCTATAATTTCCTTGGGAGTCTACTGTGTCTCATCCTGGAAATGCTTATTTCGTCCCTATGTTCTGCATCTCCATTACTCCCTTTCGTGCATCTGACCCTGGCGACTGCTACGAACTACTGTCCGAGCAGCTTGAAAGCTTCTAAAATAAATGTCTTCTTATGAATTATGCATCTTGTCTGAGACCTTGCTAACTCCTGGGCCTGCTGCGGTCCCTGTGCTACCAAGACAGCTGCACATCTGCGCTCTTCGCCTCCATGTTGATGACCTATATTTGTGTCTGTTCGTGTTACATTCACCTTGTACATGTGCCATATGGTTTCCTGCCCATGTTTGCTGCATCTATCCTGCCTATAATTCCATCTGTCCTATCAGTGTAGTGACACCCTCTCTTGGTAGCTGTCATGACCACTCTGAGGGGGCACAAGTTGTGCAGCAAGCAGGCTCCCACCAGAACCCTCAAGCCCTTAAAACCAGTGCAAAAGCGTACCTGGAGCCAGTCATGGTGCCTTTGGCACCAGGCTCATATGTAGGAAGGACGGCTGTTCAAACTAGGTCCCATATATGTACATGGGCCTTTAAATCCAACATGGAAGCACCCACACAGTCTAGTTCTAAGTACCAAGCCATGCGGTCTAGTGTTTTGGGTGTGGCAGGCCTGGAACTACTTTCCCTGGTACTACTTTACCTGGGATATATATACCACACCCTGACTGCAGAACATGCTTCGTGTTATTCTGCAACCAGCAGCGTGATGCTCACCGTGTACAGCTCCTGGCCTTCAGCATCTTCCTGTAATCCTGCAAGAACAAGATTATTCTGTCTTACCTGAGAGAACACCATCCAGCACTTAGCATCTCAACTGGGCTGCAATCTGTGGAAACCGAGAAAAGAAGAAACATCACTCACCTGTGAGTACTAGCTTAAGGACTTCCGGCGAACCGCTACTACAGCTGCTGTTCGAACATTGCGACCTGCAATAGCGAGAAAGGGAAAAACAATATTAGAACGCATGCTTCCAAAACATTGAATTCCATCAGCCTTACCTGAATTCCATTGCGCTAGGCCACGCTTCTATCCGGAGCACCACAGCAACATCTGCAAAGGAAAAGAGACATATTCAGGTTCGCTTTCAATACTAAAGAACCGCACAGAGCAGTACTTACCTTAACAGATTCCGGGGGGCCTGTTTTTCATCGCGCTCTCATCCACTCGCAGCACCACAGCGGCCTGTGAGGAGAAGAAGAAGAAAACACAGGTTAGCTTTAAATGAAAATAAAGGCGCTGCGCTTCGTGCTTTCTCTTACCTAGAAACGTGCCTCTCCATCCGGCACGCCAGCATCAAGACTTTCGCACCTGAGAAGAAGGAGATAAAGACATTAATGAATACCCAACATGAACAGAACAAAGACTTACAATAAACAAACCTACCTGCCTACCAGCAGATTCGGGGGCACAGCAGGCCTGGGCCCAAGGAAGGCGTACTGCACCAGTGAAACAACTCGGGCAGCTCGCCAACAAACGTCAAGCGCCCCTGCACAAGAAACACAGGACGGATAGCTCACCCTACAAATAACTAAGGTGAGACAAGAACCCAGTGGGAAGGGAATCGGTGAGAGGGAGGTGGGAGATTCATCCACTAGAGACCATCACAAATCCTCCCTTCTGTAATTGCAGATTCATTATTCAGCACTGGGCAACTACACATCCAGGGTTCCAGATCTCAGAGCCTTCCAGACGCCACCGGGGATATCAGGTGAGCATAACAGTATCCCAGAATCCTCCTGCCTTCTTTGCTATATAAAGCACGCTACTTGTGCTTTCTACTATCTAACTGTAATCCCTACTGTCGCACAACCTAACATATTCTTTATACAGAGGCAAGCATGAATACTATTCAAAATATTGTTTCTTAGAACCCGTCTTAGTTTGTCGCATATCTCGCCCCTAGATTCATGATGGGGTGGTAAGGCTGTCTCAGCTGGTATCGTTTCTCACCTGTACAGTACTGGTGAAGAGTTCGGGCAGGAGTTGGTACGTGCATATTTATCTGAGAAGGGGCAGGTAATACCTGCATAGTCATCTGCACCATTCCACACTCCAGAATGCTTACATTTACATTTTGTTTATTTTGAGGGTCTGCCCAAAATCGAGCCCAATTGGACTGTAAGTATTATATTTAAGAGCCTATTTCCCAAGTGAATGTTCACATTGTTGCACGTTTACTGCATTACATTTTAATGACGTAGAATACTTTATAAGGACCTTGAAATACAGATAGTGCTCGGGATCATTTATACCTGTTGTGAGAGCCTTTTTTCAGTGATCTCTAATAGCAACAGTCTGTGGTACTGCACAATCAGATGATGAACCTTGTTGCATGAGGCCCTCTAGTGCCAGTTTGTGGCACTGCCCCCTGGTACACCATAGGAGCATTTCACCACATCTTGTTATTCAAGGCTTCTTGTTTCACAGAAATATCTAGTAACAAAATATACAAATCCTAATGGCTGAAAACTGTGCAATGACAAAACATGATTTCCGATTGAAAAATTAAAATGCAAATTGGGAATGCATCTGCGTTGTCATGTGTGACCTCATAATTGTACAATTGTACAGCAGTGACGAGTTATGGTTGATTTGTTCAACACACCTGGCAAATTTCAGTGGTCTGAATGTTTTACATGGTAACCATATGGCGCTTTTAATAAAAAAAAAAATTCTTGAATTGAAAAAATACATACATGAGATAGCTTACTATGCACAACTATTGCATCTGGTGTGTGTTTGTTTAAAAAACAAGTCTCATTTCTCTAAACTTACATACAAGTGAGTGTGGTAGCCCCTCTACTGAGCACGAACATGGATCAAATAATAATAATTTCTTCCACTCAGAACGGTCTACAACCACATTTTAGCTCACTGCACCCGACAGAGAGGAGAAATATCCATTTGTATATCAGTCTTTGTCCCACCCACAAGGGCAGTCCAGCACTGAAATGCCAGGCAATTGTCCTCTGAACAAGAGTACCATAAACAACCCCAGACACGTGTTTTGGCCTTGTTGTACCTCATCAGTGAGGGGAAGCTGTGCCTCTCAGAGCACAGTGAGCAAGGGGTTCATGTCTGGAGAGAACACAGCCAAATAACTGGTTCTATGGGAAGGTGCCCACTCAGGAGGGTCTACAACCACGTTTTAGCTCACTGTACCTTTCACTTATATATAGCAAGCTATTTTATGTTTGTATTTTTTCAATTCAATAAAAATGTTAGTTAAAAGCGCTTTATGGTTACAATAAAAATATGCAGGTACTACTCTGTGAAAGGTACAGTGAGGTAAAAAGTGGTTGTAGACCCTTCCAAGTGGGCACCTTCCCATAGAACAGGTTATTTGACCATGTTCAATCTTGGTAGAGGGGCGCCCAGATCTTTTTGTGCATTATTTCCATAAACAACTGTCATTTATAGCAGAGTGTCGCATTTTGCTCAGTGTGTTCATTTAGTAGTGTTTAAATGTGCCTGTATTGATACAAAGGGTGTGATTTTCGAATGAGCGGTGTACAAAATGGAGGCCCCGGGCCCTTTTCTCTCCTCCATCTCACTCTCCACCTGTGATATCCCTCAGGGCTTTATCCTCTCGTCTTCGCTTTTCAACATCTATCATGCCCCTCTAGACCTCTAGACCATTTAAACTCTGCATTATCTCCTAACGGCACTCAGCTCTCCTTCAAGCTTCCCTCCTATACCTCCTCCTCTTCCTCTCTCATCCCTGACTGCCTGTCTACTATTTAGGCACTGCTAACGATCTATGCATTAGTGCCAGTAAGACTGAGATCCTTCTCATTGGGACCCCAGCTCCCTCCTTCCGTCCAACACTCTGGCCGCCATCCACGGGCCCTCTCCCCTCAACCTCCTGTGAGGCAAAACATCTTGGTGTCATCTTCGACTCCTCTCTCTCCTTCTCATCTCACATCATGGACCTTGCCAAGAAGGCCCACTTTCAGCTGCACCTCCTCAGAGGCATTATACCTTTCCTCACCTTCCCCCAGAAACGCAAAAGACTCCAGAGCTCTGGTCCTCTCCATGCTGGACTACTGCAACATTGTCTTCCTCAATCTGCCGTACTCCTTCCTTTGCCCCCTTCAACTAATCCAGAAAAGGACTGCAAGACTTCTTCTTGGCCTCAAGCCCTGGGACCGCATCTCTCCAGCCCTAAAATTTCTCCACATGTTCAAGACCCTCTGCATCATCCGCAAGGATTTCTGGGGCCTGGGACCCCACTACACCGCTTCATCCACCTCTTGCTCCGTAAATACCTCCCTGCTAGAGACCTTTGGTCTTCTAGTTCCGGCTCTCTGCAGATCAGATGCTTTTCCATGCAGAGAGTGGGGGGTAGATCTCTCTCCTCCGCAGGTGCCTCCTTCTGGAATGGCCTTCCTGCCCCTCTCAGACTTGAGCCGGATCTTCTTAAGTTCCGGAAGCTTCTCAAGACCTTCTTTTTTTCTTCCTCTTTCTCATCCTCCCCAGCTAATGTCCCCATCCGCCTCTTGACTGGCTGTCTGATTTTGTAAGATTCTATAGGGCTCCAGGCCCTCCTTGACCAGTCTACCCCTGTACTTGCTCTACGCCCCCCCCCAACCTGCACTTGCCCTTCTGGGCCCCCTCCCCTGCACTAACCTGGCCGGGCAGCACCTCTTGAGCCCTTCCAGCCCCATTCCTCGCACTTAGCTGGTGGACCTCCTTCCCCTGCACTCTCTAAATTCCTCTGGCTCTGTCCACCTGGCCTCCCCTGGCACTCGCTTAACCCAAGGGCTCTTTCGCCTTGAGCAGCATCCCCTTCCCCCACACTTCTTGTTATTGCACTTGCACGATCCAGATGTCACAAGGCCTAATAGGACCGCTTTGTCTTGTTATCCCTGTCCCCCAACCCCCTTGTTGCGCCTTGAAACACATTTTGTATAGGCGCATTATAAATACTCGATAAATAAAAATACAAATTAAAAAAGCCCAAAAACAAGGCATATTGCTTTATGCTTTCATTTTACGCTCCAACTCATTTTTGTGCCCTCCCAAGTTGCAGAAGGGATACAGAGTGGAGTTTCTGCCCCACTTTTCTTTCCTCTTCTGTCTGTTCTGGAAGAGCACTAGTTCTTAAGCCTGAACGAGATTTTCATTCATTTATAAAACCAATGGATTTCTGTGTAATGTGATTTTTTTTAATTAGTTTTATTATTATTGTATTTATTGAGCGCAGATGTAGCTTCGAGAAGCAACAGAGCAATTTACCGATGAATACAACAGTACGGGCGCATAATGGAGCGCTTTTCAGAGGTAACATTTTCACCTGCTAATGAGAAGGCTGACTACATAGGAAACCATTAATAAACATTGCTTGAAAAGAGTAATTTGAAGCCAACGTTTATTTGTATGCAAAATGGAGCATAAAGTGAAGAAAGAGTAAAGGCGATTTTTCCATGTTTCACTCTTAACAATTATTCTGCGCCTTGCAAACGTTTAACATTTAATGATGGGGACCCAACCGCATCTAAGTGGTACATATTCGGTTCCCTGCATGCAATTTGCACTTGTAATAAACTGAAATCCAAAGTCTCGAGTTGTTTAGAAAGAATAGATGTCTGTACATTCCATAGTACTTACATTTGTGGTCGTTCAGGGCCTAGACTTGATATATGGTCTTCTGCTGCCACCTTGAGACAATTTATATGTACTGCATGGCATTTCTTCCGCCATACAATTAACAAATATTGACAAAGTTCTTCAAATATGAGTGTCACGCGCAATGACATTTCGAAGAACGCAATTTAGGTTTCTAAAATAATAGGGCTATTTATCGTAAGGTATAACCTATTTAAAAATACGCATTTCTTTGTTTTATTCCATTGAATAAATGAAACAAATTGGTTGTTCACACGTTGTTAAACAAATCCTGCCTCTTTTAGTAACTTCAAATAAGGTTATATGGGTATTTGCTCAAATAGACCTAACATAACTTTTGAATTTAAGGAATGGGGTGCTTGTATTTTCATATATGTTGATTTTAGGTTACATCTTCGATGAAACACCTGCCCCAGCAGAGCACATTTTTTTGAAGCAACTGAAGACACATTACAGTTGCCGAAGAGGTGTTTGCATCAATTACAATGAAATGGTAAGAGGCAGGGCGCCCGAGTCTGCGTGGGGCCTGTAACTACTGCTTATCAGTTTTTTTTTTCTAGCAAATGATTTAAAGAGTGGAGCCATTTACATGCGGTGGCTTATTTAAGAGACCATTGTTTTGAAAAAAAACGTTCTAAACTTTTTTTTTTTTTTTTTTGGTTTTTACAAACCTTTAAAATCTAAACTAGTTCTAAACTTTTCACTTTTTCACTGTTAATAACTATAGAAGGGCTTTTTTATTTTGAAAAAGGACATGAGGAGGGGGCGTGTCTAGGCAGCGCACAATGCAGACGTGCTTGCTGTGAGCTCTGCCGGCGGGCGCCCGAAATAATGAAATCCTGACGTTCCTGTGGCTGCGCTGCGGTCTTAAAGGAGCAGAACTGCGGGCAGAACCTGTGCTGGTCCTCTGGGTCGCTGCATTAGCGAGATTGGAGGCCTCCTTTTCCAGAAAATTGCGGGAGAGTGCTGGTTGCCCCCTCGCGACCGTTGGAAAACAAGATGGAGTTGCGCGCCTTTTTTCCCGCTCACTCTGCGGCTCCCTGCCGAACCTGAGTTGCAGTGGGGGCTCTATCCCTGGGCTCGCGTGGAGTTGGGCTTGAGCGCTGGGACCCCCCTGCTTGGGCTCATGAAGCGAGATATACGAGGTTGAGCCTGTCGTGCGGGAAGGAGACGCCGCTGGGGCGGGCACTGACGCCCTGAGAGCCTGGGGGAGTCCTGTCACTCAGAACGGTGCGAGATGTGGAAGCTGGAGTGACAGACGCCGTGGAGGTGGGCACTGGGCCCTGGGAGCTTGCAGGAGCCCTATCTCTTGAACTGGAGAGAGCGACGGAGGAGGGGAGCCCGGAGTGGAGCTGGCCATTGCTGTGTAGAGTGGAGCGCCAGTGAGGGGGAGCCTGCGGCGGGGGCTGGGACTGCTGCGGAGGGCCGAGGGAGTGGACCAGCTGACTATCCGGTCACCTGGCGGGGGAGCTGCCCGCTGCCGTGGGAGTAGGAGTGCCCTGGCCCGGCCCCGTGGTCTTGCTGCCCTGGCTCCTGCGCTGAGCCCGTAGGGACAAAGTGATAGCTGGAGCCTGGAGGGGGGGCGGCTGTGAGCCTTCCTCTTCTGGCTCGGGGTACGCTGTGGCTCGGCTTTGGGCAGCAACGTGAGTACTGGGGGAATCTGGTCCCCAAATTAGTGCCAGGAGAAGCTTTGGCTCTTTGGCCCAATAGCGTGACATGGTGAGGGATTACGCCTGCTGCATGCATACCTCTCCAGCATCTGCCCACTGAGAAGGACTTTTTGGCTTCGGACTGGGCAGCTTGGCTAGGGGACACAGCTCCTCCTGATTTTTTGGGACGCCTGCTGGGCCTCTGGTCTCTCCCGTCCTCCTGCTATTTACTACACAGTCCGGGTCTATCTCTGGGTTTTCTGCAGTCCATTGCTTCATTCTTCTGCCGATGCCCAAGGTCGGGTCGAGGAAAAAAATAAAAGCACAAGATATTAAGGCCTTCCTGACACCTCAGGGGTCCCCCGCTCCCTGGGCCCACACTGTATCAGTGGACATCCATCCGTCTCCAGCTGCCAACCCCGTTCCAGACATGGCTCTCTCTAGGTCCGACTTGGAGGACTTGTTTTAAGCTTTTAAGCAGGAAATCACCGGAGAAATTAAAGCAGAAATAAAGACCTGTAGAGACGCCCTGGTCAAGTCGCTGGCTGATCTAACCACCCATTTTGGCGGTCTTGAGGCGAGGGTGGATGAGCTGGAGAATGTCACATGCGAACAAACGCATGACACTGAAGTGCTCATGGAGCGGGTGCGGACAATTGAAGAGCATCTGGAGGATATCTGGGCTAATCAGGCGGACATGGAAAATAGATCTAGGTGCAATAATGTGCGCGTCCGTGGCATTCTTCGACACATTTCAGACCAGGACTTGGATGCCTATGTAAGTGATCTGTTTCGAGAGTTGTTGAGCCTCCCGCCTTCTACAGATATGGTCCTGGATAGGACACATCGAGTATATTCTTCCATTCAGCAGAAGAGAAATTTACTCCCGGATGTTCTCACTAGAGTGCATTTCTTCCACCAGAAGGAGGAAATTATGTCAGCTGCCAGGAGGTCGGAGGTGGTGCACTTTCACTGTGCCTCTATTCGCTTGTTCCAGGATCTCTCTTCATATACTCTAACTTGCCGGCGCCGATTGCGAAAGGTGACGGCATGGCTGGAGTCCCGTAAGATCCGCTATCGGTGGGGGTTCCCCTGCAAATTGATTTTTGACTTTCGCAACCAACATTATGTTGTGTCCTTGGAAGTTGAGGTGGGGGATCTGTTGGGTGAAGGATCTGCTGGAGCCACTCTCGATCAAGACCCCCACTTGGAGGCGGACTTCGGCTCTCAACCCAATCCAAAAGATAGAAGAAGGAGACCCAAGGGTTTTAGCGGCGGGTAGTCAGTCCTGTGCATCGAGGGGGGTCTCCTGATGGCGGACATGCACGCCTCTCCATGAAGGCACCGGATGGTCAGCAGGCTCTGGCTGTCACCCCTCTGACTGACACCTGATGTTACTATACAGGGAAATTTCTTGTTAAACTATGTTGTACCCCCAGAGGGTGGTTTAAGTTGCCGAACATACGTTTTAAGAATGTTTATGAGTCCATTCAGGGGTATTGTTTTGTTGGGAAGTGTACGGCCCGTGTGTGACCAGTATGGATCGCTAGGATTATTTCAGCGTCTGTTATGGGGCGCCCCAGTCGGATTGTGCCCACTGTTATTGAAAGTTTGTGGTTATTGAATCTACTGATGAGGCCTATGGTAGCCCTGAGGGTTTTGCGTGTTACTAGCTTACAAGCTTTCATATTCCATTCTCTGAAAGTGTTTATTTGTGCTTTTTCATTTTGGATTGCTTTCTTTATCTTGTCTTGTCTCTCGTATTTCAAACTTGGGTCTGCCTGGGGAGAAAAAAATGGGTGTTGTCAAAAGGTCTATATCTGTAACGTCCCTATTGGCTTGGAAATAACTGTGCGTTATTGTATATGCAGGGTTATCCGAAGTGGGTTCCATGCTTTGCTGGGTGTCGGGTGCTGTCCATTCATTGCTTGGGTTGAGAGGATGGGGATCCTGGGGGGGGGGTATAATGCCCCATGGGAGTGGCCAATCGGGTTATGATGGTATAAAACTGGAGCGAATACTGAAATGACCGCCCCGAATGTGATTTGTCTAACCCTTAATGTCCAGGGCTCAACTCCCCATTTAAGTGGAAGGCCTTATTCCAGCGCTTAGCGACATATAACCCTACAATTCTATTCTTGCAATAAAACCATTTAATGGTGTCAGATGAATTCCGGTTGAACGAAAAGCGCTACCCAACCAAATTTTGTGCCTCTTTGGATGTGAAAAGATGTGGGGTGGCCATTCTAATTCAGAGGGCGACGCCACTAAAAGTCCATAGGACGCTCCGTGACAGGGATGGGAGGTATGTTCTGGTAGTGGCCACGCTATGCGTTAAGAAGATGTCCCTCTTATCGTTATATGCGCCCAATGTTGGTCAAGATCTATTCTTTGCCTCTATCTCCAAAATCTTGGGCGAACAGGCCGAGGCAGATCTTATAATCGGTGGAGATTTTAATGCCGTGATTAATCCATTGGAAGACAAATCTCTCCCTCCGACCCCGACTGATAAAAAACATTTCATGGCACTCACTACCCTCCTCCGAGAGAATTCCTTGATAGAGGCCTGGCGATTTTTCCACCAAGGGGAACGGGAGTACACCTTTTATTCCGCTGTGCATAGGGGATTTTCTAGGCTGGACATGTTCCTCCTCTCAGACACTCTTATTTCCCAGACCATGGAAATTGAGATCCTCCCGAAAGCCTTGTCCGAGCACGCCCTGGTGCTAACAGTTTTGTCTCCATTCACTGAATCCCCAGTCTCTCCCAAGCCATGGTGCTTCAATGACTTTATTCTGATGGATCCACAAGCCCGCTCCAATATCTCAAACTATATAAATCAATACTTTTTACTTAATGACACTGGGGAACTAAATTTCAGAGTGGTGTGGGATGCAGCGAAGGCCATCATTAGGGGTCAAGTCATTGCACAGATGATAGAACGCAGGAAAGCTCAGAGTCTGGTTCAGGCCCACTTGGAAGTGCAGCTCCGGATTGCGGAAGAGGCGCATAGAAGGAGAGCTTCTCGGGTAGCCCTTAGAGATGTGCGTATTGCGCAAAAAGCACTTGAAGCCCACCACATGGGCCGGGCAGCTTACGGCATTATGCGCGCCAAACAGTATTATTATTCTAAAGGGAATAAGGCGAATCGGCTTTTTGTAGCTAAACTCAAAAAACAGGCTAAACGTAATCAGATAGCCTCCTTACGTGGGGAGGATGGGAGGCAGGTTTTCACTGAATCGGGGAAACTTCAGACCATAGAGCAGTTCTTTAAAATCCATGCGGCCCTCACATGACAGAACCGCAGGTGGCTGGAGATTTTCTTCGAGAAGCAAATTTCCTGCAAATATCTGTAGAACTTTGTGAGAGCCTAGAGGCCCCAATAACTTTGGAGGAAACAGAAGCGGCAATTTGTTCCCTCCCGGTAGATAAGGCCCCGGGCCTTATGGTTTCACTAATACATTTTATAAAACTTTCCAAGCAGAGATTTCCCCTCAATTAACAAAGCTTTTTAATACCGTGTGGAGAAACGGGGTGGTGACTGAGTCGATGGCAGAGTCAGCAACGACATTGGTGTTGAAACCTGGGAAAGATCCCACAGATTGTGCCTCTGATAGGCCGATTGCGCTATTAAATACGGACACTAAATTACTTGGGAAAATAATTGCAGGTCGCTTCAAGGCAATTCTCCCATCCCTGATAGTTAATGACCAAACAGGGTTTATATATAATCGGTCTACCTATGATAATGTGCGACGTGCCGTCGACCTGATGGCTCTTGCCCCGAAAATCCCAGGGAGACTGTTGCTACTGTCCTTTGATGCCCATAAGGCGTTTGACAGCATGTTGTGGGGATATTTAGAGATGGTTTTGAGGGGGTTTGGCTTTGGCCTGGGGTTTATTAAATGAATACTCTCTAATTACCAGATACCTTCCACCAATGTGAAAATGAATAAGGATTAGACCCCACTAATTCGACTAGCCAGGGCACCAGGCAAGGCTGTCCCTTGTCGCCCTTAATTTTTGCCCTTGCGATGGAGCCCTTTGCGTAACATGTTAGATTGCACCCTAATATCTTAGATTTTGACTGGTAGGGTCAGTGCCATAAATTGCATTGTATGCCAATGACTTGCTCTGCTTTTTGAACGATTCCCCGCGTTCGCTCCCACCCCTCCTGGAGCTCCTGGATAGGTTTCGATCTCGGGATTTAAGGTAAATCTGGCTAAATCGAGGGGAATGATACTAACTGAAAGCCCTGATAGACTAGTAGTACTACGAGGACTGTCACAGATACCCTGGTCGACAACGAAGATTCCTTATCTGGGAATTAAATTGACTCCCACATTTGCGGGTCTCTATGGGGTGAATATCCCCCCTTGTTTAGGGAGGCAGGGAAGTGGTTGCAATGTTGGGACTCCCAGGAGATCTCCTGGTCGGGCCGTGTTACAGCGGCAAAGATGTCGTTGCTCCTGAAACTGATATATGTGTTCCATTCCTTGCTGATCTTTATCCCAGAATTAGAACTTCTGAATATCCAAAAGGAGATATACAGATTTACCTGTCAAAAGAAAAGACCCCCGGTCTCTGGGAGAATCTTGACAAGGAGTAGAATGATGGGGGGCCTGGGTCTTCCTTCGATCCCACGTAATTACCGGGCAGCTCAAGTGGCCGTAATGCTTTCCTGGGGGAATTCCCCAGACCCTCCTAGGTGGTTGAGGATTGAACAAGCTGTGGCTCAACTCCCTCTAGCTCATTATCCATTCCTGGCTAGGGAGGCTCGGAATTATGGTGCAGGGTTGTTGTCGACTACTTTATGTACGCTTAAATGTTGGGATAAAGCACGCTCACAGAGAGGGATCCCTTTGGGCCTGGGCCCGCTGTCTCCCGTTACCCATAATCCAGCCTTCACACCTGGTCTTGCAGCTGCGGCATTTCGTGCTTGAAGCCAGGATGCCCCGCTGCGGCTGAGAGACCTATATGTTAACCAAGAGCCCCTGACCTTTCAAAAATGCAAGGAAAGATTTGGTCTCCCGGAGTCTGAACGCTTCCGTTATATACAACTGCGGCACTGGCTCACTAATAGGCGGCCCCGACGGGCGAGCGGGAGGGCCCCACTGGGCATCGAACTTAGAATACTCGAGGGCCAACAGTCACACAGAGTATATGCGTGCTGTCAACTACTGGAGAGAGCCTCAGCAGACAAGAAACTCCCGTACATGAAAGCTTGGGAGGGGGAGCTAGGGTTAGACATTGCGGATGACTCCTGGCAGGAGATTTGGCGCGAGCTCAAACCAGTTCCCGCTGCATGCTTGTGAAAGAAAGCGCCATCAAAATTTGCTTTAGGTGGTACTTGCCCCCAAGTAGACTCCACTCAATTAATCTGAAATACCCGGATCCGTGTTGGCATGGTTGTGGGGAGCAGGGTGACTTGGCTCATATGTGGTGGCATTGACCGGTCATACAAACATTTTGGTTGGAGATTAGATCAAAAACTAAAGACATCACAGGTTCTTTGCTCCCAATGGACCCAAGAGTGATCCTGTTGGGGGACGTACCAGAGGATGGGACCTTTCCTATGTCGGGGCATAGGGCAATTCTGATCTCGCATCTGCTCACTGCTGCTCGCATTACTAGAGCCCAATTCTGGAAAGCGATTGAGGGCCCACAACCTGCCTATTGCTGGATTAAAGTATGGGAGCTATTGGGTCTTGAAAAATTTACAGCCATATTGGAAGGTAGGCTCCCGAGATTCCGGAGTACCTGGGACCCTTTCCTAGAATATGTTTCTGACAGAGAGCAGATGTTCTTCCAACCGCAGCTGTTAAAGCACTTTATGAACCCGTAGTAGGACTGCAGATGTCATGTTTACGACCCCTTATTATACAAGGCTGACCCAAGGAAATTATTATTATGAACTTTTGATAGTTGATGTTACTTCAAGGAATTTAGACTCGTAATATGGATGATGGACCCAATGAATTCAACTTTCTTTTTGTTTTCTTCTTCTTTCATCTCTCCCCTTCTTCCCTTTCTTATTATTTCCTTTCCCCGCTATGTTCCCCTACAACCCTCTGATAATTAATTAAAATTGTATAATGAATTTAGCATTGTAAAGGGTTTGACCCAGTTGCTGTCATGGTAAGCTAATGAGTGTACAGTACTGATGAATTGTTGAGGGAAATGTAGGGGGATTTGTATTTTAGAAAGTTCAACTGTTTGTACTGCTGTTAATCTTGTATTCATTAGCTGAAATCAAATAAAAATATTCTGAACAAAAAAAAAGAAAAAGGACATGAAATGGCAGTTAGCTACATCAATCTGTGCCCACCCCAAGCCAATTACATATATCATAGAAAACCGTTTTAAACTGTATGCCTTATTTTCACAAGTTCATATTTAACGCACCAAAAAAGGATAGATTTTTGTAGAATGTAACAGTTTCCTCAGATTATATACGAAGCATGTCTTTGTCGAACATTGAAATACAGATGGGTAACTTTTTCATACATTACCTTTAATTATGAATCTTTACAGCTTGAAAGTACATTTTCAAAAACCACAGGCAATTTCTTTCCGGTCTGCTGAATTGCATTTTGGTATTTGTAGTCTTCCAGTCAAGGTGGGGGAAAAATGCCACAATTGTACGCTTTTTCCCTTGCCTATTCCTGTAAGGATTAATTATGTGAATACTTAACTATGTGAGTACTTTACTATGGTTTGTGAACTTTTCAAAACATCTTCATATAACAGAGTATTATTGAAAGTTAAAGTGGTACAAATGCCCAAAAACAAATCTAATTAAAACCTTGGAGGAACTCATCCGTGGGTATAACCCGGCGGAGGATGAAGAAGACTGGGATCATATTGTAGAAATACTAGCCCAGGGACACTTGCTCAAAGGATTTAAGTTACCTGTCCAGGTGTGAAGAATTGTCATTTGGCAAGTGTGTGAAAGCCATGGCTTTTTTAATTTGTATTAATAAAAAAAATGCTGCTGGTAATTCCATCTCTGAAAGGGAAATGTGCTAATCAGATTCCCCTTTCATAAGCTTCATGACAAAAGCATAGTGAGTACATGTGCCCTGTTGCATCAGTATCCTGGTCTGCGCGCCTGCTCAACCAGTGACAGAGAGCAGGTTCAGAGGTCATGGGTGCCCTCTTGACAGCTGCAGTGACAGCCAAGTCTCTGTCATGCAGGTGATGCATTTAAGATATGCACTCCAGTTTAAAAAAAACTGCATACGTATGAGGGTCCTGCGCTGGTGCCAAGGTAAACTGTAAATATAAGAAGGAAATGAGTAACACTATTGAATGAGACTGAAATCCGGGCACACTTTAAGGCAATACAATGCCAAAGAAATTCAAATAAACAATACAATTTTAATAACCAATGTTATATATAATTCATTTGAAAACATCAGTGAAATATATTTCTGAAATAAAGTAACAAATCTCCATAAAGTTCAGAATATGCATAAAGATGTAACAACAGTAATGGCAATACATTCTAAACAGAATGATGTTTGTTGTGATTTCACAAACAAATAAAATAAAATAAAACTGATGAATTAATTCCTTGTTTCAGAAAGAAAGATAAACACTTCATTTAAATGGTAGATTCAAAGTGTATCTTTCACTGTCATTATGACGCGTTTCGGGCTTTCTGCCCTTCATCAGGTATATCAGTTCATGAATTCTGTAAAATAAATATACAAATAAACTCGTCACTATGTGTTTTTAGGATAACTGCTACTGTACCTATTATGACCTTGAAAGATATATAGGGTCACTGACCTGAGTGTCCAAGTGATGTCTCTTGTCTCTGAGATAGCTTGAATGTGGGGATATGTGTCTTTCTGTCCTCTTTGTTACCAGGTTGGTAAGATCTGGAGGTAAATCAAATAAACTGTGTGTAAGGGTAATGGTGGGCCAGGTATGGGACCAGTTGCTAGAGTATATCGCTGGGTCCCACACCGTGGCCATTAATGAGGAATGAGTTAAATGCGCTAGCATACCCGAGATAAATGAGAGCTCCCCTCAATGCAAAGAGCAGCGGAGTGATTTGCATGGGATGAAGCCAACTTCGTGCGTGACACTGAAATTTCACTGCCAATCCTGCATGGTGATAAAATTATATCATGTGGTTACTGCGCTGTATGTTTTAAAATTGTTTAGATATTGGATTACATTAGACAAATTTCGTGCTTGGAAAAACATTCTTACCGCGTTCACGGGCTCGCCAGAGCTGAACGTCAATTGATATTGCACATGTGTCAGTCCTGTGGGCCCAGTTCTGGTATTCATTCCAGACATATCTCCCCCTCCCCCCTGGCAGGACTGCAACCTTGGGCGATTGCCTCCCTTTGTTCTTTTGTAAGGGCAGGTAACACCCTTTCCCCAAAGACAGCAACTCCACAGGAAGCTGGCCTGGGAGCAGGAATCAAAGAGCACACCTATTCACAAAGGGCTAGGCTTGACAGCTTGGTGCTGCATTTCAAAAGGTATTTTATTCTAGTGAGAGGGGTGAGGGTGGGGTTCGTGTAGCCAGGAAGATATCTTTAAAGTTTGGGGAAGATTCTGGCATCTTGTTTCTCTCTGCCTCGTTCCTATACCATTCACTTCCTGTAGCAGAACTCACTTTGGGTGTTATGTAAAAAATACTATGCTAAAGTAACTTATTTCAAGAACAGGGAAGGACCCCTAAAGCAGGCTAGCTTTGGTTCAGTGAACTGTGGGCTTTCATCTTTAAGCCTCACACCACTTATTTGAATCATCCTTAGCACTCCAATCCTGAAAGATGATTTTGATGGGCCCTGCTGGGAGAGCAGTCCTTACCAGTTGTGAGGTGAAAGGAGGTGTTCCAAGGCAGAGGTGAGCTCTGTCTATTAACCATCCCCAGGAACCATTGAGGGTGAACTCTGCTGCTTGACAAAGGCTGCATATCTGCCAGCCACCCTGTTGCCTGGGACCTCACCATGTTTCAGGACCCCTGAAGGTGTGTGTCAGTCTGCCCTTTGTCTGGAAGCCCAGAGAAAGGACTAACCTTGGACATAAGACCCTGGAGTGGGACTCAAAGAGCCTGGAAGTCAGACCAGCCGAGATCCATTTTCGACATCAACCCGCTGCAAGACGTAATTCAAGCATGTTCAACACTGTGCGAACTATCCGGACCCTTTGACACTGGCTTTGGCGTTCATTGTTCTTTGAACTGCTGTTTGCCTTTTCAACTATGTTTGCCACTGCACCGCACCTGTTGAAGTGCGTTGTTGCCTTGGATCGGACCAATGATGTACCACTGCCTTGCATTGCACCACGCCCTGTCCAAAGCACAGACCTCTTTATTACCATCCCTGTAAGTCGATCGACCCAACCCTATTGCCTCCCAAACTGCAACCTCAAAGCCCTCGCATAGAATCGACTTGCCAGCACATCCCGCTACCAGCTCGACCACTGTCAATCCTCAACCGATGAACTGAACCTGGCGACTGCCTGATCTACACAGTTTGAGTAGACGGTTCGAGATAACTGCTACCTTTTGTTTGACCCCAACTTGATGCCAATGTGCCACTGGACCCCGTGACTACTGCATATTCAAACGGAGTGAACTCACAATCGACGCAGAGAAGCCTGGAACAATGTCAATAAGCCTGGTTCAGTGCCGTCAAACCACCAAGACCTTTTCCAAGATATTATTGACTAATATCTCCCCCTGGTCCATCTGTGGGTCCTTGTGACTGGATTGGTCATGGTCATTCTTTTTGCAACCGCATGAACGTTTCCTATGAACATTGGGGTCTTTTACTGCCTTTTCTCCCCCTGTCTTATTACCAGGGTGATGCATTTATTCTATCATTGCATATTCTGTGTTTCTTCTATAGGGGTGGGGTTTTGCAGTGTTTTCCAGTAGTTTATTACTGTACATGGTGTGCTTTATTAAAGTATATATGTCTATAGACACTTGATTGGACATTCCTTTATTTGGGACATTTATACTTTACTGCTTGGTTTGCTACTGAACCACATTCACAACCCTCTTGAGAGTATATGCTTCCCTCAGCCCACATTACCACAAAAGGCAAAAGGGGTGTATCTCTTAACTGCCCATTTTACCTTTATGATTGTATTGGTTTGTAGAAGGCTGAGGGCTGAGTGGGTATATTAGCCCCTACTCATTCCTGTACTCCTGCAGGGCAGAAGTCAATTTGTCACGCCATGTGGGATGGATGACCACTGAGGCGTTACTGGGTTCAGGCAGCCATCAAATAGTAGCCCTCAGAGATGTCTGCCTATTTCCAAACAAGCCTCTTCCCATAAACAGGTGCAGGTGGTACACGTGGCTAGGGGCGTCCTAAGGCCCATTTTGCTCTAGGGATAAGAGGAACGACTATCCTAGTAGAGACAGCATTGATTCAGGACTCCCCGAATCGGTTGTCCTTGGAACCAACCCAAAGGGATTTCCCAATAGGGTAAGTTCCACTCATGGCCATAAGGTGGAGTCCCTCAGCCAGGGTTCATAAGTACACTTTTCATTATGGGAATAGAGCATTGAAAAAGCTCGAGGAAAGATCCTGGAATTCCCCTTTGACTTTCTTACAGAGACCTTTAAGACTGGGGAAGACCATTCAATCTCTAAAATAGGGGCACAAATCATGAATTTAGATTTATAGGAAATGGGTTTGTTTCAAAGGGAAAGAGACAGAAAGGGGGGTATATAGGATGGGGAAGAAAGAAGAAGAGGTATCGGGTGATGTCACAGGGGTTGGCTGTGGAACTCTGCGGCTAAAGGGTGCCAGACACTCTGTTATACCGTCTTGGAGGTGGTAACTGGGGCATCCAAGATACCTCCCACTTTCATCACTCAGCTGGTAGCATTGATCAGCAAAACATGTGTTTCCCAAATATATGCAGAGAGGGGACAAGAACAGGTTCAGGGGGCCCAATGATAGTCATGGTGGAGAGACCCCCAGAGAAATTAAGCTATCAGTCCACAGGCCGCTGACGAGATAGCATGAGAAAAATAGAAAAAGAGACAGACACACTTTACATTAAATAATCAGGGCTTGTACCAAAGGGACTGCTGTCCTGTGGATGACTTGTCTGAAAGTAATAATTCTGCTTTCAAATTACAAGTGGAATGGTTTTATTGTACCTTGAAACCTACCATAACTTTACTGTTTGTTCAACTGCCCCAATGCTCCAACCACAAATGTTCAGTCTATACTGCACTGATTATCCCTAACAAGGGTGAAACATGTATGCATTTGCCTAAATCCTTGCCTGTATTGAGTGTAAAGATGCTATTTATAAAATGGTATGTTATGTTTTGTCACTCTCACTTGTAAAGCGCACGTACGCTAAAGGGCCTCTTGGCGCTGACTCAGACAAGTAGGCAAGAATGGCTAGATTAAAACGTACCTGTTTTTAGAAAATGCCTAAATGACGGGTAGTAGTTCTGTGTGGCATGAAGCACATGGGGAAGAGAGTGCCAGAGCTGAGCTGAAGCAGTGGAAAAAGACTGGCCACCGAACCGGTCAAAATTAAAGTGAGGGGCCAAGACCAGGCATGGATCATCAGTATAAAGCGTCCAAGCAGGCACATAGGGGCAGAAATTAATCTGGAATTATTCAGCTCTGAGACCACAGAATGCACAGTGAACAAGGTAAAGAGCCTTAAAATTAGTACGTTTGGCCACAGGGAGCCAATGAAGGTAATGGAAAAGAGAAGTGGCAACCCTGGCCACAGAGTTTTCTAGAACCTGGAGCTGCCGGATTAAGTAGGCTGGCTGAGCTACGAACAAAGAGTTGCAATAGTCCAGAGAAGGTGGTACTAGTAAAGCAACCAAAGGTGCGCAGAGCCGGGGAGGAAGAAAGGAAAGTATCTTACAGAGGATTTAAAGTTGGGAATAGCCCTGTGGGCATATCTCACTAATCTGGGACTCCGCCAATAAAGAGGCTGATATTTTAACCCCCAAATCCTTTACCAATGGGACAGGAGAAGGGAATGGACCAAGAGAAGGAGGCCAGAAGAAGGGTGACAATAAGACAGAAGGGGGGCCCACCACCAGCACTTCAGTTTTATCACCGTTTAGCTTAAGCCAGTTGTTACACATCCATGCTCCCATGGCCTCCAGGCAGGCCATGAGCCTATCCGCTGTCTCAGGAATTGAGATATCAAGACAAACCAAGATGTTGATGTCATCTGTATAAGAAAAACAGCAGAAGCTTTGGGAGAAGATGCATTTGGTCAGAGGTTGCATATGGATGTTGAACATGGCTGACCCTGGGCGGACACCACAAGTGAGGGCAGTGGGGGCAGAATGAAAGGGTGCAAGGGAAAGTGATTGTGAACGTCCAGAGAGAAAAGATGTGAACTGGGAAAGAACGTTACCTGAAAGGCCAGCCTATGCAAGGCGATCAAGCAGGACTGCATGGTTGATCGTATCCAAGGCGGTGGGGAGGTCAAGCAAAATTAAAGCTCCCACGTCACCCTGATCATGCAGCTGAGCGAGATTGTCTACTACCGAGGTCAGCACACTCTCGATACTGCATCCTGGTCGAAAACGCAACTAAGGATTCTAAAAGCTTAATCAAAAATGGAGGGTGTGATATAGTGCGGAAACTAGCAAGAATGGTCAGATCGAAAGAAGGCTTTTTGAATAGAGTGATAACTAAAGCGTGTTTGAGAACAGCAGTAATTTGGCCAGTAAGAAATGATGATTTAACTACCTGAAATTGGTCAGCGGAACAGATCCAGATATCACATATTTTTTGGGACGTACGTTTCAGTTCTTTGCAACACTTTGCAAGTACTAGTCCGATTTCCACCAAACACACAAAAGCACACTTTCTGACCCTAGCCACCGCTCCTGCTGCAAATTTGGTGAAAATCCGTCCAGCCATTCGGGCAATAGCCTTGCGCAAAGTTTATGCCCATTTAGTCTATGGAAAAAAATAATGATTTGGGACCCCCTCTATAACTTTGCCCCCCTGCACAAAACCTCACCCAACTTGGCGAAACAATTCAGAGCCAGCCATATACTTTTTTTGCAAAGTTTGGTGAGGATTACTCCAGGGGGAGCAAAGTTATAAGCCGCTGAAAAAGTGCTCTTCCTAAGAGTTTAGCAACTTAACCATAACTACACGCACGCTACCACGGGCCGTGTGATATATATATATCAGTTATTGGTTATACATTTAACAAATGTCATGCACATGTATGACATTTATGTGATGATTAGCAATCAGTTGAAAAATGTCAGACATGCATATAGGAGAGTCCCAGTCTGCCCCAGTCCTTTTGCAAGAGAGGAGCTGCAGCAACGACCTGCGTTTGTTTCGTGTGCTTTTCACTGTGTTGGCCCCTTTAAACATTTGACTGAGGCTCCTAGACTCCACCTTAAAAGGTGTTGGCGGGCGCGGAGCGCCGTGCGGAGTCCCAAGGAGAGTCCCAGTCTGCCCCAGTCCTTTTGCAAGAGAGGAGGTGCAGCAACGACCTGCGTTTGTTTTGTGTGCTTTTCACTGTGTTGGCCCCTTTAAACATTTGACTGAGGCTCCTAGACTCCACCTTAAAAGGTGTTGGCGGGCGCGGAGCGCGCGCGGAGTCCCAAGGAGAGTCCCAGTCTGCCCCAGTCCTTTTGCAAGAGAGGAGCTGCAGCAACGACCTGTGTTTGTTTTGTGTGCTTTTCACTGTGTTGGCCCCTTTAAACATTTGACTGAGGCTCCTAGACTCCACCTTAAAAGGTGTTGGCGGGCGCGGAGCACGCGCGGAGTCCCGAGGAGAGTCCCAGTCTGCCCCAGTCCTTTTGCAAGAGAGGAGCTGCAGCAACGACCTGCGTTTGTTTTGTGTGCTTTTCACTGTGTTGGCCCCTTTAAACATTTGACTGAGGCTCCTAGACTCCACCTTAAAAGGTGTTGGCGGGCGCGGAGCGCGCGCGGAGTCCCGAGGAGAGTCCCAGTCTGCCCCAGTCCTTTTGCAAGAGAGGAGCTGCAGCAACGACCTGCGTTTGTTTTGTGTGCTTTTCACTGTGTTGGCCCCTTTAAACATTTGACTGAGGCTCCTAGACTCCACCTTAAAAGGTGTTGGCGGGCGCGGAGCGCGCGCGGAGTCCCGAGGAGAGTCCCAGTCTGCCCCAGTCCTTTTGCAAGAGAGGAGCTGCAGCAACGACCTGCGTTTGTTTTGTGTGCTTTTCACTGTGTTGGCCCCTTTAAACATTTGACTGAGGCTCCTAGACTCCACCTTAAAAGGTGTTGGCGGGCGCGGAGCGCGCGCGGAGTCCCGAGGAGAGCCCCAGTCTGCCCCAGTCTGCCCCAGTCTGCCCCAGTCTGCCCCAGTCTGCCCCAGTCTGCCCCAGTCTGCCCCAGTCCGCTCCCAGACCGTCCAGGCGTCTGGAGTATTGTTGGCCCTTTCACTCGTCAACGCACGTTGCTAGAAAGACGCGTGACTAATGACAGAATGATGGAAGGCAGCAATGAAAGTGCCGCGGTTACTAGCAGCAAGGTAAGCGGAAATGTGATGAATAAACATTTGCATTTGCCTTTGGAAGATTTGAAACTGACCTCAACCGAGGGTGTTCCCTCGCTAAAATCCCTAGCAAAAACGATCGTTAGCGGTAATGGAATACAGGCGGCGGCATGGAAATGTGCTCAAAATATATCAGCACTGCCACAAGTTGAGTTGGTAGTAGAAGAAATAAACAATGGCTGTGTGGCAACAACAGAAGGTGCTCCATTAATAGATGCTGCTCCAGTTGCATGCTATAAAGCCAACTTACGAGCGGCAAATGAGAAAACATTAGCAGCAGTGACTTCAAATGGAAACACTGCAGAAAGCAACCCTGTCGATAAGGATGTCAATTTCACTTGTTTTTTTGAGTCAAAAGAGGCTATGGGTGATAAAGCTATAGAAATAAATACGGCTTCATTTTTATCACCCTTTGATGTAACAGACCACGAGCTTCTCCAAATTCATGTATCCGCCGATTCAGCGAGGCTGAACACGTTCGTGTTTAACCCCCCACTTAATCCTTCACTTCTAGTAGAAGACGAATGTATGTCATTACAATGTCTGCACGAGAATCTATGCGGAAATACTGTTCTTCAAAATGAAGTGATTTACGCTCCGAAATTGCATGTTTTGCAAAATGAAAGGACAAGCAAAAAGCCTTTAATGCTGCTTTCAGAAAAAAATGTGCTGCCTCGTCTAAGTTTGAAAAAGACTGAAACTAAAGGAGAAGAGCTTTCAAAAAAGCATCCCGATGAAACAATGGAAGCTAAAAGAGATTTGCAAAACAAAACGAAACATATTCTGGTGCACAAAATTGCTATGCTGACTGAAGCTCGTCAACATTTTAATAGTCAGATATGTCAGCCAACCAGAACTGCTTCGCAACTTGTGAATGTCATTCCTGCACAGAAACGATTAGCAGTAGATTGTCAAACAGCTCCAGTAAACTTGAATAAACTATCAGGGCATGATTTAGTAGCTCGCGAAGCACGTTTAGCGGAGCGTTTGACAGCTGATTATCAACAAATAAAAGACAAGCTAATAAACAGCTTCAGTTCTAAATTAGAGACAAAATCTCAGTCACAGTCGAAACCTACAACGGGCGACGAGGAGCTGCGAAAGTTGCAGCAATCAATCTTACATTTGCGAACAAAGACTCAGACCCGGACAAGTACACCTCTGGCGAAGGGATTGATTTTAAAAAATCAAGCTGCATTGAGCAATGATGTTACCTTACTAGAAGCTCCGTCTATAGGTTTGGCAACAAAAAGTGTCTCTCAGTCGCACTTGGACACTAGTATGAGCTCTAACATAACACAACCAAGTATTGACCCTGCTCAAACATATGATCACGACATGGAACGGAACAATAAAGCGAGTCTATCAGTGGCTGCAGGCATTCAAATACATAATAATGTGCTGGCAGCAACTTCCCTAGCACTAATCCCTTTTACGAAACTGTATGAGTCTTTAAATGACTCTATAAAAGAACAAGGTACACAACTGTCTACCATCCTAAAAAAATTGGAAAAACTTGAACAAAATAACAATACCTTACAGTCTCGAACCGAAAGAGAAGCTGAAATTTCATCGCAATGGCATTACCGGCTAGGTGATCTAGCATCAGGTGCGCATACTGATAATGCAACCCTTATGAATGCTGTTCTTGAATGCATGAAATGGCTGAGGCATAAAGACAATAAGGAAAGTGGGCAGCTTGGAACACATCCCACTCAACTTACCTCTCGGTCTCTATTTTCTGCTAAAAGTACTGGATCACAAACTGTGTCATGTAACGCTATGAGTGAAATATCAAATGTGCCAAACTCTGACAGAGCAATAGGTCCTGCTGTTTCTGGGAAGAAGCAAACCGAAACTCCCACTATAAATGTTCCAGCTATTGTGGTGAGTCATGTTTCATTCCCAAATGACTTTGTAAGCACTAACACATTAATGGAGGTTTTGGTAACTGACGCTAACCAACTGAGTAAGCAGTCAACTAAAGAAAGAGCATCAAGTGAGTCAAAGCAGCCATCCTTTGGAATCTTTACCGGTTCCGCGAAGAATTTGGAGGAAAAGCGTCTTGATTCAAATAAACCTAAAGATGTACAATCAACAGCTAAGGCTGCAAGAAAAGGTGCAAAACGCAAATCAACTAATACCAAACAATTTGTACGAAACCTGCCTACTCCTGAAAAACTGGGGCTATATGACCGTAATAAAATTAAGAAATTACAGATGAGACACCAAGAGCAAACTGATGTGACATCCAAAGTGTCAAAAGCAGCTGATCAGAAAACTGCTACCAAAATACAAAATTCAAGGAAAAGAGCCAGAATTGATTCAGATTTGGAGATCAGCAAGCGACAAGACGAATCAATCGATTTATGTGATCTTTCAACATATTCCATCGAATCAGATAATACTATGAGCTCTATTGGTGGAAGAGGGTCGCAGCATCAGGCCCAGATGGCTCAAGAAGCTAGTGTGACCACAGGTGGTGGACCTAATAATCAGGAACCTGCTGATATAGCTAGTACTAAAGTCCCGGAGCGTGGAGTAGGAAAAGTATCAAGGAATGGAGGAATGAAAGCCTTGATGGTTGCCCCAAATCCAAGCGTTAAAGATGTGACAGCAGACACTGCAGAAAGGCCTGATCAAGCCAGATCCTCAAATAGCCATAAGTTTAATCCAAAAATGACCTTAGCTCAAATGAAGATTCAAAATCAACTCAAGAATAATATGAGGTCAGGGTCCTCTGATGATAAAAAAACAAAGACCTGGAAGATTAGAGTAGAAAATCTCTTTCCTGATGACAAGGACATCAATTTGAACCGAAGAAATTTGATGCACTTATTGCACACAATACCATCACTTCGGACAATTACTTCGGATGATATTGTCATTGTGGAATACATTTCAGAGGATGTTGCTGATAGAATATTCCTGCACATAAAATCGTACGCAGTAGAAAAAACTCTATTCGCTGCAAAGGATGAGCTTCTAGCTTATGGTTTTGACATCCAGGTGGAAAAGCAGCAAACTGACCGGAGGGAAATAAGTAATTTGTCATCAGCGAGCGCTCAATCCTCAAATGAATATAGAAGAGATGTTTTAAAACAGCACTTTAAACTGAAGTCACCAAAATCATCTAATGAAGTGCGATACCTACAAAGAAATGACAAAAACTCGAGAGGAAATGCAAACTTTAGGCAGACCTCATAACTTACATCTCTCAGTGGTGAGGAATCGTGTGATATAATCTCATGGAACACCAGAGGTTTTAATCATCTATTCCAAGAATGGTCTCTACCCATGGAGAATAACTTTGTAATATTTCTACAGGAAACCTGGTTGCGTGAAACCCCAATAAAAGATGGTTATACTATATTACTAAATGCAGCTGGTAAAAACAGATCAGGACGGCCATTTTCGGGGCTAATAACACTTGTTAACAATGCTTATGGATGGAAAGTTATCGAAATATATAATCCAAACATTTATGTTCAAGGAACGTTGCTGGCGATGGAATCAGAAATAAAAGTGGATGTGAAATGTCTGCTTTTGATAAATATATATTGGAATCCTGTAATGATATCTACAGCACAATTTATTAACGCTGTCACAACAATCATCTATCAGTGTTTAATAACATGCTCAAATCTTGCCATAATAATTTGTGGAGATTTTAATTATTCTTGGTATGAAGATCGGCAAGTAAGTTCATCTGTAGCCCCCTTAGGGCTGACAAGAGGTGATTATTGGAGTCAAGCTCTAAAAGCAAGAAACTGCGAAATGGTAAATGGCAGAGTACAAAGTGATATTCCACCTAGTTTCACATGGCAGCGAGAGAACTGTAAAAAAACAATAGATTATTTTTGGATCAGTTCTTTACATTGGTCGAAAATTGAACGTTTGGATATACACAAGTCATCTAAAAGTGATCACCATGCACTGGTATTGACCTTACAAATGACAAGGTGTGGTGTAAAACTAACGTATAACTGTCCACTTGAGATAAATCAAGGAGCTAACAGATTAAGAATAAACAATCAACAAATACAGATGCTGAGCAAAAATTTAAAGAACTCGTCTAATGATCTAGCGACAACAATAAACTTTTCTCCCTTGCTGCAACAATTCTGTATGAAAAAACAACAGCAAAAGAATGTTTGTCCAACTAACAAATATGTATTCAGTGCGCTGGTTAGCTCGGAAAAAAAACAATTGGCCAAAGACATAAGACTTTTGAAAAAAAATGGAGGCTGCGATATGGCGATTAAAACCAGAAAACGAAAGGTAAAATATCGAAACTGGCTCAAATCATTTAAATTAATAAGAGATCAAGAAAGAGCAGAACTTATGTTGAAGTTGATTGTACAACATAAAGTAAAAGATTTTTGGTCTATCCTGAATACAGGATCACTATGCCAAGAGGCAAGACTAGCAAATGGTATTTCTGCATCTGCCTGGGAAGAGCACTTCAGTCTAGTCTTTAACGGTAAACTGGGAAAAATAGAGAAAGTAAATGTGGTCTGTCCAGAACCTTCGGATGTAGTTGAATCAAAAGATACAATTTTGACATTGATACAAAAATGAAAAAACTCACGCGCGGCAGGCCCTGATGGCTTGTCAAATGTGATGTTGAAAGAAAAAAAGGAACTTTGGGCTGACTTCATCGAGAACCTTTTCCAACTGATATCGACATCAAAAACCATTCCAGAATCGTGGACAACATCTGTTATCGTGCCTATTTTTAAGAAGGGTAATAGGGACGATCCGAACAACTATCGCCCTATTGCCCTTCAGGACACTATAGGAAAAATATTTGCAACATGTCTGCAACAAAAGTTAACGTCTTGGGCATATGCATCTGGGCGAATGGATTGTAGACAAACAGGTTTTACTAAAGATACAGGAACGGAGGTGAACTTGTTGATACTAAGCCTATTAAAGCTTGACGCATTGAAAAATAAAAATAACTTGTTTATAGCTTTTATAGATATGCGTCAAGCTTTTGACACTATAAACCGTGACAAATTATGGATGAAACTACAATCATGGTCTTGCCCGCCAGCCTTGCTCCAACCATTGATCGCGTTACATAATGATACCACTACAAGAGTTCGCTTGGATGCTACAGGAAATCTGACAAATGAAATAAAAACCTCTAAGGGCGTTAAACAGGGGTGCCCATTAGCTGCTCTATTGTTCAAACTATTCATTTCAATAATTTCAGGCAATCTGGAAAATACTCATCGATTTCCACCCAAAGTGAATGGTCAGGAGATCAGCTAGGCATATTACGCAGATGATATCGTGTTGTTCGACCTGACCCAAATTGGTCTGCAACGACTCTTGAACAATTTAGTTGCATACTTTCAAGAAAATGAGCTTGCAATTAATACGAAGAAATCAAAAATCATGGCAATAACATCAGGAGCAAAAAAGAAAGTCAACCAGTTTAAGTGGTCTGTAGCAGGCGAGACAATTGAGACAGTATCAACAATCCGATATTTAGGCGTGCAAATAAACAGCTCGATCTGTGAATCAGTATGGGTAGCAGAATTGAAACATCGCATGTCCATATTGACAATACAAGGCCGAAAGCTGCATTTTGAATATGGTAAATTTACCCTCCAACCACTACGGACCTTCTATATACAAAAAGTAATTCCCATAATAACGTATGGGGCGGAAGCTGGTTGGAACATTGACCATCGAATTTGGGCCATCTTGGAAGGCAAATTTTGGAAGAAAATATTGCGACTTCCAAGCAGTACCCCGATTGTTGCAATAAGATATGAACTGGGCCTGGAACCATTACATGGAACAATTCAATGGAAATCAATTGCAGCTTTACGAAAGATGCAGCTATCAAAAATTGCTCCAGCGTACAAAATATTTGAATCAACGACTAAAAATCCACATGGAGGAATTTTCTTGTCTTGGGCAAATAAAATCAGGAATATCTTGAAAATAGCTGACATCTCATGGCAAATGGTAATAACAATGCCACAACTCGCAAAGAAAAAGTTACGGCAATGGAACTGGATCTTAAACGAAGAACAGCGTTTGTCAATGTCCTCATCCCTGAACTTGGGTATGTCTTGTAACTGCCTAGACAAAGTTCCAAGATATCCAAAGAGGTTTTGTGGAGAAGAAAAGATCCGAAGATCGTTGACAATCTATGTCGATTCTGTACAATGGAAATAGAATCATTAAAACATCTAATCATGGAATGTCCCACAATAACCACTCAACGAATTTGCTTTATGGGCAGATTTGTATCACCTAACATTAATATGGATGAGTGGTGGTGGAAGGTGCTAACTGGAAACAATGTGATGTTAACTTGTGCAGTGATAGATTTTTTGGAAAAACTACTGGAGTAGGGAGATGCCCCGTAACATCTTGAAGCATACGGGTTACAGTATTGGTTGAACCCATATGTATGTGTGGACCTATGTGTGTCTTAATCATCTAATGAAGTGTATTGTGATGTGATTGTTTGTGTTTTGTAATTAAAGTTTGTAAAAAACTAATTGTAACAAAAAAGAAAATATATATATGGTACTTGGGCACATGTACCTTGTGTTTCAAAAGAGGAGAGGCACCTGGATAACACTTGTGTGAGAATAACTGTATTCATGGCCTGAAAACTGAAGTACATATGATGCGAGTACTATAAATATGAAGGAGTTAAATAATATTCTTTGATTCAGTGTATGAACTTAGACACTGTGATAGACAAGTAGGGCCTGTTTCACAGAAGCGTTTTATAATGGTGCAGTCCCATTGGAAAACATTCTGTGAATCAGGCCCTTAGTAATTGCTTTCCCAAATCAATACTTTGTTGTGGAAACTTGAAAATATTGCAGGATTTTAAGCAGACCTACGTTTTCATAACTTTTTACAAGTGTAAAGATTGAGAATGTAATTTATTAGATGATTATGTGTATTCTAAATGTAATGTCGAATTTTAGTGATATGTATTGTACTGCTGGTTGCTTATGTTCTTTGGATTTCCTCTCAAATAAAACATTATTCATATTTCCACAATATATGCATATGTTTATGATGCTTAGGGTGACATGCATGCACTAAAAGAAGTTTCAAATTATTATAAAAAGTAGTGGACATGTGTCCCTTTTGTGGGCGGGGAAGGAATGAGCAGGGTGGAGTAGAGTGGAAAGAAAAAAGAGACTGCTGCGTTTACTTGTTCATTTTGTTCTCTTCAATCAAAACATATTTCATGTAATTGCTGTGAGGCCTTTGGCAGGTTTTGTTCTAGAAAGAGTGTGGGCGAGTTGGCCATTTAGATTTGTCTGTCCTTGTCATCCCTGATATGATAGTTTATTCTTGTACATCAGTTCCAGACTCTTGTGATGTATAACAGAAAACTGGTGGTAAGAAAGAAAGTCATTACTTTTATATGTAGCACAATACTTTTGTCAAATCCACCCTTATTCTTTGAAGGCTCCGGGAGATGTTTTTGAAGAAGCTGATAATGTTGCCGAAGTGGTCAAGTAAGAAGTTGCATTTATGCAAACAACCCATCTGTACATCTTACAGTAAAACATTAAAAGGAACCAAACATTAGTATCAAAAGTATAGTTGAATCCTTAAACTATGCAATGTGATTTAGCGTTCTGGATCCTGCCACAATTCTTAAGAAGAACATGATAGCTTCTCCACTCATTCTGGATGCTTCCCAAAAGGTCACTCTATAAGCGCATTGTGTTTCATCCTCCCCACTGATATGCTATGATATGATATTTATAACGTGCCTGTACACAAGTGTTTCTAGGCGCGACAATACAAGGAGGGGGAAACAAAAGGGGGACAAAACATTGATCTTACTAGTCCTTGTGTCATTCAGATCACACAAGCGCAGGGAAGCGGAAGGGGAGAAGTGCAAAGGGGGTGGGGGTGGAGAAATGTAGGTAATCAAAAGTGCAGCCAGCGGGGGGCTCAGTGCAGGTAATCAGACAGTGCAGCCAACAGTTGGCTCATATGTGCAGAGAGAGGGGACTGTAGGGTTACAGATACAGACAACAAGTGCTGGGGGAGCCAAGAGGCAGTGCGGGGTGCAACTGGACAGGCAGGGACCTGGGCCCAAGTTCAGAGGGTGGCCAGGTGACCAGTGCATGGAACAGACGGGTCATCAGCAGGGGAGAGGAAGAGAGAAAGTGGAAGTGAAGAGGATGTTCTTGAGTTGCTTCCAGAACCGGAGATGGCTCTGCTCAAGTTTAAGAGAGGCAGGGAGGCTGTTCCAGAGGGAGGCCCCAGTCGAACACAGAGATCTGCCCCCAACTCACTGCTTGGAAAAGCGGCTGCCCTTGAGAGAGTTGGAGGTGGATGAGCAGAGAGCTCGAGATGGTAAATACTCTGAAAGAGATGGAGGTACTGCGGTCCCAGACCCCAGAAAGCCTTGTGGACAATTCAGAGGGTCTTGAACTTGATCCTTGCCACCACTGGGAGTCAATGAAGAGATTTCAGAGCTGGAGAGATACGAACCCTGGGTTTGAGGCCAAGGACAAGTCTTGCAGTCCTGTTCTGGATAAGTTGTAGAGGACGGAGAGTAGGGGCAGAACGATTTAGAAAAGAGGTTGTTGCAGTAGTCCAGCCTTAAGGGGACCAGAGCTCTACAGACAGCAAGCTTTTGGGGGAAAGTGAGGAAAGAAAGAATACCTCTGAGGAGGTGCAGCTGATAGTTTGCCTTCTTAGAGACATCAGAGATGTGAAGAGAGAAGGAGAGGGTGGAGTTGAAGATGACACAAAGGTTCTTAGCCTCACAGGTAGGAGCAGGAAGAGGTCCCAGAGTGGGAAGCCAGAGAGACAGAGAGGAAGGGAGAGAGATGGTGTTCCGATGAGGAGGATCTCCATCTTACTGGCATTAAGGCAGAGATCATTGGCGGCACACCACTCCTGAATTGCAGACAGACATTCAAGAATGAGAGAAGGAGTAGAGGTGGCTGAGCGAAGCCTGATAGTAAGCTGGGCGTCATCCGCATAACCGTGAATGTTGGAGCAGAGAGCAGCGATGCGGTAGGCAAGAGGTGGCAGGTATTTGTTAAACAGCCAGGGAGAGAGGTTAGACCCCTGGGGAAAACCACAGGTAGAGAGAGTGATATAAGAGAGGAAGGACCCCAGTTGGACCTAAGAGGGCCGGTCAGTGTGAAAGGTGGTCAGCCAGGCCCAGGCCTGATCAGTGATACCCAGGTTATCACAGAGGCGCTTGAGCAGGATGGAATGGTTGACCGTGTCAAAAGCAGAAGAAAGATCTAGGAGAATGAGGACAGAAGGAAGGTTAGAATCTCGGTTGGAGAGCAGGTCTTCACAGATGTTCAGGAGAGCAGTTTCTGTATTTATGGCCGCTCTTAAACCAGACTGATGGTCATGGAGACAACCAACAGATTCAGTATGAAGGTTACGCTGGGAGATGGCCAGCCTTTCCAAGAGTTTGCCCAGGAAGGAGTGGTAGAGATTGGGCAATAGTTAGCTGGAGAGGAAACATTTTCAGAGGATTTCTTAAGGAGGGGTGCACAAGGAGTGCTTCAGGGGGAGAGGAAGAGTCCAGTGGCAAAAGAGTGATTGCAGAAATCATCCAGGGCCTTAGCAAGGATGTTGATGTGGTTCTTGATGGTTCTAGAAGAACATGGAATAACCTGCTTTGATGAGACTTTCATAGATCAGACTTGTCTATAAACGCCATCAGGGGTGAACAGGGAAAAGGAAGAGAAGGGAGGAGGAGAGGAGGACAAAGGCAGGCCAGGAGTGGAGGAGGGGGAGGAAGAGGAAGAGAGGGTGGACAGGATGTCCTGTGTTTTTGTGATGAAATGAGAAGCCAAGGCTGTGCAGAGGGCCTTGGAGGGAACAGGAGAGGTAGAGACTACAGCAGGGTTGGCCAGCTACTTGAAGTTTTTGAAGAGTTCGGTCGAGTTGTTAGATGCCGCAGAGATGCGGGCTTGGATGTGTGCTCTATTCTTGGCGAGGACAGAGAGTATGTACTGTCTTTGCAGCAGGCAGATGGCCAGTTTGTCAAAGAGTGCACCTGTAGCACTCCACTTCCTCTCTGCCACCCTGCACTTGCATTTGAGGGTGACGAGGTCGGAATCGTACCAAGAGTTGCACTTGGATTTGAGCTTCAAGCGGATCCTCATGACAAGGGCAAGTACATTAAGAGTGTCAGAGATAGAAAGATGGAGGTTAGAAAGGGCTGTGTCAGGATGTGAGTCAGCCAAAGGTGCAGAAGAAGGAGAGAAAGTAGTGGCGAAGGTTTTACCCAAATTGACCTTTTACAATTGACCTTCTGTCCTAATTGACATAATAATAGTGGTCCTAATTGACCTTCTGCACAATTAACCTTTATATTATTTTAGTTATTTTATATATGTATTGGGTTGGTTTTGGATTATAAATAATATAAGGGGAGTGGATGGGGGTTGCAGGGTTTTTTGGATTGGGCAGTTGGTTGCGGGAGGTTTCCCCCGCACATAGGTCCTAACTGAGCTTATAAATTGTGAAAAGGTCAATTAGTATACATCCGTGGCGAAAGCCTCCACTGACACACACTTCATGGGTCGGATGACCGAGAATGTAGGTGGCAGTGCTGGAGTCGGCTTGGCCTGAGGGGTAGAGAGAGAGAGATGGAGGAAAGGAGAAATTGATCACTCCAGGAGAGAGGAGTGGAGAGAGGGTTGGAGAGAGGGAGGTCTGAGGAGATCAGAACATCCAGGGTGTGCTCAGCAGATTGAGTCGGGCCAGAGGGAAGAATAGAGAGACAGAGGGAGTCATAGAAGTTGCGAAAGAGTCCTGCCAAAGGAAAGGAAGCATCCAAGTGGATGTTACGGTCCCTGAAGAGGTGAAGGTGAAAGGTAGAGGTGAGGAGGGAGGAGGAGAGATCACCCACTCAGATAATGGCCACAGTGAGAAAAAGACCTGGAGAGAGAGAGAGAGAGAGAGAGAGAGAGAGAGAGAGAGAGCCTGCAGACCAGGCATTCAAAGGAGGAGTAATACTGCATAGGAATGATAGAAGCAGGGATCCACTCTGGGAAGATCAAGGCTACACCCCCACTGGGACGATTGGTTCTGGGTGCAGAGAGGATCTTGTAGCTATCAGGAAGGAGAGTGTCAAAGCTTGTGACAGAGCTGGCCGTGAACCACGTCTCGGTCAGACCAAGAACATCCAGATCGAGTTCTTCCATGAGACGGCTGATGTCAGAGGAGTGTTTGACAGCTGAGTGAGAGTTTTAAGTGGCAATGTGGAGCAGGTTTCCCCCTTTGAAAGACTTCCAAGGAGGGGTACAGGTGAGCGGTACGCCCTGAGAAAGTGTTGAAGGTGCCCGACGATGGGCAGAGGAGGAAGGAGGAGAGAGCAAGGTAACCAATGAAGAGGAGGTCGGTGCCAGAGGGGTGGTGGAGGAAGAGGCAACAGGGTCACTGGAGAAGCATCAGAGGCAGCCGTAGAGGTGACAGAGGATGAAGGAGGCAGAGGAGCCAGAGATGGGAAAGAAGGGACAGAAGGAGAGGTTGATAAGGTGCAGGAAGCATCTATCAAAAAGGAGGAGGTTGGCCTGAGGTCATTGTTCCAAGACGGTGCCGTTTAGGTAAACATTAATGATGATCTTGGAGGACTGGAAGGGGGCCAGGAGGGCCTCCCATCGGGTTCCTCCATTAATGGGTGAAGAGGAAAAAGGACAGGGCTCAAGTCGAGGGTACACGCGGGTGGACGGAGTCCCCCCACTTTATTCAGAGGGTGGACTCAGTCCCCCCCAGCTAAAATAAGAAACATTGAATGTGCTCTTTGAATTTAATCCACCCTCGGGGATCGAACCGCAGTAATTGGGTTTGTAGACCAGACACTTCACCACTGCACTATGTAACCTGATGAAGAATGACAAACAAATAAAGGTTATATGTCCCATTTCGGTACTGCAAGTGCCAGGGAAAACATTTGTATTGGTTCTTGAAGTTTAAAACATGCACACCTCTTAACGTTTTCAAAAACAATATTACAAGAAAATATCCTCTCTTGGTTTTTTATGAAAGGCAAATGCCATTCGTCCTGTGTAATGTGGGTGGTTATGCAAACCCAATTTAATGAAATGTGCATATTTTACCATGATATGATAATTGCTGGCTATATCACATCCCATTCATTTGTTGATGAGACCCCCACTTTAATTTTAAGGACTTGACCCCTGAAAAGGGAGAAAGAACAGAGACCATATGGGGTGTCCATAGGCGTGGACAGGGAATGATAAAGAGGATGTCAGTAAGGGTCTGTCTGAAGGAAGCACTGGTGTAGGTATCAGCGATAAGGAGGCCTGTGTTGGAGACCAGGATATCCCTTTTGAACTTCTACCTACCAGACCTATTGAGAAGGATAGGATACTCAATAGAAAACAGTTAAACATAAGAGAGACAGAGAGCACCATATAGGGTGCAGAGTGCAGTGTGGGGGGGGGGGGGAGAGTGGAGAGGTGACCTAGGGGGCAGGCAGGGGGGAACACTAGGACAGGGGGACACAGAAGGAGGAGGGGCACACAGCGGACAGAACAATGACCAAAACTCAGAATCAATATATAGACAAGTCAGTTGCCAACGGAACCTAGAAGAAAAGAATGGACACAGAAGGGATGCCGGCAATACAATGTAGGCAAACAAACAGGAGAATCAACAACCCTGAAAAAATAGAACAATCAACCAGGGAACCTAGAAGAAGGAGTGAACAGCAGGGATGCAGGCAATACAATGCAGCAAACAACCAGGAGAAACAAAAATGCCAAAAAAAACAGAACAATGGACCAGGGAACCTAGAAGAAAGAATGAACAGCAGGGATGCGACAGTACGATGTAAGCAAGCAACCATGGATAGTAAACAGCACAAAGGCAGAACAAACTATCAAAGGAACTTATGGGAAAAGAATTCAAAAACCATGGAGAACAAAATCACAGAAGTGAACAATAGGTTAGGAGAAGAGGGCCTGCAGGGGATGCAGCGGGCACATGCCTGAGTGAAGAAGAAGGCCTAGAGTTTTGAGGGAGCACACGCAATCTAGGATTGCGAGAGAACACACGCGGGCCAGGACTGCCAGGGAACGCACCCGGCCTAGGAAGCGAGGGAGCATACGCTATCAAGGATTGCGAGGGAACGCACCCGGTCCGGGATGTGAGGGAGCGCACACAATCTAGGATTGCGAGGGTATGCATGCGGCCTAAGGTCACAAAAGAGCAAACACAATCCAGGATTGCAAGGGAATGCATGCGGCATAAGATGAGAGGGAGCACGCACAGCCTAGGGTGCGAGTGGGCACAAGCGATCTAAGATGAGAGGTCTAAGATGAGAGGGAGCATGCGCAGCATAGGGTACGAGTGGGTGCACACGATCAGGGATTGCGAGGGTACGAAGTGAGCAGGGGGCAGAGGACAGGTCAAGGAGGAAACAACAATGCAAGTGCAAGAGTGAGAAGGGGCACCAGGTCAGGGGAGTTACGTGGAGTAAAGCAAGCTAAACTCTACCCCCAACTTCTTACCTGGCGGCTGCAGACAGGAGGGTGAGTCGTCCGCACTCACTGTCTATGCTGCATCCCTTTCGCCATGAAGCACCTGTGTCGCTCAACACTGCAGCCTTGCCCTGCGAGGGCTTTGCCACAGAGGGTCCGTGCCTCAGTTCTTATAGACACAGAGCGTTGACATAGCGAAGCTGTGCTACGTGTCATCCGGCAGCATCTCATGCACACCTGCATCGCTCAACACTGCGGTTTAGTCCTGCGAGGGATTTTCACTCACTAAAGAACTAGAAAACAGCACTTAACAAAGACTTACACATTGTCTTCCTACAACCCTATTCTGAAATACTATAATTAGGCCACGCATGATTTTGACACTGGATAGAGGCAGGAAACTGGTCGAATTGTTGACAGGGTAGGCCATTTTGAGGGAGAGGGAGAAAATGATTCAGAAACGGAATTCAAATAGAATTTATTAGAGGGAGGGCTACAACATTTATTGGGTTGAGTTGTGGGAGAGTTATGGAATTAAAATGTAGTTTACTAGGGACAGAAGTATAACATTAAAAAAGGAATTAGTTGAGGGAGCGGTAGAAATTAAATAGTGTGGGCTATCTTTTTTTTGATTAATGACTACTGCATCCCAGTGACCACCTTGAATGATATGAGGTCAAAAAATAGAAGAAAGAAGGGGCGAGGCGCGCACTCCAGTTCCTGGCCAATATATTACCTGAAAAAAGGTTGCTGGGTTGAATCCCAAAGTGTCCAGTACATTTCATAGGGTTAAATCCCAATTGCTGCCCAATTGTTCACAGGGTTGATTCCCTTCTTGCACTGCTGTTCTCCTCCTAGGGCTTTCGTGTCGCCAACACTCATCAGGGAGGCTGAGTTGCCTTTCTGTTCAGGTGAATCCAATATAATTGCTGTTGCAGTCTCTAGGAATTGTGGTAGCTGTAGTAAAACCATTTTAACAATTCAGGTGACCAGGAAAAGACTCCCCTCCAAAAACACACGTCTTACCCTTAGCAGGGGGAGAGGGGAAACCATATTTATGGCTCTCCAATGTAGGGCATAATGACCCTGGTGCTGCAGCCTCTGGAGTCCGGATCTCAACAAGGTAATTGGTCAGAAAAGAAGGGGTGAGGCGTGCACTCCAGTTCCTGGCCAATATATTACCTGAAAAAAGGTTGCTGGGTTAAATCCCAAAGTGTCCAGTACATTTCACAGGGTTAAATCCCAATTGCTGCCCAATTGCTGCTCTCTTTTTTTCTTTTTTGAATGATATGAGTGTACATGACATTTCTTTTAGAGAAAAAAAGACAAACCTCCCAGAATTGTTCAAAGGAAAGCATGACATATCATTCAGCATCTGTAACTGAGTGTTTCATCTTTTTATGTCAAGACAAAATGGTAGTTCAAAAGAAAAAGTTGTATAATTCCCTAGGGGCGGGAGGAAATTACATTCAGAGGTTGAAACTCAGTGTCTCATGTTTTTGTGGGCAGTGTGACAGGGCCATGGGCATGGCACTGTCAGCCGGTGGAGATCGCTTGAGCCCTAACAGCAACCTGGGTTCCCGAGTGAGTGTGGGCAGGTCCACTCACCTTTTACATTGAGCATGCAGTCTTTTCCATACTTAGGAGAAACAAATCCATGTGCACCATACAGAGAGGAAGTGGGTATGAGGTACTCCTAACAAATCCAGCTACCACTGTAATGAGGTGCCACAGTTAACCCCAGCAACAAAGTCCATGATTGTGCAGTATATGAGGGATATCCAGATGAGTTCAGCAGGATCAGTAAAGACCCCCTTGATACAGGAAAAGTACTCTATGTAGTTGGGACATCGAGTATAGACCAGGAAAGTGGACAAAGGCACACAGGCGCAGCAGTAGTGAAATATGTGAAGGACCAGGAGGAAGAATTTCAGATAATCATGCAACAGAGATTGCCCTCACATTATTTAGAGTCTATAAATATAGAGCATAGAAGTCCTCTTTTTTTTATAAGGGGCTGTGTGGGAGAGGACACAAATACAACAGTATATAATGAAGGTTCCACAATACAGCTACGCTCCTTCACAAACGCCAGGTGTGAAAATCCACACTTAACATCGATCGAAAACTGTCATTTATCAATTTAGACAGACGAAAAAAGTAAGGACGTGAGGGACATATGATAGAAAAGGCAAGCCCTCAATATTATTTATCCGTGGATTGACCAATCTAAAGATAAATAATATTGAGGGCTTGCCTTTTCTATCATATGTCCCTCACGTCCTTACTTGCATCACAAATTGGTTAAAATATCTAAATGTAATTGAGACATCTCTGTTGTTTTTGCTTTATCAAATGAGTGATCCTTGGTGGAAATGTCAGATCATGCATTTTTAAAGATTTTTATGCCTTTTTGTATAATATTAGATGTATGAAGATTAAAATAGGTTTATCTTTTTGAGCATTTTTGTCTGTTAAATTGATAAATGACAGTTTTTGATCGATGCTAAGTGTGAATTTTCACACCTGGCGTTTGTGAAGGAGGGTAGCTGTATTGTGGAACCTTCATTATATACTCACATTATTTAGCACAAGCAGCAGAACTCATTGCACTCATTGAAGCATTAGAAGTATCAGCAGATGAAGGTGTTAACATTACACTGATTCAGCATACATGACATCTACAGTAGACTCAGATTTATCAAGATGGAAGCGAAGGGGATATAGACAAGCAGATGGGTCCCTATTAGCAAGATTAATTGAAGCACTAAAGGCCCTGTCCATGTAGCAATTGTGAAGTGCACAGCGCACCAAAATGGAACAGCCTTAGTGTCACGCTGAAAAATGCAGCTGTGGACGCTAATGCAAAACAGGCAGCTTATATGCCCTTCAGGAAGAAAGCAAAATACTTGTTACCGCAGCCCAACAGAGAAGGTTAACAGAAGCATAAAGTACATTATCAAAATAACATATAATTGGAGGAAAGAGCCCCAGCATAGGAAAAATATTGATGGGAAAAGAGAGGGTGCGTCCTATCACCTACTAACGTTGCTAGGAGATAAAGAAGCGCAAGCAAATTAGTAATGCCCATAGAGCTGTTAAACATTGCACTAGAGCAGCTCCATTACCCCACTCATGCACCAAAGCAGCACGTTGCTGCTGACATAAGTGAGGACTGGTTTGTGCCAAATCTTGGCGAACACAACGACAAATGTGTAGCCAACTGCAGTACATGTCACAAATTTCATCCAGGACACACACTCAAGACATTGAAGGGAACATTGCCCCACCCCACAGGGCCCTTCAAGGAGCTCCACATAGACTTGATAGATATGGTGAATCATTGCAACACTTACAGGTATGTACTAGTGGCAGTATGCCCATACTCCCGCTGGATAGAGGCAGGGCTCTGTGTCAATTTAGATGCTAAGTCTGCTGCAAGGTTTTTAGTTGGGGAAGTCTTTCATAGATGGGGTCTGTGAGACACTGAGGTCTGATAATGGTCCTCATTTTCTAAAGAAATTCCTGGCAGAGGTTACTCGATTATTAGGAATCAGGCGCACGCCGTGTATGGTTTACAACCCACAAGAAAATGGGATGACAGAGAGACTAAATTGTCTCCTGAAATCAAATCTGGCCAATTTATGTGACACCCTAAAAAGGATCTGACTGCACTGCCTGCCCCTGGCCCTCTTTAGCTTGTGAAATCAGCCCAGCAAGGACTGCCACCTCACACCCCATGAGGTGGTGACAGGCAGGAGAATGTTTGCCCCCCAGTACCCTCACAAACAGTGTCAGTTGCTCGTCACAGTGCAGAGCTGCTAGGAAATGAACTGCAACAAGACGTACCGGATGCCAGCACTGAATGATAGCAAAGCCACACTGATGGATATTCTCTGGCAGTGTGGTGGCAGGGCCTACCACTACTTGCCGCCATCTTGGAGTGGCCTTTACTCCTTCATCACCCTACATGCACCAGTGATGATCATCCCCGCAAGGAATGCGCAACTGCCCAAGAAGGAATCTCAATCCCCTGAACACCCCCCAATGAGTGTAGGACACTTGGACTCACCTGGGGTGCATAGAAATAAAAGCAGCAGTTACTTATCCACGGAAGCTGATGAAGCATTAGAAAAAATGCCACCCCAGTATCGTTTATTCACCAAAACGGAGGTGTTCTTCCCCTTACTGCTCACCCATGGAAAACAGGTAGTCACCAACTCCAAATAGCTGCAGTTACTCTGCTGGAACTTAATGGAACTCTCAAATGCCACTGAAAACAGACTTAACGCCATATGCGAGGAACTCCAGGTGCTCAGGCACGTAGCGCTCCAGTGCCGTATGGTTCTTGACCTCATCACAGCGATGGAGGGAGGAGTCTATAGAACAATCAGCAACTGTTGCTGCACCTATGACCCTCCCAACGATGCTGGCAATTAAACAATTACGATAGCTATCAAGCAGATGGCCCAATTTACAATAGACATGGGAAAGGAGGAATTGGTAAAGACGATGACTTGCTGGTGATATTTAATTTGTAATTGCCTTGCTGGCTGATTAACATTTTTCTCATCCTATTCCCCATCCTCATCTTCATGATATTATTCTGGTGCATATACCAAGTAATTGCTACATGTTGTGTGTCCCAACCAAATAAAAATAATTTCTTTGTAGTAATGACAGGAAATTCATCTCCTCGGTGGAAAGACGAAAGCTGTCAAGCAGATGAGCCATCACGGGTAGGAAGACACAGGAGCAGGTACCCCACAAACATATGCAGCTACCCTGACAATGCCCTTTGGCCCCAACCCAATGACCCCACTGAATACCTTAAAAGTAACATAGACACAGCTCTAAAGTGGCCCCATAGCTACTTGCAATGCACCCCTTGGGATTATATCATGTATGGGAGGGATCTAAGAGATGTAGGTAAAATAGGGATACCCAGAGGTGTGGCCAGAAGAAGAAGGTGAAAGCTATAAAGGAGATGTTAGAGTGTTGGCTTAGGTATACCAGAGGGACTGGGGGTCACACTACGAGCTCACCGTTCCAGCTCCCAGGAGCCAACGAACCCTCCCCAGTGAACAGACAGAGGACTCAACCAAGGGCAAGTTAGAACTGTTGTTTATTACACAAACAGACAGGGATCATACAGGACATTGACAATCTCCCGGACTCACAGCTCCTATGACCGTGTTGGGCCATGTTGTTCGATTTGTACGTCACAACATGGGGCTCTTCCCCATAAAATCTACGAGAAGACAGGATTGGGTAGTTGAGGTGGTAGTGCTTATGCATGGCACCTATAGATGTTATTCTATTGGTCCTTGCATGTCAGGTAGGTGGCTTGCCTGTCCCTTCCCCAAAAACTATCTATTACTGTCATGACCCCTGCCCCTGGCCCTAATAGGCAAGCCATGTGGGCTGCGCCACGAACTTCTAACAAGGCCTTAACACCTCACCATCTCGCCCAAGGCTCTCTTGGAGCCAGTCCTGGTGCTTTTGGTGCCAGGCTCATGAGTGAAGCAAAAGAACTTGAGAACTGGGCTTGGCAATAGCCTTTGGCATAACATGGATGCCCCCGCATAGCTCAGTCCTAGAACTGAGCTATGCGGTCTAGTCTTTTAGGTGTGGTCAGACTTAGGGGTACCTGGGATACCTGGGGGCTATATAAGCCATGCCCAACCTGAGAAACACGCTTCGCGTTACTCTGCACTTGCAGCGTGACGCTCACCACATTCAGCTCGGATCTTCACCAGCATTCCGGAGCAGGTTACCTGCAAGAACAAGAACACTGTTAGTCTACACTTACCTGTGAGTGAATCCTGCTCCTGTCCTACGCTCCTGGGTCCTGAGAATCTTCCATCTCGGCGACGTTCCCTCGATCTTGAAGAAGCCGCAACCTGGGAAGAAAGAGAACGAAAAACAGCATTAGTAAGCGTTCATTCTCCAATACTGGAAATAGCCAAAATATTGCACGCTTACCTGGGTTTAAATCGCCCTCGGCCCATGTCCACTTCGGGCCATAAGAACGACCTGCAAGAGAGAAGAAACCCTGATTAGCATACAAAAGATCAAGAAGGCAGCGCAGGCTACGCTTTCCTCACCGTGCTCCATCTTCTCAGCAGCATCCTTTCGGGGACATCGCAGCAGCCTGCAAGGAAGAAAGAACAAACGGGTCAGCATAAGAAAAGGCACATAGCGCCGTGCATTGCGCTTTCAGTCACCATCTCGTGCACAGCCCAAAGCAGCACGGCACCACTAGAACTCTTCTTGCACCTAAGGAAGAAGGAGAGACATTAATAGGGGAAATTGCAAAGTAAAGGGCAAAACTGCCAAACCAGCAGCCTTACCTGGACAAACTGAAGTTGCAGAAGGTCTGGACTCAGAGGGCCCGCACCAACTAAGTTGCGACGCACCCATCCAACAACGCACCCCTGCAAAGAGAAGCAGGACGGGGAGCGCACCATACAATAAAGCAAGGTGAGGAGAGCACTAGGGGGGAAGTTGGGTCCACAAGGGAGGTGTGCTCCAGGCAGCAAGAGACAATAAGATAAACCCAAATTCCTGTGTTTTCAGACCCGGTCCTCGGCCGAAAAAAGAGTCCAAGGAAGAGGGTTCGAAGTCGGAAGTGGTCCAACCAGACTGAGTGGCGTCCCCGTGGATATCAGGTGAGCGTTACAATTACATTGTTGCAGGGTTGCAGGATTATCATTGGCCCTTGCCCTCTACCATCTAACCCTGGATTTCCATTCCCTGATTGGCTGGAGCAGATCTTCCCAGGTCTGGGACCCAGCTCTGTTCTCAGCGCTCAGTACACCTTCTCAAGGTGATGAGAAGAACTATGTGTTTCCAATGTAACAGTCAGTGCTACCACTTTTGCCTGTGAGAGTGCCCTGAGTGTTGCAACGTTGTTAAAGAATCCATGTTTCACTTCATGTCTGTGTTGCTCAGAACTGTTTGTCTTCCCACCGCGGGTGAATGACCATTGTCTGGCTCAGCTGCATCAGGTGGTTGAGGACCGCGAAATCGAGCTCTCTGGTCTGCAATTTGTGAGGATTTATTCTGCTTTTCTGCAGATGGCTCCTTGTCTCTTGGCTTCAGAATGTTCTGTTTGTCTCTTAACTTTGGCTGCAAGCCCTGGCCTGCTGTTTTCTGCAAGCTAGTTCTGCTTTTCTTTGCCTCTCTTCCTGTGGCTGATAAATCGCATTCAAATGCTCCAGAATGCAGTGGCCAGAGTAGTCCAGCACCCCCCGGCAGGCACTTATGTCACTGCTTCTGAAACAGCTGCACTGGCTTCCGAATGAATGACTGAACCTGTTTAAATATATGTGCCTAGTGCATCAGGCTTTTTACAAGGTAGGAGCAGAATGTCTTCAGGAAAAAGGTGTGCACTATGTTCCTGCTGCTCGCCCTCTTTGGTCTCAGACTGCCTTATTACTATCGGTCCCCCGTGTTAGATGGACCCAGACTGGAACCAGCTGCCATGGTCACTTCGAGCAATCTCTAACCATATGGCCTTCCGACAGTCCCTAAAGACCCTTATTTTCTAAATGTATGTATGTTCCTCCTGTCTCTTCCTCTGCTTAGCACCAAGGTGCCTTCGGGCGTACGTGCGCTTTACAAGACTATATAACATGACATAACATATTCTCTTTTGCCTTGCGTTTAGCGTTTCTGCACTTGGCTAATGAGAAAAATAATAAAAGGTTTCTACACTATGTATATGTATCTGGGCTCTACAGAACTGTGTAAGCATGTTCTTCATGTGTACACGTGCATGGCTGTGAGTTTGCTTCATGACTAACATGGCTTTGTCATGGTGTCACTAATGATGTCAGCACAATGGTTTTCCGTTGTTAGTCAATCTGATCCATCAAGGCATTTGGATCCAAGATCAGGGTAGTGACAACTGTATCCATAAAGACATTAACTGGATAAGGTTTGAATGGCTGTCTAAGAGAATCTCTGTTCACATATGTGGATGCCACTGGCCCCCCTGGGGGCTGTCCAAAAATTTAGTTTCTTTGTGCATTCTTGACTCTTCCGGCTGTCATATTCATGTGGTTAGGAGGGGCATTCCAGGGATCCTCTCTTCAGTCCCCCCTCTGGTCGACTTGTCGACAAAACCAGCATACTTAGTCAACATTCCACTGAAACTGCTCTCACCTCTATCCTTAACTCCCTCCTCTCGGCTTGCCATGCCAAGCAATCCTCTATCCTTATTCTCCTCGATCTCTCTGCAGCCTTTGACACTGTCGATCATCCCTTCCTTCTTCACACTCTTTCCTCTTTCGGGTTCAAAGGCTCTTTTCTCAACTGGTTATCCTCTTACCTCTTTTCCCACTCCTTTACTGTATTCTGGGGTGGCCGGGCCTCTCCTACCTATCCTCTTGATTGCGGAGTACCCCATGGTTCAGTGCTTGGTCCATTCCTCTTCTATCTTTACACCTCGCTCATTGCCCCTGTTATCTCCTCGTTTGGCATCTCCCACCACTTCTATGCCGACGACACTCAACTCTTTCTCTCTTTCTCCTCCTTCTCAAATGACCTTCACCAAAAACTCTCTTCCTGCCTTGCTGCCATTAAGAACTGGATGTCCTCCCGCTTTCTCTCTCTTAACACTGTCAAAACTGAAGTCCTATTCTTTCCCTCCAACTCTCTTGCCCCTCCCTCTCCTCCCCCGTTCATTCACTTTCCTCCCTCTAATCTCCATATCTCTCTCCAAGCTCGTAATTTAGGCGTTCTCTTTGACTCCTCGCTCCCCTTCTCCCAACATATTTTCCTCACTTCTCGCACCTGTCGCTACCACCTCTTCAATATTCGCAAAATCCGTCCCTCCCTCACGTTCTACGCTACCAAACTCTTAATCTCCTCCCTCATCTTCTCCCGCCTCTTCTATTGCTCTTCCCTACTCTTTGGACTACCTACATCTCATCTTGCCCCCCCTTAAATCCATCTACCACTCTGATGTTCATACCATATGTCTCCTTACCTCCCGTGACTCCATCTCTACTTCGCTATCTTACCTTGGCTGGCTACCATTTCACTCTCAATTTAAATTTCACTTTCTATGCCTTGTCTTCAAATCACTCAATGGTCTCACTCCCCCTTATCTCTCCTCCCTTCTCTCTTTCTACTCCCCCTCCCATTCCCTTCAATCCGCTGACCATTTCCTTCTCACTGTTCCTCCTTCCCCCTGCGCCTCCTCCCGTTTCCGCTCCTTCCAACTCCTAGCGCCTCTGCACTGGAACTCCCTTCCTCTCGCAATCCACTCCACCCCTACCTTCTCCTCTTTTCGCACTTCCATTAAATCTCTCCTCCTCCATTCTCCTCCTTGAAACCCCCTCTCCCCTCTTCATCCCCTCCCTCCTTATTCTTTCCCCTTGACTATCTCTCTCCCCTCTCCTACCTCCCCTCTCTATCCCTTCCCTTTCCCTCCTCCAACTCATCACCACCCCTCCCCCCTGCCCAGTCCCACTCCCCTATTCCCCCCTTTCCCCTTCAGTTAATTGCTCTTTTCTCTGTTTTGTTGAATGATTGATATTGTAATTTTGCTTCCACAGTTATATTGTTTGTTTTTATGTACTAAGTTGTTCCACTGTACAGCGCCTTGGTGTGAGGCGCTTTATAAATCCATAAATACAAATACAAATACCATTTTTTTGGTAACTGCATCTTTGTTACTCCTCCAAGATGTCTGTAGTAATTTGCATGGTCATCGAACCTTCTTGTCATGTTACTGCAGTCTCCTTCCGGGTTGTACCATACCCACTTGTTATTGTCAAAGGGATCGTCAAATGTTACCTTCTCGGTCGGGAACAGTGGGCACACCTTTATCCTTGCCCTCATGTTATTTCTCTCTTTCACTATCTTGTACTTTTCTTCTTCACCGTTTATAGCCACTAACACTTTCATCCCTATCATTTTCTCAGTTGTTTTGTGACATTGGGCCTCATTACGAGCTTGCCGGTCTGGATACAACGGTACCGGTCGCATGTCGGTACCATTGTATCAGGACCGACAGACTCCGAGTTGTGCTCGCGGGTGCCTTTCATTCCACCAAGTTTGACCTGGCGGAATCAAAGGCACCCGCGAGAACAGCATGTCGGATGCACTGGCACCGTTATAAAAGGTGCTGGTGCATCCGACCTCCCCATTCCCATTTAGCCCTATGGGGCTCAAATGGGAATGGGGAAGAATTTTTTCTACCGCCCAGCAATGGCCAAATACCGGGTCAGGCAAGGCTGTAATGACCCGTAATTGCCCATTTCTGGGCGCCGGAAAAAAATGAATACCGGCAGCCACTGTGTAATGTAGACCATAATAACACACAGTCCTACTAAAATGAGTGCTCCTAGAAATACTTTTAGTCTTTCTGCCAGCAATGTTGGCATGCATGACCATATATATGACAGCCAACTCTGGTCTTTTCCTGTTCCTTTGGCTTCCTCCATTTCAGCATGCATTTTTCATAATGCTTGTTGCCATTTTCTCCGTCATTTGTGGGCACGACCGTGGAACAGGATCTCCTGATTTTGGCGCAAACTCCTCCTTCCATTGCTGTGAGAAGGTCTAAAACAAATCTGTTCTGTCAGCTCCCATCTCGTTATCTACAACCATTTTGCGTTTGTATACATTTGCACAGCTGGAACTACTGACACGAAAAACATTTCTGTCCTACTGAACAGCCAGTGTTCAGGTGGCACATCGTCCAGTGATGCTTCTGATGCTAATGAGAATTAATTGTCTGTTTTCACTCTTTCGACTTCTACTGACCTTTTCTTTCTTTTTGTATTGTCCATTTTGGGGAAATCATCTATCTTGATGTCCTTCTGCAGTACTACTAGTGCTGGCATATTGATGTGTACCAACGAACAAACTCCTCCCCAGTTGGGTGGCAGCTTCTTGTATGCCTTAGATCCGGACACGCCCAATAGTGATCAATTAGTACTGCCGTCCCAATCTTCATTGCTGGATGTTTTTCTGTGTACCTGCACTCTGTGTTTTCTCCAACATTTACTGCTCCATCGTTCTGGAAACCCAATGCTGGTTTCTTCAGTGGTATTATGGGCATTGGTCCAGCTTTATTGTCCACCTGGGTCATTAACTTGGTGCTCGCATCCCAATCCTTCAGGCCATTGTCATTTGTTCATTGTACTATGTTTACTGGTGCTTGTACTAGGGTGTGTGCATTACTACTCCTTCCTTCCATCCTTCAGCTGTGTGTACTTAGCCATACACGAGCATTTGCAGTCTTTCCCAGTACTCCTCCCATTTCCTTGGGTCCTGTAATAGGGCATGGTAATTACTTGAATGTTATCGTTTATGTCTCTCCTTTCTGTGGACCGTCAGTTATGTATTATATAGCCTGGTCTAGCTTCTAGTAATTGTTAATCATCAAGTGTCCTTATATAACAGTCTTCATAGGGAAATGTGGCCTTGGACATCCATCTCAATGTTGCAGTTTTACCTTGGAATCTTCCTCGGGTTGTAACCATGGATAGGTATATAAGGCATTGTGCGCTTGCTGCTGGTATTTCAATTGCTATAAACATTCTGGAGGCACTCATGGTATAGGGGATTAGTGAGCAGACATAGCAGCCCTCCCCAGTGGTTTCTTTACCTACTTTGGTCATGTGCTTGTACCACATGTTGTTAGATACTCAAGCAGTATCAGTGAGATAGAGTTCCACCCCCCCATGTCTGCATCTGCACTGTTTTTACCTCTCCTTGGTGTACTCACAGTGCTTACTGGTCCACCTGACATGGTCATTCCACCTGCAAGAGTTGGGGTTGTGTTAGTAGAGGATATATCAGCATTTCTAGCAATATAAGATACTTGCCAAAAGATTAGGGCGAAAATATCACTTGAGAATAAGACACAAGACACAATAATCATTCTTTTAGTAATGTTGCCCATCACTTACACCCTTTCTGGATCCTTGCGTAGTTGAAGATATCAATTGCCTGCCTGGAATGCGCAAAACACGAGTTATTGGGTTAGTGTTGTATTAATTCAAAGCCTTGGAACAAAATAGTCTGCCATGGCAAGAAGAAACAGCTGTTCCCACACAGCTTTTATTTTGGGGTCATGTAATACTGACAGTACAGATAAATTCCCCTTTTCCAAGTGTGGATATACTTGCGACAAATAGGCTATGAAGATGTGGAAATACACATTAGGGTGGCAACTTCTGGTACTGTTGGACCTCCTAACGAATTGGACGAATTGGCCATGGAAAGTTTCTGGATGAGGATCAAGAGTAATCATGGAACAAATGCAATAAAAACAGTTGCACTTTCACAATACATTTGTGCAGAAAGAAAAATAACAGTGTGCCCTGACTCTGGATGTGTAGGAAGTCCTTGCCCTATCTTTCCTGCACGGAAGCGAATAACCATTGGATGTCCTTTGCCGGGCTGTGCTGATTCCAAGTTATTGTTTTGCTCTTCTGTTTGTGGATCGTTGGCCCTGTCAATATTGGTGCTAGGAGAAGCCACAGCTTTGTAGGGCTTGATGTCCCTGAGATGGTTTCAAGTGTTCTTCCTGAAAAGTTTCACTGCTCGCTCAGTGATTAGTTCAACAATATGTGGTCCTGTGAAATGCGGTGCGTCTCACTTTCTAGATAAATTGACTTGGTCCCCCGGATACAACGGTGGCTGCTTAAGTAAGTCCTTCTTGGTGCTGTCGCTCTCTTCTCCTGCTTCAGGCCTCTCCCGTTGTCTCTGGAGTTGACGAGAAATAAAAGAGGCACTAGCAATCAAGGAAGCAGGATACTCATACATTTCCTGACCTAATACATCAGCCACACTCTCTGCATCTTTGCCTGCCCTAATCAGATGAGCCAGGGGAAGTCACATGTGCCGTTCTGTTACCACCTCATGTGGGGTTAAATGGTGGTCGGATCTAGTCTTATTACGCAATGCGAACAAGACTAAAGGAAGGCAATGGAGCCAATTTTTGTTGAGCGTCTTTTTCATTTTGGCTATATTTTCCTTGAACAAGCCATTGAGGCGCTCACACATCCCATTTGCTTGTGAGTAATAGGCACAAGAGAATTTGTGTTGGATTCCTAACAAGGTTGTGATGTGTTGGAACATCTCATTGGCGAAGTGAGGACAATTGTCATACCGCAGGACTTCACACATACCCCATCATGGGAATATCTCCTGGACCAGGAATTTAGCCGCTATAAGGGCATCAGGATGGGAAGAAGGACCGGCCACGATCCAACGGGAAAATTGACATACAACCACTATCATGTAGCGGTAACCTTGGCAAACTTGGATCATGTCAACATAGTCGACGTACAGGTGTTGGAATGGACCCATTGGCCGAGATATGGCTCCTCTCACTACCCTCAATGTATGTCCTGCAGTAAATTGTTTACACACTAGCCAATTAGTCATGAATTCAGCCATGTGTTCCGCCAAGTTAGGATAGAACCATGTGTCTCTAATATGAGCAGCAAGCACCTTCTTCCCTGTATGAGTCGGATAGTGTAATTGTGTCAGTGCAGTGTGCAATAATGAAAATGGCATTACCACTTTTCCTGTGTTGTTTTGCCACCATAAGGCATCTCTCGGAGACACTGTATGTCCCCTCCTTATTTATACCTCTTTTTCTTCCCTGGTTGCAGCTCCCTGCAACCCCTTAACCTGTGTCACTGGTAATGTGTTATAGCCTTCCTTTAGTATCTTTGTTCGCACATAATCGCAAATGTCCCAAAAGTAGGTGCACATATTGCTTCCGCGCCTGCTTCTTCATTGCATCTAGAGATAGCACCCTCATCCCTTGTGTGTGCTTGGCACTTTGCTACTGCTATTTACTCTGGAAGGTCTATTGTTTCTATCAATTGGCTCTTACACGTTTGTAACCTTAGTCAACCTGTGTCCTTCTGCCATGGCAATCACTGCTCGCCATGGTCGCCCTGTGGCATCTGTTCCATGCACTGCTATGTAGTCCTCCCCTACTATTACTGCTCTAATTCTAGTGGCACTACTGTCCCTTCCTTCTAATCTAAGGGTATTTCTGGCCTGAATAAGTACTCATTTGGAAGGCACCACATTTTCCCCATAATCCCTGGGAGCCATGCTTTTATTATTTCAGTCCCATACTGAAACAGTTCCTTGTCTACTGGCACCCCGCTCTGTACCGTCCATCCACACTAGGCTTGAAGGATCACGCTCACGTTTTGAAGGTGTTTCCCTGGTGTGGAACATACTATCCCCTTGTCGGTGAATGAAATGGTCATGTTAAGTTTGCTCATGATATCTCTCCCCAGTATATTTACGGCTGTCTGTTGAGAATAAAGTAGGGGCAAAGCTAAGTCATGTTCCCCTATGGAAAGTGCAATATCTTTTTTGAAAGGAACCAATTCCATCACCCCAGAGAACCCTTGAGCATTCATGGCATTGCCTGACATACTATATTTCCCCTTCCCGGATGCAGGATCTAGTTGCCTCTGTGTCTACAAGAAAGGAAAATGTTTTGTCACCTATCGTCACCCCTATACATGGTTCCTCCACCGGGTTGGGTGTAATCAATAGGATAGAAAACATCAGGTCCATCTGTGGGCTTTCCTATTGAGGGTATAATGACATTCTGTTTCCCAAGAATGGTTTGCCCGCCACTACAGTGACCACCCCTAGTTTCCTTATGGGAGTCGTTGTCATGGTGTCCATGCGTGCCACTGTCCCGTTGTTGGGTTGTGTGCTGTTCTACATCTGAGGTGTTTGCTGTGCAGTGTATAATTTCTGTGTGCTACTCTGCATCTGCGGTATCTGTGGTGCCTGTGAATACTGCTGCAGTAGCGCCTGCATTTGTGTTGTCTGTGTCATGGGCTGGTGTGTCTGTGGGTAAGCATTTGGTGCCTGTCCTTGTTGTTGCATCTGGTCCTGGGCATATAACTCATTCTGTTCCCCTGGATATGCTAGCTGGTATTGAATTCCCCCATTCTGTTGCATCGCTCCTCTGCTCCTACATACTCTTGAGATATGTCCTATCTGTCCACACACCCAGCACTGGGGCGGTTCTCTCACTTGCCTCTGATGCCCTCCAGGGAAACCTTCTGGACCCCGCTGCATTTGTTGTCTGTATCCCCAATACCCTCCCGGACATTTCCCTTGGCTCTGTTGCATTTTTTGCCCATACCCATGTCCCCTTGGTGGCCCTCCCTCTTCCTCAAAAATCATGCTGTGCATTCCTCATGCCATGCACCCCCTCTCACAGACGGTGGTGCATGTTGTGTCTGTGGTGCCCTTTGGCCTCCTGAGCTTGTTAATAATGCCCCTTCAATGGCACATTTGGATAGCTTCTTCTGTACTAACTTCGCCTCCTCCTGCTTTCTTTCCTCAGGCTTTTTCCTTGTGTTCTCTTGCATTGACCTACAGTAATTTACTATTGTAAGGTGTATTTCTGGCCATGGTTTTGCTTCCTTTCCCACCAGCTTCTTCAGTTGCCTTTGCACCTGTTCTGGTACCCCCTGTCATAATATATGATAGAATAATGCCACTGGGTTATCCCGTGTTAGGCAGAAATGCAGGCAGTACCCTCTGGGACCACTACATACAATTAGGACTACATGTGTAAGCAAGACCAACCTTTGGTATATGTCTGTACCACACAGTTTGTTGGTAGCAAGCTGAGCAGCCAGGCTTATCTCAAGAGTGAATGTGAGAAGTACATGTACACAGAGGACTTTCAATCACAGTGGTTCAAGTAGACACTTATACTCAAGGTTTCTTGGTAAAACACGTATTAATTTATTACACAGTCATTTAAAAAACATTTCTCTAGAAGACGGCAACTTAATATTATATACCAATACACTTCAATACAAAACGCTAAGTTTTTGCAACAGTTTGAGCTTCCCTGAAGTAGGAGCAAAATGGCAGTTTGGTTACTTAGCAGTGAGCAAAAAGGACAAAATTAAGTAGAATAGATTACATATAATCTCTAGGCAGTGCAAATAGTTTCAGTTCACCAGAAGAGTTCAATTCAAGTCAATAGGCCAGGCCAAAGTCAATGGGCTAGTGTTCTGGATAGGAAAGAGCAGTTCTGGTATAAAACGGTAAAGTCTTTGCAAAAGTTCTCAGAAATAGTTTAGGCAGAAAAGGATCATTTGTGGGGTCACAATCTGATTAGACCTGCAAGTTGGGAAAGTTTCAGGAACTTTCACCGCGGGAGTGGCGTTCTCCCAATCGGGTTGGCACAGTAACAGTACCTTTATATGAAGAAACAAATGATGCTGAAGTTGTGGTTCCTGGCAGTTCCTGCAGATCTTGCTGTTCCTGAGCCTCAGTTGTGGGGACAAGAGGGAGGACATCGGGGGACTCCTGCACTGCACGGGATTGTTGAAGAAAGCAAACAAAATGGAGTCACTTCAGTTCTAGTAGCTGTAGATTCAAGAGCACAAACTGGTGTCCCGCTCCCTGGTTAATCCTAACCAGCCTCGAGAATGGTGTCCAGGTGTCTTACAAGTTGTATGGTCCCACCAACTCAAAGGAAGAAGCTGTCCTTGAAGGAGCTTCTTTGTAGAATGGAGTTTGGCAATTTGGACCTGCAGCAGGGCTTCACCGGGCAAACCAACGGGCGAGGAGTTGCAGCAGCTGTCCTCTTCCAGCTCGTCTTCGGTTCTTTTATTCCAGTGGTCGACTCTAACTTTCAGTCCATGAGACTCACCTTTTAAACAGTTTTCTCCCTTTCATTGCAGCCTAGCTGTCACTCACCCAGCAGGGTGTCTGTCCTTGCCGGACAGTCAGTCAGCCAATCACGCCAGAGTGCATTTGGGTCTCCTAGGAGACTAAGCACAGGGAGTATCAGGCACCTCCCTCACTTCCTGCCCACCCCAGACACTCAGACACCAAGGGCGGACTCCAGTCCTGAAGCCTGCCAAAGGCACACGAACAAAGGTACCAAACATGGTTTGGTGCACAGAGACAAACACTAGAAGGACCTTTCCAAAAAGAAATGGCAAAAAAAGAAGACCGGGACCCGTTTAAACAAAGGGGCTTAAGGCGACATCTTGAAAAGCATGGCTCCAGTTTTATTTAGCTACAGGTGTTCACGGTCAGGAAAAATCATTGTAGTTCGCTGTAAAACCACTGTAACCAGCCTGGCTCCCGTGATTTTTAGCTACTGGTGTTCGCAGTCAGGAAAAATCATGGTAGTTCATTGTAAAACCTCTGCCACCAGCCTTTTCAATAGGAAAGGATAGCATTTGACTGCTAACTGAGTGTTTAGACACAGGGGATACTACGTAACCCCTCCAGCACTCCATTGTAAGATGGTGTGCTGGGTCTATGAATTAGGAAAAGACTAGTAAAGTCAATTTCACTTTACATTCTCTGGGAAACAGTAGTTGATCCCAGAGAATGTATTTAAACCTTTGGGAAGTCTAAAAGACATCCCTTTGTCACTGCACTGAGAGTGCTGTGTAACACACATGAAAAGATGATGCCTGTGGAGTTATCTAAAACTCCATAATCAGCGAACACAAATGTAAAACACATGAAATAGTGGGGAAAAAAAGGCTCACACTCTTTCCAGGAAAAAAAAAATCTAGTCCTCAAAATCCAGCAAAGTTGCTGGGGGTTTCTAAGGTGAAGGGAATTAGCACATTTCTGAGAATTCTCCCTAACATTCCACGGTTCTCACATTTCAAGGCGCCAGAGCTCTTAAATAGCCTGAATATATTGTAGTGGGTCTTCCTCTTCCCCCATTCTGCGTGACATAATCACACTAATGTCTGAAATGTCCAGGTACTGCATCCGCAGAGCTTGCCACACAGCTGCTCGGCACTTGGCGAACAGCAAACCATTGTGTGCCATGTTTTGGGTTGTTGCTCCCGTGTACCCCGCCCTTCGCCATCAGCGGCCTCTCAAGAGTTGCCACTAGTAGACCTTTTACATCCCCGACTGCTAATTTCTGTCCTGCCGTCATCCTTTCCATCTCGTATATCCATTTCTCCACACCCGGAATCAACAAGGGTAACCTAGACCTCATGGTATGTACTGAGGTCGCCTCCCCTCCCTTCCGTAAGGGCATCTCTGTGAGCCCAATCTCCCCATCCGATCCACTTTTCAACTTGATTTCCCCCTCTGATCTCCCGGTGTCTTTGGTGGCAGTGAACACCCTTACCATTTCCCCCTCCTTCGTGCTGGGAGGTCCCTGAGTCTCTGTACATGTGGAGTTACACCATCCAGGCTGCCATTGTGGTTTCTCGTCTTTGTCAGTGAGGAAAAAAACGAGGATCCAAAGGTAGAAGCCCTCCCGTCCCCTGCACTCTTTTCAAAATCCATCAATTGATGGTTCATCAATGTCAAATAAATTCAACTTAATCATTCCATTGTATTTAGAGTTACATAAATAATGAGAAAAATCACTTGTAAGTTTTGTAAAAAGAAACCAAACAGGTTTTTAATTTGCAATTAACATTCAGTTCACACTTAGATTCTGAACCGAAAAAGAGCTAAGGTAACTGTCAACAAAGTGATCAGTAATGGTAGTCCATGTATATAATTGAGTAGTGGCTGACGCGTTTCGGGAACAATATCCCTTCTTCTTGAGCCAAGCAGGTATAAACTGTAAAAAATACATGAATAGAGAGCGTTTCAGTCCTTTCAACTATAATCACGTTGAAGACACGTACATAAATAGAACATAAATAGAAGAATAAGCAAAGGTCAATCAAGAATTGTACTGCCAAGTCTAAAGGAACTTAAAGGCTGCTAGTCCAGTGTACCCTGATTAGAGGAGCCGCCAAAGTGGCCAGTGCGCATCAACATGCTCATTACACGTCCCAAGAGTGGGAAATTACAATTCAAAGTGTGCTTCCAAACCAAAATACAACCATTTTGCCTGCTACAAATACCTTAAGTGTGAAGTAGGTGAGAACTGTGTGGTCCCCGGCAATGGTTGAGGAGGATGTGTTCCAAATCTTAACACACCAATTTATATTGAGGCTCCTATCCTGAATGCAGAGTGCCTATAATACAAAATAAGAGGTATGGCAATGACCCGCATGATCAAAGTACCTGCAATAGGATATATATTGACATCACATAAAAAGTGACTTTATAAATCTAAATGCTAATCATGAGATTCTGCATAGAGTTTTTATTCAAAATGTATCCATAACACCGTACAAGAGGTACAGACGCAAGGTCAAAATTTACTTAGATTAATGATGTCTCGAAAATTACAAGAAATGGTAGCTTACCGCCTAGGTCAGAAGATCTGGAGGTCTGAAAGTGTTAAATCCTATATCATAAACGATTCGTGTGGAGTGTCTTGCACAGTTAGAAAAAAGATTTGATTTTCTGTAAAAAAAACAGAATAAAAAATACTGGGTCAGATAAGTAACTAGCAAGTGTGTTCTGTAGTTAGTGGTAACTCTGAATTAATGCTAACATTCAATTCAAAGACAATTGCGTGCTCCTGCTTACCTCAGCGTTGTGAATCGCACAATCCACATTAACGAGTGAAAAGGAGCATGTCACTTCAAAGGGTGAATATCTACGCCGCGCGGCTCGTGAACAGAAAAGAGCGTTCCTTCGTCCACCCGGCAGTAGGTTTACACGTCTCCCCTGACCCTCTCCGCGTTTAGGCAGACCCTCTATTGAGAGGTTCATTGAGAGGTGCTCGTCCAGGGCCTTTCAGAGTCATATCTTTCCATGAAGGGAACCCATTCCATTTCCCTTGAGGGGGTTTGGCCGTGCAACTGCCTGGTGAGTTGTTCCATTCGGTATATGTCCAAGGCCTTGGCGGCCCATTGTCTTTCACTGGGGAGTTCCATCCATTTCAAGCATCCTGCTATGCATGCCCTGGCCGCTAGTAACAGAAAGTGAGGCATATGTAGGAGTTTGACCCAGTGTCCTTCTACCACCTCTATCCCAAATATCACCAGGAGGGGGTCTAATCGCCTATCCACTCCCTCAAGGTCCATCATGCAGCCCAAGATCTCCTTCCAGTAACTCTGCACCTTATCGCAGGCCCACCACATATGCCAGTAGTCCGCCCACCATCCGCATTGCCTCCAACACTGGGGCTGACGCCCTGGTACATCAATGATAGCCTCACCGGGTCCCACTGCCACCTGTACAAGAGTTTCAACCCATGGAGTTTATATTGGCAGGCTACTGAGGTGCGGTGGGTGTTCTCGGAAAGTCTTTTCCATTGGGTGTCTTCCATTCTTACTTCCATGTCCCTCTCCCATTTTCTCCTATATACCTCTAAGTCATCTCCCTGAGCTTCTAACAGGGTCTGATATAACCCCGAGATAAGCCATTTAGTCCCCTTCCCCATCTCCAACACCTTTTCTGTTCGTGTCAATTCCCTTTGTAGGTTGCCCTTCCAATCCTCCGACATTAGTACCCCTTTGAGCTGTAAATATTTAAATACCGAGATCTTCCCACCTCCCAACTTTTCTTATTGTTCATTTAGCTCTATAAACACATCTTTTTCAGGACTTGCCCCACCATTTCCACTCCTCTTTCAAACCAGTCCTGGAATCGTTCTTGTCCGGGGATCCTATCTCTTATGGGGGGAGCACAGAAATGGCTAAGGGGGGAGGGCCAGGTTGTCACCCCCACCATTTCCCTCTTAACCCTCTAAAGGGACCATAGCGTGCCCAGGATCCTATGTCGCTGTACTTTTTAGGAGCGGCCTCCCTTGGTGCCCAGAGCCATTCCCCAAGGGTCACAAGCTGGACTAAGTAATTCTCAATGTTCACCCACTGCTTCTGTTTGTCTTCTCTTAGGTGGGGGATCAGGGCTCTAAAATGGGCCACTCCGTAATACGTGCACATATCGGGGAGACCTACCCCTCCTTTCTCCTTGGGCTGTATCAATAGTCTGTAGGCTACCCTGTGTTTCTTCCCTCCCAAGAGGAATCTTACCATCCGCCTTTTCAGTTCCCCAAAGTATATGTCCGGGAGTGCTATCGGGAGCGCTTGATATAGGTATAGTAGCCATGGGAGGAGGACCATTTTTAGCGAATTAAGGCGTCCTAACCACGAGATGGTTCATTTCCCCCAGTTGTGTAAATCCCCAAAGAGCTGATGCAGTGGGTGGGGAGGTTTACCTCGTACAGCTTGTCCATATCTCTGGGGATCCTCACCCCAAGGTATTTCAGGCTACTCTCCTCTATTTGTATCCCCAAACCTTCCCAGCTCCCTCTTTGCATCACCATTATCTCGGCCAGTTGGAGAATAATTGATTTGGCGACATTTATCTTGAAACCCGATAGGCGTCCTTACCCTTCCAACACCCAGAGTACTCTAGGCACTGTCTCTGTCACGTCCGAGAGGTACACCATAATATCATTTGCATACATGCTCAGTTTGTGGGACATGTCACCTACCCTCCTGATCTGCGCATCTTTCCGGATCTCCTCCCTCAGGGACTCCATCACTAGGGTGAATAAGAGCGGGGACAAGGGACAGCCTTGTGTAGTGCCCCTACTCAAGCTGAATTCTCTGGATTTCATCCCATTTACCACTACCCTCACCTTTGGGCTGGAGTAGATGGCTTGGATAGCCTTGCATATTGTTTCCCCCACCCCAATTTTCATCAGCACCACGAATAGAAACCCCCAGTCCACCCGGCCAAATGCTTTTTCTGCATCGAAGCTTAGGAGCCCATGCCCCCCCCTCCCACATGTTCCATCAGATCTAGGTTCTTCCTCACTGCGTCAGGACCCTGCCTTCCCGCTATAAACCCCATCTGCTCTGGGTGTATTATCTGTAGTCATTTCTCTTCAAAGCGCGATGCTAATATACATGTAAAAATCTTCTCGTCCACGTTAAGTAGCAAGATAGGGCGACAGGATGCACATTGCATGGGGTCCCTCCACTCTTTTGGGATTACTGATATTAACGCTTTGCTAAAGGTATCCGGGGCCTCACCTGTTTCTAGAATGTGAGTGTACATTCGTGTCATGTCCCGGGCCAGGATCCCTGAGAATTTCTTGTAGAATCCTATGGTGTATCCATCTTCCCCTGGGGCTTTACAGTTGGGGAGGCAGGATACTGCTTCCTGTACCTCTTCTATTATAGGACTTTCCAGGTGTTCCTTCTCTAAAGTTGTAAGCTGTTTCATGTCTATCTTGTCCAGATATTCACCTATTGCTGCACTACCTTCTTGCGCTTAAGTTCTGTAAAGGGTTTTGTATTATTGGACAAACCCATCTGCTATCTCTCTCGGAGAGTCCCTGATTCCCCCCCTCCTGAGCCCGCTAATGAGGGTACCCACCTCTCTGCCGTCTGTGCTCAGAGTCTTGCCGCAAGCAGCGCATCTACTTTGTCCCATTTCTCATAATATTTTTGTTTGAGGTACCTCAGTTTCCACACAGTTTCCCCCATTCCTAATGCTTTCAATTCTGCTCTTTTGAAGTGTATTGCTTCTTTAATTTTACTTGTGTCCCCCTCCGTCGCATGCATCCTCCCTTCCTCTTACACTATTTCTCTCCTCAGCTTCTCTTCCCTAATGTTCCTTTCCCTTTTGCATCTTTCCCCCTCCCTGATAAGCAACTCCCTCCAGGTCGATTTCCCATGTCCCAGAGTACTCCGCTACTTACTTCCCCATTGTCATTTATTTCAAAGTATTCCGTGATTGCCTCTCCCAGCTGTTTACAAAATGTGGGGTCTTTCCATAGGGTTTCATTATACCGCCAGCTGGTGTCTGTAGAGCCATGTGACTTCTAGGGACATGAGGACCATATCGTAGTCGGTCAAGCATACTATTCCGATTTCACTATGAGACACCCTCCCTCCTTGGTCCCTATTAATTAAAACGGGTGTATGTGTGGCGTGGGACCAAGTGGAATGTGTATCCCTCCTGCCCTGGGTGCTGTTCCCTCCAAACATCTATTAATCCACTGGCCGTGATGTGCGTCCCAGGTGACCTGACCTGCCACTCTTTTCCCCCCGTTTTACAGGGCATGTGGTCTTTCTATTCTTTATTTCATCTGCCCAGGAGTTAAAGTCCCCCCATCACGTAGAGATCCGCCATTTGTTCTTGTATTGCATTAAGTGCACTGGATATGAACTGCCCTTTTCCCTGGTTGGGAGCATATAACTCCGCCAGGAGTACCCTGGCACCATCCAGTACCCCCTTAACAATCAGTAGCCTCCCCTCCAGAAGGCGGGTGGTAGTGCATTCCCATAGCCTGCATTGTTTGTGAAGCACTATGCTGACTCCCCCTTTTTTGAGATTCCTCGGTGCCCAGTGCACTTGCCCAATACCTGCTCCTCGTAGCGGCCATTCCTCTCCATGAATCAGGCATATCTCCTGTAAGAAGATAACGTCCAGGTGTGCTTTGTGGAATTCCCTGGCAACTAGCGATCTCTTGGTCGGGGAGTTGAGCCCTTTAACGTTCAGTGTCCCCACCAGCAGCCCCTTAGCAGCGTCACCTCTTCCCATCACGAGTGCCTGTCTTCAATTCGATGTGTGGCTCCATCTCCACATATTCCTTCTTGTCATTGGAGCGATGTATTCATCTCGTCCTGTCTCCCTCCGAAGAGTCATGGCTTTTGAACCCACCCCTCAACAATTTTTCAACTATAGATAACTGATGCTTGAGTTCGAACATGTTCTTTGCGACACCCCTCTTCTGAGGAGGAGTCACCATGGAGCGGAGTGTTTCGCCTCCCTCCGGCTGAACATATTGTCTTGTGAGCTTTCGTCAAGTTTCATTTTGGTGCTCTCTTTCCCTTACGTGATTCCTTCCCTATGTTTTTGCTCCAGTCCATTCTCCTGTGCTGCAGGCTGTTTGCGAGGTGAAGATGGCCCATGGCCTGTTCGGCTTCCTCCGCAGACATCAGGCGGTATTCCACCCTTTCAACTTTGAATTCCAGTGAGAACGGGTAGCCCCAACGATATCTTATTCCCTTGTGTCGGGGCCATGTTGTGAGGGGTCTACAGGCTCTGTGTCTGGCCAGGGTCAGGTTCGAGAGGTCCTGGTAAATTGAGCCTTGGAGCCTTCAAATTAAAATTCCCTTAGCTGCTTAGCTCTGTTCAAAATGTCGGTCCTGTCCGTCTACCTCAAGAACTTGACTATTATTGAACGAGGGCCATTCCCGTAGGGCTTGCCACCTCTGTGCGCTCTCTTGATTTGCACAGCCTTACCCCCTCTGCCTCGAAGACCTGGTTCACCAACATCTGGATCTTTTCCTCCACCTGCCTAGGGGTTTCCCTCCCCAGTTCTTTTAGTCAGAGTATCCTTAGATTATTGCGCCTTTCCCTGTTCTCCAAGTCATCCATCTAGAGCCTGACTTCCTCTTTACAGAGTTCAATTTCTGTCATTCTGGCATCTAATTTCATCTCAACAAGATCAGCATTTAATTGGTTGTGCTCCAGGTTCTCAACTTTATTTTCCATAGAGGTCATTCTGCCTGTTAGATCTGCAGTTATGCAGCGGCCGTACTGCCCCCTCGGTCATGGTGCGCATGTCCGCCTACTCCTTTTCCGTTATTTCACTCGTCCTGTTGTGCATTTTTAATCTGGAAACGTCCCCCGCAACTTTGTGCTTACTTCAGGAGTGGATTGTGTATTGAGTTTTTTCTCCATGGCGATGTTGCGTGATCTCATCTCCTTTTTCACCGGAGGCAGCAGGAGATGCTTGTTTAAGTGGCTGGTGGTCCCTCCCCTCTGCTGCTTTTAATTCCTGTATGTGTATAATCCCTGTGCTTCTGTTGTAGCCCCTTCAGTCTCATGGTCAGGAGTAGCTGGGGGAGTGGAGGACGAGGGTGCTCCGCTCAGGGTCTCCTGCTGGCTCAGCATCCATTGGCGCCTCACTACTCCCCCTCATCCTCCTGAAACATTGTCCAGGGTTCAAATATTGCCATACGACTGCTCAACGTTTTCCCTGTGGGATGTTTTTATCCACGCATCCAAGCCCTACCTCAAAACTGTGCAGTACTGACATGGAAAACATCATGATGGCCAGAGCTTCCCAGAAAATGCACAGGGAAATGCATGAAGAATAGGCTGCCACTCATTTTTGCCGATGTTATGGGCACAGAAGGACACTGCCTAAAACCACCAGTGGACTACCCACACAGTAGTCTGAAACCATTGGGAATGGCAATGCTGATTGCCAAAAGCAAACCCATAACTGTTGGGAATTCATTTTCTTAAATCCCAAAAAGGGGTGCAGTACCAGTACTCACCACTATCAGAAAGCCGGCGTTTTAAAACCACCAGATTTTGTGCAAAACTGAATAAATGAACCCAAGGCAAGCCAAAGAAAGACTTACTGAGAGGTGGATCCAATGTAAAGTTATATTCTGAAGTGACTTGAAGGTTTATAACAAGACTGGCTGAGCTGTGGATTTCAGCAGTTTAAGTAAATTTGGACTGAAAGACACTAAAAATCTAAATGTTTAAATTGACTGAGTGACCTACTTTTGAGTGTCACATAGGTTTCAATTGTTTAAATGTCATAGTTTTAAACTTAGAATCAGCATTCTAGCTGCATATGTAAAAATGTTTAGTTTTATTTGAATGCAGAAAACTGGGGAACAGAAATGACATGTAGCTAAAAACTGGCTTAAAGAGATTCCAATTTTGCCTGGCAACTACCCCCCATCAGGAGTGAAACTTGAGTCACAGCTGTGTTCCCAGGCCTATCTGCCTTTTGCTGGCCACACTAAGGATATGCCATCTCTCTGATAATTGAATTAAGGGGAGCCCCCACAGAATACAGGAGCTCTGAACAAAGCCCTGTCCTGACTCAGGCAAATGTTTTATTGGCGGGAGTCGTAAATGGAGCTTCCTCCTGGAAGGACAGGGGAGGGGCACTGCCTGTGAGAGCAAGCTGGCTTGGCAGAACTGGAAAAACCAGAAATTCAACCTTGTGCTGGGGGGAAACCACACCCCTTTGGGGCCAGAACATAACTCTAAAAAGATGAATAACTCATAGTACAGACTTGTGAAAATTATTTAAATGACACCATAATTCTTGTGATTTTTCTGCCCACATTTTAAGACGTGTTAGGACCCGGTGGTATGTTCAGGGGGGTTTTAGCGGAAAAGAGGATATTACTCAAAATGTGTGCATGTGAAAAATCTGACACTTCATCAACTAATGTCCATACTCCTTGCGCACATGTGTGTAAATTTGGGTTAATGTCCGAAATTGCAAAATCAGTTAAAAAGTGCAAATGTTGCCATTTCTGAATGCAAGCCCCCAGGAAGAGCAGATTTGGACAAGGGTATGCCTCCTGTGATATGTGAGGGGTGCGTGTAATTTTAAACGAATATGTACCTGTGCAAATATGCCTTTTGGATCAAAATATAGATTGTGTGTAAGTTGACAGGGGTGGGTTCTCTGTACCATAAACAGACCTCATCATGATGACACTTCATTTCATTCCCCCAATCAAGTGGAAGCGGATGAAGTGGCCAATGACAAGGAGAGAGGGGTAGGGCCTAGGAAGCTAGCCTCTCCACCCATTTTCAAAACACATAAAAGCAGACAGGCAGGACAGATAGGGACCTTCAATTCCATTTGCTGCAACGCGCTCTGCCGGACCATACAACATTCAGAGATCCAGACTTCAAATCCATCAATCTCCAGAATCCAGAGAGAGAGAGAGCTGACCCAGATCACTGTGAAGTCCAGTCTAAAACCTGACCAGATCCGTGGCGAGGCCCATTTAATTCAAGAATATAGTGTGAGTACCTAGCAGACTGTGCAGAACCAATCTCTTAGTTAAAATAATATAATTCAAGCTATTTTAATCTAAGTAGAACTGTCTCCTAACTGTCACCTGTCATTTTCTAGTTGCAAGCTGCACTTGTCTTTTTGAACTTTAAAATTTCAAATCTGAAAAACGACCTTTATTTAATCGCTCATATCTCGGTGACCGTTTGTCCTAGAGACTTGCAGTAACTTTCACCTGGAAGCTGAGATCCTAGGCTGTCCTAGGACCCCAAAACGATTTTGATCGTCCTTGTAGTTCCTCTGTAATCGCACCCGGCACACTCGGAAAAATCTGCCGCGATTTGACATTTTGCCGCGATTTGCAAGTTTCTCCACGTGTAAAAATCTGCTGCTGCTTGCCTTCCGTTAAAGAAAAAATTTGTTTAACCTGCCAATCATTCCTGAATCATTGCTAGGGTGAGCCTGGACTAATATTAACTTGATACCACTCACCCTGAACCTCCTAGAGGGAATTAAAAGCATTTTAGCATATTTTTCACTTCATTGCCAGCACATATAAAAGCATTTTGGGCCTGTGTTTCCAACTTCTGTAGTGTAAGCTTGCTTGGGTGAACTGAATTACAGTTGATTGCATTTCTGAGAACTGTGTGCTTTCCTTCCATTTCCTTGCATTGCATAAATGGGGGAGGGGATTGCCAGAGAAAAGTGATTACATTGCTTTGTTGAAATTATATTGAGTATTTTCTGTATTGCATTTCATTCAACATTACATCCATCTGAACTTAGATTAAGTATTCTCTACCACCTTATTCTTCTGTTCCTATTCACAAGTGTGCTAGTGCCAGATTCTCCGTTGTTAATCTTAATCATATCAGATTAAGTGTGATATTCAATTATTAATTTATTATAAAGCGTGATATAATATATATTGTTTAAGTTATCAAATAAACCTTTAAACTTGCAAAACAGAACTACTTCTTGGCTCAGTGGGGTCAGGGGGATTCCAAGGGAGGGGTGTTATATAGGGGTAGTCATCCAGAACGCATGAACTGGACATAAAGATATATCAATAAGGGTTTCCATTCAGTATCCCAGACTAGGCATTGATTTAGCTGTAGTGTTGAATTGAATCCTCTTACAAATTGGGGGCTCGTGCCGGACGTTTGGATTAGATCTATCACTTGTGCAGATTGATACAGCGTGCCAGCTGACCAGATACACATATCCGGTCAGATCACCACGCTGTGTTACGCTGTAAAGCACTCCTCAAAGGAACGCTCTAAGAAAAAGGTCTGTTTTGCAAAAATAAAATACTAATTTCTGTAAATCAGGACAGAGACCAATCTCTAGAATGACGACCTTAGTAGACATGAAAATAGCCAGAGAGCACTTCTTACATAAGTTATTTGTGAGAGGTGAGTGGACTCACCAGGACCGCATGGTCTGGTTGCAGGCCATCACGCAACAGGTCACTGAAACAGGGTCAGATATATGGGGAGATCAGGGTCCCCTACATGTGGCCCTGAGTGAACTATACATGGCTCCTAAAGCTAAGGATGAACAAGACAAGATGGTTAGGATAGCGGCATACCTGTACCTATATATGGGAGACATGCAGGATAAATGTACTGAAAGCCAAGATCTGGCGAATAAGCGACAGATGGCGTTAGAGAAGGTCCAATCTGACCTGGTCTCTTCTGAGCAGAGGCTGCAGGGGAGCCACGAGTCAGAAAATGAGAGTAGACAGCACATCATTAAAATAAAGAAGGATATGGACATCCTGCAACAGGAAAAGGCTGACCAGGATACCAGATTTCTGGCCTTGCAGAAGGAGTACCAAGAAGGTTTGGACTCCCTACTGCAGAGCCAGAAAAAGCTGGAGCAACAGTTAGACTTCAATAGGGCATGTGCTGAGCAGGTAGTCACCCTGCAAAGCCACCTAGATAGGGAGAAGGCAGAGAGCAATAAACTGATTTTGAAAGACCTGGATACCCAGGCAGAATTTGACCAGGAGCGCCAGAAAGCTGGTGCCTTTCAAAGGCAGAGGGATGACCTGGCGGCACAGATGCAGGCTCTTAGTCAGGAAAGGGATACCTTAGGCCAGGAAGTCTGCCACTTAAAAAGGAAATTGGAAGAAAATCACCTGGCCCACCAGGGACTGGGTGACCTCCAAAAAGAACACCAGGACTTGCTAGAGCACACCAGGAGGGTGGAGGATGCTCTGGCAAGACAGGAGCAGGCCAATAGGGACACAGCTCAGGAGGTAACCCTCCTGCAGCAAAGACTGGCCCAGTGCTCCAGGACCAATCAGGAAACGCAGAGAGAGAATGAGGCTCTCTGCCAGCACAATGATAGGCTCCAACAACAGGTAGCGATGCAGGAGAGACTGATAGAGTCTAGTAAGGCCTTAACTGAGGAACTGAAGGCGCAGGCTCTTGCATTGCAACAGGGAGCAGGGGCGGATAGAGACCAAGTTCGCTGGGAAAGGGAAACTCCTGAGCACAACCCCAGGAGCCCTAGTACCAGAGGCCTTTATTTCTCTCAGTCCCTGGACTCTGCCACCCCCATGTCCCCTGGCGCACATGAGCACAGGGCCACAGGGATGGCAGATTACTATCCAGCCAGAAGCATGGGGCTCATAGGCCAGTACCACCCAGGAATGGAGGGGCGGGCATCCGGGTATGGGCACCCAAGCACAGTGCAATTTAGTGGGGAACCCCAGGAGAATAGGCCCATTAAGGGCATCCTGAAAACCTCTGCCCAGTAAGTTCAGTGGGGGGGTACCCATCAAATCCTGGCAGCAAGGAGGGATCTGAAGTCTCCTCTGAGCGGTACAGGACACAAGAGACCAGGTCCCCACATTCTGCCAGCCATTCCCAGGCTCGCAGAATCCGGGAAAACCTGGAAGAACAGACGGGAACCTCTGGGAGCAGTGCCTCTGAGTCAGAAGATGAATGGACCAGGGTTACCCGAACCAAAAAGGCCAATAAGGCAAAAAGGGCCTTGATTAAGGACCCATTGAAACAGATTAAGGCAATCAGGAGCGTCATCACGCCTTATCATAAGAACGCCAAGTATTCTGTTTGGGAGCACTTAGAGTTGTTTGAGCAAATGATGGAGACTTTCCATTTGAAGGACAGCCAAAGCTGTATCCAATATGTAAAGTGGACATTCTCCCCAGAGTACTCCAGTTTCTTTGCAGGGCTGGAGGACCAAAATCATTCCAGGTGGTCCACCTATAGGGCGGCCATATTAAAACATTTTTCTGTTCACAGAAATCCCCAAGAGGCTCGCAAGGCAGCCTACAACTTGCAGTGTGGGGAGGATCAGGCCCCACAAGAGTTTGTGCAAGAACTGAAACGTGCCTTTGCGCAGACCACCAGAAGGGTGCGCACGGATAGCAGAGAATTTATTAATACGTTTTTCCATGCCTTGCCCAAATACATAATGACCCAGCTCGTGAGGGATTTTCACGAGAAAAGATCTTTAGACTGGGTCATTGAACAGGCGACCCAGATCTATGAGGTGCAGAAGCCAATAGAAAATAAAAATAATGCGCCCAAAAACCCCAAAACCAACAGCACCCCTGCTGCTGCCAAGGTGGCAGAGGTAAAGGTCACCCCCGTTTTGGATTTGGAGATAGGGGGGCCTAAAAACCTACCTGCACCTAATAATGCTAGGCCCAGAAGGTCCTCGGGCCAGGCACAGACAGGGAGCCAGGGAGGCAGCCCCACAAATGGGGTCCCTCGCTCTCCTGACTATGTAAGCCCCCGTTACAAGGGAAACAGACCCATCCTGGGTTATGTGTGGACTCCTCCAGCCCAAGGGGGGGGATCCAGCCAAGCACCTAACCCAGGGAACTTCCCTCCTAACTTCCCACCGGAGGGCAGAAATTCTCCAAATCCTGGGCAGAACTTTTTCCCCAGGTATCCACCCAATTTCCAGCCCCAAAATCCTCCACCCTTCTTTCCCCAATTCCCTGAGCCCAGACAACCGAATCCGGGAGAGGGGAGGCCAAGGGTGGAGGGGTATCCAAATCTTCCTAACCAGGGGTACTACCAAAGAAGGGATAGCTACCCTTCCCGGGATCAGCCCAGGGGAGAAAACAGGGCCCCGTATCAGCCTGAGCGGGTTTCCCAATTAGAGCGCCAGGTCCAAAATATGGCACGGGATCTGGGTCAAATACTGAGGGCGCAGCAGAACCCTCAGATCAGCATGCCGGCGCAGAACGCACCCAACTCTGGACCTGGTGCTCCAGAACAATGACGGGGGCAGCACCCCGATAACACACCGGTTCCCAGGGAGGAGGCACAAGGGGAAGGGGGGTGTAAATCCTTGGAGGAAGCTTCCTTCCCAACTTGTGAACAGCCCCTGGAAACCCAGGAACCGGAAACAAAATCTCTTGCCCCTGAAAGTCTGCCTCCTAAGGAGCAGAGGGGGGGTAGGAGAAACAAAAGACCCAAACAGACTCAGTTTGAGGAGGAGGTACAGATCTTCCAATTTGAGGGAGAGGAATCCTCAGAGGATCCTGGGAAAAGGATCTTCTCCTTCAGAGAGGGGGGAACTCCTCCCAAAGAAAAATGGGTCCCTAGGGATGCAAATCCAGACTGGGGAGATGTGGAGACTGAGCTACCGCCGCCCACCATCTCATCCCAGAACCAACAGCAAGAAAATCCCCTGGTTCAAACCCATTCTGGTGACTGCCTCCAAAAAGGGGGGGGCGGCCCAGATCCGGAGCCAGGGGAACCCACAATGGCTCTGATCTCCAGTTGCCAACTTTTTCTTTCAGATTCCCAAGACTCTCCACAGAATTCTGCCCAAATCTCTTCTCTCGCCATGTCCAAAACCAGAAAATTAGCCCACCAGTTGTCCAAAAATGTGCATTATCTGTGCCCCCTTGAGGAGAAGGAGGGAAGATACTATGCCCCGGTACAAGTACAGGGGCAGGGTACAATTTTGGCACTGGTGGACAATGGATCTCAAGCTACCCTTCTGTCCAGGAGGGCCTTTGATGAACTGAATGCAGGAAGGGGAGAGAATTACCAAATTCCTCTCACCTCTCTTCCTGGACAACTCCAGAACTTTGACGGGAAGGAAATTCCCGTCGAGGGGACGGCAGACTTGGACATTAAAATTGGGCGACACAAGTTGAAACACCCGGTCATAGTTGTGACTCCAGAGGGCACCCCTTGTTTACTGGGGAATGACCTCCTGAGGAGGTTGTCACCCTTAATAGATTGCGTAAACAAGGTCCTCTGGACCCAGACTAGCCGACCAATAAAATTAAAACAGAGTGTCAACCATGTTAGTTTAAACGGCACCTGCCACATGGTTGAACAAAAATCTGACCAAGTAGAATTCCACTTCCAGAATAGCCAAATTCCAGACGTGACAGTAATAGCAGTAGGACAACAGACTGGTGATGGAGGGTCCTCTCTATTTCTGAAAATCAACCTTCCTTCCAGTCTAAAGTGGTACTCCACGCTGGAAGGAAACACTCTGAGATTCTATACTAATCCACAATCAGAAGCTCCCACTCCTATAGTCCAGAAAGATGTGAAATCAGCTCAGAGCCTGGCTGATATTCAGCAAATTGGAGAGCAGCTGTTCATCCCTGTCCAGTTAAATGATGGGAAGGACTCTGTTCTCGCTCGAGTGTGTGTGAACAACGGTAAGAGCTTCATCAGCGAAGCCATGTTCCGCCAACTCCCAAAAGATCCAGCCATTCCCACATTCAAACTGATAGACAAATGGGAAATTGACCTGGAAGCACCTAACTCCAAACATCTCCTGCCAAGCAGGTGTATGCTCAAAATCTCCATTGGCAACAAGAGCATAGTCCACAATTGTTGGGTCGTGCGAGACGTCCCTGCCGCCTTTTACTTAGGCAGTGACATTCTCAATCGCTTTGCCATTAGTTTGGACCTAATAAACTTCAAAGCTTGGTCCCGATTAGCGGATAATCCCATGGGCTTTGATGATCCAGAAAAAGCATTTAGGTCAGCTCAATTGCTACCTTATGCAGTTGAAATTCAGATCAAAGAGGAAGTCACCATCCCAGAAAGGACCCGACAATTCTTCCTGGAAGTGAAAGTTAAAAGAGGACAATATTTGCAAAACCCTGATGCTTACATACATCTAAATGCTTCTCTCCAACAGCAAGGGTTAGGGGTAAACCCAACACCATTAGTCAACATAGAACATGACACCATTCCAATAGAGGTGGATAACAGCGACTTAAAGAGTATTACTCTAGCCGCAGGCACCATTATTGGAATGGCGGTTGATGACCGACATTTTTCTTTCGATTTAGGTAATGAACTGTTAGGGCCAATCCCCAAGGTCTGCTTTGACAGTGACAGTGATGACAATACAACACCAGACAGGATTTTTACCCGGCATGGGGGGAACTTCCTGGTGTACACTTCTTGCCCCTATGGTAAGGAAGATGTGACTTGTGACTTCAGGAGGGATGAGGTGATTTTCCAGGTCCATGAGGGCTGCCTTTCCCACCTGAAGCCTCGAGTCCAAATCAGCACTCTGACCAGGGACTTCTCCACCCAGCTGGAGGAGGCCGCTGAGCTAGCCAAACCAGAAGTCTTTCCAGGCTTCAGGCAGATGGTGGAAGAGAGAGTCAACCTAGCTGATGCCTGTGTGACTCTGGAACAAAAGCAAAAGTTGAAACAAGTTTTCTTGGATTTCCAAGATCTCTTTGCGGTAGACTCATATGACTGTGGTCGCACTGACATCCACACAACAACAATCCCCACGGACCCTGGCATGACTCCTGTGTTTGTGAAGCAATATCGCTTGCCTCTCGCATCAATGGAGTCCCTTACTGAAATAATTAAGAACCTTGAGTCCCGGGGAATAATCCGTCCAGTCCACAGCACCTTCAATAATCCGGTGCTGGGAATATTAAAGCCAAACGGCCAGTGGAGACTCTGCGCCGACCTCAGGGAGCTCAACAAACGGGTCCATACTTCCCGATGGCCTCTGCCCTACATTGACCAAGGGCTGGCCCAGATTCAGGGGTCACAGGTATTCACTGCAATAGACCTGACCAATGGATACTGGACCGTGCCGGTCAGTAGGGAGGACCAATACAAACTGGCTTTTACCTTTGGGGGCCAGCAGTACACATGGACCCGGACTCCCTTCGGATACCTTAACTCCGGTAATGAGTTCAATATTTTCCTACATAAGGCCATGCCCGACCTGGGTGCGTGGGGTAACCTGGCTTATGTAGATGATGTCCTCATCAAAAGTTCATCTGCGGAGGAACACATAGCGGAGATCTGTTATGTTCTGACCCAGTTGAGGGCCGCCGGAGCAAAACTTTCCTTTCAGAAAGCACAGTGGTGTAGAACCCGTGTTAATTTCTTGGGGCATGAGATTACTCCTCAGGGTCTCTGTCCCCAGGAAAAGAAAGTGGAAGCACTTCAGAAACTGAAAGACCCCACAACTCTGCGGGAACTAAGGAGCCTCCTTGGACTGACAAATTACAGCAGAAAGTTCATTGAGGGCTACGCAGAGATCACCAGACCCCTGATTCATCTCCTGAAGGGGGGGGTCAAGTGGGAATGGGGTCCAGAACAATCCGAGGCGGTAAAACAACTCAAAAGAAGCCTCTCACAAGCGCCTTGCCTAGTTTACCCTGTCAGAAACAAGGAGTTCTTCCTGGAGACGGGGTTCTCTAATACGTGCTTGACGGCAGTATTATACCAAAAGCATGACAAGGTCAATAAAGTAATCTCCTATGCGAGCAAAACTTTATCCTCTGTGGAGGAAAAATTCAACGATTGTGAGAAGGCACTCCTGGCAACGGTGTGGGCATTGAAGAATTACCGCCCGTTTATCCAGGGGGAACACATCATAGTGGAGACTCCACACCAGCCTCTGCAATATCTCCAAAGTGACAGAATCCGGGCCGGAAATGTGAGTAATTCCCGAATTACTTCCTGGATTCTGTCAATGCAAGGCTTTCCTGTGGAGGTCAGATATGGCCAAAACAAGAAGAGTCCCCTCGCGCAAGGTCTGGCTGACTTGCATGATTGTGCCAGAGAAAACTGTCTCGAGGACGAAAGTCTAAAAATCAAGGACAACACGGAGGCATACCTAAATTCCCCACACAAAGTCATTGAAGAGGACAAGTGTGAGGGAATGCCCACTGTCTATGTGGATGGATGCTCTTACCATGTTCACAACGACGGGGAGAAAGAACTGGTGGCTGGCGTAGGGAATGCATGGGTGAAGGAGTTCCCAGAACCCTCCGCTGGATACAAAATTGGTCCCCGAAGTAGTCAGGTGGCAGAATTGATGGCTGTGCATCAAGCCATCCTCACTGCTGTCCAGCATCAACTCCACGAACTGGTCATAATCACAGATTCGGATTATGTACGGAACGGGTTCGTGGAGCACCTGGTTAATTGGAAAACCAGAGGCATGTTATGTGCTAACAACAAACCCTTGAAACATGGGAAGTTGATCCAAAACATTGATGATCTGGTCACCTCGAATGAGATGACCATCTATTGGAAAAAGATCAAGGGTCATTCCAAAGTAGAGGGACCAGACAAAACTGGAAATGATCAGCTGGCCAAAACCGGGGCCATCCAAGGGGATCTAATTGAGATTGAGTCCCTGTTGGGGGAAATCCAGGTCACTGCTATCACTAGGTCCCAGACAAATGCTCACAACGACCTTTCAATTGCACAATGGAGTAAGGAGACCCCTGATGCTGATTTGATTACCGCTCAGAAGGGGGATCCAATAATTGGTCAATTTTACCAGCACCTTGAGGACCCTGAGAACTTTCCCCTGACGGATACCGATTACACTGGGAAAGAGGACCTAAGAGTGTTGATGAAATGTCCAAAAATGTTCCGGATCCAAGACGGTTTGCTGGTAAGGAAATCCAAAGCTGGCCACGATCAGTGGGTGGTTCCTACCTCATTCCGAAGCCTGATGTTAAGTCACGCCCATGATGCGGCCACCGCCGGTCATAGGGGGTTTCACACAACATTGGAAATCTTAAGAGAGGTTGCATACTGGCCACACATGGGACAGGACCTCGACCAATACTTGAAGGGGTGTCTTGTGTGTGCACAATTTCAGCCATCATCCCTCACGCACCGTGCGCCTCTCCAAAAGAGGGGGATGACACTGCCATGGTCAGATTTTCAAATTGACTTTGTAGGCCCCGTGATTCGCTCTGCTAGGGGGAATAAGTACATGTTGACTGTGACATGCTTGTTTACCAAGTGGGTGGAATGTCTCCCAGCCCCAAATTGCAAGGCAGAAACTGCAGCTGCCCTGATGATTAACCACATCTTTTCCCGTTTTGGTCTACCTCAAAGGATTGAGTCAGACAGGGGTAGCCACTTCACCAGTGAAGTAATGACAAAGATGTGGGAGATACTGGGGGTCAAAAGGAAGTTGCATATTGCTTACCGGCCAGCTTCTTCTGGGGCAGTAGAGAGATATAACCGAACTATTGTGAGCATATTAAAGAAGTTTGTGGCAGATTCTGGGCCAAGTTGGGATATCCGATTACCTCTGGTCCTAATGGCCATCAGATCTACCCCTTCATCTGCAACCAAAATGTCACCATTTGAGTTGATGACTGGGCGCAAGATGGTGCTTCCTCAGCATTTGCTCTACAGGACCCAAGAGCAGACACTGATAAATGCCTCCACTACTCATGAGTATGTGGAGAATTTAAGGAAACACCTTCAACATGCTTTTGCTTATGCTCAGCGGAATCTAGAAAGATCAGCTGATAGCATGAAGACCCACTATGACCTGAAGACTTCCAGGAAGGAATATCAGGTGGGGGACCGGGTCTATCTATACAATTTCCAAAGGAACCAGGCCAAACAGCGAAAATTTTTACCTACATGGAAGGGACCCTTTGAGGTTGCAGACAAAATCTCCCCTGTGGCCTACAAAATCCACATCCCCAAAGGTCCTTTGGCAGCGGGGGAAGACAAGTGGGTCCACATAAACCAGTTGAAATGTTGCCATCCCAGGCACACTCTGCAACAACTGGAGGAATCCTCTGGAATCCTAGCGGGTACTGTCTCAAACTAATTCAGTTCCAACCATAAAACATACCACATCTAGTCTCTAAAATATTGTGATTTGCATGAAACTGTCTCTTAGTTATACTGTTTTTTTTCAAAATAAGAATGTAATGTTTCGTTATGATGAAATGCATATGCTGCCCCACTATCTCAACAGTGGTGGAAAAATGTCTATGAATAGGTATTGCCGCTCTTCCTTTGTCGTCCTAGGAGAAAGAAAACCTTGAGACGGGCCAAGGAGGACGATCCGGAGACCGGGAGCAGAGACGCAACGGGCCCGGGGTACCGCCCAATCTTCCCATCAGGACCGGCGAGGAGAACCGATCGATCCGACCGGATGGAGAAAAAGATGCTGAACTGTGCCATCTATTGGAAGAAGATGAGGAAACATCCCAGGTCTTGCGAGTCCCATTAGTGAAATAGAATGGCCATCGCAAGAGGGGGGCTTGTGGGATGTTTTTATCCACGCATCCAAGCCCTACCTCAAAACTGTGCAGTACTGACATGGAAAACATCATGATGGCCAGAGCTTCCCAGAAAATGCACAGGGAAATGCATGAAGAATAGGCTGCCACTCATTTTTGCCGATGTTATGGGCACAGAAGGACACTGCCTAAAACCACCAGTGGACTACCCACACAGTAGTCTGAAACCATTGGGAATGGCAATGCTGATTGCCAAAAGCAAACCCATAACTGTTGGGAATTCATTTTCTTAAATCCCAAAAAGGGGTGCAGTACCAGTACTCACCACTATCAGAAAGCCGGCGTTTTAAAACCACCAGATTTTGTGTAAAACTGAATAAATGAACCCAAGGCAAGCCAAAGAAAGACTTACTGAGAGGTGGATCCAATGTAAAGTTATATTCTGAAGTGACTTGAAGGTTTATAACAAGACTGGCTGAGCTGTGGATTTCAGCAGTTTAAGTAAATTTGGACTGAAAGACACTAAAAATCTAAATGTTTAAATTGACTGAGTGACCTACTTTTGAGTGTCACATAGGTTTCAATTGTTTAAATGTCATAGTTTTAAACTTAGAATCAGCATTCTAGCTGCATATGTAAAAATGTTTAGTTTTATTTGAATGCAGAAAACTGGGGAACAGAAATGACATGTAGCTAAAAACTGGCTTAAAGAGATTCCAATTTTGCCTGGCAACTACCCCCCATCAGGAGTGAAACTTGAGTCACAGCTGTGTTCCCAGGCCTATCTGCCTTTTGCTGGCCACACTAAGGATATGCCATCTCTCTGATAATTGAATTAAGGGGAGCCCCCACAGAATACAGGAGCTCTGAACAAAGCCCTGTCCTGACTCAGGCAAATGTTTTATTGGCGGGAGTCGTAAATGGAGCTTCCTCCTGGAAGGACACGGGAGGGGCACTGCCTGTGAGAGCAAGCTGGCTTGGCAGAACTGGAAAAACCAGAAATTCAACCTTGTGCTGGGGGGAAACCACACCCCTTTGGGGCCAGAACATAACTCTAAAAAGATGAATAACTCATAGTACGGACTTGTGAAAATTATTTAAATGACACCATAATTCTTGTGATTTTTCTGCCCACATTTTAAGACGTGTTAGGACCCGGTGGTATGTTCAGGGGGGTTTTAGCGGAAAAGAGGATATTACTCAAAATGTGTGCATGTGAAAAATCTGACACTTCATCAACTAATGTCCATACTCCTTGCGCACATGTGTGTAAATTTGGGTTAATGTCCGAAATTGCAAAATCAGTTAAAAAGTGCAAATGTTGCCATTTCTGAATGCAAGCCCCCAGGAAGAGCAGATTTGGACAAGGGTATACCTCCTGTGATATGTGAGGGGTGCGTGTAATTTTAAACGAATATGTACCTGTGCAAATATGCCTTTTGGATCAAAATATAGATTGTGTGTAAGTTGACAGGGGTGGGTTCTCTGTACCATAAACAGACCTCATCATGATGACACTTCATTTCATTCCCCCAATCAAGTGGAAGCGGATGAAGTGGCCAATGACAAGGGGAGAGGGGTAGGGCCTAGGAAGCTAGCCTCTCCACCCATTTTCAAAACACATAAAAGCAGACAGGCAGGACAGATAGGGACCTTCAATTCCATTTGCTGCAACGCGCTCTGCCGGACCATACAACATTCAGAGATCCAGACTTCAAATCCATCAATCTCCAGAATCCAGAGAGAGAGAGAGCTGACCCAGATCACTGTGAAGTCCAGTCTAAAACCTGACCAGATCCGTGGCGAGGCCCATTTAATTCAAGAATATAGTGTGAGTACCTAGCAGACTGTGCAGAACCAATCTCTTAGTTAAAATAATATAATTCAAGCTATTTTAATCTAAGTAGAACTGTCTCCTAACTGTCACCTGTCATCTGCAAAGCTGTCACCTGTCATTTTCTAGTTGCAAGCTGCACTTGTCTTTTTGAACTTTAAAATTTCAAATCTGAAAAACGACCTTTATTTAATCGCTCATATCTCTGTGACCGTTTGTCCTAGAGACTTGCAGTATCTTTCATCTGGAAGCTGAGATCCTAGGCTGTCCTAGGACCCCAAAACGATATTCTCAGAAAAATCTGCCGCGATTTGACATTTTGCAGCGATTTGCAAGTTTTTCCACGTGTAAAAATCTGCTGCTGCTTGCCTTCCGTTAAAGAAAAAATTTGTTTAACCTGCCAATCATTCCTGAATCATTGCTAGGGTGAGCCTGGACTAATATTAACTTGATACCACTCACCCTGAACCTCCTAGAGGGAATTAAAAGCATTTTAGCATATTTTTCACTTCATTGCCAGCACATATAAAAGCATTTTGGGCCTGTGTTTCCAACTTCTGTAGTGTAAGCTTGCTGGGGTGAACTGAATTACAGTTCATTGCATTTCTGAGAAATGTGTGCTTTCCTTCCATTTCCTTGCATTGCATAAAGGGGGGGAGGGGATTGCCAGAGAAAAGTGATTACATTGCTTTGTTGAAATTATATTGAGTATTTTCTGTATTGCATTTCATTCAACATTACATCCATCTGAACTTAGATTAAGTATTCTCTACCACCTTATTCTTCTGTTCCTATTCACAAGTGTGCTAGTGCCAGATTCTCCGTTGTTAATCTTTATCATATCAGATTAAGTGTGATATTCAATTATTAATTTATTATAAAGCGTGATATAATATATATTGTGTAAGTTATCAAATAAACCTTTAAACTTGCAAAACAGAACTACTTCTTGGCTCAGTGGGGTCAGGGGGATTCCAGGGGAGGGGTGTTATATAGGGGTAGTCATCCAGAACGCATGAACTGGACATAAAGATACATCAATAAGGGTTTCCATTCAGTATCCCAGACTAGGCATTGACTTAGCTGTAGTGTTGAATTGAATCCTCTTACATCCCCCTATAAGTCTCTTGTATGTATGTGTGTAATGATTGCTGAACGCATTTGGAGAAACTTTTGCATTGTGGCCATGGCTTAGTCAAATTAACTTCTGGTTTTCATTCATTTTGCGCTATATTTACAAATCTTGTCTATATACCGTGGAAGGGCCTTATATAGGTGCTGTAGGGACGTATACCCCCCGCATTTCCCCTGATACATTGCTTCATACCCACTTGACCTCAAGTCGAGGCTTTTGAAACTTCTGTTATTATTCAAACACAAAAATAATTTTAATCTTGTTTTTCTCAACTTCACAAATGCCAGTTCTTATCAATTATCCCGAGCCTCTCTGGCTCTCAACCAACTTTTCAGGCATGCTCCACGCACTGCTCTTCTACAACTCTCTGCCTCCTCAGGCACGCCCACCAATCTTGCGCATGAGCCTTCCTTGCACCGCCACTGAACAGCGCACCCTGTCAATTGCAAATTGCGAACACCAAATTCTGAACCTCCTTGTGTTGTCCTAGTCCTATGCATAGGCCCTATGGGTAACGTCACCACTTAACTACATAGGGGAAGGATGGAAATCACTAACAGAGCTCACAACACTATTGTTTCATCACACAGACATTTGTTACAAACCCGTCATATACCCACATCTGTCTTCCTGCCTCCTAACAGGGGATACCAATATTTCTCGTGCTCAATCTGTACCTACAGCGTCGCCTTGCAGATAAAACACCTCTGCAAGACTTAACCAGAAGAACAACTTCTGCAATTTAAGCTAGCTCCCTTTGCTAAGCCTTTACACAGGGATACCATCATCCATGACCTGAGCTAAAACTCCCAATCCACAGGGAATCCAATATTAAGACAACTTTTATCATTTGTACCCTTAAGTCCATAGTCTAGGTTATTCGTCAGAACCTTTTACCTTAAGACCAAATGATCCCTAACCACAAAAATACTATACTTCACACTACTCAACACTACTAGACGATACTCAAAAATACTTCAAAGGTACTCAACAATACTTGTCACCACCCCACACCTGACATTACTTGACCACCCCCCTCAGTTGCTGTGTGGCTGAGTCAATGCTTACACTTCATGCTCCACTGACGCTGCTCGGCTGCCGGCTACCCCAAAGCTTCAGCATCACTCTTCTGGTCTGGTGGGGTCCTCACGGACCGCGGGTAGGATATTCTCCAAACTGGCTTCTGACAGCCTTTGCACGGGGGTGCACCTCCCGTTGGTCTCACTTTTCGTGAGGCACCCCGCAGCCTCCAGGTGCTGCGGCGGAAGTTGTGGCTTATGCCAAATGGGCCTAGTCAGCCATACCTCTTCTACCAACTTGTTAGCGTAGGTATAACAGAGAGACTGGGGGGGTCACACTACACGCTCACCGTTCCAGCTTCTAGGGCCCAATTAACCCTCCCCCAGTTCACAGACAGAGGACTCAGCCAAGGGCAAGTTAGAACTGTTGTTTATTACACAAACAGACAGTGATCATACAGGACATTGAAGATCTCCCAGATTCACAGCTCTTAAGCCTGTGTCAGGCCATTTAGTTCGATTTCCACATCACAACATGGGGCTCTTCCCAAAAACCTACGAGAAGACAGGATTGGGTAGTTGGGGTGGTAGTACCTATGCATGGCACCTATAGATGATATTCTATTGGTCCTTACATATCAGCTGGCTCGCCTGCCCCTTCCCCAAAAAACGATCTATTACATTGTTCCAGGGAAATAGGATTACCATTGGCCCTTGCCCTCTGCCATCCACTCCTGGATTTCTATTCCCTGATTGGCTGGAGCTGATCTCCCAGGCCTGGGACCCAGCTCTGTTCTCAGTGCTCAGTGCACCTTCTCAAGGTGATGAGAAAGACTATTGGCTTCATTACAAGTTTGCCGGTCCGGAAACAAGAGTGCTGGTAAACTCTCCGGCACCCTTGTTTCTTGATCTGCAAACTCGGTGTCTGCCTGCCGTGGCCCCTGTGCCCGACAGGTCTGATCCTGCCGGGCGCTCAGGCCACAGAAGGCAGACTGTTCACGGAAGCACCAGCACCGCTTGTAACAGTGCCAGTGCTTCCGTGTCCCCACTCCCATAGACTCTATGGGAATGGGGACTTACAATTTGCTGATGCCTAATTTCCCAGGCCGCCGGAGTCATAATGAGCCAGTGGCACCGGGAAGTCAGGCGCCGGTAAATTATTATGGGTCCGGCAGCAACCCGCCGGTAGCACCGGCAGGGTTTACAGCAGAACCCGTAATGAGGCCCTATGTGTTCCCGATGTAACTGTCAGTGCTACCAATTTTGCCTGTGAGAGTGCCCTCAGTGTTGCAACATTGTTAAAGAATCCATGTTTCACTTCATATCTGTGTTGCTGAGAACTGTTCATCTTCCCACTGCCGGTGAATGACCATTGTCTGGATTGGCTGCATCACGTAGTTGAGGGCCGCAAAATTGAGCTCTCTGGTCTGCAATTTATGAGGATTTATGCTGCTTTTCTGCAGATGGCTCATTGTCTCTTGGCTTCGGAATGTGCTGTTTGTCCCTGACCTTAGCTGCGAGTCCTGGCCTGCTGTTCTGTGCAACCTAGTCCAGCTTTTCTTTGCCTCTCGTCCTGTGGCTTGTGGCCACATGTAACCTCATTATAGTTATACTATTATTTCTATATATCTATACCGTGCTATGTTTCTTACATTAGTACTATCCAATTCTTCCAAGCTTCTTACATGCTCCTGTAATTCCATAGGGTTAGTTGTGATAAGCATCTGCAAGCTTGCTCACATCTCCTCTTTTGCCTTGCGTTTAGCATTTCTGCACTTGGCTAATGAGAAAAATAATAAAAGGTTTAGACAGTATGGGCCTTATTCCGAGATTGGAGGCAGCCATGGCGCTAATAGCGCCATGGCTGCCTCCAATAAAGGTACAGAGTCCGCCCTCATTCAATGAGGACTTACCAGTCTAGTCGGACCTTTGCGGGACTAGTAAATCCCCATTGAAAATACCATTCCCCATTCCCATTTGAGCCCCCACAGGGCTCAATGGGAATGGGGAAGGTGCAAATAACGGAACCGCAATTTGCGGTACCGTTATTTGCTCCCTGGACCCTTTGCGGCTCCCAATAAGGCTGCCTGGTAAACCAGGCACCTTAGCGGGACCCCCAATGGGACCTCGGAATAGGGCGCAAAGGGATTACCAGCACCGGTGTCCTTACCGGTGCCGGTAATCCCTTTGCGCCAGCCTCAAAATGGGGCCTTTGCATATATATGTCTTCTATCTACAGAACTGTGTAAGCATGTTCTTTGGGTGTACGTGTGTGTGTGTCGGTGTAACTTTGTGCATGGCTGCAAGTTTGCTTCATGACTTATGTGGCTATGTTGTGGTGTTACTAATGATGTCAGCACAATGTTGTCATTGTTAGTCAATCCGATCCATCATGGCATTTGGATCCATGATCAGGGTAGTAGCACCTGTATCCATAAAGACATTAACTGGATAAGGTTTGAATGGCTGTCTAAGAGAATATCAGTTTGCATATGTGGATGTCACTGGCCCTCCTGGGAGCTGTCCAAACAGTGAGTCGGTTCATGCGTTCTTGACTCTTCGGGCTGTCATGTTAATGGGGGTGAGGCAGGGCATTCCAGAGACCCTCTCTTTAAGAGAAACATTCATCCTTCAAGGGATGAACAGAGGGAATGTAGGGGAATATGAAAATATGAGTACTTTTATACATCGCTCCAAGCCTGCACATAAATATAAGCTGAGAAAGTCACTATGTTAAACAACACATAACAAAGAAGCAAGTACAAACATACTTTTAACCCAAACCAGCAGCAGTTTGCATCAGTTTAAGAAATATAGAAGAAGTGTTTGCCACCAGTTTACATTAACTAAATGTCATGATGCCTACCCCCGGAGCACCAGGCCAGGCCCAGCACCCCCGGGAGCAGGCATCACGCCCCCGGGTAAAAGCCCAGCGGCCCTTTATTGGGGCTCTTTGGACTCTGTCCTGGCGCCGTTGGCGCCAGGCTCATGTTGGACATCAGTCCTGGCGCCATAGGTGCCAGGCTCATAAGGGGAAGTGTTTGGTGCACTTACCTGAAGCAGACCATGCTGCACACTCACCTGATGCAGACCATGCTGCATGAAGAACCAAGCCAAATGAGGCATAAGAGGGACTATTTTTCTGAAGGAACTATTTTGTTACTTCGGTGGGGCTGTGGGAGAATACTCACCTGGAACTTCTTCCAAAGCTATTTAAACCACGCCCGGACAGCCACACGTGCTTCGCATTGTTCTGCATCCCAGCAGCTGAACGCTCACTGTGTCTGCTCCTGCACCTGGACTCCAGCCACGCCCACCTCGAACCTGGAACACCTGTAAGGGAATAAGAGAAGAGAAAGGTGAAAACCAAGAACTTATTCAACCTCCTTACCTGCATCCGGAATCTTCACGCCAGCATTCCTGAAGGAAGACTTCCATTTAAAAGCACTGCGTTGCTCGCTGCAACGCCGCGCTTCACTCACCTGTTCCCGAGACGCCGCCCAGCTCCATCGCGGCTCTCAGCACCGGTCGCCACATCTCTGCACCTAGGGGAGAGAAGAAGAGACAAAAGGTGAGCAACGGAACACAAGAGGAAAGCCGAATTTTCAGCCATATTACTTACCGGCTTTTCTTGGTGAACCATTCCACATCTCGGGTCGGCGCCGCATCTTTGGCAGGTACCGCACCCCAGCCCCTATGGGGAATGGACATTTTCAGCCATATAACTTACCGGCTTTTATTGGTGAACCATTCCACATCTCGGGTCGGCGCCGCATCTTTGGCAGGTACCGCACCGCAGCCCCTATGGGGAAAGGACAAAAGACATTACTGGGGAATTATAAAGACATTTAGAGGGGTCGCCCTCATCACTAACTCACCTGATTTTACCACCGGCAATTTAACCCCTCAACGCATCGCCTTTGTTCTGCACCTGAAATAAAGGACAGAAAAGACAACATAAAAGGAGGCTCACACTTGAACTTTTGCATCTTCATACTTACGGCGTATCGCTCAGAAAAGTCAAGTGGATGTGCCAGCGCCATTCTGAAAACCAGTGAAGTAACTGGACGAACGCGCGCCCCTGCACCAGAAGCAGGATGGAGAGTTCATCCTTCCAAACCATAAGGTGAGCTTAAACCGGGGGTTTTGGAGGAATCAGAAAAGAATGAAGGGGGCAAGGGGGGAGCAAGCACACTATTCGGCAGACAGTTTATCCCCTTTCTCATCTGCAGAAGGATAATCCTACGGGCCCGACAAGCAAGATTTGGGGGTCCTGTTCAATAGGTGGTCCGAATTCTGCGCATCACGCCTGAAGAGGCCACAGCAACCCAGACCAGACCAGCGCCTCCGTGGGAGCCAGGTGAGCGTTACAGAACGCAAAGCCTTCCTACAAATTCTCACCCAGGCGCTATGGAAACTTCCGAGACTGACCAGTTGGCCCAACTACTGGGGGAATTACGGGCCGAAGTACACACCGCTTGTCAAGAGACTAATGCTCTCAGGAGGGAAGTGATTGTAACAAAGGAAAGAGCTGATGACCTGGCTAGACAGCTTTTGCAAGGTCAAGCTGGACAAACCCCTTTACCCGGTTCCGGAGGGAACCCTGCTCCTGTGCTTTCCAGTAACCCGGTGCAGATAAATCTACCTGGAAACATGCCGCTGGCCCCACCCGAACGCTTTGCTGGGGACCCCAAACGATTTGCCGTATTCATGAATCAGTGTCGTTTGCATTTCCTGTGCAGACCTGGGGCCTTCCCTAATGACCAGACCAAGGTAGCCTTTGTATTGTCATATCTCAGCGGCAGTGCTGCCGATTGGTCAGTTCCACTGGTAACTCAAGATGACCCGATTCTTTGTGATTTTCAAGGATTTCAAGCAAGCATGGAAAGGTTATTTGCTCGTCACTCCCAGGGGCATGCTCTAGATGACGAACTTCTATCTCTGCGACAGGGCAATCAAGACCTCCTTTCCTACATTGCAACCTTTAATAGACTAATTCTGGAAACTGGCTGGCCAGAAGATAAAAGAATCACGTTATTTTATCGAGGTCTACGCGGAGAACTTAAAGATGTCCTGACCCAAGTTGTAAATCTGCCCCAAGAATGCTCAGAATATATAGACTTAGTGGTCCAATTGGATCACAGACTGCAAAACAGAAAAGCTGATCGGTCCAAGTTTGAGACCCGGGTGTTAGTCAAGACCCACGCTAACCTCAAGGGGGCTGAAGCCTCTGAGCCAATGCAAATCGGAGGAGTTAAAGGACCTTTAACGCAAAAGGAACGTGAAAGAAGACGCCAGATGCACTTATGTCTTTATTGTGGATCCTCTGGACACTTTCTACGAGATTGCCTGGCAAGGCCGCCCAGGAAGGTGGTAGGAGCCGCTGATAAAATCCATGAAACCTCTGTATCGGGAAACGACCCCGCCCGACAAGCGTAGGGGTCCGCTTGCCGAGCTTGAAAACGAACTCTCAGACCTTGCATTTCACTGTGCCAATGGTCCTCGTAGATCCAGAACAGCCTAAGCGGTTGTATGCAATAAAGGCATACATGGATAGTGGGGCTATAGGAAACTACGTGGATCGTGAATTGGTCTCCAGGATTAACCTTCCCCTGCGTCTTAAAACCAGCAAAGATGTCATCACCACAGTTGATGGAACCGAAATTGCCTCGGGACCGGTAACACATTCCACAGATGAGGTGACACTTGTAGGTCCGGACGGCCATCGGGAGGCAGTTGTGTTTGATGTAATCAAGGCTCCACAGTTTCAGGTTATTCTCTGAATCCCTTGGTTAGAGACACATAATCCTCAAATTGATTGGCGAGCAAAGAGAATAACCTTTCCGGAGTGTGCACGAACCTGCTACCCAGAAAATCTGAAGATCAGTCTAGCATCAGTAACCACTGTCTCCATGCAACTACCTCCGGAATACCAAGACTTTCAGGACGTCTTCCAAAAGGAACAGGCCAACACGTTACCTCCTCACAGATCGTACGATTGCCAAATCGATCTGGTGCCCGGTGCACAACCCCCTTGTTGCAGGATTTATGCCCTTACTGAGCCAGAGAATCTGCATTTGAGACAATATTTAGACCAATACCTAGCCAATGGTTTCATTCGCCCGTCAAAGTCTCCGGCATCCTCGGCTTTGTTCTTCGTGCCAAAAAAAGAAGGCGACCTTAGAACATGTATCGATTACCGCGCATTGAACCAGATAACTGTTAAAAATCGTTACCCTCTGCCTTTGATCCCTGAACTCCTTGACCAGGTGAAGGACGCTTGCATATACACCAAGTTAGATCTCCTGGGGGCTTATCATCTGGTACGAGTAAAAGAAGGCGACGAATGGAAAACGGCCTTCCGTACAAAATATGGACTATTCGAATACCAGGTGATGCCTTTCGGGTTGTGCAACGCCTCTGCTGCCTTCCAATTCTTCATGAATGATGTCCTTCGGGAACTCATCGATGTCTGTGTTGTCGTGTATATCGATGACATTCTGGTGTACTACTCTTCGGAATCTGATCACAGAAAACATGTCAGGGCCGTCCTTGAGAAATTGCGCCAGCACAAACTGTTTGCAAAGCTGGAAAAATGCGTTTTCCATACCACCAAGGTTGAGTTTCTTGGATTCATCCTGACACCTAAAGGGGACCGAATGGACTCACGGAAAGTGGATTCCATCCTCAAATGGCCATCACCTAGTTCGGTGAAAGGTGTCCAGAGCATGCTTGGTTTTGCCAATTTTTATCGCAGGTTTATCCCGGAATTTTCACGGGTGGTGCAACCCATCACTGCACTCTTGCGGAAGAATAAACGTTTTGAATGGACCGAGGAAGCTGAACAGGCCTTTCAGGAATTAAAAGCTAAATTTACGTCCGCACCTATTTTGAAACACCCGCGTCCTGATCTCCCATATATAGTTGAAACCGACGCATCCAGCTTAGCCATGGGAGCTGTCCTGTCTCAGAGAGACCCCGAAACCAACCAACTGCACCCCGTAGCATTTTGGTCCAGAAAGTTCTCGCCGCCGGAGATAAATTATGCAATCACCGATAAGGAATTATTAGCCATTAAGTCCGCCTTTAAGGCTTGGCGGCATTATCTTCTTGGCGCCAGGCATACCATCACCGTGATCACTGATCACCGAAATGTACACTATTTAAAAACTGCCAAAGCTCAGTCTTCACGACAGCTCCGATGGGCTTTATTCTTTGCTGAGTTCGATTTTTTAATCACCTACCGTCCCGGCTGTAAGAATGGCAAAGCGGACGCGCTATCTCGAATTGGAATGGGAGAAATGGACACAAACTCAGAACCTGTGCCGATAATTCCCAAACAAAGAATCTTGGGGATAACCACTTAACAAACCCTTGAAGACATTCAAGCACGGGTAAAACTAATCCTGGACTCTTCAGCCTTGCAGGATTGGATCAAGAGGGGATCTGCCTTTTCAATCAACGATGGCTTACCTTACTTCCAAGGATGTTTATTTTTGCCAAAAAATGAATTGCAAGAACTGGTTATTTCCCGTCATCACGATACTCTGATGGAAGGACATCCTGGCATTGCCAAAACAGAGGAAAAAATTAAACGACAATTCTGGTGGCCGTCCTGGCGAAAGGATATTAAATCTTTCGTGATGTCCTGTGGAGTTTGCGCCCAAAACAAAGGTCAAAAAACAAAACCCGCCGGTCTTCTTCAACCCTTAGACATTCCACCAGCCCCTTGTCACACCTTGTCACTAGATTTTATCATGGACCTGCCCTCTTGTAATGGATACAATACTATTCTGGTTGTGGTGGATTTATTTTCCAAGATGACCCATTTTATTCCGTTGAAAGGATTACCTTCAGCTTTTGTTCTTGCCAAGGAATTCCTCGAAAATATCATCCGTCTGCATGGATTCCCGTCCATACTAATCTCCGATCGGGGAAGCCAGTTTATGTCTCATTTTTGGAAAAAGTGTTGTCAACTGGCACAAATCGACGTAAGACTCTCAACCAGCCACCACCCACAGACCAATGGTCAAACGGAGAGAACGAACCAGACCCTTGAACAATATCTACGATGTATGTTGCACCAATCGGAGGGTAATTGGAAGGATATTTTATGGGTGGCTGAATATGCATACAATAACTCGATACACTCTGGAACTGGTCAGAGCCCCTTTTATACCCTATGTGGACATCACCCTCGTACTTCAGACTTGGACTCACCTTTGAGCCTTGAAATGCACGCAGTAGACCATTTGCATTCTACGATTACTCAAGCCTTCAAGGATGCTACTGCACACTTACAACATGCGAAAGGGAAATACAAAAAGAATGCGGATCTACATCGAAAGGAGGCGCCTCCATACCAAATAGGGGATCAAGTATGGTTGGCTACCAAACACTTATCGCTCAAGGGACCTCGGACTTTTAATCTAAGGTATTTAGGCCCTTACTCGATCAAAGCTATAATTAACCCAGTGGCAGTCAAGCTAGATCTACCAGCTAACATGCGGATTCACCCCGTTTTTCATGTGTCGCTTTAGAAACCAGTGCAACCAGGAACCAGATTAATAAAGCCACCAGAACCAGTCCAGATAGATGGGGAGCCTGAATTCGAGGTGAAGAACATTTTGGACTCTAAGATCTCAAAATCAAAACTTTTCTATCTAATTGATTGGAAGGGGTACGGGCCTCAGGAAAGATCTTGGGAACCCAGCGACCACGTACATGCACCTCGGCTAGTAAAAAGGTTCCATCGGAATTTCCCGAACAAACCGAAACCTACTGTGGAAAAGACCTTGGTAGGGGCCTTGGGGGGGAGTGCTGTCATGATGCCTACCCCCGGAGCACCAGGCCAGGCCCAGCACCCCCGGGAGCAGGCATCACGCTCCCGGGTAAAAGCCCAGCGGCCCTTTATTGGAACTCTTTGGACTCTGTCCTGGCGCCGTTGGCGCCAGGCTCATGTTGGACATCAGTCCTGGCGCCATAGGCGCCAGGCTCATAAGGGGAAGTGTTTGGTCCACTTACCTGAAGCAGACCATGCTGCACACTCACCTGATGCAGACCATGCTGCATGAAGAACCAGGCCAAATGAGTCTTAGGAGGGACTATTTTTTTGAAGGAACTATTTTGTTACTTGGGTGGGGCTGTGGAAGAATACTCACCTGGAACTTCTTCCAAAGCTATTTAAGCCACGCCCGGACAGCCACACGTGCTTTGCGTTGTTCTGCATCCCAGCAGCTGAACCCTCACCCTGTCTGCTCCTGCACCTGGACTCCAGCCACGCCCGCCTCGAACCTGGAACACCTGTAAGGGAATAAGAGAAGAGAAAGGTGAAAACCAAGAACTTATTCAAGCTTCTTACCTGCATCCGGAATCTTCACGCCAGCATTCCTGAAGGAAGACTTCCATTTAAAAGCACCGCGTTGCTCGCTGCAGCGCGGCGCTTCACTCACCTGTTCCCGAGATGCCGCCCGGCTCCATCGCGGCTCTCAGCACCGGTCGCGACATCTCTGCACCTAGGGGAGAGAAGAAGAGACAAAAGGTGAGCAAGGGAACACAAGAGGAAAGCCGAATTTTCAGCCATATTACTTACAGGCTTTTCTTGGTGAACCATTCCACATCTCGGGTCGGCGCCGCATCTTTGGCAGGTACCGCACCCCGGCCCCTATGGGGAAAGGACATTTTCAGCCATATAACTTACCGGATTTTCTTGGTGAACCATTCCACATCTCGGGTCGGCGCCGCATCTTTATTTATTTATTTTATTTATTTATTAAATTTATATAGCGCGCAGGCAGCCCAGGGGCATTGTGGCACTGTTACTTGCAAGGAAGACTTAGTTACAATGTGAGCAGGTTGTGCCTTGGGTTACAGTAAGGCAGTGACCTGTGATCAGATATATCACATAATACATCATACAATACAATTATGAGGGCTAGGCCATGTAATTGTTAGATGAACAGGGTCGTTTTCAGGGTTTTCCGAAAGGCGGTCAGTGAAGGTTCAGAGCGCAGGGAGCTAGGGAGGGTGTTCCAGTGTACGGCAGCGAGGTACGGGAAACTGGAGCCACCTGCTCTGGTCCTTTTTACCCTGGGTACTGAGAGCATGCTGGCATAGGGTGATCTAGTGGGTCTTGTGGAGGAGACCAGGTGGATCCTCTGGGAAAGGTACATTGGGGCGGCAAGATGGACACATTTGTGGGTGATGCTTAGAGCCTTGAATAGGATCCTCTCCTTTATGGGGAGCCAGTGGGAAGCTTTTCTGGCAGCGGTGATGTGCTCTCTCTTGGCAATGCCTTGTGCAGCGCGTAGGGCACTGTTCTGTATTACTTGGAGCTTCTCAAGATTTTTGTTGGAGGTCCCAAGGAAAAGAATATTGCAGTAATCAAGTCGCGAGCCGGTTATGGCCCTGGCTATGTTAGTGCAGGTGTCTTTTGACAGATAAGGTCTGATTGCGTTAAGGAGTTTTGCATGGTAAGCGGCCGAGGAGGCAATGGCGTTTACTTGTCTGGTCATGGATAGATTGGAGTCTAAGTAGACGCCTAGTGTTTTTACCGTGTCAAGTACTGGGATCGTGATTGAGTCAATGGTGAAATGGCTGAACTGAGCGTCAAGTTTCTTGATGGTGTCAGGGGAGCCTACGAGTAGGAGCTCAGTTTTGTCGGAGTTAAGGCAGAGGCCGTTGATAGCCATCCACATTTGAATTGTGTTGTAGATGTTGTTGAGGGTAGCAGAGTCCGTGTCATAGTCGCCTGTCAGAGTGAGAAGGATCTGTGTGTCGTCGGCGTAGTTGGTGTAAGAGATGCCCATGGCGTCAAGGATGAGGAAGAGGGGGCGGGTGAAGATGTTGTAGAGGGTGGGGGAGAGGCAGGAGCCTTGGGGCACCCCACATAGCATGATAGAGGGTGATGCAGTGGCTAGGTCAGAGAAGACCTGCATGGTCCTGCCTTGGAGGAAGGAGGTGATCCATGTAATGGCTTCTTGAGAGAAGTTGGCTGTGGAGGAGAGGTGGTGGCAGAGGATGTCGTGGTCTACAAGATCAAAAGCTGCCGAGAGATCCAGGAGAAGGAGCAAGACAGGTTTGCCTTGGTCCCTTGCGTCGTCCATTTGGTTTTTTAGGTCGAGTAGGGCGGTCTCTGTCCCATGCCTAGGGCGAAAGCCGGATTGTCTCAGTCCAAGGAGGTTCTGTTCTTCGAGGAAGTGCTGGACCTGCAGGTAGGCTGCTTTGTCTAGAATCTTGAGGAGGAAAGGGACAGTGGTGATGGGGCGGTAGTTATTAGGGGAGGTGGGGTCAAGTGTGGGTTTCTTTATGAGGGGTCGGACCCATGCTTCCTTTAGGCAGGCGGGGACTCTCCCAGTGGTGAAGGAGGCGTTGACAAAGGCTGTTAGAAAAGGGGCCAAGGTGTCTGCGCAGTCTTTGATGATGGAGGCAGGACAGGGGTCGCCTTTGCAATTGGAGGGTTTTATGTTTTTCATAATGTTGATCATGTCGTTTTCTTGGACGGTTTTAAACAAGAAGGTGGGTGGGGCCTCAGTGGGTGATGGGGGCAGTGGTGGTGGGGAGGGTGTAGTGTGGGTGGAGAGTGTTAGTTTGGTGTTCAAGATTTTGGCTTGGAGAGAGCTGATCTTATTGCGCATGGCTGTTTGGATGTTGTCACACCATTCTTTGTCCTTAGTGAAGTTTTGGGGGGTGGGTGTGGGGTTCTCAAGTTCCCTGAAAATGGCGAACATTTCCTTGGTGTTCGACTTGGCCTCAGCAATTCTCTCTTCGAAGGATTTAGCTTTGGCTTTAATGATGGCTTTCTTGTAATTAATTGCAAGGGATTTGAAGTTGAGTTTGTCTTTCTCATCCCGTGATGTTTGCCAAAGAGCTAATGCTGCCCGTTTGTCGGAGCGTAGTTTTAGAAGGTCTTGGGTGAACCACGCATTAGCGTGTCTAGTGGGTTTGGTTTTCCGAAGTTTAAGTGGGGCGATGGTATTGATTGCTGCTGTGATGGCCGTATCATAATTTTTTGCCAGAGTTTCCGGGTCGTTGGAGAATGGGGCTGTGAAGGCAGGTCCTTGTAAGAAGGGTAGGAGTCTTTCTTTGGTCAGTTGACGGGCACTCCTTGTAAGGGCAGGAGGCAAGGGAGGAGGGGGATGGGATGTGGTTGTAGTGGTGGGGATGTTAAAGGTGATGGTGTGGTGGTCGGACCATGGGGTGGGGGTGTTGCCCGTGACTGTGATGGGGCAATTGTGGTGGGCGATCCAGTCTAGTGATCTGCCTAGGGCGTGTGTGGGGTTGTTGATGGTGTTGACGAATCCTAGGGTGGCTAGAGCTGTGTCAAGTGCTTTGGCTCTAGGGTCTTTGGCGTCATTCAGGCCAAGGTTGATGTCTCCAAGGAGAATGGCTTTGGATGACTTTTTGAGGTTGTCCGCCAGGAGGTGGGTGATGGAGGCCTGGAAGTCTCCTAGGGGGCCTGGTGGTCGATAGATGAGGTGTAGGGTGATGGTGCATTGGTGCGAGATGGTGAGTTTCAATTGAAGGTAGTCGCTGTTATTGTTGATAGTTTTGTCAGCCCTTCTGATGGTGATTAAATCTTTGGCTATGAGTGCGACACCGCCTCCGGTGGTCATGCGATCTTGTCTCGTGATGGCATAGCCAGGTGGGAGAGCGAGGGATAGGGCGGGGCCTGAGGCTTCATGTAGCCAAGTTTCGGTGACCATTAGAAGATCTAGATCTAGGGTGGTAATAAGGTCGTGGATGTCTAGTGCATGCGCATTGATGGAGCGGGCGTTGATGAGGGCACATTTGAGGTGCGGTTCAGGGGTGACATTGATGGTCGGGGGTGGCCTATCCGAACCGGTGGGAGGCATGTTTCCTGGGGTCATAGACACACATAAAGTGGCATTTGCATCATTAGGTAGCAAGGCAGTGGTAGAAGAATTGCAAATAGCGGTAATTTCATTCAAACCAGTGGGGGGCATGTTTTCTGGGGTCATAGACACAGATAAAGTGGCATTTGCATCATTAGGTAGCAAGGCAGTGGTAGAAGAATTGCAAATAGCGGTAATTTCATTCAAACCAGTGGGGGGCATGTTTTCTGGGGTCATAGACACAGATAAAGTGGCATTTGCATCATTAGGTAGCAAGGCAGTGGTAGAAGAATTGCAAATAGCGGTAATTTCATTCAAACCAGTGGGGGGCATGTTTTCTGGGGTCATAGACACAGATAAAGTGGCATTTGCATCATTAGGTAGCAAGGCAGTGGTAGAAGAATTGCAAATAGCGGTAATTTCATTCAAACCAGCGGGGGGCATGTTTTCTGGGGTCATAGACACAGATAAAGTGGCATTTGCATCATTAGGTAGCAAGGCAGTGGTAGAAGAATTGCAAATAGCGGTAATTTCATTCAAACCAGTGGGGGGCATGTTTTCTGGGGTCATAGACACAGATAAAGTGGCATTTGCATCATTAGGTAGCAAGGCAGTGGTAGAAGAATTGCAAATAGCGGTAATTTCATTCATATGTGTGAGTGACACATTAACAAGAGTCTTAGACATTGTATCCAGTTTGTGGTATAGATGCAGTACTGGGGAGGTGGCCTTTCGGTTAGTTGTAGCTGTGGTTCTCGACTGTAGGCGTGCATTGCGTGCACTTGTGGGGATGGGCAGAGTGACCAATACGCTAGGTAGAGTACGTGTGCGTAGACGGTCTCGCCTTTTTGCCAGTGTGTGGGGTAGTTCCGGAGTGCGGGACTCCTTACCTTGTGATTCCAGCAAGAGTCTGTGGTAAACTGCAGGCTTCGAGCAGCGAAGAGCTGCAAAGAGGAGTGCAGGCCTTGTCCTCTGGCCTTCTCCTTGCGGCTTCGCCTGGCGGTGAGCCCCGTCTCTCTTTATGGTGGGGGTGGTGGAGCCGGCAGGGCGGGAAGCCGTATGAGGCTGCGGGCGGGAAGCGGCGCCAAATTCAAATTCTTTGGCAGGTACCGCACCCCGGCCCCTATGGGGAAAGGACAAAAGACATTACTGGGGAATTATAAAGACATTTAGAGGGGTCGCTCTCATCACTAACTCACCTGATTTTACCACCGGCAATTTAACCCCTCAACGCATCGCCTTTGTTCTGCACCTGAAATAAAGGACAGAAAAGACAACATAAAAGGAGGCTCACACTTGAACTTTTGCATCTTCATACTTACGGCGTATCGCTCAGAAAAGTCAAGTGGATGTGCCAGCGCCATTCTGAAAACCAGTAAAGTAACTGGACGAACGCGCGCCCCTGCACCAGAAGCAAGATAGAGAGTTCATCCTTCCAAACCATAAGGTGAGCTTAAACCGGGGGTTTTGGAGGAATCAGAAAAGAACGAAGGGGGAAAGGGGGGAGCAAGCACACTATTCGGCAGACAGTTTATCCCCTTTCTCATCTGCAGAAGGATAATCCTACGGGCCCGACAAGCAAGATTTGGGGGTCCTGTTCAATCGGTGGTCCGAATTCTGCGCATCACGCTTGAAGAGGCCACAGCAACCCAGACCAGACCAGCGCCTCCGTGGGAGCAGGTGAGCGTTACACTAAATGCATTACATGTGGATTCTAGATTTAATCAGTCTCTCTCGAAGTACACAAACCTTCGCCCTTCCTCAGCACCGAACAGCAGATATGCCCTCATTTAGCCTGACCCAGATTCAGTTTGTGTCAATTAAGAAAACATATAGCCAGAGTGCTTACATTAATGAGTAATCGCCATTCACGAACATTAGCTGAATGCAGCACACTAGGGCGGGGGGCAGAATTCAGTTAGCTTTTCATAAAGCACAAAAACTTCCTCTCTGAGCAAAATATTAAACAGTTCTTCCTTTGGAAGGCACATGCATTCCAAAGATTGATTGCAACAATTTGCACAGCCAGAAGTTGAATACCACGCGCTGATAGGTTGATGCAAAAGGAGTGAGAGCTTTCCCAGGAGTTCAGCTTGCAGAAGTGAGTCATACAAATGCAGCTGAAAAAAGAAACAAATCCCCGGGGTCTAAAAGATAAGACACTGTACATTGATTAGCCAAGATGACGCAGGCTTTTCAAGGTTTCACAAACCATGTCCCAGCAAATTATAACAAATCACATTTTTAAACAAAACAGTCAAAATGCTACCTACTAAAGGTTATCTATTAGCAGGAGGTAATGGCACCATGTGAGGAAATAAGATCACAGAGTTAGAGCAGACATAGCACAACAATGCCCTACACAGGATAAACTACACTTATAAAGCCCAGATTCAATCATGCAAAGCATGAAGCTCCACAAAGCAGTTTAAATTAGACATCACAACCAAGACAGCAATTCATATCTAATTCACATTGAGTAAATGCAGAAGTAATAAGGATTCTTCAAGAAATCATAATTCACATGACCACCTCTGCACCATGCTAGAATTACATGAGACTCGGCAACCAGAATAATGGAATATACATAATTCACATCACATGCAGATAGTATTGAATGTGGCCACTTTAATGATAATTTATAATGTGCAAACATTTCTACATATGCATAGAAGCAAAGAGCAATGCTTGCAAACAGCAAAGTCTCAAAGCATAAGGTCAAACACAGGACAGATGAACTCATGCAAGAAGAACAGGCTATTAACCTTCCCACCGATAAAGTTGCAACTTGAACTGAATAACCCGGAAGGAGACTGCGCCCAATTATCGAAAAGGTTTCTTTATTTTGAAGTGCCCTTTGAATGATGACATGTGTTTCGGTCTCCCTGAGACCTTTTTCAAATCAGGGCTATTAGTCTTGAATTCTTCTAGTGCCCCTAGGGATCTAACCCGTTTATTGTGGAGGACTAATTCCAAATGTAATAGGGGCACTGAAGAATTCAAGACTAATAGCCCTGATTAGAAAAAGGTCTCAGGGAGACTGAAACACGTGTCATCATTCAAAGGGCAATTCAAAATAAAGAACCTTTTTGATAATTAGGCGCAGTCTCCTTCCGGGTTATTCATACTTTTACTTATGTTCAAGGGGTTTTTTTCTTGGCTAAACCCACAATCCGGTGAGACGCGACCATTTGCATTAAACTAGTCACGTTTGAAAAACACCTAATCTCAACAAAGCTGATGTCGCCATGTTAGACGAAACCGCTGCAGCCAAGAGTTTCTGAGAAAATTGAACTGATATTAAGCAGCTCAAATGAGAATAGTATTCTGGTGGCAATCGCTTAAGATCCTTGAGAATGGAAATTGACTGTTATATTTTATGTGTTATTTTGTCATATCTAACCAAGCTGATTAGTCGACACCCTGGAACAACCAATGGAAATGACATTTACGCTGATGCATGTGTCTAATGCTTCAGTCCAATGGCAGAGCTGGAGATGAAATATGATCTCACTGCTCAATGAGCTAACTAGCAACCACATAATCTACCACATGTTTAGAATAGGACAATGATAACATGAAATTTACACAATCATGTATAGTGCAATGCTTGCCAAGCAATCACTGATGTAGAAGTTCAAAACTAAAATGTTACATTTGCTTTCTGTAACCCTAATATAAGTATTTAATCTAGAATTGTAATGTCTAATGGATATTTCACTGCCTAGCAGTTAATTGCAATGCATTTTGTGTTGTGCATTGCATTTTTCTTGGCTTTTTGGATTACTTTTATAGACAGAGAAGAGACCCGCCATACATGACAGTTAGGGCACTTATGATCTACTTGCAAATATTGAATCCAAACGTTGCACATAAAGAGAGGTTTTTCTTTGGCTGATTTGCCTTTGCATTTTGCACAGCGACAATAAATGTTATTGCATTGCGCTTCCTTGACACTCTTTGAACAAAACACTCTTAGCTGAATGTTTTTGTGCTTGTTAGGTGCATACTTCTTAAGTTTCTTAAATGGCCCCATATTATAATCACAGATATTGCATTTGTAATGTTCTTTTGCATAGCTCCAAGAGATAATGTTCTTTAAGAAGTCTGAATTCCCCTTCTTCTGTTGTAGCTGAATTTGATAAGCATAACGAAACCTACTTAACTGGATTGCACATTTTGATTTAGCTACCTTAGTTAAAGTTTCAAATACAAATCAATCTGTTAGTTAATTTGATATTTGTTATAGTCTACAATACTAAGGGTGCAGTACAAGAGATACTTTGCCTTTCATACTCAATGTAATTCATTATGTCAGTGACTCTTGTTGAAGTTTCAAAATTGGTGAGGAAGGTAACTGTTGGGGAAATAGCAAGTAATCTCAGCTGGAGTTGTATAACCAGGAACTACCCTATCTGGAACCATGTTCTGTAATTTCTCCCATTCTTTTATTAACCAGTGATAGATCGTATTTGGTCAATCACAAATGTGTTAAGAGATAGTTACCAGCAGGGCCATGAAAAGAAGAAGACCCACATTACTGAGAGAAAACAAGAAAGTCATAGTTACACCATACTTCATTGGAATTCTTCACTTTACTACTAATAGCACAGATGAGGAATCATATTGTGTCAACCCCACTGCAGGCTTTCACAATTCTTTGTTTAACTTAAGCAGACGGATTCCCCTGGTCCACACCTGTTCCAAGTCAGTGGCTAGGCATCAGCTGAGTCAAGATTCTGTCCCGAAACAGAGAGAGGTGACCACCTCAGCTTGGATAATTCACAGGAAGGGTCTGGCTTGCATCCAGTGTAGTTGCTGCACCACACAGCATCACCTTGTTCCGTCATGGCATGTACCATGCCCTGCTTTCCACCTCAGTTCATCTGACCCAGCCATTAGAACCAATCCTCTTTTCAAAGTTACTGATCTTACTTGCTGACTTCTCTTACCTATACTGTTCCAACATGCCAGTGGATGTTCACCTTGGAGATCTGCTGCAGATATGGATATGGTACGGCACAGGATTTAGATCATCCCCCTGAATTTAAACGACCATAAAAAGCACACCAGATGCCACCGAAGCCTTGATGTTTTCCAAGGTGCAGGACCCTCTCTGGGATACACCCATTTCAGGCTGCCAAGCCATTCACAATGTAAAAGATCTCCCCAGGTGTCACATTGGTTTCTATAGCATCATTAGCGTTTCTACACTGGACACAGCCAAAATGCCTGTCACTGTCAATCTAGGTTCAGTATTATGAACCTGACTCCTTTTTGATCAGCTGAAGGGCAACAGAGACCATAGCCAGTCTCTTCTGAATTACACTCGCCCATCTCTTCAGAACGACTAATTTATTCTCAAATGTTGTTCATATGGAACCTTTCTCTACTTTGGACTTCAAAGTTCTTGCTTGAAAATGTGGTACTAATACCAAGGTGGGAATCTGCTGCAGCATCGCACTGGCCCCATGATTCAGATCTCATTGCCCCATGGTTGCCTCAGCCATGGTCACATAGCATGCGCCAATAGCTGAGTGTGCAGATAGCCATGGGACACCATATACAGCCACACATCGCATAGACAGATGCTCTAGAGTAGCTTTGTAGGCTTCCCAAGGCAAGGCATAATGGGCATCTGCCCTCCCTGCTAGGTGGAGGCCAGGACATAACAGAAACACACCTCCACTCCAGGTCCATGGATTCTGCAAGGGTGTTGATTTGAGAGTGACCCTCGAAGGGGAAAGGGAACAGGTCCTCGCAATAACCACAGCCAGGAACTGGGAGGGGCCCCAGGGCATTAGAACTCAAGGCAGCAAGGTGAATTTGAAATCTCAATGATCAATTTGTACTGCAATTCACGCTGATTCTTGCGGCTAGCTGCATTCTTCATCACACAATAGCCAAGTGATTCATAGCCAATAGACAGAGGTAACTTTTAGATTCTGGCCCATACTTCTGGCACAGGAGAGGCTGGAGGAAGGCCATGCTACTTTCCCGGCACACACTCTGCGTTTAGCCCAGTGACCTGTCTAGTTTCACCGCTTGGGCATTGGCTAAGATATTTTGGGTGAAAGAAATGGGTTCCAGGCCCTGCATCTACAGGGAGAGGCTTCCCCAGCAATGGAGACTGGCAACTCTTCAGCCAGCCCACAGGGATGCACGCAATCACTCATCACCCTAACCATCATCTCTTGCCCATCAAGGGTGGGAGAGAAAGGCTACAGAAGGCACAAGGTTAAGGAGGTTTGGTAGAGTCTTAAAACCACAGCCTGACCACATCTGGCTGGGTGCCAGGTATGTGGCTGTGAGGCTGTCACCGTCTTCACTGGCAAAATTGCATATCATTCACCAAGCCCCCCGCCCCCAAGAGGTCAGAGCTTGTCTTGGATTCCGGGGCCCATCCCCCTAGGAGGTATCCTTCAAGATGTGCACATTGAATTTCCTGGTATAAGCCAAACCTTGGAGAAGGCTATTGCTATGGCTTGACAGAAGGCCAGCATTAATAATGTTGGTGATATGTGTAAAAACAACCAATACATTGACTGGTCTGCTATAAAATCTGTAGTGAGAGAAAGATTACTAAATGGCTATTTGGTATTGCCAGATGTGTGTGGCATTTAAGGCCCCGTAATCATAATTTTCTACAGAGCCTCCTTCGCATCCCTGTATAAAATATATTGTGAACTCCAAAAACAGCAGAAATCTGGTCTCAGTATTGTATAGACTTGACCTGAAGGGCATGCCTACGGCAGTATCCAAAACACGGGCAAAATGGTGTTCTGATTTACAAATGTATATATCCGAAATACAATGGCAGCCTATGTGTAAATTAACCAAACAGATAATGTGGAACTCCAAATTTTGCCATGTAAATTCAAGGTACTTAAGGGGCTGTAGAATATTCCTGACAGGATTAAACTGTTTAAATCAGACTGTGAGGGCAAATGCCCAAGATGTAATAGCCTAGATGCAGGCTTACTGCTCATGCTTTTGTCATGTCCACAACTGTTTGGATTCTGGACAGAGGTTTGTAGTATCCTGTCCAAAGTAACAGGTAAATATGTCACACACAACCACTGTGAATGCTTGTTAGGAACTATTGGTAAAATGTCTATTATAAAACGACGTAGGTTTATACATTTTGTATTACTTCTTGCCAAGCGTTGGATTATAAAACTACAGACACACAGGGCACCTCCTTTAGTAGAGATATGGCAGTATAATTTGATATGGTGGAACTGGATATCACTTTGATATCACATCATCCTCAACACTGTAGTAAATACATTGCTTGGACTGTGGGATGTTTCAACCCACTAGTCGAGGCCCTGCAACATTCCGGTGCATTGCTTGCATCAGGAACATCAGAATGACCACCGGAAAGCATGCTGCTCGCTAAAAATCACCCAAAAGTGCGCAGTAAAAATCTGAAAAATAGCCACCATCCATTTTTGCCTATCTCAGTGTTAACACAGGAGACCACTGCCAAAACCCATCATTTGGCGGGCTACAAAGCAAGGCTGATTGCAAAAGAAACACAGAGCTGTGTGAAAATCCGTTTTTGTTGGTTGTCAAATTTGCAAAAATCATGGCTAACAAACCACCCAAAAGACCCAACCTCCTTGTTGGGTGTTAAACATCATCTACTTCAAGAATCCACGTAAATACAATGTCCACAGAAGTACACTTATCAGAAGAAAATCCACATTGAAGATTGCTTGCTTGGAGAAATATGTCAGAAATGGGTGCAATACCGTTACTCACCTCTGTCAGAAGCTGGCGATTTCTAAAACCTGTCATGTGTAAAGTTGGACATTGAACTCAAAGTATGCCAAAGAAAGACTTGCTATCAGAAGCTTAAGAGGTGGAGACAATTCAAAACTATATTTTAAAAAGGCTTGAATTAAGAAATTGGTTGATGTATTTGTTAAAAATGTAAGTTATATTTTAAGACAAGACAATTTCAGACATTGGGCCTCATTACACGGATGGCGGAGAACCATGGCGCTAATAGCGCAATGGTTCATGCCGGTAAATTACCGGCACCGCCTTGGCGGAAAGGGGAATTACCGCCCCATTCCAAGGTTGGCGGGGCAGTAATTTCCCCTTCCACCATTGCCCTTCCCCATTCCCATTTTTGCCCCATAGGGCTCAATGGGAATGGGAAAGGCGCTAATTACGGTACCGCAAATTGCAGTACCGTAATTAGCTCCCTGGGTCCCTTTGCGGGTTGATTTTTAACGCCTGCAAAAAGCAGGCGTTAAATCCCCCAACCCGCAAAGGGAACTCGTAGTAAGGCGGTAAGGATTTAGCGGTACCGGTATTTTACCGGTACCGGTAAATCCTTACCGCCATCCGTGTAATGAGGCCCATTGTGTTTAAAAGTTAAAGTTAGCCACACTGAGCTTCAAAGACATTCCACACCTTCTCCCAAACAAAGGAATCTTCGCCCTGCTCTCTGCTAAGAAACTGGCTGGCTATTGTGAAAGGAACTGGGAGGGGCCCTCTGGCATGTTTCTCTGAGTGTGGACAAAGGACTCCCTTGAGCTGAATGAAAATGCTAATTCGGGTGTGACTGACATCAACTGCCCTGGCAGGAAGAAGCTCAGGTGACTCTCTGACTCAGCCAAGCTTGGAGGCGGGCCAGACTGGAAATGTGGATTGGAAACTAAAGTAACTATATGTTTTGGGAAAAGACTTATAAAATATTGTGCCGAACTGACAAAAATATGAAATTTAGAGATTACTAAAATGAAAAATTCACTCACAGTTTAAAACTAATCTGGAATCTGTGTGACATTCAGAGATTGAACCACAACATGTTTAATATTGTAGCTATTGTGATTATCCTAGGAACATGAAAAAATACAGGAATATGTCCATAGGGTATGTGCATGTATGTATAAAAAATTGTACAGATCCGAAAATGTGTAACCAACGAAAAGCACGAAAAATTGTCATTTATGAACCAAAACTCCTAGGAAGATAAGATTTGGACAGAAACGTACCTTAGTCAATCTGTCATGTAATTATGTATTATTAACAAGTTGTGCATATTGAAAATATGTTTTTGGGGAAAAATAGATTTTCTGGGTAAAAGCAAAGGGGAGGTTCTTCCCTAGATTGTAAATGGCAGCATCACTCTGACACATCATGACACATCATGACACACTGTTCCTTTCTCAAATCAGGGGACAGGGAATTCTCTGACCTTTCAGATCCTTAGTGGGTTGGGCATAGACAATCAGCCTCCCCTCCCACTTTGGAAAATTGATAAATAGGGACTGCTGAGGACAGGCAAAACACACAGACTTTCACTCATCAACTGATCCACTGGCAAAGCACCCTGCAGGAAGATCCAGACTCCAGAACCAGACTCTAGAACCAGACTCCAGAACCCTGAAGCAGAGGCCTAACCCAAAAAGCTGAACCCTTTTCAGCAGGCCTTTCAAATCTAGCAACCTTATTTAACACCTAAACTTCCTCAACGCCTAACCTAACTCATCCAACAGCCTCGCTGAGCTGTTTTGCTGCTTTTAGCCAAGAATCCGTGCTAGAAACGAAAGATCCAGATCAGTGCAGCAGAGCTGTAACCCAGAACCCATCAGATCCAGTCCAAGAGGCCGTGCAGACCAGAGGGCCTTGCTGAGAGCAGTCCAGGTGGCCTGAATCCTGTCCGGTGGTGAGCGAAGTCCAGTCCAAACCTTTGACCAGATCTTTGATGGGCCCATTCCATTCCAAAGCCATAGTTGTAAGTATTTAGCATAGAACTGTCCATAGTCATCTCTTAGTATTAAGTAATCCCATCCAACTCATTCCAATTCCTTATAGTTTTTCCGTAATCGCGTTTCACGCACGTGTAAAAGTTGCAGCGAATTTGCATTTGGCTCAATTTCACTCCATATAAAATAGCTATTTCTTGATTTCAACTTCTGTATTTCGTTTTCCATCTGCTAATCATCCAACAATCATTGCTAGTGTTTCCCCAAACCTATCCAAAGCAACTCTCACTAGTTCTGAATCTCATTTAGTGAATTAAAGTCAGTTTTAGCATTTTTCCATACATTACATATTACATTTAAAAGCATTTGACCTGTTTAAAATCATCCTGTTCTCTCTAAGCTTGCTGGGGGAATCGGGATTGAAAACTGCAATTGTTGATTGTTATTCCTGATACCTGTGTGCCCTCATTCCATCTCTTCATATTGCATATTAGGGGGAGTGAGTAATAACAGGGGGAAAGAGTGATTACATTGTCTTTGGTTGAATTCATATCAAGTTTATTTCTGTGCTGCATTCTTCCTATCATTGCATTTCCTTGAACCCATACAACATATTCTCTGCTACATTATTCTTCTTATTCCTAGTCCTAATTGATTAAAGAGATTGTTGATATTGTCATATTACCCATTGCGGATCATTGTTCATATTCATAAGTATGATATTCAGATATTATTCATATTCATAAAAGTGTAATCTATATATTGTTCAATTCTTCAAATAAATCTTTTAATTTGCAAAACAAACCCACTTCTTGGCTCAGTGAGGCCGGGGGGATTCAAAAAGAGGGTGTTATATGAGGGTACATCATCCAGAATTAAAAGAACTTTTGACATAACAATGTATAAATAAGGGTTTCCATTGGGCATCCCATACTAGGCATTGACTTAGTTGGAGTGCTGGATTGAAATCATTTACAGATTGGGGGCTCGTAACGGGATTTCTGGATTAGGACTACCACTTGTGCAGCTTAATACAGTGTGCTAACTGACAGGATACATAAATCCTGTTGGGCTACCACGCTGTGTTACACTGTAAAAGCACCCCTCAAAAGGGAACGCTCTAAGGAAACGGTCTGTTTTGCAAAAATAAAATAAAAAACTTCTGTAAGTCAAGAAGGAAATTAATATTTCCAAAATTGAGACATTGGTAGACATTAAGATGGCTAGAGAACACCTTTTACATAAGTTATTTGTGAGAGGTGAATGGACTGAGCAGGACCAGAATGTGTGGTTGCAGGAAATCACACAACAGATCACTGCAACAGGGTTAGATAACTGGAGGGACCAGGGTCCCTTACATGTGGCCCTGCGTGAACTATATATGGCCCCTAAGGCCAAGGATGAGCAAAATAAGATTGCCAAGATAGCAGCATATCTATATTTATCTATGGGAGCCATACAGGATAAATATGCTGAAGGCCAAGATCTGGAAAGTAGGCAACTGGTGGCATTAGAAAAGGCCCAATCTGATCTGGACTCTTCTGAGCAGATGCTGCAGAGGAGCCAGGAGTCAGAAAATGAAAGCAGGCAGTCTATAGTTAAAATAAAAGAGGACATGGGTATCCTACAGCAGGAAAAGGCAGACCAGGAAACCATAATTCTGGCCTTGGAGAAGGAGTACCAAGAAAGTTTGGACTCCCTGCTGCAGAGCTAGAAAAAGCTGGAGCAACAGATATATTTCAACACGGCATGCACCAAACAGGTAGCCACCCTGCAAAGCCAATTAGATAGAGGAAAAGAGGAGAGCAATACATTGATTTGGAAAGACGTGGATACCCAGGCAGAGTTTGATGAAGAGCGCCAGAAAGCTGGTGCCCTTCAAAGGCAGAGGGACAACCTGGCGGCGCTGAGGCAGGCTCTTACTCAGGAAAGGGACACCTTAGGCCTGGAAGTCTGTCACTTAAAATGGAAACTGGAAGAAAATCACCTGGCCCTCCAGGGACTGGGTGACCTCCAAAAAGAGCATGATAGATTGTTAGAACACACCAGGAGGGTGGAAGATGCTCTGGCAACGAAGGAGAAGGCCAGTAGGGACAGGACTCAGGAGGTGACCCTCCTGCAGCAAAGACTGGCCCAGTACTCAAAGACAAGCCAGGAAGCACAGAGAGAAAATGAGGCTCTCTGTGAGAACAATGACAAGCTCCGCAGACAGGTAGCCATGCAAGAGAGACTGATAGAGACTAGTAAGGCCTTGATTGAGGAACAGAAAGCTCAGGTTCTTGCATGGCAACAGGGAGCAGGGGCTGATAGAGATGAGGTTCACTGGGAAAGGGAAACACCTGAGCATAACCTCAGGAACCTTAGTACCAGAGGCGTCCATCTCTCCCAGTCCCTGGACTCTGCCAACCCCATGTCCACTGGTGCACATGAGCCCAGGGCCACGGGGATGGCAGATTACTATCCAGTCAGAAGTATGGGGCTCATAGACCAGTACCTCGTAGGAATGGATGGGCAGGCATCTGGGTATGGGTACCCAAGTACTGTGAAGTTTAGTGGGGAACTCTGGGAGAGTAGGCTCACTAAGGGCATCCTAAAAACCTCTGCCCAGTTAGGACAGTGGGGGGGGTACCCATCAAATCCTGAGAGCAAGGAGGAATCAGAAGACTCCTCTGAGTGCCCAGGGACACAGGAGACTAGGTATCCACATTCTGGCAGCCATTCCCAGGCTCGCAGAATCCGGGAGAACCTAGAAGACCAGACGGGCACCTCTGGGAGCAGCGCCTCTGAGTCAGAGGATGATTGGACCAGGGTTACCCAAACCAAGAAGGCCAATAAGGCAAAAAGGGCCTTGCTTAAGGACCCCTTAAAACAGATCAAGGCAATAAGGAGCATCATCACGCCTTATCATAAGAATGTTAAGTATTGTGTTTGGGAACACTTAGAGCTCTTTGAGCAGATGATGGAAACTTTCCATCTGAAAGACAGCAGTAGCTGCATTCAGTATGTGAAATGGACCTTTTCACCAGAATACTCCAGTTTCTTTGCGGGGCTGGAGGACCAAAATCATTCAAGATGGTCCACATATAGGGCGGCCATCTTGAAGCATTTTTCTGTTCACAGAAATCCCCAAGAGGCTTGCAAGGCAGCCTACAACTTGCAATGTTGGGAGGATCAGGCCCCACAAATATTTGTGCAGGAGTTAAAGCGTGCTAAATAGTTATTTTACATGTACGGTTGAAACGAGGTAAACATGAGTATGGCTGTATCAAAGAAGTAAGAAGACTAGCAGACTACCAGAAGGGTGTGCATGGACAGCAAAGAATTTGCTAATACTTTTTTCCATGCCCTACCAAAGTACATCATGACCCAGCTAGTGAGAGATTTTCATGAGAAAAGATCACTAGAATGGGTCATTGAACAGGCCACCCGGATCTATGAGGTGCAAAAGCCCATAGAAAGAAAGAATACTAAAAATAAAAACCCAAACCAACCAACACCCCTGCTGCTACTAAGGTGGCAGAGGTAAAGGTTGCCCCCATTTTGGATTTGGAGATGGTGGGGCCTAAAAACTCACCTGCACAGCAGAATAATCCCAAAATCAGAAGGCCCACAGGCCAGTCACAGACAGGGAGCCAAGGAGGTAGTCCCACAAATGGGATCCCTCACTCCACTGACTATACTAGTCCCCGCTACAAGGGGAACAGACCCATCCTGGGTTATGTGTGGACTCCTCCAGCCCAAGGGGGGGATCATACCAAGCAGCACCTAACCCAGAGAACTTCCCTCCTCACTTCCCCCAGGAGGGCAGAAATTCCCCAAATCCTGGGCAGAACCTTTTCCCCAGGTACCCACAAAACTTCCAACCCCAGAAAAATCCATCCTTCTTTCCCCACTTTTCTGAGCCTAGACAACCTAATCTGGGAGAGGGGAGATCAATGGTGGAAGGGTACCCAAATCTTCCCAACCCCGGGTATTACCAGAGAAGGGATAGCTACCCTTCCCGGGATCAGCCCAGGGGAGAAATGAGAACCCTGTATCAGCCTGAGCGGGTTTCACAGCTAGAGCGCCAGGTCCAAAATATGGCACAGGATCTGGGTCGCATGCTGAGGGCTCAGCAGAACCCTCAGATGAGCATGCCGGCACAGAATGCCTCGAACTCTGGACCTGGTGCTCCAGAACAATGACGAGGGCAGCACCCTGACAACCCACCGGTTCCCAGGGAGGAGGCACAAGAGGAAGGGGGGTGTAAAGCCTTGGAGGAAGCTTGCTTCCCCACTTGTAAAAAGCCCCTGTAAACCCAAGAACCGGAACAAAAATCTCCTGCCCCTGAAAGTCTGCCACCCAAGGAGCAGAGAGGGGGTAGGAGAAACAAAGGACCCAAACAGACCCATTTTGAGGAGGAGGTACAGATCTTCCAATTTGAAGGAGAGGGATCCTCAGAGGATCCAGGGAAAATAATCTTCTCCTTCAGAGATGGGGAACTCCTCCCAAAGAAAAATGGGTCCCAAAGGATTCAAATCCAGACTGGGTAGATGTGGGGACTGTGCTAGCGCCGCCCATCATCCAACCCCAGAACCAACCACATGAAAATCCCCTGGTTCAAACCCATCCTAGTGACTGCCTCCAAAAAGGGGGGGACGGCCCAGAACCGGAACCAGGGGAATTCAAAACTTCTCCCATCTCTAGTAGCCACCTTTTTCTTTCAGATTCCCAAGACTCCCCACAGAATTCTGCCCAGATCTCTTCTCTATCAATGTCCAAATCTAGAAAATTAACCTACCAGTTGTCCAGAAATGTGCATTATCTGTGCCCCCTTGTGGAGAAGGAGGGAAGATACTATGCCCCGGTTCAAGTACAGGGGCCGGGTACAATTTTGGCGCTGGTGGACACTGGATCCCAAGCTACCCTTCTGTCCAAAAAGGCCTTTGATAAACTGAATTCAGGAAGGCGGCAGAATTACCAAATTCCCCTCACCTCTCTTCCTGGACAACAAAAGAACTTTGACAGGAAGGAAATTCCCGTCGAGGGGACTGCGGATTTGGACATTAAAATTGGGCGACACAAGGTGAAGCACCCGGTCATAGTTGTGACTCCAGAGGGCAACCCTTGTTTACTAGGGAAGGACCTCCTGAGAAGGTTGTCACCCCTAATAGATTGCGTGAACAAGGTCCTCTGGACCCAGACTAGCCGACCAATAAAGTTAAAACAGAGTGTCAACCATGTTAGTCTAAACGGCACATGCCACATTGTTGAACAAAAATCTGACCAAGTTGACAGTAATAGCAGTAGGACAACAAACTGATGATGGGGGGTTCTCTCTATTTCTGAAAATCAACCTACATTCCAGTCTAAGGTGGTATTCCACACTGGAAGGAAACACTCAAAAATACTTTACCAGTCCAAAATCAGACATTCCCACTCCTACAGTCCAGAAAGATGAGAAATCAGCACGGAGCCTGGCTGATGTTCAGCAAATTGGAGAGCAGTTGTTCATCCCTGTTCAGTTAAATGATGGGAAGGACTCTGTTCTCGCCCGAGTGTGTGTGAACAACGGTAAGAGCTTCATCAGCGAAGCCATGTTCCGCCAACTCCCAAAAGATCCAGCCATTCCCACATTTAGACTTATAGACAAATGGGAAATGGATCTGGAAGCACCCAATTCCAAACATCTACTGCCAAGCAGGTGTATGCTCAAAATCTCCATAGGCAAAAAAAGCATAGTCCATAATTGTTGGGTCGTGCGAGACGTTACTGCCGCCTTTTACTTAGGCAGTGACATTCTCAAACGCTTTGCCAATAGTGTGGACCTAATAAACTTCAAAGCTTGGTCCTGATTGGCGGATAATCCCATGGGCTTTGATGACCCAGAGAAAGCATTTAGGTCAGCTCAACTGCTGCCTTATGCAGTTGAAATTCAGATTGGAGAGGAAGTCACCATCCCAAAAAGGACCCGACAATTCTCCCTGGAAGTGAAAGTTAAAAGTGAAAGTTAAAACGACAGAAATTGAAAAACTCTGATGCTTATACCCATCTAAATGCTTCTCTCCAACAGCAAGGGTTGGGGGTAAACCCAACACCACTAGTCAACATAGAACATGACATCATTTCAATAGAGGTGGATAACAGCGACTTAAAGAGTATCACTCTAGCCGCAGGCACCATTATTGGAATGGCGGTTGATGAACGACATTTCTCCATTGATTTAGGCAATGAACTGTTAGGACCAATCCCCAAGGACCATTTTGACAGTGACAGTTATGGCAACACAACACCAGACAGGATCTTTACCTGGCATGGGGGGAACCTCCTGGTGTACACTTCCTGCCCTTATGGTAAGGAAGACGTGACTTGTGACTTCAGAAGGGATGAGGTGATTTTCCAGGTCTGTGAGCGCTGCCTTCCCCACCTGAAGCCACCAGTCCAAATCAGCACTCTGACCAGGCACTTCTCCACCTAACTAGGTGGAGGCCGCTGAGATAGCAAAACCAGAAGTCTTTCCAGGCTTCGGGCAGATGGTTGAAGAGAGAGTCAACCTAGCTGATGCCTCTGAGACTCTGGAGCAGAAGCAAAAGTTGAAACAAGTTTTCTTGGATTTTCAAGATCTCTTTGCAGTGGACTCATATGACTGCGGTCGCACTGACATCCATACAACAACAATTCCCATGGACCCTGGCATGACTCCAGCGCTTGCCTCTCGCATCAATGGAGTCCCTTACTGAAATAAAGAACCTTGAGTCCCGTGGGATAATCCGTCCAGTCCACCGGACCTTCAATAATCCAGTGCTGGGGATATTGAAGCCAAACGGCCAGTGGAGACTCTGCGCCGACCTCAGGGAGCTCAACAAATGAGTACATACTTCCCGATGGCCTCTTCCCTACATTGACCAAGGGCTGTCCCAGATCCAGGGGTCACAGGTATTCACTGCAATAGACCTGACCAATGGATACTGGACTGTCCCTGTCAGTAAGGAGGACCAATACAAGCTGCCCTTTACCTTTGGGGGGGCAGCAATACACATGGACCCGGACTCCCTTCAGATACCTCAACTCCGGCAATGAATTCAACATTTTCCTACATAAGGCCATGCCCGACCTGGGTGAAAGGGGTAACCTGGCCTTTGTAGATGATGTACTAATCAAAAGCTCAACTGTGGAGGAACACATGGTGGAGATCCGTTATGTTCTGACACAGTTGAGGGCTGCCAGAGCAACATTTCCTTTCAAAAGGCACAGTGGTGTAGAACCCGTGTCAATTTCTTGGGGCATGAGATTACTCCTCAGGGTCTCTGTCCCCAGGAAAAGAAAGTGGAAGCACTCCAGAAATTGAAAAACCCCACAACCCTGCGGGAACTAAGGAGCTTCCTTGGACTGACTAATTACAGTAGAAAGTTCATTGAGGGCTACGCAGAGATCAGAAGACCCCTGATTCATCTTTTGAAGGGGGGGTCAAGTGGGAATGGGGTCCAGAACAAGCCGAGGCAGTAAAACAACTCAAAAGAAGCCTCTCACAAGCGCCTTGCCTAGTTTACCCTGTCAGAAACAAGGAGTTCTTCTTGGGGACAGGGTTCTCTAATACATGCTTGACGGCAGTATTATACCCAAGGCATGACAAGATCAATAAAGTAATCTCCTATGCAAGTAAAACTTTATCCTCTGTGGAGGAAAAATTCAATGATTGTGAGAAGGCACTCCTGGCAACGGTATGGGCATTGAAGAATTACCGCCTGTTTATCCAGGAGGAACACATCATAGTGGAGACTCCACACCAGCCTCTGAAATATCTCCAAAGTGACAGAATCTGGGCCGGAAATGTAAGTAATTCCCGAATTACTTCCTGGATTCTGTCAATGCAAGGCTTTCCTGTGGAGGTCAGATATGGCCAAAACAAGAAGAGTCCCCTCGCGCAAAGTCTGGCTGACTTACATGATTGTGCCAGAGAAAACTGTCTCAAGGATGAAAGTCTAAAAATCAAGGACAACATGGAGGCATACCTCAATTCCCCACACAAAGTCTTTGAAGAAGACAAGTGTGAGGGAATGCCCACTGTCTATGTGGATGGATGCTCTTACCATGTTGACAACAACGGGGAAAAAGAACTTGTGGCCGGCGTAGGGAATGCATGGGTGAATGAGACCCCAGAACCCTCCGCTGGGTACAAGATTGGTCCCCGAAATAGTCAAGTGGCAGAGTTAATGGCTGTGCATCAAGCCATCCTCACTGCTGTCCAACATCAACTCCACAAACTGGTCATAATCACTGATTCGGATTATGTACGGAATGGGTTCGTGGAGCACCTGGTTAATTGCAAAACCAGAGGCATGCTATGTGCTAATAACAAACCCTTGAAACATGGGAAGTTAATCCAAAATATTGATGATCTGGTCACCTCGAATGGGATGACCATCTACTGGAAAAAGATCTAGGGTCATTCCAAGGTAGAGGGACCAGACAAAACTGGAAATGACTTAGCTGATCAGCTGGTCAAAAACAGAGCCATCCAAGGGGATCTAATTGCGATCGAGTCCCTTTTGGGGGAAATCAAGGTCACTGCTATCACTAGGTCCCAGACAAATGCTCACAATCATCTCTCAACTGCACAATGGAGTAAGGAGACCCCAGATGCTGATTTGATAACGGCTCAAAAAGGGGATCCAATAATTGGTAAGTTTTATCAACACATTGAGGACCCTGAGAACTTTCCCCTGACGAATACCGATTACTTAGGGAAACAGGACCTCAGAGTGTTGATGAAATGTCCAAAAATTTTCAGAATCCAAGACGGTTTGTTCGTAAGAAGATCCCTAGTTGGCCATGATCAGTGGGTGGTCCCTACCTCATTCCGAAGTCTGATGTTAAATCACGCCCATGATCCAGCCACAGCCGGTCATATGGGGCTTCATACAACACTTGAAATCTTAAGAGAGGTTGCATACTGGCCACACATGGGGCAAGACCTCAACCAGTACTTAAAGGGGTGTCTTGTGTGTGCACAATTTGAACCAACATCCCTCACACACCATGCGCCTCTCCAAAAGAGGGGGATGACACTGCCATGGTCAGATTTGCAAGTCGATTTCATTGGGCCCGTGATTCTCCCGGCCCAAACTGCAAGGCAGAAACAGCAGCTGCCCTGATGATCAACCACATCTTTTCGCGTTTTGGTCTACCCCAAAGGATCGAGTCAGACAGAGGTAGCCATTTTACCAGTGAAGTAATGACAAAGATGTGGGAGATACTTGGGGTCAAAAGGAAGATACATATTGCTTACCGGATAGCCTCTACTGGTGCAGTGGAGAGATATAATAGAACAATTGTTAGCATATTAAAAGGTTTGTGGCAGATTCTGGGCCAAGTTGGGATATTCGATTACCTATTGTCCTAATGGCCATCAGATCTACCCCTTCACCTGCAACTAAAATGTCACAGTTTGAGCTGATGACTGGACGCAGGATGGTGCTTCCCCAGCATCTGCTCTACAGAACCCAAGAGCAGACATTGAGCAATGCCTCCACAACTCATGAGTATGTTGAAAATCTAATAAAACACCTTCAACATGTTTTTGCCTATGCTCAGCGAAATCTAGAAAGATAAAGCCGACAGCATGAAGACCCACTATGACTTAAAGACTACCAGAAAAGAATACAATGTAGGAGACCGGGTCTACCTATACAAGTTCCAAAGGAACCAGGCCAAACAGTGCAAATTTGTGCCTACCTGGAGGGGTCCTTTTGAAATTGTAGACAAAATCTGCATCCCCAAAGGCAGTTTGGCAGAAGGGGAAGATAAGTGGGTCCATATTAATCACCTACAGTGCTGCCATCCTAGGCACGCTCTACAGCAACTGGAGGAGTCTTCTGGAACCCCAGAGGGGGCCACTCCAGTTCCATAAAATTCCAACTCTAAAATATTCCACATATAGCCTATAAAATACAATAATACAAATGTGTCCTGATTTATTAAATGTATATGTCTGCCCCACTACGTTAATAGTGGTGGGGAAATGTCTACAAATATGTTTTTGCTTTGTCATCCTAGATAACCTATAGTTGATTGGAAACCATGAAGACTGACCAAGGAGGACTACCCGGGGACCGGGAGGAAATATCCGAAGGGCCTGGAGTATCGCACAATACTCACATCAGGACTGGCGAGGAGAACCGATCGATCCACCCCTGATGGAGGAAAAGATGATGAACTTTGCCATTGGTGGAATCAGAAGAGATGATGCTGACATCCCAGTCTTGCGAATTTCCATTGATGGAAGGTCAACGCCAAATCACAAGAGGGGAGGCTTGTGGGATGTTTCAACCCACTAGTCCAGACCCTGCAACATTCCTGTGCATTGCTTGCATCAGGAACATTAGAATGCCGCCGGAAAGCATGCTGCTCGCAAAAAATCACCCAAAAGTGCGCAGTAAAAATCTGAAAAATAGGCCGCCATCCACTTTTTTTCTCAGTGTTAACACAGGAGACCACTGCCAAAACCCATCATTTGGCTGGCTACAAAGCAAGGCTGATTGCAAAAGAAACACAGAGCTGTGCGAAAATCTGTTTTTCTTGGTTGTCAAATTTTGCTAAAATCATGACTAACAAACCACCCAAAAGACCCAACCTCCTTGTTGGGTGTTAAACATCATTCTACTTCAAGAATCCACGTAAATACAATGTCCACAGAAGTACACTTATCAGAAGAAAATCCACATTGAAGATTGCTTGCTTGGAGAAATATGTCAAAAATGGGTGCAATACCGTTGCTCACCTCTGTCAGAAGCTGGTGATTTCTAAAACCTGTCATGTGTAAAGTTGGACATTGAACTCAAAGTATGCCAAAGAAAGACTTGCTATCAGAAGCCTAAGAGGTGGAGACAATTCAAAACTATATTTTAAAAAGGCTTGAATTAAGAAATTGGTTGATGTATTTGTTAAAAATGTGAGTTATATTTTAAGACAAGACAATTTCAGACTATGGGCCTCATTACACGGACGGCGGTGGACCAAGGTGTTATTAGCACCTTGGTCCATGCCGGTAAAATACCGGCACCGCCTTGGTGGAAAGGGGAATTATCGCCCTATTCTAAGGTTGGTGGGGCGGTAATTCCCCCTTCCCCCATTGCCCTTCCCCATTCCCATTTTTGCCCGATAGGGCATAATGGGAATGGGGAAGGTGCTAATTACGGCACCGCAAATTGCGGTACCGTAATTAGCTCCCTGGTCCCTTTGCGGGTTGGTTTTTAACGCCTGCAAAAAGCAGGCGTTAAAGTCTCCAATCCGCAAAGGGACCTCGTAATAAGGCGGTAACGGTTAACGGTCACCGGTACCATTAACGGTGACCGTTAACCCTTACCGCCGTCCGTGTAATGAGGCCCATTGTGTTTAAAAGTTAAAGTTAGCCACACTGAGCTTCAAAGACATTCCACACCTTCTCCCAAACAAAGGAATCTCCCCCGTGCTCTCTGCTAAGAAACTGGCAGGCTGGTGTAAAAGGAACTGGGAGGGGCACTCTGGCATGTTGCTCTGAGTGTAAACAATGGACTCCCTTGAGCTGAATGAAAATGCTAATTCGGGTGTGACTGACATCAACTGCCCTGGCAGGAAGAAGCTCAGGTGACTCTCTGACTCAGCCAAGCTGGGAGGCGGGCCAGACTGGTAATGTGAATTGGAAATTAAAGTAACTGTATGTTTTGGGAAAAGGCTTATAAAATATTGTGCCGAACTGACAAAAATATGAAACTTAGAGATTATTAAAATGAAAAATTCACTGACAGTTTAAAACTAATCTGGAATCTGTGCGACATTCAGAGACCGAACCACGACATTTTTAATATTGTAGCTATTGTGATTATGCTAGGAACATGAAACAGTACAGGAATATGCCCAGAGAGTATGTGCATGTATGTATAAATATTTGTAGAGATCCAAAAATGTGTAACCAACCAAAAGCGCGAAAAATTGTCATTTATGAACCAAAACTCGTAGGAAGATAAAATTTGGACAGAAACGTACTTTAGTCAATCTGTCATGTAATTATGTTTTATTAACAAATTGTGTATATTGAAAATATGTTTTTGGGGAAAAATAAATTTTCTGAGTAAAAGCAAAGGGGAGGTTCTTCCCTAGATTGTAAATGGCAGCATCACTCTGACACTTCATGACACATCAGGACACACTGTTCCTTTCTCAAATCAGGGGACAGGGAATTCTCTGACCTATCAGATCCTTAGAGGGTTGGGCATAGACAATCAGCCTCCACTCCCACTTTGGAAAATGGATAAATAGGGACTGCTGAGGACAGGCAAAACACACAGACTTTCACTCATCAACTGATCCACTGGCGAAGCACCCTGCAGGAAGATCCATACCCCAGAACCAGACTCTAGATCCAGACTCCAGAACCCGGAAGCAGAGGCCTAACCCAAAAAGCTGAACCCTTTTCAGCAGGCCTTTAAAATCTAGCAACCTGATTTAACCCGTAAACTTCCACGGGGCCTAACCTAACTGATCCAACAGCCTGGCTGAGCTGTTTTGCTGCTTTTAGCCAAGAACCCGTGCTAGAAACCAAAGATCCAGATCATTCCAGCAGAGCTGTAACCCAGAACCTGTCAGATCCAGTTCAAGAGGCCGTGCAGACCAGAGGGCCTTGCTGATTGCAGTACAGGTGGCCCGAATCCTGTCCGGTGACGAGCAAAGTCCAGTCCAAACCTTTGACCATATCTTTGACGGGCTCATTCCATTCCAAGGCCATAGTTGTAAGTATTTAGCATAGAACTGTCCATAGTCATCTCTTAGTATTAAGTAATCCCATCCAACTCGTTCCAATATATCCATAACTGCATTATTGAATCTCTTTTGTCTATCCTAAATCTTTCTCTCCTCCACATAATCCTGTGATAATTGTAGTGTTAAGCATCTTGGCGCTAATATATAATTTCTGGAGAAAGGCAATCGTCTCTGGCAGATAGAAACCATCTGGAGGCGCTATCCGTGTAGTTTGCAGCTCCATAGACTCCCTAGTGTTAAGAAATCTTTGTTCTAAATTTTCAACAGCGCATCTTTCATTTTTGAAATCTTGACTCTTTTCTGAAAAATCGACCTTCACTAAAACCTCTGTAACTTCTGAACCGTACGTCCTAGAAACAAAATTTAAATGTCAGTTTGAAGCTAACATCCTCATATTTCCAACTAGCATTACAATTCCTTATACTTTTTCCGTAATTGCGTTTCTCGCACGCAGAAAAGTTGCTGCGAATTTGCATTTGCTTCAATTTCACTCCATATAAAATAGCTATTTCTTGATTTCAACTTCTGTATTTCGTTTTCCATCTGCTAATCATCCAACAATCATTGCTATTGTTTCCCGAACCTATCCAAAGCAACTCTTACTAGTTCTGAATCTCATTTAGCGAATTAAAGTCAGTTTTAGCATTTTTCCATACATTACATATTACATTTAAAATCATTTGACCTGTTTAAAATCACCCTGTTCTCTCTAAGTTTGCTGGGGGAATCGGGATTGAAATTGCAATTGTTGATTGTTATTCCTGATACCTGTGTGCCCTCATTCCATCTCTTCATATTGCATATTGGGGGGAGTGAGTAATAACAGAGGGAAAGAGTGAATACATTGTCTTTGGTTGAATTCATATCAAGTTTATTTCTGTGTTGCATTCTTCCTATTATTTCATTTCCTTGAACCCATACAAAGTATTCTCTGCTACATTATTCTTCCTATTCCTAGTCCTAATTGATTAAAGAGATTGTTGATATTCTCATATTACCCATTGCTGATCATTGTTCATATTCATAAGTGTGATATTCAGATATTATTCATATTCATAAAAGTGTAATCTATATATTGTTCAATTCTTCAAATAAATCTTTTAATTTGCAAAACAAACCTACTTCTTGGCTCAGTGAGGCCGGGGGGATTCAAAGAGAGGGGCGTTATATAAGGGTACATCATCCAGAATTAAAAGAACCTTTGACATAAAAATATATAAATAAGGGTTTCCATTGGGCATCCCATACTAGGCATTGACTTAGTTGGAGTTCTGGATTGAAATCACTTACAGGACTCTTATGACAGGAATGATCTTTCTTTTTCTACTGAGTGCAAAAATATCAATATTTTATTAAACTACAAAAAGATCACAATGAATCTGATGTAGATGATACTGTTGACATATTCATTCAAGGATTTGTAGCTAGTTTTACATAATAATCTACTAGCATAAACAATCAGTGTTGCAATTTTCAAGCCTAAAATCCTGATTGTTCAATTACACTTGTTTTTTGCATAAAGTCCCATTCAAAGAAAGATTTCAAGTTATTTACCAAGGTTGTACAATTACCAACATTAAATCTGAAGTGAGAGTGCAGAAAAAGACCTCTAAAACATTTCAGCCATCAGTGGAAAGGTTAAAGGAGTTTGATAGAGAATATCGAAGCTTCTTTACTGCACCTTATTTTTGCTTACAAACAAAAAATAGACCTAATAATTTAGAATGGGACTGATTGACTCACTAGGCTTTGAGGTCATATTTGATATAATTTTGCTTTACTTCGAGGCCAGCTAATGCACATTATAAGAACAGAACTAGCTTTACAGTCATTCCACGTGTGTTCAACGTTAAAGAAAACTACTTTTTAAGCTAAGATATATTATGCTAAGGAAAATAATTTGTTTGACACTTTAAAAGTACTTGCACTTTCAGGTATCTCTAATTCCTTTTAAGATTGTATTAAGGGATGTGAGAACTTCATGGGTCTTATTGATTTTAAATATGGTTAAGGCAACAATTATGATACTTTTAATATGCAATCATGTAGAAAATTGATAAAGAGGGATTGTCGGTGAAATAATTGCCACTTCAGTAAAATGGATTCCCCTATATCTAGAACTGCACAAGACTATCTATATAATATGTTAGACTAGTTGCCATACATTACAATCAATTTACTATATACACATTAAGGGAAGGGGGCTGGCAATAGTGTGCCACATCATGTTTAAGCGTTTTGTACATCACAACAACATGCTATTGACTGATGAATTTTTCATATCATCTCGTATGATGAACTGAAATCAGATTTCTATAATTTCTGTTAAGGTATTGTATTGTATTTTCTTTAGTTGTGTAAGGCTTAATGAACACCCTGTTGCAATTTTGACGATTTTTGGATTGGTCGTTTGCATCCTTCTTTTTTATTTTGACTAGACTGACATGGACTATTTTGTTTCTTTTAATGGTTGTGGTTACTCCCATTCTCGAGATAGGGCAAGATAGGCAGTATCCAAACCCCTTTGAGTTAAATGAAGGTTTTTGAAACTTGCATCCATTGTGTCAGTGTCTGCTTTTGATACAATGCCTTCCTCACAAAGGTTCAGATTTACAATTTTTTTAATCAAAAAAGCAAGTAAAGTTATGACACCCAGATACATTATCTGATCTATATAGAGCTTTATAGAATTTAGTAACGACCCCTTCAATTTCTTCAACCGAAGAAACTTTAATTGAAGCCTCATTTTTGATATAAGGGATTCTATTCCCTCCTTTCTGAATTAAGATATGATGAAAGAGCTCTACTGGCTTTATTTAAATTGTCAAAAAATAGCCCCACACGCTTTCTCCAAAAGTTTTCTGTTAAATTCAACACAAGGCTTACTCTTATAGGATAATTCTAAATTATTAATTTGTTTCAAGATTAAGTCCATCTTTAAATGTTCATGCTTCTTTTTATCTGAAATATATGAGATTATATGACCCCTCAGGGCTTCTATATAACAGTCCCAGTTATTATATTAAGTACAGAAGGATTATCTCCATTATTAACCTGAAAACTTTGTAGTATCGTTAAATCTCCATTTGTTTGGAATGGATCTGCATGAAATTACCGAGCTGAAAAGTCCGACCACCAAAAGTCAGGTTTTTTCCCTCCATTTTTTCGCATATATATATGTGGGGGGGAGACCCCCTATAGTCCCCCCACCTTACCCCTATACATTTTTTATTAACTTTACCCCCCCATATACATATGTGAATAAATGTGGGTCAGACTTTTGGTGGTAGGACTTTTCTACTTAGGTAACTTCGTCCTAACCCTTTGGAACATTAAACCTATTCAAGGAGTTAAGGGTTTTGACCATTGGATAACGATCAAGTAATATGATGCTTTCAATCCGGGAGACAACAGCAGCAATGATGGATTTAGATATGCATACATGATCAGTATGCAATAACGTACCGTGTGGGAGTAAATGGAATGTGAACTCAACTTCTAATGGATGGGCTATGCCATGAATCTACAAGACCAGGTTCATAGCTACATCTTAAGAATTCATTATGCAATGTAATACTTTTGAATATAAGCTTGGATTCTGTTATATCATATTATGTAGAGGGCACTAGTCAGGTGAGTGGTGATGTCATGAGAGTCTAAAGTCGAATGTTATGGCTTGCTTGTGTGCCTGCATTCCACATTCCAGAGAGTCAGTTACGATCAGAGAGTGACTGAGAGAAGATAGCCTATGTGGTGGTGCCGGTTACCTGATGTAACAACTGCCTACTTGAGTTGTAACCTGTAACTAATAAAGCAGACTTACCACATACTTCTGGTGACCATCATATCCATCATTCACCTGCAAAATCTGGCAATGAGTGCAGAAGGACCTGTTTGCTCCTACTGCAGGGGGTGCACAGGCTGGTATCCACCCGCCAACGAATACCACCACCCAAGGCTCCATCCCCACCGACCCAGGCCTGATTCCTTGCCTGCCCTGGCATTCTGTGAGGCGGGAGGAGCATTCCTGTGAGGGCCTTGGCATTAGCTGTAATGCGGACCGGGAGGAGCAGCAAAGGTACTGCACTGACAGTATCCCGGCCAGAGAGAAGTAGAAGTGGCCCTGCACTGTCCTGTAAGCTGGGTAGGACCGAGGCAGTGAACCAGCCAGGCCTTCTATCGTGATCGGATTTGTGCTAAATGGATGGCTGAAGTTCTGAGATGGTGACGAACGGCAGCAAGGTGGAGCGGGGCTCATGTCATCAGGGGGATCCATTCCCCAAGTTACTGTACAGGATACATCCTACACGCCGCAAGTAGAACTTGCCTCGCGGCAGTAACATGCAGCTGTTCTGACCCAAGAGCTGGTCAGCAAAGAAGTGATCCGTTTAAAACATCGGATATATTGTGCATTATAAGTAGTTATAATGGTTTTTCTGTGTATTAGTGGTTGAACATATAGAGAATGCAAATTGCCACTTTCTGCTTGACAACTTTTGAAGTACGGATGACTGTTTTAATTTGTGTATTAGTGCAAAGTACAACATCATAGTATGTGTTGTGGGTGCAGTAGTATTGCAGTATGCTGAACACCGGGGGCAAAGCAAAGCCGTTGTGCATATGTTAATCTGTTATATTATATGCTTGTCTAGCCTCTAATGTTTTTGCAGGCTTTTCAGCATTAGTGCTGCTACAAACCGCAAGGACTGTTAAGGTTACCAATGAGTACAAGGGAGTAGAATGTTCATTGTTTTGTTTTTGTTTTTAGTTTTTTTTTCCATTAAAAAAAGGGGGCTATTTTTACATGGCACTCATTGGGCCTCATTAGAATGCAGGCAGTAGCCGTGCCGGTAAAATCGCCTGAGTTGCATTTTTCCGGCACCCATCAATGAGGAATTACCGGGTAATTCTGACATTGCTGGACCCGGTAATTCCTGCATTGTCTGGTGCCGGTGCCTGTCAATCCCCATTCACATTTGAGCTTCATAGGGCTCAATGGGAATGGGGACGTCGGATGCAACGGCACCATCGTTGACGGTGCCGCTACATCCGACATGCTGCGCTCGCAGTTGCTACTCTGCCCTCCAGGCCAGACCTGGCGGGCTGGCGGGCTGACAGGCGCCCGCGAGCACAGCTTGTAGTATGGCGGTCTGGGAACTGCGGTACCGGCATGTTTACCAGTACCGTAGTTCCCGGACCACCATGCTTATAATGAGGCCCATTGTGTCTTTGAGAAGTGTGTGATGGTCCACCAACGGGGCGCTATACAATGTGTGACGAATTGTGCCAAGAGATTTACCAAATGGGCATCTCAATAACCAAATGGAAGAATCAAATGCTCTGTGTGTCAGGAGATTCGCCATGGGGGCGTCTCTATTTACTATGTTGGAGTAACAGAAGGTCGGTGTTCTCCAAGGGGGCATTGTTCAATGTGTGAAGAAGGCGCAAAGGGCCCGATGTCCATTGTGTGCAGGGAATTCACCAAGGGAGCGTCTCAAGTTCCGGAATACGGTGTTTTTCGGTGATGTTAGTGATTACCATGTTACAGAGTTTAGGTGAGCAACACATGTGGCTTTGGAAGTTCCTAGCAGTGCTCAGTCATGGCAGGACTGGCACAACGGGGTGGCAGTCTGTGGTGGAAGATTTCCTGTTGTATCTAGGTTGCCCTCCATTTGGTGGGAGTTTGTGCTTGGTTGTGGCAGGATCGAGACTTGGGGTTGGCAGCCCCAAGTGGAATGTGCATAGTTCTGTGTAAGGTTGGTTTTAAAGGTAGTGTAGTGCGTACTAGATGACTGTTGAGGGAGTGCAGAGGTATTTGCCTCATATATCCTACCTTTCAGTATGGGTGTACATTAACCATACCACTGTGATGTTGTGGTCAGGGGCAGTTTTGGTGAAAATTGGAGGTTTTGCCTTTGTGTTCTATAGGTGAGGTTGTATTTTAGATGAGCATGGGCTGGTAGTGCATCCTAGACGGCTGTTGAGGGGGTATGAATATATTGCCCTCATGCATCCTACCCTTGGGTACAGGTGTCCAGTAACCATAACACTGTAGTATTTTGTGAATTATTACTGAGGAAACTATTAAGGGTTTCATCTTGTTAATAAGTCATGGATGTCTGAGGGATTATGTTGGTAATCCACTTTTGTGTTCCCTGTAGTGTGGCGTGCCCTCCTGTCCTTCCTTTTGGCTCTTGTCGCTTCCCTTGTTGTTTCTGCTGTACTGTTTTAGGCAGTCACAATCTGTAGGGCCCACAGTTGTGACGTGAATGTTGAATGTTGTATCTGTGTGTATCATCTGTGCCTGGGCATTATTCCCTTTCTTGGGGAACTATTGTGTATATTTTGACCAAGTGCTTTCAAAGCCTCAATTGCTTTTGGAAGTGAGGTTGCACATAGTGTACAATAAACCATATTGTGTATAGGATAAGTAGCTACAGTTAATTATATATTAGCTTTAAACATTAGGATTTGCAAGAAGCTTCCAGTATATGGAACATCAAATTTACAGTTAAGATTCATAGGACCTATAAGTTAAGGTTTCCAGCAAATGGAAACTTTTTCACTTCTTTCATTTACTTTTGCATGTGTCTCTGCTCAGAGTGTAGGATCCCTAGCCATGTAATGTGGGGCAGCCATTTGCAATGAGGCAACTTGCATCTTCCTCCTCATTTTCGTGTTATTAAGGGGGAAGGTGTGTAGAGGGCACTAGCCGGGTGAGTGGTGATGTCATGAGAGTCGAAAGTGGGATTTTATGGCTTTCTTGTGTGCCTGCATTGCATGGTGTCAGTTACGAGCAGAAAGTGACTAAGAGAAGATAGCCTGGGTGGTGGTGCCGGTTACCTGATGTAACAACTGCCTACTTGAGTTGTAACCTGTAACTAATAAAGCAGACTTACGACATACTTGGCCATTATATCCATCATTCACCCACAACATCTTACATGTCTTTCTCATTATGAGTTTATGTGTAAACATGATTTCTTTTGAACATGTTGTTTACCTCCAGGGCTAGAAGGCTCCTGCTTTGCTGGGGCCCTTAAGACATAATGGAATGCTGAAAATATATTTATAACCAGCCTCTCTGTGAAGCTCTTTGGTTGCAGCTGAACAGTGGATCAGGGCCTTGATATGAACCTACTTCAATAAAAACATCAAAGAGCTAAACTTGGTGTTTCTTACCTTACTGGATTTTAATTGGCGACGAGGAGACTTCAGGTCCCCCTCCCTGCATTTTTCTTCAAGATTCTGTAAATTTGTCTCTGTGTGAGGGTCGAGGAGCAGACCTGGAACTGGAGAGCTGTGGATCTGCCTCTTTTTCAGAGCAATTTTCACTGGGAGATATTTTGTGAAGCGGACTGTGCACGGATCTAGGGGGTACTTTGTACTTGCCACATTCACATTTGGAATCTTGTAGTCTGTATGGTGAGTTGTGCTAACCTCCGAGGGAGGTTGGTAAATTCAGAAGGGTGAGATTGGTAAAGCTTGTGACGTAAACAGTAATGACCGGGAGACTTGAAATCAACAAGGGGAATTGTGGGAACGGTAGTGTTTTATCTGAGCAGGTTGGGAGTGCGGGAAATTATAATGAGAGGAAAGGGGAAAGGAATGACTGGGAGTATTCAGGCAGAACATAGGAAAACATTAATTCTGAGAGAGATAGTTTTTAAGTGTAACAAAGTTTGAGATCATAGGGGATTGAACGTATATGGGAGATTGATGGTGTCTGGATAATAAAGATTCGACTAGAGGAAGGGAGGCCGATGTAGCACAACCTACAAAGGTCTTGGGGATCTTGTCATTCACTCCTTCTTCCCCAGTATAATATCGCGTCTCACCTGTGGTATTTTCCAAAACATACCCCCAGGATCCCCTACCCAGGTGATCCTCCCTTTCTCGTCCACCCCTAGGGTTGGAATCTGAGCATGCTGGCCCTTCCCTGGCCACCTGAATAAGGGACTACCGAGGTCTACTTGGGAGAATACCCTGAGGTTTCTCAGATGCCCTTCTCCTATGCTGGTTGGACAGTGGTGTTTCATGGGGAAATTCCACCATGGAACACTGTAAGAGATTTTGTCTTATTGGGGTAAATTTGGGATTTGGCGGTATTTTCTTACCATAAAAATATTGGTGGTAATTTGGTGGTAAACTATCCTTACGTTTAGAGTGGGTTTGGTATCACTATATTTTAGTGACCATATCTTGTTAGCTTGTATTGGTGGTAATTTTAGTGGTATCTTACCTTGCAGTATTTTTAGAATTATCTTATTCCTGTGATATAATGGTGAGCATGTTTTTTTTATTATATGATAACCCCATCATAAAACAAACCTTTCCTTTCTATTAGAATGCCTTCTAGTCACCTGTAGAGAGCCCTGGACTTAGAACACTAGAACACTCCAGAGAACCCAATGAGTTTATTCAAGGCGCCACCTATAGTTTATGGCTGATATTACTGGCTTATGTACATCCAGTAATGTATGTGCCGGATTAGGCACCCCTTCCCATCAGCATGCAAGGAAGGAATCACTCATTACATTGCACACAACTTTCTACTTTGTAGATGTCTATTACTGACATTCTCTTGTTTGCTATTTTAGATACAATGATAAATTGGTAAATACACTACTGCACTGGTATAAACATCACTTTTGCGCCTCATATACAAATGATTCACAGATGCATGAATGACACCAAAATCTCAGTTTTTTTATCTGCACTTTGTGTTACAAAACAGTTACAAACCACAGAATCTTACCACATGATATTTACAGCATCACCTGCAAGATATAAGAGAACAAAAGAGAAACAAGCAGGTATTTTGCAAACATGAATTTATGTTATTACACTTTGAATATAGAAAGAGAAAAATAAACATACAATTATTTCTAACCTCTCTGCACTGCCAATGGATTCTAGCAACACACGCGGACCATACTTTTTTTCCCTCGCTTGGCACAAATCTTACCAAAACAAGTGATCTGAAATCCCCGCACGACCTCGCTGTCTTTTGCAGTCCCAGTCTCAGCGCGAAACTCCTGAACCCAGCACAAACTGCCAACTCCCTCTTTTTCATTCATTAGCAAAACTCTCATTCAGCCCCCTGTTGACGTGGCTTGTCTGCCTACAATCCCTACCAATCAGAGTAAAAAGAATGTGCCCTGTGCCAGCCTTCGTTTTCAATACAATGAAGACTTCATGTCCAGAGTAACTGTTTTCTTTTGCTTCCTGCATCTTACATACGTCTGTCCTCCACAAGCTGAAGAAAACGCTAGTGTGCATTTCCTCATGGAAAAATGAATTTTAAACAGTGCACCCAAAACATGGACTGTACCTCATTGTGCATTGAAGACTGCATTATCATGTTAGAGAAGTTGAAATTAGTACTTTAGTTATGTTATTTATGTTAATCAGTTATGTGTTCTAATGTAGTCTTCACACATGAAGCATCCAATATAAATTGTGCGCCTCATTATTTTAACGTAGCAGCACACTAAGTTTTTTTTTTATGTGTGCTCTGAATGCCTGCAGTTTCAAACTGGGCCTGGCTGTGTTTCTCTACTGTACATTGTATGCTGGCAAAAATGCTGTATTTTGTATGCTGGCAATAAAATCCCATACATGTTCTTACATAATCCCTCCTTTATCTGACAGTTTTGGCCACCAAACCCATAATTGGAGGAAGCCCGAATTCTTCTTCATTTACTTTTTTCTTTTAAAATGTATGCGCATTGGGATATCTCTCATTTCCTATTGTTGCTAGTAGTAAAACTAACATCCTCATTTTTATAGAAAAAATAACCAACCATCCTCCCATTACTATTCAAATGTGTAACAGTATAATTCTTCACAGAAGTGCTAACCAACCACCTATTTTTGACCAGCTTAGCTTGTGATAATTCCTCACCACCTGCATTGCTAATGACCACTTAACATCCCCCTGATACACCTGAGTCAGGTTTCAAACCACAGATAGCATCTGTAGCATCAGGAACAAATGGTTTACCTGGACACATGTAATTTTGTTCTTTAAACCTTATACATGTGTCCAGATTTGGAATAAAATAAACCTCAGGCTCCCATGACTGAAATGCCACCAACTCTGGAGTTTTATTTTTTACGTATTTCCCATCTTGCAAAAATCCCATGTTATGTACCCACTTAGTTTTGTAAATAAGTTCAGGAGCTATATATGGAATACACAGCAGAAGCCCGATTTCCATTCTTTCCAAATTCACATATAGTGGCATTGCACTGCCCATTTCAAATGCAATTTTAACCTGCATCACTTCTATTTCTGTGTGTGTGATTCTCTCCATCATCTGATGAACCACCTCTTGCCGTAACAAAATATAACGGTATATGTCCTTGAATTAATTGGGAAATTGCACTTTGAACCTCTCTCATGTAATTTGTCAACAACCTATCAAGAGGATTTATTACATTCATAATTTTGCTCAATATTCAGTCACGTTTAATTATCACCTTTGTACTGTGTTGTAGAATTTCAGCCTGTTCATTTAGTAAGATAACAGTCTCATTAACAAATTTCACTTGCTCATCCAATCCACCTCTAATTCCATCCAAAGCCTTTTGGATCATGTCCAGATCATAAGTCAATTGTTGTGCTTTGGCACTCAATGTCCCTAATGAAATTGCATTAGCTGTTGACATTGTAGTACCTACTACAGCTCCAATAATAGACATTACCAGAGAGACCACAAGCAGTACTGCCCCTCTCTTTCCCCTCCTTTTCTTTATATCCACTTAATTCACAAATGTCTTTTCTAATTGCATCACCATGTCCCTTATTGTTCGCTTAGCGTCCTCTTTTCTCAATTCTAGCCAATCTCTGGTCTGATCAGAACACCATTACAGCTTTGTTAATACATTTCTCAATCAAATTGTGGGGTTCATGGGTATGTAAATGTTTTGATAGATCAACCTCCTGTTACCCATAATAAACCCAGGGGCTTCCTCCTCTGCAATGCCAGATGCTGGTCCAGGCTCAATGATAACTTGTGCTCCTGTGGCTTTAATACCCACTACAATCAGAATGATCATCATACGTGTTGCCGTTGCAATTATCATTGTTATTCGTCCTGCAGACTTGGTCTTCTCCCCCGCCCAGGGCTTTCTTGGGACTCCCTCCCGTGGATTCCAGGAATCCATCATCTCTCGCGTCCTCTGGTCCTGCGACCTCTGACCCCAATCAATGTTAGTTAATCGTTTCTAAATCAAATAGAAAAGGAACAGATTAAGTACATAGTACAATACCAGTTTCACCCCTAATACCACTTTATCAAAAACAAAATGTGGTCCAAAACATTCTGATTTACTCCTTTGAATATCTGCAACTAAGCATATGTTAGAGAGAAAACAATTATATATGTTTCACAGTATTATACATCAAAACAATTTTTCTGCAGAACATTTCAGCGCATTTTACCAGTAAATTAACCTAATTCAGCACCTTCTACCAATATATATAACTGAATTTTTCCCATCTGTGGTACTTTCATTTACATTTATCTCCACACTAAACATTGTATCCAGTTTTATATGGCGTGCGACATCATGAAAATAGTCACTGTATCTTTCTTCCCATGAAATTAGGGCACTTAACCTGTCTCTACCTGCTGAAACCTCCTGATTTCGTGTTTAGGGTGACAGGGCTTCATTTGGTTAACATGAACAAATTGTTCTGTCACCATTTCACCTTCTGTCTTTAATATCTTATAAACTACCAGGGACACTTTATCCACTATCTCAAATGGACCCTACCATGCTGCAAGAAATGTTGAATTTTTATGAAACTTATATATCCGATCACCTACATTATACTCTTTCATAGATGTCTTTTTATCATAATATGACTTTGCACTATCAGCAGCTCTTTCCAAATTTTGCTGCACAAATGCAAATTCATGTTGTAAATGCTTCCTCAGTTCTTCCACATATTCGTGAACTGTAGATGCTGATGTGTTCTGTATAATAATTGTTGTGGCAGTACCATTTTCCTTCCTGTTAACACCTCATGAGGACTGATACCTGTCGCTTTAGCAGGAGTCGATCTAATTGCCATCAATACCGGAGGTAATCGTAAATCCCAACTGGAACCTACCTCCGCTACAAACTTCTTTAATATCTCCATGACAGATCTGTTGCAACGTTCAACATTTCCAGAAGAGGTGGGCCGATATGCGATATGCAGTTTCCTTTTTACCCCTAATATCTGCCACACCTTGCTCATTAAGGTTCTCGTGAAATGACTTCCTCTGTCTGACTCTATTCTTTGTGGTAATCTAAATCTTGAAAATATATGATTTACCAGCAATGTAGCTGCTGTTTGTGCACTAAAATCTGGTGCAGCAATACACTCTGCCCATTTCGACATCAAACAAACCACGGTCAAAAGATAACGGTTTCCCCTACTCAACCTCTTTACAGGCCCTACATAGTCAATTTGTAAATCTGACCATGGAAGGGATAAACCTCTTTTCATCAGTGGAGCTCTATGCATTGGTGAAGTAGGTTTTAAATTGAGCACACTTTAGGCATCCCCTGGTATATAATTCCATGGTTTTGGACATATGTGGCCAGTAAGCATAATCTTTCAGTATTTATAAAGTCTTTTGTGAACCTCTGTGTCTTGCAGTTATTGCTTCATGTGCATGGTGTAACATATAGCCTGTATCATTTTCCCATGCTTGAGGTACTTTTTATTATATGTGAGCATGCCTCTTGCTTTCCAGCCAGGCAAATATTCTACAAAGCTATTTCATGCATAATCAAAATCGGTCACCAGGACAATTTTACTGAATTTGTTTTCAACCACAGTAGTAATTGCTTTATAAATGGCTGTCAACTCTGCTACCTGGCTACTCCTAGCCCCAATTCTCATCCCTATACAAGGAATATCCTCACATCTCAACCAGACATTTCCTATCCCGGACACCAACTGTTTATTGCTGTCATTTTCAATGTGAAAAGCACACCCATCAACATATACAGTTGGTTAATTCTTGCATGTATTTTCATCAAAAGCTTTGTGTGGTGATTGTTCAAACTCCTGCAAACTAGATTCCACCTCCACTTCATCTGATACACATTCAGCTGCACAGTCATGCAAATCTGCAAACCCTTGAGCAATTGAGCTCTTTTTATTCTGGCCATACCTCACTTCTACAGGGAAGCCTTGCAATGCCAATGTCCATGAAGTAATTCTGGATTGAGCTAGATTGCTTGATCTAATCCTTTTACTCTGTAAAAACTGCAAAGGTTGATGATTTGTCTCAAATGATTACCTTTTCTCCTTGGACAATGGGACGAAAATGTTGCAATGCCCACACAATAACAATTTCCACCTGAGAAAATGCCTTGCTCGCATAAGCAATAGTTTTGTGGTTCAAATCATGTTTTTGAGATAACACTACTGACATACAATGCTCAGTGAAACCTATTTCTATAAAGGAATCTCTGTTTTTTATGGGATACGCCAAGCATGGTGCCTTTATGAGACATTCCTTCAATTAAGCAACTGCCTCAGATTGCGCCTTTTCCCATTTCCAGGGCGTATTAAGATTCAATAGTTTAGTCAATGGTTGAGTAATTTCAGCATAATGTTCAATACATTTCATGTTATATCCCGTCATTCCTAATAAGCTTTTTAAACCTTTCACATTTCTCGGATCTTTCAATTTCTGTATGGCCTCCACCTTTTTCTTTTGTGGATTTAGCCCATGTTCAGTTACCTCATGGCCTAGGAAGTTCATATTTTTCTTGCACCATTGGGCTTTCTGTAAAGATACTTTGGCACCTGCCTTTTGCAATTGGTCAAATACATGTCTAATTTCATCAAAGTGACTTTTTAAGTTTTCATTTTTTATCAGGACATCATCTACATAAACTAAGGTTCCTCTTTCCGATGCATCTGGCATAGCCTTTCTCAAAAATATGCCAAATTCGCTCCCACTATTGACATACCCAAATGGTGTTCTAGACCAAACGTATTGCATTTTATCAAATGAAAATGCAAATAAATTCTGAATGTTCTTTGCCAATGGCACACACCAGTACCCAGATGTAAGATCTAATGTGGTAAATACCTTTGACCCATGCACTTGAGAAAGGCCTTGATCAATGAATGGCAGCGGCTATCTAGACACTGGTGCTCTTTTGTTTAATTCCCTTAGGTCTGCATACAGACGCAATTGTCCATTTGGCTTTAATACACCTAAAATAGGAGTGTTGGAGGTACTATGAATGGGTCTGATAATTCCCCTATACTCCAAGTTTTTAATTATCTCTGTCAACGACTCTAAGCATGCAAGTGGACATCGATATTGGAACACAAATACTGGATTTCTCCCACATCCCTCTGGTAATGTGGCAAAATGTAAATTAGTTAGGCAGCAATCATATGCATCTTTGGCAAAAACCTCTTTAAATTCCATAAATATTTTTCTCAATTCATTCTTATCCTCTTTGCTATCACATGCATCTGCTAACAGAATCTGCTCCTCTACCATTTTTGAAAATGCTGGGCAATCCTCCAGAGGAGGAACCGCTGTGCTTTCTTCCAACTGTGTGGCTGTATCTCTCTGTAATGCTGCCACTTTTAAATATTTTGGCATATCAGCTTCCATTTCAATTTGCTGATTTTCTGTTTAATTTTCATTTAAGTCAAATACTATACAATTCTCCTGGTGACAGCACATTGTCTCATTACAATCATAAGGGTATACAGATTGAATTGTGAAGATCAGTTTGGGCTTAGAATCCAGATACCCTGGCAACACACCCTGTGCATCTACATATCTCTCAGGGATATTTCCAGTCACCATGTTATTGAAATCTGCAGTATAATGTGATTTTTTTGTATGGCCATTTCTAATAAGGAATTTTCTTCTAAGTGAATATCCTGACATCATTTATTATCCACCATAATTTTGATGGACCCCTCCCCAATATCTATCAATGGGGTATATTCATATTCCAGCCCTTGCTGTTTCATGGATTCATTCAAGCACATAAATGCATCAGAATCCTTCATTTGCTGTCCATTCTTGCACTTTAGTGTTATAGCAACCTGCCTGGTGAATGCAGGGATAGTAATATCCTTCTCCACCTGTAATTCAATTGCATATGGGACCAATTTTGCACAATGACAATCCTTTCTCTTGTCTTCAAATTCGGGTGCAGGCCTGCCTAGCCGGGGCCATATTTTTTGGTTAAGGAAATCTAACACCATGCACATCCTGTGCATGATATCATTGCCCAAATAAAAATCATTTTGTGTTCCATTCACTACCCACACATTGTGGTAGATAGTTTTTTGTCCAATATTAATCTTTAGCATGCACCTTCCTGCAATTCGATTTTCAAAATCTGGATTGTCCAAACCAGAGATATATTGATTTTGAATTCTACATTTTGGGATCTCCTCCTTTTCCATTATTCTCTGCAGTAGTTTCTCATTAATAAGACACCTTTCTTGTTCAAGCGCCAGAGTGGCTTTTCTCATTTTAGAATGGCCATTTATACCAATGTGAATCCATCGCTGCTCATCTTCCATTTGTATTTCAGCAAGGGTAGTGATGTGTTTTTCTGTGTCTGCTTTAGGAATGGTGTTCTGTTTGCACTTCTTCTCATTAAAATAGAAGCGCAATGTGTGTTCATCTATTTCAGTTTGTCATTTCTTCCTAGTGTCCAAATAAATCTGCATAGATTGATTTTCCCTTTCATTTTGCGTTTTGTCCTGACACATCAAAATAACGGTGACACTAGGCACACAGCTATTCTGTAGGTACACCTCCACTGCATCATTCGATTTGGCAACAGTATGGCATTCATTTATACTGCTTTTTGTGACTTTATTTTCTTAGGCCTTAATGGTTTTTTGATTAGAGACCACAGGACCCCATTTACCCCATCAGTGAGATGAGACAATCTTTTCAGGCAATCTGTTCCCATCAAGAATGGATTTTCACAAATAGATGTGATCAATACTTCCTGTTTCATTCTGTGTTTTCCTATCTTTATGTCAACCTCGGTGACACCCTTGATAGGCACCTCCTCACGGTTAAAGTTATGTACTAGGCCTTCACTCTGCCTCACTTTGATCTGATTCTGTGGAGACCTCCCTTCATTGATACTTTTTACCAATTCTTTAGACATAATTGTGGCTTGTGCCCCTTTGTCAATCAGTGCAAATGTATTGCATTTCTCTTCCACAGTAATGGGAGCATAATATCTGTCTTCAACTTCTTCTAATACACACAAAAGACGTAAATTCTTACTGATTTCAGGATTCACCTTTCTCAGACCCTTCTCACTCTTGGCTAAGCACATTGGTAAATGAAAGGACATCTTTCCCTCCTTTCTGTCCATTTCCATTTGAGAAACCTTACTCATCTCCCCATATGCAGAGGTCATTTGGATTATGGCCACTGTTCGCCCTTCCATCCGGGGATCATCAGAGTTCATACTACAATTCTCCCACTGAATATGTCTATAAACATCACCTGATAAGTTGTCATTTTCTAATTTTGGACATTTGTGGGTATTTGGCATGGTACCAATCTTTTTAACTTCCTCAAAAATCTTTTGCTCAAAGAACTCTTCAGGTGAACAATCTGTACCCTCCTTTTTAGTACTTATTCTTCCTGCCTGTATTTTACTAGCATCTTGATTGTCTAGGTAGGGCATTTTAACATCCACACTTACACCCTGATCAATTATTTTATCCATGCATGAGTTGTCATTATTACATCTGTCTCTTTGTTCTTTTGGAAATTCATGCTTTACTCATTTTCCTTTTTCATTTGTGCACATTTACAACGTTTGATTTAACTCCAGTTTAAACCAAACCTCATTTTAGATGTATTTGCAATTTCTGCCTCATGTTCATTTGCCGTTATTTTCGTTTTCAAATCAATAAGCAGCTCAGAGTCATTAATCAAAACCAGATCAGGAAATCTGTCTTTTTATCATTGCAGTTGTCATGAATGTTTAGTCACTTATTATCGGAAGCCACCAGGTCGCTCCTATGGCCTTGTGCCCCTTCCTTTGATGACTGTTTTTGAGCCATACAGAGTTTTCCTATTTGTTCAGCCAACATTTTCACTTGGGCCTCGAGACACTGGAATCTTTCCATCTCTCTAGAATCTTCTCTCTGCGGCCTATGCCGATATTGGTTATTCTCCCCCCGGTTAAATCTATTCTGGTATCTTTCAGGAGAGTGATTCCTATTGGAGTTGTTTCTGAACTCTTCATTCATGTAGGGTGGTGAGCAGGGCGTATCTATTCTTTAGTTATAATCCCCAGGTGGTGATGATTGATTGAATTGATGTGGAGCATAGTTCATATTCTGCCTCATGTCCTGTCTCTCATTTTGTGAATATTTTCCCCTGTGCTGATTCCCATTTTCAGTAAATCGATCCACATACTGGGGCCAATCATGGTTGCCATATATCATGGTGTTGGGGTCAAATCTGCTCTGTGTTCCCAATGTCTGGTAGGGGCCATTACTTCTTTGATCCTGGTTTTGTCTCGGATTATTGTTCATACCTCACACATCAGGCTGGCATCCTGACCGGGGTCTGTCTCCTAAATACCTAGGGCTAATATAGCTCTCTCTATTACTAGGATCATGTGACTGAAACATCAGTGCAGAGGGCGGCAACCTCTGTGGACTACCCCTCTGTTCAGTTGTCACATTATTTTTGCCTGGACTTTGAGCGGACTCAAGTGACATTTTAGCTGACCTGATCTCCATTACTGTTGCTGAGGATTCTTTCATTTTATCACTCTCTGTACCCTAGACAGTATAGCACTTCATATAGTTTTGTACTTTGGTGCACAATCCACTCAAGGGACTTCTCACAATCAAGTTTGCGGACTAACTGTGATATAATTTCTTTCTGCAACCCATAGAAATAGGCAGTTTTAAACTCGTTGGAATTGGGATCAAAAGATACATCAAAACGAGAAAAAGCTCTTTTTAAGTCTTGCAAAAAGTGGCGACGGGACGTATTTGGCCCAGCTGTAATCGTGTATACAACTTCTTTTGCTTCCTGTAATGACTGGAATGGAGAAAAATGACATCTAATCTATTTTTCAAATCCTGCCCATGTTATGTTCTGCTGCTCATTTAATCCTCTTATGATGCTCGCCGTGGGAGCGTCCAGAGTTAAGTAAAACTATTGTTTATATTGTTCCATAGGTATATGGAGGGCTTTAAATATATCGTGCACTGCTTCTAAGTGGTCCTCTATTCAGCACTCCCCTACTTTTTTTAATGGTTTGATCAGATCCTTGATTGATTTCATTGGGCCTCATTCCGAGTATGGAGGTAGTCATGGCGCTATTTGCGCCAGGACTACCTCCCATACCGGTACCGACTCTGCCCTGGTTCAATGGGGACTTACCGGTCTAGTCTGATCTTTGCGGGACCAGTAAGTACACATTGAAAAATCCATTCTCCATTCCCATTTGAGCCCCCATAGGGCTCAATGGTTTATAGTCATAATGTAGAAAAAAAAATGTCGACTTACAAAAATGTAGAAAAAAAATGTAAAAAACAATAATGTCGAAAACCTATACATATAATGAAAAGAGTCCATTTTTAGAAAAAAAAAAAGAAAAAAAATGTCAATTAGCACTATCAATAAATACATAAACAACAAGAGTATCATTTACTAGGGGGGTCCCCCCCAACACCCCTCACCCAACACCCCCGACCACCCCTCCCACCCCCCCACCACCCTCTCACCCCTCATACTCAACACATTTTAATTATATATTTATTTATTTATTTATTTCAAAAAATTCAAAAAAATGTAGAAAAAATTCGACATTATTGGTTTTCGACATTATTGTTTTCTAAAAAATCTTTTCGACATTTTGACTTTTGGCATTATTGCATTCTACATTATGACTGACCACCGGGCTCAATGGGAATGAGGAAGTAGCTAATAACACCTGGTAAAACCAGGCATTAAAGGAGGGACCCGCTAAGGGACCTCGGAATAGAGCGCAAAGGGATTATCGGCAAAGATGTCCTTAACGGTGCCCGGTATCCCTTTGCGCCCTAGTCGGAATGAGGCCCATTATCTTGATAGGACTACTTGGCGCTATGTTTGGGATTGCACTACTTTGTGATTCAACGCTTGTTTCAGGCGTATGGGATTGGTGGCGGCCCCCAATGGGTGTGTCAAAACCCACAAAGGCGATGCAACCAAGCTCAGACACCAGCACAGCCACTGGGGAACTATCTCCCCGTGTAAAAATGGAATTCACCTCAATTCCATTGAATGTGGTGCCCTGTCATTTATCCTGGGACCTGAAAGGGCATATTTGCTGTTCCAAATCCTTGCATTTTTTAAGGAGCCGATCTGCCTCCTTACGCAAGTAATTGTTTTCATCACCCATCTTATTAATCACATTTTGCATATCGCTCATTTGCATTTGGCATTCATTAAACTCTTTGTCTCTCTTGTCTCTTTCTTGAAACATTTTAGCTATCTCTTGTTCATCATTCTGAAGCTTAGCTTCTTTCTCGAAATTTTCTTTTTGTAAAATTTGCATTTCCAAAATAACCTCCTCTTTATCTTGTCTAACATGACCTACCAATCCTTTCAAGTGTTTTAATTCTTGCTCACTATCCTCAAACTGCTTCTTCCTTTGCGACAATTGAGTGTCGCTTTCTTTATACTTTGATTGCATGTCCTTTTGACATACTGTCAGCCTCCGTTTCTACCACTGCGCCCTGACCGTATCCCCCTCCCGGGAGAGACAGGAAGGGGGAAAAAAGCCAGAATAGGCAAAAACCCCTTGGACCGGAAGGTATGCTGATGGCCGCTGGACGTGTATGCGGTTAGATAATGGGAGAAGGCAGCAACAGGAACCAGGAGAAATATAACACAGCAAATACGCCAATAGAATAAAGTAAACAAGTGAAGGCAGAGGGCTGGAAACAGAGGAATGAAGGTTGAGAGGAGACGAAAAGCTGGGACCGGAGTAGGACCGGTAAATAAGGATGGAAAGAGTAAGAGAAAATGCTCAAGGAGCAAATGGTAAACTGCGTGTAGCAAGACCGCGGCAGCGAGGAAAAGCAGCTGACCGTGGAAGGTTGCAACGCGCAGTGCTCTGGGAGAGGAGTGGTTAAATAGCGCTACGGCGGAGAAGACTAAACCGCATAGAGAGAAACGTCGCGTCAGCGTGACGGGAAACAGGAAGTCCCTAAGCGGCAGCGGGGCCAAAGACGCCAGGTGCTGAAGCGGCGCATGACAGTATGCCCCCCTCCAAGACCCAGGCCACCCGGTTTGCCGGGATGCAAACGGTGAAACTTCCGGAGAAGGATAGGAGCGTGGATGTGTGCAATTGGTTCCCAAGAGTCCTCCGTATGTGAAAAACCCTTCCAATGCACCAGGTATTCCAGGCGCCCTTTGCGGTATCTGGAGTCCAGCAACCCGGACACTTCATACTCAGGAACATCAAGTGAGTGAGAAAGAGTGGGGAAAGGACGAGCCCTTAATGACTGTTCTGCACTCTTCAAAAGAGATGCGTGAAACACTGGGTGTATCCGCCTAAGAGAATGTGGCAGCTTCAGGCGGAAGGCCACTGGATTGATCTTGGCAGAAATGGGATAGGGACCGATAAACCTGGGGGACAGTTTAGATGGGCGAGACCATCTAGGAAGGTATTTAGTGGATAACCATACCTTGGTGCCCACATCCCAATCAGGTACAACCTGCCGGTGCCGGTCAGCTTGCCTCTTGTAAGCCTGGAGGCTGTCTCTGAGGTTCAACTTGGCTTTGTCTTGGATGTCCCTTATTCGGATTAGTGCCTCCTCGACCGCCGGAAGAGCAGGTTTGCAGAAAAAATGGGGAATGATGGCTCGGGGATGAAAGCCATATGAGCAATAGAATGGAGACATCTTGCTTGCGGAATGGCTGGCATTATTATATGCGAACTCCGCCGTCGGCAGCATATCCACCCAGTTGTCTTGTTCCATATTGGTGTAGCTGCGCAAATATTGTTCCAACGTGGCATTTAACCGCTCTGTCTTCCCATTTGTATGGGGATGATATCCTGATGACAAAGCGCGCTGAATATTAAGAGCGGTGCATAAGGATTTCCAGAATCTGGAGACGAATTGGCTTCCTCGATCTGATACAATCTTGTCGGGGAGACCATGGAGTCGAAACACATCTTTAATGAATACTAATGCCATACCATCGGCAGTTGGTATCCCAGGGAGTGGAGAAAAATGAGCCATCTTGGTGAGAGAGTCGATGGACACCATTAAGCATGAACATCCGTGGGACAAAGGTAAGCCCACAATGAAATCTGTAGATATATGACTCCACGGACGTTCCGGGATGGCATCTTGTTGCAGCAGACCTATGGGTTTCTTTGTGTTGTTTTTACTCTGACAGCAGACTCTGCAGGACTTGACATAATGTTTAACATCTTTAGACATATTAGGCCAATAAAAAGCTCTACTAATCAAGTCCAAGGTGCTGGCTTGTCCCCTATGGCCTGCTGTCTTGTGATCATGGCACCAGGACAATATGTCTTTTTGAAGAGGTTTGGATGGTATCCAGATCCTCTGTTTCTTCAGGAACAAACCATCTTTTTGGATCATGCCGCGAGGTTCTGGAGGTAAGGAGACAGCTTCTTTTATCCGTTGAAACAGGGAAGAGATAGTGGCAACAATGCGATTCCTGGGAAACAACCTTTCCGGGCAGGATGAGGCAACATGGGAGGAGAAAGCCTTTCTGGACAGAGCATCTGCCAAAGTGTTTTGGCTTCCAGGAATATATGTGATGGTAAAGTCATATTGTGAAAAAAAATGCGCCCACCGGGCTTGTCTGGAATTTATGCAATCCATTGACTGTAAAACTTGTAAGTTCTTATGGTCTGTCCGTATTACAAAAGGGTGGTTGCACCCCTGTAAGAGGTGTCTCCAGACTTCACAGGCTTTTTTCATGGCCAGTAGTTCACGTTCGATTACTGAATAATTCCGTTCACTCGGAGTGAGAGTTTTTGATAGATATGCTATGGGGTGTTCAGCGTTGTCATGCTCTTGTAGTAGAACTGCTCCTATAGCTGCGGCAGAGGCATCTGTCTCCACAATAAAAGGTTTACTTTGGTCTGGCTGGCATAGGATGGGAGCGCTGCAGAAGCTCTTCTTCAAGAGTTGAAAGCTTTCTTCAGCCTGAGGGCTCCAAATGAAAGGCACAGATGTCTTTTTTAACAAATTGGTAATAGGTAGGACAGTGTTGGAAAAACCTGGCACGAAACGCCTATAAAAATTAGCCAGTCCCAGGAATCTCTGAACCTCTTTGACTGAGGAAGGAGCCTGCCAATGGAGAATGGCCTCAATCTTCTTTTGATCCATTTGTACTCCTTGTGGTGAGAGGATGAACCCTAAGTACGGGACCGAGGATACCCCAAAAACACACTTTTCACGTTTGGCCAATAAATGATGTTTTTTAAGGCGCTCCAGGACCTCAGTGAGATGTCTTAGATGTTCTGACATAGACTGTGAAAAAACAAGTATGTCGTCAAGGTAAACCACAACTGAAATAAACAATAAATCAGAGAATATTCGGTCTATGAACCTTTGGAATATAGCGGGAGCATTGACCAGTCCGAAAGGCATAACGTAGTATTCGTATAGGCCGAATGGTGTCCTGAAAGCCGTCTTCCATTCATCTCCTGGACTCACTCTGAGTAAATGATATGCATTGCGCAGATCCAATTTAGAGAAGACTGTTGCACCCTGTACAGATTCCAAAATGTCAGGAATGAGGGGCATGGGATATCTATCCTTACGAGTGACTTTATTGAGTCCCCTGTAATCGATGCATGGTCTAAGGTCCTTAGAATCCCTCTTTGGAATAAAAAACAAGGGAGCACCCGCCGGGGATTTAGAGGGTCTGATGAGACCGTTGCACAAGTTGTCATCCAGATATTTTCGTAAAGCGTCCTTTTCAGTCTTGGATAAAGCAAACATTCGCCCAAATGGAACCAGGGCATTGGGTATTAGCTCGATAGAGCAGTCCTCCGGTCTGTGAGGTGGTAACGCCATTGGAGCGGATTCAGCAAACACCATAGGGTATTCTTCCAATACCGAGTCAATGGAAAACACCCCTATACTCGTGGGGAGAACAGTGGGAGATATCTTTACCTCCTGGTAATGTGCTTCTTTAAAGCAGTGTGTCTGACAATAACTGGAATTAAACTGCAAAGTATTAGACTTCCAGTCGACATGGGGATTATGTTGTCGCAACCAGGTAATCCCCAAGATAAGAGGAAAATGGGCTGCTCGAATGATGTCAAAGGTAATGACTTCTGAATGTTGAAATATGGTCAGAGGAAGTGGTTCGGTTGTTTGAACAATGAGTCCTGAACTTAAAGGTGTGCCGTCTACTCCTTCTACTTTCTGACCGTGGCCCCGGTCTATCCGTGACGCACCCACTTTGTCTACCCAAAGGGTGTCAGCGAAGTTTCCTGCGGCACCGCAATCCAAGAGAGCCAGTGTCTCTACTGGGCTGCCATTGATAGTAACCTGGACCGTTATAACCATCAGGCGGGAATCTTCAGAAGGGTTCGAGGAATCAATAGACATAGTAACGTAGGGACTGGAAGACTGCCCTCGATAACCCGTCCCCACTAGGTTCGAGGGTTTGCGTTTTCCGCCGGTTTCTTGGTTAGTTCAGTACAATTATGCACCGTGTGGCGATCAGAGGCACAGTAGGCACATAGGCCCTGTTCCCTTCTCCTCCTTCTTTCTTCAGGTGTTAAAGAACGGCGAGTAGTGCCGATTTGCATGGGCTCATCGTGAGGTTTGGGCGCTGCCGAAGGAGGTGAGGAGGTCCTTGAAAAGGAGGTACGTGCTTTTCTTCTTTCTTGACGCCTTTCTTGCATCCTGAACTCCATCTGAAGGGCGGCCGTCATAAGGTCCTGCAGGGAAGTAGGCCGAGGAAAGTGAGCCATTTCGTCTTTTAATTCTTCTCGAAGGCCTCTGCGGAACAAAATAAATTGAGACTGCTCCGACCAACCCGTCTCCATGGCCAATCTCTTAAAAGAGGAGATATAAGACAGTACATCAAACTGTCCTTGACGAATGTCCATCAAGTCTTCACCAGCTGCCATTGAGATTTCGGGTCTCTCAAAGGTTTGTTTAACAAAAGCAGTAAATGCATCGAAATTCTGAAGGACAGGGTAATTTCCGGTGACTAGGGGGGTGGCCCAAGCCAGAGCGTTCCCTGTCATATTAGACACCAGGAATCCAACCTTGGCATGATCTGAGGCGTAGGTGCGGGTTCTGAAGGAAAAATACACCCTGCAAGCGTCAAGGAATTCTTTTAGGGTCTTGGGGGAACCATCATACTTCCCTGAAGATAAAGGCATAGGGGGCAGGTCTGTGTTGGGGGGCTCCCTCACTGCCATCATTTGTTTTAACAGATTGTTTTCAGTTTTCATATTCTGCATTTCTAGAGAAAGGCTTTGTACCGCAGCAATCAGTTCCTGCACTTGTTCAGGAGTAGCCATGATTGGTGTTTGTAGGCGTTGCAAACTGTCAGCCTCCGTTTCTACCACTGTTATAATACCCTTCTTTCTCTCTTCAACCTCCTCACCTGTGGAGTCGAAATCCTCTTCAGCTGGACTGAGTGCTTGATGTGCCGTATAATCCTTTTCCTTTTTTCTTGGTTGAGAGTGTCTCCCACAAGAGGAAGCCACAGTGAGAGCGTGTAAATGCGCCCTGACCGTATCCCCCTCCCGGGAGAGACAGGAAGGGGGAAAAAAGCCAGAATAGGCAAAAACCCCTTGGACCGGAAGGTATGCTGATGGCCGCTGGACGTGTATGCGGTTAGATAATGGGAGAAGGCAGCAACAGGAACCAGGAGAAATATAACACGGCAAATACGCCAATAGAATAAAGTAAACAAGTGAAGGCAGAGGGCTGGAAACAGAGGAATGAAGGTTGAGAGGAGACGAAAAGCTGGGACCGGAGTAGGACCGGTAAATAAGGATGGAAAGAGTAAGAGAAAATGCTCAAGGAGCAAATGGTAAACTGCGTGTAGCAAGACCGCGGCAGCGAGGAAAAGCAGCTGACCGTGGAAGGTTGCAACGCGCAGTGCTCTGGGAGAGGAGTGGTTAAATAGCGCTACGGCGGAGAAGACTAGACCGCATAGAGAGAAACGTCGCGTCAGCGTGACGGGAAACAGGAAGTCCCTAAGCGGCAGCGGGGCCAAAGACGCCAGGTGCTGAAGCGGCGCATGACACATACCTCCAGTTCTGCTCTTAACTTTTCCTCCTGTTCACTAGCTCCATCTAATTCAATTTTTAGTCTGCTAATCAGCTTGGCATCATTTTCTTGCATATTTGAAATGAACCATGTTTTGGCACATAGCCGTATCAGACAATCTTTCTCTGCATGGTTATCAGCAGCATTTAACAATCTCAGAAGACAGACCCGAATTATGCTACCTTCTTAAAAAATGTTGTCTAATGGCTCTTTCTGAACTCCCCATATATACGGTCATGCCACTCTGCGGCATTACTTGATGACCATGTTCCATGTGCATATCATTTTGCCTCCAGATATTGCACCTGAGATTCACTTCCAGTGTCACATTGTTCTCATAAAATGAGTTCCCTTTAATGTCGGTATGGTAGTGTTAGACACACCTGCCACACCCAGTAGATGCTCTACAGTCTAGTTTCCCGGCCAATGCACCATTATTTGTAAGAGATTTTGTCTTATTGGGGTAAATTCGGGATTTGGTGGTATTTTCTTACCGTAAAAATATTGGCAGTAATTTTGCAGTAAACTATCCTTACATTTAGAGTGGGTATGGTATCCCTCTATTTTAGTGACCATATCTTGTTAGCTTGTATTGGCAGTAATTTTAGTGGTATGTTACCTTGCGGTATTTTCAGAATTATCTTATTCCTGTGGTATAATGGTGAGCATGTTTTTTATTATACTATACACCCATCATAAAACAAACCTTTCCTTTCTATTAGAATGCCTTCTAGTCACCTGTAGAGAGCCCCAGACTTAGAACACTTCAGAGAACCCAATGAGTTTATTCAAGGCACCACCTATATTTTATGGCTGATATTACTGGCTTATGTACAACCATTAACGTATATGGCGGATTAGGCACCCCTTCCCATCAGCATGCAAAGAAGGAATCACTCATTACATTGCACACAACTTTCTACTTTGTAGATGTCTATTACTGACATTCTCTTGTTTGCTATTTTAGCTACAATGATAAATTGGTAAATATACTACTGCACTGGTATAAACATCACTTTTGCGCCTCATATACAAATGATTCACAGATGCATGAATGACACCAAAATCTCAGTTTTTTTATCTGCACTTTGTGTTACAAAACAGTTACAAACCACAGAATCTTACCACATGATATTTACAGCATCACCTGCAAGATATAAGGGAACAAAACAGAAACAAGCAGGTATTTTCTAAACATGAATTTATGTTATTACACTTTGAATATAGAAAGAGAAAAATAAACATGCAATTATTTCCAACCTCTATGAACTGCCAATGGATTCTAGCAACACGCGCGCACCATACTTTTTTTTCCCTCACTTGGCACACATCTAGGCCAGTGATCTGAGATCCCCGCACAACCTCGCTGTCTTTTGCAGTCCCAGTCTCAGCGCGAGACTCCTCCGTATATTTGTGGGGAGCTGCCAGCTGAAATGCCGGTAGCTGGCACTCAACCCACTTAGAGTTCCACAGATTTGGCACCATCTGTCTCCTGAACCCAGAACAAACTGCCGACTCCCTCTTTTTCATTCATTAGCAAAACTCTCATTCAGCCCCCTGTTGACGTGGCTTGTCTGCCTACAATCCCTACCAATCAGAGTAAAAAGAATGTGCCCTGTGCCAGCCTTCGTTTCAATACAATGAAGACTTCATGTCCAGAGTAACCTTTTCCTTTTGCTTCCTGCATCTTACATACTTCTGTCCTCCACAAGCTGAAGAAAACGCTAGTGTGCATTTCCTCATGGAAAAATGAATTTTAAACAGTGCACCCGAAACATGGAGTGTACCTCATTGTGCATAGAAGACTGCATTATCATGTTAGAGATGTTGAAATTAGTACTTTAGTTATGTTAGTAATGTTAATCAGTTATGTATTCTAATGTAGTCTTCACACATGAAGCATCCAATATAAATTGTGCACCTCTTTATTTTAACCTAGCAGCACACTATGTTTTTTTTTATGTGTGCTCTGAATGCCTGCAGTTTCAAACTGGGCCTGGCTGTGTTTCTCTACTGTACATTGTATGCTGGCAAAAATGCTGTATTTTGTATGCTGGCAATAAAATCCCATACATGTTCTTACATAATCCCTCCTTTTTCCGACAGTTTTGGCCACCAAACCCATAATTGGAGGAAGCCCGAATTCTTCTTCATTTACTTTTTTCTTTTAAAATGTATGCGCATTGAGATATCTCTCATTTCCTATTGTTGCTAGTAGTAAAACTAACATCCTCATTTTTATAGACAAAATAACCAACCATCCTCCCATCGCTATCACCAATCCTGCCAAGCACACCATAGTGCGTTCCACCCAGGTTCCCCAGTTAAATATATTCACCTCCATTAAACCCAGACTACTAACTGTAATGTTATTCTTCCTCAGATTCATCTTAATGGTGTGCTTTTCCTTATGACTCAATACAAATTCTACATCCAGATCTATCGGAAATGGAGCCCTTTGAAAAAACCCAATATTTTCCCCTTGGCTTTCCCAAATATCATTTGCAATATGGAATAGTGTTAGACCCCCCAACTGAGACGATTGTATCTTTTGGAACCTGCAAGTAAAACACATTATATTTCAACTGGTTGACAACAAATGTTCCATGATTCAAATGTGTAACAGTATAATTCTTCACAGAAGTGCTAACCAACCACCTATTTTTGACCAGCTTAGCTTGTCATAATTCCTCACGACCTGCATTGCTAATGACCACTTCACATCCCCCTGATACACCTGAGTCAGGTTTCAAACCACAGATAGCATCTGTAGAATCAGGAACAAATGGTTTACCTGGACACATGTAATTTTGTTCTTTAAACCTTATACATGTGTCCAGATTTGGAATCAAATAAACCTCAGGCTCCCATGACTGAAATGGCACCACCTCTGGAGTTAAATTTTTTACGTATTTCCCATCTTGCCAAAATCCCACGTTATGTACCCACTTAGCTTGGTAAATAAGTTCCGGAGCTATATATGGAATACACAGCAGAAGCCCGATTTCCATTCTTTCCAAATTCACATATAGTGGCATTGCACTGCCCATTTCAAATGCAATTTTAACCTGCATCACTTCTATTTATGTGTGTGTGATTCTCTCCATCATCTGATGAACAACTTCTTGCCGTAACAAAATATAACGGTATATGTCCTTGAATTAATTGGGAAATTGCACTTTGAACCTCTCTCATGTAATTTGTCAACAACCTATCAAGAGGATTTATTACATTCATAATTTCGCTCAATATGCAGTCATGTTTAATTATCACCTTTGTACTGTGTTGTAGAATTTCAGCCTGTTCATTTAGTAAGATAACAGTCTCATTAACACATTTCACTTGCTCATCCAATCCACCTCTAATTCCATCCAAAGCCTTTTGGATCATGTCCAGATCATAAGTCAATTTTTGTGCTTTGGCACTCAATGTCCCTACTGAAATTGCATTAGCTGTTGACATCGTAGTACCTACTACAGCTCCAATAATAGACATTACCAGAGAGACCACAAGCAGTACTGCCCCTCTCTTTCCCCTCTTTTTCTTTATATCCACTTAATTCACAAATGTCTTTTCTAATTGCATCACCATGTCCCTTATTGTTCGCTTAGTGTCCTCTTTTCTCAATTCTAGCCAATCTCTGGTCTGATCAGTCACCATTACAGCTTTGTTAATAAATTTCTCAATCATGTGGGGTTCATGGGTATGTAAATGTTTTGATAGATCAACCTCCTGTTACCCATAATAAACCCAGGGGCTTCCTCCTCTGCAATGCCAGATGCTGGTCCAGGCTCAATGATAACTTGTGCTCCTGTGGCTTTAATACCCACTACAATCAGAATGATCATCATCCGTGTTGCCGGTGCAATTATCATCATTATTCGTCCTGCAGACTTGGTCTTCTCCCCCGCCCAGGGCTTTCTTGGGACTCCCTCCCGTGGATTCCAGGAATCCATCATCTCTCGCGTCCTCTGGTCCTGCGACCTCTGACCCCAATCAATGTTAGTTAATCGTTTCTAAATCAAATAGAAAAGGAACAGATTAATTACATAGTACAATACCAATTTCACCCCTTCTACCACTTTATCAAAAACAAAATGTGGTCCAAAACATTCTGATTTACTCCTTTGAATATCTGCAACTAAGCATATGTTAGAGAGAAAACAATAATATATATGTTTCACATTATTATACATCAAAACAATTTTTCTGCAGAACATTTCAGCGCATTTTATCATAGTAAATTAACCTAATTCAGCACCTTCTACCAATATATATAACTCAATTTTTCCCAACTGTGGTACTTTCATTTACATTTATCTCCACACTAAATATGGCATCCAGTTTTTTATGGCGTGCGACATCATGAAAATAGTCACTGTATCTTTCTTCCCATGAAATTAGGGCACTTAACCTGTCTCTACCTGCTGAAGCCTCCTGATTTCGTGTTTAGGGTGACAGGGCTTAATTTGGTTAACATGAACAAATTGTTCTGTCACCATTTCACCCTATGGCCCTCATTACGACCCTGGCGGAAAGTGACTGACCGGACCGCCACAGCGTAAATAGCGTTTCCGCCATTGCAAGAAGGAGCAAAGTGCGGCCCATTCCGACCCATCGGGCACGAGCACCACGGCATGGCGGAAGTGCAAAGTCTGCGATGGCGGAAATGAACCCAAAACGGCCCACACCGCCGCCGTACGGCACCCTAGGTGCAATACCGCCACCCATCACAGCGGACACCGCAGTGTGCGCCTACCGTAAAGTACGGTGACCGGAAATATACGGAAACGGAAGTTAAAACACGGGCCCGGAACGGGAAACAACCCGCCGTACACCTATAAAACCACTAAAACCACACAACCACTAAAATCACTACCCTGAGACACAACCCAACCCGTCATCCACCCTAGCGAAACCAAGAAAAATGGGAAAAGTAGCGAAGAAAGCGTGCGACCGCAAGCGGCAGGTCCACTTCTCCCGTGAGGAACTCACCGTGCTAACAGAGACCCTCCAGGAGAATGCTGCCGTCGTCTTCTCCACGCAAATGACCAGGACGGCACTCGCAAACAAGAAGGCCATATGGGCTCTGGTGGCACAGCGGGTAAGTGCGGTGGGGACCGCACCCCGCACCCCACAGCAATGCCGTAAGCGATGGGACGACCTGCGGATACGCGTCCGCAGCATACTCTCTGCCAACCGCAACATTGCCACAGCCACCGGGGGAGGGTCGGAATCACCCATCAAGCTGACCCCCTGGGAAGAAATCTGTGCCTCCACCATCGGAATGGAGAGCATAGAGGGAGTCGGAGGGATGGAGAAAGGAGTGCAGACATCCGAAGAATCAGGTAGGTGGGCCTAATGAAACAATGCCAAAACCACAAAGTCCATCCATGTGAAGCACCATGTGTCCCCATAGTGCAACAGAAACACATGTCCAGGAGAACGTCCACACACATCGTCCTGATAGCGCACGTTAAAACCCACAATAAATACATAAATAATTAAAAACCCCTAAAACACGCACTACACGTGCAGCAGGCACACCCTAACTGCAGGCTGCCAAACAACTGCACCCTCACTCCACACACAAATGGAAGCACCTCCAAGGCCCCGACCCAAATCACCCTCAGGTACCACCCCAATGCATGTGATACAATGCCATTCCAATTCCCACAGACCCACCAATAACCCTCGCCCTCCTTTACTCCACCACAGGGTCCGATCCAAACGACGAGCTGCAGGACACCCCTACCAGCACACCTGCAAAGAGGGCCAAGACCAACGGCCAAAGACCCTCCACCTCAGCTGCACGCATCAAGACACGGCAGCAGCACAAATCAGGTGGCAGCACACAGGAGGGAACATCAACAGGCACCCCAGCAGCCAGCATGCCCACAACACCACCACCACAGGTCCCCCCAACGGATGCCACAGAAGGCACTGCCTCCGGTGGCAGCAGCACCATAGGTGACACCCCATTGATGGCAGCATGCTCCGACACAGAAGACGGGGATGTCGAAGTCAGATCCATCCATGACCTGTCCCAATCCCCCTGTCTGTCCCATCCCGTACTACATGAGGATACCACGCAGGGGCACCCACAAGACGACGACTGGCCATCCCCCACAAGCCCTGTGGCAGGGCAACATGAGGACAACAGCCCCTCTGTGACACCCCCGCAAATGGCCATGGCCCAGCAGAGGCAACAGTCCCTCGACCAGTTAATAGTGCAACAGCAGCAACTGGCCACGCTCCTCAAGGACCATGCCGATGAATGTGGGGGCACTAAGGCAGACATAGAAACATCAACTGAGACACTTAGGGCAGAAATGGAGAGAGGTACAGAGACACTAAGGGCACAAATGGAGAGTAGCACCGAGAGCCTGAGAGTCCAAATGGAGAGAAGCACCGAGAGCCTGAGGGGGGAACTGCATGCGACGTCCAAAGACGTATGTGCCGAACTTGCCGCAGTGCGCCGTGTGCTCACTGAGCTCTCGCAAACCCTTAGGGACATGCATGGACGTGAGCAGGCAGAGACATCATCCGTTGCAAGTTCCGTCCAGGGCAGCCCCCAACGTAGATCTGGGAGGAACCTGCGCTCCACAGGCAGCGGTGCCCCTGATACCCGCAGAGGGGGCTTGCAATAGCGACTGCCCACTGACGATGAGCATCTTTGGACACTGGTGTTCGGGGGGGAGGTGGGAGGGTGGAGGGGGTGTGTTGGGCTCACTTGGGTGGCGGGTCGATAGGGTGTACAACATGATATCACATATGCCATAAAAAGTGCACGATCAACCAATGAGATGTGTGGACATTGATCTTTGTGTACTAGGCCATCATAGGCGTACAGTCCATATTGTGCATGTCCCAGACACACACAGTGCCACGAGTCCCGTGTCCATGTATCAGCCACCAGGCGTGAGTGCTAGAAGCATACATCAATGAGATGCTGACGAATGTCACGGGCCTCCGGTGCCTCGCAGACTCCCTGAGGTGCTGCCACATCCCCACCCTCATCATGACCATCTTCAGGTGCTTGCAGTTCTGCATCAGGGGGCATGGGCACATTTCTACGTACGCACATGTTGTGGAGCATGACACATGCCATGACCATCTTTGCAACCTTCTCATGGCGGTACAGGAGTGCCCCGCCAGACCTGCTGAGGCAGCGGAAACGAGTCTTCAGTAGGCCGAATGCCTGTTCTATGACTACACGGGTACGTGAGTGGGCATGGTTGTAGTCCTCCTCATGCTGGTTCTGTGGGTTCCGGACTGGTGTGAGGAGCCATCTCTTCAGTGGATATCCGGCATCACCTGTATGTGGATGATAAACGAATTATGTGGAATGCCATTGCTACGTACGCACACCCCCCCCGCCCCCTTCCTGCCAGGTCATTGCCGAATCACATACCCCACATCATCATGCATGAAATGAGACTCACCGAGTAGCCAGGATCTGTTCCCTGCGTGTCGCTCCATGTAGCGTGGTATTGTAGAGTTCCTCAAGACCATAGAATCATGGGTTGATCCAGGGAATCGGGCACAACAATGTGTAATGATCCTGTTGGAGTCACACACCATTTGTACATTCAGAGAATGAAATTGTTTTCGGTTGCGGTACTGGGCCTCCATGGCATGTGGGACGACCAATTCCACATGGGTGCAGTCGATGGCACCAATGCAACCCGGTATGCCGGCAAGTGCATGGAATCCCACTTTTGTGTTCGTAATTTCCTGCTCCGAGCGTGGTAGAGAGATGTAGTCGTCTGCGTGCTTCAGGAGGGCATCGAGCACTTGCAATAGTGTCCGTGAGAACAATGGCTGTGAAATGCCATGCAACTGTCCGACTGTGTGCTGGTAGGTGCCTGTGGCCAGGAAGTGGAGTACAGACACCACCTTCAGTAGGGGTGGGATGGCGGTTGGGCTATCTATCATGCTGACAAGGTCAGCCTGTGTCATGTCCACAATGGCGGTTATGGTGTCCCGGTCCAGACGGTAGAGGGTGTGGATCTGCTCATCAGTGAGGTTGAACGGATGTGCTCGGAGGCGTGGGATTGCGGGCTGCCTGCGTGGTGGTAGTGGCTGTGCTGGCGGCCCTTGCTGGCCCTGCCTTGCCCTCCTCCTCCTCCTGCGTCTCCTCCGTGCGGCCGGTTGTAGTTGGTGTTCGTCTTCTTCTTGGAGTTGGAGTACTTGCAGTGCTATCAGGTCCCCCAGGGCCAACATCGCGAGTCCTGCCGGTAGCATTTCGGAGTGGGTGTGGTTGTGGGAGGAGACTGGGTGTGCAATTTATGTGTTTTCAGGCTGAATGGCCTCCACCTGTGGTGATTCATTCCACCTGTGCAAACTGCTCTCCCCTTTGGCCGAGCACGTCCCGCGCACAACGCTGCAATTCGTGGAATGGCATCTTGCTATTGCATTCTTGTATTTGTACCCGATGGCCGTGTAACATTGGTTGATATGTTCATTCTGCTGTGGTCCCATTGTTTCACATACTATCTGTGCAGTCGCGAACAGAGTTGTGAAGGGTCAGTGGAACGTAGTACTCGAGTAACGGTGGGCCCTCATTCATCACTGTACCGAGTTGCAACGACGGGCGGGGCGTCCCATTCGTGGGTGAAGGCAGTTGCCATTTTCACACACAGCCGCACTCGATGGATTAATTAGTGTTTTCAAACGGCCACAGATGCCTCTTCGACGTGATGTTGCAAATGAGGAATTCGAAGGGCGGCGCTTTCGGTTTTCAGCTGCAGGCGAGGAGATGCCCACAGGTCTGACTGCAAATATAACGTTCTATTGTTCAATGTCCTTGGGACAGGGGCCATGGCGAGAATGCTATGATTGATATGAATAGTATGGGATGCGCAATTGCGTAGTGGACGATAAGGCAGGACGTTCCCAAATACATGTTACTTCACTAGACTGGAATTACGTGCTGGGGCACTGTGGATTTTGCAGGCTGCATAACGCACAGACTCAATGGATATTTCTAATGTTATGTGAGTAAATATTCAGGCGTTTTCATTACGGGATGAGGGAATGATGAATGGATGCATGGGCAGGTGATTTGATACAGAGTTTGCCATGTACAGGGCTTCTTGGGATCTGTCCGCCCCCCCTGCGCTATGTGATGCAGGGCTGCCATAGTGGGACCATCGTCTATCTGGCCTTGTTGAGCCCTCCCTGTCTCGACGCGCCTTCAGACACTTGTGTCCATGCACGTTACCAATCCCATCTGAAGGATTCTGTTTTCACAGACGCATGCACAGGTACACTCGTTTGTGATGGTGTTTTCACCTCGATATAGATAGTTATGATTCGCAAGTGGTTTTGGGGTGGTGATGATCCTTTGGAGTGGGCTTGCATGCATATGGCTGTGGATCTAGTGTGATCATTGAAGTGAGTTGTTCGAATGTAGTTCTGATGGCCATTCTATTCTGTTTCTTTTCTTTTGGTTGACAGGTATCTCCTCCCCTTTTGCCACTGCCATCTGTATGCCACTCCTGCAGATGGGTTTTACTCCCGACACCTGCTGCTTCGTGTTAATCAGTGGAGCAGCATTACGATCTTATGGGACGATCGCCAATGGGCCACATGCCCTTACGCAGTACTGGTGGCTCGGAGCAACATTTCGGCCTTTCAGCTGGACTAGTGCCTCCCCATTGGGACGGCCCTGCGGTTCTGTGCGCTTCCATGTTGCCTTTTCGTACGTGAATGTGGCTCTGTGTACCATGAGGGAACAGGGCGTCACACAAGTAGTGGCTGGTCATTTCTTGCGGATGCAGCCCACAATGGTGAAATGTGTTTTGGAGTTCATGGCCTGATGGCTGTATGGGCTTGGTGATATTGATGTGCATTAAAATTCTATTCTGATATGGGCCGTGTAGCGTTCTTCTTTGCAAGTGATGTGGCATATTCCTATTTGGGGAGCGATGTATTGTGAGGGGATCTGCATTGGGTTCCAGCTTCGGAGTTTTGTTGCGTGGTCCTGTACTGGGCGCGTTTGCCTACGAAGCCCGTGAGGTCAGGGATGGGGGCTGCCAATATGACAGTTTGAATGTTGTCATGCTCAGGGGCGGGGGATTGGGTTTTGTGTGACAGATGCCGGTCAGCCAGGTGGACTGGTGGAATGTTGTGATTTTCTGAATATTGCTGGTCACAGGTGCCTGTGTTTGCGTGCGTTTCTTGGTGGGGGACTGTGGTCATGTCCATTGGGATGGCTTCTGTATTCGTGCCATCTGTGCCCTGCAGCTCCCATTGGCCCCTCTTGAGGTTCATTTGTTCGTTGGCATGCATGGGTGACTTGTGCATTTCACTGGTTGCATTGTGGCTTCGTTGCACCTACGGGGAGTTGTACTTTGTGGGCAGGGAGCGGTGTACGGGCAGTCAGTGGGGCCGTTTACGGTTGATTCGCGATGCCGTACTTCTCACCATGGCGGAATGGTGCATTCCGCCATGCTTGATGGCGTTAGGTACATGTCCGCTGGGGTCGGAATTGGCGTACCGTTGCGCCATGGTGGTGTTTACGGTTTGGCATGGCGCGCGCGCGCGTGCTTGGTGCAGTTAGCGTTGGCGTTCACTACGGTGTCGCTAATGGCATCGTACTTTGCGGTGACGGGTCATAGTCGCACCGAGCGCTATTCGATGGCGGTATTGCATTTCCGCCATCGTTTTCCGAATTCCGCCAGGGTCGTAATGAGGGCCTATGTCTTTAATATCTTATAAACTACCACGGACACTTTATCCACTATCTCAAATGGACCCTACCATGCTGAAAGAAATTTTGAATTTTTATGTTTACTTTTTCCAAAATGAAACTTATATACCCGATCACCTACATTATACTCTTTCACAGATGTCTTTTCATCATAATATGACTTTGCACTGTCAGCAGCTCTTTCCAAATTTCGCTGCACAAATGCAAATGCATGTTGTAAATGCTTCCTCAGTTCTTCCACATATACGTGAACTGTAGATGCACTCACAAGAGTCTGCTCATGTGTTCTGTATAATAAATGTTGTGGCAGTGCCATTTTCCTTCCTGTTAACACCTCATGAGGACTGATACCTGTCGCTTTAGCATAAGTCGATCTAATTGCCATCAATACCAGAGATAATCGTAAATCCCAACTGGAACCTGCCTCCGCTACAAACTTCTTTAATATCTCCATGACAGATCTGTTGGAACGTTCAACATTTCCAGAAGAGGCGGGCCGATATGCGATATGCAGTTTCCTTTTTACCCCTAATATCTGCCACACCTTGCTCATTAAGGTTCTCGTGAAATGACTTCCTCTGTCTGACTCTATTCTTTGTGGTAATCCAAATCTTGAAAATATATGATTTACCAGCAATGTAGCTGCTGTTTGTGCACTACAATCTGGTGCAGGAATACACTCTGCCCATTTCGACATCAAACAAACCACGGTCAAAAGATAACGGTTTCCCCTACTCAACCTCTTTACAGGCCCTACATAGTCAATTTGTAAATCTGACCATGGAAGGGATAATCCTCTTTTCATCAGTGGAGCTCTATGCATTGGTGAAGCGGGTTTTAAATTGAGCACATATTAGGCATCCCCTGGTATATAATTCCATGGTTTTGGACATATGTGGCCAGTAAGCATAATCTTTCAGTATTTCTAAAGTCTTTTGGGAACCTCTGTGTCCTGCAGTTATTGCTTCATGTGCATGGTGTAACATATAGCCTGTATCATTTTCCCATGCTTGAGGTACTTTTTATTATATGTGAGCATGCCTCTTGCTTTCCAGCCAGGCAAATATTCTACAAAGCTATTTCATGCATAATCGGAATCGGTCACCAGGACAATTTTACTGAATTTGTTTTCAACCACAGTAGTAATTGCCTTATAAATGGCTGTCAACTCTGCTACCTGGCTACTCTTAGCCCCAATTTGCATCCCCATACTAGGAATATCCTCACATCTCAACCAGACATTTCCTATCCCTGACACCAACTGTTTATTGCTGTCATTTTCAATGTCAAAAGCACACCCATCAACATATACAGTTGGTAAATTCTTGCATGTATTTTCATCAAAAGCTTTGTGTGGTGATTGTTCAAACTCCTGAAAACTAGATGCCACCTCCACTTCATCTGATACACATTCGGCTGCACAGTCATGCAAATCTGCTAACCCTTGAGCAATTGAGCTCTTTTTATTCTGGCCATACCTCACTTCTACAGGGAAGCCTTGCAATGCCAATGTCCATGAAATAATTCTGGATTGAGCTAGATTGCTTGATCTAATCCTTTTACTCTGTAAAAACTGCAAAGTTTGATGATTTGTCTCAAATGATTACCTTTTCCCCTTGGACAATGGGACTAAAATGTTGCAATGCCCACACAATAATAATTTCCACCTGAGAAAATGCCTTGCTTGCATAAGCAATAGTTTTGTGGTTCAAATCATGTTTTTGAGATAACACTACTGACATTCAATGCTCAGTGAAACCTATTTCTATAAAGGTAACTCTGTTTTTTATGGGATACGCCAAGCATGGTGCCTTTATGAGACATTCCTTCAATTTAGCAACTACCTCAGATTGCGCCTTTTCCCATTTCCAGGGCGTATTAAGCTTCAATAGTTTAGTCAATGGTTGAGTAATTTCAGCATAATGTTCAATACATTTCATGTTACATCCCGTCATTCCTAATAAGCTTTTTAAACCTTTCACATTTCTAGGATCTTTCAATTTCTGTATGGCCTCCACCTTTTTCTTTTGTGGATTTAGCCCATGTTCAGTTACCTCATGGCCTAGGAAGTTCACATTTTTCTTGCACCATTGGGCTTTCTGTAAAGATACTTTGGCACCCGCCTTTTGCAATTGGTCAAGTACATGTCTAATTTCATCAAAGTGACTTTTTAAGTTTTAATTTTTTATCAGGGCATCATCTACATAAACTATGGTTCCTCTTTCCGATGCATCTGGCATAGCCTTTCTCAAAAATATGCCAAATTCGCTCCTACTATTGACATACCCAAATGGTGTTCTAGACCAAACGTATTGCGTTTTATCAAATGAAAATGTAAATAAATTCTGAATGTCCTTTGCCAATGGCACACACCAGTACTCAGATGTAAGATCTAATGTGGTAAATACATTTGACCCATGCACTTGAGAAAGGCCTTGATCAATGAATGGCAGGGGCCATCTAGACACTGGTGCTCTTTTGTTTAATTCCCTTAGGTCTGCATACAGACGCCATTGTCCATTTGGCTTTAATACACCTAAAATAGGAGTGTTGGAGGTACTATGAATGGGTCTGATAATTCCCCTATACTCCAAGTTTTTAATTATCTCTGTCAACGACTCTAAGCATGCAAGTGGAAATCGATATTGGCACACAAATACTGGATTTCTACCACAACCCTCCGGTAATGTGGCAAAATGTAAATTAGTTAGGCTGCAATCATATGCATCTTTGGCAAAAACTTCTTTAAATTCCATAAATATCTTTCTCAATTCATTCTTATCCTCTTTGCTATCACATGCATCTGCTAACAGAATCTGCTCCTCTACCATTTTTGAAAATTCTGGGCAATCTGGTGAATGCAGGGATAGTAATATCCTTCTTCACCTGTAATTCAATTGCATATGGGACCAATTGTGCTTGTGCACAATGATAAGCCTTTCTCTTGTCTTCAAATTCGGGTGCAGGCCTGCCTAGCCGGGGCCATATTTTTTGGTTAAGGAAATCTAGCACCATGCACATCCTGTGCATGATATCATTGCCCAAATAAAAATCATTCTATGTTCTATTCACTACCCACACATTGTGGTAGATAGTTTTTTGTCCAATATTAATCTTTAGCATGCACCTTCCTGCAATTCGATTTTCAAAATCTGGATTGTCCAAACCAGAGATATATTGATTTTTAATTCTAAATTTTGGGATCTCCTCCTTTTCCATTATTCTCTGCAGTAGTTTCTCATTAATAAGACACCTTTCCTGTTCAAGCGCCAGAGTGGCTTTTATCATTTTAGAATGGCCATTTGTACCAATGTGAATCCATGGCTGCTCATCTTCCATATGTATTTCAGCAAGGGTGGTGATGTGTTTTTCTGTGTCTGCTTTAGGAATGGTGTTCTGTTTGCACTTCTTCTCATTAAAATAGAAGCGCAGTGTGTGTCATCTATTTCAGTTTGCCATTTCTTCCTAGGGTCCAAATAAATCTGCATAGATTGTTTTTCCCTTTCATTTTGCGTTTTGTCCTGACACATCAAAATAACGGTGACACTAGGCGCACAGCTGTTCTGTAGGTACACCTCCACTGCATCATTCGATTTGGCAACAGTATGGCCTTCATTTACACTGCTATTTTGTGACTTTATTTTCTTAGGCCTTAATGGTTTTTTGATTAGAGACAACAGGACCCCATTTACCCCATCAATGAGAGGAGACAATCTTTTCAGGCAATCTGTTCCCATCAAGAAGGGAATTTCACAAATAGATGTCATCAATACTTCCTGTTTCATTCTGTGTTTTCCTATCTTTATGTCAACCTCGGTGACACCCTTGATAGGCACCTCCTCACGGTTAAAGTTATGTACTGGGCCTTCACTCTGCCTCACTTTGATCTGATTCTGTCGAGACCTCCCTTCATTGATACTTTTTACCAATTCATTAGACATAATTGTGGGCGGTGCGCCTGTGTCAATCATTGCAAATGTATTGCATTTCTCTTCCACAGTAATGGGAGCATAATATCTGTCTTCAACTTCTTCTAATACACACAAAAAGTGTAAATTCTTACTGATTTCAGGATTCACCTTTCTCAGACCCTTCTCACTCTTGGCTAAGCACATTGGTAAATGAAAGGACATCTTTCCCTCCTTTCTGTCCATTTGAGAAACCTTACTCATCTCCCCATATGCAGAGGTCATTTGGATTGTGGCCACTGTTCGCCCTTCCTTCCGGGGATCATCAGAGTTCACACTACAATTCTCCAACTGAATATGTCTATAAACATCACCTGATAAGTTGTCATTTTCTAATTTTGGACATTTGTGGGTATTTGGCATGGTACCAATCTTTTTTAACTTCCTCAAAAATCTGTTGCTCAAAGAACTCTTCAGGTGAACAATCTGTACCCTCCTTTTAAGTACTTATTCTTCCTGCCTGTATTTTATTAGCATCTTGATTGTCTAGGTAGGGCATTTTAACACCCACACTTACACCCTGATCAATTATTTTATCCATGCATGAGTTGTCATTATTACATCTGTCTCTTTGTTCTTTTGGAATTTCATGTTTTTCTCATTTTCCTTTTTCATTTGTGCACATTTCCAACGTTTGATTTAACTCAAGGTTAAACCAAACCTCTTTTTAGATGTATTTGCAATTTCTGCCTCATGTTCATTTGCTGGTATTTTCATTTTTAAATCATTAAGCAGCTCAGAGTCATTAATCAAAACCAGATCAGGAAATCTGTCTTTTTATCATTGCAGTTGCCATGAAAATTTAGTCACTTATTATCGGAAGCCACCAGGTCGCTCCTATGGCCTTGTGCCCCTTCCTTTGATGACTGTTTTTGAGCCATACAGAGTTTTCCTATTTGTTCAGCCAACATTTTCACTTGGGCCTCGAGACACTGGAATCTTTCCATCTCTCTAGAATCTTCTCTCTGCGGCCTATGCCGATATTGGTTATTCTCCCCCCGGTTAAATCCATTCTGGTATCTCTCAAGAGAGTGATTCCTATTGGAGTTGTTTCTGAACTCTTGATTCATGTGGGGTGGGGAGCGGGGCATACCTATTCTTTGGTTATAATCCCCTGGTGGTGATGATTGATGGAATTGATGTGGCGCATAGTTCGTATTCTGCCTCATGTCCTGTCTCTCATTTTGTGAGTATTGTCCCCTGTGCTGATTCCCATTTCCAGTAAATCGATCCACATACTGGGGCCAATCATGGTTGCCATATATCATGGTGTTGGGGTCAAATCTGCTCTGTGTTCCCAATGTCTGGTAGGGGCCATTACTTCTTTGATCCTGGTTTTGTCTCGGATTATTGTTCATACCTCACACATCAGGCCGGTATCCTGACCGGGGCCTGTCTCCTAAATACCTAGGGCTAATGTAGCTCTCCCTATTACTAGGATCATGTGACTGAAACATTGGTGCAGAGGGCGGCAACCTCTGTGGACTACCCCTCTGTTCAGTTGTCACATTATTTTTGCCTGGACTTTGAGCAGACTCAAGTGACATTTTAGCTGACCTGATCTCCATTACTTTTCCTGAGGATTCTTTAGATTTTGATCTGGTATCTTTCATTTTATCGCTCTCTGTACCCTAGACAGCATAGCACTTCATATAGTTTTGTACTTTGGTGCACAATCCACTCAAGGGACTTCTCACGATCAAGTTCGCGGACTAACTGTGATATAATTTCTTTCTGCAACCCATAGAAATAGGCAGTTTTTAACTCGTTGGAATTGGGATCAACAGATACATCAAAACGAGAAAAAGCTCTTTTTAAGTCTTGCAAAAATTGGCTAGGGGACGTATTTGGCCCAGCTGTAATCGTGTATACAACTTCTTTTGCCTCCTGTAATGACTGTGATGGAGAAAAATGACATCTAATCTATTTTTCAAATCCTGCCCATGTCATGTTCTGCTGCTCATTTAATCCTCTTATGATGCTCGCCATGGGAGTGTCTAGAGTTAAGTAAAAATATTGTTTATATTGTTCCTTAGGTATATGGAGGGCTTTAAATATATCTTGCACTGCTTCTAAGTGGTCCTCTATTCAGCACTCCCCTCCTTTTCTGAATGGTTTGATCAGGGCCTTGATTGATTTCATTGGGCCTCATTCCGAGTATGGAGGTAGTCATGGTGCTATTTGCGCCATGACTACCTCCCATACCGGTACCGACTCTGCCCTGGTTCAATGGGGACTTACCAGTCGAGTCTGACCTTTGCGGGACCAGTAAGTCCCCATTGAAAAATCCATTCCCCATTCCCATTTGAGCCCCTATAGGGCTCAATGGGAATGGGGAAGTAGCTAATAACTCCTGGTAAAACCAGGCATTAAAGGAGGGACCCGCTAAGGGACCTCGGAATAGGGCGCAAAGGAATTACTGGCGCTGATGTCCTTAACGGTGCCCGGTATCCCTTTGCGCCCTAGTCGTAATGAGGCCCATTATCTTGATTGGACTATTTGGCGCTTTGTTTGGGATTGCACTACTTTGTGATTCAACCCTTGTTTCAGGCGTATGGGATTGGTGGCGGCCCCCAATAGGTGTGTCAAACCCCCCAAAGGCGATGCAACCAAGCTCAGACACCAGCACAGCCACTGGGGAACTATCTCCCCGTGTAAAAATGGAATTCACCTCAATTCCATTGACTGTGGTGCCCTGTCGTTTATCCTGGGACCTCAAAGTGCATATTTGCTGTTCCAAATCCTTGCATTTTTTAAGGAGCCGATCTGTCTCCTTACGCAAGTAATTGTTTTCATCACCCATCTTATTAATCACATTTTGCATATCGCTCATTTGCATTTGGCATTCATTAAACACTTTGTCTCTCTTGTCTCTTTCTTAAAACATTTTAGCTATCTCTTGTTCATCATTCTGAAGCTTACCTTCTTTCTCGAAATCTTCTTTTTGTAAAATTTGCATTTCCAAAATAACCTCGTCTTTATCTTGTCTAACATGACCTACCATCCTTTCAAGTGTTTTAATTCTTGCTCACTATCCTCAAACTGCTTCTTCCTTTGGGACAATTGAGTGTTGTGTTCTTTATACTTTGATTGCATGTCCTTTTGACATACCTCCAGTTCTGCTCTTAACTTTTCCTCCTGTTCACTAGCTCCATCTAATTCAATTTTTAGTCTGCTAATCAGCTTGGCATCATTTTCTTGCATTCGCAGGGACCTATTTGAAATGAACCATGTTTTGGCACATAGCTGTATCAGACAATCTTTCTCTGCATGTTTAGCAGCAGCATTTAACAATCTCAGAAGACAGACCTGAATTATGCTACCTTCTTAAAAAATGTTGTCCAATGGCTCTTTCTGAACTCCCCATAGATACGGCCATGCCACTCTGTGGCGTTACTTGATGACCATGTTCCATGTGCATATAATTTTGCCTCCAATTTTTGCACCTGAGATTCACTTCCAGTGTCACACTGCTCTCATAAAATGAGTTCCCTTTAATGTCGGTATGGTAGTGTTAGACACACCTGCCACACCCAGTAGATGCTCTACACTCTAGTTTCCCGGCCAACGCACCATTATTTGTAAGAGATTTTGTGTTATTGGGGTAAATTCGGGATTTGGTGGTATTTTCTTACCGTAAAAATATTGGTAATTTGGCAGTAAACTATCCTTACATTTAGAGTGGGTATGGTATCACTCTATTTTAGTGACCATATCTTGTTAGCTTGTATTGGCAGTAATTTTAGTGGTATGTTACCTTGCGGTATTTTCAGAATGATCTTATCCCTGTGGTATAATGGTGAGCATGTTTTTTATTATGCTATACCCCCATCTTAAAACAAACCTTTCCTTTCTTTTAGAATGCCTTCTAGTCACCTGTAGAGAGCCCCAGACTTAGAACACTTCAGAGAACCCAATGAGTTTATTCAAGGCGCCACCTATAGTTTATGGCTTATTACTGGCTTATGTACATCCAGTAATGTATATGCCGGATTAGGCACCCCTTCCCACCAGCATGCAAGGAAGGAATCACTCATTACATTGCACATAACTTTCAACTTTGTAGATGTCTATTACTGACTTTCTCTTGTTTGCTATTTTAGCTACAATGATAAATTGGTAAATACACTACTGCACTGGTATAAACATCACTTTTGCCCCTCATATACAAATGATTTACAGATGCACAAATGACACCAAAATCTCAGTTTTTTATCTGCACTTTGTGTTACAAAACAGTTACAAACCACAGAATCTTACCACATGATATTTACAGCATCACCTGCAAGATATAAGATATAGAAAGAGAAAAATAAACATGCAATTATTTCTAACCTCTCTGCACTGCCAATGGATTCTAACAGCACACGCGCACCAAACTATTTTTCCCCTCACTTGGCACAAATCTAGGCCAGTGATCTGAGATCCCCGCTGTCTTTTGCAGTCCCAGTCTCAGCGCGAAACTCCTCCGTATATGTGTGGGGAGCTGCCAGCTGAAATGACGGTAGCTGGCACTCAACCCACTTGGAGTTCCACAGATCTGGCACCGTCTGTCTCCTGAACCCAGCACAAACTGCCAACTCCCTCTTTTTCATTCATTAACAAAACTCTCATTCAGCCCCCTGTTGACGTGGCTTGTCTGCCTACAATCCCTACCAGTCAGAGTAAAAAGAATGTGCCCTGTGCCAGCCTTCGTTTTCAATACAATAAAGACTTCATGTCCAGAGTAACTGTTTCCTTTTGCTTCCTGCATCTTACATACTTCTGTCCTCCACTGTCAGAACACTCTGGTCCTAGGCGCAGGAGCGACGCAGTACCAACCACCCCCACTATGGTCGTGGAGCCTGCAAGTCGAAGCTTACGCAGGCTACCCGGACCAGAGCAGGGAAGGAGGGTTAGGGTCTCGTTGATTGGATAGGTTGGGGGATTTTAGGGAAACCGGATTGAGGTTTGGGTAGAGGTTGTGGATAGGACGGGGAATGGAAGGGTTGATTGTTGCACACTTTGGATTGTACTTGGTACCAAGTAGTTATTTGCACACCACCTCCACATAGTCAGACTTAGGCCCCCTCACAGCTCAATAACGTACAAGTCTAAACCATGCACCTAACTCTGTCCACAACTAATTAGCATTTCTTGGCATGCAAACTTAGCTCTGGGTTTCAGTGTCCTGTCCGTGATGAAGCAAGTCTTGTGGCAGGTCCGTAGCGTTCAGTGCTGGTCCAAGAAGCTAAAAGAAATAACACAAGTTAGGGTGTTGCCTTTGCATTCCCATAACCTTCTCATTCATTCCTCACACGCACAAACACACAACATTCTAATTGCCACCCGGGCTCAAATCGTGGGCTTTAGAGTGTGCCAAAGTTTGCCACTCTTTGGGGCTTTTCCACTTGTTCCAGATGTGGAAAGAATGCCAATGTTACTTCCCACAGGGGTCTTCCTTCAGACCGCCGCGGTAACTTTTGCCCATGTGTTTTCGCCTCCCGTGTGCCGAGTTTTCCCTGGTTCCAGGAGGCGGGAACACACGGTGCGGTTCGGTTCCCCACTACGAATGCTAGCGCGGGTAGAGACGCGCCTAGGACACGCCCACTTATCTTTGCTGTAGGCGCAGGGGCTAGGAGTTTTGCGGGCTAAAGCCCCCTGCGCTTCTCCCCCGATCCCTCTGATTCCCCAAGATGGGTTAAAGACTTATCTTGCAGGAGCGAGGGGCCGAACTGCTTTTCCGGCGGGGCGGGGCCCCTCGCGACTGATTCTGGAGGAGCTGGGCTTTGCACGTCCTCTCCTTCCGAAGTCTCAAGCGCAAGCCCCGTGCCTCGGGGCTTGCGCATGCGCGTTGATGTGCCACACCCTGCTGGACTCCTGATTGGCTCGTGGCGCCCCCGAGCATGCTGGGAGTTGTAGGCAGGAGACTGCTTCTGCTGGGAGCTGTAGTTTTTGAAGGCTGCTTTTCTGCAAAAGGGGCACAGCAGCCTTTTAAATGGGTACAGCTTTCTGGATCCAACTTGTACGTGCATCACAGCCCCCACCATGCCCCTCTGCACCCTTTGTCTTGGTTTGGTCTTGGCTTTGGCCCTGACATCCACAAGCTGAAGAAAACGCTAGTGTGCATTTCCTCATGGAAAAATGAATTTTAAACAGTGCACCCAAAACATAGACTGTACCTCTTTGTGCATAGAAGACTGCATTATCATGTTAGAGAAGTTGAAATTAGTACTTTAGTAATGTTAGTAATGTTAATCAGTTATGTATTCCAATGAAGTCTTCACACATGAAGCATCCAATATAAATTGTGCACCTCATTATTTTAACCTGGCAGCACACTAAGTTTTTTTTTATGTGTGCTCTGAATGCCTGCAGTTTCCAACTGGGCCTGGCTGTGTTTCTCTACTGTACATTGTATGCTGGCAAAAATGCTGTATTTTGTATGCCTGCAATAAAATCCCATACATGTTCTTACATAATCTATAGTGCTGGTCCAAGTCTCCAGCATATTACCAGGATCCTTATCGTTGGGACTTCTAACCCTTTCCCAGTTAATCAGGCCTTGCGTGGTGGATGGTTTAACAAGTTCTCTTACTTCTCTTTCTCTTTCGATCTTCTTTTCCCTTTCTTGGTTTTCCATCAACTTCTCCTCTATTCTTTCAGAGCATACCTCCGTAAAATGGACCCACTTTCCACAAAATAAGAACTGGCCTACTTGGGAGGTTTCTGACTCATCTACAGATACATTAGATATGGACCATCTCCTGCCCTTATTTAGGGAGCTAAAAAATAATTCCAGGGTGTTATGGCTCTCTAGTTTTTGATCTTCTTGCATTTTCCCCTTTGAATTTCATATCTCTTCCCTTAATTGTTTGTCCTCTATTTTCCCCTCTGAGTAGTAAAGATGGGGTCCCTGGCTTACATTTTCGATATAAGGGCTTTTAAGATCTCTTCCTGATGTTTCACAAGATGGTATTACCCCTCCGATCTCATATATTGGGTTCTCTTTGGGTATTTTCCTCAGTTAGGGTTCCCTGGGTGTTTTATTTTCTACCTTTGCCCATAAGATGTTAGAATCAGGGGTATTTTTTCCATATTTTCTCCCCCCACCCCCAGAATGAGTTTGCGAGGAATGCCTCTAGCAAAGGGGTCTTAGGTTAGCCGTTTTTGCTATTTTTCCTTAAACACATTTCAGTTTCTTATCGACTCTCCCCTCGACTCACCAGCTGTGATGAACCGCTTGTCTTTCTTTCTCTTTGGAGTCAAGGTTGGTACCACAGAGACAAGCGTCTCTCCCCAGCTTGGTAATCAGGGGACGAGACTCTTGTGTACTGTTGACATCTGCTGCAACACACGCTGGCTATTGTTTGCTGCTTTATGATTCCGTCTGCAGAGGTTCCATGGGCCTTGGTCAGAAAAGGCTAGGTCACTTCTCTCCTTGTCACCCTCTCGGTCTGCGCTGTCTTTCTCCTCCTCTTGAACTGCCGTGTTGAGTTGGCTCTCACATCATGCTGTCTGCCTTGCTCTCTCTGTGCTCTTGTGTTCCACCTTTTATCCCTGTGGGGAAGAGAAAGGGCTGTCAGGTGTGTGTGATTTTTGTCAATTGCCTGACTCTGCCTGACCCTTGTGCCGGGACATGTTAGGGAAACAGCTCTAGAGTTAGTCTGCTGTCTTCCATGGGGTAAGAAACTGTCACAAAAAGGGGAGTTTTGTTATGGGAAATTATATTCTTCATCCTAGGGGGGTTGGTAAATTCAGAAGGGTGGGATTGGTAAAGTTTGTGACGTAAACAGGAATGACAGGGAGTATTAACTTGAAATAAACAAGGGGGATTGTGGGAATGGTAGTATTTTATCTGAGCAGGTTGGGAGTGCAGGAAATAATAATCAGAGGGACGGGAAAAATAATGACTGGGAGTATTGGGGTTGGACAGAGGAAAACACAGATTTTGGGGAGATTCCAAGCTCCACTAACATTTCCTAAAGCTGTGATCTTGGGACAGTATTGAAGGCAGTTCATAATTCGACAAACACTCCGTACACATTGGTCTTCCTGAGTGCAGCATATTTCTCACATACCAGGTGGAGGCGCAGTCTTTAGTCAATTGTGCTTAATCCCTCACAAAAACCTGCCTGGCGGTGATCTATTATCCCATTACTCAGGGCCCATTTGTCCAAATGGAACAATAATGCCTGCGCAAACGTTTTTCCCAAGCATCCAATAAGGAGATCTAAAATTGGCTGGGTCATCGCGGGCGTCCTTCTTATGAATTTGGACCATTTCTGCAGTAGTCCAGGACCCAGGAACCTGCTTCCTGCACAATACTGCATTAAATAATTTAGCCAGATAGGGTACCCAGACATCAAACTAATTTCTATAGAAGTCTATCGACACCCTCTCCGGGCCTGGCGCCTTACCTATCTTTTCACGTGCCAGCGCCATCTCTACCTAATTAGGGGTAAATATCAACGGGGTCCAGTAGGACTCCCGCGGAGAGGCAACACACTCCCTGCGAGAGCCAGACGTCTTAGAGGCCAACCCTTCCGCCTGGTACAAATTTCCATAGTACTCAACCATACTTCCTCAGGGATCGAGACATGCAGTTGGTTGTTCCTCCCTTGTCAACCTGCCCCCATCTTAGACCAAAAACCCTTAGAGTCCCTTCCATCTATGGACTCCGAGAGTGCCTTCCATAAACCTTCATGCCACTCCCTCTTCTTATCCTTCATCAGCCTCTGATATTCCCCCGTTGCCCACCTTACCTCAACACCCCTCCGGGGTCCTAGGTTCTTAGCGGCTATAATAAGCCGTCCCTTGGCCTCCCTACAATCCTTATCATACCAAGGAGTAACTTTCTCTGTGAGATTGCAGACCGCTTTTGCAGGCTTTGAAAAATATTGTCCCACCCGAGCCATTATATCCTTATGCAGGGAAATCAGTGCTATAGCATCGGATTGGTCAGACCTCACATGCTCCTGTAGCAGATGGCGGATATTATCATACACCTGTGGGAGAACTCCCACCAAGTCCATGCCACCCCACCTCAGATTTTTCCTAGCATGCACTACAGTCTCCAAAAAGACAGCAATTTCCCTTGAATCTACCTATCTCCCTCCAGGGGTCGTCCAATAATCCTCACACACCTCCAAGAGCAAAGGGTACTGGTCGCTCTCCACCCTCCTTTTAACTCTCCATTCCAGGATTTTACTCATAATCCTCTCTTAGAATACCAAACCCTTAGGCGCTGAGGCCCTATTTTAGAAATTAACCAGCAACAGCAATGTATCATCCTGCAGTTTTAGGTGCAATACTAAGATATCTGGCAAGTGCATATCTATCAGAGTGGCTGGTTCAAACAGGGCTACATTCACCCGGGTCACCAAAACCCCACTCGGACGTCCCCTCACTCCCTTAGTTGCAGGGATAAAAAAGGTTGCATACCCCTGCAAGTGCAGAGGTGCCAGGGCCCAGGTTTCTTGGAGAGACATCACCTCAGACTCCCGGACAAAAGCAAGCCAGTCATTATCGACTAGGCACTTATTAACTCCAGCAATGTTCCATGACAAAGCCGCAACCCAGTCAAAGTTGGAACCAATCTGTCCCCCATAACGGGGTTTGAAGTTGCTTGCAGCACCCTGTCATCCAGATCAAGGGGAAGAGCTGGTAAAATAGGGTTACATCCCTGTCTGGGATGCCCGAACCATCACTTGCTACGCCGTGACACCTGGTTCTCACTCAGATGTAATAGCCTTTGCTCAATACCAACCGTATTAAGATGAGGCGTCCTAGGGTGCTGTGAGAAACCTAACGGTGTCTCACCCGCCTGTCCCCAGGGATATGCCATCCAGGTGGCCAGGACACGGCCATCACTATTGGCTCCAGTTCCTGGGGGTGGACCAGTGTGGGAAGATCACCTGAATGGGGGGGTCTTTGAGTAGTGGAAGTGGGATGCTGAAGAGTGATATGCAGTGAACCCTTCCTTATGACACCTTTTCCCCATCCTACCAGGTAGGATTTATTTACTTATTTATTTATTTATTTATATTTGTATAGTGTGCAAGCACCCCAAGGGCATTGAGGCGCTGTTAATTGCAAGAGCTTAGTTACAAGGGCACCGGAATAGTAGCATTCAATGGCACATTATGAATACTACAAGGCATAATACTGATATTACGACTGGTACAATTGATCATTACATTACAGCTTATGCAGAGGGTCATATGATAGGTATTCAAACTGATGCGACGCACCTTATGTGAAGAGGATGGTTTTCATAGCTTTGCGGAAGGTGCTGAGGGAGGCCTCACCTCGGATTGTTGGAGGTAGGGCATTCCAGTGAGTGGGTGCGAGATATGGGAAGCGGGATCCGCCCGCTCTGGCTCTTTTTACTAGTGGCACAGAGAGCATGTTGGTATCAACAAACTGAACCCCACCCCCCCCTTTTCCAACATGAACACTTTCTCATGGGCAGTCCATCGTGAGCAACAACAAACTAACCCCAGAGCTGTATACCTGACATGTCCCAAGGCAGAGTCAGGCAATTAAGGATAACTACACACACCTGACTTCCATCACACTTCCCCACATGGATAGAAGGCGGAGCATGAAAGCACACTCTGAGCAAGGCCAAACGCACAAGGAAGCAGCTATTCAGGGATGGCAGTTGAAACCCAGGAGAAAGACGGCGAGACCAGAGAGGACGACAAGGAGCTAGTCACCCTTGCCCTTTTCAATAAAGGATTGCGACTTTCAAGAAGCCTCAAGGAAAAGAAACATAAGACCAGGAATTACAGCTGACGAACGGTGCAGCATGTGTCAAAGGTACACAAGGCCCTCCCGCATTGATAGACAAGGTGGGGAGAAGTGATTGACACTGTGGTACTGTCCTTGACTCCGCAAGCAAAGCAACGCCAACGAGTTCAACACAGCAGGTGAGTCAGGAGAAATTGATAGTATACCGGACTGTGTTATGCTCAAGGTTGCAAGCAGCAACATTATATGAACAAAGAATTTGTGTGTGACACAGAAGGCCCTGATGTTGGTAAATGGAACTGTGACCTTGTGCCAAAGAAGCCCAAGAGTGTGCTGTGCTCGAGTGACCCACCTTGTCTGGTGCAAAAACGTAGGGAGGGGAGGGCAACGGCCTAAACATCCTGGATTATCATTTTGTGAACACTTCATTCTTTTTCTGAACAGTAGCCCACACTATTTTGTGGCATAGCGGAAAGGATTGGCAATATATATATATATATATTTTTTAATATAGGCCTTTTTTATTTGACTAGACTTCCCTAGGACTATATTATAATTATTTGATGGTCGTAGCTTGCTCCCATCTTAGATTTAGGTTTAGATAGGCATTTTTCACACCCCTGATAAAGTTCAGTAAGCACCCCTGAACTGTGATCACTTGTGTCTGTCTTACTTTGATACCCTGCCTTCCTTACAGTACCTTCCACACCCTTCACTACCTCTAAGAGTACTCTCATCATTCATCCACAATCTAGGGAGCTGAATAAACTGTGACTGAGAACCTAAGGTGACATGAGGTCTGCCTCCCCATCCCAGGGAACAGCTCAATATTCCCACGGAGGGTGAATGGTACCAATCGGGAGCAGATATTTTAATTGAAATCAGCAACTGGTTAGGGGGTAACACCAGCTGTTCCATTTCTAGTATACCCATGATAAGAGATGGATCTTTCCATACCTTGATAGCATCCTTACCCTGTGATCTCACTAATCTCTCACAGGACAGAAAATCACTATGAATCACTGAGAGACAACCCCTTCTATGTCTCAACCAATGGCTGACCTTGTTGATCAAGCTCCGGGTTGCTGTCCTGGCATTTAGGCACATTCATAAGGTAAAAGCAATCTTTCTTTACAGCTCCCGGGCCATAATGGGGGGTCTGAGGTGTTGCAAAGGGCCTAAATTCCCCATTGCTACCCAATCCCAGAACCCTAAAAGCACTCGAAATGGGACAAACAACTGGGGGATCTGACATTGAAACATTCTTTTTAGTTGGCCAGAACTACCTCCCCTCCCCCCATTATGCCCTGCCCCCCTCAGTTTTCCCAACCACTCCTGCGAGGTCGGAGGGCCGCACCACCAAATCCTCCACCAGCTTTGCCAACCTGCGGATATCACTATTAAGCTAAGCATTCTCTAGCTGCATAAGTTCTAAGAACTTCAATGCACTCTTGCACTCCTCAGACCCCTTTATAGGCAGTGCTCGCTCTTCAACAGCGCATTGCATGTGACTACTCCCACCTAAAATGGAGGCGAAGACAGGGGGGGCAACACTATATCCCAGGAAATACCCAGAACCAGAGGTGAGGTGGCTTCAGTAACTATTCCTGATGTAGCTAAAATCTCAAACCTATTACTAATGGGAACGCAATGGGGATACTGTGGAATGGTTTCTAGAATGCCGGCCCCCTCAGCACTCCCACCACCATCAGCAGCTGCAACCTCGACCGGAATTTTATAATGGAGCCCCTCCATCCCACTGCATGCATGTTGGACCTGGTAGCCTGGGAGAATGTTACCCACATCCCCAAGTGCACCCAAGCTGACCTTTTTCAAAGATAAGGTTTCCTTGGCGAAGAGACGCATTTCCTTTAAGCTGGGCAGCTCTTTGGGCCAGCCTTAGGTCTCTGCCCTCCAGCTAATCCTTCCTTTCCTCCCTTGCTAATCAATTCAATCCCCTGAATACCAAGGCTACTAGAGAACAAGGGTATCCTTAAGCCCTGTAAACACCCTTTAACCCCCTTTGCAGTACCTCCTTAAGATTCTTCCTGGGTCTTTCTTAGCAGGCCTATATCGCTCAGAAATCCAGCTATTACTTCAATCATAACATTAGCCTCATCTGTCTATTCGACAAACTTGGATGTATATTTTCTTGCAGATCTAGCAAGTAGGGGACTTAAGGCCTTCCTTTTAGACATAATCGGACAAAATAATTAGTCACCTTAACCCAATAAAAACCTACAAAAACCTTGAAAAAAGATAAAATACGAAACAAAAATAAGATCAAAATAGTCCAATAAACCATATGAAGTCTTAACAAGAACCTTTAAAATCTTGACTATTACCACTGCAAAAACAAAGGATCGCTTTTTAGACACCATCAGCGCTATCAATAGAAGTCCAAAGGTAATTCGCCAAGGATGATTCGCCAACCACAGACAGTTAATCAAATTAATCAAATAAACAATATTCATATAAATCATATATCATGATCATATAAATGGATATGGTTGGATGCAGCAGAGCAAGGGACGCTGTATTGCATCTATTTGGCCCTAAGGGAAGAGCACAAACACTTACGTCTCCACAGCCCCTTCTCGCAATAATAAGTAATTGGACACAGACCAGCAGAAGAAACATACACACATCATATAAGTTTATAAAAGTGGCTCATTATAGTCCTTTTATTCATGCCAAATAACTATATAATAAACAAATAGAACAGGAATATACACAAACATATACACACAGATAGTTAGATTAGAATATAAATTGCATCATCGTAATCCATGAGGCAGAGGAAAACTTCATCTTGGCCACCAAACAACACTGCTTAGTCCCTTAGCAGGTAGGCAAAGAGATTACTGCGGTCAACGGGGTCTGAAGCGGAGTGTCCTCCCTTTCAGCGAGACTGCAACACCCAGGGTTCAACATCCAACTCTGACCCTTCCATGATGCCATCTCCTTTATGGAGCATCCCCCCCCCTCCAACTGCATTCTGCCCTCAGCCGAAAGGCAGATCACAAGTCGAAGAGACAGAGGGTGGAAAAATCCAGTTGGAAATGGAAAACCCAGTGCTCCTCTACTTGCATACATTCCCAGACCCCTTGTCGTGCAGCTGCAGCGCACTCCAACTCCCCTTCTCTATTCGTTCTTCACTGGACAATACAATAATTATTCTCTGAAGTCAGTCCGCCTGCAAAATATCTATGTGACCTTGCTCTGTTTTCCCTGCTACTTGTTCATTCTGTTTGACCCTCGGAAGCGCATACTTTATTACTGCAATGGGAGATGAGTGTTCAAAATGGCTGCGCATCGACGCCATGTTATTCTGGCTCGCATATTACACACTAGCATTACACTCCACCCCTTGAACACTCAACTACCATAACTGGTATGTTGTTTAGGAGAAGCACAAAATCCATAAATTATTCTCCATATATTTGGAATACATGAAACACACCAACAAAGACCAATCAAAACTATAGCAATACCAAAAAGCCAAAATAAAACAGAACGCAATGATTCAAGAATCTATGATAACAAATATTCCCACCAGTTTCTTTTCATATCGATCTTGTGTTACTTTCGCAACTAGACACTTTATATTTTTAATATGCTTTTCAATAGAGCGGGGATGATCACCTAAATCAAAACAACACATGCCTTCTATTGCGTCACAACCTAAATTATGTTTGAAATATAAATATAAATAATCAATAGCAGCTCTATTCTGTAGAATAGCTTTTCTAAAATGTCTATTATCTATTAGTACCCAGCGAGCAACAAGCATTCTGATTGGCTCTCGCCAGGTCGCTACCCGGCCGGGAATCCCTCCGTCGGGATTCCACGGCCTTTGTACCCGGCGGGGGGCGTGGCAGCCCCTCAGCCAATGAGGAGGCTTGAAGCTGGGCCATCCCTGCTCCGAGCCTCCCCTCGGCTGAGAGGCTGCCTTCGCCCCCGCCGGGGACTCGGGTAAGTCTTTTATTTTATTTTTTTTATTTGTCCCTCCTCACCCACCCCCCAACTTACCTTCTTGATCCTGCGTCCCCGGCGGGGGACGAGGAAAGCCTCCAGCGGTGTGGAGACTCGGAGCGGGGCCATCCCCGCTCTGTGCCTCCACACGGCTGGGGGCTTCCCTCGTCCCCCGCCGGGGACGCAGGTACTGTTTGTTTTTTTTCTCCCCTGTCCCATTCCCGCCCTCCCAAACCCACTTACCTTTTTTTTTATCCTTTTTCGGGAGCGGACGCACTGGGAACACTTGTGTTCCCAGCGCGTCCGCTCCCGATGGCTGCCATGGAAAGGGAAAACAGACTCTGTTTTCCCTTTCCATGGCGGCGGCCATTTTCTTGGTCGTTTTTTTTTCTGTCCCAAAACGCCGCAGCGTTGAAACGCCGCAGCATTTCGGGACAGAAAAAAATTGCTTTTAGTACCCCGGTCACGCAAATTTTGCGGGCCGGGATACTAATAGCAATAGAACCCTCGCGGCGGGGGCATTACCGACTCTGGTAATGCCCCAGGGCATTACCTGAGTCGGTAATGCCCCCGCCGCTCGGGTTCTATTGCTTAAGTAATAATTCAGTTAATGCTTGTGAGGTTTCATTAAGCCCTTTAACTACTAAACAAGCAAGACTAATCATGGTCTTATATGTATCTGCAGCTAAACCCCAAATACCAATAATAGAAACAGTTGGGGCTATCACTTCAGCTTCCGAGAGTAGATGTACATCAGAATTGCAATCAGGAGTTAAAGTATGATAAGAAGGAGCACGTACAGAACGTGTAATTGCAGGTGTCAATTGGTACATTATTAAACCAAGCTGTGTCAAAGCACAGGGGCCACCCGAAAAATTAGCAGGAATGTAGGAATAGGAAAAATTACTACAAGAAAATAACCAACCAGGCAGAAGTTTAACATGCCTCAAGTGGCTAAAGTGACGTTAGTAAAATTGCATGTCATATCCTTGGAAACATCAGTGCACATTTCAATAGATCTTGTACACAATTGTTTCTCAAAGTCAGTATTTTTCTATTGTTTTTCCAATTTCAATTCACTTTTTGATATAAGTAGCATCACATGTCATGATATAACAAACCTCAGCAGGAGCAATGTCGTGCATAATAACAAACGTCATATTATTATATTTATGAATTGTGTCCTTACAGAATTTCACATATTCATACACTGAAAACAAATTTTGAATGTCCGAATATTGTACCAAAGAGTCATTATGCAATGTGCCAAATATGTTTTTCAAAACTAACGTGGGCGTTGGAATGGCCACTAAACAAGGAGAAATTAGGTCCACAGAACTGTGCACATCTGACAAGCAAAAGTGTGAAATGTTAAGCTTCCTTTCGGCCAAATAGACCCAAACATTTCCAGGTTGTTTGACCAAAGCAGAGTAATCCTGATGGGAAAAGGAAGTAGCAACTCCTGGAAAAGGCAAAGGCAAAACTTTTTGTGCTCACGTTGTTTTCTGAATGCAATCGGATAGGCAGCAATAGATGCACCTTCAGGAGCGTAGGTAATAGGTGGTGAATCATTATTAATTATTCATCCAGATGCCACGCTCCACTTGCAGAATGGAGAGGTCTGCAACATCCTCTGACATGAACCCAGACGCTCCCGAAAGGACTCCAATGTGCCAAACACAGGCACTCAATACACCCAGGATCTAAAACACAGTTTCAAAAAAGGAAGATATCAGTGAAGTACATCACTCACATAAATAACACTTATCAGCAGGGCTATGCATCCATTTCTTTTTTCCAGGTTCCATAACCAAAACAGGTTGATCATCTCCAGATGCTATTACATCAGCAGGCATGAGTGGACCAGTTGGTTTCTCAACCCATACCTTTACACCAGGAACCATTGTGTCAGAAGAGCCAAACCCTTTATTCCCACGAATAGTCAATGCCGTGGGAGGTTCACCATTATTTATCATGGATATTTTAATAGGTACCACAATTAATTGTGCAATTCTATCTCCATTATGAATGGGTAGCATATTTTCACCACTGTTCAAAAGGATAACTTTAATGACGCCTTGATAATCCGCGTCAACTATAGCGCCCAATACTTGGATACCTTTTATGGCCAATCCTGATCTTGGAGCAACTAAACCCATGTGTGCAGAAGGAATATGTACATCAATACCAGTATCGATTACAGCAATACCTTTAGGCTGTAGTCAAATCTCTTCTCTAACATGTAAATCCACCCCTGCAGATTCCGGAGTGGCACGATAAGGAGCTAAAGCACCAGGAGATGTTTCCCAATAAAGCAAAGTTTCATGTGCATGGTTTGAATTTATTTGCAAGGCTGGCGTCATCATACGCATTGATGGAGTTTCACCGTTAGCAATAGGATGGTTGTTTAAAATTTGGACAGCTTCAGATAAGTTTTCACACCAGCTTCGCAAAGTACCATCAACATTTTTGCGCAATAGTTGTTTCAATAAACTGTTCATGCGTTCAATCAGACCGGATGCTTCCAGGTGATAAGGGACGTGAAAAATCCATTCTATCCCCTTCTCAGCACAATAATCAATGACCATTTCACCTTTAAAATGGGAGCCGTTATCACTTTGAATTTTAATGGGATACCATAATAAACAGCCACCTGATCAAGTAATTGAATCGTATTCAATTGGGTAGCTCTCTTGCATGGCAAAACCATTAAATAGCCTGAATATGTATACACAATCGTACATGCATATTGACGACCTTTACTTATGGGCATAGGGCCAATATAATCATTTTGCCAAATTTGACCTGGTAACTTTCCACGTTTTAATGTGCCATGAATTATGTGAGGAATAGACCAATGTTTCTGATGTTGGCATACATGGCCTTGCAAAATCACAGTTTTCACAACCTCTAAAGGGATTTTAATTCCCCTATCTTGCACCCACCTGATAGTGGCCGTCTCTCTGAGATGTTCACTTTTCTGGTGGGCCAGTTTAGCAATTCCTTCCAAGTCTTCCTCTTCAGCTTTTGAGTCCATAATTTGAACTCTTGCATGTTCATCTGCAATAGAATTGAACCATCATTCCAATTAATCTGTTGCATAATGTGCATCTACATGATATACAGTAACAGTAGTATGCACCAGCATGTCAGCAATGTCTTGCCATATTTCTTTTCCCCACAATTCTTTTTTATGAATTCTCCATCCATTCTTTTTCCAAGTCGGCAGCCAAACTACCAAACCATTAGCGACAGACCATGAATCAGTGTAAATATGAGAGTTACCAGGCAATTCCTGTTTTAATGCCTGATATACAGCATATAGCTCTGCAAATTGGCTTCTCTTTCCTTTTCCTGAGGTAGTAAGCACCTTTTTTGTCTTGGGATTGTATGCAACGGCTTTCCAATATTGCTCAATCCCCCCATATTTAGCTGCGCCATCAGTAAACCAGGCATGTTCAGTTTGTTCAACAGGTAATTCTCCATGTGGGAACCCCCAATTTTCTGGCGATCTTTTCATCATTATCTCAACCTCTGGTTCGAGATCAATTACCAGCACGCCTGCCACTTGTTCATGTAGCTTTGCCACACCCATTTTACCAGGTTTGGCACGGTCTTGTATACAACATTTCCATTTAATAATACTTGCTTCTTGAGCATGTCCAATTCTGTGTGTCTTTGGAAAACTAGGCACCCATTGCATGATAGGTATTTCAGGTCGTAGCACTTTTTGAATGGTACTTTTAGCCAATTGGAATGATATCTCTAGTCCTTCACCCCATAAAAATGCATATTTTTTACTTGTAACCTTGTAAAGGGGTACCAAAATGTGTCCCAAATGTGGGATATGCTGCCTCCAAAATCCGAACAGATCGATAAATTATTATACTTGTTTCTTAGTTTTCGGAGTGGGAAATTCAAGAATTTTCTGTTAATCTTTAGGCACCATTCATGCGATGTCCATTATGCCATTGTATTCCTAGAAAAAGTACGGTCTCCGCTGGACCTTGCCTCTTAGCCTCATTTATTTCCCACCCTTCTTTGCGCAAACCTTCCATAATAGGGTTCAAATGCATGCGCACACTTTGCTCATCTCTGCCCTGAATTAATACATCATCAATGTAGTGTATAATCTGCACATCAGGTTTACATGCAATTTTATCCAAATGCTTAGCCACCAGCCGGTGGATAGTCGGAATATGCATGTGACCCATAGGCAAACGATTAAACGTGTATTGTCTCCCATTCCAAGAAAATGCAAATTGTTCTTGGCACTCAGTTGCAATCGGTATTGTGAAAAAGGCGTTGGCCAAATCCAACACTGCATACCAGGTGCCTTCGAATTTCTGTATATTCTCCACCAATGTTACAGCATCAGCTACCGCAGGCACCAATGGAGGAGTATAATTGTTTAACTCACAGTAATCAATTGTCATTCTGTAACTGCCATCAGGTTTTTTGACAGGCCAAATCGGATTGTTCCAGGCAGTAGTCATGGAACGTAATACGCCTGCTTCAACATAATCTTTGATAGTGTTTGAAATCTCCTTTTTCCCACCCAGAATCCGATATTGTTTCATGGACACTTGTTTATTTGCTATCGGAACCTGCACAGGGTGTATTTTCAATTGACCGACTACAACTGGAGAACAAGTAAAAGCATTTATGCCAAATTGATATGTTTTGCCTCCTAATCCCAGGGTCAGCCCCTCCAGAATATCAAATCTAATTATGTATTCTGCCAAGGGAACGATAAATACTTGATAAGTGCCTCTTTTCAATTGCCCGATTTTCATGTCAGTTTCAGTTTGCACTCCTGAAGTTTCTTTACTACCCAGTCCAGTAATCATAAAATCTTACCTTTGAATCTGGAAGGGTTTCCGTGAATCAAAGAGGCCTCCGCTCCATTATCAATTAAAGCACAAACCTCTTGTACATTACCAGTATGCCAAAACAATTTAACTTTAACATGAGGTTGTCTGTCTATTTTAACATGGGCCGCTGACACTGAAGCTTGACCAATATCCTATTCATCCTTAAAATAAGTGCTTTTCGATTCTCTGTCTACTAATGCACTGACCATTTTTCTTAAATCAGCATATTTTGGCTGGGAGGGCATCGAAATCTGAGAGAGTTTTTCATCACCGCCCTCCTGTGAGGATCCAAATGGATCTAATCCATTTTTTGGGTTATGCAAGTCTTGGCGATTTACCTGTTTAGAGCGCTCCTTTCCATCCAAACCTCATTTTTTAATATAAAAAATGCATATCACGTGTTGGAATCCCATCTATTTCTTCCCTAGGGACACCATCTTGCAGTAAAGCTAAAAACATATCTTTTCTGGATACGCGGGAATCTCTGCTATCAAATCTCTTATCAGGAGTACGCTTTCCTGATCGACTCTTCCTCTCACGAAATTGTTCTTGGGGTTTGTACCATTCACCCATATCTGACAGTTGTCTAATTGCCTCAACTACCTCATCAGTCACTTGTCCAGTCATTCCCACCAACAAGGTCATTATAACATTTTTATATGCAGGAGGGGCCGTACGTATAAGCTAATTTCTAGCTGAGACAGACAAATGTACCATTTCCATATGTTCAGGAGTATCAAGATGGATAGCCTCCGTCATAGAATTGTTCTTATCCTCTGAATTGCTTCCTTTAATGTATACCAATTTTTACCATTAGTCAGTCCGACGTAATTGGATATTTGTGATTACATCCCTGTGCAGCCAATTGTAAAAGAGATAACGGTCCATCATCACCATTTTGATCACAAGGAGGACCTGCACACAGGATCTCCTGAATTTGAACATCATTAGTCAAAGATAAAAATCTAGCAAAATCTGTTGTATCAACCAACAAACCCTCAGTCGCTCCATCAAATAATCTGACCATCCAAGCTAGTAACGATTCACCAGTTCTTCATTTTAATCTATTAATTAGTTCACCAATTTCTTGTTGTGAATAATCTTCAAGGACTGTCATATCTATAACACCTCCTCCTGGTTTCAATAGATGGCAACCCATCTTCCTGCAAATGACTGGATTATTCGTCACTTCTTTACATATCGGTTTCGTTTTTGTTATAGGACCTGATGTATCAGAATCACTGCTCGTAGTAGTACTATTAAAAACATTGCTGTTAGGTTAGTCACGCTCGGGTATACAAGAGTTGTCTAAACTATTTTATTAGGATAAATATACATGAAAGACCTCCAGCAGTGAATACAGCATCAACTCAAACAGCAGAAGACTAACTGACAAACATGGAACTCAAAGAAAAGTAAACACCTACATCACACAGATGTAGAACACTGGAGCTACCTGATGACATAACAACACTCCAGCATAATTATAACATCCAAGTTAATACATTAAAGCTAACATTGTAACACATCTCCCTCCTTTATTCTGCCACATGCCATCACCCTCTCCGCACAACAGCAACACGGTTCATGTTCCACACCTGTCCTCCTACCACACGGATCACACCACACAACACAGCCACAACCCTCACAGGATCGGAATATAATGCTTCTCCTTTCTTCTTTATTACTCCTTTTTTATCCTCACCATGTCTCCACACTTAATCCTTAATGTCTTCTTGCCTCTCCTTACATTTTCACGTGCCAACCATTCCTCCTTCTTTCTCTTCAAATCTTTCCTCACACCCTCTACCACATAATCACTTTCTATACTCCTTCCCAACCACGGAGGGCTGACTGCAGTGTTGGGCTTACGACCTCTCAAACAGGGTTATCCCTGTGGTCGAGTGTGGCACCATGCGCAGACTAAATAATTTGTCTTGAATCGCAACCTTTCTGTCGCACCCTGTTTCTGTCGCCATTTGAATACTCTCCATGATGCATCTGTTCATCCTTTCAAAACATCCATTTGTTTCAGGATGAAGCTGTCCTGTTGTGCTTGATGTGATGCCACATTCCTTAACATATTTGCCAACACACCCACCAGTAAACTGAGGACCATTGTCTGTTAGAATACTTTCCGGAATACCTTCTCTCGCAAACACTTCCTGTAACTCTTTTACCATAACCTCACCGGAAATGTCTCTTACAATACTAAATTCGCACCAGCGTGAGAATAGATCAACAATCACATATTTTCCTCTTCCATAACCTAGATCGACTGGACCTTGTATATCCATCGCCAAATCTCTCCAAACTCCTCCCGGTACATCAACTTTTACCAATGGTTGTTGTTTTGCTACTTCTCCCTTTCCTATTTTGTGGCACATAGGACATTCCAATATCCTCCTCTCTATGTCTCTATCAAAGCCAGGCCACCAATAATCGTTTCGCAACATACTATTTAGGCATCACTACACTTAGTGCGGTAAGGGTTTACCGGTACCGCCTTACTACGAGGTCCCTTTGCGGGTTGGTACTTTAACGCCTGATGTTTAGCAGGCGTTAAAAACCAACCCGCAAAGGGACCAGGGTGCTAATTACGGTACCACAATTTGCAGCACCGTAATTAGCGCCTTCCCCATTCCCATAGAGCCCTATGGGGCAAAAATGGGAATGGGAAAGGGCAATGGGGGAAGGGAGAACCTTGGAATAGGGCGGTAATTCCCCTTTCCTCCAAGGCGGTCCCGGTATTTTACCAGCATGGACTTGGTCCACCGCCTACCGTGTAATGAGGCCCTTTGTCTTGGTGATACCTATATGTCCCGCATGTGCTAAATCAATCACTCTATTTTGTAACAATCTGGGCACAACAGCACGCTCCCATCTGAATAGGATACCATCCATCACACTTAATTTGTTTCTGACCTCCCAAAGTGGTATCACACCCTGCTCAATATCAAACTTCCAGGGCCATACGCCAGATTCCACGTACATTTTAACCATCATTAAACTGTCATCTTTACCAGCTTCTTCCAACCACTCTCCTTTGGATACAATATCATCAGTGTTAACAAACACCATTTCCATTTCCATATTCTCGACCCCTACCTCAGATTCGTCACTTTTTTTTTTTGTCTCGACAGACTATCCGCTAGTACATTCTCCTTGCCAGGAATAACCTTGACGACGAAACTATGACATTGCATACGGGTAATCCATCCAGTGACCCTTCTGGACACTTTATCCAAACCTTTATTTTCCAAAATTTCGTTCAAGGGTTTATGATCTGTACATAAAACAAAACACGTCCCCCAAATAAAATGTCTAAATTTCTCTATAGCCCAATAACATTCCAGTGCCTCCTTCTCCAACACAGAGTAACGAAACTCAGCACCCCTCAAACTCCGAGACGCATAAGCTATGATCAACTCCTACCTTTATCATCTACCTGCGATAACACTGCTCCAATGCCCATTTCTGATGCATCCACAGTGACTTTGCTTTGGCGTCTAGTATCAAAATGCCCTAGAGGCTGTGCCAAGTCAATTTCCTTCTTCAATCTCACAAATTCCTCTTCACACTTAACGGACCACACAAAATCACTTCCCTTTTTTAATAGTTTTCTTAATTCAATCACCTTACTGGCATAATTGCACACACATTTTTGATAGAACACGGTTAGCCCTAGAAACAACCTTAACTGTGCTTTGTCTTCTGGGCTTTTAATCTCTCTGATGGCACTAACCAAACTCTCTTTTGGTCTTACTCCACTGCCCAATATTTCATGACCTAATTTATTATTAATGTGATATAGTTTTGTACAAACGTACAAACTTTACACATAATACATAATAATATACAAAAAAATATAAACAACATTGCTTTAAATATATAAATTTCAAGAGAACAAACAAAACGTTCCTCAGCATAGGGAAAATAAGTCTTCAATTCTAAAATCATCGACATAAAATCGACATAAAATCATAAAACCCTACAGTAGGGAGCTTTCATATCGTTCTGCAGCTGATAGTACAGCCACTTCATAAATTCACCATAATATTACATCCGGTAATATCTCATCACCAATACGGGCATACATCAGAGTACGAATGGGAGAAGAGCATATTTCATACTACTTATTCAATCCCTCAGACCCTCTGTCGTTCAACTGAAAACAGACAGATGCTTCAGACCATACCCGAAATAAAGCCATGTGGAATTTGGAGTTCAGAGTGTTGATACATTGTATCCAAAATTCAGTCTGTTTTACGAATTCTAGGTCATGAGCAAAACCTCCCAGATGTTTAACACGACTCTTTTCCATCCCCAGACATAAGGTCAGTACATGGCGAGCCGTTTCAGGTTCATTTCGCACGTTACAAATTCTGCAGTATCTTTTAGATTTTTCGAGTCCTAGCTCCTGTCCCTTAATTGCCAGTACTGGTAGGTGATTTATACGCAGAAGTAATATGAAACGTCTTAGTTGATCTGACGGGCATAGGTTTAGATACAATTGCGCCTTCATGAATGTATAAAGGACATACGGGATAAAATTATAACTTTTCAAATTTTCCAGATGCGTATAGTTACATTGCCAATCCCACAGTTTTAAACGATACCCACATTTACTAAACAATCTTTCATTATCTCTGCCCCATTCTGGAGCCCAGCTTAACTCTTCACATAATGATTTCAGGTGCAATTCATATTTCTTTAGTTTACCGGCCTCGACCTCCTTGTTAATACACATAAGCAGTTCATTGGAAGGATCATTCTTGAGACGAATATAAAACTCTAGCCTTTTTTTTAAGACTAAAGCCTTGAGAGAGCAAATGCCCAACTCCAGCCTAATAACGGCCATGGGGATACATTGGGGAAGCCCCAGAATTTTCCTCCAAAAACTGCCTTCAACCAGCTGGAGCCAGCCCAGATTCATGTTATACAAGGGGTCGAGGCCATACGTAACCATCGGTACTAGACATTGTAGATACAATTGACGTGCCGCCCATATAGAAAACCCACATTGTTCCTTCGTGAATTTAAAAATAAGAGATGTGAGTTGGGCCGCTTTAGCTCTTCGGGATACAATACAATTACAGTAGTTCCCTTTGTGATCAAACTCAACCCCTAAGTATTTGTAACTGGATGTATAATTTATTTCAATCCCTTCTATCAGCATTCGTGGCCTGGCAACTTTACCTGCTGAAAATAATAGTAGATTGGTTTTGTTTATATTGATCACAAGGTCATTAGTCTCTGCATATTTCCATATTTGTTTTGCAGATCTCAACATGCCACTAAAAGTGTGATCTAAGATCACTATATCGTCAGCATAGGCTAATATAGGGCAGTGACTATTCCCGATCTTAGGAGGGCAGTTTTTAATCCCCCTTAAACATTCGGGAGCATCCGATACAAATAAGTTGTACAGCGTAGGGGCCGTAACACACCCTTGCTTCACCCCTCGATACTGTGCCACCGGTATGGTAGAGGCTCCTAAGTTATCGAGTCGTATCCGTGACGTATTATTCGTGTGAAGCAACTCTAAATAATAGAGTAGGGGTTCGGGGCAACTTAATCTCCTAAATTTATTCCAGAGCAGGGATCGATTAACAGTATCAAAAGCTGCCCTAAAATCTATGAATAGGGCATAAATGGGGGGGGTTGTATAAGATAGAGCCTTATCCCTTAATACATTCATTACAAACAGGTTGTGGGAGGTGGAGTAGCCTGGCCTAAAACCGCTCTGGAATTTATCCAGAATGCCCTCAGTCTCGACCCATTGTAGCAATTCCTTCAGTATAAGGGCCGCAAACATCTTGCCCGTACAGTCTAACATAGACAATAGTCTGTAATTCTCGGGTTCCGTTCTATTGCCCTTCTTATACACAGGTATAAGTATGGCAGATTGCCATGTGGCAGGTATTAATCCCTCACTTAGAATCTTTTCGAAGAGGATTTTTAATAGGCCAGCCCAGAAGGAAGGATTTTTCTTGAGTACAGCATTGGAAAGCCCATTCGGTCCAGGGGCTCGAGAGGTATTAAGATTCTCTATTCTGCAGTGCAGTTCCTCAGTAGTAATCGCAAAGGGAGGCAGCTTAGGTCTACTACATTTACGACTAGGAGTTTCAGTACACCCCCCATTACGGTTTTCTAAAAAAGCAGTCCACTCATTATCACTAATGGGGTTAACTGTATAAGTAGATTTCTTCCCTTTGGCATCTCCTAGTGTAGTCCAGATTTTCCTGGAGTTTCTACTACACAGGGTTTTGACCGTATGTTGCCAATTTTCTAGTTTCCTCAACCTTTTATGTATCTTCAACCATCTACGGTAATCTTTCTTCAGATCATTAAGTTTTATCCTTAGGGCTATCCTTGATACAATTCCTTTCCTAGCCCCCCGAATATCCCTTCTTAGTGAACGTTTCCTATCACGTATAGCCCGATCATAGCTGACCTCTTTCCCCTCCTTCCCCACTATAGTTTGCATTTTACATGTACCGTGCTGGCCTGTAAAGATACTAATCCAATCCTCAATTTGCTCAGCTGTTAGTTGATTGAAATGATCAGCCCAATTTGAATTCCAAACTCCCGAAGCCGTTGTGGCCTTTGCTATATTCCTCTCCGACCACGAAATACGGTTAAGGGAGTGATTACTGAGCAGATGGCCCAAATTGGTCTCCTTTGTACTAGGTAGCAGGGCCCTTATTGTCATGACCAAAGGATCATGGTCGCTCCATTCACATTGGTGCACCCACATATCGTACACATTCCTAGCCACCTCCCAGCTTGTAAAGAAATAGTCAAGGGTGCTTCCCGATTTTCCATTCCTCCAGGTATTTTTGCCCGGCCTATCACTAAGAGTTCGGCCATTAATTATTTCCAATTCCCAACACTTAAAAAAGGACAACCAGCCCAGTCCCTCCTTGTCCGATAATTGAGGGCCCCACATGCTATTCTTGTACAGGCAAGGGTTGTTACCAATGCCACTCCCACTATGGATATGGCAGTTTAAATCCCCAGCCACTATGACAAAGAATTTCTCCTGGGTTAATCTCCAGTCCGCGAGAAGTTCATGTAAGGATCCTTGAATCAGTTCGCTTAACTTAGCACCCGGGGGATTGTATACATTAACCAACAACAAATTTTCATTTATACCATTCATATTCACAATCACTTCCACTGCACAGATATAGTCACATTCCAACACTGGTATCTTTTTACTCATGATCTTATTTGATATTCCAATAGATAGGCCCCCATATGGGCGGCCCCGTTCCCCTTTCTTTGCCAGGGTATGGTGTGTCACATAACCATCCGTGTCAGTGGGAGATGTTAACCAAGTTTCTTGTAGTAGTATAATAGGATGTTGGTTAATGAATGTCAAAGATCCTTTGTCCGAGAGAAAGTGTTGGTGGCCGTGGGTGTTCCAGCTCACCATGGAATAATCTCATGGTTGCTGCAGCACCCTAGGTAGTGAATCTGCTAGCCACTTTAGAGTATTCTGGATATCGACTAGTTGTACCTTGGCCGTAGTTGGTTGCGGGGGTATTCCAGGATTACTTTTAGGTGACACATAATCCTTGCTAGGAAGGAAAGGGTCTTCCTTTTCTTTATCAACGTCCACATCCATACCGATCTGTCTCAATGATAGTTTGTGTTTACGTATTAATTGGGCAGAGGCCAAAACACAACAATGAAGGGCGGAGACATTCGGGTTACGCACCTCCAATGGTTCTACGAAAAGGAAGTCTTCCGATTGAATCACCCGTAACTGAGGGATCTTATGTAGTTTGGCTAACACTTCAGTTCTGTTAAGCCACATATCTCTCTTTTTCTGATTGAGGTTTTTAATTATACAGATTTTACTTGTGTAATTTTCTTCCGCCTTTGATGGATTCTCAACAGCCATGGGTACTTGGATCGCTTCCTCTTCTGGTTCCATGTTCGTATCGGGAGTTGAACATTTGGTCGATTCACCGATTAGGCTAAGGGACATTTCTGATTCCAGGTCTTCCTGTGCCTCACTCGGTGCTTCATGTATTGGCTCCGGGATAATCCAGCCTGATAAAGTACCCATTCCCTTCTTTGCGCATTTTTTTGTTTTCTTTCCTCTTCGTTTGCTCTTTTTTGATCGAGCAGCCACGGGCAGCGTGGCCGGTAGAGGAGAGGCAATTTCAACCACCATGCTTTTCGCCGCATCACGTTTCTGTTGCCTACGCTGTTTTTTTGTTAGCGGCACTGCCGTCTCCAGCTCCACCCTTATTCCAGGATTGGCCTCTTCCGATGGCACCCTAGGGCTTATCAAGGTCTCTTCATTTACTAGTAAAGATGGTAACGATGTCGTGGCACCGTTCGGAGGCGATAAGCCCATCTGGATGATGGTATTAGTGTGGATTCTTCCACACAATTTTAATAGAATTTTCATTGCAAATTGAACAGAAGCCATAGATGCCTGTAGCTCCACTATAGCAGGCCCATAGGTATCTTCACCTATTCCACTGTTCCCCGCCTCAGTATGCTCCTGTTCTTCCTGCTCGTTAAAAAGACTAGGAGATGTTGATAATCGCCCCAGCGTAGGCATTGCTGCGGTGCTAGGAATGGGTTGCATGGGGAGTATGCCCGATAAATCGGAGATCGATCCTTCAGTACATTTAGGGCTAGGAACCCTACTATCACCTGACTGTTTGCTCTGAGCCGGAATCAAAACCTGCGCCTCTACCACCATTGGGCTTTTCACAACAGGAGGAGTGGGTGTGTTTAAGGTAGCCATTGACTTTTGGATGGATAGACAGAGGTCCAGTAAAGAATTATTATCAATATCAGTATAGTTTGTGGAGTCCATGACATCACTGATATTATGTGAGGATGGAAAGATCTCCTTTCCGGACTCTACTATTTCCAAACCATTGTTCCTTTTAGAGGTGTTGTTTCCAAACATTGCAGGAATAGTACCTTTTTCAGGAATATCCTGCACCTCTTTACTCGGTGTCTTTTTGACACCCTTAGCCGGTTTGTCCTGGTTTCCTTTGCGTAAATTATACCGGGCATTTGCTCCTTTAGGTTTGGTCATTATTGAAGATCCCTATTCGCACACCCACCACAGGAGACTTCTTCAAAGATAGAAGTATTGTATACGTATGCTCATTGAGCAACACACAGTACCGTAATATCTGTTTCAATGTGGGATCAAAGAGTGATAGGGAGCCCTCTGTTGTCTTCCGGTTAACTTGATACACTTGGACAGTAAATTTATTCCTAACCGCTCGTTCAGCGTTAGATGGTAATCCCCATGAGGTTAATTTCCTGGTCCACTTCCACCACTCCCACCGCGAGCCACCAGTGGCCACCAAGGACCACTTGTCCTCCCACTTCTCACCTTTAAAATGATAGACACGATGGGTAGTAAGAGGAATTAATGTACCTTGTGCGACTCCCCGCCTAACAGCCGCTTAACAGTCAGATTCCGGACTTTACCCTGCAGGGCTTAACGCCGCAAGGGTACACTAGGAGTGCTTTTATGCCCGGCGAATGTCACGTGAGCGGTCACGTGAGCGGCCCGAAGCTCCGCCTCCTCCAGGAAGCGAGCGGCCGTGCAGGAAGCGCGAGTTCCAGGAAACTCCCAGCGCTGGCACGCAAGCAGTGGCCACAAGTAAGGATAGTTTTCTATCAGACTGCAACTGTATCAGTAACACTGGTTCTCGCCGCTCGGCTGCACTAGGAGTGCTTTTATGCCCGGCGAATGTCACGTGAGCGGTCACGTGAGCGGCCCGAAGCTCCGCCTCCTCCAGGAAGCGAGCGGCCGTGCAGGAAGCGCGAGTTCCAGGAAACTCCCAGCGCTGGCACGCAAGCAGTGGCCACAAGTAAGGATAGTTTTCTATCAGACTGCAACTGTATCAGTAACACTGGTTCTTCATGACCTAAATATTCAACTTTAGGTACACCAAACTTACACTTTTTCTCCCTTAACACTATGCCACTCTTCTCAAACACTCCTAACACTCTATGTAGAATGTTATCATGTTCCTCTTCTGTTTCACCACACACTAGTACATCATCCTGAAAAAGATATACACCTTTGATCCCATAAACTAGTTTATCCATGACCTTTTGAAAAACTGCAGAAGCGGACACAAGACGAAATGGCATGCGCTTAAACTAAAATACCCCCTCATGAGTAACAAACGCTGTCAACTTTCGACACCGTTCCTCTAGCTCTACCTGGTGGTACGCGGACATGTCCAACTTGGAAAACACTTTCCCTTGACCTATTGTGGATAACAACTCTGAAATATTCGGAAGTGGATGGCGATCCACCATCACACATTTTTTAAGTTGGCCTAAGTCTACGCACAAACTAAGTTCTCCTGAATTCTTCTTTACAACCACTAGGGGAGAAGTCCAGTCCACCACTCCTGCTCTCTCATTAATACCCAATTCAACAATTTGGTAAATTCCTCCTTGACCCCTTCCCTCACAGCCAAAGGTACAGGCCTTATTTTAGCTACCACAGGCACACGTCCCTTCCTTAAAATGATTTGATGCTGTACACCTTTAATCTTGCCAATACCCTCCTTAAATTCCATGGGGTGCCTACTTATGACCGTCCCACCAACCTGTAACACCTGCTTATGTTCATTTGGGTCCAACTTGATTTACAACTTTTTCTGTTCCCTCCACCCCAACAAAGTGAGGCCCTTTTTTGTTACATAAATCTTTCCTTGACATTTTCGGCCCTTGAAATCAAACTGACCCATGGTGTACCCCAACAAATCAATTTCATCCTGATTGTACCCTCCAGGTCTGATGTCCGGCTTCAAGAGTCTCTGCACGTCACCCCTCACAACCTTTTCAAATACCTCTGTTGATATCAAGGTAATTTTGGATCCGGAATCCGCCACCATCCAGACATCCATTCCATTCACCTTAACACTCGCGTAGGGGTGTTCACACTCATCATCCTCATCATTCTCACCACCCACAACATTTATTGTGTTAACAGTGACGTTTTCCACAGGAAAATTAATTTTCTCATCTGATGATTTCCGTCCATCCTCCTTAGTAACATATAAGACCCTCTTCTGACTGTACATGTACTTTTTGCAGCAATTGGCAAAGTGCCCTCTCCTCTTGCACTTAGAACACGTCGCCCTTCTACCCGGACACCCCACTGAAGCAGCAAAATGTGAATTAATGGCACAACGATAACAGAATCATTCCTCTTTTTCTTCTTTCTCTTTGCCCTTCTGCTTGTAACTTTTCATCTCGTTTCCTCCAAAATATACTTGTTTCTCCTTGTCATTATTCTTTTTCTTGTTTTTGTGTTCATTAACAGTCAATATTTCTGACTTTATTTCGTTAGTGTCTTTCTTTGCTAACATCGCTATGCAAGCCAATGAGTGTTCAACTCTGTGGGCAATGCTCAATACCTCATCCAAAGTAGGCTCATCCTTGAGCCATAATTTCTCACATATTCGGTCGGCACTACAGTGTGTCATAAACTGGTCCGTAAGTGTTCATCATACGACCCTTGGACCTTGCAAGATAACGCTAATTGGCGGAGGGCAGTAACATACTCTTCTACCGACTCTCCTGGCTCCTGCACTCTAATGCGAAAATTATACCTTTCCAGTATAGTGCTAGTTTTCCGGTTAAAATGCAAGTCCATTTTAGCAAAAGCACAATCAAGATCAGACATGGCATCCCCTTCACCATCGTTTGCAATCTGTGGAAGAGTCTCAAAGATCCTCTGTCCTTCATAACCTAAATGGTGCATCAGCAGAGCAAGTTTTCTGTCATTGGAAAAGGAATTCCCACCAGCCGCCTTCAAGTAGTGCACAAATCCTTTCTGGGCCTGGTGTTGCCATGAACATGGGTGGACCACTAACATTAGACATAATCAAGGTGCAATAATCTCAGCTTGCTGATTTGTCATTTTTTCTCTTTGCCCTTCTGGTGCAAATATCTTCTTCACTTGAGTAGAATAGGTTTCTTTCTTACAATTTCAGTTATTTTCTTTTTCTTTTATCTGATGTTTGTTTGCTTTTGCCTCTCACACTTTCCGCCTCTTTTCCTCTGCCTTATGTGATGCTGGCAGCTTCTTGTTTGCTCCTATTGCCTCTTAACACTTTCTGCCTCTTTTCCCGTGCCTTATGTGATGCTGGCAGTTATTTATAGCTTCTGCGTCTTGAGCCGTGCCCTTCTCCCTTATTCCACCTCCCGCACTTCACCTTCCAAACTTCCAAATCTTCACCCCTCACCTCTTTCCTCCTTTTCTATCCTTGCTGCTTCCCCTTCAAAGACACCGGTCTAGACATGCTGCTCCTCTACATAATGTAATACGGTAACATGAGGCGGTGAGGGGAGGAGCGGCCCTGTGATTGTGCCGCGTATGAAAGTCACTAAGAATGGGAAAGCGAGTCGCCGGACGAGCAACAGGTTCCCAGCGAGGTGAGGGGGCTTGGGCTTCCGTGTGTCCGGATCCCTTTCCGTAATGGACATGCAGGAAGGCAGGGCGGGGAACGGACACGAGCAGCAGGCACTTATTTGTTTGCAATTTTAATTGCACGGTGGCCGCTACAACGTTCAATTGAACGGATTGGCTGGCTCACGACGCTGCAGTACTTCAGGACGCAGTGCTTCAGCAGAGGCGGGCGCCGGAGGTCTTTCTTTAGAAGAATCCTCATTGCCAATGTTAGGTTAGTCACGCTCGGGTACACAAGAGTCGTCTAAACTATTTTATTAGGATAAGTACACATGAAAGACCTACAGCAGTGACTACAGCATCAACTCAAACAGCAGAAGACTAACTGACAAACATTGAACTCAAAGAAAAGTAAACACCTACATCACACAGATGTAGAACACTGGAGCTACCTGATGACTTAACAATACTCCAGAATCCAGCATAATTAGAACATCCAAGTAAATACGGAACATCCAAGTAAATACGTTAAAGCTAACATTATAACAATCGCCATCCCATTTGTCAGGATCTCAATTAAAATCTGCGGCAGCAATTACCGTCGCTACCTTACATGAATTAACTCTGCCTCTTCTTTTCCGATATTTATAACGTGCAACTCTTACCGCAGCACGTTCAGCTATAGCTTGATATTTATCTGCTTTGTCATGATATAACTTCAATTGAAGTTGTTGCATTAACGCAATCTGTTTTTCAGCAGCCAATTCTTTTTCTAACTTTTGAACCTAAGATTGTAATTCTTTATTCAATTGATGCCCCTTTCTGAATGCATGCAATAAAATCCATCCCCTACTCCCAAGAGTTGAACACTCCTTCCCACTTCTCCACGGGGACCAATTGTAAACATTTAATTAATTCGTCCGGACTTGCTTCTCCTATGCTAGTATCCCATGTTTCACTTAATCCTGCACCACATGTCCAAGTCTGTGCGATTTTATCATAAGGGCTTTTTGACCATCCTGGAATCGTTATATCTGGACAATCACCGCCAGCAGAGCTACTCTTTTTAAAAAAAATAAAGAGCCCATAATAACAGAATGAATGTTTCACATCCCACACGTTAACAACAATGCACAATTATACAATAAAATATTCAATTACTGTTTTTCCCGAGGGGAAAAAATATTTCCACTTTTTTTCTTTTCCTCTCTACCTTTCTGTGTCCAATATAATGAACCTAAATTTATTAACAAGATCCTTTGGCATCTATGTCAGCACAAAGACCCTTCACACAGCGCCAATTATGTATTGCGTCTATTTGGCCCTAAGGGAAGAGCACAAACACTTACATATTCCCAGCCCCTTCTCGCAATAATAAGTAATTAGACTCAAACTAGCAGAAGAAACATACACACATCATATAAGGTTATAAAAATGGCTCATTATAGGCCTTTTATTCATACTAAATAACTATATAATCAACAAATAGAACAACAATATACACAAACATATACACACAGATAGATAGATTAGAATATACGTTGCATCACCGTTATCCATGAGGCAGAGGAAAACTTCATCTTGGCCACCAAACAACACTGCTTAGTCCCTCAGCAGGTAGGCAAAGAGATTACTGCGGTCAACGGGGTCTGAAGCGGAGCATCCCCCCTTTCAGCAAGACTGCAACACCCGGGGTTCAGCATCCAACTCGGACCCTTCCATGATGCCATCTCCTTTATGGGGCATCCCCACACCCCTCCAACTGCGTTCCGCCCTCGGCCGAAAGGCAGATCACAAGTCAAAGAGACAGAGGGTGGGAAAAATGCAGTTGGAAGTGGAAAAACCCAGGGCTCCTCTACTTGCATGCATTCCCAGACCCCTTATCGTGCAGCTGCAGCGCACTCGAACTCCCCTTGTGTATTCGTCCTTCGCTGGACATTACAATAATTATTCTCTGTATTCTCTGTTGTCAGTCCACCTGCAAAATATCTATGTGACCTTTCTCTGTTTTCCCTGCTACTTGTTCATTCTGTGAGGCCCGCGGAAGCGCAGACTTTATTACTGCAATGGGAGATGAGTGTTCAAAATGGCTGCGCATCGACGCCATGTTATTCTGGCTCGCATATTACACACTAGCATTACAGAAGCCCGATGGCTAAGGAGGCTGCCTGAGTCTGACTCCTCCTCCTTGCTCCTGCATCCTCCTCCTGGATGTGGCAACAAGCAGCAACAATACTTCAATCCTATTCAATGATCGCCAGCAAGATCTTTCAAAACCGGAAAAGTACTTTATTGTGTCCCGCCTTACACCCCCTATAACCAGCACCCCCTATAACCAGCAGCCCAACGGCCTGACAGCCGCACACACCAGGGAAAAGAGGGATTCACTAGTGGGGTATTGTCTTGACTTATATTGTGGGACCTGATCATGCAGTCTCTGCCCACTCTAGCATACACAGAGCTCCCTGGGAAACTCCCGCGCCCTAGCACAACCTCGGCCCTCACGGGAGTACAGTCAGAAAAAATGTAAGTGTAAGATAGTGATACGAGGCAGACACTGGTAACACTACGGCAGCTCCTTTCACTCGACTGTTGTGCTGCTGCTGCTCCCACTCTTCATTGCCTTACAGGGATATAGCGGGCCGACACCAGCAGCATCACCAATTACATCTGGAATAATACTGCGAACATAGTATTTCAAGTGCAAATATGAGTGTTGATGTGGCTACACTTTCCCATCATCAGGGTACTTTCAAATCTTTTCCGAGGGTGCATATGCAAAGCCGCTCCGACTTACCCGCTTTGCGCCTCTGACAGCCTCAGACAGCACCCTTCCCCAGAGGGCTTACACCACAAGGGTATCTGGTGTCGGCTGTTAAGCTGCCTTCACTTCCTTCCTCTTCCTCAGAAAGGGGGCAGAGCCAATTCCCTTGTCTGCTGGCAACAGGCAGCACAGCACAGCCTCAGACAGCGCCCTTCCCCAGTGGGCCTACCTCTATTTATCACTCTGATGTCTCGTTAGCTCATGGTTGGGTCTCGTATTTCTCTGTGTCCCTCTCCCCTCTGTAGCTGCTGTCTCCTTCTGCTACCCCTGTGCCATAAACTGCTCTTTGCAGTGCCAGCACAGCGAAGATTGCTATTACACAATTTAATGACTCTCCAAACAAGTCAAATGCCTCATAAGAGAATAAACATCCCCTAGCATTTGTGAGGGGTGGAGTGAGTTCACAGTAGTGAAAGCAGCACATCAAATAAGATAAACCAATCACAGTATTTTGCCGTCGTATTTTAGTAAGAAAATAGTTTGTTTAATAATATTTACATGTTTTACATCCACTCCGGAGGTGCTAAGCAGCTAAAGGAGGTGAGGGAATGAAATTCTGTGTTCTCATTGTATATTTTTTGTATTTGTTTTTGAAGATCGGGGATATAAACTTCGATCAGAAATCACTTACAATTACAGAGGGTAGAGGCATTCCCTAGAAGGGTGCACCTACAATAGCACAAAGATTAGAACAAGAGGGAAGACATTTTATGAGGGTGTTAACAAAGTTGTACATAGACCATAAACAAAATAAAGCCAATAAATAGAAGAAACAAGTGACCAACGAAGATAGCATTAATCTCGGAGGGCAAGTTCTTCAAACTAAAGAGGACAACTATACACATATTCAAAATGACAATATTATGTGGCACTGGAGGTAGTGGTGGGCTCTGGTAGAAGGAATGGTGGAGAGGGCAGGGAGGAGGCACCCCGTCATGAGGTAAGTGAAGTCTAAACCGAGCTATGAACAGATCCACCGTCAGACTGGCTTTGATTGTGATGGCAACAGGTTCCAATGGTCCGTGGTGAGTAGGGAGAATGAACACAAGCCAGAGGAGTCACAGGAGCATGGCACAGTGAAGATGAGTGCCGAGAATCAGTGGAGGGAACAAGATGGTGAGTATACAGAAAAACAGAAAAACAATCAGCCATGTATTGAGGAGGCAGACCGTTGATAGCTTTGCATACTAGGAAAAGGAACTTGAAAAGGGACGGGCTCTCCATCGAATAGAATCAGGGAGGATCTGGGTAGGTTGTAGAGTGTTCAGAGAGCAAAGTTGAGAACATTGTCTAGAGGAAGGAAGGAATAGGGAGGAAGGCCAAGGAGTAGGCATGAGCTGTAGTCTATTATGCTGAGCACAAGGGTGGAGATTAGAGTTTTCTTGGGTGGTGAGAAAGAAAGTGACACATTTTCCAAATGTTGAGAAGGTTAATATGAGCAGGTGGTGATAGTGATGAATTGTTGCTGTCAGAAGTCGCTCTCAAAGAAGACCCCATGGATATGAGGCTTTGGCAAAGGCACAAAAAGGTCAGGCCGCAAGGAGGTAGGGGTAGGGAGGTGAGGGATGCCATTGGGAGACACAAGAAATATGACTTCCGTTTCTGAAGAATTTAGCATGAGGCAGTGGAGAGCCATCCAGTGATGGAAAGGAGAAAAATGTTTGAATGTCATCAGCAAAGAGATAGTTCTTCCTAGGCCAGGGGTATAGAGGGTGAAGAGCACAGGTACAGGGACTGATCCTTGGGGTATGCTGACAGGGAGAGTGGTTGCTTCAGAGGTTTGAGAGTTCTAGAAGATTTGAAAGGTGCAAACCTCCAGGTAGAAGGCAAACTGGGCAATATGAAACCACAGGTCCTAGTGGGTGAGGAGGTAAGAAGAGTGGTTGATCGTGTTGAAAGAAGCAGAGAGATCCAAAAATATGAGTACAGAAAATAGTTCCGATTGTTGACCATCAGAGAGAAAGCTGGAGACATGCATGAGTGCTATCTGGGTGGCATGTTTACTGCGGAAGCGAAATAGAAGTGGTTTTACAACGCTGTTATTCTCAAGTAACTTAATAATCTGGATGCTGACTATCCACTGAAGCATCTTTGAATAATCCGGGAAGAAGGGAAATTGGGCTATAGTTCACAGGGACATTTGGGTCAGCATAGAGTTTCTTCAAAAGTTGTAGGACAGTTGTAGATATGAAGGAGGCAGGGAAGAGTACAACTGAAAGAGAGTTTAAAGTGTTCACAGAAATAAGGTAATATGATTAAGACTAGTGTTTGACCAGTGAGGAACAACTGTGTCAAAAGGATTGTAGGATTGGTTACTTTTTTGCGAAGGATGGGTGCTAAGTCAGTAGGAGGAGTAGAGGAGAAGTAGTTTAAAGTCGAAATGGTAGGGGTTAGAGTAGGTGGATAGAAGGATAGTGGGGTGGGAGTGAGAGGAGGGCTCAGGCAGTGTCACAGGTTTTAGAGATTTTAAAGAAACGTATTGAGCAAAGTCAGCCGAAAGATAGGAGGCAGTGGATATTGGCTTTGGAGGTGTAAGAAAAGCTTGGAGCATAGATAAATGTTTGCAGGGGTGACTGTGAAGCAAAGTGATGTAAGAGGATTTGGCAGATTCAAGTGCAGAGGTGTGGGTAGCAACGAAGGAATTTTTGTAGGCTGGGAGTAGTTGAGGGTCAGTGATTTGCGCCAGCATTGTAGGTCCCGACTCACATTGGTTTTGAGGGTCTGGATCTCATACAGACACAGGGGTGTGGACAGGGATTGGGGAGGAGTAATTGTGAATGTGCCTGCAGGGTGGTGTTGGCCAAAGGTATTATTAAATGCAAAGTGAAAGTCAGAAAAAGCATGGTCAAATGAAGAGGCATGAATGGGGGAAAGGGAGGTCCCCACATCATCAAGATAAGGCTAAAGGGAGTACTTCTTGAATTTCCTCGTGATACTTGGCATGGATAGAGGAGGGGGACAGGGTGGAGGAACAGATGTTAAAGTGAACAACGAAGCAATAAGAGGGAGAGTGGACAATGAAGAGGTCAGAGCAGGAGAGCAAAGTAGAGAGACGGACATGGTCAAGAGAGTTCCTACCAGATGGGGTAGGCTGGTCGTGAAGGGAGGAGAGGGAGCGATCAGAAAGAAGTGAGTAAAATTCAAGGTAGGATGCTGTGAGAGCTTGGGAAGGTTAAAGTCCCCCAGCATGGCAATGAGAAGTTCCATAGGAAAGGACCAAGTAGATGTTTCAGGTCAGGGAAAAGGGATTTGAGAGGAACAGGGAGTCAATGAAGAGCCAGAACAAAGAGAGGGGTAGGAGAGTGGAGTACACTAATGGCATATTCAAAAGATGGAGAGGCGATGTCAGAAGGAGTCAGTGGTGAGGGCTTTGTTGATAAGGAACCACATTCTACCACCCTTTCTAAAAGGTCAGTGAGATTGAGTGGATCTAGCAGCATCAGTGTGGAGAGCCACTACCGTAGAGGAGTTATATGGAAATATCCAGGTTTCTGTGATAGCAAGAAGTGAAATGTGAAGGTAATAAGAGTCGAAGTGGTCAGTGATGTAGGAAGACTTGTGCAGAGGGATTACACATTTCAGAGTCTAAGTGAAAGAATTATAAGAGGTTGGCAAAAGAGATATTTTACTCTGCATTCACATTCGAGGCTGTACATTTCCCTCACCTTCCCAATCCCCTCCCATTACCCCCTGCACTTTCTATAGCACATCAGCTGATCATGGGTCACATGACCCAGGGCCAACAAGACCATATTAAAACACTTGCCTGTAACTTTCTCTCTCCATTCCAGATCAGCAGCTGAAGTAGCTTCTTAGTTGAAACTTCAAGGATATTTGTCTTTGCATCATTGTGGCAAAGTAATTTCTATTCCATGCCCAACTCCCTTACCATTATTCCCTGCATTCACCCAGGCAGATTGGCTGATCAATCCATTATTTTACTCCCTCGTGCAGAAGGGATGTGATCAAGCAGTTCAGGCTGGACTACTCCTTTTGGGGTGGGACCAAGCCTGATTTGCATATGGGCTTTCCTCTTGCGTAATGGCTTGACAGCCAGAAAAACTATGATCTGGAGGGTTGGCCTGAGCTGTGCCTTGGGTTAGGATTAATTCAAACCATTCCAGACATCACATTTTAGTTTTGCCTAAGTCACCCCTAGTGGGACGTTAAGTCCAGTCGTGGGTCCCTAGATTCTGGGGCCAGAGACGCATCAAAGATGCTGCCCAATGTGGCCAAAGCATGTCTGGAGTGGCTTGTGGTCTCGTGCAGAAGGGATGTGATCAAGCAGTTTGAGCTGGACTACCCCTTTTGGGGTGGGACCAAGCATGATTTGCATATGGCCTTTCCCCTTTTGTAATGGGTTGGCAGGTGAAGAATGATGATCTGGAGTGTTGGCCAGAGCAATGCCATAAGTTAATATTAATTCAAAGCCATCCAGCCATCACCTCTTTTGTTTTGCTTGGTCATGGGTCACATCACACGGGTCTCCCCTTACGAACATGAGAAACACCAGCTCAGTCTTGCCCAGACAGCTGGTGAATAGCAGTGGTTAAGGGTCATGCATATCTGCCTATTGTCCAGCTTGCCCTGCACTGCCACCTCCTTCCGCAAGAACTCATCCAGCATTGATCAGGTAAAGAAACCCAACTTATTATATACCCTTTCTGTTAGTGGAACCCAAAGTCAGATTGCTTTACCACACACAAATCCCTTTACAGTTCTATCAAATGCTCAAATAATGTTATTGTTACAGCCCATACAATGTTCTATGGCTTGTTGTATCCCAATTATTGACTCAGAACCGCATAAGTAATTACTGCGTCCTATATGATTGTTGCACTCCACAGAATATTTTTGTATTAATTGATTGCTATATTACATATGCAATACCTTGACAGCTGCAGCCCTTCGTTGCAACCCATATTTTGATTGGTGCATCCCATACACTTCTCCCCATTTGTTGCACCCTATAATTAATGGTTGCATTCCATATACTGCTCAGTGTTTATTGTATCGCATATATTTATTATTTATATATATATTGATTGCTGCATCCCATATCCTGGTCCTTGATATCGGCACTCCTTAGTTGCACCCATTATTTTGATATTTGAATACATTACTTCCAAATTGTTGCCCCATTTCTTTTATGTTTTCATTTTTTCTTTTTTTTAAACTCTGGTGTGCCCCTGCCCGCACCTTTTCTCCCCCGACCCTCTCCGTGTTTCTTTCCCTTTTCCTTCCCTCATCCTGCCTCCCAGCCTGCCCACCACCCCTGATCGGCCAATAGTTACACTGTTTCCTGGCCTAGTCGCCGGCTGTAGTCCGTGCTCGCCTCTTTCTCCGAGACTTTCTTCTGGTGAGCGCTGCAATTGTAAGACCCTCCTGGGACCTGTTGTCTGGCATTTTTTTCTGGTGTGCCTCCAGGCCCTGCCTGCACGTTTTCTTCCCCAACCCTCTCCGTGTTTCTTTTTCCTTTCCCTCCCTCATCCCACCTCCCCGCTCGCACACCACCCCTAATAGGCCAATAGTTACACTGTTTCCTGGCCTAGTCACCGGCTGTAGTCCAAGTTTGCCTCTTTCTCCAAGGCTTTTTTCTGGTGAGCGCTGAAATTGTAAGACACACCTGGACCTTGTTGTCTGCATTTTCTTTCTATTTTTTTTAAAGGGATAGTCCAGTAAAAAAATGTATTTTAAAAATAGATATGTAATCAAAGATAGGCGTCCCCAACACCATGAACCCAGGGGAGAACCAAAAGAAAGACAGACCCACCGAGGGGGGAGGGAGGGAGTTCATGGGGATAAGACCATAGAATCAATCAATGGGATATACTGCCCATTGTGAAGGAGCTAGATGTAGGGACAGATCAGGTCAAGAGACATAGAGAAATATTCAATCAATCTTTAATAAACACATATTCAATTACCATACAATTAAAACCAGCATAAAAACGCATAATTAATGCTCAACATGTTAAGTTAAAGTGCATATTATTTTACTAAACATCCTAAGATTTTTTTCCCCATGCAGCCTGAATAAGTGTGGACCGGGACAAAACTCCGGGGGAATATCAACAAGAGAAATAATGTCTCTACCCTGATGGCTATTTTTTCGAATACACCTAATAGGAAATTTTCCCCTTAAAGGTATGGAAATGATATTTTTCTATGTATGGGACTGCTGGGAAGTTTCTCACTCTGCATTTTAGCTTCATTCGCCACTGGGATGGTAGTGGATTCCTCTATTAACTTTGGTTTCCCTCTCCCTGGTACGCCATGTTGGATTACATAAATTCGTTAGTATATCCACGGCTCTGACATAGGGACTATATGCCCACTTGTCACTTCTCACTAATTTAATTTGGCTCCCCTTATCTGATTTACGTACAGTTTAGGAGGTTTTATCCTGGATTATTACTAAGGATTCTAGGATTTTTAACGGCGTGTAGGATGTTACATGTGGGGTTGCTAGATCGGTTCAAGAGATGCTTTTAACTAATAAACTTTTTATACACATTTTCGCTGTATGTGTTGCCTTACATTTGCCTTTTTTTTTTTTCCCCTTTTTTTCTTTTCTCTCCTTTGGCCTTTTATATCCATCTTCAACGTAACCTTTACTTTAGAATATCATCAAGAGGAAATACATTGAACATCTTGGTGAATCAAGGAAGAACCATTTGAAGAAGATTGGATATATGAAACAAATCCCAAGACTTTGCTTGTATTATGTGGCCCTAGAAAGATACTGTTTGTACTAGGTGGCCTCGAATGGCTCTTGATTATTTAAAAGTAGACAATTTGTATGTTTATACTTTAGAATCTATCACCTAATCTGCCTTGTCCTGAGGAAGACGATTGTCAAGCCTTCTCTCTCCTGCTATGGCGAGAGATAGATAGCTTAGACACTGTTATTTTATCGTCGAAACTACCTATGGTTAGATACCAGTACAGCCCACGATACGTTTGGGAGCTGTACTAGGTACCGGTTGTCGACTATCTTGGTCAGATTGGAGACAAGCACAGATTGTTGTTTGTTCTCTATATAGAAATGGTGGGCTGGACTTAGATACAACCCCTTTCATCCCGCAGAAAATATTGATTATTATTGATCTGCGTGATTCTGGTGCCCTACATAATTCCTTAAGTCTCATTAACTAACTCTCATATATATATATAGAGGTTGGTTATAATTCAGCTTAATACAGTTTGGGGACCAATTGAGGATCTTTGCTGTTTACGGAAGTTATGCACTTTTGAATTTAAGTTAGGCATCTTAGGATGTTTAGTAAAATAATATGCACTTTAACTTGACATGTTGAGCATTAATTATGCGTTTTTATGCTGGTTTTAATTGTATGGTAATTGAATATGTGTTTATTAAAGATTGATTGAATATTTCTCTATGTCTCTTGACCTGATCTGTCCCTACATCTAGCTCCTTCACAATGGGCAGTATATCCCATTGATTGATTCTATGGTCTTATCCCCATGAACTCCCTCCCTCCCCCCTCGGTCTTTTAAAAATAGATAGGCAACATTAAAAAAATAATACTAGCACTTTTTTTTTAAAAACCTCCTATGTAAAATTTTGAGCTATTCAAGCTCAAAATTCGCAAAAGCAAGCACATGGGCGCATCCAGAAATGGATGCCCGTCTGTGCTGGCTTTTGCTTTTGCGGCACTAATGAAGGAAAAGCCAGCCAGCTGTAGTATACAAAAGCTACCGCTGGGTGGCTTTTCCTTCAATTTTACATAGGAAGTTTAAAAAGAAAAAAGTGCTAGTATTATTTTTGTAATGTTGCCTATCTATTTAAAAAAAAAAAAATTCGGGACTATCCCTTTAACTCTGGTGTGCACCCAGCCTGCACGTCTTCTTCCCCGACCCTCTCCGTGTTTCTTTTCCCTTTTCCCTCCATCATCCCACCTCCCAGCTGGCCCACCACCCCTGATAGGTCAGATTGCTGCTCTTAACTGACCTTACCAGGGCAGCCCTCTGCCCGGTAGCTTCCACGGTTAAGGGCCCAATGCAAAGGGCGGCTCTGACTGAGGCGGCTCCAGATAGTGTCTGCCGGTGTCAGCAGGGGAAGCCAGTTGCCAGCCGTCAACCAACAGCAACTACCAAGGTAAGTGTGGCATGGGTGGAGAGTAGAGCAATCACTCTACTCCAGAGTGCCCTGCCACTCTTCCTTACCTCCAAACATAGTTTGCCAGGCTTCTATTACTAACTAGCTCCACAAAGGGTGAGGTCTGCCGATTAACTGAGCTACACAGGAACAGTACTGTGAACACTAGCCTGCATCACACTTTTGGGAACTGTTAGTTTTGCCTTTAGCCACATCTAGAGGGTGCCACATTGGGATGGAACTTTGATTGTTAAGAAAGAACTGTGAATGTTACTTGCATCACTCTCTTAGGGAATACTCATTATTAGCAATCTCCCACTATAAATGTACTCTTAAATATAGGTATAACAAACCATCTGTATCTGTTATAATACTAAACCTACTGCATTGTGAATCCTGGGCCTCTCTCCCACTATACAGGACTCACAAATCTAGGTGTAGCCTCCATCTATGTTGTTATATGATGAATACCACTGCAAATGCCCACTGTGATAATACTGTGAATTTACTGGTTTGCGTCGCACACTTAGAAAATTGTTAGCATTGTACTGACTCTAACCTAGAAAGTGCCCACTGTGATAGTACTTTGAATTTACTGGTCTGCTTCGCACACCTAGAAAATTATTAGCATTGTACTGACTCAAACCTAGAAAGTGCCCACTGTTATAATACTGTAAATTGACTAGTCTGTGTCGCACACTTAGAAAATTATTAGCATTGTACTGACTCAAACCTAGAAAGTGCCACTGTGATAGTACTGTGAATTTATTAGTCTGCTTCGCACACTTAGGGAATTGCTAGAAATTACTAGCATTGAATTGACTCACACTTAGAAATTGTTAGCATTGCATTGACTCAAACCCAGAAATTGCCCACTATGATAGTATCGTGAGTTTACTAGTCTGCGTCGCACACTTAGAAAACTGTTAGCATTGCATTGACTCAAACCCAGAAAATTATTAGCATTGCATTGGCTCACACTTGAAAATTGTTAGCATTGTATTGACTCTCACTCAGAAAAGTGTTAGCATTGTACCGACCCAAACCTAGAAAGTGCCAACTGTGACAGTACTGTGAATTTACAAGCCTACATCGCACACTTAGTAAACTGTTCAAAATGAATAGCATTGCATTGACTCAAACCTATAAGGTGCCCACTGCAATAGTACTGTGAATTTACTAGCTTGCATCGCTCACTAAGAAAACGGTTTAAACTGAATAGCATTGCATTGACTCAAACCTAGAAGGTGGCCACTGCAATAGTACTGTGAATTTACTAGCCTGCGTCGCTCACTAAGAAATGTGTTAGCATTCCATTGACTCAAACCTCGAAGGTGCTTAGTGTGATAGTACTGTGAATTTACTAGCCTGCGTCGCACAATTAGGAACTTGTTAGCATCACATTAACTCACAATTAGTAAATTGCTAGTATTGCATTGACTCAAACCTAGAAGTGTCCACTCTTAAAGTACTGTGAATTTACTAGCCTGCGTCGCACACCTAGTAAATTGATAACATTGTATTGACTCACACTTAGAAAATTGTTAGCACTGCATTTACTCACACTTACTAAATTCTGTTGTCCCTATGTTAGGCCTTTCTAGCTCCATCCTGGTATCTCAAATCTAGGGGCTGTGGTTACACCTTGGGATATCAAAGATCACACGCCACTGCATTTACTGTAGTCCTGTTCTGGCTTTCCCATGCTATACAAGTGATCCTAGTCTAGGCACCACTGCCACTTCCAAGGTTCTTCCCGCACTGGGTCGTTCACCCTCTATCCAGGTGTTCCAAATCTAGGCACTGCTATTGCAACCCCAATTCCTGCAATTTCTGTTGCCCCTTTCTCTCTGTCCTTGAGCCCAAGTCTAGACGCTAGTATCACATCCATGCCATTGCTTTCGCTGTTGCTGGTATCTTGGACTCCAGGTGCTGCCCCTGACATCCCTCAGGACGGAGACCAAACATTAACAAAACCCTTCACGCCTACCCCCCTCACTCCCGGCCTCTCAAGACCTTACCCTCTCCCCGTAATTCATCTCCGCCTTTGCATGGCTGCGCCCTTGCACCCAATTTTATGAACCACCCCTACACCCACGTCAGCCCACAACAATGTTCAGAATCCCTGAGCAACAACTCCACTGAAGACAGCTAATAAATTTACTCTGAACGTGGCATTCACAAACGCGGATCTTAATTCTGGAACAGCCCACTTGATCAAAACCTCCTCCCATACACTCACATCTCATATCGCTACGCTCACTCCCTTCTCTACACCAACATACAACTAGAATGCAGCTACACCCCTCGATCAAATTCGGCCTAGCTGCTCACATACGAACATTGCCTCATGAACACCACAACACTCTGATAAAACGCAGCTATACCCCTCGATTCCAGCCTAGCTGCATACATAAGTGTCCTCAACAGGCCTAACACAGCCAGAACCCAGGCCTGGTGTTGCTCAATGCACACATTCTACTGATATTAAATACAACCACACCAAATGCTGGAATACAACTAACATTGTGCAGACGTTTCAGCTGCACACATAATAGGTGCGCCCATGCACCCTATGCCAACTTACTCTCTCAACTGACCTGGACCAAGGTCCCTGAGGGCGTTCAACCTACCAGCGCTTTGAGGTCATACCAATGATATGTAGAGCGTATATATAAGCCAAATAACATAACTATAAGTTAATTGTTGCATTCCATATACTGCTTCTTGAATTTTGCACTTCATTGAGTGATTGGTTCAGCTCAATTACTGATTTATGTATCCCATATATTAATTTCCAATATATAAGAATTAATGCATTCCATATATTGTTCCTTGATTGCAGCAAATCCTCAATTGTATTGGATATCTATATATATACATTCTTATTGAGTGTTGCATCCCATATCTGTTTCTTTATTGTTGCATCAATATGTAGTTATGGTTAAGTTGCTGTTTCCATAGGAAGAGCACTTTTTGGGCAGTTTATAACTTCACTCCCCCTGGACGAATCCTCACCAAACTTTGGAAAAATTAGTATATGGGCCACTATGAATTATTTTGCAAAGTTTGGTGATGTTTGTTCCGGGGGGGGAAAGTTATAGGGAGGGTCCCAAAACATATTTTTTTCCCATAGACTGAATGGGGGAAAAACTTTGTGCATGGCTACAGGCCAAACCGTTGGATGGATTTTCACCAAATGTATGGCAGGGGCAGGGGCTTGGACCCGAAAGCGTGCTTTAGTAAATTTGGTGACAATCCGTCCAGTAATTTCCTTTAAAACGACCAAAAAATATGTCTCAATAAATTAGTGATATCTATGTCCGCTCCGCGGTCACATTTCCCTGTTCGCTCCGCGGACATGATACCGATTGGCCAGGGGGGTGGTGTCATCACCGCGGACACGCAACGTCTTCGCCGATTGGCTACAGCGAGCCGTGATGTACGTCAAAATGTGTGGATGTGCCTGACATCTTGGATCCGAAGACAGCTCGCTACTTACCAGAGGCAAAATGCTGTTTTTGAAACTGTTTTGCTCTTTCACGGTGCGTGGGGAGGAGCACAGAGTAAGAGATGGGTTAAATACTGTATTTGTTTGGCCGGTAGATGTTAATGATGTATTCACCATGGGAAATGGTGTTTGGGAAATGATTTTGATTTCCTATAATGCTTGGGGAGGTTTAAACAGTAAGGGACGGATGAAATACTGTACTTGTTTGGGCGGCAATTGTCTATTATATATTCTGCATTGGTGCCTTCTTCAGGATGTTTGTACGTGCAGAAAATGAGGGATCTATAAGGCTAATATTTGAGTCCGTGCTGTGTACAGGCACCTTCAAAATGTTTGCAGGACATGCGTGGCGTTAGTCACCATTGCTTTTGAGTATATTTCCCTATTACATTACATTTTCCTATAGGTGTGTTATTGCTTAGTACCCCACCATGGACGTGACATGCTGCAGTGGTTGTGGGCAGGGCCTAGAGTCTTGGATGCATGGCCGTAGGCTGTAGGCCGAAGGCCATACTTCCAAGACTGTAGGCCCTGCCCACAGCCACTGCTGCATGTCACCACCATGCCTACACGTGTAGTATTGATTATCGCTTACATGGTTGAGGGGAGAGTGTACAGTGTTGGATGCATGGCCAGAGGCCATGCACCCAACAACAAAGTTGTAGGCACTGGAGTTATAAGCCAGTGCACATCAACACATTGGAATACTATCTATGCACAAACAGCTAGGAGTGCAATGTCTGGCCATGAATAAGTGAAGCATAGCACACGTATCAATACACCCGTACAACTGTACATCAATGAGGTGATTGTGGGCAGGATGTAGAGTTTTGCTTCCATGGCTGCAGCCGTAGCCCATACACCATACTCCTAACCTCTCTGCCCAGAAACTCCACTTCATATTACTGCAATGCATACACTCGTCCTATAGGTTAGCATGTGAGATGGTTCTGGGGAGGGTGTACAGTATTGGTTGCATGGCCGAAGCCCATGCACTCAGAAATGACCTTGTTAGCGGTGGAGGTATATGCCATTGTACACCTACACATTCAAAAGTACGTGGACATATATCTTATCCTCTAGGAGGTCCTGCCGTCACCCACTGCAGCACATTACACAGGGACGTTAGTGACTGTGTTGCTTTGGTGGAGAGGCTGTTTCCATAGAAATAACTGTTTTTGGCTGCCTTATAACTGTCCTACCCTTGTATGAATCGTCGCCAAACTTTGAAAAATAAATATATCCGACACTCTGACTTTGGTTGGCAATTTGGTCGTGTTTGGTGAAGGGGGCCGAAAGTTATAAGGGGGAGGTGTTCTCAAAACGTCTTCTTTCCCCTCACGACCATGTGGCTCTTTCCCAGATTGTTTGCAGAACAGCGTGCTGTAAGGTGGCTTTCTTCGGTGGCCCCCTATCTTTTACAAATGTTTTCGTGTGCTCGGATACTGCCAGAAACACCTCCAAAACAAGACAGCATTAGACTTCTCACACTCAAGTAATAGTATTTTGCTTAAAACAGCGCTTCCGCCTTGTATGAAAGGTAGAAGCACATGTGATGTCATCAGTGATGTCATGAATGATATTTGTGATGTCATCTTTGATGTCCTGGGTGTTAGTCTTAGCAGTGCACGGTGGTGGCGTGAGTTATGGTTGCTTAGCTGGTGTTAGTGTTAGCAGTGCACAGTGGTGCAGGCAGTTATGGTTGCTTAGGCTACCATAACTGGCGAATTTCAGGGGGTTTTCAGTTTTACTGCGAACCATAATGTCATGATGGTAATGTTTTTTTTAGGGAATTTCACAGGTTTTTAGTAGCGCAACTTAACCATAACGTCCCCTTAACAAAGTTTTGTTTTATATATATATATGTGTAATATATATATATATATATATATATGTATATATATATATATATATATATATATATATATATATATATACATACATTACATGGCCACGGTAGTGGCCATGTAGTTATGGTTAAGTTGCTGTTTCCATAGGAAGAGCACTTTTTGGGTGACTTATAACTTCGCTCTCCCTGGACGGATCCTCACCAAACTTTGCAAAAAAAGTATTTGGGTCACTCTTTTAGCATTTTACCATAACTGCCGAATTTCTGGGGTTTTTCGGTTTTACTTTAAACCATAACGTCCCTTTAACGTTTTTTCACTGAATTTCATAGGTTTTTAGTAGCGCAACTTAACCATAACGTCCTTTTAACAACGTTTTTTTACTGAATTTCATAGGTTTTTAGTAGCGCAACTTAACCATAACGTCCCTTTAACAAAGTTTTTTCACTGAATTTCATAGGTTTTTAGTAGCACAACCATAACGGCCCTTTAACAAGGTTTTTTTACTGAATATATATATATATATATATTGATTGTTGCATCTCATGTACTGTTCATTGATTGTAACAACACATAGGGCCTCATTATAAGGCTGGCGCTACCGGAATGAAGGGGGCCAGTACAGCACCGGCCCCTTTCATTCCGGGAGCGCCGATTACAAGCTTCCCATCGCAGGACCCGGATCGCACGCCTGGTAAAACCCAGCACGCTTTCCGGGTCCCGCGAGGGGAAGAGGGAGGCAATAACGGGCCAGATGTAATCTGCCCATTATTACCTCCCTTCCCATTGCCACTGAGCTCTATGGGGGCTCAAATGGGAATGGGGATGGGTTCCTGCAAGGAGGAATTACCGGGTCCTCCTACGTCGGAGTAACCTGGTAAGTCCCCATTGCAGGAACCCGTTAATGGAGCCCGGAACGGAGGCAGCCATGGAGCTAATAGCTCCATGGCTACCTCCATTCTCGTAATTAGGCCCATAGATTGTTCAGTGCAGTGCACTTAGTTATTCTCGCATGCCGTATATTGATTGCTCATATATTAATGTTTTCAGTCTGTATACTGCTCCTTGATTTTCACACGCCTTAATGTCAACCAACAAACAGTAATTAATTGTATCATCCCATATACTGCTCCTTGTTTGTTGCATCCAGTAGTTTGATTGGTGCAGTTCACTTGCCATGTATTGAATGCTACTATATAGGTCAATACATTTCGTCCTGTTCATTGATTTCTGCACCCCTAAATTGCACACTTAACTTGATCTTTGCATCCCATTTGCTATGTTCTTATTTTTTAAACCCCATGATTACTTTTTTCAAATATATCCATATATTGTTCCACGATTGTTGCACCCCATTGATTGCTTGTTGCATCCCATATTATACTCCTTGATTCTTACATCCCATGTGTCATGATGCCTACCCCCGGGCATCCGGATCGAGTCCAGCAGCCCCAGAAGCAGGCATCCAGATACTCATTAAAACCCCAAAAGCCCCGGCTGCGGGCTGTTTGGATTCAGTCCTGGCGCCTTAGGCGCCAGGCTCATCATAGAAATCAGTCCTGGCGCCATGGGTGCCAGGCTCATAGACTTTACTTACCTTATGCAGACCATGCTGCAAATGAGTCCAAGCCAACGTGAGGCCTGGATGGGACTATTTTATTACAGGGACTATTTTTTACTCGGATGTGGTTCTGGGGAACTTCTTACCTGGGACTACTTTGCAGGCTATTTAAACCACGCCCGAACAGCAGCCCATGCTTTGCGTTATTCTGCATCCAGCAGCGTGACGCTCACCGTGTCTGCAAGTCAGCATCCAGTCTTCTGCCACGCCTGCCTCGAATCCGGAGCTCCTAGACAAAAGGAAAAGAAAGGAGAAGACGTTAGATCACGGACATTATTTGATTCCTTACCTGATTCCGGACCCAGCACATCTCCGAGCCTGGAATGGACATTATTTCAGCACGCGTCGCTTCGCCAGCAGCAGTGCTGCATTATGCTCACCAGTCCACCGCATCTTTCGACTCGGCACTACCTCCATCATTTTCTTTGTCGAAACCCAGCACCTGGGGGGAAAACAAAAGGAAGAACAAGGTGAGCCGAGAAAACCGACAAAGACAATCTTTTAACCACCATAGGCTTATCTTTCTTTGCCGCACCTATAAAGGGAGAGAAAACAGCAAGTTAAACTCATGCAACTTTTACCGGACAGTGTTTGGTAATACAGACTCTTAACTGAATGCCATCAGCTGCCTCCAGGCAATATTCTTTTGGACCCAGCTGCAACCTAACGAGGGAATGGAACAAGAGTGAACATCGGACATATTGAACTCTTTGAACTTTATAGACACTGGAGTCAATATTCCTCTGGAACTCCTCCAGTACCTTCAACCCAGTGAAGTAACTGGTATCTATGCGCCCCTGCATGCCATGCAGGATGGAGAGCTCATCATTTAAAAACATAAGGTGAGGTTACCAAGAGGGGATATCGGAGGTGATTAGTGGGGAGAACGAGAACTGTTGGGGGGCCATCACTAAAGTCCACGGGTGGCTAAATCCCTTTCTTCACTTGCAGGTGAATACTTCTACGAGTCCAGCCGACAAGAGTAGGCAGGCCAGTCCAGACTGTCATCTCTTCACTATGCATCACTTTGGTGGAGACCGCAACTGTCCGGGTCTGATCGACGCCCCTCCGGGAACCAGGTGAGCGTAACATGCAGCCCACTTATGATTTTTGCATCTGTAGTGGAAATTTAAAATATATGCGCAAGTATATATGCATTTAGTATGTTGATGGGAAATGTGACTGAAATCAACATAATACTATTATGAAATGTGTTCACTTATGAAGCACCAATATCACTTACACAATTATATTAGCGTGACCTGAAAAGGTTGCTTTTAGACTACCAACTTAAGACATTCTTAAATAGTACATTTTATGATTTGCCGTTATAGTAAACAGACATAGTTTTGAACTTCAGTGTCTGGAATGGCCCAAGCCCTCCCTGAAGAGCGCATATTAATATTCTGTTTGCTGCATTGAGATTAATAGAGTGAAAAAGATAAATAGAGAGATTGTTTCACTGGGCTGGTGATGATGTATTGGAATTGTATGGAGACCTTCAGTCTTTGGGCCTCATTACAACACAGGCGGTAAGTTCCCTACTTTACCACCATGGTGTAAACTCTGTTTACACCATGGTGGATGGCGGATTTACCGCCCCATTCCAAGGTGAGTGGGGCGGTAAATCCCCATTCCCCATTTACCCTTCCCCATTCCCATTTTTGCCCCATAGGGCATAATGGGAGTGAGGAAGGCGCTAATTACGGCACCGTAAATTACGGTGCCGTAATTAGCACCAAGGCGGGTTAGCGCCTTGCATTTTAACGCCTGCTAAAAGCAGGCGTTAAAATGGTAATCAGGCGTTAAGGGTTAACAGCGCTGACGGCGCTGTTAAACCCTTAACGCCTGGATTGTAATGAGGCCCTTTGTGTCTCTCTCTGTGTTTTACTGCAGTGCTGCTAATTAAGATTTGACAAACTAACCTCATCCAAATTCATATCCAGCAATTGTTTTTTGCTACAAATCCCATGTGTATGATGACTAATATATTGATCAGTGCATACCACAAACTGGTCTTTGTGTGATTCACCCCTTAATTGCACCCCATATACAGACTGTTTATGCATTGAGTGTTGAATTTCATACAATACTCCTTCATTGTTGCACCCCAAATGTTGATTGTTGATATTCTAAGTGTTGCATCCTTTATGCTGCTGTGTCATTGCTGCCCCCTTTACTTGTGCCCCACATATTGATCATTGATACATTGGCCATTGCATCCATTTATAGTGAACCTTGTTTGATGTATCCCTTACAGCACCACATGTACTGATTTTTTATAAATGGATTGTTGCATCACTAACCCTGCTCCTTGATTGTTTCTTTCATTCATTGATGGTTAATGTACTGATTGTTAGATCATACATATTGTTCCTCGATCGCTGCACTCCTTTTTACAACCCATATGTTGATACATTGATTGTTGTCTCAAATAATGGACTGCACCTTGATTGTCACAACCCATGTATTATTTTAATATGCTTATTGTTGCATCCCATATACTCCTACTTTTCAATTGCACACCATATAAGGATTGCTCATCAACACACAGCTCATTTGTTGTAGCATCCTATATATATATATATATATATATATATATATATTCAGTGAAAAAACTTTGTTAAAGGGACGTTATGGTTAAGTTGCACTACTAAAAACCTATGAAATTCAGTGAAAAAACTTTGTTAAAGGGACGTTATGGTTAAGTTGCGCTACTAAAAACCTATGAAATTCAGTGAAAAACTTTGTTAAAGGGACGTTATGGTTCCAAGTAAAACCGAAAAACCCTTGAAATTCGCCAGTTATGGTAAGCTAAGCAACCATAACTCGCGCCACCACCGTGCACTGCTAAGACTAACACCCAGGACATCAAAGATGACATCACAAATGTCATTGATGACATCACTGATGACAATAATGACTTTCACTTTATATACATATCATATGGAACTGACTGAATCTCTTCTACTGTACTTGATGTCCGCAAACTCATTTAATGTTCGCGGACATGTTCGAAGAACAGTACCACTACCTAAAAAACTCTGGGGGGGTATGTTTGATTGTTATATCATAACATAGGAACATTTAACAAATTTAAAAAAAAGCACACAAACACATTATATGTACTAATACATAAGAAAGGTAACCCATATATATATACAACACACTAACCATTAATTTAAATAAACTATGTTCTAAAATGGAATATACCAAAAGAAAATAAATTGGCTTCCAACATAATTACCTCACAAACACAACAGAACTGAAAACAAGAGCAGACCCACTGAGTACATAGGACATATCTTACCTGAAATAGTAAGTGTACTTAATTTTATTCATATATTTATAAACTTTCTGTATTAGATAAAAAAATATATTATCTTTTTCTTTCTCTCACAGAAATGTCTAGTACTCTGGAATGGCTAGAGGAACATTTCCCACATGAAGAAATGTCACAAGATAGTGAAACTAATGGTAAACACTTTATAATATAAACCATTTAATTATTATTATTTTGTATACATTTAACATATATATCTTTTTTTTTGTACAGAGACTACCAAAATAGAAAATACTTCAGAAAAACCTGTTATGGATATAACTTTTCAGTGTATAGAAGGAAAAAAAGAAAAAATTGATTTATTGTTGACTAATTTTAATAATTTGAAAACTTTTGTGGAAGATCATTTTAAGCCAAAAACCTCGTACCATTGCCCCACATGTACTTGTCCCTCCTCACCATATCCCAGTCAATTATCCCCAAACCCTCTCCATAACCCAAAACGTTTTGATGAGACTTCCATCCCTTCTTCACCTAATAACAATCACGACGAAACCCCTAATTCTCCTGTTTTTGTTTCTGTTTCTGCCTCACCTTCTCTGTCATAAATTATTAATATATGTTAAATAAAGTTAAATTTTTATATTGTGTTGTAAATAGTTTCATTTTTTTTTTAAAACAATGTAGGTGTCCGCGGACAGTGCAGGTGTTCTGAAATGTTCGTAAATAAACGAAAATGGAGGTGTCCTGAAGAACACTATACCTGTTCGGACTGTTCGCTAGCAAGTTCAAACTGTTCTAAGAACACACGCGGTGTCCTGAATTGTTCGTAATTAAACGAAAATGGAGGTGTCTTAAAGAACACTATACCTGTCAGTACTATTCGCTAGCAAGTTGAAAATGTTCTAAGAACACAATTGGTGTCCTGAAATGTTTGTACATAAACGAAATTGAACGTGTCCTGAAGAACACTATATCTGTCCTTATTGTTCGCTAGCAAATTTAAACTGTTCTAAGAACACACGCAGTGTCCTGAAATGTTCGTTTCACGTGTGACGCAATTTTAATTAGTTCAGGACCCGAACAGTGTCCGTAGAACATCAACGCGCATGCGCTAGCCAATCTCCGTGCATTTGGTGTCCTGCCGACATGCGCTTCCTTCGCTGACTTGTTCGCGAACAGATCATATGACCGCGCCCACACTGATCGCGTGTTCTGAATGCGGACACTGTTCGGGTCCCCGAACAAATTCAATTAATCCACAATATTTTTCAATAAAATCTCACCATGGCACAAGTCCCACATAGTAATCCTGAGTCTCTACATACCTTTTGAAACTTTTCAAACTTTTTTTTGTGTTCGATCTGTCCACGGACAGCGCGCATGTCCGCGAACCGCGCACAAGCACCCCTATAAAAGACTACGCCCTAGAGCTTATTCTCATTGTGTTTCTGGCTATTCTTCAGAGCACAGCTATTTCTCCAGCAACTTGCTGATTACACCATCGAGATGGAATCCCTGGCTGCAGAACTACCACCTGGTGCTGCACCTGCTTCAGCACCACCCCCACCCCATCCACCACCACCACCTCCCCAAGGGCCTGAAGAGGGGAACAGGAGTGAGGATGCGGAGGAGGAAGAAGAGGATGATGAGAATGAGGTAGAGGAAAACCCTACTACCCGCACTAGGCATGAGTCTTGGGTGTGACGGTTATTTACCATTCATGGTAATGTTCCTAAGGCTCGTGCGAACCGGGTTACCTGCAATGAGTGCAAAATGATACTCAGTCGCGGGAAGCACGGTAAGTACAGCTTTGGGACCACTACTATGAAGCGACACCTGAGGTCATTTCACTCTGGGGCTATTCACAGGGTTGTACCTTGCGAAGAACATAGCAGGTTTATTTCCTCTACTTCATCCTCTGTTTCTGATCCTGTCACCACAAGGACCACCTCTGTGGGACAGCGTCTTCTTCAAGCTGCCTCACAGGCCATACAGAATGCTGATGACCCTTACCTTTCGAGGGTCACAGTTGTATGTATGTACTGTGACACAGTACTGTGCAGGGGGAAGCGACTTCGTAGTGCTTTTGAGACTATTGTCTCAGAGCACGAGAAGATCTGCTCACTACCCAAATAAAACCCACTCTACATCTTCCTCTCTCAGCTCACCCTTTCTTATTCCTGTGGTTGGTGTCCCCCCCTTTACCTTTCTTTCCCCTCCTCTCCTAGTGTGTCGTGTATAAAAAAACAAAAAAAATACAAAATATCAAAAATCAAAAAAAAAAAATAAGGCTCTTTTCAGAGCCGCCTTTCACAGTTGAAAAATAGAAGTGAAAATAAATGAAGCAGGGCCCTTTGTATTTTTTAGAAGTCCGCGGACAGTTCGCGAACATTTAAAAAATTGGGTTGCTACCCCATCACAAACATTGCAATTTTCTCTGGGAAGAAGTGGTGGCTCTAAAAAGAGCTTTTGGGTGGTGTTTGTAAGTCAAAAATTATAAATGCTTAACACCTACTTCAAAATGGTTTGTTGTAATTCCAAAAAAGGTCGCAATGCATTTTGTACATTTCTCAAAAAAATCTGATTGCCAGCATAAGTAAGATGGACTCCATCTCTGCGAAAAATGTATGTACTACGAAACATAATATTTTCATTGTGAAAAGAGGACATGCCAAAATCTCTTAGAAAGACACAAACAGCCTTATTAACATTGCGCCTTGCTTTTTCCATTTGTGGACCAAATGAAGAAGAACGAAGCCACAGTTGTCTCTGCGCAATCCGTGAAAATATTACTTGAGAATTAGGAAACATGTCCATAACCTTCCCAAGTCCTTCTTTCATAGCAAATTGCAAAAAATTCCAGTCACATGTCCTAAACTGTTCCCTCCACAATGAATTATAATTATGTCTGGATGTTGCTCTGTCTCCAAAGTAGCACAGAGAGGTAGCAAGTCCAACCACTTCATTCCACGTACTCCATGCCAGTGTACTTCCACATGTGGGAATCCAAGATCTACAGCTACTCCACAGCTTTCTGCATGCACCTTCAACCAATGTATCCACGAATCTCCCAAAATCCAAACAATCTGTTTTCTGAAACACACAGCCATAGCTATCTTTTGTTCTCTCAGCAAAAAGAGTATCTGAGAAACTCTCTCCTGGCACAACACACCCACTAAACTTTCCTGACCAATCCCTTTCAGTGCTCATTTGCATGACTTCTGAACCCAAAAGTCCCCGGATGTAACTCTCGATGTCCGCGAACTACCGCCATGTCCGCAGACATATCGTAACATGAACAGCCCTTCTACCATTTCCACCTTACTCTCTCTGCCATTCCCTCATTGGATGTAGCTAAAAAATCACATGACCATGCACCAATCACATTCAAGACCTCTAGATCTAACTGCATCATCATAGATCAGCACTGCAAATGTACTGTGAATCTCTCTGAGTACAAGTGTCATATCATTGGCAAGCACCATCTACCAGAAATACTGTACAAGTCTCCAAGATTTCTACTTGCAGCTCCATGCATATCCATATGCATGAACACAAACTTCGGGTATGCATATTTTCTGTACAGTAGATGAACACATTTTCAAACAGACTTTTAGCTTGTGTAATCCGTAAAATGAATTTACTGTATTTTTTTCAATTTCCTAAAATCAACTATCACTTATAAACCTTTATACTATTTACTTTCTTTATACACACACACTCAAATCATGTTAAACTAAAAAATGTTTATGCAATATATAGACTAGATATATTCAAACAAATTTGCATGCAAGCACAATCTATGTTTAAATCTTTAAAAAAATACTTATACAATTTCATATTTTTTTGTTTTGATTTATTTATTTACTTAATTACTTTAATTTAGACATGACATTGAGGCGCTATTACCTAGAACAGCTTACTTACAGAAATAGTGGTATTCACTGGTATATTATAAATTTCACAAGACATAGTAAAGATATTTTTTTTTGCTACAGTTAGTCATCCGATACAATTTGTTCATTAAGCACATATCATATGTACTGAACTGATGCAATGTATTTTATGTAAATAAATTAGTTTAATGGTTTTAAAGAAGGCACTGAGGATTTCAATTAAAAAAATCAATATCTAAATTAAAAACAGCGCTATATACAAACAAAGTTACTAATTTGAAGTTTTTACAATTGCAGTGAAGACCAGTCTCCTGAAAAGAAGCAGCCGAATTCGAAGAACAAAGAAGAACTAAGAAGTTACCTGTTAATTTAAGAAAAAAAGTAAGTAGAATATCACCATAATATTTGTATTATTAATCAAACATACTATAACGTTAATACAAGCTATTTTGGTGCCTAAAAATAGAGATTATGTACCATTTTGTCCAAAATTCTCCATGTCTTAAACAGCGATTTACAGCCAGAATGGCCCACAAATTCCTATTTTTGGACACACAAATTACCCAACTGAACCGCTACAATTTTCATATTACAGAACAATCTACTGTTTTAATTGTATACATTAGATTTACTATTTGTACTTTTCCACACCACTAGCTTACTTGTTTTTGTCATCTGAATCCCAGTTTAGTAACACATAAATTCAAGAATACCTATCCCTACTAGTTGTAGTTCCCAATGCACAATCACACACCATTACATACATCTTTATCATCTTACTCAAACACTCATGCACACAGCACACATACATTCCAGAACAACCCAAGCCATATCTTCTTTATTTTTTTCAACAGACCCTAAAGAATGCCTACCAAAAGTCAAGTCTGTAGAAAGCAACGCAAAAGTAGAGCAAATGAAAATAAAAGTGTCCAACGTAAGCATCCATCTCTAGCAGAATTTGTAAAAAAAAATTGAAACAAAACAGCTAATACAGTCATTTAGTGAAACACAAGAAGTTTCAAGTACAAAAACTTTGCCTCCTCTATCAAAATGTAAAACAAACCAAAAAACAATTAACAGAAAATCAGCTTTCACTACAGATAAAACTACTTCTTCAAATTTTAATATAGTGCAAAGTAAGCATACCACGAAAAGTATTTTTGCCAAAATGTACCGTCACGAAATCCTTCAAAATCTTATAAAAACAGGAGAGAAATCAGGTTCAATGCTTAAAACCTTTCGTAGGAAATTAATCTTAGAAGCGTTGACAGTGCAATTCTTCTGAAAAGAAAGTTATTTATTTTACTGTTAAACAAAATGAAACCACTAACAAAACTAATAACTAAATTACAAAAAAGACTTCTCAATAAGCGAAATGTCAACAGAAAGAACTTCTTAAGTATCTGCGGAGGTGAATGGAATCACACTACGAGCACAGAACCATATTTTAATGAAGAAGCGTACAAACAAAAGCAAACAAATACAATTGCCATACATAGCAGTGGTTGAGGTTATGAAAAAGTGAATAATACCATAATGGAACAAGAAGTACTCCTTACAAAAATATGCCCTGAAAACTTAGAATTACCCCTCCATTCAACTGAATCAGAACATCTAGTGTACAACTGGCCATGCATGTCAATGTGTAACATTCCCAAACAATGTTTCAAATCTTTATGCCAATTCCTCAATAAATATGTAAAAAGCAAAGACAAAATCTAAATTAAATTACTGCAAAATATGGATACCTGTACAGTGCGCAAGTACACAGGACTACAAGGACATTCATTGGCCTGCATTACAGGACCTACTTGTAAAACCACTTTCCATAATGTCAAAAGGATATCAACACATCATTCAACTATAAGAAATCCAGTCTATAAACTGTACAATGCTAAAAGTCCTGCTTTAGCACTAGCAAAGTTAAATAACATCCTTCTACATGGTACAGCAAAAGACCTACTTGAAGAAATTCACTATATCCAGAAAAAATATTTTGGAAGTGAAAGCCATTTACAGAATGAAATAGCTTTAAACCAATTACGCAACAATTCTACATATGGCAACCTTTTGCTAAACACATACAAAAAAGAAATACTAAAATTTAAAAGTACATCAGCTGAAGTACCAAACCATGTATGTGTATGTTGCCGTAGAACTTTTTATAAAAATAACACAAAAACTGTAGACCTATCATACAAAATAGAATACAATGAAGATTATATATGGTTTGAATTAGCTCTCTACCTTGTAGCAGAAAACAAATATGAAATAACTGAGCCCTTAATACTTTGCAGTTACTGCACTACAAAACTTGACAACAACCAAACTCCTTCACGTGCTATCACAAATAATTTGGAATTATACCCAGTACCAAAACCCCTACAACAACTTAATTTATATGAGAGCATCATAATTCAAACAGTACACCCATTTCAAGCAATAATACGCCTTCAACCAAAAACAGCAAAATTACCTCCCTCTGAATTGGTAAAAGGCATTCGTGGAAAAGTAGTTTATTTACCATTAGATCTAAAAGAAAATGTGCATACTCTAGGAGTGCAACGTCCAATGCAGCAATCTTTAATTATCTTAGTAAATGGAGTACCTACAAAAGACAAAAAAAATGGCAACAGCTGGTAGATTTATATAAAGTTAGACAAGCCTTCCAATATCTTAAAGAGAATAATGAACATTACAAAGAAATTAATATTGAAGAAAACTTGAAAGGTACAACTGAAATAATTCAAGAAACACAAGAAGCTGGTCAATTTGAGCTACTAGATCCTGCTACAATATCAAATACTTTAGACCATTATACAATTCATCCTTTGCACTGTAATGACACCGTAGAAGATGTACTGGAAACTTACCAAATGCGTCAAACAAAAGGATCGCCAATCAGCATATGGGAAAAAAGTATAGAAGCACGTGCTTTTCCTCTACTCTTTCCTACTGGCAAAGGAGGAAGGTATGATGATAGACCTATTCAAATATCAGCTTCAGAATACCGCTCATTACGGATGTATACTGAAGATCCCAGATTTAGACAAAATGTGGAATACATATTCCACCTACTCTTTGAAAGTGAACTAGCAACTTTATGTTACGGAGTTGCACACACATTAAAATCAGGATCACACTTTCAAAATATGACAGCTACACAATTATTAGAAAAGGTGCAACAAAAGGATGAGGTTTTACAATCAAATATTACAAATCTATTAGCAAATATGCGTGGTACTAAAGAGTACTGGTTTCGACGTCATGGAGATGTACGTTGTATGATCAGAAACCTTGGCCCACCCACTTGATTTGTTGCATTAAGTTGTGTAGAATATGCATGGGAAGATTTACATGATTTCCTACGCATATCAAATAAAAACAAAACAAACATAGATATACTAACACCTGGAGAACTTTGTTCTTTGGATCCTGTTAATGTTTCAAGATATTTTCACCATCACTTCATTGCTATGCTATATTTTATTTGTAATAAAACTGTTCCTCCCCTTGGAGAAGTGCAACACTTCTTTTGGAGAAAAGAATACCAAGCCAGAGGAGCACCACATATCCACATGCTTTTATGGATTAAAGATGCTCCTAAATTTGTTCAAGACAGTGATGCCACTGTTTTACAGTTTATTGGAAAATATGTCACTTGTGAAATTCCATCAGAAGCCACAAATAATGATCTTCATGCACAAATTTTACAATTTCAAAGACACAAATGTGGAAAATATTGTCGTTGCAAATACAAAAACAAAGGGAAATACTACACCAAATGCCGATTTGGTTTCCTAGACCAGTTACAAATACAGGTCAAGTGAACAACCTCATGTCTTCAGTTACACATAGTGTTAAAGGTAAGTCACCTAAAAATACATATTACATTAAAAGAAAAGAAGAAGAAAAATATATCAATGATTATAATGCAATCATTGCCCACTTATGGAATGCAAACATAGATGTGCAGTACATTGCAGACAATTCTACTGCAGTTGCACGATATGTCACAGCATACTTAACTAAAGCAGAAAAGACAGAGCTCCAAGACCTCAGGAATGACCTGTCATCAGATAAAACAGTATCTCAGAAATTATACAGCTTGGGCATAAAAATGCTCATCCATAGAGAATGTGGATCATATGAAGCAGCTGATCGTTTAACTGGTACTGCATTGTATGGTAAATCTGAAAATATAGTATGGCTAAGTCTTGGTCCAGCTAAATCTAGAAAAAGAGTTCTAAAATCATATGAAGCTATAGAAACAATAGCCAAACATGATCCCAACATCCAAGACATTTTAAAAAACAATTTATTGGACACATACTACCCAAGCAGAAGTAATACTTTGGAAAACATGTGTCTATACCACATAGCCCAAAACTACACATACAAAAATAATATGAAACCTGATGAAAGGAAAAAAGGATAAATATAGAGTGACAAACTGTGAAGGCAGCTTAGTTAAACTCACTAAACCAAATTTAATTAATCATATCAAATTGTCATTAAAGATTCCTCAACATAAAGAAGTATATTACATGTCCCTGCTACAACTCTTCAAACCATGGAGAAAAGAAGAACAATTACTAGATAACTATGACTCATATGAGGATGCTTTCAAAGCAAATGAAAGCACTATAACTGATGTAAACTTTACACAGTACAAAAAATGTTGCACAATGAACAGCAACACGAAGAAGAACTCCAAGCCCAACTAGATAAGGACACTCCTGACAGTAGTCAACCTTCTGTAACAGGAAGCCAAGAACCACTGGGAGAACCACTAATAATAAATGAGGCAGAATTAGCTATGATAGAAGTAGAAAACAACATGTGTCAGTATGAAGATAAGGAAGACTTAACTATACTACAATCAAAACTAAACAATGAGCAAAGTAGCATTTTTCAAGAAGTAACAAAACAAATTGCACATGGTGTAAAACATGAAAATAAAGAATGTTCCTGCCATAATTATAAACCTATACTACTGTACGTCAGTGGTGAAGCTGGTTCTGGCAAAACATTCCTAATCAAAATCATTAGTAAGTTCCTTCAACAATTGACAAACAACAAACTGTCAGCTGTTGTCACTGCCCCCACAGGTTTAGCTGCCTACAACATAGGTGGTGTTACATTACACCGATTACTACTATTACCAGTAGAACACCAGAACAAATTAGACTATTACAAACTTTCTGCAGAAGCTGCAATGGAATTACGCAGAGTATTGAAACAAATGAAAATGCTACTAATAGATGAAGTGAGCATGGTCTCCAACCTGATGTTAGCTTTGATTCACCTCAGATTACAAGGAGTACTCAAAACAGACTATGAAGAGCTCTTTGCAGGAAAACACATTATTGTTTTTGGAAATCTGCTTCAATTAACACCAGTAAAAGGTGAGCCTATTTTTAAAACATTAGGACACAAAGGGCCTCATTACGACCCAGGCGGTAAGTTACCGCCTGGGCCGTGACTTTACCACCATGGCGTAAACTACGTTTACGCCATGGTGGTTGGCGGACTTACCGCCCCATTCCGAGGTTGGCGGGGGCGGTAAGTCCCCAATCCCCATTTACCCTTCCCCATTCCCATTTTTGCCCCATAGGGCATAATAGGAGTGGGGAAGGCGTTAATTACGCCACCGTAAATTACGGTGGCGTAATTAACTCCATGGTCACTTAGCGCCATGGATTTTAACACCTGCTAAAAGCAGGTGTTAAAAGCGCCATGGCGCTAAGGGACCTCGGAATCAGGCGGTAAGGGTCGGCGCTGTTAACGCTGCCGTAAACCCCTTACCGCCTGGGTCGTAATGAGGCCCAAACTCTGCCGTAAAACTGTTGGCAGCATTGGAAATGTCAACCTTTGGCAACATTTCCAATACAGAGAATTAACAGAAAACATGCAGCAATCTGCAGATCTCACTTATGCCAACATTTTAAAAAGTATCAGAGTTGGTATACTTTCTAAAGAAGCAGAAGCAATATTGAAAACTCGGCACATTAATGCACTTTATGGCAATAATGCATGTGCTACAGATGTTATGGAACAATTAGCCCACAAAAATGTCAATTGTATGGCCTTAATGCCAACTCTTGCAAGCTGTTTCAAATTCAATGAAATCATGCTAAGTAAAGAAATGCAACCAATCATGGAAATTAGTGCCACAGACAAACTAGATGTACATGGTATGACACTACCCATGTGTGACCAAGCCACAACAAGACTAAATAGTTTAGAAAAATCAATCTCAAACACAGCAGGCTTAGAAAAGATATTAAAATTATCCTTAAATTGCAGAGTAATGCTTAAACGTAACCTTGACGTGGACCAAGGACTAGTTAATGGAGCACTGGGTACAGTTGTTGGCTTTCAAACATACCCACGCGACAACAAAATTCAGTTTGTCAATATACTCTTTGACAAACTTTCAGAAGTAAAAAGGATAGGACAGTCAACAGCTAGATTCCTTCTCTTCAAAGATATGTATGTACGCAGAGAACAATTTTCTCTAACTCTTGCATACGCAGTCACGATTCATAAATCACAAGGTCTTAACCTAGACAAAGCAATGATAGAGATTGGTAACACAGTCTTTAAAGAAGGCATGAGCTATGTAGCACTATCACGCTTACATACACTTGACGGTCTATCTCTAATCAACTTTGATGCAAGTAAAATAAACGCTGATATTCCTTGCATTTTAGAATACAATAGACTTTGCTCACTATACACCCCCCACCTAAACATATTCTGTTCCACAAAAAGTAAAACGTTATAAAAGAAAAATAAATCAAACAGAAATGCAACAGGATGTCACTGCAAATCCTCCAAAGAGAGTAAAAGAAACTAATACTTCATCAAGTACCACAAGCAAAAAAGAATCAATTAGAGAAAGTAAACCAAGTACTTCTTTAAAGAAGGAAGACAAACGCCAAAAAAAGCAGTTAGATACAGAACTACCTGGACCATTTCAATTCTCAAATATAGTTGGTGTAAGTTGCTACGCAAATGTAGCAATGAATATTCTATTTCAATTACCACCAATTGTTGACAACATTTACTTACACAGTACAGACCCATTGTGTTTGCAAATGTTAGTACTTCACAGAAATGCAGCAAACAATCCTGACAACACGTATAGTGTTTTTGGAATAAGACAACAATTGGACTACTGTGCTGGAATGGTGAAATTCACTATAAATTCACAGGAAGATCCACAAGAATTTCTGATGTACTTACTACAAGTACTGGAAAACAAAAACATACCTATAAATGAAATCTTTCAGATTTCATACATGTGGAAACATACATGCACTCTCTGCAACAATGTGACACAAGAGGAAATCCCCAATGAACGATTCATATATATATATCAATACGAAATTGTGAATCCATTCCATTTCAGCGACTTGTACAAAATGCAAACCATGGTAGATTATGCTCTACCTGCAATTCAGATAATCGCTCCACGTTAGTAATACAAACACATAGTAAATACATAATACTAATGCTTCTACGTTACAATGCAGATGGTACCAAAAACAACTGCAAGCTGACTGGATTCACACATGGTCAAATATCACTTGGTAAGAAAACCTTCACAACAATAGGTATAATCTACCACGCAGGAGCCACAACCAATTCAGGGCACTACACTGCATATATAAAAAAGAAATGTGGATGGTTTGAATGTGATGATAGTACCATTACTCTAAAGCAGAGATTACCAGGAAATCTTACAAAAGCTTATTTGATGTTCTTAAAACTAAAATTTGATAACTAAACTGTATTTAAACCCTAAGTAAACTTGTGTTAAAAAAATATAAACTGTTAGAATACTCCAAAAGCTATCTAACTGCTCAAAGATTCTACAACTAATCAGATAAATGAATACCACTAAATTAGACCAGAAAATACACAGTTAGAATACGCCAATTGGTATCTAACTGTCCCAAAATTTAACAATATCCAAATAGATAAATCAATACCACTAAAATATATAAAAAAATAGACAGTTAGAATACTCCAATTGGTATCTAACTGCTCCAAAATTTTATAATATCAAAACAAATAAATAATATGTTACTGCTCCAAAATAATACAACAAGCCAAAGTATAAAGCATTAGCCAGAAACAACAAGTGAACACTGAAAACAAACAAACAAATAAACTGTAGCATAACAGAAAAAGTTTTTGTTTTAATCCAACATGGATTTTTTTTTCTCCCACAGACCCAATGATTTTAGCAACAAATACAGAAACTGAGCAAATTACACAGTACTCTGATTTGTAATCTACTAAATATGAGGGCCCAAAAAAAAAGGTATATTGATTATACAATGTAATAAGTCATTACAAAATACTAATACTAACATGCTATTTTCTTTTATCACAGAAATGAACAAGAAAAACATGGACTCCCGTTACTAGACCAAACAGTAAGAATACAATAATAAGGAGAACCATAGCAGCATATCACATCCATAGTATCTAATACCTTTGTTCCTTATACATTTGTTTTTCACCCAAAGTTATAACCAAATATGAATGAGATGTGCTGCGGTGGTTGTTGCCAGGGCATAGAGTCTTGGGTGCATGGCCATGCACCCAAGACTCTATGCCCTGGCAACAACCACCGCAGCATATCACATCCATAGAGTCAAACATTTCAACTATGGTCTATGGAAACTTTTAATGTCCGCGGACATTATGAGTGTTCTTAGAACACTTTCAACTTGCCAGCGAACAATACGGACAGCGTTTTCAGGACACCCCCTACGAACATTTCAGAACAACGCGATAGTTCTTAGAACACTTTCAACTTGACAACGAACAATACGGAAAGTGTCCTCAGGACACCACCATTTTGTTTATTTGTGAACATTTCATGACACTGCGAGTGTTCTTAGAACACATTCAACTTGCCAGCGAACAAAACGTACTACGCCTTCAGGACACCCCCTACGAACATTCCCCGGACACCGCAAGCATTCTTAGAAGCGTCTTCAGAACACCACCATCTTGTTTATTTGCGAACATTTCAGGACACCGCGAGTGTTCTTAGAACACATTCAACTTGACAACGAACAATACGGACAGTGTCCTCAGAACACCCCAATTTCGTTTATTTGCGAACATTTCAGGACACCATAAGTGTTCTAAGAACACATTCAACTTGACAGAGAACAATACGGACAGCGTCCTCAGGACACCCCCATTTTGTTTATTTGCGAACATTTCAGGACACTGCGAGTGTTCTTAGAACACATTCAACTTGCCAGCGAACAATACGGAATACGCCTTCAGGACACCCCCCTATGAACATTCCAGGACACCTGGAGTGTTCTTAGAAACGTCTTCAGAACACCCCCATTTTGTTTATTTGCAAACATTTCAGGACACCGCGAGTGTTCTTAGAACACATTCAACTTGACAGAGAACAATACGGACAGCGTCCTCAGGACACCCCCATTTTGTTTATTTGCAAACATTTCAGAACACTGCGAGTGTTCTTAGAATACATTCAACTTGCCAGCGAACAATACGGAATACGCCTTCAGGACACCCCCTATGAACATTCCAGGACACCTGGAGTGTTCTTAGAAACGTCTTCAGAACACCACCATCTTGTTTATTTGCGAACATTTCAGGACACCGCGAGTGTTCTTAGAACACATTCAACTTGACAACGAACAATACGGACAGTGTCCTCAGAACACCCCCATTTCGTTTATTTGCGAACATTTCAGGACACCATAAGTGTTCTAAGAACACATTCAACTTGACAGAGAACAATACGGACAGCGTCCTCAGGACACCCCCATTTTGTTTATTTGCGAACATTTCAGGACACTGCGAGTGTTCTTAGAACACATTCAACTTGCCAGCGAACAATACGGAATACGCCTTCAGGACACCCCCCTATGAACATTCCAGGACACCTGGAGTGTTCTTAGAAACGTCTTCAGAACACCCCCATTTTGTTTATTTGCAAACATTTCAGGACACCGCGAGTGTTCTTAGAACACATTCAACTTGACAGAGAACAATACGGACAGCGTCCTCAGGACACCCCCATTTTGTTTATTTGCAAACATTTCAGAACACTGCGAGTGTTCTTAGAATACATTCAACTTGCCAGCGAACAATACGGAATACGCCTTCAGGACACCCCCTATGAACATTCCAGGACACCTGGAGTGTTCTTAGAAACGTCTTCAGAACACCCCCATTTTGTTTATTTGCAAACATTTCAGGACACTGCGAGTGTTCTTAGAACACATTCAACTTGCCAGCGAACAATACGGACTACGCCTTCAGGACACCCCCTACGAACATTCCAGGACACCGCGAGTGTTCTTAGAAACGTCTTCAGAACACCCCCATTTTGTTTATTTGCAAACATTTCAGGACACCGCGAGAGTTCTTAGAACACATTCAACTTGACAGAGAACAATACGGACAGCGTCCTCAGGACACCCCCTACGAACATTCCCCGGACACCGCAAGCGTCTTCAGAACACCACCATCTTGTTTATTTGCGAACATTTCAGGACACCGCGAGTGTTCTTAGAACACATTCAACTTGACAACGAACAATACGGACAGTGTCCTCAGAACACCCCCATTTTGTTTATTTGCGAACATTTCAGGACACCATGAGTGTTCTAAGAACACATTCAACTTGACAGAGAACAATACGGAGAGCGTCCTCAGGACACCCCCATTTTGTTTATTTGCGAACATTTCAGGACACTGCGAGTGTTCTTAGAACACATTCAACTTGCCAGCGAACAATACGGAATACGCCTTCAAGACACCCCCCTATGAACATTCCAGGACACCTGGAGTGCTCTTAGAAACGTCTTCAGAACACCCCCATTTTGTTTATTTGCAAACATTTCAGGACACCGTGGGTGTTCTTAGAACACATTCAACTTGACAGAGAACAATACGGACAGCGTCCTCAGGACACCCCCATTTTGTTTATTTGCAAACATTTCAGAACACCCGTGAGGTCCGCAGACAAATCGAACACAAAAAGAACGTCTAATACATAAAAAACACAACTTTCATCCTATCTCATAGACTCCCACCCTCCCCAAACACTCCTACACACCAACACACTCTACTAAATACACATTTTGAACAAAGTTTCACCGTGCTGCCCACGGACGACCGCGAATCCAAGATGGCGGGCGCTACCGAAAATCTGACGTGCTTCACGCTCCACGCTGTCCAATCAGCGAACACGTTGCATGTCCGTGAACATCACTCAAGCCGATTGGCCAATCAGGACACTGTTCGCGGAGCGAACAGGGAAGTGTGTCCGCGGACCGAACACAGATATCACTAATTTGTTTTGACCTACTTTTTGGTCATTTTAAAAAAAACTACTGGACGGATTTTCACCAAATTTGCAAAAGTGCGCGTTCGGGACCAAGCCGCTGCTCCTGGTCCAAATTTGGTGAAAATCCGTCCAGCGGTTTGGGCTGTAGACGCAAGCAAAATGTTTTGCCCATTCAGTCTATGGGGAAAAAAAAAACTTTTGGGACCCCCCTATAACTTTGCCTCCCCTGGACGAATCCTCACCAAACTTTGCCTACAAATTCAGAGTGACCCAAATACTTTTTTTGCAAAGTTTGGTGAGGATTCGTCCAGGGGTGGCAAAGTTATAGGGGGGGTCCCAAAACTTTTTTTTTTCCCATAGACTGAATGGGAAAAAAATGTTGCTTGCTCGCTTATATATATATTCAGTGAAAAAACTTTATCAAAGGGACGTTATGGTTCCAAGTAAACCGAAAAACCCTTGAAATTTGCCAGTTATGGTAAGCTAAGCAACCATTTGTGATGTCATCTTTGATGTCGTGGGTGTTAGTCTTAGCAGTGCACAGTGGTGGCGCGAGTTATGGTTGCTTAGCTTACCATAACTGGCGAATTTCAAGGGTTTTTCGGTTTTACTTGGAACCATAACGTCCCTTTGACAAAGTTTTTTCACTGAATTTCATAGGTTTTTAGTAGCGCAACTTAACCATAACGTCCCTTTAACAAAGTTTTTTCATTGAATTTCATAGGTTTTTATTAGTGCAACTTAACCATAACGTCCCTGTAACACAATTTTTTTTTTTACTGCATTTCATAGGTTTTTATTAGTGCAACGTCACCATAACATCCTTTTCAATAGATGAAGACCACTAGCATGTTAGGTCCTCAAAGTGGGAACCCCAGGTGGTAAAAAAAAGATTTTTCTTCCCAAACCGGGACGCCTGCTGCGGGGGATGGGCGGGAGGGATAGAGACACACGGGGCATGAGCGGGGGGTGGGTGGGAGGGATAGAGACACCCGGGGCATGAGCGGGAGTGGGGGGAGGGAGAGAGACACACGAGGCATGAGCGGGGGGTGAGCGGGAGGGAGAGACATGGGGCATGAGCGGGGGTGTGGGGAGGGAGAGACACACACGGGGCGTGAGCGGGGGTGGGGGGGAGGGAGAGAGACACACGGCATGAGAGGGGGTGGGGGGAGGGAGAGAGACACACGGGGCATGAGCAGGGGTGGGGGGAGGGTCGAGAGACACACGGGGCATGAGCGGGGGGTGGGCGGGAGGGATAGAGACACACGGGATATGAGCGGGGGTGGGTGGGAGGGATAGAGACACACTGGGCATGAGCGGGGGGTGGGTGGGAAGGATAGAGACACATGGGGCGTGAGCGGGGGGTGGGTTTTAGGGGAGAGACAAACGGGGCATGAGCGGGGGGTGGGTAGGAGGGCTAGAGACACACGGGGCATGAGTAGGGGGTGAGGGGAGAGACACACGGGGCATGAGCAGGGCGTGGGGGGAGGTATAGAGACACACGGGGCATAAGCGGGGGGTGGGTGGGAGGGATAGAGACGCAAGGGGCATGAGCGGGGGGTGGGTGGGCGAGATAGAGACACACGGGGAATGAGCGGGGGGTGGGTGGGAGGGCCAGGGGCATGAGCGGGGGGTGGGTGGGAGGGCTAGAGACACACGGGGCATGAATAGGGGGTGAGGGGAGAGACACACGGGGCATGAGCAGGGGGTGGGGGGAGGGAGAGACACACACGGGGCATGAGCGGGGGGTGGGTGAGAGGTTCAAGAGACACACGGGGCATGAGCGGGGGTGGGGGGAGAGACACATGGGGCATGAGCGGGGTGTGGGTGGGAGGGATAGAGACACACGGGGCATGAGCGGGGGGTGGGTGGGAGGGCTAGAGACACACACTGGGCATGAGCAGGGGGTGGGTGGGAGTGATAGAGACACTCGTGGAATGAGCGGGGGGTGGGTGGGAGGGATAGAGACACACGGGGCATGAGCGGGGGGTGGGTGGGAGGACTAGAGACACACGGGGCATGAGCAGGGGGTGGGTGGGAGGGCTAGAGACACACGGGGCATGAGCAGGGGGTGGGTGGGAGGGATAGAGACACACGGGGCATGAGCGGGGGGTGGGTGGGAGGACTAGAGACACACGGGGCATGAGCAGGGGGTGGGTGGGAGGGCTAGAGACACACGGGGCATGAGCGGGGGGTGGGTGGGAGGGCTAGAGACACACGTGGCGTGAGCGGGGGGTGGGTGGGAGGGCTAGAGGGCTAGAGGCACACGGGGCATGAGCGGGGGGTGGGTGGGAGGGCTTTAGACACACGGGGCATGAGCGGGGGTGGGGGGAGGGAGAGAGACACACGAGGCATGAGCGGGGGGTGAGCGGGAGGGAGAGAGACACACGGGGCATGAGCGGGGGTAGGGGGGCGGGAGAGACACACACGGGGCGTGAGCGGGGGGTGGTAAGGAGGGATAGTGACACACAGGGCATGAGCAGGGGTGGGGGGAGAGACACACGGGGCATGAGCGGGGGGTGGGTAGGAGGTATAGAGACACACGGGGCATGAGCGGGGGGCGGGTGGTAGGGATAGAGACACAGGGGGAATGAGCGGGGGGTGGGTGGGAGGGCCAGGGGTATGAGCGGGGGGTGGGTGGGAGGGCTAGAGACTAACGGGGCATGAGTAGGGGGTGAGGGGAGAGACACACGGGGCATGAGCAGGGGGTGGGGGGAAGGGAGAGACACACATGGGGCATGTGCAGGGGGTGGGTGGGAGGGATAGAGACACACGGGGTATGAGCGGGGGGTGGGTGGGAGTGATAGAGACCCACGTGGCATGAGCGGGGATTGGGTGGGAGGGATAGAGACAAACGGGTCATGAGCGGGGGGTGGGTGGGAGGGATAGAGACAAACGGGGCATGAGTGGGGGGTGGGTGGGAGTGTTAGGGGCATGAGCGGGGGTGGGTGTTAGGGCTAGAGACACACGGGGCATGAGCGGGGGGTGGGTGGGAGGGATAGAGACACACGGGGCATGAGCGGGGGGTGGGCGGGAGGGATAGAGACACACGGGGCATGAGCGGGGGGTGGGTGGGAGGACTAGAGACACACGGGGCATGAGCAGGGGGTGGGTGGGAGGGCTAGAGACACACGGGGCATGAGCGGGGGGTGGGTTGGAGGGATAGAGACACACGGGGAATGAGCGGGGGATGGGTGGGAGGGCTAGAGACACACGGGGCATGAGCGGGGGGTGGGTGGTCGGGCTAGAGACACACGGGCATGAGTGGGGGTTGGGTGGGAGGACTAGAGAGACACGGGGCATGAGCAGGGGGTCGGTGGGAGGTCTAGAGACACACGGGGCATGAGCGTTGGGTGGGTGGGAGGGCTAGAGACACACGTGGCGTGAGCGGGGGTGGGTGGGAGGGCTAGAGGCACATGGGGCATGAGTGGGGGGTGGGTGGGAGGGCTAGAGACAAACGGGGCATGAGCAGGGGTGAGGGGAGAGAGAGAGACACATGAGGCATGAGCGGGGGGTGGGTGGGAGGACTAGAGACACACGGGGCATGAGCAGGGGGTGGGTGGGAGGGCTAGAGACACGCGGGCGGTGGGTGGGAGCTATAGAGACACACGGGGCATGAGCGGGGGGTGGGTGGGAGGACTAGAGACACACGGGGCATGAGCAGGGGGTGGGTGGGAGGGCTAGAGACACACGGGGCATGAGCGGGGGGTGGGTGGGAGGGCTAGAGACACACGTGGCGTGAGCGGGGGGTGGGTGGGAGGGCTAGAGGCACACGGGGCATGAGCGGGGGATGGGTGGGAGGGCGAGAGACACACGGGGCATGAGCGGGGGTAGGGAGGAGGGAGAGACACACACGGGGTGTGAGCGGGGGGTGGTAAGGAGGGATAGTGACACACGGGGCATGAGCAGGGGTGGGGGGAGAGACACACGGGGCATGAGCGGGGGGTGGGTGGGAGGTATAGAGACACACGGGGCATGAGCGGGGGGTGGGTGGGAGGGATAGAGACACAGGGGGAATGAGCGGGGGGTGGGTGGGAGGGCCAGGGGTATGAGCGGGGGGTGGGTGGGAGGGCTAGAGACTAACGGGGCATGAGTAGGGGGTGAGGGGAGAGACACACGGGGCATGAGCAGGGGGTGGGGGGAAGGGAGAGACACACACGGGGCATGTGCAGGGGGTGGGTGGGAGGGATAGAGACACACGGGGTATGAGCGGGGGGTTGGTGGGAGTGATAGAGACACATGTGGCGTGCGCGGGGGTGGGTGGGAGCACTAGAGGCACATGGGGCATGAGCGGGGGGTGGGTGGGAGGGCTAGAGACAAACGGGGCATGAGCGGGGGAGGGAGAGAGACACACGGGGCATGAGCGGGGGTAGGGGGGAGTGTTAGGAAAGATTTCATAATTGTAGGTAATTTTCCTTCCATGTGGCAACCCCTAAACTTTTTGCTGTTGTTTTCACCTTGTTCTTGACTTTGCCAGAGAAGTGCAGCCTTCGGCCGCACTCCTCTGGGCTTTCGCTCCTTTTCTTATGGGGAAACTGACATGCCCTTAAGACAGTCAGTACCGGGGAACGCTGTTTCCCGTAGTTTCTTTTATCATGTTGCAGCTTTAGTGCAACATGACACAAGAGGGCACTGTAAGCTAAGTTACAGCTCTCTTGGGTCTCTAGCCTTCTACAGGCCCTAGATACTCTTTTAGGATGGTATTTTGATCGGTGCAAGTCATTCATGGACTGGAATGGTGGCAGCGATCGTTTTGTTTATTTTGAGCTCCTTTTGGCGTTCTGAGCACGTTTTTCGCACTGAACCCAAAATGGTGGCCTGGCTCCCAAAATGGCCAGACCACGAGGCTCCTTTGTCCTGTCCACTGACCGTCTTGCTCCCTTCACCTTCCCCAGGTCGGGCGACCCGGGGCCTTCCTTATTTGGGCATGTACTTTCCCGCGAAACCTGGTTGCTTTCGCGGGCTTCTACATGTCGTTTGTGTGCCTCCAGTGTGTGGGCTGGGATGTCTGGTCCCAATACACATCCTGGGTGCCAGAGAGTCTGGGGTGGTGTGAATGCCTGGGACCACCGTGGTCCGTGATTGGTCCACGTATGGTATGTGGGTTGATGAGCGGATCTCCCATTGGCTCCCTTCCGTTTTGGCGCGAAGGGAACCGTGGATAAGAGGGAGCTGGAAACACCACTACCATGTCGATCTCCTGAGTTCTCACGAACGAAGGAATACAGGAGCCAAGTATCCTGCAACCAAGAGGCTGGACCGAGGAATCGCTGGTGACCCGCTGAAGGAATCCTCCTTTGCACTGCTGTCGTCCTGTGAAACCCTTTCCTCCTTTGATCGAACCAGAAGGCCTGTACTGGTGCTTCGACCTTTGGAATAGCAGGAACAGCTATTCCCGGCGACTTCATCATCTCCTGCCAAGTAAGCCTTCGGAAGTGTCTCTGGGCCATCCAGTTGACTGACCAGCTTACAAGGGAGTCCTGCTCTGTAACTGCCGCCAGGTTGTGTTGTATTTCGAGTCCTTGTCACTCTCCCACGCTTCGTACACTTGGCGTTCCCAAGTCTGAAGGGAGGAGTGTACATTTGGCTCGGATACACACGGCCGCTCCGTTGTCCTGCTGCGGCAACAAACTGTGCAGGTTTCGCCGATCGGGACGTCTTTTTGCTCTACACGACGACGAGGCATTTCCCGACTCTTCTGAACCTGCCAGCTGCTGAAACTAACGTGGAGAAGCCTGGGTCTGCTTGCTTCGGGGACCGGTGAGTAGTATATCTAGGATCTGGTCGCCCTCCTGCAGTAGCCCATTGCTTTTCCCTGCTGTGTAATAACAGCCCCCTTTTGTCCGTACTCGCGCTCTGCTTCTGCTCGCTGTGGAGGCTGCGCTTGAGTCGCGGAACCTGTTCTTCTTCTGTGTGCACTATACTGAACTGCCTGACTTCCTCCGAAGAACTTCCCCTTTTGCCCGTTGGCACCGGCGTGGCAGGTACTTTGAGCACAAGGCTCCACTCTTCGCAGGGCTCGGACTTCCATCCAGTTAGGTGCCTCTGAAGGCGAACTGAGTCTACAGCGCTATCGCACTGCCTGTTTTCTTTCCCTTTCAGGTGGATTACACATTTCGTGCTTTTAACGCTTACGACTGTAGTATTTGTATATATATTGTGTTGATATGGTATGTGTTGGTTTAATATTGTGATATTGTGATTTTCTCGCTACGGTCATTATTTTAAAGGCCTTAAAATAAATGTGTATCTATTTTTGATATAACAACTGTTTGGAGTAGTTTGTAAGCGCTCTTGCTTTGTGTGCTCACTGCGGGCTTTCAGTCACCCTCACCCCTCTTGAGACCTAGTCTTGACCGCCGCGATCGCTACCTTGATTGGTCTGGCTCGTCCAGAGGTTACCCTGTTCCAAGTAATTAGGTTGGCCTTCTGAACTTCTGCGCCACCAGGACAGAGTTCAGAAATCCGTCTTAACAAATTGGTGTACAGCGGTGGGATACGACTGAAGGTATCCAGTGTTGCGCTCGAACTAAGGCATTTCAGGTTATTCCAACCAGTACACGTAGTGAATTGTTGTAGTATAACTTTAAAAAGGCCATAGTCCTATCTAACAGTATGGAAGCAAATACATTGTTAACTTTAAATGCTTCCAAATCAGAAACGCTGAAAAAGATGTGTGCGGAGAGAGGTGTTTCCTCTCAAGGCACAAAATTGGAAATGATCCAGAGAATCGTGGCGTGGCAAGAAGCGCAGCTTGACGCTATAACTTCCGAGGACAGTGCAGAAGGTGGTGGGGCTGCTCTCACTGGTAGAACCGACGGTTCTGCCGCTGCACTGATCCATCGCGACCACGAGGACAGGGAGGATGTGATGTCTAATGTTTCCTCTGCCAGTGTTGATGGGGAGGCTATGCTTGAATTCAAGAAGCAAGAGCTGCGGTTTAGGCAGCAGGAGCTTGAATTCAGCATAGCCAAACTAAAAATCGAACAGGCAGAAAAACAGAAAGACAGGGATCACCAGTTGGAACTGGCCAAGCTTCAGGTTGCAAATGGGTCCAAGGGTCCTGGACATGGGTCTGGGTCTTCCTCTCATCCACGGTTTCCGAAAGATCTGCTCAGTGTGTATGAAGAAAGGAATGACATTATGGACTGGCTGAATGCGTTTGAGTATGCATGCGAGGTTCAAGAAGTTGACAATGCTGATAAGATTGCGTGGTTGCTCAGTAGACTGCCCCATTCTGGCTGTAGTGCCATTATGGAAATGTCGAAGGCTGAGCGGGCTGATTTCGCAATGTTAAAGCAAACTCTCATTTTAAAGTTTGGGAAGACTCCGGCCCAATATTTAAAGCGTTTTAGAGAGTATAAGAAAAAGGAAGGTGGTACTTGGGTATCTTATGTCGCTGAATCCTTGAAAAACTTAACTGGCTGGGTCGAAGGTTATAAGGTTTCTACCTTCGAAGGCATGATAAATCTTGTCATGCTGGAACATATTTTTGCTTCTTCTTCCTCGGAGCTTAAGCAGCATTTGGCCGATTCGAAGGAGATAGATCCTAAGAAGCTGGCCATTGCAGCAGACTTATGGGTGTCACATCGAGTGTCCCATAAGGACAAAACTCATCCTGGTAAGCAGGAGGAAGGGAAAAAGTCCAAAGATATGGAGGGTGGGGAATCTGCTAAATCTTCTTCCCATAAGGGCCACAAAAAGAAAAACAAGGGTAAGACACAAGAGAACTCACAGGGTAGTGGAGGTCAGTGTCATGATCTCTGCTTCCAAAAGGTCAGGGTTTTCCCAACTCCCTTGGAAGCAGATCCATAACCCAGGTTCCGAGGGCCAACCAGTCCCAATTGGGACCTTTTGGACCCAGTCCTGGCGCCAGTGGCACCAGGCTCATAAATATGCCCAGTCCCAGCGCTGGAAGCGCCGGGCTCATAATGCTTGGGTGGACTTACCTGCAGCAGACCATGCTGCTTACTTGCCTGCCAGTTGAGCCTCTGATCCTCTTCTGTTTGGAACTACTTTTCCTGTTGGGTGGGGCAGGAGCCACTCCCTAGATTCAGAACACTGGAACTCTTCTGGAAAGCAGGAACTCTTTTCTTGCCTAGGCGTGGCTGTGGAAGGAGACACCTAAGCACTACAGGAGGCTATTTAAACCACACCCGGTGGATGAATCTTGCTTTGCGTTATTCTGCATCCTCTGCAGCAGAACGCTCATCGTGTCTTCTGCATCGGATCCTGGGCCTAAGGAAAAAGGCTTACCATCCTGAATCCAGTCTTCAGCAACACCTATAAAGACAAGAAAGAACAGGTTAGCATTCCGGCATCTGAAAGACAAAGGCTTACCTACTCTTCGTGCGCTCCGGAGGTCTTCACACTGCATTCCGGCATCTGAAAGACAAAAGCTTACCAACTCTTCGCACGCTCCGGAGGCCTTCGGCGCTGCATCCTGCATCTGAAAGACAAAACAAGGTGCGTTTAAAGACATTGGGGAACTTTAATACTCACGTGCCATTACTCCTTTCCACATCTAACCCAGTGGGTATTCCGGCACCCTGCAGCCGCTCCGAGCTCGTACCTGCAAAATAAAAGACAGTTAGAGCGCATCGTGAAGCAGGCAACAAGCGCTTACTTACGTGCTTCCAGGCGCTTCTATTCATCACACGGACTCCATCTTCAACTCACTTCAGCCCGTCATCCGCCATCGCCGGAACCCTGCAAAACAAGAGACATCATTACTAAAGACTTTAAAGACAATAGAATTACTCGAAACTTACCGTTCGTGCAGTAAACGACGGACAGCAGTCCTCTAAAGTCAAGAGGCCTGCGCTACCTATCCAGTGAAGAAACTGGTTACAGCACCCTGCCCCGAGGCAGATGGAGAGCTCGGCATTCACTTACCTAAGGTGAGAGCGTTAACCTTTGGGGGTCTACAGGAGAGCAAAAAAGGAAAGAGATAGGGACACCCCAATAACCCCAGTTCATTAATCCCATATTTTCTATCTGCAGACATCTTACTCTTGAAGTCAGGCATACAGTGCACAGAGGTCCAGCCCAAAGAGCCAACCGGGTGCTACACATCACCTTTGAAGATACGGTAGTCGCCCAGTCAAGACCGGCGCCTCTGCGAGAATCAGGTGAGCGTTACAGAACGCAAAGCCTACCGCAAAACTCTCGCCCAGGCGCTATGGAAACCTCGGATACTGACCACCTAGCCCGGTTACTTGGGGAACTAAGGGCAGAAGTGCATGCAGCTCGTCAGGAGACGAATGCTCTAAGAAGGGAACTAATTATTTCCAAGGAGAGAACAGACGGTCTTGCTAGACAATTGCTACAGTCACAAGCCGGACAAACCCCGTTACCCGCATCAGGGGCAAATCTTCCTTCAACATCCTCTATGAATCCAGTGCAGATCAACCTACCTGGGAATGTACCTCTGGCTCCGCCCGAACGATTTTCTGGTGACCCAAAGAGGTTTGCAGTATTTATCAATCAGTGCCGGTTGCACTTCTTATGCCGGCCAGCAGCCTTTCCAACTGATCAAGCTAAAGTAGCTTTTGTACTTTCGTACCTTAGTGGCAATGCGGCAGACTGGTCGATCCCTCTAGTTAATCAAGATCATCCGGTTCTCCATGATTTTCAAGCCTTTCAGCTTAGTATGGAAAAACTGTTCGCAAGACATTCACAGGGGCAGGCCTTGGACAATGAGCTTCTTTCGTTGCGACAGGGTAATCAAGACCTTTTGGCTTATATTGCATCTTTCAATAGACTAATAGTGGAAACTCAATGGCCTGAGGACAAAAGGATTACGCTGTTTTATAGAGGTCTACGTGGAGAGCTCAAAGACGTTTTAGCCCAAGTAGTGAATCCCCCACAAGACTGTTCGGATTATATAGACTTGGTCGTTCAAATAGATCATAGACTGCAGAACAGGAAGGCCGACCGTTCCAAGTTTGATGCTCGAGTATTTTCCAAACCGCCAACTCCTTCCAAAGGAGTAGACTCCGGGGAACCCATGCAAATAGGGGGTCTGAAAGGTCCTCTAACACAAAAGGAGCGGGAAAGGAGAAAACAGTTGCAATTATGCCTATATTGCGGAAACTCAGGGCACTTTCTTCGAGACTGTCCGGTGAAACCTGCCAAGAAGGCAGTAGGAGCTGCAGTTACCAAAGTTACAAACTCTGAGCAGGGAAACAACCTCGCCCGACAAGAATAGAGGTCCTCTTGCCGAGCGTGAAAACCAGTTCCGTGACCTCGCATTTCGTGATACCTATGGTCCTCATTAGCCCTGATAATCCGGATCGATTACATGCAATTGAAGCTTACGTCGACAGCGGTGCCATCGGCAATTATGTGGATCATGAAATGGTTTTGAGGATGAATCTAACTCTTTGTCCCAAGGCTGTAAAGGACGTCATTACTACAGTGGATGGTACGGAGATAGCCTCCGGGCCAGTAACGGATACCACTCAAGAGGTGACGCTAGTAAGTCAAGATGGACACCATGAGAAGATCGTGTTCGATGTGATCAAGGCCCCTCAGTTTCAGATTATTCTAGGAATACCTTGGTTAGAGAAACACAATCCTCTGATCGATTGGCGAGAAAGAACGGTCCAGTTTCCAGAATGTGTCTCTACTTGTCACCCTCCACCTGGTGTTGCACTGGCAGCAATTTCTTCAGAGACTCCCCAGTTACCTCCCGAATACCTAGAATACCAAGATGTTTTCCGGAAGGATCAGGCTAACTCTCTACCTCCTCATAGGTCTTATGACTGCCAGATAGACCTGATACCTGGATCTACTCCTCCTTGTAGTAGAATTTATGCCCTCACCGAGCCTGAGAACCTTCACCTTCGACAATACCTGGATCAATACCTGGCGAATGGGTTTATTCGTCCTTCCAAGTCCCCTGCTTCTTCAGCTTTGTTCTTCGTTCCAAAAAAGGAAGGAGACCTTAGAACTTGTATCGATTATCGCTCCCTGAACCAGATCACCGTTAAGAATAGATATCCGTTACCTTTGATCCCTGAACTCCTGGACCAAGTCAGAAAAGCATGCATATATACAAAGCTGGACCTTAGAGGAGCTTACCACTTGGTACGAGTAAAAGAGGGCGATGAATGGAAGGTGGCCTTCCGCACCAAGTATGGGCTATTTGAATATCAGGTCATGCCCTTCGGACTTTGCAATGCCCCGGCCGCCTTTCAATATTTTATGAACGATGTCCTCAGAGAGCTCATAGATGTGTGTGTTGTTGTTTACATTGACGACATCCTCGTTTATTCTTCATCGGAATCTGAACATCGGAAACACGTGAAAATTGTCCTCGAAAGATTGCGTCAACACAAACTTTTCGCTAAGTTGGAAAAATGTGTTTTCAACGTGACTGAAGTTGAATTCTTGGGATTCATATTATCACCTGGCGGAGTACGTATGGATTCAAAGAAGGTCGATGCAGTTCTCAAATGGCCATCACCATCCTCCGTAAAAGGTGTGCAAAGCATGTTAGGCTTCGCTAACTTTTATCGCAGGTTTATCCCCGAATTCTCTCGAATAGTCCAGCCCATCACTGCCTTGTTAAAGAAAAACAAACGTTTTGAATGGTCTACCGAGGCGGAACAAGCTTTCCAGGATTTGAAGACTAGATTTATCTCTGCACCAATCTTAAAACATCCTCGCCCGGAACTCCCCTACATCGTGGAAACTGATGCTTCAAGCCTTGCCATGGGGGCAGTTCTATCACAAAAGGACCCGGTAACCAATCAGTTGCATCCCGTGGCATTTTGGTCCCGCAAATTCTCGCCTCCTGAAATCAATTACACGATTACTGACAAGGAACTTCTGGCTATCAAGTCTGCCTTTAAGGCTTGGCGGCATTATCTGCTGGGGGCCCGACACACCGTTACTGTGATTACGGATCACCGAAACCTGCAATATTTGAAAACCGCAAAAGCCCAATCCTCTAGACAACTCCATTGGGCATTATTCTTTGCCGAGTTTGACTTCATAATTACCTATCGACCTGGTACAAAGAACGGTAAAGCTGATGCCCTTTCTCGGATGGGAGTGGAAGAACACTTGATCAACCCTAAACCTGTACCAATCATTCCCGAACAAAGAATTCTGGGTGTAATCGCCACAGAATCCATAGAGGAAGTTAAGGATAAAGCCAGGCAACTTGTAACTCCAGCAGACATACAGAATTGGCATCTGCAGGGAAAGGACTTTGCAGTAAAGGACAACTTATTGTATTTCCAAGAACGATTATACCTACCCAGCACAGATTTACAGAAAAAAGTAATCTCTTGTTATCACAATTCTTTAATGGAAGGTCATCCCGGTATGGCCAAGACCTCAGAAAAGATCAAGCGCTACTTCTGGTGGCCGTCTTGGAAAAAAGATATCAGAGACTTTATAATGTCCTGTGGAGTATGCGCCCAAAACAAGAGTCAAAAGGAAAGACCAGCAGGCCTCTTACGCCCTATTGACATCCCACCTCGCCCTTGGCATACGCTTTCTATGGACTTCATCACCGATCTACCTCCATGCATCGGATACAATACGATTCTAGTAATCGTGGACTTATTCTCCAAGATGGCGCATTTCATTCCGCTCAAAGGCTTGCCAACAGCAGCAACTCTGGCCCGAGAATTTCTCGAAAACATCGTCCGACTACACGGTTTTTGTTCGGTTCTAATTTCGGATCGAGGTAGTCAATTTATTTCTCATTTTTGGCGAAGTTGCTGTCGGTCGGCTCAAATTGATGTGAGACTATCGACCAGTCACCACCCTCAGACCGACGGACAAACCGAGAGGACCAATCAAACTCTGGAACAGTATTTACGCTGCATGTTGCAACAAACTGAAAAAACTTGGAAAGACATCCTTTGGATAGCCGAATATGCCTACAATAACTCTGTCCATTCGGGAACTGGGAAAACACCGTTTTTTCTTTTGTACGGCAGTCACCCTCGAACCTCGGAGTTGGATCCCCTCCAAGATCTTGAAACACCAGCAGTAGATTACCTGCATTCTACAATCACCAAAGCCTTTAAGGAAGCTGTTTCTCACCTTCAAAGGGCTAAAGAACAATACAAGAAAGGAGCAGATCAACATCGGAAGGAAGCCCCTCAATATCAAGTAGGAGACCAAGTCTGGTTATCCACCAAATATCTACCTCTAAAAGGGCCACGCACATTCAACCCAAGATACCTTGGTCCCTATTCCATCACTACCATAGTAAACCCAGTAGCGGTCAAGTTGGACTTGCCCCCACACATGAAGATACATCCGGTCTTCCACGTCTCTCTATTAAAACCCGTGCAACCTCAAACCCGACTAACTAAATCTCCAAAACCCATCCTAGTTGATGGAGAACTCGAGTTTGAAGTCAAAAGCATTCTGGACTCCAAGATCTCCAAATCTAAACTATTTTACCTAATTGACTGGAAAGGCTACGGCCCCCAAGAGAGATCCTGGGAACCTGCTGAATATGTCCACGCTCCTCGCCTAATCAAAAGATTTCACCGAACATTTCCTGACAAGCCAAAACCCCCGGAGAAGCCCGGTTTGGGAGGGGCCTTGAGGGGGGGTACTGTCATGATCTCTGCTTCCAAAAGGTCAGGGTTTTCCCAACTCCCTTGGAAGCAGATCCATAACCCAGGTTCCGATGGCCAACCAGTCCCAATTGGGACCTTTTGGACCCAGTCCTGGCGCCAGTGGCACCAGGCTCATAAATATGCCCAGTCCCAGCGCTGGAAGCGCCGGTCTCATAATGCTTGGGTGGACTTACCTGCAGCAGACCATGCTGCTTACTTGCCTGCCAGTTGAGCCTCTGATCCTCTTCTGTTTGGAACTACTTTTCCTGTTGGGTGGGGCAGGAGCCACTCCCTAGATTCAGAACACTGGAACTCTTCTGGAAAGCAGGAACTCTTTTCTTGCCTAGGCGTGGCTGTGGAAGGAGACACCTAAGCACTACAGGAGGCTATTTAAATCACACCCGGTGGATGAATCTTGCTTTGCGTTATTCTGCATCCTCTGCAGCAGAACGCTCATCGTGTCTTCTGCATCGGATCCTGGGCCTAAGGAAAAAGGCTTACCATCCTGAATCCAGTCTTCAGCAACACCTATAAAGACAAGAAAGAACAGGTTATCATTCCGGCATCTGAAAGACAAAGGCTTACCTACTCTTCGTGCGCTCCGGAGGTCTTCACACTGCATTCCGGCATCTGAAAGACAAAAGCTTACCAACTCTTCGCACTCTCCGGAGGCCTTCGGCGCTGCATCCTGCATCTGAAAGACAAAACAAGGTGCGTTTAAAGACATTGGGGAACTTTAATACTCACGTGCCATTACTCCTTTCCACATCTAACCCAGTGGGTATTCCGGCACCCTGCAGCCGCTCCGAGCTCATACCTGCAAAATAAAAGACAGTTAGAGCGCATCGTGAAGCAGGCAACAAGCGCTTACTTACGTGCTTCCAGGCGCTTCTATTCATCACACGGACTCCATCTTCAACTCACTTCAGCCCGTCATCCGCCATCGCCGGAACCCTGCAAAACAAGAGACATCATTACTAAAGACTTTAAAGACAATAGAATTACTCGAAACTTACCGCTCGTGCAGTAAACGACGGACAGCAGTCCTCTGAAGTCAAGAGGCCTGCGCTACCTATCCAGTGAAGAAACTGGTTACAGCACCCTGCCCCGAGGCAGATGGAGAGCTCGGCATTCACTTACCTAAGGTGAGAGCGTTAACCTTTGGGGGTCTACAGGAGAGCAAAAAAGGAAAGAGATAGGGACACCCCAATAACCCCAGTTCATTAATCCCATATTTTCTATCTGCAGACATCTTACTCTTGAAGTCAGGCATACAGTGCACAGAGGTCCAGCCCAAAGAGCCCACCGGGTGCTACACATCACCTTTGAAGATACGGTAGTCGCCCAGTCAAGACCGGCGCCTCTGCGAGAATCAGGTGAGCGTTACAGTCAGCCTCCGAAACAGAACTCTGGTTACAATAAGCCTCCCTACGTAAACAGACCCACTGGGGCTTGTTTTTCTTGTGGAGCAACTGACCATGTGAAGGGGGATCCCCGGTGTAAGGTTAGACCTTTGGGGGTCCACTCCGCTAATCTGGCCTTCTCCTCCTACGAGGAAGAAGAGATTACAGGAGCATCCTTCTCCTCAGACTCATTTCCCAGCGGAATAGAGGCTGAGGTAGTTTTAGTGTCCCTGGGTTCCTGGGAGCCTAAAGTCGCAGAGGCTTATGCTAGGATTCCGGATAATACCAAGCACCACTTTAAAGACAGTGTGCTGATCAATGGAGTGGATACTCCAGCTCTTAGGGATAGTGGGTGCAGTCGCACTGTAGTGGATTCTACCTTGGTAGACTCAGAGGAAGTTGCCAGAGCTACTCTGATGCCCACTAAGTTGGCTGACGGCCCCCTCCGTATGTTTCCAGTAATACCTGTTAATCTTACTTTAAATGGTACAGCAGTCAGGATTCCAGTGAGCATTCAGAGAAACGTCCCGGGAAAGGTCTTGTTAGGTAATGATCTCAGAGCTCTAGGGCTCGTAGGAGACACTGCCGAAAGACCCTACACACGGTCTCAAGCACGGGCAGCATTGGCCAAGTCCAATACGCCGCCCCAGCCGAAGGGGAAACCCAAGGCGAAAGGAGTCGACAAGTCAAGACGAGGGAAAGTGAATATTCCCCCGAGCTCGCCTACCACTGCGGTGGAGGAAGTTGGTCAATCGCCCGTGCCTGACGAGGAGGTGGCGATGCCTGAAGTATTCGACCCCAACGATCATCCTGAACTAAAAGACTTGTTAGTTGAAGGAGGTCCTGATAGGGACGAATTCAGTAAAGGCCAACGTGAGTGCCCATCTCTGGAAGGCCTAAGGAGACAGGCCTGCTCCCAGCTTGAGGGTGAACCTCCTGGGAAGCATAGGATTTATTGGGAAGGTGGACTCCTGTATAGTGAGCCCACAGAGTCTACAGAAGGAGACCATAGGAGGTTGGTGGTTCCCCTTGCTGTTAGGCCCTTCCTCCTGCAGTTGGCGCATGAAGTTCCCCTTGCTGGTCCCCTTGGTATGAAGACGACCAAGCAAGGGTTATCCATGCACTTCTACTGGCCCAAGATGGGGGTGCGAGTAGAAAGTCACTGCAGGAGTCGTGCCTCCTGCCAGTTGTCTGGTGAGGTTGGCGCGACAATCCAAGCTCCGTTGGTACCGCTCCCAGTTGTGGGGGTACCATTTGAAAGGGTAGGGATCGACATGGTTGGTCCCCTTGACCCGCAAACATCCTCGGGCAATAGGGTTATCCTGGTGCTGGTCGACCATGCAACCAGGTATCCTGAGGCCATCCCATGGAAAACTGTAACTGCCAAGTCAGTTGCAGAAGCTTTACTCGGCATATTTACTAGGGTTGGCTTCCCTAAAGAAGTTGTGTCGGATCATGGCAGCAACTGTATGTCGAAGTATAGGCAGGCTATGTGGAATGAATGTGGGGTCACCTACAGGTTCTCTTCTGCATACCACCCCCAGACCAATGGTCTGGGGGGGGCGTTCCAACAGGACGTTAACGAGCATGATTGGGGCTCTGGAGGAGCCTCAGAGAAGAAAATGGGATCTTCTTGTTTCATGCTTACTGTTTGCCTACCGAGAGGTACCACAGGAGGGTGTTGGCTTCAGCCCCTTCGAACTTCTGTTCGGTCATCCCGTCCGGGGACCCTTAGCCATCGTCAAAGAGGGATGGGAGATGCCCACTCCCCCTGTTACTACCAACGTAGTTGATTATGTGCTAGGGCTCAGAAAACGGATGGTACTTCTGATGGGCTTGGCTAGTGATAAATTGAAGGCAGGGCAAGCGCTGGTGAAACATTGGTACGACCAGAAAGCTTCCCTCATCAACTTTACACCTGGTCAGCAAGTCCTGATCATGAATCCTATAAGGCCTCGAGCTTTACAGGACAAATGGTCAGGCCCTTACACAGTGGTGGAGCCCCTTGGTGAGGTGAACTATTTAGTGGACCTTGGAAGGCCTGGACAGGCTCCAAAAGTGTTTCACGTGAATAGGCTGAAGGCTTTCGTCCCAAGAGTCAAAATCGCAGCACTGCTACTGGCGTCAGACGTTGAGGAAGAGGAGTCAGAACCTCTCCCCGACCTGTTCCAAAGCGGTCCTTCAGATAGCTCCATTGAGGGTGTCCGAGTGGCCCCTCACCTGACTTCTGATCAGCAGGCTGAGGTGAAAAGTTTGCTTAGGCAATTTTCCCCCCTGTTTTCACAGTCCCCTGGTTTGACACCTTGGTGCAAACATAACATTGACACAGGAGACAGTGTACCTACCAAAAGTAGGGGATACAGGATGTCAGACAAAGTACGGTCTTATATTAAGACCGAGGTCAACAAGATGTTAGACCTTGGGGTGATTGAACCCTCTAGTAGTCCTTGGTCCAGCCCTGTGGTGTTGGTTCCAAAAGCAGGCACTTCTGAATTGAGGTTCTGTGTGGATTACAGGGCTCTGAATGCTGTCACCAAGACAGATGCACACCCCTTGCCTCGAACAGATGAGCTGGTGGATACTTTGGGTGCCTCCAAGTACCTCAGCACGTTTGACCTCACTGCTGGCTATTGGCAAATAGCTTTAGCAGAACATGCCAGGGAGAAGACAGCATTTTCTACGCCAGACGGCCTTTACCAATTCCGGGTAATGCCGTTCGGGTTGAAGAATGCACCTGCCACTTTCCAGAGGCTTGTGAATCATGTGTTGAATGGGTTGGACGAATTCTGTCTTGCATATCTGGACGATATAGCAGTTTTCAGTGCCACTTGGGAAGACCATGTGAAACACCTCGGGATTGTGCTCCAGGCTCTTCGGAAAGCCCACTTGACCATAAAGGCTAGTAAATGCCAGATTGGACAAGGCTCAGTGGTTTACCTTGGACATGAAGTAGGTGGAGGGAGGATACAGCCTCTACCCAGTAAAGTACAAGCAGTACAAGACTGGCCTACCCCCACTACGCAAACCCAAGTGAGAGCCTTCTTAGGACTCACGGGGTATTACCGCAATTTTGTGGCAGACTATGGCACCATAGCTGCTCCTCTGACTGCCCTCACAACTCCGAAGAAACCCAAGAAGGTAACTTGGACCGACGAGTGTGAGAAGGCCTTCAATGGCTTAAAAGACTCCTTGTGCCAGGCCCCTGTCCTAAGGGCCCCTGATTATCAAAGACCTTTTATCGTGCAGACGGATGCCTCTGACACTGGGATAGGAGCTGTACTATCACAAGTAGATGAGAAGGGTAAGGAACACCCTATCGGTTTTATTAGTCGCCAGCTTAAGGACAGAGAGCTCAGATGGTCCACGGTAGAGAAAGAATGTTTCTCTGTTTTGTGGGCCCTAAGGAAGCTGAGGCCCTACCTCTATGGGACCCACTTCACTGTGCAGACTGACCATAAGCCGTTAAAGTGGCTAATGAACATGAAGGGGGAGAATCCAAAGTTGCTTAGGTGGTCCATAAGTCTACAAGGCTTCGACTTCACTATTGAGCATAGGCCAGGTGTCCAACATAGCAATGCTGATGGGTTGTCCAGAATGTTTAACCGACCTGAACAAGAGACTCATCCAGGGGTGGATTAGTTCCCCCTGTCCATAGTCTGGGAGGGGCGAGTGTTAGGAAAGATTTCATAATTGTAGGTAATTTTCCTTCCATGTGGCAACCCCTAAACTTTTTGCTGTTGTTTTCACCTTGTTCTTGACTTTGCCAGAGAAGTGCAGCCTTCGGCCGCACTCCTCTGGGCTTTCGCTCCTTTTCTTATGGGGAAACTGACATGCCCTTAAGACAGTCAGTACCGGGGAACGCTGTTTCCCGTAGTTTCTTTTATCATGTTGCAGCTTTAGTGCAACACGACACAAGAGGGCACTGTAAGCTAAGTTACAGCTCTCTTGGGTCTCTAGCCTTCTACAGGCCCTAGATACTCTTTTAGGATGGTATTTTGATCGGTGCAAGTCATTCAGGGACTGGAATGGTGGCAGCGATCGTTTTGTTTATTTTGAGCTCCTTTTGGCATTCTGAGCACGTTTTTCGCACTGAACCCAAAATGGTGGCCTGGCTCCCAAAATGGCCAGACCACGAGGCTCCTTTGTCCTGTCCACTGACTGTCTTGCTCCCTTCACCTTCCCGAGGTCGGGCGACCCGGGGCCTTCCTTATTTGGGCATGTACTTTCCCGCGAAACCTGGTTGCTTTCGCGGGCTTCTACATGTCGTTTGTGTGCCTCCAGGGTGTGGGCTGGGATGTCTGGTCCCAATACACATCCTGGGTGCCAGAGAGTCTGGGGTGGTGTGAATGCCTGGGACCACCGTGGTCCGTGATTGGTCCACGTATGGTATGTGGGTTGATGAGCGGATCTCCCATTGGCTCCCTTCCGTTTTGGCGCGAAGGGAACCGTGGATAAGAGGGAGCTGGAAACACCACTACCATGTCGATCTCCTGAGTTCTCACGAACGAAGGAATACAGGAGCCAAGTATCCTGCAACCAAGAGGCTGGACCGAGGAATCGCTGGTGACCCGCTGAAGGAATCCTCCTTTGCACTGCTGTCGTCCTGTGAAACCCTTTCCTTCTTTGATCGAACCAGAAGGCCTGTACTGGTGCTTCGACCTTTGGAATAGCAGGAACAGCTATTCCCGGCGACTTCATCATCTCCTGCCAAGTAAGCCTTCGGAAGTGTCTCTGGGCCATCCAGTTGACTGACCAGCTTACGAGGGAGTCCTGCTCTGTAACTGCCGCCAGGTTGTGTTGTATTTCGAGTCCTTGTCACTCTCCCACGCTTCGTACACTTGGCGTTCCCAAGTCTGAAGGGAGGAGTGTACATTTGGCTCGGATACACACGGCCGCTCCGTTGTCCTGCTGCGGCAACAAACTGTGCAGGTTTCGCCGATCGGGACGTCTTTTTGCTCTACACGACGACGAGGCATTTCCCGACTCTTCTGAACCTGCCAGCTGCTGAAACTAACGTGGAGAAGCCTGGGTCTGCTTGCTTCGGGGACCGGTGAGTAGTATATCTAGGATCTGGTCGCCCTCCTGCAGTAGCCCATTGCTTTTCCCCGCTGTGTAATAACAGCCCCCTTTTGTCCGTACTCGCGCTCTGCTTCTGCTCGCTGTGGGGGCTGCGCTTGAGTCGCGGAACCTGTTCTTCTTCTGTGTGCACTATACTGAACTGCCTGCCTTCCTCCGAAGAACTTCCCCTTTTGCCCGTTGGCACCGGCGTGGCAGGTACTTTGAGCACAAGGCTCCACTCTTCGCAGGGCTCGGACTTCCATCCAGTTAGGTGCCTCTGAAGGCGAACTGAGTCTACAGCGCTATCGCACTGCCTGTTTTCTTTCCCTTTCAGGTGGATTACACATTTCGTGCTTTTAACGCTTACGACTGTAGTATTTGTATATATATTGTGTTGATATGGTATGTGTTGGTTTAATATTGTGATATTGTGATTTTCTCGCTACAGTCATTATTTTAAAGGCCTTAAAATAAATGTGTATCTATTTTTGATATAACAACTGTTTGGAGTAGTTTGTAAGCGCTCTTGCTTTGTGTGCTCACTGCGGGCTTTCAGTCACCCTCACCCCTCTTGAGACCTAGTCTTGACCGCCGCGATCGCTACCTTGATTGGTCTGGCTCGTCCAGAGGTTACCCTGTTCCAAGTAATTAGGTTGGCCTTCTGAACTTCTGCGCCACCAGGACAGAGTTCAGAAATCCATCTTAACAGGGAGGGAGAGACACACACAGGGCATGAGCGGGGGGTGGTCGGGAGGGATAGAGACACACGGGGCATGAGCAGGGGTGGGGGGAGAGACACACGGGGCATGAGCGGGGGTGGGTGGGAGGTATAGAGACACACGGGGGGTGGGTGGGAGTGATAGAGACACACGGGGCATGAGCGGGGGTGGGTGGGAGGGATAGAGACACACGGGGAATGAGCGGGGGGTGGGTGGGAGGGCCAGGGGTATGAGCGGGGGTGGGTGGGAGGGCTAGAGACTAACGGGGCATGAGTAGGGGGTGAGGGGAGAGACACACGGGGCATGAGCAGAGGGTGGGGGAAGGGAGAGACACACACAGGGCATGTGCAGGGGGTGGGTGGGAGGGATAGAGACACACGGGCATGAGCGGGGGTGGGGTGGGAGGGATAGAGACACACGGGGTATGAGCGGGGGGTGGGTGGGAGTGATAGAGACCCACGTGGCATGAGCGGGGGTTGGGTGGGAGGGATAGAGACAAACGGGGCATGAGCAGGGGGTGGGTGGGAGGGATAGAGACAAACGGGGCATGAGTGGGGGGTGGGTGGGAGGGCTAGGGGCATGAGCGGGGGGTGGGTGTTAGGGCTAGAGACACACGGGGCATGAGTAGGGGGTGAGGGGAGGGACACACGGGGCATGAGCGGGGGTGGGGGGGAGGGAGAGACACACACTGGGCATGAGCGGGGGGTGGGTGGGAGTGATAGAGACACACGGGGCATAAGCGGGGGGTGGGTTGGAGGGATAGAGACAAACGGGGCATGAGCGTGGTGTGGGTGGGAGTGCTAGGGGCATGAGCGGGGGGTGGGTGGGAGGGCTAGAGACGCACAGGGAATGAGTATGGGGTGAGGGGAGAGACACGGGGTATGAGCATGGGGTGGGTGGGAGGGATAGAGACACATGGGGCATGAGCAGGGGGTGGGTGGGAGTGATAGAGACACACGGGGCATGAGCGGGGGTTGGGTGGGAGGGATAGAGACAAATGGGGCATGAGCGGGGGGTGGGTGGGAGGGCTAGGGGCATGAGCGGGGGTGGGTGGGAGTGCCAGAGACACACAGGGCATGAGCGGGGGTGGGGGGAGGGAGAGACACACACGGGGCATGAGCGGGGGTGGGGGGAGGGAGAGACACACACGGGGAATATGAGCGGGGGTGGGGGGAGGGAGAGACACACACGGGGCATGAGCGGGGGTTGGGCGGGAGGGATAGAGACACACGGGGCATGAGCGGGGGTGGGCGGGAGGGATAGAGACACACAAGGCATGAGCGGGGGTGGGTGGGAGTGCCAGAGACACACAGGGCATGAGCGGGGGTGGGAGGGAGGGAGAGATACACACGGGGCATGAGCGGGGGTGGGGGGGAGGGAGAGACACACACGGGGCATATGAGCGGGGGTGGGGGGAGGGAGAGACACACACGGGGCATGAGCGGGGGTTGGGCGGGAGGGATAGAGACACACGGGGCATGAGCGGGGGTGGGCGGGAGGGATAGAGACACACGAGGCATGAGCGGGGGGTGGGCGGGAGGGATAGAGACACACGGGGCATGAGCGGGGTTGGGCGGGAGGGATAGACTAGAGACCCACGTGGCATGAGCGGGGGTTGGGTGGGAGGGATAGAGACAAACGGGGCATGAGCAGGGGGTGGGTGGGAGGGATAGAGACAAACGGGGCATGAGTGGGGGGTGGGTGGGAGGGCTAGGGGCATGAGCGGGGGGTGGGTGTTAGGGCTAGAGACACACGGGGCATGAGTAGGGGGTGAGGGGAGGGACACACGGGGCATGAGCGGGGGTGGGGGGGAGGGAGAGACACACACTGGGCATGAGCGGGGGGTGGGTGGGAGTGATAGAGACACACGGGGCATAAGCGGGGGGTGGGTTGGAGGGATAGAGACAAACGGGGCATGAGCGTGGTGTGGGTGGGAGTGCTAGGGGCATGAGCGGGGGGTGGGTGGGAGGGCTAGAGACGCACAGGGAATGAGTATGGGGTGAGGGGAGAGACACGGGGTATGAGCATGGGGTGGGTGGGAGGGATAGAGACACATGGGGCATGAGCAGGGGGTGGGTGGGAGTGATAGAGACACACGGGGCATGAGCGGGGGTTGGGTGGGAGGGATAGAGACAAATGGGGCATGAGCGGGGGGTGGGTGGGAGGGCTAGGGGCATGAGCGGGGGTGGGTGGGAGTGCCAGAGACACACAGGGCATGAGCGGGGGTGGGGGGAGGGAGAGACACACACGGGGCATGAGCGGGGGTGGGGGGAGGGAGAGACACACACGGGGAATATGAGCGGGGGTGGGGGGAGGGAGAGACACACACGGGGCATGAGCGGGGGTTGGGCGGGAGGGATAGAGACACACGGGGCATGAGCGGGGGTGGGCGGGAGGGATAGAGACACACAAGGCATGAGCGGGGGTGGGTGGGAGTGCCAGAGACACACAGGGCATGAGCGGGGGTGGGAGGGAGGGAGAGATACACACGGGGCATGAGCGGGGGTGGGGGGGAGGGAGAGACACACACGGGGCATATGAGCGGGGGTGGGGGGAGGGAGAGACACACACGGGGCATGAGCGGGGGTTGGGCGGGAGGGATAGAGACACACGGGGCATGAGCGGGGGTGGGCGGGAGGGATAGAGACACACGAGGCATGAGCGGGGGGTGGGCGGGAGGGATAGAGACACACGGGGCATGAGCGGGGTTGGGCGGGAGGGATAGACTAGACACACACGGGGCATGAGCAGGGGGTGGGCGGGAGGGATAAAGACACACGGGGCATGAGCGGGGGGTGGGTGGGAGGGATAGAGATACACGGGGCGTGAGCGGGGGTGGGTGGGAGGGGAGAGACAAACAGGGCATGAGCGGGGGGTGGGTGGGAGGGCTCGGGGCATGAGCGGGGGGTGGGAGGGCTAGGGGCATGAGCGGGCGGTGGGTGGGAGGGCTAGAGACACACGGGGCATGAGTAGGGGGTGAGGAGAGAGACACACGGGGCATGAGTGGGGGTGGGTGGGAGTGGAGACACACGGGGCATGAGCGGGGGGTGGGTGGGAGGCGAGAGGCACAAGGAGCATGAGCGGGGGGTGGGTGGGAGCTCTAGGGGCATGAGCGGGGGGGACAAACAAAAACACAGACATGCCACACGGACATGAGTTTGTGCGGCAGATCCCGCTCCTCGGCCCTCCGCTGGCCACCATGTGCGATGGCATGAGCGGGGGGCTGGAGGAACAGGGGACACACGGAGCATGAGTGGGGGTGGGGGGGACAGGAAGGACACACGGGGCATGAGCAGGGGTGGGGGGACAGAAAGGACACACGGGGCATGAGCGGGGGGTGGGGCAGACACGGGCATGAGCAGGGGTGGAAGGAACAAGAGACAGACACGCTCCTGCTGACCTGACAAAGCCTCTCATGCAGCAAAGAAAGATGGCGGGCATCTCTGAAGCCAGACGCACTGCACGCTTTCACCGCATCCAATGAGAGAGCACATCAGATGTCCGCGGACATCACGCAAGCTGCTGGCCCAATCACTGTCCTGTTCGCAGAGCGAACAGGGAAGTCCGTCCGCGGACCGAACACAGATATCACAATTTTTTTTTAACCTAGTTTTTGGTCACTTTAAAAAAAAACTACTGGACGGATTTTCACCAAATTTGCAAAAGTACGTTTTCGGGACCAAGCCGCTGCTCCTGGTCCAAATTTGGTGAAAATCTGTCTAGCGGTTTGGGCTGTAGACGCGAGCAAAATTTCTTTCCCATTCAGTCTATGGGAAAAAAAAAAGTTTGGGACCCCCCCCTATAACTTTGCCCCCCGGACGAATCCTCACCAGTCTTTGCAAAAAAATTCAGAGTGACCCAAATACGAAGTTATAAGCCGCCCAAAAAGTGCTCTTCCTTTGGAAACAGCAACTTAACCATAACTACATGGCCACTACCCACTTTTTGGGCGGCTTATAACTTCGCTCTCCCTGGACGGATCCTCACTAAACTGCATTTGGGTCACTTTGAATTTTTTGCAAAGTTTGGTGAGGATTCGTCCAGGAGGGGCAAAGTTATAGGGGGGGGTCCCAAAACTTTTTTTTTCCCATAGACATAATGGGAAAAAACTTTGCTCACGCCAACAGCCCAAACCGCTGGACTGATTTACACCAAATTTGCGGCAAGAGCGGCGGCTTGGTCCAAAAAGCGTGCTTTGCTTTATTTGGTGTAAATCCGTCCAGTAGTTTTTTTAAAAATTACAAAAATGTAAGTGAAAAAAATTAGTGATATCTGTGTTCGCTTCGCGGGCACACTTCCCGATCCGTGGACACCAAGGGCCGGTGATTGGGCAAGCAGCTTGCATGATGTCCGCGGACATCTGACATGCTCTCTCATTGGATGTGATAAAAGCGTGCAGTGCGTCTGGCTTCAGAGATGCCTGCCATCTTTGTTCCTCGCATGAGAGGCTTTGTCAGCAGGAGCGGGAACTGCCGCCTGCACAGTAAGTCCGCCCCCGTCCGTGTCTGTCTCCTGTTCCTCCCACCCCTGCTCATGCCCCGTGTGTCCTTTCTGTCCCCCCCACCCCTGCTCATGTCCCGTGTGTCCTTCTTGTCCCCCCACCCCCACTCATGCTCTGTGTCTCCCATGTTCCTCCAGCCCCCGCTCACGCCATCGGCACACGGTGGCCTGCACATGAATGCCGCGTGTCTCTCTCCCTCCCCCCACCCCCGCTCATGCCCCATGTGTCTCTCTCCCCAACCCCCGCTCATGCCCTGTGTGTCTCTCTCCCTCCCCCCCACCCCGCTCATGCCTCGTGTCTCTCTCCCCTTCCCCCACCCCCTGGTCATGCCCCGTGTGTCTCTCTCCCTCCCCCCCACCCCCCGCTCATGCCCTGTGTGTCTCTCTCCCTCCCCCCACCCCCTGCTCATGCCCCGTGTGTCTCTCCCCTCCTGCCCACCCCCGCTCATGCCCCGTGTCTCTCTCCTCTTCCCCCCACCCCCCGCTCATGCCCTGTGTGTCTCTCTCCCTCCCCCCACCCCCTGCTCATGCCCCGTGTGTCTCTCCCCTCCTGCCCACCCCCGCTCATGCCCCGTGTCTCTCTCCTCTTCCCCCACCCCCCGCTCATGCCCCGTGTGTCTCTCTCCCTCCCCCTACCCCCCGCTCATTCCCCGTGTCTCTCTCCCCTTCCCCCCACCCCCCGCTCATGCCCGTGTGTCTCGCTCCCTCCCCACCACCCCCGCTCATGCCCCGTGTGTCTCTCTCCCTCCCCCGCACCCCTGCTCATGCCCCGTATGTCTCTAGCCCTCCCCCCACCCCCGCTCATGCCCCGTGTATCTCTCTCCCTCCCCCCACCCCCACTCATGCCCCGTGTGTCTCTCTCCCTCCCCCCCACCCTTGCTCATGCCCTGTGTGTCTCTCTCCCTCCTGCCCAACCCCCACTCACGCCGCATGTATCTCTCACCCTCCCCCCCACTCATGCCTCATGTGGCGCTCACCCTCCCGCCCACCCCCCGCTCATGCACCGTGTCTCTCTCCCCTTCCCCCCACCCACCGCTCATGCCCCGTGTGTGTCTCTCCCTCTCCCCACCCCCGCTCATGCCCCGTGTGTCTCTCTCCCCTTCCCCCCACCCCCCGCTCATGCCCCGTGTGTCTCTCTCCCTCCCCCCACCCCCCGCTCATGCCCCGTGTCTCTCTCCCCTTCCCCCCACCCCCCGCTCATGCCCCATGTGTCTCTCTCACTCCCCCCCACCTCCGCTCATGGCCCGTGTGTCTCTCTCCCTCATCCCACCCCCGCTCATGCCCTGTGTGTCTCTCTCCCTCCCCATACCACCCGTTCATGCCCCGTGTGTCTCTCTCCTTCCCCCCACCCCCTGCTCATGCCCCCTGTGTCTATCTCCCTCCCCCCACCCCCGCTCATGCCCCGTGTGTCTCTCTCCCTCCCCCCTACCCCCCCGCTCATGCCCCGTGTGTCTCTCTCTCTCCCCCACCCCCCACTCATGCCCCCGTGTGTCTCTCCACCTCCCCCCACCACCCGCTCATTCACCGTGGGTCTCTTCCCTCCCCCCCACCCGGATCATGCCCCGTGTGTCTCTCTCCCTCCCCCCACCCCCCACTCATGCCCCGTGTCTCTCTCCCCTTCCCCCCACCCCCCGCTCAGGCCCTGTGTCTCTCTCCCCTTCCCCCCACCCCCTGCTCATGCCCAGTGTGTCTCTCTCCCTCCCCCCACCCCCGCTCATGCCCCGTGTGTCTCTCTCCCTCCCCCCACCCCCCGCTCATGCCCCGTGTCTCTCTCCGCTTCCTCCCACCCCCCGCGTGTCTCTCTCCCTCCCCCCCACCCCCGCTCATGCCCCGTGTGTCTCTCTCCCCTTCCCCCCACCCCCCACTCATGCCCTGTGTGTCTCTCTCCCTCCCTCCACCCCCTGCTCATGCCGTGTCTCTCTCCCCTTCCCCCCACCCCCTGCTCATGCCCCGTGTGTCTCTCTCCCTCCCACTATCCCCGCTCATGCCCCGTGTGTCTCTCTCCCTACCCCCACCCCCGCTCATGCCCCGTGTGTCTCTCTCCCTCCCCCCCACCCCCCACTCATGCCCCGTGTGTCTCTCCCCTTCCCCCCACCCCCCGCTCATGCCCTGTGTGTCTCTCTCCCTCCCCCCACCCCCGCTCATGCCCCGTGTGTCTCTCTATCTCCCTCCCCCCACCCCCCGCTCATGCGCCGTGTGTCTCTCTCCCTCCCCCCGCCCCCCGCTCAAGCCCCGTGTGTCTCTCTCCCTCCCCCCACCCCCGTTCATGCCCCGTGTGTCTCTCTCCCTCCCCCCCACCCCCGCTCATGCCCCGTGTGTCTCTCTCCCCTTCCCCCACTCCCCGCTCATGCCTCGTGTGTCTCTCTCCCTCCCCCCACCCCCGCTCATGCCCCGTGTCTCTCTCCCTTCCCCCCCCACCCCCCGCTCATGCCCTGTGTGTCTCTCTACCTCCCCCCACCCCCGCTCATGCCCCGTGTGTCTCACTCCCTCCCCCAACCCCCGCTCATTCCACGTGTGTCTCTCTCCCTCCCCCCACCCCGCTCATGCCCTGTGTGTCTCTCTCCCTCCCCCATCCCCGCTCAGGCCCCGTGTCTCTCTCCCTCCCCCCACCCCCGCTCCTGCCCCGTGTGTCTCTCTCCCTCCCACCCACCCCCCGCTCATGCCCTGTGTGTCTCTCTCCCTCCCCCATCCCCCGCTCATGCCCCGTGTGTCTCTCCCCCTCTCCCCACCCCCGGCTCATGCCACGTGTGTCTCTCTACCTCGCGCCCACCCCCCGCTCATGTGCCGTGTGTCTCTCTCCCTCCCGCCCACCCCCCTCAAGCCCTGTGTCTCTCTCCCCCTTACTACCACCCCTGCTCTTGCCCCATGTGTCTCTCCCCCTTCCCCCCATCCCCCGCTCATGCCCCGTGTGTCTCTCTCCCCTTCCCCCACCCCCTGCTCATGCCCCGTGTGTCTCTCACCCCTTGGCCCCAACCCCCGCTCATGCCCCGTGTCTCTCTCCCCTTCCCCCCACCCCCTGCTCATGCCCCGTGTGTCTCTCCCCCTCCCGCCAACCCCCTGCTCATGCCCCGTGTGTCTCTCTCCCCTTCCCCCCACCCCCGCTCATGCCCCGTGTGTCTCTCTCCCTCCCGCCCACCCCCTGCTCATGCCCTGTGTGTCTCTCTCCCTCACCCTACCCCCCGCTCATGCGCGTGTGTCTTTCTCGCTCCCCCCACCCCCGCTCATGCCCCGTGTGTCTCTCTCCCTCCCCCCTACCCCCCGCTCATGCCCCGTGTGTCTCTCTCTCTCCCCCACCCCCCACTCATGCCCCCGTGTGTCTCTCTACCTCGCGCCCACCCCCCGCTCATGCGCCGTGTGTCTCTCTCCCTCCCGCCCACCCCCCGCTCATGCCCTGTGTGTCTCTCCCCCTTACTACCACCCCTGCTCTTGCCCCATGTGTCTCTCCCCCTTCCCCCCACCTCCCGCTCATGCCCCGTGTGTCTCTCTCCCTTCACCCCACCCCTGCTCATGCCCCGTGTGTCTCTCACCCCTTGGCCCCAACCCCCGCTCATGCCCCGTGTCTCTCTCCCCTTGCCCACCATCCCTGCTCATGCCCCGTGTCTGTCTCCCCTTCCCCCCACCCCCTGCTCATGCCCCGTGTGTCTCTCCCCCTCCCGCCCACCCCTGCTCATGCCCCGTGTGTCTCTCTCCCTTTCCACCCACCCCGGCTCATGCCCCGTGTGTCTCTCTCCCTCCCGCCACCCCCTGCTCATGCCCTGTGTGTCTCTCTCCCTCACCCTACCCCCCGCTCATGCGCGTGTGTCTTTTTCGCTCCCCCCACCCCCCGCTCATGCCCCGTGTCTCTCCCCCTCCCCTCACCCCCGCTCATGCCCCGTGTGTCTCTCTCCCTACCTTCCACCCCCTGCTCATGCCCCATTTCCCTCTCCTCTTCCCCCCACCCTGCTCATGCTCCGTGTGTCTCTCCCCCTCCCTCCCAATCCCCGCTCATGCCCCATGTGTCTCTCTCCCTCCCCCCATCCCCGCTCAGGCCCCGTGTCTCTCTCCCTCCCCCACCCCCCGCTCCTGCCCCGTGTGTCTCTCTCCCTCCCACCCACCCCCCGCTCATGCCCTGTGTGTCTCTCTCCCTCCCCCATCCCCCGCTCATGCCCCGTGTGTCTCTCCCCCTCCCCCCACCCCCGGCTCATGCCACGTGTGTCTCTCTACCTCGCGCCCACCCCCCGCTCATGTGCCGTGTGTCTCTCTCCCTCCCGCCCACCCCCCGCTCAAGCCCTGTGTGTCTCTCCCCCTTACTACCACCCCTGCTCTTGCCCCATGTGTCTCTCCCCCTTCCCCCGTCCCCCGCTCATGCCCCGTGTGTCTCTCTCCCCTTCCACCCACCCCTGCTCATGCCCCGTGTGTCTCTCACCCCTTGGCCCCAAACCCCGCTCATGCCCCGTGTCTCTCTCCCCTTGCCCACCACCCCTGCTCATGCCCCGTGTCTGTCTCCCCTTCCCCCCACCCCCTGCTCATGCCCCGTGTGTCTCTCCCCCTCCCGCCAACCTCCTGCTCATGCCCCGTGTGTCTCTCTCCCCTTCCCCCCACCCCCGCTCATGCCCCGTGTGTCTCTCTCCCTCCCGCCCACCCCCTGCTCATGCCCTGTGTGTATCTCTCCCTCACCCCTACCCCCCGCTCATGCGCGTGTGTCTTTCTCGCTCCCCCCCACCCCCCGCTCATGCCCCGTGTGTCTCTCTCCCCGTCCCGCCCACCCCCGCTCTTGCCCCATGTGTCTCTCCCTTTCCCCCCACCCCCGGCTCATGCCACGTGTGTCTCTCTACCTCGCGCCCACCCCCCGCTCATGCGCCGTGTGTCTCTCTCCCTCCCGCCCACCCCCCGCTCATGCCCTGTGTGTCTCTCCCCCTTACTACCAACCCTGCTCTTGCCCCATGTGTCTCTCCCCCTTCCCCCCACCTCCCGCTCATGCCCCGTGTGTCTCTCTCCCCTTCACCCCACCCCTGCTCATGCCCCGTGTGTCTCTCACCCCTTGGCCCCAACCCCCGCTCATGTCCCGTGTCTCTCTCCCCTTGCCCACCATCCCTGCTCATGCCCCGTGTCTGTCTCCCCTTCCCCCACCCCCTGCTCATGCCCCGTGTGTCTCTCCCCCTCCCCGCCCACCCCCTGCTCATGCCCCGTGTGTCTCTCTCCCTTTCCACCCACCCCGGCTCATGCCCTGTGTGTCTCTCTCCCTCCCGCCACCCCCTGCTCATGCCTGTGTGTCTCTCTCCCTCACCCTACCCCCCGCTCATGCGCGTGTGTCTTTTTCGCTCCCCCCACCCCCCGCTCATGCCCCGTGTGTCTCTCTCCCCCTCCTGCCCACCCCCGCTCTTGCCCCATGTGTCTCTCTCCCTCCTGGCCACCCCCCGCTCATGCCCCGTGTCTCTCCCCCTCCCCCTCACCCCCGCTCATGCCCCGTGTGTCTCTCTCCCTCCCTTCCACCCCTGCTCATGCCCCATTTCCCTCTCCTCTTCCCCCACCCTGCTCATGCCCCGTGTGTCTCTCCCCCTCCCGCCCACCCCCCGCTCATGCCCTATGTGTCTCTCCCCCTTACTCCCACCCCCACTCTTGCCCCGTGTGTCTCTCCCCCTTCCCCCCACCCCCGCTCATGCCCCGTGTGTCTCTCTCCCCTTCCCTCCACCCCCCACTTTGCCCCATGTGTCTCTCTCCCTCCCGGCCACCCCCCGTTCATGCCCCGTGTCTCTCCCCCTCCCGCCCAACCCCCGCTCATGCCCCGTGTGTCTCTCCGCCTCCCGCCCACCCCCTGCTCATGCCCCGTGTGTCTCTCTCCCCTTCCCCCCACCCCCGCTCATGTCCCGTGTGTCTCTCTCCCTCCTGCCCACCCCCCGCTCACGCCCCGTGTGTCTCTCTCCCTCCCTTCCACCCCCGCTCATGCCCCATTTCTCTCTCCCCTTCCCCCACCCCCGCTCATGCCCCGTGTGTCTCTCCCCCTCCCTCCCACCACCCACTCATGCTCCGTGTGTCTCTCCCCCTCCCGCCCACCCCCGCTCACGCCCCGTGTGGCTCTCCCCCTCCCCCCACCCCCCGCTCATGCCTCGTGTGTCTCTACCCCTCCCCCCAGCCCCCTCTCATGCCCCGTGTGTCTCTCCCCCTCCCGCCCACCCCCCGCTCATGCCACGTGTGTCTCTCTACCTCGCGCCCTCCCCCCGCTCATGCGCCGTGTGTCTCTCCCCCTCCCGCCCAGCCCCCGCTCATGCCCAGTGTGTCTCTCCCCCTTACTCCCACCCCTGCTCTTGCCCCATGTGTTCCTCCCCCTTCCCCTCACCCCCACTCATGCCCCGTGTGTCTCTCACCCCTTGGCCCCAACCCCTGCTCATGCCCCATGTCTCTCTCCCCTTGCCCACCACCCCTGCTCATGCCCCGTGACTGTCTCCCCTTCCCCCACCCCCCTGCTCATGCCCCGTGTGTCTCTCCCCCTCCCGCCCACCCCCTGCTCATGCCCCGTGTGTCTCTCTCCCCCCCGCCCACCCCCTGCTCATGCCCCGTGTGTCTCTCCCCCTCCCGCCCACCCCCTGCTCATGCCCCGTGTGTCTATCTCCCTCCCCCCACCCCCGCTCATGCCCCGTGTGTCTCTCTCCCTCCCCCCTACCCCCCGCTCATGCCCCGTGTGTCTCTCTCCCTCCCCCACCCCCCGCTCATGCCCCCGTGTGTCTCTCCACCTCCCCCACCACCCGCTCATTCCCTGTGTGTCTCTCTCCCTCCCCCCACCCCCCACTCATGCCCAGTGTGTCTCTCTCCCTCCCCCCACCCCCGCTCATGCCCCGTGTGTCTCTCTCCCTCCCCCCACCCCCCGCTCATGCCCCGTGTCTCTCTCCCCTTCCTCCCACCCCCCGCATGTCTCTCTCCCTCCCCCCACCCCCGCTCATGCCCCGTGTGTCTCTCTCCCCTTCCCCCCACCCCCCACTCATGCCCCGTGTGTCTCTCTCCCTCCCTCCACCCCCTGCTCATGCCGTGTCTCTCTCCCCTTCACCCCACCCCCTGCTCATGCCCCGTGTGTCTCTCTCCCTCCCACTACCCCCGCTCATGCCCGTGTGTCTCTCTCCCTACCCCCAACCCCGCTCATGCCCCGTGTGTCTCTCTCCCTCCCCCCACCCCCCATTCATGCCCCGTGTGTCTCTCCCTTCCCCCCACCCCCGCTCATGCCCTGTGTGTCTCTCTCCCTCCCCCCACCCCCGCTCATGCCCCGTGTGTCTCTCTATCTCCCTCCCCCCACCCCCCGCTCATGCGCCGTGTGTCTCTCTCCCCCCCCCCCACCCCCCGCTCAAGCCCGTGTGTCTCTCTCCCCTTCCCCCACCTCCGCTCATGCCCCGTGTGTCTCGCTCCCTCCCCCCACCCCCGTTCATGCCCCGTGTGTCTCTCTCCCTCCCCCCCACCCCCGCTCATGCCCCGTGTGTCTCTCTCCCCTTCCCCCCACTCCCCGCTCATGCCCCGTGTGTCTCTCTCCCCCCCCACCCCCGCTCATGCCCCGTGTCTCTCTCCCCTTCCCCCCCACCCCCCGCTCATGCCCTGTGTGTCTCTCTACCTCCCCCCACCCCCGCTCATGCCCCGTGTGTCTCACTCTCTCCCCATCTCTCCCCCAACCCCCGCTCATTCCACGTGTGTCTCTCTCCCTCCCCCCATCCCGCTCATGCCCCGTGTGTCTCTCTCCCTCCCCCCATCCCCGCTCAGGCCCCGTGTCTCTCTCCCTCCCCCCACCCCCCGCTCCTTCCCCGTGTGTCTCTCTCCCTCCCACCCACCCCCCGCTCATGCCCTGTGTGTCTCTCTCCCTCCCCCCATCCCCCGCTCATGCCCCGTGTGTCTCTCCCCCTCCCCCCACCCCCGGCTCATGCCACGTGTGTCTCTACCTCGCGCCCACCCCCCGCTCATGCGCCGTGTGTCTCTCTCCCTCCCGCCCACCCCCCCGCTCAAGCCCTGTGTGTCTCTCCCCTTACTACCACCCCTGCTCTTTGCCCCATGTGTCTCTCCCCCTTCCCCCCACCCCCCGCTCATGCCCCGTGTGTCTCTCTCCCCCTTCCCCCCACCCCTGCTCATGCCCCGTGTGTCTCTCACCCCTTGGCCCCACCCCCGCTCATGCCCCGTGTCTCTCTCCCCTTGCCCACCACCCCTGCTCATGCCCCATGTCTGTCTCCCCTTCCCCCCACCCCCGCTCATGCCCCGTGTGTCTCTCTCCCTCCCGCCCACCCCCTGCTCATGCCCTGTGTGTCTCTCTCCCTCACCCTACCCCCCGCTCATGCGCGTGTGTCTTTCTCGCTCCCCCCACCCCCCGCTCATGCCCCGTGTGTCTCTCTCCCCTCCCGCCCACCCCCGCTCTTGCCCCATGTGTCTCTCCCCCTCCCCCCACCCCCGGCTCATGCCACGTGTGTCTCTCTACCTCGCGCCCACCCCCCGCTCATGCGCCGTGTGTCTCTCTCCCTTCCGCCCACCCCCCGCTCATGCCCTGTGTGTCTCTCCCCCTTACTACCACCCCTGCTCTTGCCCCATGTGTCTCTCCCCTTCCCCCCACCCCCCGCTCATGCCCCGTGTGTCTCTCTCCCCTTCCCCCCACCCCTGCTCATGCCCCGTGTGTCTCTCACCCCTTGGCCCCAACCCCCGCTCATGCCCCGTGTCTCTCTCCCCTTGCCCACCATCCCTGCTCATGCCCCGTGTCTGTCTCCCCTTCCCCCCACCCCCTGCTCACGCCCCGTGTGTCTCTCCCCCTCCCGCCCACCCCCTGCTCATGCCCCGTGTGTCTCTCTCCCCTTCCCCCCACCCCCGCTCATGCCTCGTGTGTCTCTCTCTCTCTCCCGCCCACCCCCTGCTCATGCCCTGTGTGTCTCTCTCCCTCACCCTACCCCCCGCTCATGCGCGTGTGTCTTTTTCGCTCCCCCCACCCCCCACTCATGCCCCGTGTGTCTCTCTCCCCCTCCGGCCCACCCCCGCTCTTGCCCCATGTGTCTCTCTTCCTCCTGGCCACCCCCCGCTCATGCCCCGTGTCTCTCCCCCTCCCCCTCACCCCCGCTCATGCCCCGTGTGTCTCTCTACCTCCCTTCCACCCCTGCTCATGCCCCATTTCCCTCTCCCCTTCCCCCCACCCCGCTCATGCCCCGTGTGTCTCTCCCCCTCCCTCCCAATCCCCGCTCATGCCCCGTGTGTCTCTCCCCCTCCCGCCCACCCCCGCCCCGTGTGTCTCTCCCCCTCCCGCCAACCCCCCGCTCATGCCCCGTGTGTCTCTCCACCTCCCCCCACCCCCCGCTCATGCCCGTGTGTCTCTCCCCCTCCCCCCACCCCCTGCTCATGCCCCGTGTGTCTCTCCCCCTCCCGCCCACCCCCGCTCATGCCCCGTGTGTCTCTCCCCCTCCCGCCCACCCCCCGCTCATGCCCTATGTGTCTCTCCCCCTTACTCCCACCCCCATTCTTGCCCCGTGTGTCTCTCCCCCTTCCCCCCACCCCCCGCTCCCTCCCCCACCCCACACTCATGCCCCGTGTCTCTCTCCCCTTCCCCCCACCCCCCGCTCATGCCCTGTGTCTCTCTCCCCCTTCCCCCCACCCCCTGCTCATGCCCAGTGTGTCTCTCTCCCTCCCCCCACCCATGCCCCGTGTGTCTCTCTCCCTCCCCCCATCCCCCGCTCATGCCCCGTGTCTCTCTCCCCTTCCTCCCACCCCCCGCATGTCTCTCTCCATCCCCCCCACCCCCGCTCATGCCCCGTGTGTCTCTCTCCCCTTCCCCCCACCCCCCACTCATGCCACGTGTGTCTCTCTCCCTCCCTCCACCCCCTGCTCATGCCGTGTCTCTCTCCCCTTCCCCCCACCCCCTGCTCATGCCCCGTGTGTCTCTCTCCCTCCCACTACCCCCGCTCATGCCCCGTGTGTCTCTCTCCCTACCCCCTACCCCGCTCATGCCCCGTGTGTCTCTCTCCCTCCCCCCACCCCCCATTCATGCCCCGTGTGTCTCTCCCCTTCCCCCCACCCCCCGCTCATGCCCTGTGTGTCTCTCTCCCTCCCCTCACCCCCGCTCATGCCCCGTGTGTCTCTCTATCTCCCTCCCCCCACCCCCCGCTCATGCGCCGTGTGTCTCTCTCCCTCCCCCCACCCCCCGCTCAAGCCCCGTGTGTCTCTCTCCCCTTCCCCCACCTCCGCTCATGCCCCGTGTGTCTCTCTCCCTCCCCCCACCCCCGTTCATGCCCCGTGTGTCTCTCTCCCTCCCCCCCACCCCCGCTCATGCCCCGTGTGTCTCTCTCCCCTTCCCCCCACTCCCCGCTCATGCCCCGTGTGTCTCTCTCCCTCCCCCCACCCCCGCTCATGCCCCGTGTCTCTCTCCCCTTCCCCCCCACCCCCCGCTCATGCCCTGTGTGTCTCTCTACCTCCCCCCACCCCCGCTCATGCCCCGTGTGTCTCACTCTCTCCCCCAACCCCCACTCATTCCACGTGTGTCTCTCTCCCTCCCCCCACCCCGCTCATGCCCCGTGTGTCTCTCTCCCTCCCCCCATCCCCGCTCAGGCCCCGTGTCTCTCTCCCTCCCCCACCCCCCGCTCCTTCCCCGTGTGTCTCTCTCCCTCCCCCCACCCCCCGCTCAAGCCCCGTGTGTCTCTCTCCCCTTCCCCCACCTCCGCTCATGCCCTGTGTGTCTCTCTCCCTCCCCCCATCCCCCGCTCATGCCCCGTGTGTCTCTCCCCCTCCCCCCACCCCCGGCTCATGCCACGTGTGTCTCTACCTCGCGCCCACCCCCCGCTCATGCGCCGTGTGTCTCTCTCCCTCCCGCCCACCCCCCGCTCAAGCCCTGTGTGTCTCTCCCCCTTACTACCACCCCTGCTCTTGCCCCATGTGTCTCTCCCCCTTCCCCCCACCCCCCGCTCATGCCCCGTGTGTCTCTCTCCCCTTCCCCCCACCCCTGCTCATGCCCCGTGTGTCTCTCACCCCTTGGCCCCACCCCCGCTCATGCCCCGTGTCTCTCTCCCCTTGCCCACCACCCCTGCTCATGCCCCATGTCTGTCTCCCCTTCCCCCCACCCCCTGCTCATGCCCTGTGTGTCTCTCCCCCTCCCCCCCACCCCCTGCTCATGCCCCGTGTGTCTCTCTCCCCTTCCCCCCACCCCCGCTCATGCCCCGTGTGTCTCTCTCCCTCCCGCCCACCCCCTGCTCATGCCCTGTGTGTCTCTCTCCCTCACCCTACCCCCCGCTCATGCGCGTGTGTCTTTCTCGCTCCCCCCACCCCCCGCTCATGCCCCGTGTGTCTCTCTCCCCCTCCCGCCCACCCCCGCTCTTGCCCCATGTGTCTCTCCCCCTCCCCCCACCCCCGGCTCATGCCACGTGTGTCTCTCTACCTCGCGCCCACCCCCCGCTCATGCGCCGTGTGTCTCTCTCCCTTCCGCCCACGCCCCGCTCATGCCCTGTGTGTCTCTCCCCCTTACTACCACCCCTGCTCTTGCCCCATGTGTCTCTCCCCTTCCCCCCACCCCCCGCTCATGCCCCGTGTGTCTCTCTCCCCTTCCCCCCACCCCTGCTCATGCCCCGTGTGTCTCTCACCCCTTGGCCCCAACCCCCGCTCATGCCCCGTGTCTCTTTCCCCTTGCCCACCATCCCTGCTCATGCCCCGTGTCTGTCTCCCCTTCCCCCCACCGCCTGCTCACGCCCCGTGTGTCTCTCCCCCTCCCGCCCACCCCCTGCTCATGCCCCGTGTGTCTCTCTCCCCTTCCCCCCACCCCCGCTCATGCCTCGTGTGTCTCTCTCCCTCCCGCCCACCCCCTGCTCATGCCCTGTGTGTCTCTCTCCCTCACCCTACCCCCCGCTCATGCGCGTGTGTCTTTTTCGCTCCCCCCACCCCCCACTCATGCCCCGTGTGTCTCTCTCCCCCTCCCGCCCACCCCCGCTCATGCCCCGTGTCTCTCCCCCTCCCCCTCACCCCCGCTCATGCCCCGTGTGTCTCTCTCCCTCCCTTCTACCCCTGCTCATGCCCCATTTCCCTCTCCCCTTCCCCCCACCCCGCTCATGCCCCGTGTGTCTCTCCCCCTCCCTCCCAATCCCTGCTCATGCCCCTTGTGTCTCTCCCCCTCCCGCCCACCCCGCTCACGCCCCTTGTGTCTCTCCCCCTCCCGCCAACCCCCCGCTCATGCCCCGTGTGTCTCTCCACCTCCCCCCACCCCCCGCTCATGCCCCGTGTGTCTCTCCCCCTCCCCCCACCCCCCGCTCATGCCCCGTGTGTCTCTCCCCCTCCCGCCCACCCCCCGCTCATGCCCCGTGTGTCTCTCCCCCTCCCGCCCACCCCCCGCTCATGCCCTATGTGTCTCTCCCCCTTACTCCCACCCCCACTCTTGCCCCGTGTGTCTCTCCCCCTTCCCCCCACCCCCCGCTCATGCCCCGTGTGTCTCTCTCCCCTTCCCTCCACCGCCCGTTCATGCCCCGTGTCTCTCCCCCTCCCGCCCAACCCCTGCTCATGCCCCGTGTGTCTCTCCGCCTCCCGCCCACCCCCTGCTCATGCCCCGTGTGTCTCTCTCCCCTTCCCCCCACCCCCGCTCATGTCCCGTGTGTCTCTCTCCCTCCCGCCCACCCCCTGCTCATGCCCTGTGTGTCTCTCTCCCTCCCTTCCACCCCCGCTCATGCCCCATTTCTCTCTCCCCTTCCCCCCACCCCCGCTCATGCCCCGTGTGTCCCTCCCCCTCCCTCCCACCCCCCGCTCATGCCCCGTGTGTCTCTCCCCCTCACGCCCACCCCCTCTCACGCCCCGTGTGGCTCTCCCCCTCCCCCCACCCCCCGCTCATGCCTCGTGTGTCTCTACCCCTCCCCCCACCCCCCTCTCATGCCCCGTGTGTCTCTCCCCCTCCCGCCCACCCCCCGCTCATGCCACGTGTGTCTCTCTACCTCGCGCCCTCCCCCCGCTCATGCGCCGTGTGTCTCTCCCCCTCCCGCCCAGCCCCCGCTCATGCCCTGTGTGTCTCTCCCCCTTACTCCCACCCCTGCTCTTGCCCCATGTGTCTCTCCCCCTTCCCCCCACCCCCGCTCATGCCCCGTGTGTCTCTCACCCCTTGGCCCCAACCCCCGCTCATGCCCCGTGTCTCTCTCCCCTTGCCCACCACCCCTGCTCATGCCCCGTGTCTGTCTCCCCTTCCCCCACCCCCTGCCCCGTGTGTCTCTCCCCCTCCCGCCCACCCCCTGCTCATGCCCCGTGTGTCTCTCTCCCCCCCGCCCACCCCCTGCTCATGCCCTGTGTGTCTCTCTCCCTCCCCCCACCCCCCGCTCATGCCCGTGTGTCTCTCTCGCTCCCCCCACCCCCTGCTCATTCCCCGTGTGTCTCTCTCCTCCTACCGCCCACCCCCACTCTTGCCCCATGTGTCTCTCTCCCTCCCGGCCACCCCCCGCTCATGCCCCATGTCTCTCCCCCTTCCGCCCAACCCCTGCTCATGCCGCATGTGTCTCCCCCTCACCCTCGCTCATGCCCCGTGTGTCTCTCTCCCTCCCTTCCACCCCTGCTCATGCCCCATTTCCCACTCCCCTTCCCCCCATCCCCGCCCATGCCCCGTGTGTCTCTCCACCTCCCTCTCAATCCCCGCTCATGCCCCGTGTGTCTCTCCCCCTCCCCCCACCCCCCGCTCATACCCCGTGTGTCTCTCCCCCTCCCCCACGCCCCGTGTGTCTCTCCCCCTCCCGCCCACCCCCCGCTCAAGCCCCGTGTGTCTCTCCCCCTCCCGCCCTCCCCCCGCTCATGCCCTGTGTGTCTCTCCCCCTTAGTCCCACCCCCGCTCTTGCCCCGTGTGTCTCTCCCCCTACCCGCCAACCCCCGCTCATGCCCCGTGTGTCTCTCTCCCCTTACCCCCACCCCCCGCTCTTGCCCCATGTGTCTCTCTCCCTCCCGGCCACCCCCCGCTCATGCCCCGTGTCTCTCCCCCTCCCGCCCAACCCCCGCTCATGCCCCGTGTGTCTCTCCGCCTCCCGCCCACCCCCTGCTCATGCCCCGTGTGTCTCTCTCCCCTTCCCACCACCCCCGCTCATGCCCCGTGTGTCTCTCTCCCTCCCGCCCACCCCCTGCTCATGCCCTGTGTGTCTCTCTCCCTCCCCCCACCCCCCGCTCATGCCCGTGTGTCTCTCTTGCTCCCCCCACCCCCCGCTCACGCCCCTTGTGTCTCTCTCCCTCCCTTCCACCCCCGCTCATGTACCATTTCTCTCTCCCCTTCCCCCCACCCCCGCTCATGCCCCGTGTGTCTCTCCCCCTCCGTCCCACCCCCCGCTCATGCCCCGTGTGTCTCTCCCCCTCCCGCCCATCCCCGCTCACGCCCCGTGTGTCTCTCCCCCTCCCGCCCACCCCCCGCTCATGCCCCGTGTGTCTCTCCCCCTCCCCCCACCCCCGCTCATGCCCCGTGTGTCTCTCCCCCCCCCACTCACCGCCCATGCCCCGTGTGTCTCTCCCCCTCCCGCCAACCCCCCGCTCATGCCACGTCTGTCTCTCTACCTCGCGCCCACCCCCCGCTCATGCGCCGTGTGTCTCTCCCCCTCCCGCCCACACCCCGCTCATGTCCTGTGTGTCTCTTCCACTTACTCCCACCCCTGCTCTTGCCCCATGTGTCTCTCCCCCTTCCCCCATCCCCTGCTCATGCCCCGTGTGTCTCTCTACCCTTCCCCCCACCCCCCGCTCATGCCCCTTGTCTCTCTCACCCCTTGCCCCCAACACCTGCTCATGCCCCGTGTCTGTCTCCCGTTCCCCCCACCCCCTGCCCATACCCCGTGTGTCTCTCCCCCTCCCGCCAAGCCCCTTCCCATGCGCCTTGTGTCTGTCTCTCCTTCCCCCCACCCCCGCTCATGCCCCGTGTGTCTCTCTCCCTCCCACCCACCCCCTGCTCATGCCCTGTGTGTCTCTCTCCCTCCCCCCACCCCCGCTCATGCCCGTGTGTCTCTCTCGCTCCCCCCACCTCCCGCTCACGCCACGTGTGTCTCTCTCCCCCTCCCGCCCACCCCCGCTCTTGCCCCATATGTCTCTCTCCCTCCCGGCCACCCCCCGCTCATGCCCCGTGTCTGTCCCCCTCCCGCCCAACCCCCACTCATGCCGCATGTGTCTTTCCCTCCCCCCCGCCCCCGCTCATGCCCCGTGTGTCTCTCTCCCTCCCTTCCACCCCTGCTCATGCCCCATTTCCCTCTCCCCTTCCCCACACCCTCGCTCATGCCCCGTGTGTCTCTCCCCTTACCTCCCAATCCCCGCTCATGCCCTGTGTGTCTCTCCCCCTCCCGCCCACCCCCGCTCACGCCCCGTGTGTCTCTCCCCCTCCCGCCCACCCACCGCTCATGCCCCGTGTGTCTCTCCCCCTCCCCCCACCCCCGCTCATGCCCCGTGTGTCTCTCCCCCTCCCGCCCACCCCCGCTCATGCCACATGTGTCTCTCCCCCTCGCGCCCACCCCCGCTCATGCCCCGTGTGTCTCTCCCCCTCCCGCCCACCCCCGCTCTTGCCCCGTGTGTCTCTCCCCCTTCCCCCCACCCCCCACTCAAGCCCCGTGTGTCTCTCTCCCCCTCCCCCCACCCCCCGCTCTTGCCCCATGTGTCTCTCTCCCCCCCGGCCACCCCCGCTCTGGCCCCGTGTCTCTCCCCCACCCGCCCAACCCCTGCTCATGCCCCGTGTGTCTCTCCCCCTCCCGCCCACCCCCGCTCATGCCCGTGTCCCTCTCTCGCTCCCCCCACCCTCTCTCATGCCCCGTGTGTCTCTCTCCCTCCCTTCCACCCCTGCTCATGCCCCATTTCTCTCTCCCCTTCCCCCCACCCCCGCTCACGCCCCGTGTGTCTCTCCCCTTACCTCCCAATCCCCGCTCATGCCCTGTGTGTCTCTCCCCCTCCCGCCCACCCCCGCTCACGCCCCGTGTGTCTCTCCCCCTCCCGCCCACCCACCGCTCATGCCCCGTGTGTCTCTCCCCCTCCCCCCACCCCCCGCTCATGCCCTGTGTGTCTCTCCCCCTCCCGCCCACCCCCGCTCATGCCACGTGTGTCTCTCTACCTCCCGCCCACCCCCGCTCATGCCCGTGTCCCTCTCTCGCTCCCCCCACCCTCTCTCATGCCCCGTGTGTCTCTCCCCCTCCCTCCCACCCCCCACTCATGCCCCGTATGTCTCTCCCCCTCCCCCCACCCCCCGCTCATGCCCTGTGTGTCTCTCCCCCTCCCGCCCACCCCCGCTCATGCCACGTGTGTCTCTCTACCTCACGCCCACCCCCGGCTCATGCGCCGTATGTCTCTCCCCCTCCCGCCCACCCCCCGCTCATGCCCCGTGTGTCTCTCCCCTTACTCCCACCCCTGCTCTTGCCCCATGTGTCTCTCCCCCTTCCCCCACCCCCCGCTCATGCCCCGTGTGTCTCTCTCCCCTTCCCCCCACACCCCGCTCATGCCCCGTGTGTCTCTCACCCCTTGCCCCCAACCCCCGCTCATGCCCCGTGTCTCTCTCCCCTTGCCCCCCACCCCTGCTCATGCCCCGTGTCTGTCTCCCCTTCTCCCCACCCCCTGCTCATGCCCCGTGTGTCTCTCCTCTCCCGCCCACCCCCTGCTCATGCCCCATGTGTCTCTCTCCCCTTCCCCCCACCCCCGCCCATGCCCCGTGTGTCTCTCTCCCTCCCGCCCACCCCCTGCTCATGCCCTGTGTGTCTCTCTCCCTGCCCCCACCCCCCGCTCATGCCCGTGTGTCTCTCTCACTCCCCCCACCGCCGCTCATGTCCCGTGTGTCTCTCTCCCCCTCCCGCCCACCCCCACTCATGCCCCGTGTGTCTCTCCCCCTCCCCCCACCCCCACTCATAACCCATGTGTCTCTCCCCCTCCCGCTCATGCCCTGTGTGTCTCTCCCCCTCGCGCCCATCCCCTGCTCATGCCCTGTGTGTCTCTCCCCCTTACTCCCACCCCCGATCTTGTCCCCAGTGTCTCTCCCCCTTCCCCCCACCCCCCGCTTTTGCCCCATGTGTCTCTCTCCCTCCCGGCCACCCCCCGCTCATGCCCCGTGTCTCTCCTCCTCCCGCCCAACCCCCGCTCATGCCGCATGTGTCTTTCCCTCCCCCCCACCCCCGCTCATGCCCCATGTGTCTCTCTCCCTCCCTTCCACCCCTGCTCATGCCCCATTTCTCTCTCCCCTTCCTCCCACCCCCGCTCATGCCCCGTGTGTCTCTCCACCTCCCCCCACCCCCCGCTCATGCCCCGTGTATCTCTCCCCTTCCCGCCCACCCCCCGCTCATGCCACATGTGTCTCTCCCCCTCGCGCCCACCCCCTGCTCATGCCCTGTGTGTCTCACCCCCTCCCGCCCACCCCCAGCTCATGCCCCGTGTGTCTCTCCCCTTCCCCCCACCCCCCGCTCATGCCCCGTGTCTCTCTCCCCTTGCCCCCCACCCCCGCTCATGCCCCGTGTCTGTCTCCCCTTCCTCCCACCCCCTGCTCATGGCCCGTGTGTCTCTCCCCTCCCGCCCACCCCCTGCTCATGCCCCGTGTGTCTCTCTCCCCTTCCCCCACCCCCGCTTATGCCCCGTGTGTCTCTCTCCCTCCCGCCAATCCCCCGCTCATGCCCTGTGTGTCTCTCAAACTCCCCCCCACCCCCTGCTCATGCCCATGTGTCTCTCTCCCTCCCCCCACCCCCCGCTCATGCCCCGTGTGTCTCTCTCCCTCCCCCCAACCCCCGCTCATGCCCCGTGTGTCTCTCCCCCTCCCGCCCACTCCCCGCTCACGCCCCGTGTGTCTCTCCCCCTCCCGCCCAAACCCTTCTCATGCGGCATGTGTCTTTCCCTCCCCCCCACCCCCGCTCATGCCCCGTGTGTCTCTCTCCCTCCCTTCCACCCCCGCTCATGCCCCATTTCTCTCTCCCCTTCCCCCCACCCCCACTCATGCCCCGTGTGTCTCTCCCCTTCCCTTCCACCCCCTGCTCATGCCCTGTGTGTCTCTCTCCCTCCCCCCACCCCCGCTCATGCCCGTGTGTCTCTCTCGCTCCCCCCACCTCCCGCTCACGCCACGTGTGTCTCTCTCCCCCTCCCGCCCACCCCCGTTCTTGCCCCATATGTCTCTCTCCCTCCCGGCCACCCACCGCTCATGCCCCGTGTCTGTCCCCCTCCCGCCCAACCCCCACTCATGCCGCATGTGTCTTTCCTTCCCCCCCGCCCCCGCTCATGCCCCGTGTGTCTCTCTCCCTCCCTTCCACCCCTGCTCATGCCCCATTTCCCTCTCCCCTTCCCCACACCCTCGCTCATGCCCCGTGTGTCTCTCCCCTTACCTCCCAATCCCCGCTCATGCCCTGTGTGTCTCTCCCCCTCCCGCCCACCCCCGCTCACGCCCCGTGTGTCTCTCCCCCTCCCGCCCACCCACCGCTCATGCCCCGTGTGTCGCTCCCCCTCCCCCACCCCCCGCTCATGCCCCGTGTGTCTCTCCCCCTCCCCCCACCCCCGCTCATGCCCCGTGTGTCTCTCCCCCTCCCGCCCACCCCCCACTCATGCCACATGTGTCTCTCCCCCTCGCGCCCACCCCCGCTCATGCCCCGTGTGTCTCTCCCCCTCCCGCCCACCCCCGCTCTTGCCCCGTGTGTCTCTCCCCCTTCCCCCCACCCCCCACTCAAGCCCCGTGTGTCTCTCTCCCCCTCCCCCCACCCCCCGCTCTTGCCCCATGTGTCTCTCTCCCCCCCGGCCACCCCCGCTCTGGCCCCGTGTCTCTCCCCCACCCGCCCAACCCCTGCTCATGCCCCGTGTGTCTCTCCCCCTCCCGCCCACCCCCGCTCATGCCCGTGTCCCTCTCTCGCTCCCCCCACCCTCTCTCATGCCCCGTGTGTCTCTCTCCCTCCCTTCCACCCCTGCTCATGCCCCATTTCTCTCTCCCCTTCCCCCCACCCCGCTCATGCCCCGTGTGTCTCTCCCCTTACCTCCCAATCCCCGCTCATGCCCTGTGTGTCTCTCCCCCTCCCGCCCACCCCCGCTCACACCCCGTGTGTCTCTCCCCCTCCCGCCCACCCACCGCTCATGCCCTGTGTGTCTCTCCCCCTCCCGCCCACCCCCGCTCATGCCACGTGTGTCTCTCTACCTCACGCCCACCCCCCGCTCATGCGCCGTATGTCTCTCCCCCTCCCGCCCACCCCCCGCTCATGCCCCGTGTGTCTCTCCCCTTACTCCCACCCCTGCTCTTGCCCCATGTGTCTCTCCCCCTTCCCCCACCCCCCGCTCATGCCCCGTGTGTCTCTCTCCCCTTCCCCCCACACCCCGCTCATGCCCCGTGTGTCTCTCACCCCTTGCCCCCAACCCCCGCTCATGCCCCGTGTCTCTCTCCCCTTGCCCCCCACCCCTGCTCATGCCCCGTGTCTGTCTCCCCTTCTCCCCACCCCCTGCTCATGCCCCGTGTGTCTCTCCCCCTCCCGCCCACCCCCTGCTCATGCCCCATGTGTCTCTCTCCCCTTCCCCCCACCCCCGCTCATGCCCCGTGTGTCTCTCTCCCTCCCACCCACCCCCTGCTCATGTCCCGTGTGTCTCTCTCCCCCTCCCGCCCACCCCCACTCATGCCCCGTGTGTCTCTCCCCCTCCCCCCACCCCCACTCATAACCCGTGTGTCTCTCCCCCTCCCGCTCATGCCCTGTGTGTCTCTCCCCCTCGCGCCCATCCCCTGCTCATGCCCTGTGTGTCTCTCCCCCTTACTCCCACCCCCGATCTTGTCCCGTGTGTCTCTCCCCCTTCCCCCCACCCCCCACTTTTGCCCCATGTGTCTCTCTCCCTCCCGGCCACCCCCCGCTCATGCCCCGTGTCTCTCCCCCTCCCGTCCAACCCCCGCTCATGCCGCATGTGTCTTTCCCTCCCCCCCACCCCCGCTCATGCCCCATGTGTCTCTCTCCCACCCTTCCACCCCTGCTCATGCCCCATTTCTCTCTCCCCTTCCTCCCACCCCCGCTCATGCCCCGTGTGTCTCTCCACCTCCCCCCACCCCCGCTCATGCCCCGTGTATCTCTCCCCCTCCCGCCCACCCCCCGCTCATGCCACGTGTGTCTCTCCCCCTCGCGCCCACCCCCTGCTCATGCCCCGTGTGTCTCACCCCCTCCCGCCCACCCCCAGCTCATGCCCCATGTGTCTCTCCCCTTCCCCCCACCCCCCGCTCATGCCCCGTGTCTCTCTCCCCTTGCCCCCCACCCCCGCTCATGCCCCGTGTCTGTCTCCCCTTCCTCCCACCCCCTGCTCATGGCCCGTGTGTCTCTCCCCTCCCGCCCACCCCCTGCTCATGCCCCGTGTGTCTCTCTCCCCTTCCCCCACCCCCGCTTATGCCCCGTGTGTCTCTCTCCCTCCCGCCAACCCCCCGCTCATGCCCTGTGTGTCTCTCTCCCTCCCCCCACCCCCCGCTCATGCCCATGTGTCTCTCTCCCTCCCCCCACCCCCCGCTCATGCCCCGTGTGTCTCTCTCCCTCCCCCCAACCCCCGCTCATGCCCCGTGTGTCTCTCCCCCTCCCGCCCACTCCCCGCTCACGCCCCGTGTGTCTCTCCCCCTCCCGCCCAAACCCTTCTCATGCGGCATGTGTCTTTCCCTCCCCCCCACCCCCGCTCATGCCCCGTGTGTCTCTCTCCCTCCCTTCCACCCCCGCTCATGCCCCATTTCTCTCTCCCCTTCCCCCCAACCCCACTCATGCCCCGTGTGTCTCTCCCCTTCCCTTCCACCCCCCGCTCATGCCCCATGAGTCTCTCCCCCTCCTGCCCACCCCCGCTCACGCCCCGTGTGTCTCTCCCCCTCCCGCCCACCCCCCGCTTATGCCCCGTGTGTCTCTCCCCCTCCCCCCGCTCATGCCCCGTGTGTCTCTACCCCTCCCCCACCCCCTGCTCATGCCCCGTGTGTCTCTCCCCCTCCCGCCCACCCCCCGCTCATGCCACGTGTGTCTCTCCCCCTCGCTTCCACCCCCGCTCTTGCCCCATGTGTCTCTACCCCTCCCCCCACTCATGCCCCGTGTTTCTCTCCCCCTCCCGCCCACCCCCCGCTCATGCCACGTGTGTCTCTCCCCCTCCCGCCCACACCCCGCTCATGCCCTGTGTGTCTCTCCCCCTTACTCCCACCCCCGCTCTTGCCCCGTGTGTCTCTCCCCCTTGCCCCCACCCCCCGCTCATGCCCCTTGTGTCTCTCTCCCCTTCCCTCCACCCCCCGCTCATGCCCCGTGTGTCTCTCTCCACTTGCCCCCAACCCCCGCTCATGCCCCGTGTCTCTCTCCCCTTGCCCCCCACCCCTGCTCATCCCCGTGTCTGTCTCCCCTTCCCCCCACCCACTGCTCATGCCCTGTGTGTCTCTCCCCCTCCCGCCCACCCCCTGCTCATGCCCCGTGTGTCTCTCCCCCTCCCCCCACCCCACGCTCATGCCCCGTGTGTCTCTCCCCCTCCCGCCCACCCCCCGCTCATGCCACGTGTGTCTCTCTACCTCGCACCCACCCCCGGCTCATGCGCCGTGTGTCTCTCCCCCTCCCGCCCACCCCCCGCTCATGCCCTGTGTGTCTCTCCCCCTTACTCCCACCCCTGCTCTTGCCCCATGTGTCTCTCCCCCTTCCCCCCACCCCCCGCTCATGCCCCGTGTGTCCCTCTCCCCTTCCCCCCACCCCCCGCTCATGCCCCGTGTGTCTCTCACCCCTTGCCCCCAACCCCCGCTCATGCCCCGTGTCTCTCTCCCCTTGCCCCCCACCCCTGCTCATGCCCCGTGTCTGTCTCCGCCTCGCGCCCACCCCCTGCTCATGCCCCGTGTGTCTCACCCCCTCCCGCCCACCCCCAGCTCATGCCCTGTGTGTCTCTCCCCCTTACTCCCACCCCCGCTCTTGCCCGTGTGTCTCTCCCCCTTCCCCCCACCCCCTGCTCATGCCCAGTGTGTCTCTCTCCCCTTCCCTCCACCCCCCGCTCATGCCCCGTGTGTCTCTCTCCCCTTGCCCCAACCCCCGCTCATGCCCCGTGTCTCTCTCCCCTTGCCCCCCACCCCCGCTCATGCCCCGTGTCTGTCTCCTCTTCCCCCCACACCCTGCTCATGCCCCGTGTGTCTCTCCCCCTCCCGCCCACCCCCTGCTCATGCCCCGTGTGTCTCTCTCCCCTTCCCCCACCCCCGCGTGTCTCTCTCCCTCCCGCCAACCCCCCGCTCATGCTCTGTGTGTCTCTCTCCCTCCCCCCACCCCCGCTCATGCCCATGTGTCTCTCTCCCTCCCCCCACCCCCGCTCATGCCCCGTGTGTCTCTCTCCCTCCCCCTACCCCCGCTCATGCCCCGTGTGTCTCTCCCCCTCCCGCCCACTCCCCGCTCACGCCCCGTGTGTCTCTCCCCCTCCCGCCCAAACCCTTCTCATGCGGCATGTGTCTTTCCCTTCCCCCCCACCCCCGCTCATGCCCCGTGTGTCTCTCTCCCTCCCTTCCACCCCCGCTCATGCCCCATTTCTCTCTCCCCTTCCCCCCACCCCCACTCATGCCCCGTGTGTCTGTCCCCTTCCCTTCCACCCCCGCTCATGCCCCATGAGTCTCTCCCCCTCCCGCCCACCCCCGCTCACGCCCCGTGTGTCTCTCCCCCTCCCGCTCACCCCCCGCTCATGCCCCGTGTGTCTCTCCCCCTCCCCCCACCCCCCGCTCATGCCCCGTGTGTCTCTACCCCTCCCCCCACCTCCTGCTCATGCCCCGTGTGTCTCTCCCCCTCCCGTCCACCCCCCGCTCATGCCACATGTGTCTCTCCCCCTCGCTTCCACCCCCGCTCTTGCCCCGTGTGTCTCTCCCCCTCCCGCCCACCCCCCGCTCATGTCACGTGTGTCTCTCCCCCTCCTGCCCACACCCCGCTCATGCCCTGTGTGTCTCTCCCCCTTACTCCCACCCCCGCTCTTGCCCCGTGTGTCTCTCCCCCTTCCCCCCACCCCCCGCTCATGCCCCTTGTGTCTCTCTCCCCTTCCCTCCACCCCCCGCTCATGCCCCGTGTGTCTCTCTCCACTAGCCCCCAACCCCCGCTCATGCCCCGTGTCTCTCTCCCCTTGCCCCCCACCCCTGCTCATGCCCCGTGTCTGTCTCCCCTTCCCCCCACCCCCTGCTCATGCCCTGTGTGTCTCTCTCCCCTTCCCCCATCCCCGCTCATGCCCCGTGTGTCTCTCTCCCTCCCGCCAACCCCCCGCTCATGCCCTTTGTATCTCTCTCCCTCCCCCCACCCCCCGCTCATGCCCATGTGTCTCTCTCCCTCCCCCCACCCCTGCTCATGCCCCGTGTGTCTCTCTCACCCTCCCGCCCACCCCCGCTCTTGCCCCATGTGTCTCTCTCCCTCCCGGTCACCCCCGCTCATGCCCCGTGTGTCTCTCTGCCTCCGCCCCACCCCCTCTCATGCCCCGTGTGTCTCTCTCCCCCCCACCCCTGCTCATGCCCCATGTGTCACTCTCCCTCCCCCCGCTCATGCCCCGTGTGTCTCTCCCCCTCCCGCCCAACCCCTTCTCATGCCGCATGTGTCTTTCCCTCCCCCACCCCCGTTCATGCCCTGTGTGTCTCTCTCCCTCCCTTCCACCCCCGCTCATGCCCCATTTCTCTCTCCCCTTCCCCCCACCCCTGCTCATGCCCTGTGTGTCTCTCCCCCTCCCTTCCACCCCCCGCTCATGCCCCGTGAGTCTCTCCCCCTCCCGCCCACCCCTGCCCCGTGTGTCTCTCCCCCTCCCGCCCACCCCCCGCTCATGCCCCGTGTGTCTCTCCTCCTGCCCCCACCCCCCGCTCATGCCCCGTGTGTCTCTACCCCTCCCCCCACCCCCTGCTCATGCCCCGTGTGTGTCTCTCCCCCTCCCACCCACCCCACGCTAATGCCATGTGTGTCTCTCCCCCTCGCTTCCACCCCCCACTCAAGCCCCGTGTGTCTCTCCCCCTCCCACCCACCCCCCGCTCATGCCCTGTGTGTCTCTCCCCCTTACTCCCACCCCCGCTCATGCCCCGTGTGTCTCTCTCCCCTTCCCCCACCCCCCGCTCATGCCCCGTGTGTCTCTCACACCTTGCCCCCAACCCCCGCTCATGCCCCGTGTCTCTCTCCCCTTGCCCCCCACCCCCGCTCATGCCCTGTGTCTGTCTCCCCTTCCCCCACCCCCTGCTCATGCCCCGTGTGTCTCTCCCCCTCCCGCCCACCCCCTGCTCATGCCCCGTGTGTCTCTCTCCCCTTCCCCCCACCCCCGCTCATGCCCCGTGTGTCTCTCTCCCTCCCGCCCACCCCCTGCTCATGCCCTGTGTCTCTCTCTCCCCCCCCACCCCCCGCTCATGCCCGTGTGTCTCTCTCCCTCCCCCCACCCCCGCTCATGCCCCGTGTTTCTCTCTCCCCCTTCCGCCCACCCCCGCTCTTGCCCCATGTGCCTCTCTCCCTCCCGGCCACCCCCCGCTCATGCCCCGTGTCTCTCCCCCTCCCGCCCACCCCCGCTCATGCCCCGTGTGTCTCTCTCCCTCCGAACCCACCCCCGCTCATGCCCCGTGTGTCTCTCTTACTCCCGCCCACCCCTGCTCGTGCCCTGTGTGTCTCTCTCCCTCCCCCCACCCCCCGCTCATGCCCGTGTGTCTCTCTCCCTCCCCCACCCCCCGCTCATACCCCGTGTCTCTCCCCCTCCCGCCCAACCCCCGCTCATGCCGCATGTGTCTTTCCCTCCCCCCCACCCCCGCTCATGCCCCGTGTGTCTCTCTCCCTCCCTTCCACCCCTGCTCATGCCCCATTTCCCTCTCCCCTTCCCCCCACCCCCGCTCATGCCCCGTGTGTCTCTCCCCCTCCCTCCCAATCCCCGCTCATGCCCCATGTGTCTTTCCCCATCCCGCCACCCCCGCTCATGCCCCATGTGTCTTTCCCCATCCCTCCACCCCCTGCTCATTCCCCGTGTGTCTCTCCCCCTCCCGCCCACCCCCCGCTCATGCCACATGTGTCTCGCACCCACCCCCCGCTCACACCCTGTGTGTCTCTCCCCCTCCCGCCTACCCCCCGCTCATGCCCTGTGTGTCTCTCCCCCTTACTCCCACCCCCGCTCTTGCCCCGTGTGTCTCTCCCCCTTCTCCCCCTTCCCCACACCCCCGCTCATGCCCTGTGTGTCCCTCTCCCCTTCCCCCCACCCCCCGCTCTTGCCCCATGTGTCTCTCTCCCTCCCGGCCACCCCCCGCTCATGCCCCGTGTCTCTCCCCCTCCCGCCCAACCCCCGCTCATGCCGCATGTGTCTTTCCCTCCCCCCCACCCCCGCTCATGCCCCGTTTGTCTCTCTCCCTCCTTTCCACCCCTGCTCATGCCCCATTTCTCTCCCCCTTCCCCCCACCCCCGCTCATGCCCCGTGTGTCTCTCATCCCTCCTTACTACCCCACGCTCATGCCCCGTGTGTCTCTCTCCCTCCCGCCCACCCCCGCTCACGACCCGTGTGTCTCTCCCCCTCTCCCGCCCACCCCCTGCTCATGCCCCGTGTGTCTCTTCCCCTCCCCCCACACCCCGCTCATGCCCCATGTGTCTCTCCCCCTCCCCCCACCCCCCACTCATGCCCCGTGTGTCTCTCCCCCTCGTGCCCACCCCCCGCTCATGCCACGTGTGTCTCTCCCCCTCGTGCCCATCCCCTGCTCATGCCCTGTGTGTCTCTCCCCCGTACTCCCACCCCCGCTCTTGTCCCGTGTGTCTCTCCCCCTTCCCCCCACCCCCCGCTCATGCCCCGTGTGTCTCTCTCCCCTTCCCCCACCCCCGCTCTTGCCCCATGTGTCTCTCTCCCTCCCGGCCACCCCCCGCTCATGCCCCATGTCTCTCCCCCTCCCGCCCAACCCCCGCTCATGCCGCATGTGTCTTTCCCTCCCCCCCACCCCAGCTCATGCCCCATGTGTCTCTCTCCCTCCCTTTCACCCCTGCTCATGCCCCATTTCTCTCTCCCCTTCCTCCCACCCCTGCTCATGCCCTGTGTGTCTCTCCCCCTCCCCCCACCCCCGCTCATGCCCCGTGTATCTCTCCTGCCCACCCCCTGCTCATGCCCCGTGTGTCTCACCCCCTCCCGCCCACCCCCCGCTCATGCCCTGTGTGTCTCTCCCCCTTACTCCCACCCCAGCTCTTGCCCCGTGTGTCTCTCCCCTATCCCCCCACCCCCCGCTCATGCCCCGTGTGTCTCTCTCCCCTTCCCTCCACACCCCGCTCATGCCCCGTGTGTCTCTCTCCCCTTGCCCCCAACCCCCGCTCATGCCCTGTGTCTCTCTCCCCTTGCCCCCCACCCCTGCTCATGCCCCGTGTCTGTCTCCCCTTCCCCCCACCCCCTGCTCATGCCCCGTGTTTCTCTCCCCCTCCCGCCCACCCCCGCTCATGCCCCGTGTGTCTCTCTCCCTCCCGCCAACCCCCCGCTCATGCCCCGTGTGTCTCTCTCCCTCCCCCACCCCCCACTCATGCCCATGTGTCTCTCTCCCTCTCCCCACCCCCCGCTCATGCCCCGTGTGTCTCTCTCCCCCTCCCGCCCACCCCCGCTCTTGCCCCATGTGTCGCTCTCCCCCCCGGCCACCCCCCGCTCATGCCCTGTGTCTCTCCCCCTCCCGCCCACCCCCACTCATGCCCCGTGTGTCTCTCTCCCTCCGCCCCACCCCCGCTCATGCCCCGTGTGTCTCTCTCCCTCCCCCCCACCCCTGCTCATGCCCCGTGTGTCACTCTCCCTCCTCCCTACCCCCGCTCATGCCCCGTGTGTCTCTCCCCCTCCCGCCCACTCCCCGCTCATGCCCCGTGTGACTCTCCCCCTCCCGCCCAACCCCTTCTCATGCGGCATGTGTCTTTCCCCCCCACCCCCGCTCATGCCCCGTGTGTCTCTCTCCCTCCCTTCCACCCCCGCTCATGCCCCATTTCTCTCTCCCCTTCCCCCCACCCGCCCTCATGCCCCGTGTGTCTCTCCCCCTCCCTTCCACCCCCCGCTCATGCCCCATGAGTCTCTCCCCCTCCCGCCCACCCCCGCTCACGCCCCGTGTGTCTCTCCCCCTCCCGCCCACCCCCCCTCATGCCCCATGTGTCTCTCCCCCTCCCCCCACACCCTGCTCATGCCCCGTGTGTCTCTACCCCTCCCCCCACCCCCCGCTCATGCCCCGTGTGTCTCTCCCCCTCCCGCCCACCCCCCGCTCATGCCACGTGTGTCTCTCCCCCTCGCTTCCACCCCCGCTCTTGCCCCGTGTGTCTCTACCCCTCCCCCCACCCCACCGCTCATACCCCGTGTGTCTCTCCCCTTCCCGCCCACCCCCCGCTCATGCCACATGTGTCTCTCCCCCTCCCGCCCACACCCCGCTCAAGCCCTGTGTGTCTCTCCCCCTTACTCCCACTCCCGCTCTTGCCCCGTGTGTCTCTCCCCCTTCCCCCCACCCCCCGCTCACGCCCCGTGTGTCTCTCTCCCCTTCCCTCCACCCCCGCTCATGCCCCGTGTGTCTCTCTCCCCTTGCCCCCAACCCCTGCTCATGCCCCGTGTCTGTCTCCCCTTGCCCCCCACCCCTGCTCATGCCCGTGTCTGTCTCCCCTTCCCCCCACCCCCTGCTCATGCCCCATGTGTCGCTCAACCTGCTCATGCTCTGTGTGTCTCTCTCCCCTTCCCCCACCCCCGCTCATGCCCCGTGTGTCTCTCTTCCTCCCGCCAACCCCCCGGTCATGCCCTGTGTGTCTCTCTCCCTCCCCCCACCCCCCGCTCATGCCCATGTGTCTCTCTCCCTCCCCCCACCCCCCGCTCATGTCCCCTGTGTCTCTCTCACCCTCCCGCCCACCCCCGCTCTTGCCCCATGTGTCTCTCTCCCTCCCGGCCACCCCCCGCTCATGCCCTGTGTCTCTCCCCCTCCCGCCCACCCCCGCTCTCATGCCCCGTGTGTCTCTCCCCCTCCCGCCCAGCCCCGCTCATGCCCCGTGGGTCTCTCCCCCTTACGCCCACCCCCCGCTCATGCCCCGTGTGTCTCTCCCCCTCCCCCAACCCCCTGCTCATGCCCCGTGTGTCTCTCAAAATTCCCCCCAACCCCCGCTCATGCCCCGTGTGTCTCTCTCCCTCACCCCCACCCCCCGTCATGCCCCATGTGTCCCTCTCCTCCCCCCACCCCCCGCTCATGCCCCGTGTGTCTCTCTCCCTCCCCCCACCCCCTGCTCATGCCCCATGTGTCTCTCTCCCTCCCCCCACCCCCGCTCATGCCCCGTGTGTCTCTCCCCCTCCCGCCCACCCCCCACTCATGCCCCGTGTGTCTCTCCCCCTCCCGCCCACCCCCGCTCATGCCCCGTGTGTCTCTCCCTCCCCCCCACCCCGCTCATGCCCCATGTCTCTCCCCTTCCCCCCACCCCCACTCATGCTTCGTGTGTCTCTCTCCCTCCCCCCCACCCCCGCTCACGCCCCGTGTGTCTCTCTCCATCTCCCCAGCACCCGCTCATTCCCTGTGTGTCTCTCTCCCCCTCCCGGCCACCCCGCTCTTGCCCCGTGTGTCTCTCTCCTCCTGCCCACCCCACACTCATGCCCCGTGTCTTTCCCCCTCCCGCCCGCCCCCGCTCATGCCCCGTGTCTCTCTCTCCTTCCCTCCACCCCCGTTCATGCCCCATGTCTCTCTCCCCTCCCACCTACCCCCGCTCATGGCCCGTGTGTCTCTCTCCCCTTCCCCACACACCCCGCTTATGCCCCGTGTGTCTCTCTCCCCTTCCCCCCACCCCCCGCTCATACCCCGTGTCTCTCTCCCCTTCCCCTACCCTCGCTCATGGCCCGTGTCTCTCTCCGCTTCCCCCCACCCCCCGCTCATGCCCCGTGTGTCTCTCCCTCCCCCCACCACCGCTCATGCCCCGTGTGTCTCTTTCGCTCTCCTCCACCCCCGCTCATGCCCCGTGTCTCTCTCCCCTTCCCCCAACCCCGCTCATGCCCCGTGTGTCTCTCCCCCTCTCCCCCACCCCGCTCATGCCCCGTGTGTCTCTCCCCCCTCCCCCCCACCCCCCGCTCATGCCCCGTGTGTCTCTCCCCCTCTCGCCCACCCCCGCTCATGCCCCGTGTGTCTCTCCCCCTCCCGCCCACCCCCCGCTCATGCCCCGTGTGTCTTTCTCCCTCCCGCCCACCCCCCGCTCATGCCCCGTGTGTCTCTCCCCCTCCCACCCACCCCCTGCTCATGCCCCCGTGTGTCTCTCACCCTCCCCCACCCCCCGCTCATGCCCCGTGTGTCTCTCCCTTCCGCCCAGCCCCCGCTCATGCCCCGTGTCTTTCTCCCTCCCGCCCACCCCCCGCTCATGCCCCGTGTGTCTCTCCCCCAACCCCCTTCTCATGCCCCGTGTGTCTCTCCCCTTCCCGCCCACCCCCCGCTCATGCCCTTGTGTCTCTACCTCATGCCCCTTGTGTCTCTCTCCCTCCCGCCCACCCCCCGCTCATTCCCGTGTGTCTCTCTCCCTCCCGGCCACCCCCCGCTCATGCCCCGTGTGTCTCTCTCCCTCCTGCCCACCCCCCGCTCATGCCCCGTGTGTCTCTCTCCCTCCGCCCACCCCCTGCTCATGCCCCGTGTGTCTCTCTCCCTCCTGCGCACCCCTTGCTCACGCCCCGTGTGTCTCTCCCCCTCCTGGCCACCCCCTGATCATGCCCGTGTGTCTCTTCCCTTCCCCCCACCCCCGCTCATGCCCCATGTGTCTCTCCACCTCCCGCCCACCTCCCGCTCATGCCCCGCATGTCTCTCCCTCCCCCCACCCCCGCTCATGCCCCTTGTCTCTCCCCTTCCCCCAACCCCCCGCTCATGCTTCGTGTGTCTCTCTCCCCCCCCACCCACGCTCATGCCCCGTGTGTCTTTCTCCCCCCCACCCCCACTCATGCCCCGTCTGTCTCTCTCCCTCCCGCCCACCCCCCGCTCATGCCCGTGTGTCTCTCTCCCTCCTGCCCACCCCCCGCTCATGCCCTGTGTGTCTCTCTCCTCCCGCCCACCTCCTGACCATGCCCTTGTGTCTCTTCCCTTCCCCCCCACCCCCCGCTCATGCCCCGTGTGTCTCTGTCCCTCCCGCCCACCCCCCGCTCATGCCCCGTGTGTCTCTCTCCCTCCCGCCCACCCCCCGCTCATGCCCCGTGTGTCTCTCACACTCCTGCCCACCCCTTGCTCACGCCCCATGTGTCTCTCCCCCTCCCGGCCACCCCCTGACCATGCCCGTGTGTCTCTTCCCTTCCCCCCACCCCCCGCTCATGCCCCATGTGTCTCTCCCCCTCCCACCCACCCCCCGCTCATGCCCCGCTTGTCTCTCCCTCCCCCCACCCCCGCTCATGCCCCTTGCCTCTCCCCTTCCCCCAACCCCCCGCTCATGCTTCGTGTGTCTCTCTCCCTCCCCACCACCCACGCTCATGCCCCGTGTGTCTTTCTCCCTCCACCCCACCCCCACTCATGCCCCGTCTGTCTCTCTCCCTCCCCCGCACCGCCGCTCATGCCCCGTGTGTCTCTCTCCCTCCCCCACCCCTGCTCCTGCCCTGTGTGTCTCTCCCCTCCCGCCCAACCCCCGCTCATGCCCCGTGTGTCTCTCCCCCTCCCGCCCGCCCCCCGCTCATGCCCTGTGTGTCTCTCTCCCTCCCCCACCCCCCGCTCATGCCCCGTGTGTCTCTCCCCCTCCCACCCACCCCCCTCTCATGCCCCGTGTGTCTCTCTCCCTCCGCCCACCCCCCGCTCATGCCCCGTGTGTCTCTATCCCCCTCCCG